>NC_042622.1:81074053-82379704 GCF_901001135.1 Rhinatrema bivittatum | reverse complement strand
AGGTGCACAAAACTTCTCTTCTTTTTCTCATATACATACACACTAACACACACACACATTTACACATGCTCACTCACGCGCCCCCCACCAAGTCCCCAGCAATCTCACTCTCTCAGCCCCCTCCCTCTCCCCTCCTACAGATCCCATATGCTCAAAGTGAAAGTGAAACTGCTGGGGGGAGGAGAGCGAGGGGGTTGAAAGCCTCAATCCTCTCTCCCTTCCCCCACTCCATTGAGTTCCCAGAAGTTTCAGTCTCAACCCCCCACCCCCATCACGAGTCCCCAGCAGTGTCACTCTAAATTGGAACAGGTCCCCCTTCCCATAAGTCCTGCTGCTCGACTCACTGTAGACCAGTGGTTCCCAACCCTCCGTAGCATGCAAATTTTCTCTCATGCATATTCATTGTGGATATCCTGAAAACCCGACTGCCTGGGAACCACTGCTGTAGACAGTGACACAGATCCTTCTAATGCAGGGCTTCCCAAACCTGTGCTGGGGACCCCACAGCCAGTCGGGTTTTCAGGATATCCACAATATCCAATTTTCATATACAGAGTCTCCGTGGTATGCAAATTTACCTCATGCATATTCGTTGTGGATATCCTGAAAATCCTACTGGCTGTGGGGTCCCCAGCACAGGTTTGGGAAGCCCTGTTCTAATGGCCTGAGCCACCCGCTGTTGATCCTCTGCTGGCGTGCTGCACCACTGCCTCTGATTGTTGCATGCCTGCTCTCAGTCTTGTTTGCTCTTTGCTCCACCCAACTGCACTGTACAGGTGCAGAGTAGCCAGCGCCCAAGCTCTGCAGCAGCACTCCTGGTGTTTCTGCAAAGCTTTTCTCATCGGGTAACCAACAACACAGCCTGGGGCAGAAGGCAGGATCTTGTTTCGAATTAAAGTAAGGTCCGGCCTTCTGCTCCGTGCTGGGCTGCTGCTGCCCAGTGCACTGTCCAGCACTAACAATGGGACTTGGCCCAGGCCACCTGCTAATGCTGCTGTCCACGATTCGACTGGCCCTGCTGAGGCCGCCACCTGCTCCTTCCTATTGGCCCCCTGTGGCAGCAGTCAGGGGCACAGGCTGCCGCTTCCATTAGCCCCCACAGGGCATTATACTGAGAAGCAACTGTGGCTGAAAATAAAAATACAAAAAAAAAAAAAAAAAAGTCAGTTAGGGCTGGGGATTCACTGAATCACACGCCACTGGCCCCTAAGGAGAGAACTAAAAGACTGCAGGACTGGAAAAGCACCACACAGTTTCCAAGAACATGGTGGAACGGTTCTGCAACGCTTATAAAAATTTGTTAAAGATTTTTGGTGCCCTGAGAAATAAAGCTGAAATGTAGACAGCAGGTTAATAACCCCTGCATATATCTTTTTTTTGGGGGGGGGGGGGGGGGGGAATCAGTACAAAAACACCCTGTGAAATCTCTCTGCAGTTTGAAGTAAAATTCACTGAGGTCCCTGCTTATCGCTGCCTGGAGTCTCAGAGCTGCTGCTTTGCTAAGGTTAATGTTTCCCTCCACTTGCTCTTAGGAGTCCATTTGGCGGAGCGACATCCCTTGGCTGCACCAGCTGAGATTCTGGAGATAAACCAACTGCACGCCAGGGAGCCCACACCATCCTGCTTCCTGAAACTCGCCACTGCACTTTAATGGATTTCTTTTAGGCCGAGGTCTGCATGAAAATACCACCCCTTGGCAGCCCCACATCCTCCATCCTCCTGCTGCAGGTGGGAGGAGAAGAAATCTCATTTTCAAAGCGGCAGCTGCTCTATCCTTTACATGCCAGGAGTCGGGTTTTTGACTGGTATAGCCACGTCTGTGTGGCAGCTTGCAAGTATAGTAATAACTCACTCACAAAGCTGGGTCTGTCTGGCAGGCGACGCAGGGATCTAGAATCAAACCAGCAATTGGGTCTTCGGGCAGGCCTTGCGCCCCTGGTGTCGAACGGGTCAGTGCAGCGGATTGTGGCAGAGGGGCGCCATCCAGAAAGACCATGGGGACCTGGAAGACCGCATGGCTGGGCAACAGTCAGACTGCTTTTCATGGCTGTTGAGATTATTGTGGCGACTTTGTGGTTTGACGTGGGAGAGGAGAAGTGCTGGGTATGAACTAAAAAAGAACAGATCTTACATGCTGAGCTTCCCAAAAAGGTGGAGTCCAGGAGAGGAAAACAACAAACACTGCCTTGGATAAGGAGTGATAGCCTACACGCGGTCATGGTGTATAGCTGGCAGCTGGGATATATCCTTAGCAATGTGGACAGAGAGAACTGGGCAAACCATGTGGCTCCAACTGATCTTTTCTTGCCATCATCTACTATGTGGTCGCTGTTGAAAAGGCTTTCTCTGGATAGCTGTGTAATGTCTTTAGAACACAATCTCTGTTCCCAGCTTAACGCTTTTTCACACATAAACCAAATATTTACACGTCAGAATTGTGTGTGAGCATATTGATGGCTCTGTAGAAAAACAGGGTGACAAGTCTGGCAATGGCCTGCAATCTTTTAATATACCATGTGCGTCAGTACTTGCTAAAGTTGGAGAGACTTAAAAGATGGTAAAGCATTTTCTGTGCCAGTCACAGCCTCAAAAAGGATCCGCTTCTGATAAAAGATGGAGAAGATTTTGAGGCCAGCTCCCACTGGAGCACTAGCAGGAGCCTCCAATTAAATCTACCATGGGGGCCAGGGGAGGGGGAGACACAGGGAAGGGAGGTTGGTAAAATAGAAAAATGGGATGATGGGGGAAGAGGCAGGGGAGAAGAAAGCAGAATGAGAGGAGAGGAGAGAGTAAAGAAATTAGTCAGCAGATCGATAAAGAGTGAGCAGTAAGGAAAGGGTGAGACTGATTTTTGTAAGCTCTCAGTAACAATAAAGCTTACAATTACAACATGGTAAGCACTCACAATAATGCTTCTATCTAGAAACAATTACATTTAACATTTTTACCACGTGGCACTCTTACGAGTCTGTGCAAAGCTTCCACCTTTTTTTCTCATAGGATGAAATTTGAAAAGAATGTTGAAATAAGTATAACTGGGTAGTTCATTGGTTTTCAAGGTGGAATGTGTCTCTGGAGGGCTGTTTTGGGGGTGTGGGGGGAGAGGAAAGACAAGAGATCACATTGGACCAGCGCACCCCGGTGAATCTGGCGTTGGCACCCAGCTCAGAGGCTGCCAGCATCCAGCAAGGCTCAGAGATTCCATTTCAGCCAGAGACGGCAAGGACAAATGGATATGAATCACAAAACGATTGAGCAGCGTTTACCAGTCTCTCTTCCTGTTTGTTATAAATTGACTGGTAAAAAAAAGAAGGCTCAAATACATCTACTTTAGCAATAATGTTTATCCAGAATGAAACAAAATTTTTTTGTTATTTAATGACCTCATACTGGGCTTAGAGGTGCACGTTCGCACGGTCATTCGCCACTATGTGCATGATAGCATATTTTTAATCGCTTCCGCCACGTTGTATTTAATCATTGGTCATTAAATGTTTTCTTTCTGCTCATTGTGTCAAAATTATTTAGTGACTTGTGACATTAACACCATTCATGTGACTAAAGCCATTTGGTTATCTTTTTGCATTGTTATTTACGCATTTTCCAGCTACTTAGCTTTTAAATGGAGAAACACTTTTAGACCCAGTGTCTAGAGGTTTTTGACAAGCTGCCCGACACGGTCCATGTTTCGGCTGAAACCTTCTTCATGGGGCCATGATTGACTAGGTTCAGCGTCCGTTATCTCCGCCATCCAGCTGGAAAATGATTAATAAAATGCAAAAAGATAACCAAATGACTTTATTCACATGAATGGTGTTAATGTCACAAGTCACTAAATAATTTTGACACAATGAGCAGAAAGACACAATGAGCAGAAAGAAAACATTTAATGACCAATGATTAAATACAACGTGGCGGAAGCGATTAAAAATATGCTATCCCGCACTTAGTGGCGAATGACCGTGAACATGCACATCTAAGCCCAGTATGAGGTCATTAAATAACAAAAAAATTTTGTTTCGTTCTGGATAAACATTATTGCTAAAGTAGAGGTATTTGAGCCTTCTTTTTTTACCAGTTTATATTACAACAAATACCTCGTCAAGAACTTTTGTGAGAACATTATTACGTGTTATAAATTGACAGCAGCTGGGTCTGCCTGGCAGGCTGCATGTTCTGTAATAACTGGAAGAGCTAGCAGAAACACTGGCACTACCATGGCCACATCTGTCCCACGGGCCGGGCAGGGAACCTGGGAGGCAGGATGCTTGGGCCGCAGCCACATTAGTATTGCTATTTAGATTATTACAGAGCTTTGTGGTTAGACGTGGGACAGGTGGGTGCTGGAAGGAGCAAACAGGGGATCTTTTATGTCCTTTTATCCAAGCTGGTGGAGTACTGAGGTCGAAGAGAAAAAAAAAAAGAGTGTCCTAGATAAAGGAGAACACTTGCAGGGGGTCACACCCTATATTTGGCAGCTGGGATGAATCCTTAACAGCGTGGGCAGAATAACTGGGCAGAATGGATGGGCCGGATGCTCTTTTTCTCTTATGATTACTGCATTACTATGTAAATCTTTTACATGTAAAAATGTCAACATTGCAAAGTAAACTGTTTGTAACCATGAAATGGAAGAGAAGAAAGCAATTTGGAACCCGTGGGCAAAATGTTTCATTAGGTGCACAGCTTGTCCACGGTGCAGAAAAAGCAGGTCAGATTTCCCTCCGGTGCAGCCCAAACCTGTCACTCCGGCCAAGTCCGCCGAGCGAAGAAATAAGAACGGTCTGGGCGGCTGCAGTCCAGAGCTGTGCCTTTACTGCACGGACACATACAGGTGCGAGGGAACTACAAAACCGATCACCAGCCTGTGTCTGAGCACATTCGGGATCCCATGCATTCTCACCTTCACATGGGCTGATCAGTTTTGTACATTTTTCTCCCTCACAAGCACTTTTTTTTTTTTTTTTTTTTTTTTTTTGGGAGGGGGATTAACCTAGAGATTTAATCCTCCTGCTGTCAGACTCTTCCTTGTATCATTGTGTCCTCAGCGGGGGTCAGGTGGCAGGGAATTAACCCCACCCCCACCCCCCTATTGTGCAGGTTCTCAATCTCAGCCAAAAGGCCAAGAAGGGATCTGGCTCATAGCCCAGATCCTGCACTTGGATCTTACCCAAAAAAGAGGCTCCGTTATTAACGGTTAGAGGTGACTCATTCACCAAACATGCAAACGCCGTAAACCTACTGCCACCTCAAAGTATCCATCACAGAGCAGTGGAATAGTCTTACGTGAATGGGGAAAAAGGCAGAGACATAGGCCCTCGTTTCAGGGGGGAGAGTTGGGAGATGTCCCTCACGTGATTTCCCTCACTCCCACCCCACCCCCTTCACCAGCCCTCGGCAAAATTCAACTGCATGGCTTATCTTTGGCAAGTCATTGCACTGGCTCTCTTAGGGGTGAAAGCAGCTGCCCTGGGCCCTGCATAACAGCAGGCCCGAATGCAAGCGGCAGCGTGCCACTAACTGATCAGCCCTGCCCCCAGCCGACACGATTATCGACGGGGGAACTCACTGCTTAGCCTTCACCAGGGCAATGCCCATGCTGGATCTGGGACCCCGGTGCAGCACATTCTGATGCACAGATGGTTTACTTCCTGCATCCCATGGGTGCCGCTGAGAGAACATGGGTCTGGGCCCTGCGGCAGGTGTGTTGGGGAATCGAGGAATGCAGCTCCCTGAAGAAGGAGAGCGAGAGAGAGAGAGAGGAAACTGTTGCTGCTCTTACCTCTCGGCTTCTGGTATCTGGAGGAGGAGGATGGTCCAGGGGATTGTTTTTCACATGGCACCTCTATGCCACACGGCTGTGAGTGTTAAGAACTGACATAACATCACTGACACTGTGTAAGAGGGAGGGAGAGAAAGGGAAGGGCCCCAGGTGAGTAGGGGAGATGGGACAAAGGAGAAAGGAGAAAGAGAAGCCTGGGTAGAGGAGTATGTGATTCAGGGATGGGGGTGGGGGTAGGAGGTGAGAAGCAATTGGGCTGGGAGTTGAGCAGGACAGCAGAAACTCATGGATTTCTGGGGGAGAAAATGATACTTGCGAGGAGAGAGGAAGGGACTTAGGGGGGGAGAAGGTTCAGAGGGGACTGATCCTTGAGTGGGAGCAGGGCCTAGGGTTTTGAGTGGGGACGAACATGAGGGGAAATCAGAGATTTGGTGCAGAGGGTAGGGAGTGCGATCCGCCCCGGGTGACAGCCGGGAGGTTGGCGGCTGCGAGTGGAGTCCATCCCGCTCGTGCTAGAAGAGGGAGGCCTCCGGGCCACGAGCGGTGGGGCTGCCTAGAGCAGGCAACTGCATAGACTTTTCTTCTCCCCCCCCCCCCCCCCCCCCCCCCCCGCGGTTCAGAAGAAGAAGAGGTGGGTCTGCTTGGGCGGGAAGAAGGAAAGGTCATGCAGTTGTGGCCCGAAGCAAAGTAACCCTCTACAATCCTTTCCCACACTAGCAAATGCCAGTTTACATCCTAAGGACTCAATTCATAGCCTAGGGTCCAGCTTGACCAAAACCTCACCATGGAACCTCAAATCTCTAAAGTGGTAAGATCATCCTTCGTGCATCTGTGTCAGATCCGCAAACTCCACAAACTTGCTATTGTGATCCATGTGCTAATCACTAGAAGAAGAGATTATTGCAATTCCATATACTAGTGATTCAAAATCTTTTTTTCTTTGGGACACACCTGCTTGAATGGACAGGCCCCTGAATACCTCTTCCGACTTCTCTACCCTTACATGCTCTCAAAGGAACTCCAGTCCTCCCAAATAGCACTCCTTCTCTCTCCTCCGCTGATTGCCACCAGATTGTCCTGCACCAGACTCCGCACTTTCAGCTGCTATGCAGCAAAATCATTGAACGAGCTACCACTAATCTTGCTTCCTTAAATTTAGGGAAAAAAAGCAAAAGCATGGCTCTTCACCCAGGCCGTCCCCTAAGACTCACTTCTTCCAGTCCCTCTATCTGAACTCCTGTCAAGGGATTGTGTTGTACACAACAGGGACTCAGCTGGGTCTTAAACTATTCACAAATGGGTTTCCCACACCGGATCCCATTGCTTCTCCAGTTCCACATTCTGATTGATTGTAAGCTACTCAGTGCCTCTGTTCATTACATTTTATTGTAAACTGCCTTGAGACCAAAGCTGGGAAAAGATGCAATATCAAATATCCATAAATAAACACAGAATAATAAAGAAAATAACTCCGGGTTTGGGTGGGGATAAGCAACTGCACCCATTACCAGTTTTTGATAGGTGCCGGAGTGTCACCACTGCTATCTTAAGTCTATTGCTATGCCGGCTGCAGCACCGCTGCTTCTCTTGTAGTTCCGGCTCTGATGGCAGCAGCACAGACCTTCCACGGCCCTTTGGTGCTGACGGACCCTGCGGTGTCCCGCCCCTCACACGGGAAGCAACAGGAAGTCTGTGCAGGAGGAAGGGTGGGGGATCCGCAGGGTCCGTCAGCACCAAAGAACTGTGGAAGGCCCCACACTGATTTTTTTTTTTTTTTATTGTGCTCTGTGCTGCTGCTGCTGCAGCTTCTTCCCTCAGAGCTAGAGCTGGTGGGTGTGGGGGACACCCAAGAAAAGGATCTGAGTAGGAGATCGTACCCTCCCCCTCTGCATATGGGCACATACCAGCTTTATCTGGCCTGGGATTAAGTCTGCCCATTTTCTAATTTGCAGCCATTTATTGTGTATTTGCTGGCGATCTGTGTTCTGCTTGTGTGACCTTTGGGGATTCCATTAATGGGTAACATAGTAAATGATGGCAGGAAAAGACCCAATGGTCCATCGAGTCTGCTCAGCAAGATTTTGATTTTTTTTTTTTTTTTTAGGGTAGTAACTGCTGCTCCGTGCAGGTTACCCGTTAACACAGGTTACCCCTTTTCTTCATGTCCTTCCTTTAGCCATTATAAACTTGTTTTGTTTTCCCATACCGTAGGTGGTGTAGCGATGGTCTAATACCTCTACTATTTTTCATAGGCTGGACTGTGGTTTGAGTCCTGGCAATTAGTGATGTTTTTGGTGGGGCAGGTTTGCGATACAGGCTTTGAAGGTCTTTTTTGCAGGGTTTCATGTCACTTTACAAAGTTACCTGTTAGTGGAGAGAGCTTTTGTTGCTGTTACTGAGGTGATGCCAGAATTTGAATATATTTTTGCATAGGGAGTAGTAAGTGAATACCACAATAATAAATCAAAAAATTGGGAAGGGCTGGAAAACAACATCACAACACAACAAACAACCTCCCCCCAGTCTTACTGATTTTAATAGAGGAGAATAGAAATTGCCAATTAAATTAAACTATTTCTTAATAAATGAAAGTCCCAAAGTCTCTTTTGCCCTGTATGCCTTTGAACTTCCACCCCTTACAAGGGAGAGGGGGTAAAAAGCATGCTACCATTTAAGTGAACTGCAAAAAAAAAAAAAAAATGTTTCATGAGCCACCAGCCCAGGAAAAGCAGATTGAGACTGAACAGGTTGCCAGACCTCTTGCTGTAAAGGTGCTTAAATGACTATTGAATAGATTAGCCAGAGACTCAGGCGATTTGCATGTCACAACCCCCTTGACCAATGCAGGTAACTTGCAGTGAAACATCACTTTAAAAACACAAGATGGCAAAATCCTAAATTACAGAACTTTGACTGAAGAAGTTGTACATTGCGGAATTCTGACAGAGAGGGATTTGTGAGAGAAATTTACTAAAAAACAGTCCCAGGGTTTTATCAGATTGACATTGTCTCTAGTTTTGTTCCTTGACGGCCACATAAGTTTATGCACCAGTTGATGGAGATTTGGGGGAGGGGACTGTAAATGAGCAAACTAACATTTGTAAGCCTGTTAGCCAGGGGGATACCAGAGTGAAGGCCCCTCTGGATGTTTGTCTGATACTGTTTTTGTGTTTTGCTCAATAAAAATCGTTTCAACTAAAAAAACAGTCCCAGGAAGCCAGCAGATTCTCACCCTGACTGACTAATAAGTGGAGCCAGAAACCATGGGGAGCTAGTTCCAGGTAACAGAAAATTAAAAACTGCATATACTGGTCTGCTTTCATTCTGTATGCATGCTCTTTCCAAATTCCTGCCTGGGTTGTGATGAAAAGAAATGTTTCCTCCAGACTGGATAACAGCAAACAATTAGCTATGAGCTTAGCTGACTAGGATTCACTGAACGCTAAGACTGCTAAGAACTTGAATCACTGAGCAATACACAAAGTATGAGCTGAGTGGAGCTATGAACCCAAACAAGGGAAAAACTTCCTACCAAGGAAGAAAAGCCACAGGATAGCAGCAGATCTGGAGATGGAGTTGGGTTCCCCCGGCCCCTCCAGCAGGATGTTAAATGTTCTTGCTATTTTGTAGAAATTTAAATAGTTGCATGGTCTGAGACCACCAACCACGAGTAGATAAGTGAGCTGTTTAATATCCTGTTAGCAAGGCACATAGTCATGTAGAAATACATATACTCATATAATCTAATAAACCAGTATATAGTTGTACATAGTACTGCCAGTCTTGTTCACAGTCCCATTTGTTTTCCTGGGGGTGAAGGGAGGGAAATCCCACTCACTAACACCTTCTTCCTCAGGTGGAGGCACTAGGTGCCAAGAACTTGAGGACTGCCCGAGTCTGCCCTGGGGGGCGCTCCTGCAAGGTCGGTCCTGGACCCAGGAATGTCCCGTGAGGTAAGCAGTTAAGGGGGCGTTACATAAAAGTTTATGAGCAGGGTAGTTTCTCTCAGTTTTACTCAGACTGTGGCTTGCATAGGCCACAGATCTTAGTCCTCCTGCATGTGGCTGATATAAAACTGCCCTTAAGCCCTCCAGGCAAGCATCTGTTTGCAGTTCATAGAGCTTGCCTAGGGACACTGAATGGTCCTTCTAAAGGCATCCTCACATTCTTGAGTCCATCTTACACCAAATGACTCTACTACCGTGTAATATTCCCTCTTGTCAGGCACCCTGCGCTTCTGCTTCTTTTTCACAGGTGGATAACCATGCATTTCCCCAATAATGGATTTACAATTCCTGAATAATATTTCACTGTCTGTAATAACCACTAAATCCAAGAAAGAAACGTAACTTTCAAGGTTGGCTGGACATGGCCAGGTGGTGAGGGCAGCTATCTTAGGGTCTGTGGCCACTTTTTCCTTAGAAACAACATGCCCAACATACTTAACCTTAGCTTGACAATATTTGCCTTTGTCCAATGATAATTTTAGGCCACACTGTGGCAACCAATCAAGTACCTTAAGTAGCCTTTCTTCATGCTCTTCTAGGGTTTTCCTGAAGACTAGCAAGTCATCCAAGTACACTAGCACTCCTAATAGATTCATGTCCCCCACAGTCTTCTCCATTGACCTTTGAAAGGTAGCTGGGGCCCCGGAGACCCCCCTGGTGGAGTCAGTTAAATTGGTAAAACCCTAGTGGACATATAAATGCAGTTTTTTCCTTAGCAACCTCTCTCAGGGGTATTTGGTAATACCCACTCTGTAGGTCCAGGACAGAGAACCACTGAGTACAAGTGAGATATTCAAGGGCTTCCCTCAACTCATGGTATAGTACACTGGGCAGGTGTAGTCATGGAATTTAGGGTATAATAGTCAACACACAGTCATATCGACCCATCCTTTTTCCTAACAACTACAATGGGGGAGGCATAAGGATTATGTGATTCAGTGATAATCTCTGCCTGCCTGAGTTCCTCCAGATGCCTCCTCACATCAGCTAAGTCACCTGGGGCTATCCTCCTTGATGGGGTGTCATCTGTAAGACATATGTGGTGTTCTACACCCTTGGCACACCCCACATCCCACTCAGACCATGAGAACACATTAGCTCATTGTGCTAACGTTTGTTGTAGTCTGCCCTTCCAAGATGGGGGAACTGGGGAGTCTCCAAATTGAAAAACATTTGGGTCAATACTCTGGGTACACCTTCCTTTAGTTCTACTCTCTGCATAGCCTCCACTCAGCTCACTGTGGCCACTCTGACCCCTGAGAGTAACTAGACAGGGTGGTTAGACTCATCCTTCAGCCTAACAAACACAATCAGTCCTCTGCCGGGGCTTCGATAATCACAGTGCTGTGTGCAAAGATGGACGGCATCGACTGCCAAGCAGTTATTTAACCCTTGTGACACTTCTTGGGGGTATTTCAATAGGGCTTTTGCTCCTTTGCTATATCTCCCCCACTAAATCTAGCACTTTATTTCTGTGCTGTCCCCCTACAAAATGCACTTGAAAAGCCTGAAACCTGAGGAGGGATGCCAGTCTCGGCCACTATCCAATAAGGCCTGGTTGGCCACAGCTTCAGTTCAGATTGGGACAGTTGTTTTCGGTCCACCTAACTCCTCTGGCATTGGACCCCTGCCCAATTGGATGGGTTCTGAGGTGAATAAGGCTCTCGGGTGCTCTCCCTCTCTGGATCTTCCACGGCTCCTCTGATTTGGGGAGGTCCCCACCCCTCCCCGTGTGGCTAGGGGGAACATGCACCAGAATGCTTAGTGTTTCCTCCTAATGTGGGCACACTGTTTCTGGATTGCCTGGGCAGCTCTTCCCCCCTCCAGTTCCTCTAGGAGGGAGCAACCCTCTTTTGAGAGTCAAGTCTGGTCTAAAAAGCCTCCAAGCCCTGACTCCAACTCATGAATTCTAGCCTGGATGATCCTGGAGGGTATTAATCTTTGGTATTACTCTCCCTTCCAATTGTGATGGGGTCCCTCTCTGTTGGGGTGACTTAGAGAGCTCCTCATAGCCTCTCAGTCCTCCTCTTCCCTGATCCCTCTCATTACAATAGCAAATGGAGGAGGGTCCCTTCTCTTTTCTGCTAACCCAATTTTGAATAAAGTCACATCTGAGTATAAAGCCCCCCTGACTGTTCTATTCGAACCCTGTCCATGTCCTGTGCCGTGATTGCCCCCTTCCTCACAACTTTCGGAAGGACACGCTCTAGACGGGCTGCATATTGAGAGAGCTTCTCCCCAGGCCTCTGCATGGTAGTTTTGAAGTGAATAGAGCAATCTTCTTTGTCTTCTGTACTACCATACATGCCTTCTAAAATGTTCAAGCAATCCTAGGCAGTAACATCAGTGCTAGGAAAGGATCAGAGAGATTACTGCATCAAGGACAGGGGCAAGCAAACTCTCTACCATCCTCTTCCTTTTCTCCAACTCAGTGCATTGCCGTTCTTGTAGCATCTGAAGGGCCAGGACCATCCAGTGGTCAAATTCTGCTCTCCTAGTGTGGTCAGCTCAACTCCTGAGAATTCACTCAACCTCTTGTATGGGCTGGTATCATAGTGGGGCTGTAGGCACTTCTCTAGCACCTTCCCCATGGTACCAATTAGTGTGTTAGGTGAATAGGCTGGCTGTCCCAGTTGGGAAAGAATCCCTGCTACATCCTGCAGAGGTTTTACCTCACTTCTTAACAGGGCTTGTACTTTTTCCTGCCAACTACCAGGAAGCTGGGATAGAACATCCACTCTCCCACCGGGGTTAAAGAGAATAGACGCTTTACTCCCCATAATGACTAAAGAAACAGATACATCTTCTCCCAGCAAAAATGTAAGAGGTAATTTGTTAGATTCTAAATCAAGTAGAGAAAACTTTCACATCCCCCTGTGCATCATCATAAAATCTCCCCCAACCTTCACTTGCCCCAACACCTGGAGTTCATCTAGGGACTGCTCAATGGCAGCTGACTGCACATCCTCGGGGACACCATTCACCAATATAGCTCATGACAAGTTAACCCCTACACCAATTTTTCAAACCAAATACATCCTTAGCATCCATTCCCCCCCCCCCCAATCTGTCAACCCTGTTCACAGTAAGAAAAATCAAAATTAATCAAAATGATCCGAGCAGTGCATCCAAAAATGTATGTAACATCTGCTTGACTGCTTACCGCATTCCTGGGTCTGGGACCAACTTGACAGAAGCCCCCCTAAGGCAGATTCTGTCTGTCCTCGTGTTCTTGATGCTTGGTGCCTCTACCTGGGGAAGAAGGGGTTAGTGGGTGGATTTCCTTCCCTTCATCTCGGAAAACAAATGGCACTGTGAACAAGACTGGCAGTATGTACAAATATATACAGGTTTATTAGATTATATGAGTTTTCCTAGCACATAGACAGATGGGTTCAGGACCAGTGGGTTATGCACCTCTACTAGCAGATGGAGATGGAGCAAACTGATGTCACAGTATATATACCCCTGCAGTGACATCAGCCTGCCAGTATTCTCCGTCTCTAACAGATGATGGAGGTGCATTTCCCTTCTGGGGATTGCTTTAAATTTTGGAAGGAAAAATAGAAGAAAAATTAATTCGCCCTGCTCTCCTGCGGTGATACCAAATGGTCCCTCCCCCAATTGAGAATTCCCGAGGTGATTTCCGTGGTCTCTCATGTGAGTGCCTTGTTCCAGTAGCTGGTTTTTCATTTGGTGTGGACTTAGCTGCTTGGACGGCTGAAAGGCAGCGGGTGCAGGAAGCTGAGCACAGCGGTGATGGCATATGCCCTCTTTCCCCGCAGCCATATTCCATCTCAGTACTTAGCCGAGAAAGGCTGAACTCAGGTAAGTTTAAAAAAAAAGTGATATACATATATATATATCTAATATAAAATACAGAGATGCATAGGGAGGATTTTTGTGTAGGGCTTCCTCCTTACCCAGTCTCCGTGCTCGGCGCATCGTTTGGACATTCATCCTGATCTGGTTGAGGTTGAGCAGCTCCTATTGGCTAGGCCCCTCTCTGAGGCTTTTCTCCTGTGCGCTGCGTGGTAGGCCGCGGCGGTGTTTTGCGCATTTTGCCTATGCGTTCGGCTGCCCTTTTAAGGAGCATCGGTTCAGGCAGTGCATCTGTTTGTGCGTCCAGTTTTTGGACAGTTAGGCAGGCTTCGGTGTGGGCAACCAGGTTAAATAGCTTCCAGGTTAGACGTGCGCTTAGCTTGGGCACATTGCTTGGGCACTTATCTTTGGGATGCCTAGGTTTTGGGTGCCTAAAATTGTGGACACCTATAATCTTGGATGCTTAGGGTAGATTTCATAACATGCGCGTGCGGCCTACATGTGTGCGCACTACCTGGCACGTGCACACATACGCCAGATTTTATAACATGCGGTGCGGCCTACATGTGTGCGCACTACCTGGCATGTGCACATGTGCGCCCGATTTTATAACATGCACGCGCAGGCGCATGCGTGTTATAAAATCCGGGGTCGGCGCGCACAAGGGGGTGCACAATTGTGCGCCTTGTGCGTGCCGAGCCGCACTGTCTTCCTCCGTTCCCTCCCCCATAGCCTGAACTTCCCACCCCTTCCCCTAACCTTCCCCCACCCTAGCCCTACTCTAACCCCCCCAAAAGTTTTATCTTACCTTTTGCGCGCGTCGGTAGGCTGCCGGCATGCGATCCCTCGACACAGCGGCAATGGCCGCTGTGTTGCAGGCCTCTGGTCACGCCCTGGACCACCCCGCCCCTTTTATAAAGCCCCAGGACTTACATGCGTCCCGGGGCTTTATGTGCGCCGCCGGGCCTTTTGGAAATCCAGCCCTTAATTTTTAGAC
This sequence comes from Rhinatrema bivittatum, assembly GCF_901001135.1. NCBI lineage: Eukaryota > Metazoa > Chordata > Amphibia > Gymnophiona > Rhinatrematidae > Rhinatrema > Rhinatrema bivittatum. The sequence goes on along the minus strand of NC_042622.1, from coordinate 82,365,096 downwards.
GTCAAATTTTTGGACGCATAAAAAAATAAAGAAGAATGGTGCCTATAGCTAAGAAATGTAAGCGCCTTTTCCTATGCACTGCCTGTCATATTCCGGCATCTCAGCCTGGCGTGCGTTCAAACTTGTGCCAGTGCTATTTAGAATGTCAGGGAGATTTATCTTCTTCTGATTTTACTAAACCTGGTTCTTCCAACCTGATGAGGGCATGGGTAAAGACGTATCAGGAGGAACGCCTGATCTTGGAACTCCCTTAACTGGTTTGTTAGCGGGAGAAGGTAGCTCAGTGGGTGCAGCACAGACGCCTCCTGGTTTGGATCCTTCTGCCTTTTCTTGGGTAGAACTTTTTCAAGGGTTGCAATCCTTTCTTTCGGCACAGTCCTGAACCCAGCTCAGTCTTGCCAGAGTAGAGCCACAGCCTGTTTTGGATGCAAGCACTGGTGTGGGCATCCAGGTTAAACAATTTCCGGGCTAGGCATGCGCTTAAGTCGTGCGCTTAGCTTGGGCGCATTGCTTGGGTGCTTATCTTTGGGATGCCTAGGTTTGGTGTTAATCACCGGAATACACCTAGATCAGCAATAGGACTTCCAGATAGGGATACGGATGCCATGGATGACGAGGCTGATCCTAACTCCCTAGAGGATGGAGAAATTCCTCCGGGACTGGAACCATATAGGACTATGTTGCTGTTCTTTCATTGAGATGAGCTGCCAGCTCTGATTTCCCAGACTTTGAAAATTCTGGGAGTGCCTAGGATGGATTTCAATTCTGCGCCAAAGAAAAATCCCATTTTGGTCTCCTTGCGTAAAGCCTCTTGTTTTTTCCCTATTATGGAGGCCATTCAAAAATTGATTGATCTTGAGTGGGCGCTCCGGAGGCTAATTTCAAAGGGGGCTAGGTTTTGGCAGGCGTATACCCCTTGGATCCAGTGGTGAGAGAGCGTTTACGTTTTCAGAAGGTAGACACACTTGTTTATGCAGTCTCCAAATAGATGACTAACCCTGTAGAGGGATGAGCGACCTTGAAGGATGTTCATGATAGGAGAATTGAGGCCATCCTTAAACAAGCATTTGAAGCAGTGGCAATGAAGTTGCAGATAGCTTCTTGTTGTTCCCTCGTGGCTCGCACTTGTTTACTTCTCTCTCAGGAGGTCGATGACTCTGGAGTGAATTCCAGGGCAGTTATGAAGCCAGCAGCCGCCTTTTTGGCAGATGTGGGCTGCGATTGCTTCGATAATATTGGTCCGGCATCGGTTATGGCTGAGAAATTTGTCGGCCGATGCGACCTCTAAGGTTAACCTTAAGAAATTGCTTTTTGAAGGCTCACTCTTATTTGGAATCAAGTTGGAGAAACTGGCCAGTAAGTGGGGCGAATCCCTGGTTCCCCAGTTGCCAGAGGATAAGAAACAGATGCTGCGCTCCTTTACCACGAGAAGTCGTGCTCAGGGATCCAGGCATTTGACCCTACAGAGGAGCGACCTTCCAGAGGACTTGTCCTTTTCGGTAGGTCTCAGTCCTTTCGTCCCAGACGGCGTGCAGGCTCAGGCGGTGGAACCTCCCAAGCCTCCCAATGAAGGTTTGCCAACCCACCCCCCGGGAAAAGGAGATAGGGGGACGCCTTTCTTTCTTTTATCAGAGGTGGATCGAGAACACATCGGAACAGTGGATCCTGGACGTGATATGAGAAGAATATGCGCTGGAGTTTTGCAGTGTTGCTCGGGACGTGTTCATGGTGCCTCCTTGCCACTCCCTGCAACAAGCAGGCAGTGGAGTCTACTGTGGTTCCAGTACTCACACTGCAAGAAAATACGGGGCGATATTCCATTTATTTTGTTGTGCCCAAAAAGGAGGGCTATTTTCATTCCATCCTGGATCTCAAAGGGGGTCAACTGTCATTTGTGGATGACTCATTTTTGCATGGAAACTTTGCGCTCAGTGATAATGGCTGTGCAGTCGGAAATTTTTGGCCTCCTTGGACTGTCCGAGGCGTACCTCCATATTCCCATCCGATTGGAGCACCAGCATTTTCAGCATTTCGCAGTGTTGGGGTGCCATTATCAGTTTCAGGCATTGCCTTTTGGTCTGGCCAAAGTTATGGTGGTGGTGGTGGTGGTGGTGGCAGAGTTGAGCAAGGATGGGATTCTAGTTCATCCGTATTTGAACGACTGGCTGATTTGGGCTAAGTCTATGGAAGACAGCCGACTGGTGACCCGCAAGGTGATCTCCCTTTTCCAAGAGCTCAGTTGGGTGGTGAACCTAGCCAAGAGTAGTCTTCAGCCATCTCAATCATTGGAGTATCTGGGTGTTTGGTTCGACACAAGACACAGCAATGTCTTCTTGCCAGATGCTCGTATTCAGAAGTTGATGACACAGGTGTGTCTCTCGGTGAACACTATATGCCCAACAGTGTGGGCCTATCTACAGGTTCTTGGTTTGATGGAGGCAACCCTGGAAGTGGTGCATTGGGCGAGAGCGCACACGCGTCCTCTTAAGTGCTCCCTGCTGTCCCGTTGGAACACACAATCTCAGGATTACTTGATTTGGCTCCACCTGCCGATGGAAGTCTGCTCTCACCTCCAGTGATAGTTGCAAGTGGATCATCTGAGAAGGGGAGTTTTCCTGACATTGCCGGACTGGTTGGTACTCACGACAGATGTAAGCCTCCAGTGTTGGGGAGCTCACTGTCAGGAACTATTGGCACAAGGGCCGATATATCAATCGGCTGGAAGCCCGGGCAGTCCAGTTGGTTTGCTTGCAATTCAGCGGTAGGCTGCAAGGTCAAGTGGTCTGGGTAATGACAGATAATGCAACAACGGTGGCTTACATCAGTCGGCAGGGAAGAACCAAGAGCCAGCAAGTGTCACAGGAAATAGACCAACTTATGGAATGGGCAGAAGTACATCTTCAGCAGATTTCAGCCTCACACATTGCAGGAAAAGACAATGTAAGAGCAGACTTTCTCAGCAGGAAGAGTCTGGACTCAGGAGAATGGGTATTGTCGGATGAGGAATTTCAGCTGATAGTGAATCGCTGTGGCCTTCCATTCCTAGACTTGCTGGCGACTTCTCACAAAGCAAAGGTTCTTCGATTCTTCAGTCACAGGAGAAATCTGAATTCCTTGAGTGTCTATGTTCTTGTACAGGTCTGGCCGGAGGACAAGCTGCCTTATGCCTTTCCACTGTGGCCCATATTGGGCAGAATAGTTTGGAGAGTCGAAGGCCACAGGGGGATGGTGCCTTTGGTGGCACCGGATTGGCCCAGGAGACTATGGTATGCAGATCTGCGAAGACTCCTCTCCATTTGGTCTTCCAGCCCACAAGAATCTGTTGCAGCAGGGACCTGGCCTTTCCGAAAATCTGACTCAGTTTTTTCTTACGGCATGGCTCTTGAGAGGTCTTGCTTGTTGAAGCGTGGATATTCTACTGCAGTGATTGCCACCTTGCTACAAGCATGAAAATTCTCCACTTCCTTGGCCTATTGTTATGGTTTCGAGGTATTTGAGTGGATTCTTGGGTACTGTGGGAAATGACCACGCCCACGGGAAGGAACCCCGTGGGGGAGCCACAGTACTAGGCTAGACTCAGGGCGCTCAAACACAGAGTTTTGTCTTTTGTACAGCTGATGAATACCACCAGAGGTGGCAATAGTGAGGTGATCCATAGGTAGCAGTCCAGGAACCCTCGGCAGAGAGAACCCATCTCACCAAGATGGTATAGGGAGATCCAGGTGTAGGTCTCCCAGCACGGCAGAGCTAATAGATGAGACAGATTGAGAATTAGATTACTCACTAGGTGGTAGCTGCGAGGTTGATGGTTCCACCGGGCAGACGTAGATGGTTACAGGCACCGAGGCAGGGAGAGCAGGCCCTCGAGGAGCGAGTACCTGATCCCAGTAAGGCACCTGAAAGAAAGCAAGGGGTCCCGGAGGAGCGGGTACCCAGGTTAGAGATATCCCGAAGGGCAGACAGAGAGCTTCTAGCAACGAAGAAGCAGCAGAGCTGCAAAAACAAAGTCCTTGCTAACTCACCTGAGGTTTGTGAGTTATGCATATAAATACCTCCCAGGGGGTGGAGCCTCCTGGGGTTTGATCGGAGTTTCCCACGCTGGCCTCTCTAAAAGAGGACTTGGGCTTGCCACGTGTGCCTAAAGGACATTGGGGGCAGGGCTTCTGAGACGGCGGCGTCCCAGCCACGGAAAGAGGCCCCCCAACATGGACCCAGACCTCGGTGCCCGAGGACGCACCCCTGAGCCCAGCATCAGAGGCTCGCAGAGCGGCGGACCACCTCCGAAAGCAGTAAGCTCGGTCGGCCATGGTCTCTGTGGCCGGCCGACGTAACACCTATGTACGGGTTTGGCGAGTGTTTGAGGCTTGTGTAAGGATCGAGGAATGTCTCCTCATTCAGTTAGGAACCCGCTCATTTTGGAATTTTTGCAGGATGGGTTGAATAGAGTGTTGGCCCTTAATTCCTTGACGGTACAGGTAGCAGCTCTTGTGCTCCCTTTCCTTGCACTTACTGACCTTGAAAAAGGTGTTTCTAGTGGCAATATGTTCTGTGCGTCAAATTTCCGATCCTCAGGCCTTGTCTTGTCGGAAACTGTTCCTTCGAGTGACTCCAGGAGCGATTAAACTGAGTACTGTTCCTTCTTTCTTGCCTAAAGTGGTCTCAGATTTTCACTTGAATCAGTCCATTTCCTTGCCATCTCTGGATAAGGAAAGAGATGTGGAGGAATATCTCCTGTTGCATCCCTTGGATGTCAAGAGACATGTCCTGAGTTATCTGGAGTTTTCTAAGCCTGTCTGAAAGATGGATTGTCATTTTGTCCTTCATGGGAAGGAAGCAAGAAATCTGTGAGGGAGTCAGTTGGACTTTTAGATGACCGAGGGGTTAAAGGTGTTCTTAGGGAAGATAAGGCCATTGCAGAAAGACTAAATGAATTCTTTGCTTCTGTGTTTACTAATGAGAATGTTGGGCAAATACCGGTTCTGGAGATGGCTTTCAAGGGTGTTGAGTCAGATGAACAGAATCAAATCACTGTGAACCTGGAAGATATAGTAGGCCAGATTGACAAACTAAAGAGTAGCAAATCACCTGGACTAGATGGTATGCACCCCAGGACTCTGAAGGAACTAAAAAATGAAATTTCAGATCTATTAGTTAAAATTTCTAACCTATCATTAAAATTATCCATTGCACCTGAAGACTGGAGGGTGGCCATTGTAACCCCAATATTTTAAAAGGGCTCCAAGGGTGATCCAGGAAATTATAGACCAGTGAGCTGACTTCAGTGCCAGGAAAAGAGTGGAAACTATTCTAAAGATCAAAATCACAGAGCATATAGAAAGATATGGTTTAATGGAACACAATCAGCATGCATTTACCCAAGGCAAGCTTGCTTCACAAATCTGCTTCATTTTTTTTGAAGGGGGTTAATAAACATGTGGATAAAGGTGAACCGGTAGATGTAGTGTATTTGGGTTTTCAGTAGGCATTTGACAAAGTCCTTCATGAGAGGCGTCTAAGAAATCTGAAAAGTCATGGGATAGGAGGCGATGTCCTTTCGTGGATTACAAACTGGTTAAAAGACAGGAAACAGAGTAGGATTAAATGGTCAATTCTCTCAGTGCAAAAGGGTAAACAGTGGAGTGCCTCAGGGATCTGTACTTGAACCGGTGCTTTTCAATATATTTATAAATCATCTGGAATATATCTGATATATTTATAAATCATCTGGAAAGAAATTTGATGAGTGAGGTAATCAAATTTGCAAATGATGCAAAGTTATTCAGAGTAGTTAAATCACCTTGCGAGACTGGAAGATTAAGCATCCAAATGGCAGATGAAATTTAATATGGACAAGTGCAAGGTGTTGAATATAGGGAAAAATAACCCATGCTGTAGTTACACGATGTTAGGGTTGATATTAGGAGCTACCACCTAGGAAAAAGATCTAGGCATCATAGTGGATAATATATTTAAATCGTTGGCTCAGTGTGCTGCAGCAGTCAAAAAAGCAAACAGAATGTTAGGAATTATTAGGAAGGGAATGGTGAATAAAACGGAAAATGTCATAATGCCTCTGTATCGCTCCATGGTGAGACCGCACCTTGAGTACTGTCTACATTCTGGTTGCCACATCTCAAAAAAGATATAGTTGACCTGGGAGAAGGTACAGAGAAGGGTGATCAAAATGATAAGAGGGATGGAACAGCTCCCCTATGAGGAAAGGCTAAAATGTTTGGGCTGTTCAGCTTGGAGAAGATATGGCTGAGGGGGGATATGATAGAGGTCTTTAAAATCAGAGAGGAGAGGTCTAGAACAGGTAAATGTGAAATGGTTAAGAACATAAGAACATAAGAAAATGCCATACTGGGTCAGACCAAAGGTCCATCAAGCCCAGCATCCTGTTTCCAACAGTGGCCAATCCAGGCATTAAGAACCTGGCAAGTACCCAAAAACTAAGGGGCGGATTTTAAAAGGCGCGCGAATAGCCTACTTTTGTTTGCGCTCCAGGCGCAAACAAAAGTACGCTGGATTTTAGTAGATACGTGCAGAGCCGCGCGTATCTGCTAAAAACCTGGATCGGCGCGCGCAAGGCTATGGATTTTGTATAGCCGGCGCGTGCCGAGCCGCGCAGCCTACCCCCGTTCCCTCCAAGGCCGCTCCGAAATCGGAGCGGCCTTGGAGGGAATCCTCTAACGCCCTCCCCTCACCTTCTCCTCCCTTCCTCTACCTAACCCACCCCCCCGGCCCTGTCTACACCCCCCCCTTACCTTTCTCCGGGGATTTACGCCTCCCGGAGGGAGAAGTAAATCCCCGCGCGCGAGCGGGCCTCCTGCGCGCCGGGCCGCGACCTGGAGGCGGGTACGGAGGGCGTGGCCACGCCCCCGGACCGCCCCGGGCCGTAGCCACGCCCCCGTACCCGCCCCCAAACGCTGCCGACACGCCCCCAAAACGCCGCGACGGCCGGGCCCGCCCCCCGACACGCCCCCGACACGCCCCCCTCGGCGAACCCCGGGACTTACGCGAGTCCCGGGGCTCTACGCGCGCCGGGAGGCCTATGTAAAATAGGCTTCCCGGCGCGCAGGGCCCTGCTCGCGTAAATCCGCCCGGTTTTGGGCGGATTTACGCGAGCAGGGCTCTGAAAATCCGCCCCTAAGTCTATTCCATGTTACCATTGCTAATGGCAGTGGCTATTCTCTAAGTGAACTTAATAGCAGGTAATGGACTTCTCCTCCAAGAACTTATCCAATCCTTTTTTAAACACCGCTATACTAACTGCACTAACCACATCCTCTGGCAACAAATTCCAGAGTTTAATTGTGCGTTGAGTAAAAAAGAACTTTCTCCGATTAGTTTTAAATGTGCCCCATGCTAACTTCATGGAGTGCCCCCTAGTCTTTCTACTATCCGAAAGAGTAAATAACCGATTCACATCTACCCGTTCTAGACCTCTCATGATTTTAAATACCTCTATCATATCCCCCCTCAGTCGTCTCTTCTCCAAGCTGAAAAGTCCTAACCTCTTTAGTCTTTCCTCATAGGGGAGTTGTTCCATTCCCCTTATCATTTTGGTAGCCCTTCTCTGTACCTTCTCCATCACAATTATATCTTTTTTGAGATGCGGCGACCAGCATTGTACACAGTATTCAAGGTGCAGTCTCACCATGGAGCGATACAGGGGCATTATGACATTTTCCGTTTTATTCACCATTCCCTTTCTAATAATTTCCAACATTCTGTTTGCTATTTTGACTGCCGCAGCACACTGAACCGACGATTTCAATGTGTTATCCACTATGACACCTAGATCTCTTTCTTGGGTTGTAGCACCTAATATGGAACCCAACGTTGTGTAATTATAGCATGGGTTATTTTTCCCTATATGCATCACCTTGCACTTATCCACATTAAATTTCATCTGCCATTTGGATGCCCAATTTTCCAGTCTCACAAGGTCTTCCTGCAATTTATCACAATCTGCTTGTGATTTAACTACTCTGAACAATTTTGTGTCATCTGCAAATTTGATTATCTCACTCGTCGTATTTCTTTCCAGATCATTTATAAATATATTGAAAAGTAAGGGTCCCAATACAGATCCCTGAGGCACTCCACTGTCCACTCTCTTCCACTGAGAAAATTGTCCATTTAATCCTACTCTCTGTTTCCTGTCTTTTAGCCAGTTTGCAATCCACGAAAGGACATCGCCACCTATCCCATGACTTTTCACTTTTCCTAGAAGCCTCTCATGAGGAACCTTTTCAAACGCCTTCTGAAAATCCAAGTATACTACATCTACCGGTTCACCTTTATCCACGTGTTTATTAACTCCTTCAAAAAAGTGAAGCAGATTTGTGAGGCAAGACTTGCCCTGGGTAAAGCCATGCTGACTTTGTTCCATTAAACCATGTCTTTCTATATGTTCTGTGATTTTGATGTTTAGAACACTTTCCACTATTTTTCCTGGCACTAAAGTCAGGCTAACTGGTCTGTAGTTTCCCGGATTGCCCCTGGAGCCCTTTTTAGATATTGGGGTTACATTTGCTATCCTCCAGTCTTCAGGTACAATGGATGATTTTAATGATAGGTTACAAATTTTTACTAATAGGTCTGAAATTTCATTTTTTAGTTCCTTCAGAACTCTGGGATGTATACCATCCGGTCCAGGTGATTTACTACACTTCAGTTTGTCAAGCAGGCCTACCACATCTTCTAGGTTCACCGTGATTTGATTCAGTCCATCTGAATCATTACCCAAGAAAACCTTCTCCATTACGGGTAATAGAAGGACTAGGGACTAGGGAGCACTCCATGAAGTTAGCAAGTAGCACATTTAAAACTAATCGGAGAAAATTCTTTTTCATTGAACACACAACACACAATTAAGCTCTGGAATATGTTACCATAGGATGTGGTTAGTGCAGGATGTGGTTAGTGCAGTTAGTCTAGCTAGGTTTAAAAAAGGTTCTTAGAGAAGAGTCCATTAACTGCTATTAATCAAGTTGACTTAGGGAATAGCCACTGCTATTACTGCATCAGTAGCATGGGATCTACTTAGCTTTTGGGTACTTGCCAAGTACTTGTAGCTTGGATTGGCCTTTGTTAGAAACAGGATGCTGAGTTTGATGGATCCTTGGTCTAATCCAGTATGGCAATTTCTTATGTTCTTATGATGGAGGTAAACAGGGCAAGCTGGCTTCGTGGGCTACATTAGCTCGCTGGATTAAGGAGGTAGTTACAGCCACATGTGTGGCTGCTGAAAAGCCATTGCCTACTCAGGTTAGGGCTCATTCCACTAGGGTTCAGGCAGTTTTATGGGTGGAGGTTAGATTGTTGTCTCCTGTCGTCATTTGCCAAGCTACGTCGTCCTCCTTACACACCTTTTACAGGTATTATCATCTGGATGTGTAGGCCCGGGAGGACATAAGCTTTGCATGGGCAGTTTTGACTGGACCACAGGCAGCTGCCCACCCTATTCAGGAGTAGCTTTGGTATATCCCACTGGTCCTGAACCCAACTGTCAATGTGCTAGGAAATGAGAAATTACTTCTTACCTGATAATTTCCTTTTCCTTAATATAGACAGATGGGTTCAGCTTCCTGCCCTTGGCTGCCGAATGTTTGTGTTATAGTCCTCCTGTGTGACTACATGTTCCAGGGGATACTGGTGTTACTGCAGTCCTTAGACTATTGTTAATGTATTTCTTGTCTGAGCTCAGTGTTTCATGTTGGCTGATTATTGAAATAGTTATCTGTTTTTAATCAGGTTTTTGCTAGTCTGTCCACAGTTGCTTTTGAAGAGAATACTTGCAGGCTGATGTCACTGCAGGAGTATATATATATATAATGTGACGTCAGTTTGCGCCGACTTCATCTGCTGGTAGAGGTGCATAACCCATTGATCCTGAACCCATGTGTCTATATTAAGGAAAAGGAAATGATCAAGTAAGTAGTAATTTCTCAATATACATTTCTACATGACTATGTACATTGCTAACAGGATATTAAACAGCTCACTTATCTACTCTTAGTTAGTAGTCTCAGGCCATGCAGCTATATACATTTCTCCAAGTTAGAAAGAACATTTAATATTTGGCTGATTGGGGTTGTTGGTTCCCACAGTATACCACCCTATCGAATAGGAGGGGCTTCTTGCATTTCCACTTAAGAATTATTATTATTATCCTCCCCCTTTCATCCCAAGTCGGGCCCATGTGAAATGATGCAACTGGGCTGGTGGCCAGTGCCAGTGGAGGGAAAGCTCTATTGTGTCTAAACCGCTGCCATCTCCTCTGTACCTCTTCTGCTCTTCGGGTCAGCTGCTGAGGTCCTCAGCCTCCTGGGGGGACTCAGCTCTATGTCCTAGTTCACACCCTCCTGGTTTTACCATTGGGGTCCTCATCCTCATGTAGGGGGACGACAGACACAAAACTCCACCTCAGTAAAAGGGTCTTTCCTTGCTTGGTTTCACAGTTCCACTGAGTTTATGGCTTATTCAGTAAATCAGGCTCTTAGTAGTCTCAGCTTTTAGTGAGTCCAACTCATCTAAGCTCATAGCTACTTACTCACTATTATCCAGAGCTTGGAGAGATCTCCTTCTTTTAGCCAAAAGGCCAAAACCCAGGAAAGAACAGGGAATTCCTAGTAACTATACCTCTTAGCATAATATACTACAACACATGAACATTACTTAGAAATAAGTGCAATAGAGAAAAAACAATGAAGTACTACATTGCACCAAATGTACAGCTCAACCATGTAAAAGCAAACATTGACCAGTAGGAGAAAAGATTTGCACAAACCCTTTCATCCTAACTGGGTTTTCATTTTCTGTTACCCGAGAACTAGGTACCCAAAGTTTCTGGCTGCTCGTTAGTCAGGGTGAGAATCTGCTCGCTTCCTGGGACTGTTTTTTTTAGTAAATTTCTCACACAAGTCCCTTTCTGTCAGAATTCTGCAATGTAAGACTTCTTCAGTCAAAGTGCTGTCATTTAGGATTTTGCCATCTTTTGTTTTTAAAGTGATGTTTCACGGCAAGTTACCTGCATTAGTCAAGGAGCTGTAATATGCAAATCTCCTACCTGAGTCTCTGACTCATCTATTCAATGGCCATTTAAACACCTTCACAGTAAGAGGTCTGGCAACCTTTTCAATCTCACTCTACTTTTCCTGGGCTGACGGCTCATGTTACAGCTTTTTTTTTTTGCAGTTCACTTAAATGGGAGCATGCTGTTTATCCCTCTCTCCCTTGTAAACTCTCCTGAGGCTGTATGTTTTTGTGCAGCACTGCATCCATCCAGTAGCGCTATAAAAGTGCTGGGTAGGGGCACTTTACAAGTTTCAGTCACTCATTCATGGCATGCTGATGGGAGGGGTCCTGGAATGGGGGAATCCTCTTCAGGGAGACCTCCCCAGGAGGGAGTTTAACTCAAGAAGCAGGGATAAATTGCTGGGTACAGACCCTGTTGCAGGAGTTTTACATTTTCTTTCAGCTTTACCTGCCCTTCCCTGTTTTTCTGGTTTCCTCCTTCCAGATCGATACTCTAAAACCGCGGCAGAAAGAGTGCGGCATTGCCAGGTGCATCCTTCCTCCCCGCACGCACAGTTCTCTTGACCTAGCGCCTGATACTCTCTTCTAATTGCATGCAAATGCATGCCGCGGCTGTGAAGCGTTAGGGAAGGGTTAGGCCCGCTCAACCCATTTTACTGTATAGGCGCTTAATACAGCGCCTATACAGTAACCTGGGTGCGCTGGTACCTGTCATTTCAAATGTCATTTCAAATGACATTTGAAATGACAGGCACCAGGAAGTGTAAACAACAAAAAACCAAAAATATGTAAAAACCTGAATGTTATAAAAAAAAATAAAAATTTTTAAATACCTGTCACTTTCCGAATCGTGTGGTATTTAAAAAATTTTTTTTTCTGACAGGTTTTTATGTGTCCCACAGCATTACATTTTCTCGATCATCTCTGTATCGCTTTTTTTTTTAATTGTTTTTTATTGTGTTTGAGTGTCTTAAGCAGTGTCGATGGATTTGTTACAAGACTCACAGTCCTAACACCTACTAGGGGGAGGCGGTAAACTAACACGTTAAGGCCGCGGCAAAACAGCGGGTTACTAAGGAGATAATATCAGCGCCTGTTACAGTATCGGAGGGGAATAGCTAATTCCTTCATTATACAGCTAATTCGTTCATTTACACATCATATACATGCTGCGTGCGGAAAGGGTTATGTGTCTATTTTAAGAAGCGCTATGGATGCGTGAAACTGGAGACTGTATCGCTGGATCGCCTTACTCGTCTGTATTGTGCGCTCCCAGCACGTTACAGACGGGAAATCTTCAACCGCACGTTACTGTATCGACCTGTTAGTTACTAGCTTTGATTTGTGCCGAGGACTTGGTTTTATTTATTTATTTAAAATCTTTTCTATACCGTCATTACGTTAGTTCACCATCACTGTTCACAACGGTTTACAAAAAGGCACAAATAGGGTTAAAAGTTGGTTGGTATAGATAACATATAGGTGAGCCATTGGAGAATGGTAACATGTTTTAAATATAAGCGCTATGTGTTGAGTTTGTTTATATTTTGGTTGAAAGAGTCTTCTTTACGGTACCTATATAATTTAGTATTCTAATATGTAATAGGAGATAGGAGGGAGAAAAATTTCATAAACAAAAAACTGATTGCTTGGTGCTTCCTTATGTGCTTATTTGTTCTCTTCGTTCTGCTTATAGAAGGCTTGTTTAAAAAGCCAGGTCTTTAGACTTACTTTGAAAAGTAAGTTTTGGGGAGGAGCCCTAACCTGTCAGCAGTTTTGAGAGGACAGTGGTACAGCTGCTTTTGTTATTCATGTTATAGAGCAGTGTTTCCCAGCCAGGGCACACTGATGTGCCTTCAGGACCTGATCAGGGGTGCCACAGTCACCACTGGCCGATGCTCAGATCCAGGCTAGGAGCTGAGCACTGCTCTCGGCACCTCACAGTAACAAGAGACACACCCCCCCCCCCCCCCCCCCCCCCAGCCTTGGCTCTTAAATGTGTAGGAGCTTCTTTCTGAGAACAATGTGTAATCCTGCAGGCCTCTTCTTCCCAGCTGCAACATGAGCTCCGGCATGTAGCAATTAACGAACGGGCAGCATGCAGGGCACAGAGCGCTGGGCTCCACTTTCCCCTTTCTATGCAGCACACACCGTGGCACACAGCGCCTCTCCATCTTTTCCCTCCCTGAAGCCTCTTCTGCATCCTTTCCAGTCTCTCTTATCTCCATGCACCGAGCTGCCCGTCCCACCCTAATGTCTCCTCCTACACTTGTGAACAGAGGGAGCGGATCCACGGTGGCAGGTTCAGGTGCATCTCCGCTCCCTTTATTTCTCTCCCTTTATTTTAAAATTTGGAAGCGAGACTGGTGGGGCTTTCAGTGCTTTCTCCCTGCTTCTTTTGGTCACATGAGTTCTCTCTTGCCCATGCTGCCTGCTCCGTGGAGGTTGGGGGTGCCACACAGCATTTTTGTTCATGTGTTTGTGCCTTGGGCTTGAAAAGGTTGTGAAATGCTGTTGTAGAAAACAGAACTTCCCTGGGACAATCCAATGCAGCTCAGTGAATAATCACCGGGTAAAGAAGAGCCATGGGCTGGTCCTTCTCTATCTACTAATAAGCAGTTCTGTCACTTCAGCTTCCTGACTCTAGTATGTGGGATAAATCTATTCTTAGCCTTCAGGTAGAAACTGCCGAATAGAATGGGTTTCAGCATGGAAGTAACCTACATAGAGTGGTAGTTTACAAGCCTAAATAGAAGGCGAGGGGGGTAACCTGCATGGAGCGGCAGTTACAACCCTAAGCAGATGGCATGGGGATAACCTGCACAGAGAGGCAGTAACAAACCTAAACAGTAGGCATGGGGAGAGCCTGCACAGAGCAGCAGTTATAACCTTCAAGAGAAGGCGAGGGGGCAACCTGCATGGAGCGGCAGTTACAATTCTACAAAGCCTTGCTGAGCAGACCAGATGGGTCATTTGTCTTTTCCTGCCGTTTACCGTATTACTATGTTTACAGTAGGTGTGTATTTGTCTGCACCTCCCTCAGGTGATAGGAACTGGTGTCATCTCAGATTTATTGCAGCCTGTGTGTGTTCATTTTCTCACTTTTACAGATGTGTTCCATGTTTTCTGGTCTCCTAGCATTCATCACAAAGCTTCCAAACTCCGTTGTTGGCTGATTTTCGAGAGAACTCCCAGGAGTAAAACCTTGCTGTGTTAACTATCAGAGATCACTGAAAATACAGGCACCGAATTGAAGAAGAAACACTCGATTTATTGTGATTCGAGCAAAATTTGTACTGAAAACCTGGCAGGTTTACTCCAAAAATATCTATTTACTTGCGCCTTAATGGGAAACTGGTCCCCACCTACCAACATCGGCCGTGTCTCTGCGAAGTGTACGCGGCTTTTGTGGTGCTGGTAGCGCTCTGGACACATATTGGGTGCTGCAGGACAGGATCCCAGAAGCGCAAAAGTGGGGCTAAGAAACCTCCTTTGAATCAGAGTGGGCTGCTGAAAAGGCAACATGTGGAAGGACTATGGAGGAATCCCGCTCATGCTGGCCTGGAGGAAAACCTTCCTGGGGCTACAGCTGAGGCTGTACCAGGGGCTCCATGCCTAGAGACCCCGAAGACCTCATCTGCTGGTGCATTCTTGTTTTGTATTTATATGCTGTTGTGTTTGCTATATTTTGATGATACGTTGTGAGACACCCTGTGTCCTTTTTTTTTTTTTTTTGGGAGGGGGTAATGCAAAAGAACATGAAAAGGATTCCTTTGACTGCTGAAAAAGTTGCAGCTGCCCAAATCCTCTTTTCTTTCTACCACTAGCTTTGCTGCTGCTCTTACCTTTTTACTTTTACAGAACATACGTTTCTCCTCTCTTCAGCCCTCTACAGTTTCAGAAACATTAAAAAAAAAAAGAAAAAGTTCCCTGTTGCTAAAAACTGCATCTAGACCAATTAAACTGTAAATTTTGCCATCCTGGGCCAGAGGTCCAAAGCATAAAATAGGGAAAACCCATCAAGCCCTCATGTGACGGGATGGGATTCTCCTAATTTAAGGGAGCATTTACTTCTATGTCCAGAAAAAAATTCTAAATAGCTCAGGCCACAGGGGATTTGGATTTGGATCTGGCATCCTCCAGGGCCCATGGAGCCTGGGAAGGCCCTGGAGGTGGTGCTCTCAGGCCCCAGGAAGGAGGCTGGCAGTCATTGCTGTTCGAGTGGCAGCCCCTGGTGCTCAAGGACCAGCGCGGAGCGCACTCCTGGGAGGTGGGGCCTCTCCAGCCCCTTTAAGCACACGGGCATGACATCCTGGGGCAAGGCATCAAAGATGCAGGGGAAATAGACCAAATACACCATCAAATCTGTTATGAACAGAGGTGGGACTCTTCCCATCATCCAGATTAAGAACTGACGGAGCATTTTGCTTACAACAGCTCCTAAAACACGGCTCTTGTTATTTAAATGAAGCAGGAACTTAAAAAGCGGTGTACAGGTCTGCAGTCATCTTCTGTGGGTCCCAGGCCACCAACGTGGTGAAAAGGAAGAGACCACAGGCCCAGTGCTCAATTTCTCTAGTCCCATGAAATTTAACAGCACTTGCATTTTTTTCTAAAGCTTGTTTTATTTTATTTTTTTTATCTCAAACTGCCTTTTGTAGAGATCTCGGTTCAGAGGCGCAGCGAGGGTCTCCGGTGCCGGGGGCCAATGCATTTTTTGTTGCCACCCCGGCACCCCCCACATCCTCCTTGTAGAAATGCTTAAGGGCAAGAAAGTCACACTAATAGAAACCCCAGAAAAGAAATGAAGATAAGAAGTTGCCAAACTGGGTCACACCGAGGGTCCATCAAGCCCAGCATCCATCCTGTTTCTAATAGTGGCCAATCCAGGATACAAGTATCTGGAAAGTACCCAAACATTAAATAGATTCCATTCTACTAATGCCAGTAATAAGCAGTGGCTATTCCCTAAGTCACCCTGACTAATAGCAGTTTATGGATTTGTCCTCCAGGAACTTGTCCAAACCTTTTAAAACCCAGATAAGCTAACTGCCTTATCCACATCTTCTGGCAATGAAGTCCAGAGCTTAATTATGCATTGAGTGAAAAAGAATGTTCTTCAATTTGTTTTAAATGTGCTACTTGCTAACTTCATGGAGGGCCCCCTAGTCCTTCTACTATCTGAGAGAGTAAATAACCAATTTACATTAACCCATTCTAGTCCTCTCATGATTTTATAGACCACCATCATATCCCCCCTCAGTCATCTCTTCTATAAGCTGAGAAGCCCTAACTTCTTTAGCCTTTGCTCATAGGAGAGCCATTTCATCCCTTTTATCATTTTGGTCGGCCTTCTCTATATCTTTTTTGAGATGCAGTGACCAGAATTGAACATAGTACTCAAGGTGTGGTCTCACCATGGAGCAATAGGCATTATGAGATTCTCCGTTAAATTCACCATTCCCTTCCTAATAAGCCCTAACATTCTGTTCGCTTTTTTAACCGCCCAGCACATTGAGCTGACAATTTCAATGTATTATCCACAATACACCCAGATCTTTTTCCTAGGTTGTAACTCCTAATGTGGAACCTAACAGCATGCAACTGCAGCATGCTTCATTTTTCCCTGTATTCATCACCTTGCTCTTGACTACATTAAATTTCATCTGTCATATGGACGCCCAATCTTTCAGTCTTGCAAGGTCCCCCTGCAAATTATCATTATCCACCTGTGATTTAACTACTCTGAATAATTGTGCCATCTGCAAATTTGATCACCTCACTCATCGTTCCCCTTTCCAGATCATTTATAAATACATTAAAAAGCACCAGTCCAAGTACAGATCCCTTAGGCACTCCACTGTTTACCTCTCTCCACTGAGAATACTGACCATTTAATCCTACTCTCTGTTTCCTATCTTTTAACCAGTTTGCAATACACAAAATGCTTCCTATCCTATGACTTTTTAATTTTTTTAGAAGCTTCTCATGAGGAACTTTGTCAAACTGACAGAGCGTTGTGAAGAGTCTATGGGGCAAAAGCTTCCCTGCCTTCAGACAGGCTGCCAACATCGCCCCTTCCCTCCATGGTACTGCTAGCAAATAAAAACATTTTCTGATGAAGAATAAGACCAAGAGTCAGGGTCTGTGATGTGAAATTAATAAATTCTTCCAAAATTTCTAATTTTTCCACTTCTGACCATCAAGAGAGAGAAAAAAAGGAAAACCATTTCAAATGAATCCTTTTTTTTCCAGCCCTATCATTGCAGCCTCATTACAGCACACTGCCTGTCCTCACCAAATACAGAATAATCGACAACAAATTGGAAAGAGAAGCATGGAGAGAAAAGCTGAACTAGAAACTCCAAAAAGCCAGACTATAACGCCAGAGAAATAATATAGAAATATTCAGATGCATATTTCCCAAAAATGACATGGGAAAAAAATAAAATTCTCCTAATTTCCATCTCAGAGAAACAGAAGCAATAGCAGTCTCAGTCTCCTACCTTCCCCAGCCTCTCTCCCCTCCAGACTCATATGCAATGCAAGAATGTAAAAAACAGAAACATCACCATCCCTTATAAAACGGTATTTCAAAACTGATGAATTCAGCATCTAATAAATAATGATAAAACCAACTTTAAACATTTCCCAAAAATCAATTAAATATTTCAGAACAGCAGACATCAAATAACACCCAATAATTAAAACTAATAACGATAAAAAAAAATGTTCCCCTCGCCATACTGGAAACGTTTGATTTCCAATCACCTTGAGATTGCCATGGATTAGTGGAGGGAAGCTGGAATTGAGGAAGTAGGGGCAGGAGAGAAGGGAACACACATTTTCTCTTCCTTCTCTCATATCACACACATACACCCTTCTATCCTTTCCTTCTCACTCCCCTCTTCCACTTCCTCACTTCCCCTTTCCTTACCTTTCACTTACCCCAATTTACAGTCACTCAACCCTTCTCTCATTCTCACCTCCCTTCTTTCCCAGTCACTCATCCCTCCCCTTCTCTCATTCACCTTCTTCCCCTGTCACTCACGTCCTTCACTTATTCCCTCTCTCCCCTTCCTTTCCCATCCCTCACTCATACCCCTTCCCTTCCCTCAATCACAACCTGCCATATGACTCGCTTGTCTTCCAGTGGTCCTAGTCTTCTTCCTGCCTGCCAGATGCAGGAAGTCCATCAGCAGGTCATCATTTGGGCCACCGCTAGGCATCTAGTGCCTAGCTCTCTCTCCCTCATATGCACATGCTCTTACACGCAAACTCCCTCTTTTTCATATGCACATCTGTACACACATGCTCCCTCTCATACACACATTCTCACACATAAACGCTCCCCCTCTCTCATACACATAGGCTCTCTCACATACGCACACTTTTCTTTCATCTACCGTATACATGCTCCCTCTCTTATTTACACATGCTCACATAAATGCCCATCTCCCTCATGCACGCATTCCATTTCTCTCATATACTCACCTGCATGCACAGGCACCCTCTTACACATCTCTCACACACAAGCTCCCTCTTTCTCACACACAAGGCTCTCACACACTTACTCTCTCTTTCATACACACATGCTCTCTCTCACACACACAGGCTCCGTCTTATACACTCACACACCCCAGACAGGATCCTATTCACACACACACACACACACACACACACACACACACAATCCACCCCAGTCAGGCTCTCATTCACACATATGCACACACCCCAGATTCCTATACACACACACACTCTAGTCAGATTCCTACACACACACTCCAGTCAGGTTCCCATATACTTACAAACACACTATTTAGGTTCACTCTCATACACACACACACACTCCAGTCAGGTTCCGATGGACACACACACATCCCAGTCAAGCTCCCATTCACTCACATCCTCCTCAGTCAGGCTCTCATTGTAATAAATCTGCTCCCCAGAGGGGCAGAGTTAGCAATCTGTTATAAATCACCCCGCCAAAGGGGAGGAGTTAGCAATCTGTTCAATGCTGCTCCCCAAAGGGGAGGGGCTAGCAATTGGTAATACTCAATAGGCGGAGTTAATGATCTATTGTGGGTTGGCTCCCACAGAGTGGCAGTCTGTATGATACTGCTCAGCAGTGTAAGGAATAAACACTTAATGTAAATTGGTGAATCCTTGGGCCGATGGCAGATGACAGCGCCCCCAGGAGGAGATCATGAGAGGGACCACCGGCTAGGCTGGAGTATGGAGACAAACACAGATAGTTCTTTATTAGACAGGAAGTAGAACCACCAGAGGCAGCAGTAGTGAGCTGATGTGCCCGGCGGGGCTGAAGTCCCTCAGATACTGGAATTGCGGTCCCTGGGTTGTTGAGCTGTAGAGAGAGACTATAGGTAGTGAGTAGACAGGTATTCAGGATACATAACCAGTAGCAGATGAAACACTCACAATTGTAGATATCTGTAATGGCAACAGAGAGTCTTCAGTATATTCAGGAACAGGAGCCGTAGGCGAGTACTGGTTCCTATATGCAGTCTGGAATAAGAACTCACAATATCTGTTTATGAGATGGCTTCTGGAATAGAAGAGAGTCTTTGGAGGGTTTTAGGAACATAGGCCCTCGTGAAGCGAGTACCGGTTCCTATCTGCAATATGAAATAGTAATGTACCAGATAAAGGTATGCGATAGCTTCTGAGATAGAAGAGAGTTTTTGAAGGGTTTTAGGAACATGGGCCCTCGTGGAGCGAGAACCGGTTCCTATCTGCAATAATAACTCATGATCTCCGTACCTGCGATAACGTCTTAGACAGAAGGAAGTCTTCGGAGATTAGGAACATAGGCCCTCATTGAGCGAGTACTGGTTCCTATTTGTAATAGAACTCACAGTGTTCACGTCTGCGATCGCTTCCAGGCAGTAAGGAGTCTTCTGAGCATTCAGGGATGTAGGCCCTCGAGGAGCGAGTACCAGATCCCGTCTTAGCAATCTGAAATCAAGAAGAAAGCGGGGCCCCCGAGGAGCGGGTATCCCTTGGTAAGTTTGTGGAGTCAGAGAGGCAGAGAAAGAATTCCCCTTGCTAACTCGATTCGTAGTTGCAAGCAAAGACCTTTTAAGTTGGAAGCGGATGACGTCACTACGGGGGGACGCCCCCGAGGTTCGCACCCTTGCTGGTACAAACTCTGGAGCACGCGCGCCTTTACATCATCAGGAACATGGCGGATCCGCAGCGTCAGGCCAGCCCGGGGATTCCGGAGAGAAGCGGCAAGGAGAAGCCGCGGCAGCATCTGTCCGTCAGACTAGAAGGGAGTCGCCACAAAGGTAGAGAGGGTGGAGCGAGGGTGAGAACAGGCACGAACACAACACTCATTCATTCGCATTCACACACATACCAGCCAGAGCAGATGGGAAAGCCAATTCTGTTGCTCTTCCTTGTATGCTGGCCCCTGCGCTACTCAAATCTTGCGAGGCTAGCTTGTCTTCTTTGCTGATCTCATGCGAGGCGAGATCAGCAAAGAACACATGCTAGCTCCATACATTTTGGATACCAGATGCAACACTGAGGAGAACAGGTATCCTCGCAGGCCTCCTAAGCTTACGCCACCAGTGAGATGGGATCTACAGGCGACCTCCTCTTCTTAGCTGCCGGTGGGGTGGGGTCCGCCGTTGGCCTCGCTGGCTTCCTCTTCTTCTGCTGTCACTGCACTCCGCCATACCCCATCTCCCCAATATGCCTTGTGCAGTTGCACGATGTGCACACCCAGTAGCATTGGGCTTGACTATGAGTGATTTCATCTGGACCTGCTTCTGCAGCAGGGCTCAGAGTTTTCAGGAGAGTTCCCGGTGCAGAAAATAAAATATAAAAAGGCCCCGGGTGCCCCCTACAGCCCAGTGCCTGGGACCTTGGCCTTCCCTGCCCCCCCCCCCCCCCCCCCCGGCTCCCCACTCTGCCACTGTCTGGGTTTGATTGACACCTTAGATCTTCTTTCCCCTGGTTGGCTAGGGATGTCACAGAAGCACAGGGCTGGTGCAAGCATATTTGGCACCCTGGGTGAACCTTTGTTCATTCACCCCCTTCCCCCAAATTAACCAGCAGTGGTAGTGGCAATAACACAGCACTCATTCTTTGATGGTATTTGCTGTGGTTCAGGACCCCTCTAGACATCACACTGGCAGGATTTTACTGCCCCCCCCCCCCCCCAGACCTTTGCACTCTAGGTGTCTGCCTCGTTTGCTTAATGGAAGCACCAGCCCTGTAGAGGCAGCGTTCACAACCCCTGGTGCTAGCTATTGGCCAGATTGCTATGGACATCGGTTCCAGAAGGAGAGCTGGGGCATGGACCCCAGCCCAGGACTTTCACTACAGTGACTGGACCAGGTAACTTGGTGGTGGATATTAAACGGGGGAAAAATCCCTGGATATTTGTGAATGAAAACTCCTAGTGCCACATTCCAACCCTGGTTCTGATTGAGTTGAAAGCCCGAAGGCACAGGAGGAAATATGGGTGAAAAAAAAAAAGAGGTTTCAGGACCCCTCTTCAGGACTAAACCCTAATAGTACTGAATGTAACTTTATTCACGAAATACAGAAGACATGGAATAATGTGCTGTTTTGTGGGAGTGCTGTGGTAAACAAAGGGTTAAGAGGCTTCTGCTTGTTTACAGCTTGGCCCCTGTCATGTGATGATGGTTTGCGTGCAATCTAGTTCCCTATAAATCCTAAAAATATCTGAGCCTTTTCTTGCAAGATCAAGCATCTAGGCAGCTAGCAGCTGCTTTCAGACACATCAGCAGGGGGATAATACAGAATATGCAAAAAATAAATGTAATATCTATAAATTCACCCACAAACATTTTTATATACACATACAATAAGCAATTAAAGGATACCTGTAAACAGAAATCAAGCCAGAGATGCACTAAAGCATTTCTCGTTCAGAAAATGTATAAAATCTACAAGATAAAATGCAATGTAAGTCCAATACACATACTGTAAGTATGTTATTTAATTTGAGATTTCTATTTCATCTTTCGAAGCTTGTACGCCACTCCAAAGCAGATTATAATCAGGATAGGTCTGATACACAGAAGTAAGAGTACATTGCATAATTTTATTTTCACCAGATTCGAAGGCTTACATCTCTTAATTCCGTTTCTAGCACAACTGGTAATAGGTCCGACGTGTTGGCTGTGGATCTGCTGGCTACTAAGCCGCGTTCTCAGCCTGTCGGTCTGCGGGCCAAGGCACAGTAATGTTTTCAGTTTGCGCCGAAGTTCAAGTAAATCATTAACACCCCCCGCCCCAAGCCAGGTAGCTGTCTGCCCTTACGGCCTTCTCTCTGACTGTGAGCTGTATACAAAAAAAACCCAAACAAACCAAAACGGTGTTTTGAGTTTTAGCACCACTCTATTTCTCTGACAGAGCAAACTGATTGTATGCAGTGACCACATCAAGATGCCAAGGTGCATTTGTTTCAACGCAGACACCGCCTAATTACTCACAGAACTCGCAAGGCAATCATTTTTTTTTTAGATGTGGGACGTTCACATGCAGTAAACCAGAAGACGAGAATACTAACAAACATTCACTTGCTTCCTTCCAAATACTTAGCGGCAGATCTTACAGCTGCCTAGGGTGTTCCTCTTGGAAGTTTCGCTGCCAGCTCGTGAATACAGATAGCGTATATTTTAGATCTTCTCTTTGCGCGTGCGCATTTGAAAATGTCAATGTATGCGTGATGTTCTGCTCCTGACCTAAGCCCCCTTCCTTCCATCCCAGGAATACTTTGTAGTAACCCGGGCTAAGCCCGTGTGTTCTTCTAGGCATGCAGAGAAGAGGGCAACTTTCAGTCAGGCTCAATTTACCTATATATCTAAGTAAACAGGGTGGAAAATTGTCCTCTTGGTGTCTTGTTAGTAACTGTGGAAAAATTAGTACTTAAAATGGATCTCTCCGAGTCGGCTCAGTGACAGTACTGCCCACTGCAATGCAGAGGGTCCTGGCTCAGGTCTTCTATTCCTTGGATTGGCTTGTTCTGTCCTGGAAGGTGGACCCTTGGTCCGGCGAGGGGGCGAGGTCCTCTCATTGGTAGGCTAGGCCAATCCGAAGGTTGCTGGAGGTAACTGATGATAATCCGGATGCAGGCGCCTCCTGCGGGTCGTTTAATCCAGATAGCTGGCGCCTCCAGCAGGTCGTGAAAGCAGAAGCTGGCGCCTTCAGCAGGTCGTGAAAGCAGCAGAGGAAACGGAGACGGTCCGGGAAGCAAGAACCAACGTTTTCTACCGCCAGGCTAAGGATCAAGAGCCAGCGTTCTCCGCAGCCAGTCCAGGGGTCGAGAGCCAGAAGAATCCGCAGCCAGTCCAAGGGTCGAGAGCCAGAAGATACCTCAGCCAGTCCGGGAATCGAGAGCCAGGAAAACCCAAAGCCAGTCCAAAGGTCAAGAGCCAAGCAGGGACGACAGCCAGTCCAGGGATCACAAACGGAGAAGCAGAACAGGAACCAACAGCAGGAACACCACTAGAGCCACAAAGCCAGGGCAAGGTCTGAAGGCTCAGACCTTGCCTTAAATAGTAGACTGACACTGGATTCAGGCAGGAAGGAACCCCCTACTTCCTGTAGGGGTTCCTTTAAGGCCAGGCTCTAGCCACCCGCACGGCCTTAAAGATCTTCAGGGGGCGTGGCTTAGCCTGTTCCGCAGAGACGCCGCGGCCATCTTGAAGGGCAGGAGCCCTGCCGCCGACGTGGCTGCCGATGCCGGCCCCTACGCCTTGCGCCCGGCCCTGTCGTGAGGGTAAGTGAATGGCCCCCGGTCGCGGTCTTCCGCGGCCAGTGCTCATAACATGGCTGGAGCTGACTCATGTCCTCTTGGTGTTTTGTTAGTTACTGTGAAAGCATTAGTACTTAAAATTAATCTCTCCGGGTCGGCCCAGTGACAATACTTGCAGAGGGACCTCACTCAGGTCTTCTAGTCCTTGAATTGGCTGGAGCTGACTCACTTCTTCACAGTCTCTGGAAGAAGTGAGTCATAGCACACAATAGTGACACCTAATGGCTGGATTTAGAGCCCATGCTTGCAGGGTTCCTGTGGATCAGTTTTCTTACCACAGACTTTCTCAGGCTGCAAATGGGCTGTCATGCTAAAAGGGACTTGCAAAGGATAATTTGTACATCACTCCGCTGTGTATTGGGCACCCAGGAGAAGTGGCTGTGCTCCACAACAACCTGGCCAGAGCTCTCCCCCCACCCCCAGGGCTGTTCCCAATTGGTCCTTTTCACTGACATGTGACAGTGAATGGACCAATCGGCAGTAAGTGAAACAGTGAATAAATTAATATTAAGTGCCCTGTGTGTGCAGGTTACCAAAACTGATGCTCACTTTCAGGCTGATAAAGTAAAGTGCGCTCAGGCAGAGTGCACTGTTAGCCCGCGTTTGGCCGCGTGTTTTCGACGCGCTATTTTTACCCCTTATACAGTAAGGGGTAATAGCGCGTCAAAAACGCGCGGCCTACCCCCCAAAACTAATAACGTCCCCCGCGTTTGGCCACGTGTTTTCGACGCACTATTTTTACCCCTTATACAGTAAGGGGTAATAGCGCGTCAAAAACGCGCGGCCTACCCCCCAAAACTAATAACGTCCGCAACATGCAAATGCATGTTGATGGGCCTATTAGTTATTCCCACACGATTCAGAAAGTAAAATGTGCAACCAAAGGCTGGCGTTAATTTCGGCTGGCACCGGGAAAGTGTACAGAAAAGCAGAAAAAACTGCTTTTCTATACACCCTCCAACTTAATATCATAGCAATATTAAGTCGGAGGCCCCAAAACTTAAAAAAATTCAAAAAAAAAAAATTCAAAATCTGCCCACGGCTTGCGGGTTGGAAGACGAACGCTCAATTTAGCCGGCGTCCGTTTTCCGAACCCGTGGCTGTCAGCGGGTTCAAGAACCGACGCTGGTAAAATTGAGTGTCAGCTATCAAACCCGCTGACAGCCACTGCTTCTGTCAAAAAGGAGGCGCTAGGGACGCGCTAGTGTCCCTAGTGCCTCCTTTTACTGCGTGCCCAAAAGAGTGGCCTGTGTGCACGTCGGGAGAGCGGGTGCTCGCCGGCTCTCCCCCGCGGTTTTGTGTATCGGCCTGCTAATGATTGTCCATTTTATCCTCAGCAGCTAATTTATTGGCACAATACACATACATAATGTTCACTGCCCTGAGCATGTATTTTGTGGGGGTATATTATGCGCCCAAATTTTTTTTTTTTTTTACATCTAGATTGTTTTTGCACGGTGCTGCTTTCTGTGATTCTTCCTACTTAGTATCACAACAATACTAATTAGGAAGGAACCACAGAAAAGCAATTTTTTTGTTTTGAAGTTGAGCCCTTGACAAGTGGGAAGACTTTATGCCTGTTCCGAGCAGGCATAAAATTTGACGGATTAAAAAGTGCACCTTGGGCGCATGGGGAATTTTTGCATTGCGGGGGAAGAGCCTCATCTACATTGAATTTACATGTGATGAGCGCTATTAGTTACACGCTATTTGTTTGGACATGCCTTTTGGATGCGCTGATTCCCTTATTAAGTCGGGGGTTATGGACGCACGTCCAAAATACGCGTCCAAGCGCTCGCTAACCTGTGCACTAGGCTCAGCGCACGATATTGCATCTGTGAGTCGGTCTGTGAGCATTTGGCTAAGCAGGATTGGATGGAGGACCACTAGGAAAAACCAGGCAGCCAACCAGCCAGGGAAACAAATGATCCATAAGCAAGCAGTATAAATTGCATACATAGCAACACTACTAGTTCCAGAAGAAACCCTGGTCCCTGGCCAAAGAACTGTCACCAAAATCTCTGGGCTCAAGTAAGTCGGGAGATTTTATACCACAAGGGCCTGGTTAGTTGTGAATGAAGACTCATGGCACCAGTTACCATCCCTGGTTCTGACTGAGGTGTCGTCGGCCCAAAGGAAGAAGAGGAGGAAAATGTCAGGTAACAAAAAAAACCAAAGATTTCTATGCAAAAGTCGCTTCTCTGTATTTATGGCTATAAAAATAACTGTCACATTGCTAGGTCAGCATCAACAGACGCACACTACAGGTTCTTGTAAAAAAAAAACCCAGAAATTTGCAAAAAAGGGCATATGAGAAAGAAATGAATTTTTCTGTATTACTTCCATTTTTTTCTGCCAAAATGACCAGGCATACCAGGCCCCCTCAGTCCTTCGTTGGTTAAGGGCTGGAAGCTGAATGCTTAAAGAATTTCTATAAAGGCAGCATGGATCATCCCAGTGGTAGCAAGAATCCTCCCTCCCTGAACCTGACCTCCGGGGCTGGAGCACGATATATCCTGAGCAAAGTACTGTGGTTGCCATGTTAGCCCACTGCCTCCAGAGCAACTGCTCTGCTTGGTCACCCTGTGCAACACTGCTGTGCCTAGAAATAAGGGTCGACAAACAGGTTTTATGTCAGGGGTGAGCAACTCAGATTTTCAGGATAGCCTAAATGAATATGTACGAGATAAGTAGGAAGAATGGCCTAGTGGTTAGAGCAATGGGCTGAGAACCAGGGTTTAAATTCCACTTATCCCACTGCCGCTCCTTGAGACCTCGGGTAAGTCACTTTATCTCCCATTGCCTCAGGTACCCACTTAGGTTGTATGCTCTTTGGGGAAGGGATTTACCATACCTGAATACTTATCACTGTTGTATAATGCAGCATATATCCAATAGCACTATAAAAAGATTAAGTATTAATATGCAAATCTATCTCATGCATATTCATTAGGGATATCCTGAAAACCAGATTAGTTTGTGGCCCTCCAGAATTGGAAATGTGCACTCCTGTTGTAGTTGAGACCTTTCTATTGGACTATAGCAATACATTTGTGACTCATTTTTAAGAGAACGGACGTGATGAAGAGAGCTTAGTTCTCAAAAGCTGGTCACAGATGCACTGAATGTGTTCAGTAAAAAGGTTTCACCTACAACTTGTCTGTTGACCTCAGTTTCTCCCTGATACGCCTGGACGCGTATGATACCCCGGCTCATATGTATCAAGGTTTTGCCACAGTGCAAACATTTCTTCTGTTTTGCTCTGGTGATTTTCCCAATGAAAATACTCAGATATTGTTATTGATAAATCTGGAATAAGTTTTGCGCTAAAGCAAAAGTTTGCTGCATCCAGTCTCTTCATTTATAAATGCAGTATTTTCTAACCGTGACAACTGTCCATGCCAGAAAGAGCTTTGTACTCCGTTTGAAGACATAATCGTCGGTTTCTGCTTCTCATTCTGGATGGTTATCGATTGCCATCTCCCTAAGATAATCAAGACTTAATCAGAGTTCATCTGCCCATCCAAAGCCGTAATCCTCCACTTATGACAGTGCACTCTGCTGCTACAAAAACGGTGACGTCACAAGCTGAGGACTGACACGACTTCAAACTAAGTGGTTAGCAGGAGAAGCAGAGTCTAAGAAACACACTGCAGATCCTTGTTATGGAGATATTCTTGTAAATGATTAAACAGCAGGAGGGAAACCAATGCAAATTCGTTCCTAAAACAGCCGTAGAACTCCTGGAGAACTTGGCCCACCAGTTTCCCAGGGCATCAAGAGATTGGCTTCTTTTCCATGCATTGGGTGTAAACAGCGACAGCATGTGCCACACTGTCCCCGGCCATCAGGATTCATAGAATAAACCATACCCTGAAAGGCGCGGGTCTGAAGAGAGCAGCCTCACACAAGGAAGGTAAACCTTGCTAGTTATTAAGGTCCTGTAACTGAAAAATAATTCATTTTTATTTTTATTTTGTTTTATTGTTATTATTCAGTTAGTTTTTTTTTTTCCCAGTTTGTACACCAAAAACAAAAATGAAAAAAATGAATGCAATTCCTTTCTAGATATCAGGAGCTCCCTATCACTTAATGACACGAGGATCTGCTACCCTGGTGATCCTGATTTGTCAATCTCAGTTCTGGAAATGGTAAAGGCCAATGTTATTGTGGATCACAGAAACAGATAGTAGAACTGTTGCCTCATAGTGCAGATTCACCAATACAGCAAACAGCAGTGTGACCCAAGAGTTATGGTTAAGCGGTGTTTGGGTGGATTCTTGGGAACTGAGGTAGATGACCACGCCCATGGGGAGGAGCCCCGTGAAGCACCACAGTACTGGGCTAAACGCAGATGCACATTAAACAGCTTGAAATGTACCACCAGAGGTGGCAGTAGTGAGGTAGTATGGTTGTAGCAGTCTCAGGACCCTCGGCAGAGGGGACCCTTCTCACCCCATTGGTATAGGGGGATTCTGGTGTAGGTTTCCCAGCAAGGCAGTACTATGGATGAGATAGACTGAGAGTTAGATTACTCACTAGATGGTTGCTGTTGGTATGCGATTCCACCAGGTTGAAGAAGTTGGTAGCGGCACCGAGGCAGGAAGAGCAGGCCCTCGAGGAGCGAGTACCTGATCTCTATAAGGCACCTGAAATAAAGCAGAGGCCCCTGAGGAGTGGGTACCCAGGTTAGCAATACCCCGAAAGGCAGAGAGAGAGCTTCCAGCGGCAGCATGGAAGTGGCAGAGTAGCTTAGACCGACTGAGACCAATCCTTTGCTAACCCAACGAGCTAGCAACTTAGTACAGGCTATATACCTGGATGGCGTGATGTCAGTAGAGGGGGAACGCCCCCGAAGTTCTCGCCAATGCTGGAATAAAGACATGGGTGGCGAGCACGCGCACCCTAGTAGGCCCTTGGGAGCAGCATGACGGGAGGCAGCACCATAGCTGTTCCAGGGATGCCGGAGAGGTCGGCTTGTAGACGCGGCAGCAGCCATTTTCCCAAGGGAAGCGGGAGGAGCCGTGAACAAGGTGAGGCAAACGGGGCGAAGTCGTCTAGCACCGACAGACGCAACAGTACCCCCCTTCAAAGGGCTTCCTCCGGACTTCCTACCTGGTCTTGGTTTCTGAGGATGCATTCTGTGGAATTCTTGTAGCATCTCTTTATCCAATATATTAGCCAAAAGTGTCCAAGAGTTATCTTCAGGTCCATAACCTTCCCATGACAGGTGGTATTCCCATACTCTGCCTCTTTTTCTTATGTCAAGGACAGCATCTACCTTGTACTCGATGTCTTCTTCTGCATCTATTGGTGTAGGTTCAAGTGTCTTGTTAGAGAACTCACTAAGGATCTATGGCAGGGGTCAGGAACCTTTTTGGCTGAGAGAGCCATAAACGCCACATATTTTAAAATGTAATTCCATGAGAGCCATACAATATGTTTAAAACTAAATACAAGTAAATGTGTGCATTTTATGTAAGATCACACTTTTAAAGTACAATAAGTCTCTGAAAATATTACACCAGGCCTTAAGACACCAATACATCTCCTATTAGGAAAACGGACCAAGTCAGGCTGCTATAGAGTCCTACACAGAAACTACACGCCAGCAGAAAACCTCACCTGAATCACGTGCTGTCCCTCACCTAACATAGAATAAAGAGACCAAAACGCATAACAAGAAGCATGCAGACAAAAACTGAATTGGAAACTGCAACAAGCCAGAGTCTCTGTATGCAGTGTAACAAAGGAAAAAAGAAACATCACACATCCTTATAAAACAAATCAAGAAATATAAAATCATCAGCAGTAAAACTGTACTAACAAAAAGAACATATTTCGAAACAGCTGATGAGTGGAATATCCAATAATTAAAAACTCATATAAAACATTTCCAGATACCAACAAAATATTTCAAAATAGCAGACACAAAGATCCAGTAATGAAAAATAATAAGGATACAAAATTTTTTTTGCTCTGCATACCTGGGAACGTTTGATATCCAGGTGTCCTGAGATTGTTCTGAATTAGCAGGAGGTGGGGTGGTTTGCTTGGAACTTTCTCCTCTCTCAGTCACATACCAGCGCTCTCTCTCACACTGGCTCTCAATGACACACCTATACACACATGCTCTCAGTCACTCACATATACAAATGTTTTTTCTCTCTCACTTATATAGGCTCTAATTACACATTTACACACATGCTGTCTATCTTTTCACGCTTACACACACACAGGCTTTCAATCACATAAATACATGCTGTCTTTTTCTCTCACACACAGACTCTCATTCACATGCTTACAAACATGTCCTCTCTTTCTCTCATTTACACACAGGCTCTCAATCACATACTCACATGCTCCCTCACCTAAATCAGCTCTCAATCACACACAGACACACATGGTCTCTCTCTCTCATTTAAACACAGGCTCTCAATCACATACTCACATGCTCCCTCACCTAAATCAGCTCTCAATCACACAGACACACATGGTCTCTCTCTCTTATTTAAACACAGGCTCTCAATCACATACTCACATGCTCCATCACCTAAACCAGCTGTCAATCAGACACAGACACACATGATCTCTCTCTTACTTATACACACAGGCTCTTAATCATACATACACATGATCTCTCTCACACACAAAGGATCTCAATCATACACACATACTCTTTCAAACAAACAGGTTTTCAATTACAAACTTACACATACAGGTTCCCAATGGTAAACTTACATTCATGCTCTCTCTCTCACAGGCAGGATCTCAATCACAGACATACTCTCTTTCACATACACAGGCTCTCAATCATTCACATACATGCAATCTCTCACTCACACACACAGGATCTCAAACACACATGCTTGCTCGCTCATTCACTCTCTCTCTCCCCCCCCCCGGGAACTCGCGGCAGCAGCAGCCACCTCCCAACGCTAACCTCCTTCATTTTCAGCCCTCGCGGAGGCGAAGGCGGAAGTCCCATCGGCCGCGGTTGAAGATTTTCATTTTCCTCCGAGCCGCGCTGCAGTCTTCTTCCCGCGCAGGCACCCGATGCTCTCCACTTCCTCTTCCGGGCCGCGGGAAGAAGAGAGCACCGGCGTGCTCTCTTCTTCCCGCGGCCCGGAAGAGGAAGTGGAGAGCATCGGGTGCCTGCGCGGGAAGACCCGCGCAGGCACCCGATGACTCCAGCGCTGGCACCCGGATGACTCCAGTCGGCGTGCTCTCTTCTCCTCCCCCCCGCGGCCCGGAAGAGGAAGTGGTGAGCATCGGGTGCCTGCGCGGAAGAAGAGACCACGCTAGTGTGGTCTCTTCTTCCCGCGCAGGCACCCGATGCTCTCCACTTCCTCTTCCGGGCCGCGGGTGGGGGGGAGGAGAAGAGAGCACGCCGGTGCCGCTGACTCCAGCTGTCCTGCCGCGTTCCGCCCGGGCTGACAGCATTTTAAGCCCGGGCGGCGGAGGACCGGGGAGCAGCTGGGTCAGCGGGGAACCGCGAAGTATGGCGACACGTGTCTGCGAGCCAGATGCAGCCCTCAAAAGAGCCATATCTGGCTCGCGAGCCATGGGTTCCCGACCCCTGATCTATGGCTTCAATAGTGAGACGTGGAAAGCATTATGAATCTTCAATGTAGGTGATAGCTTCAGACCATAGGTGAGATTGCCTAATCATCGGAGAATGGGAAAAGGTCCAACGAAGCGTGGAGCAAAGCAAGCTGAAGGTATTTTAAGTCTTAAGTGCTTAGTGGATAGCCAGACTTTGGAAATCAGACTTTGGAAATCAGAAGCCTTGCAGTGGTGAGCATCCTATCCTTTCTTAGCTCGAAGTCCTGCTTTGAGAAGCATCTCTTTGGTCTGAGTCCAGAGTTGTTGAATATCTTTGGCAGTAGATTGAGCTGCCGGGGACGACACAGACAGTGGAAGTGGCAGAGGTGGCAATGGTAGTCCGTAAACCACTTCGAATGGTGTTGATCCAATGGATGTTGCAGGATGAGAGTTGATGGCGAATTCCGCCCAGGGCAACAGTTCTGCCCAGTCATTCTGGCGAGTGTTCATGAAGGCACGAATGAACTGCTTGAGTGTCTTATTCATCCTCTCTGTTTGCCCATTAGATTGAGGATGGTATGCTGAGGTGAAGTATAAGAGAAATGTCAAACATCTTGCACAATGCCTTCCAGAATTTAGCTGTGAATTGGACTCCGCGATCGGAGACTATGTTCTTAGGCATGCCGTGTAGGTGGAAGATGTGCGTGATGAAGAGCTTGGCAAGCTCCATAGCTATGGGTAAACCAGGGAGAGCCTCAAAGTGAGCCATCTTTGAGAACCGATCTACAGTTACCAAATCATGTTGTTTCCTCTTGAGAGTGGTAAGTCCACCACAAAGTCTGTGGCAATGTGTGTCCATGGCTTGTCTGGTACTGGTAAGGGTTGGAGTAGACCCCAAGGACGACCGGGTGGCATCTTCTGTCTGGCACAATTTGTGCAGGAAGCAACGTAGAAGAATATGTCTTCCTTCATGGTGGGCCACCAATAAAACGTTTGTAGTTTAGACAGAGTTCTGCATTGACCAGGGTGTCCAGCCAGTTTAGAGTCGTGAGCCCATGCTAACAGCTTTTTTCTGAGGTTCTTGGGTACGATGGTTTTACCTGCAGCGGTGAGTAGCTGCCAAAATGACTCTATTTGGGTCAATGATGTGTTGTGGTTCCTCTGGGATGTCTTCAGAGAGGAATGAGCGAGATAAGGCATCTGCTCTGATGTTTTTATCTCCAGGGAGGTATTTCAGAACATAGTCGAATCTGTTGAAAAACAGAGACCATCTCGCTTGCCTATGGTTTAGGTGCTGTGCGTGGCGGAGGTACTCCAAATTCCTATGGTCTGTAAAGACTGTGACTTGATGTTGCGCTCCTTCGAGCCAAGGGCGCCACTCCTCGAATGCCATCTTTATTGCCAGGAGCTCTTTATCTCCTATTTCGTAATTTTTCTCTGCAGAAGAGAAGCGACGAGAGAAGAATGAGCATGGGTGCAATGCCTTGGAATCACCGGCTTGGCTCAGCACGGCCCCTACGCCAACGTCTGAGGCATCGACCTCAACGATGAAGGGCTTAGTGGGATCCGGGTGTCGGAGACACAGCTTGCTCGAGAAGGCGTCTTTTAGTTTCTGAATTACAGAAATTGCCTCCATAGACCAATTGGCAACATTGGCACCTTTCTTCATCATAGCTGTAAGCGGAACAGTGAGTGAGGAGTAGTTCTTGATGAAAGACCTGTAATAGTTGGTGAAACCTAAGAAACGTCTTAGAGCCTTCAGACCAGTGGGTTGAGCCCAATTATTTCTGCTCTCCAGCTTCTGTGGATCCATCTGGAACCCATGGTTGGAAACAATGTAGCCCAGGAAAGGCACTGATTCCTTGTGAAATTTGCACTTAGACAACTTAGCGTAAAGATGATTCTCACGGAGTCTTTGCAGCACTCTTTTGACATCCTCCAGATGAGTGGTCATGTGTTGGGAGAAAATCAAGATGTCATCTAAGTATATGATGACACATTTGTAGAGGAGGTCCCTGAAAATGTCGTTCATTAAATTTTGAAAGACAGCCGGGGCGTTGCACAGGCCAAAGGGCATCACTAAATATTCAAAGTGACCGTCCCAGGTGTTGAAGGCCGTCTTCCATTCATTGCCTGAGCGAATACAAAGTAAGTTGTAGGCTCCTTTAAGATCAAGCTTGGAAAAGATCTTGGCTCCTTGTAGTCTGTCAAATAGCTCTGAGATGAGAGGTAGCGGGTAACGATCTTTCACAGTTATTTCATTGAGACCTCTGTAATCTATATATGGACGTAATGTTCCGTCCTTCTTCCCCACAAAGAAGAAGCCTGCGCCAACAGGAGACTTGGAGGGTCTTTGAAGCCTTTTTGAAGATTTTTCTGAATATATTCGGACATGGCTTTATTCTCTGCCACGGAAAGAGGGTATACCCGTCCCTTGCGTGATTCAGTGTTTGGCTTCAGATTAATAGTGCAGTCATAGGATCTGTGAGGCGGCAGTACGTCTGCAGCTTCTTTAGAAAAACATCTTGGAACAATGCATATTGAGGCGGCAACCCCGGCAGAGGTAGTTGGCATGCAGGGTATAGGAGCGACCTCCATCAGGCATTTACCATGACAATCTGGGCCCCATCGTGAAGGCTCCAGAGTAGCTCAATTGAATTGAGGCATATGCTGCTGCAGCCATGGTAGCCCCAGCACTATAGGGTGCATGGCCTTCTCTAAAACAAAGAAGGAGATCGTTTCAAAATGGAGAGCACCAATCCGCAGACATACTGGTTCGGTGAGCTGGGTTACTTCACCCAGCAAGGGCTCTCCATGAATTGAAGATAGGAGTAGCGGAGACTACATAGTGGTAATGGGAATCCGCAAGTGCTCCACTAATCGTTGAAGAATGAAGTTACCTCCTGCCCCTGAGTCCACTAGGGCAAGAGTCTGATACTCTAAAGGTCCGCAGATCAAGGATACAGGAAGAGAGAGCGGAGGAGAGGGGGCAGTAAGACCTAAGAAGAGACCTCCCGCAGGACTTAGGTCTGCCAGTTTCTCGGACATATAGGGCATGTTTGAACAGCATGGCCAGCTTGTCCTCAGTACATACACAGCCCCAGTTTCTTCCGTGATCTTCTCTCATTAGCTGTCAGATGCCTAATTGCATTGGTTCTTCCTTGCCAGCCACTGGAACCGGGGGAGCAGGCCTGGGTGTGGACTTAACTCGAGTTTCACCCTGAAAGGATCTTCTGGGAGTCTTGGTCTCTTGAACCTTGTCACGAAGTCGGCGATCAATTCTTGTTGCCAACTTCACTAGTTCAGCCAAGGTCTCAGGCATTTCACGAGCAGCAAGCTCATCCTTCAGACGAGAGTTCAGTCCTTCAAAGAAGAGGATCCTCAGGCATTTAGGGTCCCAATGTATTTCAGACTCCAATGTCTTGAATTCGATAGCGGAGTCAGCCAAAGGTTTATTATCTTGCTTCAGGTGAACCAAAGAAGATCTTGCAGTGGAATACCGGGCAGGGTCATCAAAAACTGATTTGAATAGCTCGAGGAATCCTTCAATGTCATGTAGAATAGGATCCTCGTGCTTCCACAGCAAAGAGGCCCAAGTCAACGCTCTTCCGTCCAGATAAGACAAGATATAGGTGGTCTTGGCATAAGCTGTGGGGAAATGGCTAGGTTGCAGTGAGAAGTGCATGCAACACTGATTAATAAACCTCTGCATCTCCAAACTTCCCCCAAGAAGCATGTAGGAGCAGATAGAGGTATAATAGTCTTGACCGTCACTTCTGGCGGTGTAGCTTCTTTACCTGTGGTGGTAGGTAAATTCATTCCTCGCTGGATCGCCGCATCGGGGAAGGCCTGCGCGATCGGCGCCAAGCCCCGTCGGGGGAAGGTCAGTTAATTTAACCCCCACCCGGACGGTCTCGGCCCCGATCGCACGACCGCTCCGGCTCCGGCAGAACCTACAATAATTAAAGAGAAAAAAAAACCACGCCGAGGCCCGCCCACCACCCAGCGGCCACCAATCAGAGCCAGCCCCGCTGGGCTTTAAACGGGGCTCTGCGGGCGCCATTCCTCCTCTTCGTGTCTTCAATCCTCGCTGGATCGCCGCATCTGGGGAAGGCCTGCGCGATCGGCGCCAAGCCACGTCGGGGGAAGGTCAGTTAATTTAACCCCCACCCGGACGGTCTCGGCCCCGATCGCACGACCGCTCCGGCTCCGGCAGAACCTACAATAATTAAAAGAGAAAAAAAAACCACGCCGAGGCCCGCCCACCACCCAGCGGCCACCAATCAGAGCCAGCCCCGCTGGGCTTTAAACGGGGCTCTGCGGGCGCCATTCCTCCTCTTCGTGTCTTCAATCCTCGCTGGATCGCCGCATCGGGGGAAGGCCTGCGCGATCGGCGCCAAGCCCCGTCGGGGGAAGGTCAGTTAATTTAACCCCCACCCGGACGGTCTCGGCCCCGATCGCACGACCGCTCCGGCTCCGGCAGAACCTACAATAATTAAAAGAGAAAAAAAAACCACGCCGAGGCCCGCCCACCACCCAGCGGCCACCAATGAGAGCCAGCCCCGCTGGGCTTTAAACGGCCCTCTGCTAGGCGCCGCGCGCACGAAGGAGCGCAACAAAGGGGCCTTTGTTTCGCCCCTTCGTGTCGACCCTCGCTCATCCCGAGCAGCACCCTCTCATACCCCCTAACCCATACCCAGAAAGGTGTTTAAAGCCAAGAGCATCCTGCCTGGAGCCGCCGCACCTGTCATCTCAGAAACAAGAACGCGCACCAAGAGAACTACGCTCTCTAAAGACAAGACATAGACCGCTCCTCCAGATAAATCCTCCATCACACTTTACCCTCACCTCAAGCGTATTATACGTAAGTGTGTCTCCTTCAAATGACTATCTCGGGGAAATGACGTTACAGTATCCGCATCGCATAACATATTCTTCCTATTTGCCTTCCCACACTGTACTATTGCATTTCTCTGTTCACTGGTATTCATCTGATCAACTACATCTATCTGTTCAACTGCATTTATCTGTTCAACTGCATTTATCTGTTTCACTTGCATTTATCTGTTCAACTGCATTTATCTGTTTCACTTGCATTCAGATGTTACAACAGCACTACTCTGCTCAACCGCATCTCTCTGATCACCTGCAGTCATCTGTTTTCAATTGCATTAATCTGTTCAATTGTCCTACTGTGCCCGCATCGTACAACCTGCCTCTCTCCCCAATACACATCCACTAGCCCCCCTCCCAATAATGCCTCCACACACTTACCTCTGCCCCCCCAATCACTTTTTCAGATACCCCTCAAAGCTATCCCTCCCCCCCTACAGCCAACACAACACTCAAAAAAGGCGCCTTACCCCCATCCCCATATCTCCTAACTCTCAAGCCCTCACCCTCTCCCTCATTACTCTCCTACTCATTAACGCCCAATCCCTGAAGCAAAAAACTCACCTTCTCCACGATATTTTAACTGACTCCAAACCAGAAATTCTTGCAATTACTGAAACATGGTTTAAACCCTGTGACACCCCCCTCATTAACCAACTGCCCACTGAAACCTATGACATTTTCTCTATTCCCCGCAAAAAGAAAAGAGGAGGGGGCCTTCTCCTCATAGCAAAAAAAGAATTCAAACTCACCTCACAAACCTGCAACATTCCCAATCAATACGAAGTAGGCTTTTTCAAATCACAATCCCTCCAAATCTGCCTTATCTATACCCCTCCTGGTCTACTAGAAAAAGACCCCTCCCCCCTCATCGAATTCCTCACCGCCTCCCTCTCCCCTGACATCCCCACAATAATCCTTGGCGATTTTAATCTCCACGTCGATTCCACTCCACAATCCCCACCATGCGAAGCCTTCATCTCATCCTTAGACGCAATGGGCCTCACCCAACTTATTCACTCCCCAACCCACAAAGCCGGTCATACCCTCGACCTCATTTTCACTAACTCACTCATCAACGTCATCCACCCCCCTACATGCCTCCCTATCCCCTGGTCTG
This sequence comes from Rhinatrema bivittatum, assembly GCF_901001135.1. Lineage (NCBI taxonomy): Eukaryota > Metazoa > Chordata > Amphibia > Gymnophiona > Rhinatrematidae > Rhinatrema > Rhinatrema bivittatum. The sequence goes on along the minus strand of NC_042622.1, from coordinate 82,327,678 downwards.
ACCACTCCCTTATCAATACAACCCTTTCTCTACAAACCCCCTCCATCCCCTCTCCCTCTCAGCCTAAATCCTTCCAACTTCGTAAAACCTGCTCCCTAGACACCCTAGCAACGGCTTGCTCCAACATCCCTAATCACATTGACCTGGAGACAGCAGACAGCGCCATATCCTCCCTGGACAGAAACCACCCAAAAAATCGCCAACAACCTATGCCCAATCATTCAAAAAACTATCACACAAACCAAATCATCCAAAAAACCCTGGTACACCCATACGCTCAAATCCCAAAAAATCCAGCTTAGAGCAGCTGAAAGACACTGGCGCAAACACCCCTCCCCCGCCACAAAAACCATCTATTACCAACTCATGCACACATATAGAAATGCCATTCAAACAACCAAAAAAGAATATTATGCTAAGAAAATTCACCACCTCCAATTCAACCCAAAGGCTCTATTTACCCTAGTCTCAAATCTCACCAAACCTAACACGTCTACACCCCAAATCCCCTCCACACAGAGCCGATGCAAATGAAATTGCCCTCTTCTTTAAGAACAAAATATCCAACATCACTGCCAAGTTCACCCCTAATACCAAGAACCCTAACACCAACAGCATAACCCCTCCCACCCCACATACACCCACCATTCTCGCTTCGTTTGAACCCTCCTCAACTCTAGAAATAGAAAACATCTTAAAAAAGATGAGACCTTCCTCCCACCCCTCGGAAACCATCCCAACTAAACTCCTTCTCGCTATTCCTAAAACAATAGCCACCACACTCTCCAAAATCGTGAACTGCTCCCTGGAACACGGCCTGGTCCCTAACTCCCTGAAACAAGCTGTGGTCAAACCTATCCTAAAAAAACCCTCCCTTGATCCCTCCAATCTATCTAACCTCCGTCCTATCTCCAATCTCCCTTTCCTCTCCAAAGTCATTGAGAAACTAGTAAACTCCCGTCTCTCTGACTACCTAGAAGAATCCAACATTCTCCTACCCACACAATACGGCTTCCGTAAACACCTCAGTACGGAATCCCTACTCCTTTCCCTTACAGACACAATCATCAAAGGAATGGATGCCGGTAACTCCTACCTCATTGCCATGCTAGATATTTCCGCTGCCTTCGATACCGTAAATCACAACATCCTCATCAACACTCTCATCAGCATAGGAATTTCAGGTACTGCTCTTTCTTGGATAAGGTCCTTCCTCCAAAACCGTACCTACACAGTCCTCACCGACAACTTTACATCCCTCCCTGTTAATCTCGACTGTGGCGTTCCCCAAGGTTCCTCCCTCTCTTCCACCTTATTTAACATTTACATGCTCCCCCTCACAAACCTCCTCTCCAACCTTGGTATCACACACTTCATCTATGCGGATGATGTGCAAATCCTCATCCCTTTCAAAAACTCTGTTCTCACTGCACTCCAAAACTGGAACACCATTCTCGCCTCCATAAACCAGCTCCTCACTGACATGCACCTAGCCCTCAATCCGCAAAAAACTGAACTCCTCCTCGTCTCATCTAGACATGCAGCCGCACCCACTCTCTCCACTCTCCATTCCCCCAACTTTCTCTCCGACACAAGAAACCTGGGTGTTATACTTGATAACCAACTAACATTCAAACCATACATCAAATCTATCCTTAGCAGCTGCTATTTCAAACTTCAAACCCTCAAAAAACTCAAACCCCTTCTCTACTTCTCCGATTTCCGCACGGTACTCCAATCCATAATTTTCTCAAAAATTGATTACTGTAACGCTCTCCTACTTGGACTCCCTTCTAGCCACATCAAACCTCTACAACTCCTCCAAAACGCTACTGCACGCATCCTCACCAATGTCAATAAGAAAGACCACATCACTCCCACCCTCATTGATCTCCACTGGCTTCCCATTCACTCACGAATTATTTACAAGACCCTCACCCTCATCCACAAAAGTATTACTAATGAACACTGCAACTGGCTAAACCCACCCTTCCTCCCTCGTACCTCCACAAGACCCACCCGTGCTTCCCTCCGTGGAACCCTTATCCCTCCCTCCATAAGATCCACTAGACTCATTTCCACCACCAATAGAGCCCTTTCCCTTGCAGGCCCCTCCCTCTGGAACTCTATGCCTCTTAATCTACGTACCGAAACCTCCACACCTACTTTCAAGAAGAAACTCAAAACCTGGCTTTTCCTCCAAGCATACCCCCATTCTTTCATCATCTTCACCAACTAACACGCTAGCCCAACCATCATTCCTCTCCAACACCCCCCTTTCAGAACCTACAACACCCAACCCCCTCCCCCTCTAAAGTTTCCTACATCTCCTGTATATAACCAGTGTACAACATCTGTATATATATCCAGTGTACAACTTCTGTATATAACCATTGTACATATTTCTTCCTCGAATCCCTATTCACATTTTATCCCCATGTATCTGTTTGCACCCTCCCCCCTCCCCCCCCTTTGTATCGACCCCCCCCCCCCCTCATCCCTCCCCAGTTACTTAGTTATTTGTTCTGTTACTGCGTTTTACGTTATACACCGTTCTCTGTAAAGGCTATGCCTATATACTTTCTGTTGTAAGTTACTTGTGAACCGGCACGATGTGCAAACGGTTGCCGGTATATAAAATTAAATAAATAAATAAATAAATAAATCTGTGTGTGCAGCAAGTTGAATGCAGAAGTCAAGCTCTCCAGCACACTCTGCTGTTCGGAGATTCGCTGGGCCAGGCCTGGAATGGCCTGCAATGCGGTGAGCTGAGCCGAATCCATGGAGTTAGTAATCTGTTATGGTTAAGCGGTGTTTGGGTGGATTCTTGGGTACTGAGGCAGATGACCACACCCACGGGAAGGAGCCCCGTGAGGCGCCTCAGTATTGGGCTAAACGCAGACGCACAAACACAGAGTTAGTTCTTTTATTAAACAGCTTGAAGTGTACCACCAGAGGTGGCAGTAGTGAGGTAGTCTGGATGTTGCAGTCTCAGGACCCTCGGCAGAGGGGGCCCTTCTCACCCCATTGGGATAGGGGGATTCCGGTGTAGGTTTCCCAGCAAGGCAGTACTGTGGATGAGATAGACTGAGAGTTAGATTACTCACTAGATGGTTGCTGTTGGTATGCGATTCCACCAGGTTGAAGAAGTTGGTAGCGGCACCGAGGCAGGAAGAGCAGGCCCTCGAGGAGCGAGTACCTGATCCCTGTAAGGCACCTGAAAAAAAGCAGAGAGCCCCGAGGAGCAGGTACCCAGGTTAGCAATACCCCGAAGGGCAGAGAGAGAACTTCCAGCGGCAGCACGGAAGCGGCAGAGTAGCTTAGAACCGGCCGAAACCAATCCTTTGCTAACTCAACGAGCTAGCAACTTAGTACAGGCCATATACCCGGATGGCGTGACGTCAGTAGAGGGGAATGCCCCTGGGGTTCGCGCCAATGCTGGAATAAAGACGTGGATGGCGTGCGTGCGCGCACACTAGTAGGCCCATGGGAGGAGCCTGGCGGGAGGCAGCACCATAGCAGTTCCGGGGATGCCGGTGAGGTCGGCTTGTAGATGCGGCGGCAGCCATTTTCCCAAGGGAAGCGGGAGGAGCCATGAACAAGGTGAGGCAAACGGGGCGAAGCTGTCTAGCACCGACGGACGCAACACCAAGGCTGCCTCTCTTAGAACTACAGGCAGGACAGCATGTCATAGTAAAGCAGTTAATTGTATTAATTGGTTACCTCCCGATCCCATTCACATGGTTCTTCCAGAACTGTGGAGAACTACCCCAACCAGGGTGAAGGGCAGCCCTGCTTTCTGGGGAAATGCCAATGGGCCTGTCAGTCAGTGAGTGAGTACTTTACTTGCACTGGGGACTTGTGCAGTTTGTGGGCTTTTTTGTGTTTTAAGTTTGTCTTGTGGTACCAGGACACAGCTTGGTGGAGGAGGTCATGTATGCTAGCAGAATACTAGCAATAATAGTGACATGAATTCAGGTGACAATGAAATATTATGAAACAGGACAAAACAATATAAAAATGTCCTCCTTACTGAGCAAAAAGCTACTGGCTCAGTCCTAATTCCTGTTGTGAGTCACTTCAAGCTTCAGTTTCTATATCACTGGAGTCATGTAGCAAAGTACCTGGACACATATGGGGCTCATGTTTAACACATATAAAAAATTTATGTCAATTCAACCAAAGTTCTCTGAGTCAGGAGCTAAGCCTCTTCTCTACATACAACTCGAGTTATTTTCTAACCTGCAGGCCTTCCATATGTCCTTGAAAGCGCCTCGGATCAGATCCTGCCGTTGCGAAAGGGAACAAAAGAGAGTTGGAAGCCGTTCACAGAATGACGACATTTTATGCTCTGTTTCTCTCTACAGCGCAGTCCTAGTTTATATGGAAACTGCGTAAGAGAGATTTAATTTTCTGTCACCAACACAACTCGGGGCCAAAGGGATTCTGTACTCAGGCACCACATGACCTATTGTATAAACTTTCCATGCTGAAGCTTTTCTGAAAGGGAGAGAAGTGCTGAGTATGGAAAATGCAAATCCTGGCCTGGGCTTAGTACAAAGGAAGGGGACAGAGAGACTATGCAAATGGACCCGCTCGCGATGCATTCATCTGTCACTAGCACAGGGTGGCAAAAGCTCCTACATCCTGAAGATCACACAGTGGTGCCGAGAAGCTAAGCCTTCAGAGAGGCACTTTATAAATGATTAAATTAAATTCACCCAAATTTGGGATTTATAGATCTTTCTGGCAGAAAGTAATTCAGCAATTTCAGCAAATAAAAATAATCACATTCTATGTTTAAATACACAGCCTGGAGGCGTGTGTATATATATTTATTTGATTTATATTCTGCTTTTCAGGTACTTCAAGGCAGATTACATCCCTATCCCCAGAAGGCTTACAATCTAACAGACGAATTTTAAAAGCCTGACGCATGCATCAATTAGGGGATGTGCGAATATGTCGGGCTTGTGCGCACCGAGCACATTTTAAAAGGCACCTGGATATGCCTGTGTCTCCCACCTTGCGCACAAATGAAAAGTATCCAAAATGGGGCGGGGCAAGGGCAGTCCGGGATTTAAACCTGAAATTTGCATGTAAATACTTACGCGCACTGGCGTGTGCCAGGGTTCCCTGTCACGTAATTGTACTTCTGCTATGGATGATGTGTGAGCAATACAAAAAAAAAAAAATCTAGGCAGATCAGTGGGGTTTTAAAGGTCGGGGCTAATGGGGGGGGGGGGGGAAGGAAGTCTATTAAACTAGGGAGGTTTGGAAGACCTGTTCCTTAACTGGGTGAACTGGGAATGAACTGGTTTTAGTGGCAATGGCGTTGGCGTGTGTTCCTTTTAAAATCCCCCCACTTAATGCGGTAGAAACGGGATTTGCATGCACAGGTGCGCACTCACTTAAAATTGAGGGCACATGTGCAAGTGGCCAGGCTATTTTATAACATGCATGCATATATGCCCGAATGTTATTAAATAGCCATGACCCTGGGCGCGGGCCAATGAACACGCATCCATGCACCTGCACGCTGGTATGAAAATTATAGTCCTTATTTGTACAATAAGAGGTCCATATTCATCCACCATGCCACTCTGCTAGCTGGACAAACTCATCTGGCTATCTTAAAGTTGGCTGGATAAGCTTATCCAATTAACTTTAAGACACCTGTACAGAACGAACAGAGTTAGCCAGATGAGTCATCAGGCTAACTCTGAATATCAGTTATCCAGCTAACTCAGCTCCTCCCAGTTACACCCTCAGAACGCCCCTAACTTATCCAGCTAAATTCTTATTATCCGGCTAGAATTTAGCAAGATAAGTGGCCAAATTTTCATTTAGTCGGCTGTTTCTGAATATGGATCTCTTAGTTACTCTAGGTATTTTCCTAACCCTAGAACGCTTACCCCTTTTATGTAGACTTTTAGGCTGACTTCCACTCTGACTCATGTAAAACATTCTTAGCATGACTCTTATGATCCTTTTTCAGGATCCTCTCTCTCTCCTGATGTCACCAACATCTGGACATGGGTGGAGAAATCATACTGCGGGAATGCTTTCAAACTAAGGAAAAGAAGCTGAAATCTCTTACCCATACATCAGGCACTGCCACACTGCCACACTGAGGTCCATATTCAGAGATTTATTTGGTTAAAATCAATTTTTAATGGCATAAACTCTAACTGGTTAAAAATCCTTCCTCCCGTCCAGTTAAAAGCCATCCACAGACAGAAAAGGGGCCAAGTCAGGATATGCACAGGATGGAGGTTTCAAATTTAGCCAATTAGTGTGATTTTCATTGCTAAGCAGTAACATTTGTCAGCTTAAGCGAAGTTACACAAATAGCTGCCTTAAATCTAACTGTACAAGATTTTTTTTATCATTGAATTTAACCAGATATTCAGCCATAGTTGCAGTTTAATGAGTTAAAAATACAGTTAACCAGTTAAATACCAGTTCACCAATTAAAAACCAGTTAACTCTGCTACTCAGTGGTTCCATGACTTTCTGTCCCAATGCACTCCTATCCTATAGGAATTAAACAAGAAAATAAAAGAAGAAGAAAAACAGAAATATTTCAGTCTGTTGCGACCGTCGGTCTTCGACGGCTTCACCCCGCCTACCTCTCACTACTTGCGGCTCCTCCTGCTCACCTCGGACTACTGGCTGCCGCGGCGTCTGTTTACCGTCCTCTCCGGCATCCCTGGACCGGCTTTGGTGCTGCCTCTTGCCATGCTCCTCTAAGTTACCTTAGGGCGCGCGCGCACGCTGCCCTCATCTTTATTTCCACGTTGGCGCGAACCTCAGGGGTGTCCCCCTGATATGACGTCACGCTGCCCGGATATTTAAGCCTACAGTATTTGCTAGCTCATCGAGTTAGCAACGGTAACTCTACGGATGGGATTTGAAGTGGTATATGGACGTTTACCTTCACCGCCACTTCCACTGAAGCTCTCAGTGTTGTCCCCAGCAGCTCAATCCACTGCTGATGATATCCAACAATTATGGACTCAGACTAAAGATACGCTAATCAAAGCGGGTGATCGAACAAAAAAGTCCTGCGACACTCACCATTCTAAGGCGCCTGTATTTCAACCTGGTGACAAAGTCTGGCTATCAACTAAGCATCTGAGACTAAAGTTACCCTCCACTCGATTCGCTCCTCGCTATGTTGGACCGTTTCCAATCCTCCGACGTCTTGGCAACATTACATACAGTCTGAAGCTACCGCTTGGATTGAAAATCCACAACGCATTCCATGTTTCACTTCTGAAACCACTCATTCTCAGTGAGTTCTCATCCAAGTCTCCTGAACCAACTTCTATCAACACAGAAGACCTTGACTATAAGGTTGAAGCTATTCTAGATGTAAGAAGACGTGGCAAAACTTGGGAATACCTTCTGTCTTGGGAAGGTTATGGCCCTGAAGAAAATTCTTGGGAGCCGATGGCTAATATCCTGGATAAAGAAATGCTTCTTCAGTTGCACCTGATGCATCCTCAAAAACCAAGACCTGGTACAAGAGTTGGAGTCTGCCCTTTGAAGGGGAGTACTGTTGTGACCATCAGTCTTCAATGGCTTCCCTCACCTGCCTCTCACTACTTGCGGTTCCTCCCACTCACCTCGGACTACTGGCTGCCGCTGCGTCTGTTTGCGACCTCTCCGGCGTCCCCGGACTGGCTTTGGTGCTGTCTCCCGCCATGCTCCTCCACCTTAGGGGGCACGTGCGCAAGCCGCTCTCATCTTTATTTCCACGTTGGCACGAACCTCAGGGGCATCCCCCTGATATGACGTCTCACTGCCTGGATATTTAAGCCTACAGTATTTGCTAGCTCATCGAGTTAGCAACGGTAACTCTACGGATGGGATTCGCTCCCCGTACCGAAGCTGCTCTGCCACTCCAGCGCTAACTGGAACTCTTACACCCTTCGGGGTTGCTAACGGGGTACCCGCTCCTTGGGGGCCTCTTCTTCATTAACAGTTTCCATCTGTGAGTACAACTACCATCTATTCCACAGTACTGCTTAACTGGAACCAGGTACTCGCTCCTCGAGGGCCTGCCCTCTGTTCCGGTGCCAGACCTCTCGTCTAGTGGAATCTCTGTTATTGTTACGTGAGTACAATACAACTGAGTCTCTCTGCTCTAAGGGATCAGGTACTCGCTCCTCGAGGGCCTGCTCTCCCTGTCTCGGAGCTTCTCCTAATTCTACCTGGGACTCTGAATGCTTCTTACTGTGTACTCATAACTCTCAGTCTCTTTCCACTACAGCACAGCCTAGCAGAGGGTTCGCTGTTCCAGCGTTCTGTGGGAGACCTGCCCAGCCGGGCTCAACATCTACTACTCACTACTGCCACCTCTGGTAGTTTCCAAAACTGTTTAATAAAAGAGTCAAATCTGTGTTTGTGTGTCCAGAGTCTAGCCTGACACTGTGGTCCCTCATGGGACTGTCCCCCGTGGGTGTGGTCAGCTGCCACAGTGTCCAAGGAACCACCCAAACATCAATAATCATAAAACAGTCTTGGTAGAAAAAACCTCTGCTAAATTTCATAGAATACTGTTCAGGATTTAAGTAAACCTCACATGATTGTGAAAGGAAAAAAAACTATCTCAGACCCGTTTACAAACTTGCCCTTGTCCTTACTCTGTTTAAGGTAGATTTTAAAAGCGTTACTTGAGCAAAAATGGTCAAATACGTGCGTGTGCACACCACAAGCAAGTAACGCAAATTTTAAGAAGCCGGGACGTACATGCGTACATACCTGTGTGCACGTCAAGAATAAGGAGGCGATGAAAAGATGTTACTTACTGCTGCGGGTAGAAGTAGCTGATAGAGGACCCATTCTGTGTTGTGTGTAACTCAGGGTGGGGGGTTTTTTTGGGGGGGGGAGGTGGTGTAACATTGGTCTGTCTAGGGCACAAGGGTCTGTAGATCCTTGTAACACCAGCCCCCCAAAACCCACTCTGAGTTGAAAGTGCCCCTTTTACAGTGGGAAATATATAGAGGTTCATATTGCCTCTCCTATAGTTCTCTCTCTCTCTCTCTCTCTCTCTCTCACTCTCACAAACAACACATCTTAGGATTCCACAAATAAGAATCATTGTTCTCTCCATTATACCCTTCCTAGGGTAACACTAAAACTCTAATAAGTAGCCTGACATGAGCGGGGGGGGGGGGGGGGGGGGCAGAGAAATACACATCTGTACATGAACTTTGTCATTATGTTTAAGTAAGCCAATTAGGTGTTTCATGTGCCGCCCTCTCACCTCTTCAGACGGACTCCAGCTGCTGGCTCCTCTTCGCTGGCGGCAGAGGGCCATCAGCCCCGTCATCAGGTTCCCTCCGATGCCTCCAGCCCTGCTGCGCTGCCCAGTGTTGCCAGCCAGGATGTTGCCATTTGTCAGGCCTCTCCGCGTGGCCCGCAGAGAGATGCCGCCACCAGCACGCACCCCTTCCTAGGCGCGCGCGCATCAATGATTCCTTTAAAGGTCCCGTGGCGGGAACCTGGCCGCAGACCCGGATGCTGACGTCAGACCCTTCAGCATATAAAAGCTCAGGCCTCGCTCCATAGTGTTGCCTTTGCAACAGGACTCCTCATACTCCTCGTACTCGTTGCTATTCCTTGAATCGTCTCATCATGTGTTCCTGTCTTCCTGTGATTCCCGGTTCCTGTTCTCCTAGTTCCTGTTCGTCTATGTGTTGGATTGACTCTCTGGTCTTGACCTTCGCTACGCCTGACTACTCTTCAGCTTCTCTCCAGCCCCGGACCTTCGCTACGCCTGACTACTCTTCGGCTTCTCTCCAGCCCCGGACCTTTGCTATGCCTGACTACTCTTCAGCTTTTCTCCAGCCCCGGACCTCCGCTACATCTGACCATCTCTGCCTTCTCTGCGCCCTGACCACTGCCTTGCCTGACCACACCTGCCTTCTCCACACCCTGACCACTGCCTTGTCTGACCACGTCTGCCTGCTCCATACCGTGACTATTGCCTGGATTGACTATACCTGCATTCTCCGTGCCCTGACCCTTGCTTTGCACGACTACACTACAGACTCGCCTCCGTCCAGAGTTCTTCGTTGCTTGCTACAACTTCCATTCACTGCTGGCTCAGAATCCAGCCTGTCAGTGACGCCTCTCCTTGCCTATCCTCTGGACGTGGACTTTCAAGGCTTAGGCCTTTCTTTGCTCAGGTGCTATTGTTCCTTTGTCACCTGAGCCCTCGTACTGAATCCAGTCCAGGATAGAACTACGCCATCTACTGACTGCTGTCTCTTGGCTGTACAGCTACTCACCTCTAGCTAACCTCGAGGCCCACCTAAGTCCTGCTGGCCCCGACACTCAAAGGCTCAACCCAAGGGGAACGAGGGCTGGTATAGGTGAAGCTCCAGCGGCCTCTAGCTTCAGCCCACTCCACCTGCTGACGGTGGGGACCTGTAGGTCCTCGCCTATGGGTTGCATCAACCCCACCTCAGCCCAAGGGTCCACCTCTGACGCAACATTCAGATGGACATAACATGCTACCACTTGCATTTGTTCTACTGAGAACTCTTCCTACCAACTAATACTACCTAATAACCAATCAGCTGTGTATTTTACAAGGCCATATTCACTTCCTCATATGCACTGCCCTTGTAGTCAGCTACAGAGCTATAAAAACACAGGTAGCCCCTGTTTCTTCTCATTGTTTAACCATGGCAGAGACTGCAGCACCTGTACCACAAAGCCTTGTACACCTTATTCTGCTACACACAATGCAGAATGGATCCCCTAGCAGCTACTTCTACCCACAGCAGTAAGTGACATCTTTCCATTGCTTTATGCGTATATATTTTAAGTTTTTAATGTTACCCTGCAATACCTGAAGTCCGCATCTGCACTTACATGACTTATTTTCATCCTATTTTCAAATGTGTTGACATGTATACATAACAGGACAGTTGCTTTGAGAACTGGGCCCATGGTGTTTAGAGTTTAAAAGGAATGCATCCATCATGGGGGCGATGTTCAATAGCCTGTGGTGTTACCAATCTGCGCCTACTTTAGTATGAGCAGATCTAGTAGCTAATTTTGAAAGGATGCCTACGAAAGGTTTCTTTTTGAAGATTACCTTCAATGTGTGCACGGCACGTACATGGTAGCCTTGTTCACTTGCACCTGCATACAGCCAATTAAAGTTAAAACAGAGTGCATAGGCTGGAAAATCAGATCTGCATGCACCGTTTTCTCTCAGCATCCTAAACATACCTCTGGGAATGCCTCTTCTTAATCCAGCTAAAGCTATGTGTGTGGGGGGTTTCCAAGCAGAGCAATGTAGCTGGCTAACTACCTATAGACCGACCCTGGTCAATCTCTTTGAAAACTTCTTTGGCCTCTTCTCCTTAATATTCCTCCATCTTCAACCATCTCACTCCCAGCTGGCATGCTTGGGTGGCTCTGCCGACCCTCAATGGCTTGAGGACTGGAGCGGCACGTCTAAGGAGGTGCAGCCTCAGCATCGATCATTGGCTGGTGGGGGCTGCTGCAGTCATTCTCCTCTCCTTCCTGGGTCTGCCCACACCTATCATGCTTTACCTGCTCTCGAGTGATCTAGGTTTTTAGACGTTATCCACCCCAAGGTACTATTTTTGCCTCTGATGGGAGTTGTGAATGTGACTGAGTTTTGAAAACTCTTCCATCACGAACGTGCTAAGTGATGGCCTCTGCCTGTGATCTGAGGCAATAAAAAGGGGTCAGGGAGTAGTACACAGGCAGTAATTTGGAGTGGCACTGTAATAGTGTTGGTACGAGATGCGCTTCCCACACACCCAGAGAAGATTCGGGCCCTTTAGGTATTCCACCAATTACCAATACAAAAGCTTCAGTCCACCCGGATTCCACAGCTGAAATTTTGTGTTGGTTCAGAAATCTCTCTGCAGCTTTCATGCTTAATCTTTCTCTTCTTGCTGAAAGAAAGCTGCACAAAGCCAGCCTGCCTCTTTGGCAGCAGTAACAGCATGGAGAATAGAAATAGCAGCCACATGCAGGTCTCTCACCAGCAGCCTTCCCACATTCACTCTCTCTATTTTTTTTTTTTTTCTTGAAGCTGCTTTACAGAGGCTGGCAGTCCCACCCAACAGGTAACTATTAAATCAATTAGTTTAAAAAATAAATCTGCTCTCAGCTGAAGGTAAAGAGGGCTGTGTTCAACCCACCACTGACATACACCCAGGAGTGTATGCCACCCTTGGGTCAGGCCTACATTCCCTACCCCCCAGCAAGTCTCTTGGCAAACATCTGCGAGCTTGTCCTACAACTCATGGCAAGATCAGGATACACTGTAAATACATACACAGCATCTGTGAAAAATACAGAGAAGGTTTTTCTGATTTTATATCAATATATATATATATATATATTTATTTTTTAATTTCTTTTTTTTTTTACCAGGAATTAATTAATAAACACTCGGGGCCAATTTTCAAACACTTAGGCTTCTTACTTTTGGTGTTAGATTCCTAAATTGGCCCTTTTAAGAATGTAATAGGAGCCTGAAAAGTGGGTGGCTACAGGGCTGGAGTTAGGGTGGGGAAACAAAGGTGCTTAGGACTGCTTTTCAGCACCAGGCATCTAACTTAGGGCCTCATTTATTTAGTGTTTTTCCCACAGACACAGGCCAATGCAGAAAGATGCCATCAGATGAATGCATGTTTCTACCTGCACTTCAATGCATGTTTTCTATGCGCAAAATTTATTGCTGATGCAGCAAGGAGTTTTCCATGCAGAACATTTGCATCCCTAAATGGGAGTACTGCTTAGCACCCTCGCATGGAAATCCCATGCAAATGAGGGCATTAAGAAATACTCCCCAATGCAGAGAGACTGCATCTGGCCAGTGCACCTTTCTTAGCACTGGAAACTTAACTCCTAGGTCAGAGCTGGAGTTAAGTTTCCAGCATTACTGTGCTGGCATTTACGACCCCTAAAAAGGGGAGAAAAAATGTTGTCTGTACTTATCCGGCTAAGTAGCGGCTGCCATCACTTACCTGGATAAGTACCGACTTATCTGGCTATCTGGCAGTGGCTACCTGCTGCTAGATAAATCAGTATTTTTCTGGCTAAATGGCCGTGGCTGCCATCACTTATGGCCTGTCAAGAATGCCTCCCTACCCCTCACTTCCTGAGTTAAAAGGAAGAGGCCTAATGCACATTTTACAGCTTTTGTGCATTTTTTAACTCCTGATCCATTTGCATAGCATTAGCATGCTGTATCAGGAGTTAAGAAAGATTAATCTGAGCGTTAAAAATGTGGGTTGAAAATCTGCATACATTCTCTTAATGCTCAGATTATTGCATCAGCCTGAGAATGGGAGAAAAGCCTTAGTAAATCAGACCCTTAGCCTCCTAAATATAGACTCCTAAGTTTTAGGATCTTATCAGGCCTGGCGCTTCCATTAGGCGAACTAGTCCGTCGCCTAGAGTGCCAACCATGAAGGGATGACAAAGAGAGCCAAAGATAGGCCACAAGCGGAGCCCATCCTTCTCATAGCCAAAATTAGGAAACAGGCCCATTAGGGCCTCGAAGATGAGTCTCGGCAAGGCTGTGAGCAGAGCCCATCCCACCAATGGTAGAAGACAGTGAGAGGTCCAGTAGGGGCCTCGGACAGGATGGGTTCTGCCCACGGCAGAAGACAGAGAAAAGAGAAGTTGGGGAGAGCTGGGGGTGGAGCCATATCATCTGCAGAAGGAAGAAGAAGGAGAGGCCCAGAATGAGGGACCAAGAGAGCCTGTGAGCAAGAGAGAGAGATTGTAAAGGGGGTTGTGTGTGTGTATGTGAGGATGCCTCTGTATGTGTGTGTGTGTGTGCGTGTTTGTGTGTCTGAGGGTGTGAGAGTGCCTGTGAGTGTGAGAGAGAAAGTGAGCTTGTGTGAGGGAGTGTGTATGAGTGACAGATTGGGAGCCTGTGTGAGGGAGTGAGCGTGCATGTGTGTGTATGAGAGAGGGAGCTGTGTGAGGATGTGTGTGCCAGAGAGAGGGAACCTGTTTGAAGGGGTGTGTGTGGGTATGCAAGAGACAGATAGAGTCTATGTGAGGGGATGTTTGAGGGAGGCAGTGTGGGTGTGTTTGTATGTGTGTGAGAGAGAGGGAGCCTTTATGAAGGAGTGTGCATGTGACTAAGAGAGAGAGGGAGATTATATGAGGGTATTTGTATGAGAGTGTTTCTGTGTGTATGAGGGAGCGGGAGTGCATGTTTATGTATGTGTGAGTTAGAGAGAGAGAGGGAGATTATATGAGGGTATGTGTATGAGAGTGTTTCTGTGTGTATGAGGGAGCGGGAGTGCATGTTTATGTATGTGTGAGTTAGAGAGAGAGAGGGAGATTATATGAGGGTATGTGTATGAGAGTGTTTCTGTGTGTATGAGGGAGCGGGATTGCATGTTTATGTAAGTGTGAGTTAGAGAGAGAGAGAGAGGGAGGGAGCTTGTGTGAGTGTGCATGTGAGTGAGACAAGGAACCTGTGTATGTGTGTGTGTGAGAAAGAGAGGGGGCCTATCTGTGAAGGATGGCGTGAGTGTGAGCCCTGTGTGCTGCAGTGTAGTAAACGCAGCCTCGTAGACAAACCTATGAGACTTACACCGGCAGCTGGTGAATGAACCATGTAGTGGGACAGACTGGAGCTCAACTTATATGAGCTGCCTCCACCGCAGGTTGAGCCCTTGGGTTCTGGTGGCCGGCAGGTCTTTGGTGGGTCCCTAGGGCAGAGGCAAGAGCAAGAGTCCAAAGGCATGCTGGAGTCAGGGCAGGCAGCAGACTAATTGAGTCAGAGACAAGAGGTGAAGGTTGGGGCAGGAGGCAGACACGTGTGGTCAGATCCAGACAAGAGGTCAGGTCCAGGTAGCAGGCAATCGTCGTCAGGTCCGGGCAAGAGGTCAGATCCGAAAGTCAGGCCAAGGGTTTATAAGGACACATAGAAGACACTGGACGAGACAGGAAATACAAGGCAAGGCTGGACAAGGAAGGTTGGATGAAACAAGGCTGGACAAGGCAAGGCTGGAGAGGCAAGGCTGGACAAGGCAAGACTAGACAGACAAAGCTGTAGAGGCAAGGCTGAAGAGGCAAGGCTGGTATTATAATTAGTGAGGTTTGGGTGGACCCTTGGACACTGTGGCAACTTATCATGCCCATGGGGGGAAGTCCCGTAAGGGGGCCACAGGTCAGGCTCAGCTTAGGACACACAAACACAGAGATTGATCTTTTATTAGACAATGTGATGAAGCCACCAGAGGTGGCAGTAGTGAGCAGTTGAAGTAGCCTGGCTGGGCTAGTATCCCTCAGGTGCTGGAACAGCGACTCCTCTGGTAGCAGTGCTGTAGTAGAAAGAACTGAGAATAATGAGTACAGTGGAATATGCACAAAGCCCCAGTATGGAGAACCCCAGGAAAGGGAGAGCAGGCCCTCGAGGAGTGAGTACCTGATCCCTGAGAGCTGAGAGGCTTGAAGGAGATGTACTCACACAGCGGTTCCACGTAGGAGATGGCACTAGGGCTGGAACAGAGGCAGGCCCTCGAGGAGCGAGTACCTGGTTCCAGGGAACAGCTCTGAGGTGAAGATGGTAGTACTCACTGGTGTTGAAGATAGCGAATCCTTCCAGGCAGAAGAGAAGGTAGGAGCAGGCAGCGAGTCAGGGAACATGGGCCCTCAAGGAGCAAGTACCGGTTTCCTGATAGCGACCTGAAAAGCAAGTGAGGCCCCTGAGGAGCAGGTACCCCGTTAGCGTTAAGAGTCCAATGGAAAATTGGAGAGGCAGAGTAGCTGGGTACAGAGAGCAAATCCCATCCGTAAGAATCCCCTTGTTAACTCAAAGGCTAGCAAACATCGTAGGCTTTAAATATCCGGGCGCTGCATACTGAGTCTAGTGTGGTTTCCTAGTTCATTTTTTATCTGCACATTTTTAATGTTTACTTTATGGTCTCTTTATTCTGCATTTAGTGAGGGTTTGTCTGTATTATACATGTGTTATTGAACTTGAAGTATTCTGCTAGTGTGTAGTTTCTGTGTAGAGTTCTATAGCAATAGTTTTGTTTTGTTTTCTAATAGGAGCCAAATTGGTGTTTTAGGGCCTGGTGTAATATTTACAGTGTTTCCTTTTCATAGATAGAGTTGTTACTATTTGAGTGCTGTCAGTTAGTGCTGTTTTGGTATGGGAGGTTTACTATATTGTAATTGTAATTCACATTTCTCATGATTTTGAGTGCCAAGCCTTCAAGCCCAATATATATTACAATAAACCTAATAAATCTGAAGAATTTTTGTTGAACTTATTTAGTGACCTATGATTACAATAATGTGTGATTTTATGCAATACAAGTGTCTTTACACAGTTATTAGGTTTTAACATTTATGTGCCCTGGTTTGAATTTATTACTGACCACAGAGATATTGAATACATTAAGTACAGCTGGTTTTGTCAGATTTTTTTTGTGTTTACAACTATAATCACCTGTTTTGCCTGGATTATAGATTTGTGGTTGATTTATCATTCCTATTGAGGTCTATAATAGGCCTAATACCATATGGGTTCCAAGCGTCCTTTTTGCTTTTTAGCAGGGTTTTCGGGTTGACATACAATATGTATATTATATTGTTAAGTGCCAAACATGCTTAAGCTCATAATCTGAAGGTCGTGAGTTTGAGCCTCACCAGCTCGACAATATTTCCATGCACTGCTGTGATATTTTTATCTCAGAATATCCCTTTTCAGGTAAAATCTGTTATTATAAATGCAATTTTTTTTTTAGTTGTATGGGTGGGCCGGGGGGGAGGGGGAGGTCAGGGCTGGGGCTGGGGAGGTCGCAAGGTGGAAGGTTTGCTTAGGGTGCTTAATACCCTTGCACTGGCCTTGGATCCTATATGTATGTGAATTTTCTGCTTTGGCTCCTAAATTTGGCTTAAAATAGGTGCCTAATCTAGGAGCCTAAGTCTAGCAGCTCAGCTTCTAATTTTCATGAAGCCTAAAAAGTGAGATAGAGAAATGGTGATAAGTGGGAAGTACTGAAACTAGCAGGCCCACCCAATTGTGTGTATGTGGGTGGGAATGGGAGCCTTGGTGTGGGTCTGTGTGTGCATAAGAATGAGAGCCTGGATGTGCATAAGAATGGGAGCCTGGGTGTGCGTCTGTGTGTGCATAAGAATGAGAACCTGAGTGTGCATCTGTGTGTGCATAAGAATGGGAGCCTGGGTGTGGGTCTGTGTGTGCATAAGAATGAGAGCCTGGGTGTGCATAAGAATGGGAGCCTGGGTGTGGGTCTGTATTTGCATAAGAATGGAAGCCTGGGTGTGGATCTGTGTGTGCATAAGAATGGGAGCCTGGGTGTGCATCTGTGTGTGCATAAGAATGAGAGCCTGGGTGTGCATAAGAATGGGAGGCTGAGTGTGCGTCTGTGTGTGCATAAGAATGGGAGCCTGGGTGTGGGTCTGTGTGTGCATAAGAATGAGAGCCTGGGTGTGCGTCTGTGTGTGCATAAGAATGGGAGCCTGGGTGTGGGTCTGTGTGTGTATAAGAATGGGAGCCTGGGTGTGGGTCTGTGTGTGCATAAGAATGGGAGCCTGGGTGTGGGTCTGTGTGTGCATAAGAATGAGAGCCTGGGTGTGCATAAGAATGGGAGGCTGAGTGTGCGTCTGTGTGTGCATAAGAATGGGAGCCTGGATGTGGGTCTGTGTGTGTATAAGAATGGGAGCCTGGGTGTGGGTCTGTGTGTGTATAAGAATGGGAGCCTGGGTGTGCGTCTGTGTGTGCATAAGAATGGGAGCCTGGTGTGCGTCTGTGTGTGTATAAGAATGGGAGCCTGGGTGTGGGTCTGTGTGTGTATAAGAATGGGAGGCTGAGTGTGGGTCTGTGTGTGCATAAGAATGGGAGCCTGGGTGTGCGTCTGTGTGTGCATACGAATGGGAGCCTGGGTGTGCGTCTGTGTGTGCATACGAATGGGAGCCTGGGTGTGCGTCTGTGTGTGCATAAGAATGGGAGCCTGGGTGTGGGTCTGTGTGTGTATAAGAATGGGAGCCTGGGTGTGGGTCTGTGTGTGTATAAGAATGGGAGCCTGGGTATGGGTCTGTGTGTGTATAAGAATGGGAGGCTGAGTGTGTGTCTATGTGTGCATAAGAATGGGAGCCAGGGTGTGGGTCTGTGTGTGTATAAGAATGGGAGCCTGGGTGTGGGTCTGTGTGTGTATAAGAATGGGGAGGCTGAGTATGCGTCTGTGTGTGTATAAGAATGGGAGCCTGGGTGTGGGTCAGTGTGTGTATAAGAATAGGAGCCTGGGTGTGGGTCTGTGTGTGTATAAGAATGGGGAGGCTGAGTGTCCGTCTGTGTGTGTATAAGAATGGGAGCCTCGGTGTGGGTCTGTGTGTGCATAAGAATGGGAGCCTGAGTGTGGGTCTGTGTGTGTATAAGAATGGGAGCCTGGGTGTGCGTCTATGTGTGCATAAGAATGGGAGCCTGGGTATGGGTCTGTGTGTGTATAAGAATGGGAGCCTGGGTGTGGGTCTGTGTGTGCATAAGAATGGGAGCCTGGGTGTGGGTCTTTGTGTGTATAAGTAAGGGAGCCTGGGTGTGGGTCTGTGTGTGTATAAGAATGGGAGGCTGAGTGTGCATCTGTGTGTGCATAAGAATGGGAGCCTGGGTGTGGGTCTGTGTGTGTATAAGAATGGGAGCCTGGGTGTGTGTCTGTGTGTGGATAAGAATGGGAGCCTCGGTATGGGTCTGTGTGTGTATAAGAATGGGAGCCTGGGTGTGGGTCTGTGTGTGTATAAGAATGGGAGCCTGGGTGCGGGTCTGTGTGTGTATAAGAATGGGAGCCTGGGTGTGGGTCTGTGTGTGTATAAGAATGGGAGCCTGGGTGTGGGTCTTTGTGTGTATAAGTAAGGGAGCCTGGGTGTGGGTCTGTGTGTGTATAAGAATGGGAGGCTGAGTGTGCATCTGTGTGTGCATAAGAATGTGAGCCTGGGTGTGGGTCTGTGTGTGTATAAGAATGGGAGCCTGGGTGTGTGTCTGTGTGTGCATAAGAATGGGAGCCTCGGTATGGGTCTGTGTGTGTATAAGAATGGGAGCCTGGGTGTGCGTCTGTGTGTGTATAAGAATGGGAGCCTGGGTGTGGGTCTGTGTGTGTATAAGAATGGGAGGCTGAGTGTGGGTCTGTGTGTGCATAAGAATGGGAGCCTGGGTGTGCGTCTGTGTGTGCATAAGAATGGGAGCCTGGGTGTGCGTCTGTGTGTGCATACGAATGGGAGCCTGGGTGTGCGTCTGTGTGTGCATAAGAATGGGAGCCTGGGTGTGGGTCTGTGTGTGTATAAGAATGGGAGCCTGGGTGTGGGTCTGTGTGTGTATAAGAATGGGAGCCTGGGTATGGGTCTGTGTGTGTATAAGAATGGGAGGCTGAGTGTGTGTCTATGTGTGCATAAGAATGGGAGCCAGGGTGTGGGTCTGTGTGTGTATAAGAATGGGAGCCTGGGTGTGGGTCTGTGTGTGTATAAGAATGGGGAGGCTGAGTGTGCGTCTGTGTGTGTATAAGAATGGGAGCCTGGGTGTGGGTCAGTGTGTGTATAAGAATAGGAGCCTGGGTGTGGGTCTGTGTGTGTATAAGAATGGGGAGGCTGAGTGTCCGTCTGTGTGTGTATAAGAATGGGAGCCTCGGTGTGGGTCTGTGTGTGCATAAGAATGGGAGCCTGAGTGTGGGTCTGTGTGTGTATAAGAATGGGAGCCTGGGTGTGCGTCTATGTGTGCATAAGAATGGGAGCCTGGGTATGGGTCTGTGTGTGTATAAGAATGGGAGCCTGGGTGTGGGTCTGTGTGTGCATAAGAATGGGAGCCTGGGTGTGGGTCTTTGTGTGTATAAGTAAGGGAGCCTGGGTGTGGGTCTGTGTGTGTATAAGAATGGGAGGCTGAGTGTGCATCTGTGTGTGCATAAGAATGGGAGCCTGGGTGTGGGTCTGTGTGTGTATAAGAATGGGAGCCTGGGTGTGTGTCTGTGTGTGCATAGAATGGGAGCCTCGGTATGGGTCTGTGTGTGTATAAGAATGGGAGCCTGGGTGTGGGTCTGTGTGTGTATAAGAATGGGAGCCTGGGTGCGGGTCTGTGTGTGTATAAGAATGGGAGCCTGGGTGTGGGTCTGTGTGTGTATAAGAATGGGAGCCTGGGTGTGCATCTATGTGTGCATAAGAATGGGAGCCTCGGTATGGGTCTGTGTGTGTATAAGAATGGGAGCCAGGGTGTGGGTCTGTGTGTGTATAAGAATGGGAGCCTGGGTGCGGGTCTG
This sequence comes from Rhinatrema bivittatum, assembly GCF_901001135.1. NCBI lineage: Eukaryota > Metazoa > Chordata > Amphibia > Gymnophiona > Rhinatrematidae > Rhinatrema > Rhinatrema bivittatum. The sequence continues at coordinate 82,307,381 of NC_042622.1, read as the reverse complement.
TGTGTGTATAAGAATGGGAGCCTGGGTGTGGGTCTGTGTGTGTATAAGAATGGGAGGCTGAGTGTGCGTCTGTGTGTGTATAAGAATGGGAGCCTGTGTGTGGGTCTGTGTGTGTATAAGAATGGGAGCCTGGGTGTGTGTCTGTGTGTGTAAAAGAATGGGAGCCTGGGCGTGTGTCTGTGTGTGCATAAGAATGAGAACCTGGGTGTGCATAAGAATGGGAGGCTGAGTGTGCGTCTGTGTGTGCATAAGAATGGGAGCCTGGGTGTGGGTCTGTGTGTGTATAAGAATGGGAGCCTGGGTGTGGGTCTGTGTGTGCATAAGAATGGGAGCCTTTGTGTGCGTCTGTGTGTGCATAAGAATGGGAGCCTGGGTGTGTGTCTGTGTGTGTATAAGAATGAGAGTCTGGGTGTGGGTCTGTGTGTGTATAAGAATGGGAGCCTGGGTGTGTGTCTGTGTGTGCATAAGAATGAGAGCCTGGGAGGATGGTGAGAGAGTGAGAGCTTGTGTGTGTTAGGGAGACTGTGAGAGAAAGCATGTATATGTGTGTGTGTGTGTGTTTTTGTGAGGGAGGAAGGGAAGAAGACAGGAGAAGAGAGACACTGAAAAGAAATTAGGAAATGAGCAATAAGGGAAAGATGGGTAAAAGAGAATAGGACCAACTGATTTAAAAAATACAAAGATAAGACAACAAAGGTAAAATTAAATTATTTTGCGATTTTACCAATTTGAATATGCCATTTTTGGAAATGTGCATTTCTTATATTTTTGTATTTTGTTCTTTCTTTTGTATTCCACTGTTCAGAGTCTAGTTTCTCAGGCTTTCTATTATGGTTTTGTCTGCATGTTTCTGTTTCTAATTTATAGTCTCTTATTTCTTTATTAGATAAAGGTCGGTCTCTGTTTGCCTGTGGGTGACTGAAGTGCAGTATTTCTGCTCGCATGTAGTTTCTCTGTAGCAGTCCAGCTTGTTCTGTTATTCCAGTAGGTGATGTATCAATGTCCTAGGGCCTGGCATAGTATTTGCATTGCTGCTTTTTCATAAGGTTACTGTTATTTGAGTCCTAAGAGTCAGTGCTGGTACTGTATGGTATGGCAAGGTTGTAGATGTCTCTTTCATTGAATGAGTTCGTATTTCTTCACAAAATAGCAATGGCGGGATATTTTTTTGCTGAGGTGACACTAGAATTTGAATATTTATTTTTCATGTTAGTTGTAATGTGAATTGTCCTAGCTCTGCTCTGCACCTGTTCTGATGATTAATTATATTTTATTGTAGTTAAGAAGATTTCTGGCTTTCTGCAAAGAGGATTCATGAAAGAATACATTAATTTTGTTTTATTACATGATTGATTGGATCTGATTGTTTGTTTTCTTTGCTTTTTACATGATATACTTGTGCATTTATAAACTTCAATAAATATAAAATAAATTAATTCAGATTAATAAGGAACTTTTAATGCTGGTAAGTGCTTTAAATAATTGAGGTAAAATATTTTAAAGTTTCATGCATGATGCATAATGGCTGTTGCAAACTACTTAGAAAGCCATTTTAGGGTGAAGTATATGGCATTATTTCTCAATAAGACTACAACTAGTAGGACTCAGGCCTGCATGCCTACAGCCCACCCGTGTTAACCTTGTGCCCACCCAAAAAATTCAGTTCCCAGTGGATACTGCTAGTAAATTGCTATAATTAGAGCTTCTGATTCTGCTTTTAACCAATAAACCCTGATAAAACCCCAATACAAAAATAATAAAATAGGTGTTTAATAGATAAACACTGGAAAATCATCACTGCCCAGACCCCTAGTGCTCTCTCACCCCTCCTGTGCCTACCCTGGATCCTCCGCTTTGTTTTTGTGCCTTTTCCACACTGATGACTCCTCAGCTGCACAAATGTATGTATTTGATTCAACCAGAAGAGATACCCAACAGCAGTACCTGTGCTAGGAAAACACTGATAAACACCCAGCTTTAGTACTCCCAAATAAATAACCCCTAATTAGCGGGAACATAAACACCTGAGCTTGTAATTTATAAACACCCAGAATCAGAAGCCCTAGCTTTAATACGGCTTTTCCCCTTTAGTCCTGGAACCCTGAGACCTTTGTCCTTTAAGATGTGCACTCGTTTCCCTCACTCAGGGAAGAATCTGCCTGCAGAAACCAAGCTCTCTCTCTCTGCATAAGTCCCCATTTGAAAGTAAATTCAAGGTATACGAGCCTAAGAATGCACGCAAGACATGATTTCGCAGGTACTTTTATGCTCGTAGCAGGTAGGCATTCCGAGGTGGAGTTGGGGTGAGAAAGGTTTCCCATTTTGGAAAGTGTGCGTGTAAATCCACTCGAGCTTTGTGCGTGTACGGCACAGGGATTCATCCGCTTTGAAACTGCTGCAGGTAAAAAGGTCCTTTGGCCTGTGTGGACTGTTTAAAAATGACCCTCCCTCTAGATTACAGCGGCATTCACTCCCTGCAAAGGAAAATCCTCGCTCTCCAATGGATGTGTGCCTTCCAGCAGCTGCCTGGCTGTCGGACAGACCCCTCTCGCAGAGATCCAGTAACTACTGCTTCCACGGTCAGAGGGCAGGTGATCCTGAATGTAACAACCAGGATGGCCGGAACTTTTGCCTCTGGCCTTGCATCCATGATTCTGAGATTGTTCTGGCATTTGTTTTTATCAATGGTCTGGTTCCTTTTCATGAAATCGGGCATCTGCTGACCTAAACGTTGATTACTGATTTCTGCTGATTACCCTAACTCCAATTTTTTTTTTTTTTTTAATGGTGGCATTCTTTTCAAAGGCTTCATTTACAAACTTCTTTGATATGGATTTTTATCCCGGTTTTCTTCACACTAGGGACTCTAAACTCTTCGCTGAGTGAGCGCAGGAATGTGATGGCATAGTTCTTGGTGGGAAACTACTTAAAAAATCCACTACAGTAGTAGTATTTAACTTTAAAAAATGAGACTATGATAAAATGAGGAATTAAGTTAGAAAAAAAAAAAATAAAAAATAAAAAGAGCAGTTACAAAGCTTGCATGAGGCATGAAGATTGTTTTACTTTGACAGTTAGGCACCTAAGGCCTAGATTTTCTAACCTACCGCGGCGTCGTGAATCGTGCGGTACGGGGGGGGGGGGGGGAAGCGGGGGGCGGGCCTGCAATAGCCGGCAGCAATCGCACCTCCGCAGTGCGATCGCTGCCGGCTTTCGCACCCAATAGCGCCATCATAAAAGGTGGTGTTTCTTGGGCGCGAAATTGGAAGCGAAAAGGCTCCTTACCTTTTCGCCATCCATGCCGTCTTCGTGGCGTCCACCCCGGTGCCGCCCCAACTCCCCCTGTTCCGGTCTTGACGTCGCCCCTTTTTAGTGATCGCACGCGAAAAGCGATCGCTTTGACAAATGACCCCCTTAATTAGCACCTTTGAAAAATAGGGCTGCGTGTCTAAATTTAGGCACCTAACAAGTGGTGGAGTTAGAGTGGCTGGAAATCTCCCTAACTTTATGCACCTAAAACTCAGGCTCCTAATTCAGTCTCTCATCTTTCTGTGCAGTCACCATTAAGAGATCAAGAATGGTCATTGCCAAATATGAAAGAGATCTCGGAGCAGTTGCCGCAGATGCAACTAGAAAAAGCTAACAGCATGCTCGGGTGCATAGGCTGAGGTATCAGCAGCGGGAAAAAGGAGGTAATAGATAGTACCCATGTAAAATGTCAGAAGTGAGACTCCCCCCTTGAGTCCTGCGCTTAGTTCTGGAGGCCATTACCTGTGCAAGGTCACTGAGAGGAAGAAAGCGATTCAGAGGGCTATCAAAATGATAGACAGCCTGCAAAACAAAGCCTACAAAGAAAGGTTTAAGACAGTCAAAATGCACTCACTAGAGTGAGAGGCTTCAGTAAGGTACAGAAAGCTGTAATTTTTCCATAGCAAAAGAAATCCAAGGAGAAAAGGGAGGCTCAGAGGAAATATGAAGGAACATTTCGTTATTGAGAGGGTGGTGGATGCCTGGAATATCTGATCAGCAGAAGTGGTGCAAACCAAAACGTTGCTACTATTTACAGAGGGCAGTGGTAAGACCAGGCATGGCTGAAAGGCTGGGTAAAATATCTTGGGTGATGGGGGAATACTAGTTGTTGGTTTAACTAAGGAAACTTGAAAGCTCCTCTGCCTGGACTGGTAAAAGACCCACGAGGGAAGCACGAAAAGTGATCTAGATGAGCAGTGATATAGACATAGAAACACAGATAAAGACCATACAGCCCAGCCGGTGTGCCCATCCACATCTCCTGCTCAGATTTATTGTCCCTTCCTTTCCCTGAGAGTTCCTCTTTGCCTGTGCCATGGTTTCATGAATGGTAAAGATGTAAAACGTATAAATTAGCGGTGTTCCTGCCTTCCTTCCCAGTCCAGTTATTAGGCAGCAGGCAACTTCAGTTGGGGGGGGGGGGTCCTCGTATGCCATCATCTACTGTGTTACTATGTTATCGTCGTGAAATGCAAGGAGAGCAGTGAAGAAGATCCCAGTTATAGCCCCAGACAAGAACGCTGATGAAATACATATCCAGCCCATAAAGCGATGAAGGCTCCAGTCCTGCCATGAATCGGCTATTGTGCACTCTGTTTACATTCGGTCCCGTGCAGGACCTGCTTGTATTTCTGTCTCGTTTATATACACTCCTGCCTACCTCCTTCTCTGCTTCCAGTGCTTTCCACAGAGTCCAGCACTGTCCCTGCTGTGTTCCCTGCTTGCTTGTAAAACCACACAAGCCCAGTCCTTCTACTGAGCACAGCCTGACCCTGACAGTGGGTAAAAGAGGAAAAAGGCAGAGGCAAAAAGAGAAAGAAGAAAGCCGTTATTGCTCCTGCCCCCAGAGGAGGGAGTGGATTGATCGGGCACAAGTTAGAGTGAGCCTCATTCCCGACTGCTAGCGTACAATTATTGGAAAAGTGCTCGTGCTGCTGCGGTGAAATTAGTTATCGATCCCTTGTCCGGGTGATGAGCCTACACTAGCGACTCCAATGTGGTGCAAGAGCAGCTCCTGACAGGCCCCACTCCCCATCAAAGCCAGGAAAGTGGAGAGGCACAGCTCCAAAGCAAGAAAGAAAGCTGTGCCAGGAAGAGTCAACAGAGAGAGGGGCTTTATGGTGACAGAATCGGCCCCCGTTAGGACTACAACTATTTATCATGTTCAAGGGCTAGTAGACATATGCAGCGCCATACAGACACACAGAAGAGAGAGTCCCTGCTCCTTGGAGCTTACTATCTAGTCAAGACAGACATACATGACCAGCAAGAGTCAATGGGAAGTGTATTTATTGGTTAGGATTTTAAAAGCAGCATTTAAAAGGTGAGTTTTTTTTCTCTGTTGTCACATGCACTGAAATAGCTCCTCTTTCCACCTCGAACTCCTTTCTAAATCCTATCATCTTTCCTCAAGAAACTGAGTCTCAAAGCTGCCAGTTAGCCACACATGGTGAGGTTGTGAACACCCCAAAATCAGGGAGGATCGAAGTCTTACTCTCACAAGCTTCTTGCTGTCACTCAGCATGTGCATTTGGATTTTAGACCTGATTACTCGCCTTTTCAAACTGAAGCTCAAGGTGAGTTATATTCAGGTACATTGGGTTTGTTGCTGCCCCAGAGGGCTTACAATCTAAGGGGCCTGATTTACTAAAGATTTTCTCCCATTTTGTTTCTATGGAAAAAATGCTTAGTAAATTAAGTCCTACGCCTGTAGCTGAGGGCAGTGGAGGCGACATGCCTTGCCCAAGGTCACGAGGAGCAGCAGCGGGATTTGAATCCTGCTGTTCTAACCACTAGGTAGGTAACTCCTAAACTCCAGTGACCAGTATGTATAGGATTGCCAGCTGGCTCCAGATTTTCAGGACAGATTAATCCAGTCCTGGTTTTACCCCATTGCATGCTGGGATGTATTCTGATTTCCCTGTTGCATTCCCTAAGAAAATCAAGACTATAAGGACTTGCATGCAGGGGAGTAAAACCAGAACTGGATCAACCTTTCCTGAAAATCTCAAGCCAGTTGGCAACCCTAAGAGGTGACTCTTAAGACCTGCACTTGGGCATATGTGCCAGTATTTGCCGGCGTGCGTGCATGGACACAGCGATTTCATAACATGTGCGTATATGAACGCGTGATATAAAATCGGCTATACACATGTCATTTGCACACGCTCTTATATTGATGCACACGTGCGCGCAAATGCCGCCTCACAAGCGTAAGTGGGGGGAATTTTAGTAGCTACGTGCACTGACGCAATAGCCCTTTTTCCCAGTTCGCTCTCAGTTCACCCCAGTAAAGGACTTCCTAATCCACCTAGCTAACTTGCCTCCCTTTTACCCTATTACCCCCGACCCTTAAAACCCCGCTGATTAGCCTATTTTTTTTTGTTACATGACTTACATGCCGTCCATAGTGGAAGTAAAGTTATGCAGTAGGGGACCCTGGCGCGTTCTTTTAAGCGTAACTATTTACACGCAGACTTCATGGTGCAGTCCCGGCCGCCCATGTCCCGCTCAGACCATGCCCACACACTGCCCCTTTTTGTGAACTTTTTTTTAATGCGTGCACTGGGAGATACATGCATACTCATGTGGTTTGTAAAATCCACACGGTGTGCACTGGGCCGAGTCACGTGCGTATCTCCCGGCTTCAGCAAGCGTACAGCTTTTAAAATCGACCAGTAAGTATGTATGGTGTGGGTTTCGGTGTAACTGCAGTTATGCATGTTTGCATATTTTGTACTCTCTAAACATCAAAGGATACAGGTCCCAGTTGGCACAAGCTTTCAGTCTGCAGTGAGTGCTATATGGAATTTATTTATTTACTTATAACACTTGATGGAAAGGAAATTGTAGAACTAGGGGTCATGATTTTAAACTCCAAGGGGGTAGACTTAGGAAAAATGTCAGTAAACAGTTCTTCATAGAAAGGCTGGTGGATGCATGGAAGAGCGGTACAGGAATAGAAAAGGGCATGTGATAAACACAGAAGATCCTTACCCTAATGGCTAGAGAATGGAAATGAAAAAAAGGGATAAACTTATTGCTAACTTCTAATGAATGGGGGTAACCTGCATCGAGCGGCAGATATTACTCAATCAACTTTCTGGGCAGATTCATTGGATGGATCTTTTGGGACTTTATCTGCCATCATTTACTATGTTACTATATTCCATTATTTCCAATACAGTGTATCAGTGCGGATTCCAATAATACATCCATAGTTATTAAACATACACATATATAAAGAAAACATCATAAAACAATGCAAAAAACAAAATCTACTCCAATGACAATGGGCAGAATTGTTACACTGCATCTTATGTTTGTTGCAATAATAAAGTTTTTCCTATATATTGGAGCTTATGTACTACTAAAGGTTAGTGTGCAGTCTAGGGCTGTTTTAGCACCTAAAATAGTGCGATTTACACTAAGAGGATTTTCAAGGGATTTGTCATGATAAATTCCCTGGGTTAAAAACCACCCTCCCCAGTTTTGTTCTTTGACATATTCTTTTAAATTCACCCCTGTCTTCTTTTCTTATTATATTTGATAATGGGGATTATGATTGAATTGCTGCAACTGTTTCCTTGTGACTTATTTTATGTTTCACTTATTCTTATAAGTTTGTCATTTCTGTATTGATTTAAGTTGAATAAAAATTAAATTGAAAAACAAAATCACCCTCCCTTCAGCAATCAAAACCATGTGAGTTACTTTTAGCCACGATGCAAAGTGGTGGAACTAGCAGCAGGGGGATGTTTGGGAGGTAAGGGGCCCTATAGGAGGAGATTTTAATAAAGCTGACCTTGATCCTCAGACTGCCAGGTGAGCTTGCTCCATGTTTTCATCTATGGATCTTTTCATCAATGCAGTGGCTGCAGTTGGTGGAATGGAGCAGAGCTTTCTCCAGAGTTTCCACCAGGTACTCCCCACCCTGCACAGAAGAGTTTGTATTTATTTTATATTTCTAAATTGTCTTGCTGATTTTAGGTCAGGGGGATGCTTATGCAGCATCTGAATCAAAGGCAACAGTGGAAGTACCGTAAAAGGAATTTTTATGACAATGCTGGCCTACCAAATGAGATGGGAACTATAGATTGCATGCAGGTAGCACTTCTGCCACATTATCAAATGGCAGGGCCTTTAGGAGCAGGAAGTACGTTCATTCCTTGAATGTGCAAATAATATGTAAAATGTACATGCAAATATTGAATGTGCTGGCCAGAAATCCCTGGTCCTTCCATGGATTTATTTATCCTGCATTACTCCACCCTCTTCTGAAAATCTGAGGCAGGTCAGTATAGCAGAGGGTGACTGCTAGGTAAGTACTACTTTACCTTATCTACCCCTATAATCCACAGTGTCCATCATCTTCATACTTTCCAACATATTAGTGAGCACAGCCCTAGAAACCAAATAGATCCACTTGAAAACAGAGAAACAACATGTCAGAAAAAGACCATACATCCTATCTAATCTGCCCATCTACACCAACTGCTCAGCTCTACCATCCCTACCATTCTGAGACCTCCTGTGCTTGTCCCATGCTTTCTTGAATTCAACTACCATCCTTATCTCCACTACCAAACTTTCTGTAAAGAAATATTTCCTTAGATTACTCCTGTTGCATCTGTCGGACTCAGATGGCTTCGCCCAACATACCTCACCTCTATTTCAATCTTCTCCACCAGCCTCGGGAGAATGGCATCTGTAGCGTCTCCTTGCCACAGCCTCCGGCATCCCCGGAGCGGCTTTGGTGCGACGTCCCGCCATGTTGACCTGAGGCCTCCTAGGGTGTGTGTGCGCACACCTCACATCTTGTACGGGTGTTGGCGTGAACCTCAGGGGCGTCCCCCTCGAGTGACGTCACTGCTTCCGACTACAAAAGGTTGCCCATTTGCTGACTCTCGCCGAGTTAGCAACGGATTGGATTTGTTCTAGTCTGAAGCTGCTCTGCTGCTTCTGCTGCTGCTGGAAGCTATCTACACCCTCTGAGGTTCTACTAACTTGGGTACCCGCTCCTCGGGGGCCCTTTGCTTATTTCCAGGTGCCTATCCTGAATCCAGGTACTCGCTCCTCAAGGGCCTGTGTGTCTATCCTGGTGCCTGCTACCTATTCTTTCTTCAGACATCTTTCTTCAGAGTGAGTACTACTTCTCCAGTCTGTTCATCTACAGCTCCTCGTTGTCTATCTGCATCGGGCCCTACACCACCATTGTGGAACAGGTCTCCTCTGCCAAGGATTACAGACTGTTCCTACCTATCCTCTTTCTACTGCTTATTGGGAACTCTATCTACTCAGCTACAAGGGAGTGAGTAATAACATCTTCCAGTCTGTCTCTCCTACAGTGCCTCACTGGATATCTGCATTGGGGCCTTATACCACCACTGTGGGACGGGTCTCCTCCACCGAGGATCACAGACTGTTGCTATCTAATCCACTCTCTACTGCCACCTCTGGTGAACCATACAAGCTGCATAATAAAGATATATTCTCTGTGTTTGTGCATCCGAGTCTAGTCTGGTGCTACAGTTCCCTACGGGGCTACTCCCCGTGGGAGTCACTACCACTGTTGCTCCTATGAATCCACCAAACACCTTGATATCATAACAGATTGCTAACTGCATGGATACGGCTGAGCTCACCACATTGCAGGCCATTCCAGGCTTGGCCCAGCGAATTATCGAACAACAGAACTCGCTGGATAGCTTGATTGTGGCCTTTAATCTACTGCACTCACAGATGAACTCTTCTACTACCTCAGGTAAAGAAGAAATACTGCCAGAAGTGACGGTTAAAACAGTTGTACCCCTCTCCGCTCCTATTCGCTTCTCAGGGGAAGCCTGGAGATGCAGGGGATTCCTCAGCCAATGCTGTATGCATTTTGCACTGCAACCTAATAATTTTCCCACAGCTTATGCCAAGCCACGTACATCCTGTCTTATCTGGACGGAAGAGCACTAGCTTGGGCTTCTCCGCTGTGGGAGCGTGAAGACCTCATCCTGAGGGACCTTGCTGGGTTTTTAGAACTGTTCAAATCCGTATTTGATGACCCTGCCAGTTACACAACCACAGTATCCACATTGGGTCATCTACAGCAAGGTAATAAACCTTTACCAGACTTTGCCATCGAGTTTAAGACTTTGGCTTCAGAGTTGAATTGGGACTCGAGATGCCTGAAGACTCTTTTCTTTGAAGGCCTGAACTCCCGGCTGAAAGATGAATTGGCGGCTCGAGAAATGCCTGAGACCTTGGAGGACCTGATAAAGTTAGCCACAAGAACTGACCAACGACTTTGGGATAAGTTTCAAGAGGTTAAAGGTTCCAAGAGACTTAGCCAGGGAGAAATCCAAGTCAAGACTATACCTAAGCCTATTCAGTCTAAATCGGTTGCTGGCAAAGTAGAACCTATGCAAATAGGCCGTAGTCGACCTGATTTCTAAGGAGAGAAGAACGCAGAGAAGATTAGGCCTCTACATGTATTGTGGTCAAGCAGGCCATGTAGTACAAACATGCCCTATCTGTCCGGGAAACAGTCAGACCTAAGTCCTGTGGGAGGACTCTTCTTAGGTCTAACTACACCTTCTCCTCCACTCTCTCTGCCAGTCTCCTTGATAAATGGACCACTTGAATTCCAGACTCTTGCCCTAGTGGACTCAGGGGCAGGAGGGAATTTTATACCAAGACGTCTAGTGGAACATCTGCGAATCCCTACTAAGACTATGAAGCCTCCACTTCTGTTATCCTCTATCCATGGGGAGCCCTTACCAGGTGAAGTAACCCTTCAAATGGAACCGGTCAGTTTAAGGACTGGAGCTCTTCATACGGAATCCATTTCTTTCTTCGTGCTCGAAAAGGCTATGCACCCCTTAGTACTCGGGTTACTATGGCTACAACAGCACATGCCTCAATTCAACTGGGCTACTCTGCAGCTTTCACGTTGGGGCCCAGATTGTCATGGCAAATGTCTGAAGAAAGTTTCACCATTACCCTGTATGCCTACGACTCCGTTGATGGCTGGGTTACCACCCCAATACACATCGTTTCAAGATGTGTTCTCTAAAGAAGCCACTGATATACTTCCTCCACACAGATCTTATGACTGTGCGATCAATTTGAAACTGAATACCGAACCACCCAAGTTTACCCACTCTCAGTGGTGGAAAATAAAGCAATGTCTGAATACATCCAAGAAAATCTGCAAAAAGGTTTCATAAGGCCATCCAAGATTCCTGCAGGAGCAGGGTTTTTCTTTGTGGGGAAGGACGGAACCCTACGTCCATGCATTGATTATCGTGGTCTAAACGAGATCACAGTCAAAGACCACTATCCCTTACCACTCATCTCAGAGCTGTTTGACCGCCTACAGGGGGCTAAGATCTTCTCCAAGCTGGATCTTAAAGGAGCATATAACCTTGTTCGTATTCATTCAGGTGACGAATGGAAGATAGCTTTTAACACCAGGGATGGACACTGAGTATTTGGCAATGCCCTTCGGCTTATGCAACGTCCCCAGCTGCCTTCCAAAACATAATGAACGACATCCTGCGTGACCTACTCGACCAATGTGTCATTGTCTATTTGGACAACATCCTGATCTTCTCTCAAGATCTGAATACCCACATTATGGATGTCAAGAGAGTGTTACAAAGACTGCAGGAGAACCATCTATACACTAAGCTGTCTAAATGCGAATTCCACAAGGAATCTGTACTGTTCCTAGGGTACATAGTGTCTAACAAGGGGTTCCAGATGGACCCACAAAAGCTGGAGAGCTTTCAGAAATGGTCCCAACCTACTGGTCTAAAGGCTTTCAGAAGGTTTCTGGGATTTACAAATTACTATAGAACCTTCATTAAGAATTACTCCTCACTGAATGTGCCTTTAACAGCTCTGACAAAGAAGGGTGCCAATGTTGCCAATTGGTCTATAGAGGCTGTCACCACTTTCCAAAAGCTGAAGGACGTTTTCTCCAGCAAGTCATGTCTCCATCACCCGGATCCTACACGCCCCTTTATTGTCAAGGTGGATGCCTCTGATGTTGACGTAGGGGTTGTATTAAGTCAAACCAGTGACTCCAAGATCCTGCGGCCATGTTCCTTCTTCTCCAGACGATTCACACCGGCTGAGAGGAACTATGGAATCGGAGATAAAGAATTGTTGGTGATAAAGATGGCATTCGAAGAGTGGAGACCCTGGCTCAAGGGTGCTCAACACCAGATTACGGTTTTTACTGACCATAAAATCCTAGAATACCTTCATCACACCCAGCACCTCAACCATAGACAGGCGAGATGGTCGCTGTTCTTTAACAGGTTTGATTTCATCTTGAAGTACCAACCTGGAGATAAAAATGTCAGAGCGGATGCCCTATCTCGCTCCTTCTTATCTGAAGATGTGCCTTCGCAACACATCATTGAACCTGAGAGAGTCATTCTATCAGCTACTCACCCAGTACCTGCAGGCAAAACGATTGTGCCTATCAACCTCCAGAAGAAAGTACTAGCATGGGCTCATGACTCTAAATTGGCTGGACATCCCGGTCAATGGAGAACCCTGGCAAAGCTGCAAAAATTCTACTGGTGGCTGTCTATGAGAGAAGATACCTTCGCTTATGTAGCAGCCTGTACCAACTGTGCCAGACAAAAACCTCCGCCCGGACATCCTTGGGGTCAACTACAACCTCTACCCATACCGGATGAGCCCTGGACTTACATCGCCAAGGACTTCGTGGTGGACGTACCCCTCTCCGGGGGCAACAACACTGTCTAGGTAACAGTGGACAGATTCTCAAAGATGGCTCACTTTGTGGCGCTTCCTGGCTTACCATCTGCCAGTGAACTTGCAAAGCTTTCCATCAGCCACATATTCCACCTGCACGGAATACCGAAATACATCGTCTCAGACAGAGGCGTACAATTCATAGTCAAATTCTGGAAGGCTCTTTGCAATAAGTTTGATATCACTCTCGACTTCACTTCATCTTACCATCAGCAATCCAACGGCCAAACTGAGAGTATGAACCGTACCCTCAAACAGTTCCTCAGAGCCTACGTCTCTTCACGCCAGAATGACTGGGCTGAACTTCTACCGTGGGCCGAGTTTTCCATCAACTCTCATCCAGCAACATCTACTGGATCAACACCATTCGAAGTGGTATATGGACGACTACCTTCACCACCTTTGCTACTTCTGCTATCAGTGTCATCCCCGGCAGCTCAAGCCACTGCCGGTGAGATTCAACAATTTTGGAAGAAGACAAAGAGATGCTCAACAAAGCTGGAATTCGAGCAAAACGAGACTATGACATTCATCACTGCAAGGTTCCTGAACTCAAGCCTGGTGATAAGATCTGGTTGTCTACAAAGCATCTTAGATTGAAATTGCCATCTGCTCGCTTCGCTCCACGCTATGTTGGACCATTCCCCATCCTCCGATGTCTAGGCAATCTCTCCTACAGTCTCAAACTTCCTCCAGCAATGAAGATCCATAACACATTTCACGTCTCATTACTGAAACCGCTCATTCTCAACAAATTCAGCACCAAGACTCCAGATCCCCCTCCTGTTGACGCAGAAGAGAACAAGGAAGAGAGGCAGAGTATGGGAATACCTCCTGTCCTGGGAGGGCTATGGACCAGAAAATAACTTGTGGGAACCTATGTCTAACATTCTGGACAAAGAGATGCTGAACCAGTATCATCGTTCACATCCTCGGAAACCAAGACCAGGTAGGGAGTCTGGAGGAGGTCCTTTGAAGGGGGATACTGTTGCAACCGTCGGACTCAGACGGCTGCGCCCGACACCTCTATTTCAGCCTCTCCACCAGCCTCGGGAGAATGGCGTCCGTAGCATCTCCTTGCCGCACCCTCCGGCGTCCCCAGAGCGGCTTTTGCGCAGCTTCCCGCCATGTTGACCTGAGGCCTCCTAGCGCACACGCCTCACGTCTTGTAGCAGTGTTGGCGCGAACCTCGGGGGCGTCCCCCTCGAGTGACGTCACTGCTTCCGACTACAAAAGGTTGCCCATTTTCTGACTCTTGCCGAGTTAGCAATGGATTGGATTCATTCTGGTCTGAAGCTGCTCTGCTGCTTCTGCTGCTGCTGGAAGCTATCTACACCTCCGGGGTTCTACTAACTTGGGTACCCGCTCCTCGGGGGCCCTTTGCTTATTTCCAGGTGCCTATCCTGAATCCAGGTTCTCGCTCCTCGAGGGCCTGTGTATCTATCCTGGTGCCTGCTACCTATTCTTCTACCTGCTGGAACACTACCTATCAGCTACAGAGATTGAGTACTACTTCTCCAGTCTGTTCATCTACAGCTCCTCGTTGTCTATCTGCATCGGGCCCTACACCACCATTGTGGAACGGGTCTCCTCTGCCGAGGATTACAGACTTTTGCTACCTATCCTCTCTCTACTACTTATTGGGAATTCTATCTACTCAGCTACAAGGGAGTGTGTAATAACATCTTCCAGTCTGTCTCTCCTACAGTGCCTCACTGGATATCTGCATCGGGGCCTTATACCATAATTGTGGGACGGGTCTCCTCCGCCGAGGATCACAGACTGTTGCTATCTAATCTACTCTCTACTGCCACCTCTGGAGAACCATACAAGCTGCATAATAAAATGTTTGTGCATCTGAGTCTAGCCTGGTGCTACAGTTCCCTACGGGGCTGTTCCCCGTGGGAGTCACTACCACTGTTGCCCCTAAGAATCCACCAAACACCTTGATATCATAACAACTCCTTGGTCTACCCCCTTTCATTTTCATTCCATCACTCCCCATTTCAGAACCTCTTGTTCAATGAAAGGTATTGATACTTTTGAGATATTTAAACATCTTTATCATATCTTCCATATTCTCTTTCCTCTAGAGTATACATATTTAGATCTTTAAGTCTGTCCCCATACACTTTATAAAAAAGACCACTGTCCATTTAAGAAGGCCACCCTCTTTTTGAAGGTGCAGTCTCCAGATTTGTATGCAGTATTCCAAATGAGATCTGTCCAGGGACCTAAATAAGAGTGATTTTGCCTCCCTTTTTCTGCTGACAATTCCTCTCCCTATGTATTCAAGCATCTTTTGCCATTGCCGTATCCACTTGTTTGTCCACCTTGAGATCATCAGATATGATCACTCCAGATCTTATTCTTTGTTTCCTGCTTAGAAGAATTTCACCCCTCGACTGTACCACTCCCATGGGTTTGCAGCTCAAAGGCTTGACTCTGCATTTTTAGCATTAAATCTTAGTTGCCAGACTCTAGGCCATTCCTCATGCTTCACTAGATCCCGCCTCATGTTTCCCACACTTTCCTGGCTGCCATCCACACTTTTTTTGTTATCATCCAGATAAAAACAAACCTTTCCTGATAGCCCATTTGCAATTCGCTTAAGAAAATGTTGAAAAGAACCAGCCCAAGGACCAGTCCCTGCAGCACACTGTTCAAAGTTGTTAAATCACAAGAAGTTTGTGAGAAATTGCAAGAGGACCTTGCAAAACTGGGAGTCTAGACATTCAAATGGTAAATTAAATTTAATGTGGACAAGTGCAAAGTGATGCACTTAAAGGAGAAATTTTAGCTACACAATGCAAGGTTCCACATTAGGAGTCAGGAAAAGGATCTATACGTCATCATTGGTATTACGTTGAAATCTTCTGCTCAGTGTGCAGCAGCAGCCAAGAAAGCAAATAGAATGCTAGGAATTATTAAGAAAGGAATGGATAATAAAACAGAGAATATCATAATGCCTCTGTAGAGCTCCATGGTGTGACCTCATCTTGAATACTGTGTTCAGTTCTGGTCACCACATCTCAAGAAAGATATAACAGAATTAGAAAAGTTACAGAGAAGGACGACCAAAATGGTAAAGGGTTTAGAATGATTCCCCTATGAGGAAAGGCTAAAGAGGTTAGGACTCTTCAGCTCAGAGAAGAGACAGCTGAGGGCAGATATGATAGAGGTCTACAAAATAATGAGTGGAATGGAACAAGTAAATATGAATCAGTTATTTATTCTTTCAAAAAGTATAAAGACTAGGGGACACACAATTAAGGTACAACTTTTACATTTAAAACTAATAACAGAAATATTTCTTTACTCAACACATAGAGTTATTAAGCTGGAGAAATTACTTACCTGATAATTTCATTTTCCTTAGTGTAGACAGATGGACTCAGGACCAGTGGGTTATGCGCCCCTGCCAGCAGATGGAGATGGAGCAAGCTAACCTCACAGTATGTATACTCCTTCAGTGACACCAGCCTGCCAGTATTCTCTTCAAAAGCAACTGTGGACAGACTAGTAAAAAACTTGATTAAAAACAGTCAACCAGAACTGTACTCAATCAACAATAAACACTGAAATCAATAAGAACATAAGTACCCCAAGCTAGGGACTGGATGAATACTTACCAGTAATCCCTTGGGATCCGTATCTCTACAGGAGGACTATTGATACAATCAGTTGGCAGCCAAGGGCGGGAAGCTGAGTCCATCAGTCTACATTAAGGAAAACAAAATATCAGGTAAGTAATTTCTCCATTTCCTAGCCTGTAGACAGTTGGACTCAGGACCAGTGAGATGTACCAAAGCTACTCCCGAACAGGGAGGGAGGCTGCCCGTGATCCAGTCAACACCGCACGTGCAAAGGCTGCATCCTCCTGGGCCTGCACATTTAGACGATAAAACTTGGAAAAGGTGTGTAAGGAGGACCACATCGTAGCTCGGCAAATGTCGATAAGAGACAACAACCTAAACTCTGCCCATGACACTGCCTGAGCCCTAGTAGAAGGAGCTGTAACCTGAGTAGGCAACGGCCTTTCATCATCCACATACGCGGCCGTGACTACCTCCTTAATCCAGTGAGCTATAGTAGCCTGCGAAGCTAGTTTGTCCTGCTTCCTTTCATCATGAAGGACAAACAGACGATCCAACTTTAGGAAAGGTTCAATAACCTCCAGATACTGCACGACAAGTCTCTTGACATCCAAGGAACGCAGGAAGCAATACTCCTCTACGTCCCTGACCTTATCCAGAGACAGCAAGGAAATGGACTGATTCAAATGAAACTCCGAGACCACCTTAGGCAAGAAGGATGGAACAGTACACAACTGCAATGCCCCTGAAGTTCCCTGAAGGAACGGCTCCTGGCAAGACAAGGCCTGCAACTTGGAAATGCGACTCACAGAACATATAGCCACCAGAAACACTGTCTTCAGGTCAATAACCGCAAGGAAAGGCTACGCAGTGGTAAAAACATAGGGCCCGCTAAAAAATCCAGCACCAGGTTAAGACTCCACAAAGGAACTGGCAACCGCAAGGGAAGCGAAGGTGCTTCGCTCTCTTCAATAAATAGGCCACATCAGGATAGTACGATAGGGAGACAGCCCTCACCATGCCTCTGAAACATTTAAGACCAAAACTTGAACTTTCAAGGAATTAAGAGCCAATCCGTTATTCAACCCTTCCTGCAAAAAATTCAGAATAAGTGGGATCTTAACCAAACAAGGAAGAACACTGCGCTTCCCGCACCAGACCTGAAACACTCTCCAAACCCACACATATGCTAGAGAAATGGAGAACTTCTGAGTGCAGAGTAAGGTATCAATCACTGCGGAAGAATATCCATGTTTCAACAGGCGAGCCCTCTCAAAGGCCAAACTGTAAGATAGAGCCAAGCCGGATCCTCATGAAGAACCAGCCCCTGCTGCAACAGATCCATGTGCGGAGGAAGACAAAGGGGGTCCTCCACCAGGAGTCTCTGCACATCCATATACCACAGATGCCTGGGCCAATCCAGAGCCACCAGGAGTACTAACCCCCAGTGGATTTTGATTCTGCGAATGATCCTGCCCAGCAAGGACCATGGAGGAAAGGCATAAAGCAACTCATCTTCTGGCCAGACCTGTACAAAAGCATTGATGCCCAGGGACCACGGATCTCTCCTGCGACTGAAGAATTGAGGAACCTTCACATTGCGAGAAGTCACCAACAGATCTAAGGATGGAAGAGCCCAGCGATCCACTATCACTTGAAATGCTGCAGTGGACAACACCCATTCTCCGGGGTCCAGACCCTCTCTGCTGAGAAAGTCTGCTCATACATTGTCTTTTTCTGTCATGTGAGAGGCTGAGATCATCTGAAAATATCCTTCTGCCCATTCCATAAGTTGGTCTATTTCCTGCGACACTTGCTGGCTCTTGGTTCCTCCCTGGCGATTGATGTAGACCATCTTCGTTGAGTTGTCCGACATCACTCTGACCGCTCGACCCAGTAGTCTATGGCTGAACTGCAAGTATGCCAACCTGACCGCCCAGGCTTCCAGGCGATTGATGTTCCAGAGACCCTCTTCGGCCGTCCAACGTCCCTGGGCCATCAGTTCCTGCAGTGAGTTCCCCAACCCTGGAGACTCACATCTGTCATGAACACCAACCTGTTTGGGGAGGACAAGGAAACTCCCTTTCTCAGATAAGCCTCCTACAACCACCACTGGAGGTGAGAGCAGATTTCCATCGGCAAGTGGAGCTGAAATGAATAGTCCTGAGACTGTGGGTTCCAAGAGACAGCAATGAGCTCTTGTCCATGGCACCACTTCCAGGGTTGCCACCATCACACTGAGCACCTGTAGATAGCTCCACACTGTTGGGCAGATAGTGTTCACCAACTGATGCACCTGAGACATCAACTTTTGGATCTCTGCATTCGGTAGAAAAAACTTGCCTAGCCTCATGTTGAAGTGAACTCCCAGATACTCCAATGACTGAGAAGGCTGGAGACCGCTCTTGGCCAGGTTCACCACCCAATCAAGCTCCTGCAGCAAGGAAATTACCTTGCTGGTCACCAGACTGCTCTCTGCCAAAGACTTGGCCCGAATCAGCCAGTCATCCAAGTATGGGTGTACAAGGATCCCATCTTTTCTCAATGCCGCCACCACGACCACCATGACCTTGGAAAAAGGTCTGGGAGCAGTGGCCAGAACAAAAAGCAGCACCCAAAATTGATAATAGAAACCCAGCACCGCAAAGTATAGAAAACGTTGGTTCTCCAAATGGATGGGAATATGAGGGTAAGCCTCGTACAGATCCAGGGAGGCCAGAAACTCCTCCGATTATATGATTATTATCACAGATCATAAGGTTTCCATGCATAAATGAGTCACCCGCAGATGACGGTTGACACTCTTGAGGTCCAGGATAGGACAAAAGGAACCTTCCTTCTTGGATACAACAAAATAGAAGGAATAGCGCCCTGTATTTTCCTGAGAAGCAGGCACGGGAATCAAAGCCCTCAGCTGGAGGAGCCTCAGAAACGTAGACTCCACTGCTTGATTCTTCTGTGGTGAGTAGCAAGGAGACACTATAAACATGTCCTGAGGACTGCTGAGAAACTCCAGTATCCAGTATCCTTCCCGTATCACTTCCAGGACCGGTTGATCCAATGTGATCTCGACCCATCTCTGATAAAAGAGAGATAGGCATCCCCTATCTCCTCCTCCCGAAGGTGGGTCAGCAAACCTTCATTGGGAAACTCGAGATGGGCCGCCACCCAAGCCTGCTCCTCTCTTGGACTGTTGGGGACGAAAGGACTGAGATCTACCAAAAGGCTGAATCCTCTAAAAGGTCAGGTTTCTGTAGGAACGAAAATGCTTGGAAACCCTGAGACGACTCCTGATAGAAAAGAGGCGCTGCAATTGCTTCTTATCATCCGGTAACTGGAGAACTGGAGATTTGCCCCACTTACTGGCCAGCTTTTCCAATTCGCTCCCAAATAAGAATGAGCCTTTAAATGGCATTTTTGTAAGATTAGCCTTGGTGAACAATTCCGCAACCACAGCTGACATCTGGCTGCCACTATCAAAACCACTCCTCTGGCCGAAGTAAGGACCAAATCACAGCCCTCATCTGCCAAAAACGCTCTGAAATTCACCCCCAAATCATCCACCTCCCGAGAGAGAAGCAGACAAGAACACACCAAAAGAGCACAACAGGAAGCAATCTGCAAGGTCATTGCTACTGCGTCAAAGGCCTGCTTAAGGACAGATTCAATCTGCCTATCATGCAAATCCTTCAAGGCCACTCCTCCCTCCACAGGGATAGTTGTCCGTTTAGATATGGAACAGACAACTGCACCCACTTTGGGAACCACTCTCTCACAGCTGGATCCAGAGGGTATAGGCCTTCCAATACCCAACTCCACTTGAAATTTGCCTCCTGGGCATCCCATTCAAGATCAATTAATTCTTGAATGGTGTCCGTAACAGGAAAAAAGCAAGAGGCTTTACGCAATGAGACCAAAATGGGATTCTTCTTCGGCTCTGTCATAGACTCCATCCCATGGCACTCCCAGCATCTAGGGAGGAGGAATAGCCTAGTGGTTAGAGCAGTGGACTATGAACCAGGAGACCAAGGTTCAAGTCCCGCTGTCACTCCTTGTGACCTTGGGCAAGTCACTTTACCCTACATTGCCTCAGGTACAAAAACATAGATTGTAAGCCCTCTGGGGATAGAGAAATACCTACAGTACCTGAATGTAAACCGGTGTGATATCTCAATTGAGATGAATGTTGGTATATAAAAATAATAAATAAATAAATAAATATCTTCAATGTCTGGGAAATCAGGGCCAGTAGTTCATCTCTTTGAAAGAACCATAACATGTCCAATACAGCTCCAAACAGGAGGAATTTCACCATCTTCTAAAGAAATAGGATCTGCCTCATTATCTGTGCCATCCGAGTCTCCACCGGGGATACCCGTGGGAAGCCGAGGCGTGCCACAGCACATATCGGTAGGATTGGAAGAGGGAGGGGCCACCGGCTGAGGGTCTGACCTGACCGGAGTGGGCAAAGTGTGCCTGAACAAAGGCTTGTAAACCTTGAAAACACGCCACCCAAGAAAAAGCAGCTGGATCCAGACCAAGCTCAGAGTTACTGGAGCGGGCCCATCTTAACTACCATCTCCTGCGGAGGAACCAGTTAAGGGCATACCAAGATCTGGCATACTTCCAGCCAAAATCGTAACCAGCCCATCTTCAGAATGAGAGGATCCAGGTTTAGCAAAATCCAAGAAGGACAACTCTTCCTGAGCATCTGAACAGCGCTGACACATATTAGAAGACAAGTCAGGTTGAGAAGCCCTAATATGACAGGCAACACAAAAAGAAAGGTGCTTAGGCTTCTTGTTTACCAGCACCATGAACTGTGTGTTCAAATGGCTCGCACTCAAAAATGTTACAAGTGCGGCAAGGTGCACGCACTACTAGTGCACGCACTTCTAGTGCACCCCACTGGAACATATCATCATGCTCAAAAAATTATGCGCGTAAAAGAAGCACCTAGCGTGGCACGTACAAAGCGTGTGCAGAGCCAACGCACTGCACACCCCGATGTCCTGTAGAGGGCAGAAAACACGCACAGGAGCATGCGAAAACCCCCACCACAGCCTACCACGCAGCGTGCCAAGAAAAGTCTACCATGGGGCCTAGCCCACCTGGGCCGCCCAATCCGCCAGGCTGCCCAGTTCCCCTAACCCCAACGGGAGTGGGAACGACGTCGGGATGGCGTGCTGAGTACGGAGACCAAAGGAAAGCCTAAAAACCTCTTAACTGTCTCTGTAGGTAAAAGTTCTTTTTTTTTTTTTTAAACTTACCAGAGCTCAGCGCTTACCAGCTGAGTACAGAGATGGTCTCCGGCTGTGGGGGGAGACGGCATGTGCCGTCACCACCGCACTCGGCCTCCTGCACCCACTGCCTTTCAGCTGTTCAAGCAGCTAAGACCACTTTGGGAACCAGCTACCAGACCAAGGCACACCTTTGAGGGACCACAGAAATCACCTTAGGAATTCTCAATTGGGGGAGGGACCTTTAGGTATCACTGCAGGAGAGCGGGGATTACATTTTCTCAATAGAAAATTCTCCTTTCAAAATTCACAGCAATCTCCATAGGGAGAAGCACGTCCACCATCTGCTGGATAGGGAGAATACTGGCAGGCTGGGGTCACTACAGGAGCTTGCTCCGTCTCCATCTGCTGGCAGGGGAGCATAACACACTGAGTCCATCTATCTACACACTAGGAAATCTGGAATTAATTGCCAGAGGATGCAGTGAATGCTGTTAGTGTAGCTGTGTTTAAAAAAGGTTTGGACAGGTTCCTAGAGAAAAGTCCACAAACCATTATTAAGGTGGAACTGCAGAAATCTAGTGCTTATTCCTGGGATAAGAAGCTTGGAATCTATCTACCCTTTGGGATCTGCCCGATACTTGTGACCTGGATTGGCCACTGTTGGAAACAGATTACTGGGCTTGATGGACCTTTGGTCTGACCCAGTATGGCAAATCTTATGTAGTAATTCTCCTTTCCTTGGAGTGAACTCTATTTATCACTACCCTTTTTCACCTCCCACTCAACCAGTTACTAACTAGCCCTTTAGGACCCATACCAATGGCGTTCAAAGTTGTCTATGCGGAATCTGTCAAAGGCCTTGCTGAAATCCAAGTACACTACATCTAGTGCTCTCCCCAATTCAACTCTCTGGTCTCCATTCAAAGAATTTGATCAAATTTGTCTGACAAGACCTATCTCTGATAAATTCATGCTGCCTCAGATTTTATAATCCATTGGATTCCAGAAACTGCACTATCCTCTGATTTAACAGCATATCCATTAATTTACTCACCACAGACTAACCACCCCGTAGTTCCCAGCCTCCTCCTTACTTCCAGTTATCAGCCAGGGGTGGGGGGTAGGTGACCAAGTCTTGTGGTAGTTGGAGGTTTTATATATTTATAAATTGGATTATGTACATTTAGGGTGTAGTGATTATGCATTTACATATTTGATTTGTATTGCATTTGATTATGTATTATTTATCTGATTATGTATATCTTTAATGTATTTGATTATTTACTTTTTTTTTAATTTGTTGTAAATTGCAATCAGTGGTCCTTTGATGGATAGAAAAGGCAGTATATAGACTCTAGATTGGATTAAATTAAATTAAAGTAGAAGTAACTGCCCAGTATTCCTTGTAGAGGGGGGAATAGTTGAGTGCCAATGCCTTCCAGACTCTGGCAAATTCCTGCCAGGCACGAAACGAATGTCTCTGCTGGGGCTGACTGAGGAAACTTCTGATTGGATAGCGTCTCCCCCTGTAGACACTCTTGGTTATTTACTTTGCTTTTCAGCCATTCTTCTCCCCATATCTGGAATGCAACAACCCCCCTTCAGTTCCCCTCACCCAGAATGCAACAGCACCCTACTAAAACTCAAACTCTCTCGGTGCCACAGGAAGCCTCCATTTTAAACCCTCCTAGTGCTTTCTCTGCCTTAACTCTTGTGTTTGTGAGCTGGACATGCAGACAGGCAACCTAGGAGAGGTTTGGAAATGGAACATAGCCAGAGCTGAAGCTTTGACAATGATCTTACTGCTCATAAGTTTCAAACTTAGGCTAATTCAACCGGCTTTCTTTGAAAAGGCTTTCAGAAATGCTCAGCACAGGGAAGACAATCCCAACAGATAACTTCAGGAAATTAGAAGTGAGGGGGGGGGGGGGGCTTTTGTTGATGAAATAAGTGGAGCTCTTTTCCCACCCTCCACCCCAAACCAAGCTGCAGTGTGTCCATGGAAAGAGGGCTTTGTTTGTCTCTCCTCCTTTCTTAAAATGCAAACAATCCCCAGAGAGGAGAGGCTGAGGCAGCCTGTGGGAAGGAGGGGAGAAACTGTAGGTGTCCCATTCTGGCAGAAGATAACTGGAAACTGTGTTTGGTGGTGGTGGGGAGGGGAATATTCCATGAAGGGAAAATGTTGGTACCTGGTATGAAGTGAGAATTCCTCATGTGCACTTATGGGTCATGGATTGCATTTTTTTGTTTTTGTTTTTCCAGTCTCTCAATCTGAATGTCTACATTTTCAACTCCGTTAAGGTTTTGCAACCTGGTGAGGAGTAGGGTCAGGAGGGGCTTCACTTGCATACAGCTGTGGCACATCAAATTTTAGTCTGGCTAAAAAAAAAAACCAAGCCCAAGGACTGCTGGACCCTACTCTGCCTTGAGTTCAGAAATTAGCTTCTAGCCATAACAGGTCAAGGAAGGGTCCAAGAAGAAGGGAGAAGGAAAGACAGACTACGATCAGTCTGAAGATCTCGTACAATAGGTATGGACCTTTATTTTCAGTTTTGGTTTTATTTTCCCTGAGAATTTATCAATGTTTATCATAACAAAACAAACAGGAAAAAAATCAGTGGCAAATATAACTCATTTTTTTTCACTGATTTTTCACACTGATCAATTCCCAGAGAAAGTAAAATAAAAACTGAAAATGAAGGTCCCTAATAATCTTGCTTAAGTGACCCTTCAACATCGTACAGTTGAGGAATTTTCCATGACAGAGCTTCCGGAAGAAAGAAAGGATTCAGGAAGAAAATGCAAAAACTTGAGGCGACTGGAGCTAATGAATTGTAGAACTTTTCTGTATTTGCATGCTACAAAGAAATGGTCATTGAACTGCTTTTTTGAAAAGTGCTCGGCCATATGTTCTCATGTCCTTCTGCACAGAAAGTGAGGCAGAGGTGATAGCATCTGTACTTATATTCCAGAGACCTGCAGACAAATCTTTCACCTGCAGACAAATCTTTCTTTTAATCATGCAAAGTCTGCATTTCTCTTCCAGGCTGCAATTCTGACACAACAGTTATCAGCTGGCAAGCTGAGAACCGGCAAGATTAGGCGTGATCTGAAACTCCTGAACACCATGCCTAGTAGAGTCTATGGGTGCCATTAGAATGCTTTTCCCTCTCACAGAAATATAACACAGACACTGTGCTTTGCTTATGAAATAGTTGCAGACCTGTGTATAAATCAACTAACTGCGATTAATTTTATGTATTTGATTCTTTCTATCCCTCTGTTCCACCAAAAAGCTATCAGTTCAGAGAACTACAAGAAGTTCTACACACAAGTAAAGCATCCTACTTTGCTGGACATGCATGTCTGTGGTCCACATGTATGTGTGGGTCCAAAAAATGAAACCCCACCCATGTCGGAGTGCTCATGTCCCATCTGACATGTCCTAAAATTCTGGTGTGGACAGGACACTAAATAAAAAAGCTATGAGGGGACACACACACACACACACACACAGCAATCTTAGCTCCCCTTTCCTGTCAGAAAGTGAACTTTATTTTATTTTATTTATTTATTTTGAGTTTTTCTATACCAGCATTCGCGATGAGAATCGCATCATGCCAGTTTACAATTAACAAGAGGTGAAGGAAGATAACAAATAATAAGAAACATTAACAGGTGCTCAAAAAAGATTGCAATTACAATAAAACAAGGGAATTACACAACTTGGAGCAGTGAAAAGGAGATAGGAATTTAACAGGGAGAACAAATTTACCAATTAATGGTGTGAACAAAGTTATGGAGTTTCCAGAGTTATTGAATTACCATGTTGAGGTACAGTTATTAATTACCCTCTTAAGAAAATTTCTGAGCGTCAGTTAGTGGTGAATTAAGGTTCAAATGGGGTCTGGAAAGGCTTTCATAAATAACCACGGTTTGAGTCTTTTCCTAAATGTAGGAAGGCAGGGTTCCTGTCGCAGATCCGGTGGGATGGAGTTCCATAGTTGGGGCCCTGCAGTGGAGAAAGCCCTGTCTCTGGAGGTTATATGTCGAGTGGTTTTGGGCTAGGACATCTGTTATATGGGCTAGGACATCTGTTACCGGAACGACAGAAGAATTATCCCATGGCAATGATACAGATGAGTTTTCCAGACCTTGCTGATGACATCTGAAGAAGGGATCTGTGTGATCTGGAAAACTCAAGCATGATGTCATCAGGATACTCCTCACATTGGACCATGCAAGGGTCCAACTAAGAGTCTGATATTCAAAAAAACCTGAGCTCCCAATTATAGGCCCCTGAAATAGGCATCTCACTTAGGTGCCTAAGTGAGATGCCTATTTTCAGCCAAATTTAAGTCCCTAAGGGGGTCATTTTCAAAAACGATCGCACGCAAAAAGTCCCTTTTCATGTGTGATCACTAAATGGGGGTGGAGTTGGCCCTGGAAGAGGAGGAGTCGGGGTGGCACCGGGGCCGACACTGCGGTGACATCACTGGCGGCGAAAGGTAAGGACCCTTATCGCCGCCAGTTTCGCACCGAATAACTACACCATAAAAGGTGTAGTTATTCAGTGCGAAAGCCGGCAGCCAGCGCACCGCAGTGGTGCGATGGCTGCCGGCTTTCGCAGGCCCGCACCCCGCTTTGCCACCCCGCCCCCCATTACTGTCGGATTTTCTAAGGTCTGCGACCTTAGAAAATCCAGGCCTAAGTTTGCAGTTGAAAATTGACATAAAGTTAGGATACTAAAGATAGGGATCTAAATTTAGGCCTGCTATTCGTTTGCCTATCCTAGGGCTCCTAATTTAGGTGCCTAGTTCTGAAAATCAGTGCTAAGCTCCTAACTTTATTTCCTCACCCTAACTCTACCCCTGTAGCCACCCACTTTTTAGACTCCTAAATTTAAGCTCCTAATTAAACTAGGAGCCTAAATTTAGGGACTCTGCCCTAGTAGATTTTCAAAAGAGCCAATCTAGGATCCTAACTCAAAAAATTAGGAGCCTAAACCCTTTGAAAATTGGCCCCTATCTTCTCATAGTGCTTTGGCCACGTTCTCTTTCAACTAGCTGCTGTAGGGTTATTATACTCTGCCTGCAGGTGAGCAGGGTTAACTAATGGTCAAGCTACAAAAGCATTTGCAATCTCTGGGATGGATTCCTCAATTAAGGTGGGGGACACCGAAAGAGAGTCTAAATAGGTACCTTACTACTAAACTAGAGTAAGAGCCTATAAAAAAAGGACTAGTAGGAAAGGCATTTTTATGTATACGTTCATTCTCCTAACTGTCCCTAGTCCTCAGGAACGCTCTTTTTTCCTCAGCAGCTGAAAGTACGTGTGCCGTTACACAGCTCACATACTTCTCCCAGCAAATAGATGGGGGACAACAACTTTTAAATAGCCACGTGCGCGTATACCAGCTCATGCCAATGTATGCGGCCATTTTATAACATACGCGCGTATAAGTGCACATAGTATAAAATAGACTGTACGCGCATAGATGTGCGCACACATTTATATATATATATATTTATTTATTTATTTATTTGAAATTTTTGTATACCGACATTCGTTAGGCAAACATCACATCGGTTTCCATGTAACATAAAAACTGGCCAACATGGCTTTACAATATACAA
Organism: Rhinatrema bivittatum; assembly: GCF_901001135.1. Taxonomy (NCBI): domain Eukaryota; kingdom Metazoa; phylum Chordata; class Amphibia; order Gymnophiona; family Rhinatrematidae; genus Rhinatrema; species Rhinatrema bivittatum. The sequence continues at coordinate 82,280,096 of NC_042622.1, read as the reverse complement.
CATGGCTTTACAATTGCATGCACATGTGCATATAGACATGCACATGTGCATGCAAATGCCGCCTGTACTGCATACGTGGGGGGGGGTTAGTAGACACATGCGCTGACTTAATTACCAGTTTTCCCAGTTCATTTCCAGCTCACCCAGATAAAGGATAGGACTTCCTAACTCTCCTAGTTAACTGGCCTATCTTTTACCCTGTTAGGCTCAACCCTTAAAACTCCCCTAACCGCTTTATTTTTTTTTTTTCAGGACTTAACATGCCTTCCATAGCAGTAGTATAGATTCGCAGTAGGGGACCCCAGCGTGCGTTTGTGTGCGTAAATACTTCCGCACAGATTTCATTGAGAAGTCTAGGAATGCCCACGCCCCTCTCAGAACATGCCCATGCCCTGTTTCTTTTTTCAAAAACGTTTTTGTGCCTTGTCAGGAGATATGCGCATACTCACGCGCTTTTTAAAATCTGCATGGTGCGCGCCGGCCCAACTTCTGCACGAATCTTCCCGCTTTGGCCTGCATAGGGCTTTTAAAATCCGCTTCCCCAGGGCTGGTGTTATATCTTTACGCACTTCGAGCCATCTGAAAAGCGCCCCATAAAGCCACAAAAACCCCCCAAAATACTGCTTTTCTGTGATTCCTGCTACTTAGTATTGTCCCGATACTAAGTAAGAGGAACCACAGGAAGCAGCATGAAAAACAAAACTCTTGCCAGCGGTCATGTTAGGAAAACGTTTGCCCATTAATTAATCGCCCGTTTTCCTAACCACTGCACAGCCACATCTCCTGGGCGCCCGATGCCATGGACGCACTAGGGACGCACAAATATCCATAGCGTGTCCTTCTCTTCTAACTTCTCTTCCTGCCCTTCCTCCTGCTGGCTCGTCTGTTCAATGCCAGCCCAGGCCGTATGGCTGTCCATAGGCCTGTAGGATGTGGCTGCCACCGGGCTCGTTCTTGCAGGACCTGGTGTAATGGCACCATCCTAAAGACAAATCTATCGCCAAGAACCTCACACCAGCTGCAGATCACAGCACAGCTCCCTAAAACGGGTCTTCAGCAATAAACGTTACTTGGTGAAAATGAAGCTTTAATGCATGCAGTTCTGGTCACCACATCTCAAAAAAGATATATCAGAATTAGAAAAGGTGCAGATCAGCTTGGAGAAGAGACAGCTGAGAAGGAGTTATGATAGAGGTTTATAAAATAATGAGTGAAGTGGAATGAGTAAATGTGAATCAGTTGTTTACTCTTTCAAAAAGTACAAAGACCAGGGGACATACAATGAAGTTACTGGGCAATACAGTTAAAACTAATAAGAGAAAATATTTGTTTTCCTCGACACATAGTTAAGCTCTGAAATTCATTGCCAGAGGATGTGGTAAAAACTGTTAGTGTAGTTGCATTTAAAATCGGTTTGGACAAAATTATAAGTTGGAGTTGCAGATATCCACTGCTTATTCTTGGGATAAACAGCTTGGACTCTATCTTCTCCTTGGGACCCTGCCAGGTACTTGTGACCTGGATTGGCCACTGATGGAAACAGGATACTGGGCTTGATGGACACTTGGTGTGACCCAGTATGGCAAGTCTTATGTTCTTATGCTTTCATTGTGGGACTGTTCCATTTCTTGTATCTTGTAATCCTTTCAGTTAACTGGCTGAAAATCACTTTTGCCTTGATTCTGCAAGATTTAGAGGTGTGCAGAAATGAATCAGGCTCTTTCAGCAGTCCTGTGTAAGCTGGCAGTGTGCCGCAGAGCTCAGCACGTCCTTGTAACTCGGGGCGAGGCAGCCTGTGAACTTTGCTCTGCCCTTAGCCGTGGAATACATCATTTCCACTTCACCATCTAATCCCTTCCAGGATGTGCATCCCCTCCCATGACATCACACACATCTGGCAGAATCCTGCCTTGAGTTTTACTTTTTCTTGGAGACACCTGCACAGCTGGCTGGAGCCTCCTAGGATTTCTGCAGAATAGCACCTCTGCTGCAGCAGAGGTGGGAGGAGGAGGGGAAGAGAGATTCCTGGGTGCACAGAGAATTATTATTACGCTCCTCCCACTACCGCTCAGGAGTAAATCTCCCTGGAGCAGACTTGAATATCTTTTTTTTTTCCAAACAAGGAAAAAATCGTCACAGGCCAAATATGTTCAGAAGCAGGGTCACTTACAATCTGGAGCTGACATCATTACACAATACCATCCAGCTCCTGAAAATATGCCAGGAAAGAGAAACATCCTCGCCCCTGCTGCTGTAAGAGCAAAGGAAGAGCCCTGGATGTGCTCGAGTTGAGGTCATCTCACAGAAGGACGTTTCATCCTGGCAACTGAGAAAGGTTGAAACTTTGCAAGACTCTAATGAAGCTCCTTTTTTTTCTCTTCCATGTGTTGCAGTTTTAAAAATGATCGGAAACCCTCCTGAGCAGGTGACCAGCAATAATAACTTGCCATCAGGCCCGGCGCCACCGGGTGTGCAAACCATGTAATTGCACAGGGCGGCACACCCGGTGGGGTGGTCAGGAGCAGGGAAAGGCCCGTGCTGCTGCCGGCCTGGGTTGCCGGCGGTGGACCCAATCCCACCAGTGGTGGAAGGAGGCTCATGTTGTCGCCATTGGACCCGATCCCACCAGCAGCGGAAAAAGGAGGCCTGGTTTGCTGCTGGTGGACCCAATCCCACCAGCGGCAGAAAAAGTGAAGGCACATGGTGCTGCCGTTGGACCCAATCCCACCGGCGGCAGAAGCAGGAGGTCACAGAAGAGGAAGCCTGTCCTTCAGCTCCTCCTCCGGTGCTGGCCCCGCGGTATTGAAAACTTGCGGTGCTAGAATTTCCTGTATTCTTGCGAGATGAGAATACAGGAAGTGATAGCACCACAAATGTTGAATTACCACAGTGCTAGCACAGGAAGAGGAGCTGCAAAATGGCTTTTCTCTACAAAGGAACAGGCTGGTAGCAGCAGCGGGAGGAATGACCAATGGACCCTGACTGCCTGGTCTTTATGTGTGTATGTAAGTGTGTGTGTGTGTGTGTGTGTGTGTGTGAATGGGAAGCTGACTGGGACTGGTGTGTGTGTGTGTGAATGGGAGGCTTCTTGGGATGGGTGTGTGTGTGTGAATAGGAGGCTGCCTGGAATGAGTGGGTGTGTGAACGGGAGATTGCCTGTGATGAGTGGGTGTGTGAATGGGAGGCTGCTTGTGATGGGTATGGGTGTGTGTGTGAGTGTGTATGGAGGCTGCCTGGGATGGGTGTGTGAATGGGAGCCTGCCTGGGTTGCATATATGTATGTGTGTGTGTGTGAATGGGAGCCTGCCTGGGATGGGTGTGTGTGTGTGTGTGTGTGTGTGTGTGTGTGTGTGTGCACATGCATGCATGGGATCCTTCCTGGGATGAGCAGGGTGTGTGTGTTTGTGAGAAGGGGAGCCTACCTTGGATTTGAGTAGATGTGAATGGGAGCCTACCTGAGGTGTGTGCGTGTAAAATTGGGAGCTTGTCTGGGGTGTGTGTGTGTGTGAGAGAGAATGAAAGAGACAATGGAGGGTGCAGGTGGATTCCAACCTGCAAGCAGTTGAAATGAATATGAGGGCCTGTACTGGAGCTGGAGACGCCTGTGGGTTTGTCTGAGAGGGAGCGTATGTGTGTATGAGTTTGTGTGTGTGTGTGTATGTATTTAAGAAAGAGAGGAGAAAGTTTGTGCATCCCACTCCCACTACGCCATGACAATCCCAGGATAACTGGAAATCAAAAGTTCCCAGGTGTGGAGAGCGTGAATTTTTAAAATCCTTTTTAGTTTTATTTTTTATGTGTTATTTGCTATGTCTGCTGTTTTGAAATGTTTTATTGGTGTTTGGGACATTTAAAAAAACTTGTATATGAATTTTTTATTATTTGATCATTTATTCATCAGCTTTTTTAAAAATAGTATTAATATGTTTTTAGTATTATGATTATGTATTTTATTTCTTGATTTTATTGTTTGATGTTTGAGGAATGGTGATGGCTCTGCTTTTTCATTGTTGCACTGCAAGGAGAGTCTGGCTTCTTATGGTTTCCAGTTCTGTTTTTGTCTGCATGTTTGTATTTCTACTTTATAATTGCTCTATTCTGTATTTGGTGAGAGTCTGTTTATGTTCTGCATGTGTGACTGTGAGGTGAGGCATTCTCCTAATAGGAAGTGTAAGAGTGATTTAGGCCTTTCAGAGGGTCAAGCCCACACACAACACACATCCTAATAGGCCTAATACCATATGGGTTCCAAGTGTCTTTTTTTTGCAGGGATTTCTGGTTGGCATCACAGCAGTGCATGTAAATATAATGTAAATGATATTTTTACCTCAGAATACTGTACTTTGATATTTTTCATGTAAAATGTAAATGCATAACTCTTAATTGTGTGTGTGGAATGGGAGGGGGGGAGGGGGCATTGTGCAAGGCTATAAGGTTTGCCAGGGGCACCTAATACCCTTGCACCAGCCATTGGTATGGGGGAGGGGGGGGGGCTGTGTCAGTTTTTAAAGTTTGCATCACTGAAGGGAGCTGGGCTTTTTTTGGTGGGCCCGGGACAGAGAATGAATGAAAGGGGGGGGGGGGGGAGCACAGTAATTGTTTATACAGGGGAGCAAAAAAGCTAGCACGGGCTCTGCTTGCCATACTTCTCCACACCTGCATTCCTTTGCTACTGCAGTGAAGAAGTTCAGTATAAGGTCATCGTCTGGATATTATACAGCGCAGCCCCCGGCTTTCTACTTTGCATAACGTTCTGCCACTCTTCAGTGATTGCACAATGACAGTGCTGAAAAGTTCAGCATCACCTGCGGGACAGCACAAGTAACTAGCCCCGGGCTAAAAGGCTCATACTCACAGCAGTGCAACCTGAAGTGGTTTGCAGAATAATCAACCCAGCAGCTAGGAATGTCAGCAGGTTTTGATGTTCCAGATGCAAGTGTTAAAAATACTATACTGAGCCACTCCTGCCATTATGGAGCTGCAGAAAGCTGTTTTCCATTAGAGATCTGCACTAGCATCCTTCTGCTAGGTGTGAAAACAGCTGAAGAGGGGGCTTGGGTGAAGCGACTGAAAAAGAGATGCAGTTGCTTTGTTGAACTTAATTACAAACCTAATATTGCAACCTGTTTCGCAAATGATTCACAAATTCATTGCACTGATCTTACGGAAAAAAAAAAATCTAACGATCTCTGCAGTGCATGGGATATTTCTTTCTTACTTTGCCGACAAGTCGGGAATCACTTATGCTTTCTGTGTGACAGCAAACCTGTGCCCTTATGCGAAATCCAGCAGCGACCTTACAGCTGTTTTGGCTTTAGGACTTGCACATGGAAGCGGAAGGGAGGCTGGGGGCAGGATTGAAGGAGACCAGAGCAGGGGAGAGGTTTGCAGATCCCACCCGGACAGACAGACAGAGGGGACCACAGCCACCCGGACAGGTTTTCCTGCTGAAGTCTGAACCCAGGGGAAGGCGCTTTAATTACAGAACTGCTCGCTGGCTTTTCTGTTGCCCTGCCTCTCAGAACAAGGGATGGTGGGGGAGGACCCTCTGGGGAGGAAGAGAGGAGCCATTTGTTTAGCATCTTGTGGGGAGGAGGAAAGGAAGCTGAATTTTCCAGCGCTTCAGTCTGTGTTAACCCTTGGCATCCCTGAGAGCTGCAGTTACAGTACCAATGAAGGCTGTGCTCAGTCCGATGCGGCAGAAAAACACACACACACGCTCACACACTCTCTCTCTCACGAAACTAGCACAGCCTTGGAAGGCTTGGGGTAGAGACCCGAAGGGGAAGAGAGCTTTTTTCCAATGCCTGTTCACCTTTTTGTCAGATCTCATACCATAACAGCAACTCACAAAAGCCATCGCCTTTCTTCGAGGGGACTCGTAGCTGCTTCCCCAGATCTCCAGTCCTGCCCATTTGCTGGTTCATAATGTGGAGCTTTTTAGATCTTCAGTCCCAGCAGTTCGCATGCAGGCTCCTTAAACTGATTACAGAATAATGGGTGAAGGAGAGCCACTGATGCTGGTTCTGAACAGACAGGAAAGAGTACAGGACCTGTTCAAATAGCCTGTCACCCCCTTTTTGTAACTATTTGTGACTGCTGGGAGGAGGAACATGCCCTGGAAACTGCAGCAAAGGTTTCTAAATGTTAGAAACAACAGGCACCTAAAACAGAAGAGCAAGTACTGAAAACCATTAGGAACTAAGGAGAAAAGAGAGGCAAAAACAAAATGGACAGGAGAGACGTAAGTTAAAATGAATCAGAAAATATCACTTCACATCAGCTCTGCAGTATAATAATACTGACCCATAGAGAGGGTCCATTCTGGCTACTGACTCCTCATTACAAGAAGATGTGAAGGTAGGAAGGGGGAAGAAACCTAGAGAAGCTGGGAAAGAGCAAAAAACCAGGGAGGAGGAACATAAGAAATGCCATACTGGGTCAGATCAAAGGTCTGGCAAGCCCAGCATCCAGTCTCTGACAGTGGCCAATCCAGATCATAAGTACCAGCAGCATGCCAAAGAATAGGTCTTGCTCATAATCAGGATAAGCAGTGACTTTCCCAAGTCTACATGGCTAATAGTGCTTAAAAGACTTCCTTGTCCAAACCTAGTGTTGTGTCCGTCGGTCTCAGATGGCTTCGACCTTTGTGCCTCACCTCTCTCTCTGCTCTCTCTGCTAGCCTTGGGAAGATGGCTACCGCCGCGTCTGCAAGCCGCGCTCTCCAGCGTCCCCAGAACGGCTATGGCAAAGCCTCACGCCATGTTTCTCCTAAGGTCCTCCTAAGGTGCGTGCACGCACGCCACCCACGTCTTTATCCACGTCATGGCGAGAACCTCGGGGTGTCCCCCTCGAGTGACGTCACGCCATCTGGGTATTTAGCCTGTGCTTGTTTGCTAGCTCATTGACAGGTCGATAAAGTAAAGCACGGCTGTGGTTGCATGGTTTTTAACCCGCTTTGGACGCACGTTTTGAGCGCGTAAGATAGACGCACGATTCAGTATTGGCTTTTATGTGTTCTTAGCGCTAGCTGAAAAAGACGCGTATCCATTTCCGCCCACCGCATGTATATGATATGTTAATGATCGGATTAGCTATTCCCCCCGATACAGTAATGCACGCCCAAATTATCGCGTTTTTAACCAGTTTATTTACCGCGTCTTTAACCTCTATATTTACCGCCTATCCTGACCCTGGCGTTAGTGTGGTGTTCAGTCAGCTTCGGACCGGACAGCATCATGGACAACATGCCTATATTGGCTCTGGTGATCTTTTTTATTTGGTTGAGAAGCAGAATGAGAAATGCTCGGCAAGCGAATTCTACAAGGCAGATTGGAGAGGCCAACAGGGGAGCCCAGCAGCAAGGAGAACCCAGCCAACTGAAGAACCCAGCAGCAAGACCGGAGGAGGTATGTGTTCAACGGTACCATCCATCTCTGGGTGTCTCTGAGGCTCCAGGGGTCTAGCGAAGACATGGACGCCTCTACGGACGCCGGAGAGATGGTAGCCACGCCAGGCCTTCCTCCGGCATCTACTAGGCGTCCTGAGGCTCCAGGGGTCCAGCGGAGACATGGACGCCTCTACGGACGCCGGAGAGATGGGAGCCGCGCCAGGCCTTCCTCCGGTGTCTACTAGGCGTCCTGAGGCTCCGGGGGTCCAGCGGAGACATGGGCGCCTCTATGGATGCCGGAGAGATGGGAGCCGCACCAGGCCTTCCTCCGGCATCTACTAGGTGTCCTTAGGCTTCGGGGGCCCAGTGGAGACATGGACGCCTCTACGGACGCCAGAGAGATGGGAGCCGCGCCAGGCCTTCCGGCGTCTGCTAGGCGTCCATGGACGTTGGAAGGCAGCGTTCCCGTCTTTTCTGGGCGTCCATGCTCGGAGGCCTCGACCTTCACAGACGCCCGGACGTCCTTGCACGTTCATGCTCGGAGGCCCCGACCTTGGACGTCCGGCCGGGCGCTCAAGGCAGCGGCCATGGATGTTGGAAGGCAGCGTTCCTGTCTCTTTCCGGGCGTCCATGCTCGGAGGCCCCGACCTTCACAGACGCCCGGACGTCCTTGCACGTCCTTAAGCGCCTGGACGTGGAAGGTTGGGGGTGGCCTCTGATCACGGATGTCTGGATGCTCAGGGCAGCGGCCCCGGTGTCCATGCGGGGTCTGTAGAAAAGAACCATTCACTTACCTGCTGGAATGACATTTGAAATGACATTTGAAATGACAGGTATGGCGCCAGCGCACCCTGGATACTGTATAGGCACTGTATACCGCTCTATACAGTAAAATGGATTGCGAACGCCTACCGCTTCATAGGTGTGCTTTTGACACTCCTTTGCAGCCGCTTGGATTTGCGTCTAATTTGAATACTGAATCGAGTGGCTTGCGAACTAAAATGTGCGCACGTCAAACGTGTGGGCGCCCGGCTCTGCCGCACTTTTTTTTACGCGTTGGTACTGTATCGGCCTGTGAGTTAGCAAGGATTGGACTTGTCCGGTCTGCCGCTTCTATGCTGCCGCTGGAAGCTCTTTCTGCCCTTCGGGGTATTCTGTAACCTGGGTACCCGCTCCTTGGGGGCCCTTTGCTTTCTTTCAGGTGCATTACTGGGATCAGGTACTCGCTCCTCGAGGGCCTGCTCTCTCTATCTCAGTGCCTGTAACCATCTACTTCTGCCTACTATAATTGCTACCACACAGCTAACATCTTAGTGAGTAATCTAACTTGTCAGTCTGTCTCATCTACAGCTCTGCTGCACTGGGAACTGCAACCACCTCTGTGAGAAGGGTCTCCTCTGCCGAGGATCCCTGGACTGCTATCTCTGGATTGCCTCACTACTGCCACCTCTGGTGGAACTCATCAGCTGTTCAATAAAAGACAAATCTCTGTGTTTGTACGTCCTGAGTCTATCTTGGTACTGTGGCTCCTCGCAGGGCTCCTCCCTGTGGGCGTGGTCACCTCCACAGTACCACGAGAATCCACTCAAACACCTCTAACCATAACACCCAGCTATGCTAACTGCTTTCACCACATCCAGTGGCAACAGATTCACACAGTTTAATAGTATGCTGAGAGAAAAAATACTTTTTGTTTTAAAAGTGCTTCCCATTAGCTTCCTAATTTATCATATCTCCTCTCAGCCCTTTCTTCTCCAGGCTGAAAAGGCCTAACCTGTTTAGTCTTTCCTCATAAGAGAGCCATCCAATCCCCTTTATCATTTTGGTCTCCCTTCTCTGCACTTTTTTAAAATTATATATATATATATATATATATATATATATATATATATATATACATACATACATACAGTATATCTTGAGATAGTGAGAGGCACTGCATACAATATTGAAGAACGATACAGAGGCATTATGATATCTTTCTTCCATTTTATTTTCCATTCCTTTCCTTATAATACCAAACATTCTATTTGCTTTTTTGATGGCTGCTATTTAGGATTTCAAAGTATTATCTGCCATGACTCCAAGATCCTTTTCCTGGGTTGTAATACCTAACATGGAACAAATTTACACCTTGATTTACTAAGCGTTTTCCCATAGACATAGACACAAAATGGGGAAAGACCCTTAATTTAATTAATTTAATTTAACATTTTTCTATACCGACCTTCAAGGTTGAATACCATATCAGGTCGGTTTAAATCGAACAGGGGTAGAACAGTATAACATAACGTAACATAAGGAACAACGTTTTGATAATTAGCGGAGACAAGAGCAGAGAAGCAAAAGTTACATAATAACAAGGACCTTGAACTTGGAAGCTGGTTCAGCTGGAAAAAGAGAAGCCTTAAGAGTGTATTAAATTATATACATTGTGAAATGTCCGAGCCTGGTCTAGAGCTAGTTAGCTTATTAGGGTAGCAAACTATTGAATGAGGTGAGAATTGGAGTGGCGAAGTTCGAAATTCATTAATAAATCAGGCCCTTAGTTTGTCAGCCCTCTCGGGACAGGGAAATACCTACAGTACCTGAATGCAATCTGCTCTGAAGTGCCTGAAAGGTGGAATATACATCAAATAAATAAAATAAAATAAAACCCAGCATTGTGCAACTATAGGCCTGGATTTATCAAAATACACTAAATATCACATGTGATAGGAAATGAGGTGTGTTAATAGGCTGTTTATGCTAACACCTATGTGATACATACAACCACTGGGGGGATCATGATTGGTAGGTTTAAGCTGGGGAGAGAGAGAGAGAGAGACTAGCCATAATGCTCTCACACTAGATTGGTATTTATATCTCTATGGGAGGCCCACCTAGTCACTCGAGGTGAGGTTTAGGTATTAGTGTAGGGGTTAGGGGCCACTTTGACATTCAAAGTGAGACGTACGAACAGAACCAGTGCTCTCTTGTGAAGATTTGATGACCTTCGGAGTGAGGAAACTCACCCAAAGATGAGATTTGTGCAATGTTCTCACAACCTAGCTTGATGTTACCCAGGTAGAGAGTCCATCAAAATAGGTTGAGAGAACATTGCACAAATCTCATCTTTGGGTGAGTTTCCACAAGAGAGCACTGTTCTGTTCGTACGTCTCACTTTAAATGTCAAAGTGGCCCCTAACCCCTACACTAATACCTAAACCTCACCTTGAGTGACTAGGTGGGCCTCCCATAGAGATATAAATACCAATCTAATGTGAGGGCATTATGGCTAGTCTATCTCTCTCTCTCTCTCTCTCTCTCTCTCCCTCCTGTGAGTCCAGCCCATTTGGCCAAAATTCCCACCCCAATATCCTCTCATTTGCATCACACCAAACATTATGGTGCTTTCGCATGCATTAAAGTAGTTTTTTGCATGCAAAAACACCATATAGCACTTTGATAAATGACCCCCATAGTTTGAATATTTCTTCCTTATATACATCACTTTTACTTGGGTGTCCAAATTAAATTTCATCTGCCATTTAGATACTTAATCCCTCAGTCTTGCAATTCCTCACAATCAGCTTGTGATTTAATTAAATTGAACAATTTTGTGTCATCTGAAAATCTGATAACCTTACTCATCACTCTCCTTTCCAGATCATTTATAAATATTTTAAAAAGCAACAATCCCAGTACAGATCATAAGACCTGCAAATTTATAAATTTTGATGTTGTTTTGGTTTGTCTAAGAGATTATGTTTTATTTATTGTTTAAATTATTGTTTTATTTAAATATGTTTTATAATGAGTTTAATTGTGTTCTGTAATCAGTTTATGTATGTGAACTCTATAAGCCACCGAGAATTTAGGATAGTGCAGCCTAGAAATATTTTAAATAAATAAATACAGATCCCTGGGGCACTCCACTACTTACCTTTCTCCACTGAGAGAAATGATCATTGAATTCTAATTTTTGTTTCCTATCTTTTAACCAATTACTAATCCGCAGAATATTGCCTCCTATCCCATGACTGTTTTATTTCCTAATAAGCCTCTCATGAGGAACCTTGTCAAACACTTTTTGAATATCCAGATACACAATATCAATCGACTTACCTTTGTCCACGTGTTTATTAATCCCTTCTAAAAAATTCAACAGATCTGTAAAATGAGTTTTCTCTTTGCTAAATCCATGTCTATCCAGATGGCCAGTAATTTGTTCTTCAGAAGAGCTTATACTGTTTTGCCCAGTACTGACATCAAGGTCACTGGTCTGTAGTTTCTTTGATCACCTCTGAAACCCTTTCTAAAAATTGGTGTTATGTTTGCCACCCTCCAATGTTTGGGTACCATAGCTGATTAGAATGAGAGATGTGTATCATTTTTATATATTGTATTGGTTCGAACTTCGTTTTTCCTGTGATTAACTTCATTTTTTTACATGTTTTGGGTTGGTTTTTTTTGTATTTCCCTAATTTCGTGTTAGTGAGCACTAAGTCCCATTAGTGCATTTTCAGTTAATGCGCACTAACACAAAATTCAAATTTTCCCCAAATTTCGGAAAATTATTGTTTGTTTCGGGGCGCTCCCGAAAAAGGACAAATTAGACAATTTAGTTGAAATTATCTAATTCGTCTAAAACAAATGCACATCTCTAATTATTAGTAATAAGTCTGCAGGTTCATTTTTATTTCTTTCAGAACTCTGGGGTGTATACCATCCAGACCTCACCGTGAACATTGGAGTGTGCGAGTTATAAATATTTTAAAAGAAAAATAAATAAATAAGATTTGTTACTCTTTTGTTTATCAGTTTACACTATTACATCTTTCTGTTCCTCTGAATGAAAGAATGTGCACAGCATACGTATCTTCCTGATACCCTCTTCAGTAAAGACTGAAGCAAAGAATTAATTTAGTTTTTCGCTATGATTGTGTCTTCTCTGAGTGCCCCTTTTATCCCTTGGGTCATCTAGCTGTCCAAACAACTTCTTCACAGGCTTCTTGCATCAAATCTACTTGAAAAAGTTTTTATTGAGTTTTTGCCTCTCTGCCAATCTTCTTTTCAAATTCTCTTTTGGCCTGCCTTATTAACACTTTACATCTAACTTGACAGTGCTTATGCACTTTCCTATTTTCTTCATTTGGATCTACCTTCCAGTTTTTGAAAGATATCCTTTTGGCTTTAATAGCCTCTTTCAACACACCATTTAATTATGCTGACAGTTGCTTGGTCTTCTTCATAGCTTTTCTAATGCATGGAATACATCTTGTCTGGGCTTCCAAGATGGTGTTTGTAAACAGTGTCCACACATCATGCAAACTTTTAACATTTATAACTGTTTCTTTTAGTTTTTTTCTAATGCCCTCATTTTCTCATAGTCTCCTTGTTTAATGTTAAATGGTACCACAGAAGTTTTCTTTAATGTACTTTCTTCGGTAATTATGTTAATTTGATTATGTTACGATCATTATTACCAAGTGATCCCATCACCATTAATTCTCACACCAGATCCTGCATGATAGTGAGGATTAGGTCTAGACAAGTATTCTCCCCTCTCATCAATTCTAAGACCAGCTGCACCATGAACCAGTCATTTATAGCACCTAGAAACCTTATCTTCAACATGTCCAGACGAGACATTTACCCAATCAATATTGGGGTAATTGAAATCTCCCATTATTATAGTGTTGCCTAATTTGTTAGCTTTCCTAATTTCTGTTAGTATTTCACTGTCTTTCTCTTCATCCTGGCCAAGCAGACAATAGTATATTCTCACAGCTAATCTTTTGCCCTATCTCGTAGGGAATTTCTCTCTATAGAGATTCCACATTGCATTTTGTTTCCTGTAGAACTGTTATCCTTTTATCTTATGTTCTGTTTAACTTCATGCTAACCTCTCCACCAATTTGACCTAGCCTATGAATTTGACATAATTTGTACTCTGGTATCTAAGAGTCTAACTTTCAAATAAATCCACGCAGCTTGTATATGTGCCTATAGGTGTCCGCGCAGATTTAATCAAGTATTTTAAAACCTGCAAGGAGCATTCTGCACAGCTTTTAAAATACGTGCTGCTCCATCCCTCCACAGTACCTGCATAATGTATAGTATGAGCAATATTTTGCATGTACTTGGGATCTTTAGTTCACATGTACTCTTTGTGGCATGAGCACATGCTTCCAACTTTGCTGGAGGGGGCTCATTTGAAAATGTCCCCTCCCCCTCAGCAAGGAAGCCAAACCTTTTGGGCCGGAACTTGGCCAGGCTGACCGCGCTCATTGTAAAAAAAAAAAAAAAAATGAGCACCTGCTTTTCCCCATCAGGGGAGTCTGCTGCGAATCTTAGACCATGAGCCAGGCTTGGCACGGCCTGCAGCGGGAGTTTAATTGTGGTGCTTCCTTCCCTCAGGAGATAAATGCCCTGAGAGAACAAAGGGATAAAAGCTAACGTACAGTGAGGGCAACCAGGATACATGTGCAAAACAACATGAACTAGGTGCAGGATCTCACACTCTGAGTGCAGGCTAGCGGAGAAGCCTGGGAAACATTTTTCACCTGTTAAAGTGCATCCTCACATAGGGGCACACTGGGGCAGGGTGCAGCCGCATGCCCAGAGCGGTCAGAAGGAGCAGCACCAGTGCCCTTATGACACAAGGAAAACTCCAGGGCTGGTGGCACAGGGCAAAGGGCAAAGGGCAGCCAAGAAGACTACAGCACTTAGCATTAAAGTGCCATGTGCTGTAACAAGATTTGGGGGAGGGGAGAGGGGGAGTGAGGAGGAAATAAAAGTGTGGAAAGAGCAGACTACAGGAAAACGGCAAAGAGGAGGAGAGAAGCCGCTACAAAACTGAAGAAAGGAAATGGTAAATGTTCAAGCAGACAGAAGTGATGGCAGCCACATCTGATTGGAAGTCAAGAACAGCTGGATCCAGTAAGAGCCCTTATCAATAGATTAATTATTTTCCCCTTGCAGGTCATTAACACTAAATACACCAAATAAATATAAAGGACTCTAATTTACGAGTCCGTACTCCATTAGCAACCTAAATCAACTAAGAACTCAACAATATTAAGATGTACAACATTACTGCTGGGGGAATTCTGTGCAAAGAAATTTAAAATTCTGCGCACAAAAACTTAAAATTCTGCAAACTTTATATTGGTCAAAATAACACAATTTACATGACAGTCTTTAAGTAATTACATTTTCAATTAATACAGAAAAATTATTACTTAGAGATGCAAAATTTTAAATATTTTGAGCAGAATTTCCCTAGAATTTCACTGTAAGAGTGTCCCTTCCACTCGCTCTTCCTACTCCCCTGGCCACTTTTCCCTCTCAGGTCTTCAACTCTTCCACTTACCAGTATCTCTCCCCTCCACCTTTAGGTTCAACCCCTTCCATTCTATCGCCAGTCCCAGTGTTTGACCCCATTCTCAGTACTGCCCCTCACACAGGCTCCCTCTGTCCCTCCCCCTCTCACACACATGCTCCCTCTCTCTAATACACATATACCCCACCTCATACAGGCTCCCTCACTCTCTCGCACACACACATCCCCTCATACAGGGTCCCTCTCTCTTGCATATACACCCACACAAGCTCCCTTTCTCTCTCTCAGACATACATCCTCACAGAGGCTACCTGTGTCTCTCTCTCACGCACCCCTTCACACTTGCTCTATGTCACACATACACAATCCCTTCACACGGGCCAACACCCTCACATACACAGGATCCCTTTTTCATGCACACGAGCTCCCAATCTCTCCCACACATACACACTCCTTCACAATCTCCTCATATAGGCTCCCTCTCTCTGAAACCCACATTCAAGCAATCCCCCCCTCTCTCACCTCCCATGCTCTCTCTCACACCCTCCTGCTCTCTCTCTCATCCCCCTGCTCTTTCTCTCAGCCTCCCCTCTATCATCCTCCCCTCTCTCACCCGCCCTTCTCTCACACCCCTTCTCCTCCCCTCTCACACCCTCTCCCCTCTCCTCTCACACCCCCTCCCCTCCCCTAAACCCCCTCTCTCACATCCCCTTCTCTCTCCCCTCCCCACACCCCCTCCCCTCCCTCACAGCCCCTCCCCTCCCCCCCCACTCCCTCCCCTCTCCTCCCCTCCCCCACACCCCTTCCCTGGCTTTCAGAGAACAAGTCCGATCTCTGGAGGCTAGAGTGGCAGACTTAGAAGAGCTGAGGCAGACAGAGAGGTATATAGAGGAGACCTCCAAGGAAATAGTGAAGTCCCAATTCCAGTCTGGCAGCCCTTGTGCTGCCTTGGAGGAGCAAAGTCACTTGGACAGAGAGCATCATCTTCTTGTAGCAGGAAATGATCATCTCCAGATGATGCATAATCCTCTCGCACAGAGGGCTTGTGCCCAGTAGGGAAGGGTTAGGTTGGCTGTCACAGATGGTGATTCAGTTATTAGGAAGGTAGATAGCTGGGTGGCTGTTGGGTGTGAGGATCACTTGGTAACTTGCCTGCCTTTTGTGAAGGTGGTGGACCTCACGTGTCACCTAGACAGAGCTGTGTGTAGGAACTTGTTTTCGTGGTACATGTGGGCACCAACAACATAGAAAGGTTTGGAAGGGAGGTTCTGGAAGGCAAATTTAGGCTCTTAAGTAGAAAGTTGAAATCCAGAACCTCCAGGGTGGCATTCTCTGAAATGCTCCCTGTTCCACGCACAGGACACCAGAGGCAGGCAGAGCTCCAGAGTCTCAATGTGTGGATGAGATGATGGTGCAGGGAAGAGAGATTTAGTTTTGTTAGCAACATTTTGGGGAAGGGGAACCTATTCCGAAAGAATGGGCGCCATCTTAACCACGATGGAACCAGGCTGCTGGAACTAACCTTTAAAAAGGAGATGAGCAGCTTTTAAACTAGAACAAGGGAGAAAGCTCAGCAAGTCAAGGTTCAGGGGAGGTATCTTCAAAGGATACCAAAGAAACTGGGGAGTTAAAGCATCCCAATAGAGAGGTTCTAATAAAAGCAAAAGTAGTCCATGTATTTACACCCAGTCATGACTCAAGCAACTCACCTCCATCACAGGTCCTCCTGCCTAGCAGTGCGTGTTGCTCTCTCCCGTGCCTGTCTCGCTGTTGTTCTTTTCCTTGTTGTCCTGCTCGCCTAGCTTTCATTTCCTTGCCGCTGTTCAGCCCCTCTTGCCTCTGTTCCCTGCCCCCTCCCCCTTGGTCTGCCTTGTCTGTTTGCCCTGTCCTGTATCCTGTCTTCTCTCAGTCCTCGAGAGCTACAAACTGGTCTGGTTTTTAGGATAACCCTAATGAATATGCATGAAATAGATTTGCATACAATTGAGGCAGTGCTCATGCAAATTTCTCTCATGCATGATCATTAGGGGTATCCTGAAAACCCAACCCGTTTGCAGCCCTCGAGGACTGGAGCTGCACATCCCTGTTTTAGACAAAGGATCTTATTTATTTAAAGTTTTTTATTATTATATGGGAATCAGCATGCTAAGCAGTATACAATAAAACACAGATAATACAACAATCATTAAAACAACAAAAAATACAATAATGACAGCAGTAGTATAGAAAACATAAAAACATTTTGTTAAAAATATTTTATTGGAAGGCCAACTGAAAATTATGGGCTTTCAGTTTCTTTCTTGACTTCTTGGCATTCATGGCCGTTGCCTGAACTTTCATTGAACTTCCAGATAACTGAAGATCAAATCCTCTGTGTGCAGAAACTCTTCTGTTAGAAACAGAGGCTTTTCTTGCTACGGTCCCTTTCTTTCTTGCCCCTCCATGTTTAAAGTGCATTTAAAGGTCTACAGGAAACACATGGAGGACAATTTCCAAAGCCATTTACCCAGGTACATCGGCCAGTCTGCTGGGCTAATAGTCCATGTGGACTTCCATACCTCACATGCTTTTAGCCAGGTTCAAAAGGTGTTTTTGGGGACAGGGGGGAGGGGAGGGTGTGAAGGGGAGTTTTAGATTGGAGGAAGAATACAGTACACTGACCTGGCATTTTCAAAATGCTATTTTACCAGCCTGCCCTCCACCAGCCGTACAGACTGTATAGTAACTAATTTCTACTGAGAGTTTCTCTTTGAAAAATATCTACAAAGTATGGAGGCAGTTTGAAAACTGAAAGACTTTCTAGAACTTAGCCTAATATACGTTACCTTGTTAGAATTTGTTTTTCATATATTTTCTTTCAACAATCAAACCATTGTGATTTGTAAGTCGCATTGAGTACCGGTTTACCAGTGGACAGACGTGAGCCAAACTGAATTTACATTACATTACATTATCAAGAGGTTCAGGACTATGAAGAGATCCTGACAGAAGGATAACTTTATTGGGTCTTTTAGGGAAATTTCTAGCAATACCACATATCAATAGAGTCATTTTTCAAATCGCCTTATGGCGTTTTCGCATGCGTTAACGCGTTTTTGCATGAGAAAACCGCCTTAACGCATGCGAAAATGCCTCAATGCACTCAATAAGCGCCATAACGCATAGTGCAATGCAAATTTTTAAAAGGGGAGGAGTCCGGTGTGGGATAAGCCATAACACACAATATTGCACATTTTTAATGCTGAAAATAACAACATCTTTTTCAATTGTGTTAAGCTGTGTGATGTTGTGCATTATGCCCATAATGCAATTTGCAATTTTTTTGCAAATTCTGTGTGGGCATTTTTAGGCTGGGGTGGCCTCTAGGGTCAAAGTAAGCAGCTATTTATGGTACTAAGGAGGCCCACCTAGTAACTCGAGGTGAGGTTTATGTAGTAGGGTAGGAGTTAGGGGCCACTTTTACATGCAGAGTGAGACGTACGAACATAACTCTTGTGAAGATTTGATGTCCTTCAGAGTGAGGAAACTCTCTCTCTCTCTCAACTAGTTCTACTACACTCAACTGTGTCAGTTTTTGAGTGCTCAAGGAAACAGGCATATGCTGCACAGAACTATAATTTCAAAATCACAGTACCATAAGCTATTTCTCATTGCTCTCTGGATTTTGACAAGATGTTTATCTGGTTGGTAATCAATACAAATAAATCCATCTGAGGTGCACTCAAGAAGAACATATTTCCTGAAAAACTTCTGAATGGAGGGATCCTTGACTTGGATGAGTCATTCTAGTCAACCAATCCACTTTTAGCTGTAGCTTTCCAACCAAGCAGAAAAT
The DNA here is from genome assembly GCF_901001135.1 of Rhinatrema bivittatum. Lineage (NCBI taxonomy): Eukaryota > Metazoa > Chordata > Amphibia > Gymnophiona > Rhinatrematidae > Rhinatrema > Rhinatrema bivittatum. Next base: position 82,261,544 of record NC_042622.1, on the reverse strand, counting down.
ATCCAGGTTCAATAAGTTCTCAAAGAAGAACTCTGCTGCTTTCCTTCCACACTTGTACTCCTTGTTTCACCTTGAGATATATCTATATCTATTTCTCTATATGTATCTCTCTCTCTCTCTCTCTAGAGAGAGACTATATAACAACGGATCTCCCTATCATATACTCTTTACCCACAGACAGAGAATGGGAAGCAAGTCTCAGTGAATTAGGTTCTTAAACTCATCAGAGCATAGAAACTGCTCTCATTTTCAAAACATAATTCAGCAATTTGGTTTCTTTCTATGGCTTCTGGTCCTGAGCTGGTCTCTCTCCCATGTGGGCTCCCCAGCCTGTCACAATGGCATCTGTGGTCACTATTAGGGTCTCCAGTTATCACAAATATATTTCTTGGCTTAGTTTCTCTGGAATAAGCATCTCAGAGAATTCTGGACATACTGAAAATGATACATTATTTTCTTCCACATTTGAACTTCAATAGCTGAATTATTTCTTATTTGGGGAGAAATCAGTTTTAAGAAATCTCATCTTTTCCAGGATTGTCAATTTTCTTCTTGTTTGACAAAAGAACTCAACTTTCTGCTTTCCTAAATATGATTCCTAGAAGTTCCCAAGACTAACTGGGAATAAAGAAGTTTCTCTCTGCGGGGATTTATTCTTCCATAATCTTCTGGGACTCCAAAGGGTAAATACCTCTGGAAATTCAGGTTTTGCCAAATAGTAACTGTCACAAAAGATTCTGTTCAGGAGATATGTGTGTGGGGTGAGGGTGAGGGCAAGAGGGGCTCCCAAAATTATATGGCATAGCTCAAAAAGAGAAACTCAGGAGATGGGCTCACTATAGGCACTCCATTTATCCAATCCTCACTACCCACAAACCAAACCACAAAGGGTTCTTCACCCACACATTATGCCCCTTTTATTTGCTTCTTGGAGCCAACCTGCCCCAGGCTGGAATATTTCTAGAACATTTCTCCCATAGGCACATCTCCATTAGAGTTTGTGGGAATGAGATGGCCATATTTCTTTTCCTATCATGCAAAAATTGGCAAACCAGGCTGAAACAAGTCAATTGCATGCCATGAAAGGGAAAGTCAACACACCTTCCATCAGTCGCACTTTCTTATGGAAAAAGCGGCTTTTAAAGAAAGGCTGGCTTCACTGCAGCAGGTCATGAACCTATCTTTTAAAAGTCCTTTGTTTACCCTTATTCCTACCCAGTAACGGATTATAGGGAAATGGGGCAGTCATGCAGGGCCCAAGTCTAGAAAAGAGCCCATAAAGGGTAATGGAAGTAGGGGAGTGTGTGGGTGTGTTATTGGAGAGGGGGGGGGGGGGACGACTATGGCTACTGTACCACCAGGGTCCCACAGCAGTCTGAATCTGTCTCCCCTTCTACCACTTGAAACCCACCTCCCAAGGGAGAGGAGGGTTAAGTGAACTGCAGCAGAGAAAAAAAAAGAGGACAATGCAGCTCTGTAACATGAGCTGCCAGCCCAGGAAACCCAGAATGAGATTGAAAAGGTTGTCAGACCCCCTTACTGTGAAGGTGCTTAAATGACCATTGAATAGATGAGTCAGAGTCTCAGGTAGGGGACTTGCATGTCACAGCCCCCTGGACTACTGTTGGTAACTTGCAGTGAAATATTACTTTAAATCAAAGGACAGCAAAATCCTAAATTACAGAACTATGACTGGAAAAGTCCTACATTGAAGAATTCTGAATGAGAGAGGGATTTGTGAGAAAAATGTACGGAAAAACAGTCCTAGGAAGCAAAGAGCTTCTCACCTTGACTAACAAGAGGAGTCAGACTCTTGGGTACCCAGTTCTCAGACAACAGAAAAAAAAGGCCAGGCAGGATGGAAGAGTGAGCACACACATTCTCTTTCTGTAGTCCTGCTTGGGTCTTGGCCTTTTGGCTGAGAGAAGGTAACCCATCCAGGCTGGGTAACAGTGAATGACTGGCCATGAGCTTAGCAGAGCTGTAAACCCAAGCCAGGATAAAACCTCCTACCAAGGGAGAAGAACCAAAGGACCACGGCAGATAAGGAGGTAGAGCGATCCCCCTTGAGCAAGGGGAGCCCAGCAGCAGATCAAGTGGTGTCCCAGGAGGGTGTGGACCCCAGCGGCAGATCGAGCAATCCCCCAGGAAGAAGGGGACACCAGTGGCAGATCGGGAAGAGACCCTGGGTCCCCCTTGAATAAGGGGATCCCAGCGGCAGATCAAGTGGTCCCTCAGAAGGGTATGAACCCCAGTGGCAGATCGAGTGGTCCTCAAGGAAGAAGGGGGCAGCAAGTCCAGAGGCACAATTGTGTTCCCCAGGAGGATGTGGACCCCAGAAGCATTCCAGGAGGCATAATCAGGTCCCCCAGGATGATGTGGACCCCAGCAACAGACAGGTTCCCAGAAGGGCGTGGGTCCCAGCATTGGCACGTATTGGTCAGCAGAGTGGACGTGGCACCTGAGATTGCACCAGAGATACAATGGACCCCCAGGCCAACACTGCCCACCAGTCCAGTTGCTTCTTTTCACATGGATGAGACTTGGGAAAAAAGGGGAAGATAATAATAATGCTTGATTAAGTGGGAACTCAAGAGGTCCCTTCTATTGTATATGGTGGTATACTGTTAGGGCCAACAACCCCAAATTGCCAAATATTAATTGTTCTTGCTACCTTGTAAAAATGTATATAGTTCTGAGGCCTGAGACTATTAACCACAAGTAGATAAGTGTGCTGTTTGGCATCCTGTTAGGTTTGTATATAGTCATGTAGAAATGTATATACTTATATAGTCTAATAAACCTCTATGTATTTGTACATACTGCCAGCCTTGTTCACAGTCCCATTTGTTTTCAAGGAGTGACGGGAGGGAAATCCCACCCACTAACACCTTCCCTAGGTGGAAGCACCAGGCACCAAGAACATGAGCACTGACGGAGTCTCCCCTGGGGGGGGCTCCCACCCAGGGCCGGCGGAAGCACTAGGCGATCGCCTAGGGCGCTGAGCATTAGGGGGCGCCGAGCCGCTGATGGCCAATGGCCGCCGGTGGACGTCATCCCAATAGCGGCTGAGCGGTGAACTACTGCTATGCTGTGTGCCGAATACACACAGCAAGAAGATCGGCGGGGCCGTGGTGGAGCTCAAGTCACCACGGCCGGAAGAAAACAATCGCTCTAAACATGCTGGTGCTCCAGCTCCTTCCTGCCCGCGCGGCCCCGGAAGAAAAATGTTGCCGGAGCCGCGCGGGCAGGAAGGAGGAGGTGCATCAGCCAATGCAGGAGCTTCTCCTCCTTCCTGCCCGCGCGGCCCCGGAAGAAAAATGTTGCCGGAGCCGCGCGGGCAGGAAGGAGGAGGATCATCAGCCAATGCAGGAGCTTCTCCTCCTTCCTGCCCGCGCGGCCCCGGAAGAAAAATGTTGCCGGAGCCGCGCGGGCAGGAAGGAGGAGGTGCATCAGCCAATGCAGGAGCTTCTCCTCCCTCCTGCCCGCGCGGCCCCGGAAGAAAAATGTTGCCGGAGCCGCGCGGGCAGGAAGGAGGAGGATCATCAGCCAATGCAGGAGCTTCTCCTCCTTCCTGCCCGCGCGGCCCCGGAAGAAAAATGTTGCCGGAGCCGCGCGGGCAGGAAAGAGGAAGAGCATCAGCCGCGTACAGAAGAGGAGCAGCGCGGCTCGAGAAGTCCGGGGCCGCTGCAGAGCCCATCCTGCAGCGGCCGTGAAGAGGAGGCCCAGAGGTGAGAGAGAGACTGAGGGTTTGTACAGTGTGTATGTGTGCGTGTATGAGATGAGTTGAGAGACTGTGTGTGGGAGTGAGGACCTGAATGTTTGCAGAGACAGCATGTGAGAGCCTCTGTGTGTGTGTGAGAGAGACAGCATGTGACAGTGAGAGCCTGTGCTTGAGCAAGACAGCATGTGGGAGTGAGAGAGAGCCTGTGTGCCAGAGTCAGACAGCATGTGCCAGTGAGATACTGTGTGTATGAATGATTGTATGAGAGAGAGCATGTGACAATGAGAGCCTGTGCTTGAGCAAGACAGCATGTGGGAGTGAGAGAGAGCCTGTGTGCCAGAGTCAGACAGCATGTGCAAGAGAGAGACGGTGTATACATGATTGTATGAGAGAGAGCAAGTGAGAGTGAGTGCCTGTGTATGTGTGTGTGTGTGAGAGAGAGAAAGCATGTGAGAATGAGAACCTGACTGTGTGTTTGAGGGAAGAAGACAGATGGAGAGAAAAGAAATATGTTATAAAAGGAATTGGCAAAAAAATAAGAAAGGGAAGGTGGAAAAAAAAAAAGCCTGTGACCAACTGATTAGAAAACTAAGATCAGACAGCAAATGTAAAAAAAAATAAATTATTTTTTACTGATTGGAACATGTAATCTTTGGGAATGTGCAAGAGTAGCACTTTCTCTATGCGGATCTCACAATGTACCATGAGGCCTGCACAGAGGAGGCAGCAGAATGGGCTTCAGTGCCAATAGTAGCAATCAGCACCTCCGCAATAGCCATACAGCAACAGTGACAGTGGCAGCAGAGGAATGAGAGAGGCTCTGAGGTTGCTGGCAAAAGAAAGAGAGGGGGGTCTCTGCCTTTAGTGTGTGCATGTGTATGAATGGGAGTTTGCCTGGCGGTGTATGTGTGTGAATGCATGGGTGCCTGCCTGAGGGTGTGTCTGTGTATGAGAATGAATGGGTGTCTTCCTGGGGTTTGTATGTGTGAGAATAGATGCCTGCCTGTTTGTGCTGTATGTGTGTGTGTGTGTGTGAGAATAAATTGGTGCCTGCCTGGGGGTCTGGGTGTGAGAATGAATGTGTGCATGCCTGGGGGATGGGGAGGGAGTGGTGTGAAAATGAATGGGAGCCCGCCTGGGGGTCAGTGTGAGAATGACTGGGAGCTTGCCTGTGTGTGTGTGTGTGTGTGTGTTTGTGTGAGAACGATTGGAAGCTTGCCTGGGAGTGTGTGTTTGTGTGTATGTGAGGGAGCCAGTGAGAGCATGAGTGTGTATGAGAAAATCCAGGGGAGTAAGAGTTTGTGGGGGGGGGGGGGGTGTGGAGGGGGAGAGAGTGCCTTAGAGCCTGAGTGTGTCAGTGTCTGTGAGAGCGAGAGGTTATGGTTGGGTATAAGAGCATGAATGTGTATGTATGTGACAGTGTATGTGTGAGAGAGAATGGACATGTGAGTATGTGTGAGAGAGAGAGGATAACCTCAATCAAGAGCTCCCATGTATGGACAGCAGGGGCTTTTTAAAATCCTTATTAGTTTTAATTATTGTGTGTTATTTGATATATGTGCTGTTTTGAAATATTTTATTGGTTTTAGGAAATTGTAAAAAATGTATATGATTTTAATTAATAGAAATTCTATTTATCAGTAGTTTTAAAATATTATTTTATTAGTATGGTTTTACTATTATAACTGATGCTTTATGCTTCTTGATTTTATTTGTTTTATGAAGAATGGTGGTTCTGTTTTTTCCATTGTTAATACACAGAGTCTGGCTTCTTGGGGTTTCCATTTCAGTTTTTTCTAATTTGTGCTCCTTTATTTTGTATTCTGTATTTGGTGAGGGTCTGTCTCTGCTCAGTGTGTGTGACCATGATGAGAGATTCTGCTAGCATAGGGATCTATAGCAATCGGGTTTGTTTTGTTTCCTCAGTAGGTGGAGTATTGGTATTCTAGGACCCAGTGTAATATTTACCCTTGCTTATTCACAGGTAGGGTTATTGTTGTTTGAGTCCTTGGTGTTATTACTGTTATGTTATGATGGGATTGCAGTATAGATTTTGAGTGTCTTTTTTGTGGTGTTTTGTGTTAGTTCACAATGTGCCTGGCAGTGGAAGCTGTTTGTGCTGCTGTTACTGTGAAGTGACACCAGAATTTGAAAATATCTTTCAGTATGATGAGCTGTAAGGGAAACATCCAAGCTCCATTGTTTGGGGGAATTTCAGTGGATGCACAGAGTTACAGAACTGGAGGTACAGGATTTATATTGACATTCTGTTCCTTCCTATATATTCCTGACTTCACTCTCATAGCCACATAGAATCAGTTGACTGAGGCTATCAACATAATTTTATAGTGTGAAACTGGCCAGCTTTTTAAAATAACGCAGAGGACCCTTTGGACTTTTTTATTAACACTTTTTTTTAATAACCAATTTTAAAGCAGGATCCATGCTATAGAGGTGGGTGAGATGAAGAAATGTCATTTTGGCGCCCCCCCCCCCAATTCTTCTGTCTGGAGACACCACTGATTTTCTGTGACCTTAAGCATTAGTACAAGAAGGATTAAGGGGGGATGCTGGAGAGGCACACATGCATTGGCCCCCGGGCACCGGAGACCCTTGGTGCGCCACTGGGTGCGAGCCATATGGAGCCGCAAGTGGTGGCAAAGAGGAGTGGAGTTTGGCAGGCCGCAAGCAGTGCCCAACCTGCTTGCGACCCAGAAAACCCCAGTCAGCGGGCGTGATCGAGAATGAGGTAAGGGTCGGGGCCGAGACCGGGGGGGGGGGGGGGGGCGCAAGGGAGAAGGCTCGCCTAGGGCGCCAAATCCCCTTGCACCGGCCCTGCTCCCACCCGGTCGGTCCTGGACCCAGGAATGCCCCGCAAAGTAAGCAGTCAAGGGGGCATTACACACTGCCTCATTTTGTCCTGTAATAAGAGGTGTTCTGCTTGTGTATTACTGTTGCTTTTTACCACCATTGTTTCTCATAGAGCCAAACTGCACATTTAAATTAGGCTGTGATTCATTTTTAGCCTTTTGCCCTAGATAATACTGATGTTACACTGTGAGCCCGCTCCATGTGCTTTCTCTGTCCAGTTCCAGGCGTTGCTAATGTCAGCAGAATGACTTCACGTGTCTGAAAGAGGATAATGAGTCTGGCGACTATTGCACCGAAGCTGTATATTACGATGTACATTATGTGCTGGAGAGCGAGGGAAGGTTCATTCAGTGGTGTTGATGGCAGGACCTTTTGCCAACATTTTCCAAACTCAGGATACAAGGATTTTTATTCACCTGCAGCAGCGAAAAAAGGTTTTCTGGAATTGACTTCTTTGTGGATGCTGAAGGTCCTGAAATACTCTTTGTACAGACCCCTGGCCCACTTGAAAGGATTATTGTCAGATAAGCCAGCTTTCTCCCTAGAACACTCTCTATGTAGAACTCTCTGTGTAAAGATACAGCTCAAGTTTTGTAAACTTGTGCCATCATTACAGAACCCAGATGATGAGTATGCAGAAATGCTGATTGCAATTTCTAAATTGAAGAAATTTCCAATGTGATTGTCTGATTACCCTGGTGAGATCTACTAAGCAAAGAAAACCGTATGTGTGTGCAGCTAAGATTATTGATTTCAGTGGTTCCATATGAAAGTGCTTCTTTCTGATAGACAGGTTTAGAAATTTCAAATCTAGAACTGGTCTGAAATCCCAGTACTTACAGAAACAAAATCTGAATAAAATCCTTTTCTTTTACTTGTGGTTTTGTTGCTGTGAACAAGTGGGTCTTTCATATATCAATTCCAAAATCTCCAGTCCCTCCCCAGTAACTGATGAAATAGCAATCTGCAGCTTCAGGAGTAGACACGAGGATTCACAGTAACTGATCCCAGCAGAATAGGATGGCGAGCGAAGAAAGCTCATTCACCAGGATTCTGCAGTTAAGATTTACAATCCCTGATTCCAGCAGAAGTGGGATGGGGAGAGAAGAAAGCTCATTCACCAGGATCCTACAGCTAAGGTTTAGAAGGCAGGCTAGGGAATCTGCCTGCTGTGATTAACATGGTATTAACATGGTATTAACATGTGATTAACATGGCTTTGTTCCCTCCCCCTTTTTGAAGGCTATGAATCCTGCGGAGTGGGGGGGGGGGGGGGATGGGGATGGGGGGTAGCTGTTGTCATTGTTCAAATTAAAATCTTTTACTTGGTAGGTGCTCAGGGGATCTCGGGAAAGGCCAACCCAGCAGCGTGATGGGACCGGTGATGCCAGGATATCCCTCCTCACACGTGCGCTTTTAAATAAAGCTTGAGCATTCCAATGCTCCCATTGTCTATTTCCCCCAGAGCATTTCCTCGTGGAGATCGGCTGGGTATATATAGAGGATATCCAACCCTCCTCCCCCTTCTTCCCTGGCTGATAATCGAAGTGCAGGCAGATTTATCTGTTTCCTTTTTGCTCTTGGTCTTGCTGCCTTTCTTTCTTACTGTGGTCCGAGTTGGATATTGAGAGGGATATGGGAAGCTGGAGGTGCGGGATCGGGGGTTTCCCGGTGCACCTGATTCAGGAGCGGCGGTGCAGGTCTCTGTTGAGGTGCAGTGTGGTACTTCTGTGCTGGCGGTAGGAAACATTGCAATGCCTGCAGAGGATGGGTCGGACCCAGCGGGCAACCCATGTGTTCAGGCGAGTCCAGGGTTGGCTGGTACGCCTGCTTTGGGAGTGGTGGAAGCTAGGGATGACTCAGTGGTTAGACTGCTGGCACCTGGGTGGGGGGCATGAAGTTGGTGTGCGCTTTGCCCGTGATTGCACTGGGTCCTCGGGGCTGGGCATTACAGGCTTCTGCGTTGCTGTCCTCCGGTGGGTGTAGCCCCTCGCCAGTGGGTTCAGGGCCTATGGCAGGAGGTGCTGTGACCACTCCTGGCGTGCATGATTCGCATTCAATCTCTTCAGGGTTGTCGGCTGCCCCATTGGGGGGGTTTGGAAAAAGATGTTAAGGGAAAAGGGGGGGGGGGGCAAAGGAAAAAGGAAAGGCAAAGAACTCAGTTCCTCTTCAGATCCCAGGTGTGGGTTCTGTGGTGTCTATTGATTTTTCAGGGCAGACAAGTGCTGGAGCTGGTGCGGATGATGTGGTAGTCAGCAGGGCGCATTCGGGCCTTCATTGGCAGCTGCTTGGGGTGTCCAGGCCCCAGTGGACGGATCGACGGCCTCATGGGAGGACCCGTGCGTTGGTGAGAGGATGGGTGAGGCTAGTTGGGGTCCTGATTATCATGGGCAGCAGATAGGTGGGTTTTATTACGGGAGTCCTGGATGGTTTGACTGGGGGGTATGGTTGGGGTGGGGGTGCTATTAATTTTAGTTTTGCAGGGTTTGGTGTGCCAGGGGGCCTGGGGGAGGTGCCTTTGACTGGTCATGTATTTTAGCCAGGGGTAGGGCCCCCAGTGTCTCTAGGGTTTTTAAGGGTCATGTGGCTGTTGTTGATCCCCTGATTGCGTCTGAGTGATCAGGGGATCAAGGGTCAGTTGGGGGAGGAGGTAGCCAGATGGTTGGGTCTTTCTGTTGCAGGTGCTCGTGATGTTGCTGTTCCGGTGGACATGTCTGTGAGGGAGTCGACAGGAGAGGAGCGCTGCCCTGTGATGTCCCGGATGGTGCCTGTAGCTCGATGGTGGATGCAGGTCTCGTGGTTCCGTCTCCTGATCCGATGGTGCCTACGGCTGAATCGGAGGTTCAGGATGGGACTAAGAAGAAAAGGAGGAGTAGACTTTCCCGCTCTTCCTCTTCTTCTCTTCTGCAGAAGAGTCATATAGGACTGTCTGGAGTGGGGTCTGGGCAGATTCGAAGCAGGACATTAGGGCATCCTGCCTTGGTGGCTCTGACTGAATTGTAGAATTGTAGAAAGCGGGCTTATATTGATATTTGTAGGTTGCTGGAGGGCAGGAGGAAAGAAGGGTAAGAAGAAGCATAAAGGCGATAGTGCCTAGGAACACTTTGAACTGGGTGCGATGTTTTCTTCGTTTAGCCATCGTTGTGGGACATTATGATCCTATGCAATATGGGGCATTGTTGATTTATGGTGATAGTATTGTAGGTGCTTTTCGGGATAACGAAGGGTGGGCTTGGTTAAATTATGACGAAAAGTTCAGGGATAAAATGGAGGAGAATAAATTTTTATTTGTAAAGGCGGTATACAATCATTTTTAAATAAATAAATAAATAAATAAATAAATAAATGTCCTGGAGTATTCAGGACATAAATCTGTGGTACTCAGATGGCTAATAGGAGTCCAGATTCTGGGTCAAAAGTGGGTACTTCCAAGTTTGGCTCGCCTTTCCTTCCAGCCCAATCTGACATGGGGGTGGCAGCTTGGGTGGGAGATTCCAGTGGGGCAAAAGGGGGAGGCTCTGGGGTGTGTTGCCAATTTAATAAATCCACTTGTTTCCAGAGTGTAAATTTCAGCATGCATGCCTTCTCTGCAGCACCGGACACCCTGCTACTAAATGCCCTGGTTGAGAGCAGAAGAGGGGGGTAAACAGTGAGTTGTTGCGGGTCATTGCCCCTTTGCCTGTTGACGTGGATGCGATGTGGCCTTGGTTGGATGCTTACCTGGACATCGCAGCGGCTGAGATTTTGAGGGTGGGTTTTTCATTGGGTTTCCAGGTTCCTTATATTGGTCTGGGGTTTGAGGGGCAGGTTCACAATCCTAGGTCTGTGACCCATATGGAGGATATTGCATGGACTAAGTTATCTTCAGAATTGGAGTTGGGAAGGATATCCGGCCCCTTTCCTTCTGCTGCTTTTCCTTGTATTCATCTGTCCCTGTTAGCAGTGATTCCTAAGAAAGAGGTAGGAAAGTTCAGGTTGATCTTGAGTCTTTCCTACCTCACTGGATCTTTGGTGAATGATTTTGTCCCTGAACGTTTGTGTTCCATGCATTATTCATCTTTTGATGACACTTTGGCCTTGGTGTGAGAGGCTGGGAGAGGTGCGTTCTTGGCTAAGTCAGATATAGAGTCTGCTAGATTGCTGCCTCTCCACCTAGAGAGTTTCCTACTTTTGGGTTTCTGTTTTCACGATCATTATTTTGTGGACAAGTGTTTGCCTCTGGGTTGTTCAGTTTCATGTGCTTTCTTTCGGGCCGATACAGTAAGGACGGGTAAGAAAAAGTGCGGCAGTGCCGGGCGCCCGCTCGCTTGACTTGCGCACATCTTGGTTCACAAGCCGCTCAATTCAGTATTCAAATTAGACGCAAATCCAAGTGGCGTCCAAAGCGCGTCAATGAAGTGGTAGGCGTTCGCAATCCATTTTACTGTATAGAGCGGTATGCAGCACCTATACAGTATCCAGGGTGCGCTGATATCTGTCATTTGAAATGTCATTCCACCAGGTAAGTGGATGGTTCTTTTCTACAGACCCCGCTGCCTTGAGCGCCTGGCCGGACGTCCAAGCTGTGACCTTGGACATCCGGCCCGGCGCTCAAGGCAGCAGTACCTCTGATCATGGATGCCCGATCATGGACGCCCGGATACAGGCGGGAAGGTCCACGAACGGACACCGCGACCTTGGACGTCCGAGGTCACGGCTTCCATTCATGGACCTTCCCGCCTGTAGGCCCTGCTGCCTTGAGCGCCCGGCCGGACGTCCAAGTTTCCCAGTACATACATGGATATGCCACACTGTGGATCCTCTGGTGTACAGTTTGACTGGCAGGAGGAAGGCTCCGTATAGGTGTCCGTAGAGACGTCTGTAGAGGCGTCCGTAGAGACGTCCGTAGAGGCATCCATGTCTTCACTGGACCCCGGAGCCTTAGGACGCCTAGCGGACGCCCATCTCTCCGGTGTCCGTAGAGGCGTCCATGTCTGGAGCCTCAGAGACGTACAGTTTAACCCTAGTCTGGCGCGGCTCCCATCTAACGCCAGGGATAGGGTAGGCGGTAAATATTCAGGTTAAAGACGTGGTAAATAAGCTGGTTAAAAGGGCGATAATTTGGGCGCACGTTACTGTATCGGAGGGAATAGCTAATCCGATCATTAACATATCATATACACGCGGCAGGCGGAAACGGATACGCATCCTTTTCGGCAAGCAGTAAGGACGCGTAAAAGCCGATACTGAATCGCGGGTACGCCTTACGCATCCAAAACGTGCATCCAAAACGGGTTAAAAACGGGGTAACCACGGCCGCGCTTTACTGTATTGGCCCGTTTGAGAGGTTTAGTTCATTCTTGCATTGACTAGTGGTGCAAGAGATGGGGAGTTGCAGCATAGTACATTATTTGGACGGTTTTCTGTTTTTGGGTCCGTGCAAACATTTGTTGTCTGTCTTTTTGGACTTGATGATCCTTTTGGTGTGCCAATTGCAGAGGAGAAGATGGAGGGGCTGGTGCCCAGATTAACTATTTTGGGTATAGAGTTGGATTCTGTTGCTATGGTGGCCAGATTATTAGAGGAAGAGGTGATGTCTTTGCAAACTTTGGTGGGTTGGGTTCATTTGTCCAAAAAGGTATCTTTGCATCAGATGCAATCTTTGATAGAGTCCCTGAATTTTGCCTGCCGGGTTACTCCTGTGGGGAGGGCTTTTATCAGGTGGTTATCCGTGGATATGAGTGGCATCATTATATCAGGGTGAGCGGGTGGATTCGTGAGTCTGTGGGATTCAATTTTAGAAACATTTAATGGAATCCAGGTTTTAAAGGAAGCAGTGGTGCTAATGTGGATTTGGAGCTGTTGTTATGTGGGCTGTCCGCGGCAGACCCGCGATGCGGGACCTCTCACCTTCTTACACAGACTCCAGATCCTGGTTCCTCCTCGCTAGCGGCGGTGGGCCGCCAGCTCCGACCTCGGGCCACCCCCGGCTCTGTCATGGTCCCCAGTGCTGCAGGTCAAGATACCATTGCTCGTCGCACCTCTCCGCGTGCCCGCGGAGAGACGCCACTACCCGCACCACTCCCCTCCCTAGGCGCACGCGTGCACGCATCACTGATCCTTATGAAGGGCCTGTGGTGGGAACCTGGCCGCAGCCCTGGATGATGACGTCAAATCCTTCAGTGTATTTAAGTTCAGGCTCCGCTCCTTAGCGTTGCCTTTGCAACAGGTCTCCTCGCTATTCGAGTACTTGTTGCTGCTAGTGAATCCTCTCTACGCCTGTTCCAGACCTTCGTTGTTCCCGGTTCCTGTCTTCCTCGTTCCTGCCCTGTCTATGTTTTGGACTGACTCTACGGATATCAACTTTGTTTTGTTGGACTACGCTTCAGCCTATCTCCAGACCCAGACCTCCGCTATGCCCGACTACGCTATTGCCTATCTCTAGTCCCAGACCTCTGCTACGCCTGACAACGCCGCTGCCTATCTCCAGACCCAGACTTCTGCTTCACCTGACTACGCTATTGACTTCTCGTGATCAGACCATTGCTTTGATTAACTATGCTATTGATTTTTCCGTGATCAGACCATCTCCTTGATTGCCTAACTCTATTGACTTCTCTGTGATCAGAACTCAGCATTGCTTGCCACGACCTCCGTTTTGCCGCTGGCCCTGATCCAAGCCTGTCATTGATGCCTCTCCTAGCCTATTCCCTGGACACAGACTTATTAGACTTCGGCCTACCTTTGCTCGAGCGCCTCCAGTTAATCTCCTTTCCATTGGCGCCCGAGTTTCAGTACCACACCTAGTCCAGGGTAGGACTACACCACCTATCGTCTGCTGTCTCTGGGCTGAACCATTTTCTCTTGTAACCAACCTTGAGGCCCACCTAAGTCCTGCTGGCCCCGGCACCCAAAGGCTCAACCCGCGGGGAACGAGGGTTGGTGTAGGTGAAGCTCTAGCGGCCTCTACCTTCAGCCCACTCCACCTGCCGACGGTAGGGACCCGTAGATCCTCACTTATGGGTTGCGTCAACCCTACCTCGGCCCAAGGGTCCACCTCCGTCGCAACAGCTGTATTATGATGTGGCAGGAGGTACAGGTTATGGAATGTTCTGGAGGGGTTCATGGTGTGCCAGCAGAGTGGAAAGAGCGGGGTTTGATCAAGAACATCACTTTCCTAGAATTCTTTCCCTTGCTTGTGGCTTTAGAGATTTGTGGGGACAGTTTACAGGACAAATTATGTTTTGGTGTGATAATCAGGGTGTGGTGGAGGTGATTAACAGGAGGTCTTCAGGTGACCACCCTCTTAAGGGAGTTTGTTTTCTTGTGTCTACATTGGAATATTACTACAACAGTGCAGCATGTGCCTGGTACAGAAAACTTATTGGCTAATGCACTTTCTTGTTTCAAGTGGGCAGCTTTCAGAAGATTGGCTCCAGAAGCGGAAGCGATGGGGATCTCGGTGCATCCCTCCCTGTGGACAATTGGGTTGCCGAGGCTTTTGAAATGATCTGTGCTTATGTGTCTCCTGCTACATGGGCTTCTTATGGTATCTCAATTTTTGAGACAACTGGGGTGGAGGAGTAGCCCTGTGGCTGATAGGGTTGTAATGCAGTACATCTTGCGAGAGAGGTATTTGGGGGTGATCCCTGGCTGCTGTGCTTTCCAGGCTTGTGGGTTTTTCTTTCATGCAGAAGATTATGGGACACAGGAACCCAGCGAAGAGTTTCCCTATACGCTGCTTGTTGTGGGGCTGGGGGCAGATGGTGGGTGTGGCAAAAGATAAAAAGAGGCCTCTGCTTTTTCTGCATCTCATGGGATTGGTGATTGCTTTGACCAGGGTGTGCTGGTCTGTGTTTGAGGGTCTGTTATTTCGCACGGCATTTGTGTTAGCCTTTTTCTGGGCATTACGGGTAGGAGAGTTGGTGGCAGCTTCGGCTAAGGCCACTTGAATGTCAGCGCTTTTGAGGGAGGATGTAGCTGTGAAGGGGGAATGTGTTACTCTGCGCATTCATAGGTCTAAGACGGATCATTTGGGTAGAGGCCAGGTGGTGGTGCTGCATGGAATTAGGGGGGATTGGTGTGCCCTGTGGAGGCGGGCGAGGCCTTCGTCTGGGGGTTGCTTCCTTATCCACGAGGACTCTTCCCCTTTGACAAAATACCAATTTGCAGTGGTGCTGAAGAAGGCAATTGGGGTGGCGGGGTGGAATTCAGAGGATTATGGGACGCTTTCCTTCAGAATTGGTGCTGCATCTAGTGTGGCTCAAGCTGGGTTTGCAGAGGAAGCTATATGGCATATTGGGAGATGTCATTCTCTGGCCTTTTTAGGTTACATACGTCCCGAGGACGGATTCTAAGGGTCTCTGTAGGGGTAAATGGTATTAATTCTTTTCTTTTCTTGCAGACCACAGGGAAAGGTCAGTGACGAATGGGTGTGCCTGGGTAGTGGGCCACTCTTTCGTCCACTGGGCATATTGGCGGGCATTGATTTGCCTATACGGAGAGTATTTGGGACAGGCTGATGCTGATTGGTGGATTTGCTAGTTCAGGGATCGCAGAATGTGGTGGAATTAGTTAATACTGACGATTTTGGAAGAGTTGCGGACTGCCGGAGCCCCTGAAGTGTTAGTGGTTGATTTGGCTGATAATGATTTAGGTCGTTGGTCTTGCTGGGAGTTTATCTTGATGGTCAGGAAGGATTTGTCTCTGCTGATGAATGTTATGCCCAATATGGTTTTCATCTGTTCAAGTATTAATTGATTGTGTGAAGGAGGGTTACGCAGGATTTTACAGACCAGATGGTGTCCATTTGTCTGATGTGGGCCTTGATCTTTACAATAATGCTTTGCAGGAGGTGCTTGAGGAGGTGTTTTCCTGGAGTTGATGGAGCCACAATTGGAATAGAAGTGTTCCTTCATATCACTTTTGTTTGTGGCGGGTAACCTGAGCCCAGATTGACTTTTGTATGACATATTATTGTTATGAGATTAAGTTGTGGGAAAAGGGGGTGGGGTTTAAAATCCCAGTTTTTGACATGGAGGTGGGCTCGCCAGACATGTTTGAGGTTTTCCTTGCGACAGGGAGGGACCTGAAAGGCGAAGGACCGCTGGTGGGGAAGTTTTTGAAAGAGTGGACCGCTTTGGAAGCTGGTTGGAATGTTGGTGGTTCAGCTGGTAAGTGGCGGATCACCCCAAGAGTGGCCTGGGGGGGGCTTTATGATGTATTCATGTGTGTGACATATGATGATTTTACTTGGGCTCGGGTGTATTGTTTTCAATAAACTGCGGCCATATTTACTCCATTTATTGTGTGCTTGTATTGTTTATTGTAAAGGGTGAGAGGTTTGTGAAATTGGCAGGAAATCTATCTTACCCATGTTATTACAATCTCTGATCGCAGTAGGAGTGGGATGAGGAGAGAAGAAAGCTCATTCACCAGGATCCTGCAGCTAAGATTTAGAATCTCTGATCCCAGCAAGGGTAGGATGGGGAAAGAAGAAAGTTCATTCACCAGGATCCCACAGCTAAGACTTATGGGTCAATTTTAAGAGCCCTACACGCGCTGAAGCGTGTGACTCGGCACGGTGCATGCTGCGCAGATTTTTAAATCCATGCAGTTAAGCACGTATCTCCTGGTACGTGCACAAAAATAATTTTTTACAAAAGGGGCGGGGCATGGTCTGGGCAGGGTATGGGTGGGGCATAGGCATGATTTCTGCGCATACCTATTTACGTGCACAAGCGCACACCAGGGTCCCCTGCTTCGTAACTTTTCTTCTGCTATGGATGGCGTGTAAGTCATAAAATAAAAAAAATAGGTCACTTACAGGTCGATCCAGTAAAGTTCAGTTGAAGATTTCTCGTCTGTAACGAGCTCGCTGCGCACAATTCGGACGCGTAAGGCAAACCAGCGATACAGTCTCCAGTTTTGCGCATCCGTAGTGCTTCTTAAAACAGACGCGTAACCCTTCCCGCACCCAGCATGTAAATGAACGAATTAGCTGTATAATGAAGGAATTAGCTATTCCCCTTCAATACCGTAACGCGCGCTCAGGTTCTCTCATTAGTAACGCACTGTTTTGCCGCGGCCGTAACGTGTTAGTTTACCGCCTCCCCCTAGTAGGAGTTAGGACTGTGAGTCTAGTAACAAATCCATCGACACCGCTTAAGACACTCAAAAACAATAAAACACAATTTAAAAAAAAAGCGATACAGAGATGATCGAGAAAATGTAATGATGTGGGACACATAAAACCTGTCAGAAGAAAAAATAAAAATTTTTAAATACCTGTCGGAGGGCCGCGTGGGTCCAGGCGGCCGGCGTGGGTCCAGGCGGCGGGAGCCGGGTGGTCGCGTGTTAAATCTAGGCCGCGGGCGCGGGCGGGTGGGCGCGGGCAGGTGGGCGCCTGTGCGACCCCTGCGCTGAATCGCAGGGGTCGCACAGGCGCGCATTCATTCATTCACTGCCGGTGGGGGCTGCCGGGAGAGGCAGCCCCCACCGGCAGTGAATGAATTCATTCATTCAGGCGGAGGAGCCGGCTGCTTTCGCCACCGGCTCCTCCGCCTGGATGAATGAATGCGCGCCTGTGCGACCCCTGCAATTCGGCGCTCAAGGCGTGACGTCACGGCATGTGACTGCCTTGAGCGCTGAATCGCAGGGGTCGCACAGGCGCGCATTCATTCATTCACTGCCGGTGGGGGCTGCCGGGAGAGGCAGCCCCCACCGGCAGTGAATGTGCGCCTGTGCGGACCCGGCCTAGATTTAACACGCGACCACCCACCGCCCGCCGGCCGTCTCGAACTAACGCGTGTCCCCCCGCTGCCGCCGCCGCCCGGAACAGGCGCCCACCCGCCCGCGGCCTAGATTTAACACGCGACCACCCGGCTCCCGCCGCCGCCGGCCGCCTGGACCCACGCGGCCCTCCGACAGGTATTTAAAATTTTTGATTTTTACACTTCCTGGTACCTGTCATTTCAAATGTCATTTGAAATGACAGGTACCAGCGCACCCTGGTTACTGTATAGGCGCTGTATTAAGCGCCTATACAGTAAAATGGGTTACGCGGCCATAACCCTTCCCTACCGCTTTAAAGCCGCGGCATGCATTTGCATGCGATTAGAGGAGAGTATCGGGGAGTTAGTGAAGAGAACTGTGCGTGCGGGGAGGAAGGGTGCGCCTGACACTACCTCACTGTTTTTACCGCGGCCTTACTGGATCGAGCCGTTAGTGAGGTTTAAGGGGTCTGGCCTAACAGGGTAAAAGGTAGGCAGAGTAATGGGGGGGTTAGGAAGGCTGATTGGTTAACTGGGAACAAACTGAGAAAATGGGTTCTAGCATTGGCGTGACTTGTAAAATCCCCCCGCTTATGCGAGCAAGGAGGCATTTGCGCACACACGTACGCGTCAATATGAAATCACGCGCACATGTATGTGCGAATAGCTGATTTTAAAACACCCGTGTGTTTTAAAATTGATGCGTCCATGCGCCCGCGCCAGCAAATGCGCACGGCTCTAAAATGTACCTCTTAGACCCTGACCCCCAACAGAACAGGATGGGGAGAGAAGAAAACTCATTCACTAGGAACTGACAGCCTCAAGAATAGTGGTGATAATTTACTGATCTCAGGAAAAGCATCATCTTTCCTTGGGTACCCACAGTTCTGAATGACAAGCCAAGGAGCTTTGTGAATTGGAGTGGGAGTTGCTTGCAGCCCTATAGGACCTGATGTACCAGCCTCCAGGATGCTGTGTCCCCTTTTAGACACAGGGACACCTAGCTGAAGATGACCATGCATTTACAAAAGATCATATCCTTTTTGCTCAGTTTGTTTGTCTCCCCTGAGGCTGAAAAGAGCCCAGGCTGCAGTATCAAGAAGAATCAGAAATGCCTCTAGTTGGTTCCTTGCATAAAGGATGTGCGCACACTTCTGGTTTCTATAAAGCTTCACTGGCTTGTCATGTATCTCAAATTGGAATAAGAAACTGCCATCCTAGTCTCTCAAATCCACCAAGGATCCATAGGGACTGCTCCTGCAGCCTCAGCACCCTCTACCTCTTTCCTTCTCCCTCCACTCATCAAGCTGCAGGCTCCTGCCACATTTCCTACTGAAGCCCCCTGTCTTCTCATCTGGGCCAGCCTCCCATTCTCCTGACTCTCTTCTTCCTTTTCAAATCCCAACTGAAAACTAATCTTTGTATCTTTGCCTTTAATTCTCCTCTAGTACCTGATTGAAATCTCCACCCTATTCAGTTCAATTCAATTTGAAGACACTTTATTGGCAACACAATTTTGTACAGGTGTTGCCAAAGCCAAAGGAAGGAAACTGAGATCACAGAGCCAGCTTCCAGGTCCTAGTGATGCTGGATATTGTCTCAGGTCAGATTGTATGTCCAGTTTGGTGCGGGATGCTCTATATATTGCTTTCTGCTCTGACGTTTATTGTGCTGTTCTCTTGTATTTTCCACAGTGATAGATTGTAGGATAGATTTATATGCAAGTTGTTTATATAATAATGGGGGTGTGACAGAAGGGTGCACAACGAGCCTTATATGTCCTGGCTAGCAGACATACACCATAGCCAGAGCGGAAAGGGTTAAAGGCGGTGAGCTGGAGCTCCGTCATGATGCCTAAAGGAAGGGGAGAAGTGGCAGAGAAAGAAGGAGAGTATAAGTGAAAGAAGGGAATGGGAAGGGCTTCCAGAAGGACAAAAAGTAAGGAAGGAAGCCAGGCAAGCAATGGGCAGCAGGAGGGCAGAGGGCGAATGTAACAAAGAAAGCAGCAGAGAGAGAGAGAGACGGGGAGCCTGGAGAGGGACGCGCTGCCCCAGGATGTGCCTCTGTCAGCCGGCTCTGATTAAGCGGCTGCCTTCCTGGCAGAGCCCCGGTCTCCCCCCGGCTTCCTGGCGTGGGCGGGGCCGGCTGAAAGGTTACATTTACACAATGTGCAGCTGGGCTGGAGGGGGCTGCACCATTCTGCAGAGGCTCTGTAATGGAAAAGCCCCTCTGGGGACGTGCAGAAACAGATCAGGTTACACAGAAAGGCAGTGCAGAGCTCAGGATGAGGGGGAAGGAAGGGGGGCGCCAAAAGAAGAAAGAGAAATGTTCTTCATTTTCAGCCTTTAAATAAAAGTCCAAGAAAAGAGGCAGTCCAGATGTGTTCGTTCTTAGGAACAGCAGTAGCTCAGCTGCTTCCACGTCTCTATTCTATTCCTAGGCATACAGCAAGGTTTATTTCCACCTCTGTTGCCGCTTTTCCTTTCTTTCCATCCCTCTTGTTCTGTTTCTCTCCACATTTTGTTGGCTCTCTTCCCTCTCTACCCTTTCCCATTTTCCCCAGCAGCCCCCTCCTCCTACTATGGGCTTCCAGCCCATTTGGAACTTACCCCCGTGGGGCTATGGCGCCACAGACTTTTTATTCAGGGTTACATGGAGTTTTTCCACATTTTACATCCCTTTTATTCCTCTTGTCTAGTCCGCCCATTTATAGCACCAGTCCTCTGGCTGACAGGCTTGGTCAACAATTCCCGAAGACCCTGCTAAATGATGGCTGACACTCCTTCCCACGGGCTCTGATCACTACTTCCACAGCAGCCCAGTTAGCCAAGTCTGGGAATCAAATCTGGGGCTCTTCCATGGTACTGAATGGTGCTAATGCTGAACTTATTTGAGGCTAAGTAATCCCCTTTATTGGGCTCTGTATAATAAAATAAAATACTGGTGATAATCCTCTTCCAACACAGTTCTAGAACTGTGTTTTCAGCCTTCTTCACACTGGCACCATCTATAGTCTTGGTTAACACTTTGGCCTGGATTTCCTAAAATCGCAGGCCTTGTGAATCGCGCGGTACCGAGGGGTGGGCCTGCGAAAGCCGGCAGCGATCGCACCACCGGGGTGTTATCTCTGCCGGCTTTCGCAAACCAATAGCACCACCATGAAAGGTGGTGCTATTGGGCACGTTACTGGCGGCGATAAGGGGCCTTAGCTTTTCACCGTCAGCGATGTCTTCGCCGCGTCCGCCCCGATGCCGTCCCAACTCCTCCCCTTCCAGTGACGATTCCGCTCCGATCTAGCTATCGTGTGCGAAAGCTATAGAAAATGACCCCCTTTGTTTTTTAACCAGTATGAATGAGAAAAGCCATTGCTTATCCCTGGGCATAAGCAGTATGGAATCTCCTATCTGAAATTCTGCCAGGTACTTGTGACCTGGATTGGCCGTTGTTGGAAACAAGATACTGGGCTTGATGGATCCTTGGTCTGACCCAATATGGCAGCTTGTATGTTTGCAGTGATGACTCCTTTCTCCACCTGCCCTCAGGGCCTACAGCCCACCTTAGTACATAGCCAAACTTCTACTTCTGACATAACCTACCTCAAGGGAAACAGAATTGCACAATGGGGAGGAAGAGCTCTTTTTAATCCTACATTGTTTTCTTTGAGTGGGCACCACTGGAGGAAGCAAGACCATCCTTCAACTGGAAACCACAACATGTCGTGGGTAGAAATGGGCTTTCATTCAAGCAATATACATTGTCTATATCGTTTCATGTCATTTTTTCAAATAATATGTCATTTCGGGTTTTATCTTTTTTTTGTTTTTTTAGTGCGCACTAATTCAAAGCAGTGTGAACTAAATAGAAATAGTGTGCACTAACCCAAATAGTGCATGCTATTTGAATCAGTGTGCACTAATTTGATTTAATGTGCATTGATTTGAATTGAAAAAGAAAATTATTTTAAATGAAATTAAAAAAAACAATAGTAAACAAAGAACAAAATGAAAATTAATTAAAACGAAATATTTTGCCATGCATATCAGTAGTCATGGGATCAGAGCACAATAATAGGCAGATTCAAGCTTATAGTTGAAGATCACATCTTTCAAACTTCCCAAAGAACTTGGAAAACATGCAAAGGAGCCTTAGAACCAACTTTAAGGACTATGTAAAAAAACAAACCCCAAAAAACCCTGTAAAAAGCTAAAACATTCTGTGCATAATTAAATTTGCATTAGCATCAAATTTAAAGTTTGCACAAAAAACTCCAGGAATTTTCACCATTCTGCGTGATTGCAGGTTCCAAAAAAAGCCCTGGTACATGGCCCCTGGCGGAGAACTGTTGCTAGAATGATTGGCCTTTGCGAGTTGGAAGGAGAAATAAAATATAAAAAAAAATTCCCAGGTAGTGGTGAATGTGGGCTGAAGGTACAAGAGCCTAGCACTGGTTCTGTTTAAGTTGGAAGGCCAAAAGAGCAGAGGGAACCTGCTGGAACAAAAAAAAAGGGCAAAAAAGTCTGCAAAAGCAACGCACGTTATTTTGATCTATAGTTTTAAAATATCATAAGGTTTATCTAAGATATAAATTCAGTACTAAGCAAAATTTGCACCCACTAAGACACCTTGATGGAGGGTATCCTGGAGGGCCTGAGGATTAGCGACAGAGGGTCACCTTCGCAATGCCTGTAAAGACACACTTTATTTATATATTTTTCTATTTACAAACAAATTTTCACATTTATCATCCATCATCTCTGTGCTCATATGCACTATTATAGAACAATTAAGTAGAGCATATCATAATACTACACTAAAAGAAAAAAGCAACATAATATATCAACAGTGCCCTAACCTGTAATTTTAACAGTAAGGCAACAACTATTATAGCTGATATTAAACATTAAACAATTGTTGATGGAATGGTCATTCGGCATTATTTACCCCCAATTTGCACAATACAACCGGTATCATTATTGTTAATCCCCTCTTATTCCCCATTAACCCCTCCCTCCCCTAGATCCCCTCTACCCCTTCTCCCCAGTCCTTTCCAACCACTGATAAAAGACCCCCCCCCCCCAATGCTTGGAATGAGGGTAAATTCTCCATGAAATAGATGTACTCCAGCCGCTTGATTTAAATACTTCTTACTTATACTACACCTATATGATACCAATTTGCTCCATGTAACTGTTATGCTTCATACTATAAGCGCTATGTTCTTTGTAAACCAATACGATGCTTGTAACTGTTATGCTCCATTCTATAAGTGCTGTATTCTTTGTAAACCGATATGATGTGCAAACAGCAATTGGTATATAAAAGCCTTTAATTAAATAAATAAATAAATAAATAAATTCATCACTTTATCATCTCCTGGAACTTCTTACTGTTGCCAGGATCTCACAGTTTCACACCGTGTTGCTAGAAGTACTGCATATAAGAAACCATTATGGCGTGTGGTCTTGGGTAATCCAATAATTTCGCATTAAATAGGAATATCTCCAGCCAAAACTCTATAGTGCAGGTTGTTACACTGTACCAATTTCATCCCTTCTTTCCAAAATATAACCATTGTTCGGCACTGCCACCAGATGTGCGCCATGGAACCTCTACCCCCACATCTGCTCCAGCACTGATCTGATGCCCCCTTGCTGATTGTGGAGTCTTACGTATTTTCCGCTAGCATGGCAGAGAGTGAAGATTTTGCCACACTCATGTATTTCTTCCCAAATGTCCTCTTCAAATTCCCTGCTCAGGACACACTCCCAGGCTTTTTCATGTTTCAACTTCCCCCTTCTCCATTCCTAATAACCAAGTATATATTTTGGTGATAAATCCCTTATATTCCCTGCCCTTAATCAGCATCGCCTCAAATGCAGATAGGTCCCTTCGGAGTTGATGCTCCCCTATATAGTGCGTTAAATAATGTCTTACCTGGAAGTAACTGAAACAATCCATCTTATGTAGATTAAACACTTTTTGCAGCCCAGCAAAACTTTCAATACCATCTTTAGAGCAAAATTGCCCTAGCTGCCTCAACCCCTTTTCTTCCCATCTCATAAACAGCTAATTTTCCCTTCTGGGAACAAATCCTTCACTATAGTAGATGGATGCTACTGGCGAATGGCCCTCCCAGAAGTCAAGCTCTGCCTAACTCTGGACCAGATCACCATTGTCCATTTTGTATACGGGTTCACTATACCTTTCTCCTTATGAATCCATGTCCTATCCAGTGGGATATGATGCAATGGCTCCCGCCTTACATAATCGCTGTTCTGTATGTACTCACGGCTTACATTTTCGCATCTCCCCCACTCTAAAACCGCTCTCTAATTCTTTAAGTAAGGCACTCCCAGCCCTCCCATCACTCGGGGCTGGAATAATGTCCATCGAGCTACCCTCGGTGGTCTCTGCCTCCAAATGAAAGCCTAGCAATTTTCTCTGCAGCTCTCGGAGTACCCCCTTCGGCAGCTGGATTGGAAATGTTTGAAAGGGATACAGTAGCCGGAGCAGGCTGTTCATCTTTATAATAGCTGTCCTCCCCAACCATGAGCTGGTCATCACCCGCTCCCAAATCTGCAAATATCTTTTTATTGTTCTGACAAGCGGGCCATAGTTTAGTTCTCGCAGTTTCCGTCTGTCTGGCATTATTTTTATTCCCAGGTACTTTATAGCTCCTTTTAGCCCATTGAAAAGAAAAGGCCTGTTTGAGGTTTGTTACTTGAGGCTCTTCTACACTGATGTTTAGTACCTCCAGTATAGTCATAATTATTTTTAATCCTGATACTACACTATACTGGTCTATTTTCTTTATTAAATTTGGTAGAGAAATGCCAGGTTTACATTGTCTGCAAAGAGCATTACTTTGTATTCCGACATGCCTACTTTTATCCCAGTTTTATGCCCATTATCTCTAATTTTCTGCACAAAGGCAGAAACTAAGGTGATTAGTAAGGGTGATGGGGGCAGCCTTGCCGGATCACCCTCCCCAAAGGAAAGACCTCCGTATAGCTCCCATTAAGTCTAACCCTTGCCTCTGGGGATTCGTACAGTTTTTCTATCCACGTGTGAAAGTTAGCTTGAATACCCATTTTATCTAGGATAGCAAACATAAAAGGCCAATGGACCCTATCAAAGGCCTTTCTGGCGTCAATGGCCAAAAATAAGGATTGAGGGGTGGGGAGAAGAAGGAGGATGGTGAGAGAGGGGGAAGAGGGGAGACAATACTTATAAAAAGACAATGAGGCAAGTTCTATATCCATATTAGATGGCTGTTAAGATGGTGTCCTATAATGTTCAAGGGTTAAATTTTCCAAGGAAGTATCAATTGTTATTTAAGGATCTACTATTGCTTCCAATAGTAGTTCAGCGCTTCTCATCTTCTCTTGCCTCTCGCTGGCACCCTCTGCCAGCACAGGAGCTCTTTTTCTGTGACCCCAATTCTCTTGCTTTCTCCTCTGCTCCTCCTGGGTTTGGCCTCTCTTTTATCAGGCCTGCTCTAGTCAGTGCCTTCAAGCCTTCCATCAATGATCTCACCTTATATGCTGTGCCACTTACTGTAAAACTAGGCCGATAGCGCACATTTCCTTGCCTCAGACACTGGGTAACCTCTCTCATATCTCTATGTTATTGGAGAGTTTGTGCTCCTCCCATATCACAAATCCCATTTCTTGGGCGTTTTTCATTATTGTTTCTTGAATAGGGAAGTCTCTGTAGCAAACGATAATGTCACGGACAGGTTAGATTTCTGCTGGCCCAAAGCCCTGTGCTCTCTCGATCACCATTGTCAGACTAGCAGTTTTAGCATTCTCTCCTTGTGATAGCAGAAAGTGAGATGTGAAATAGGATAATTGCCCTACAATCCTTGTACTCACTGAGCTCTGGCAATCCACGAAATCGCAGATTGTTCCTTCTCAGCCAGTTTTCTAAATCTTCCAGCTTGCCACAAATTTTGCAGCTTGATTCTGTAACTGCTCTGAATCTTTAGCCAGGTCCATCATGTGTTCGCCTGCTCTTCTACCTTTTGCTCAGTCTCATTGATGCAATTACCCAAATCTGCTATTTCTCCCCGCAGGTCTACAATCATAGCCAATATTTCTGTAAGCCAGAAACTTAAGTTATTGTTCTTGCTCTGACTCGCAAAGGTGAATTAAATTGCAAAGGGTAGAACTCCTGTTCACTCTCTGTTTGAAGTAAAAAATGCCAGGGAAGAACAGTAAAGGCAAATGGTGACATGTGAATTACTTGCCAGTACCTTTGTTCATCAAGACAGAGAGAGGCCAATTCAAATTCTTTCCTTTGAAGCATAAGAAGTCCTTCTCACCTATGCAAATGTAAAAGTATCCTTTGGCTCCACTACAAAAGGGGGTGTGTGCCATGGCTGGAAACCAGTGGTATTATCCCCTGAACTGCAATGACACCAAGTGGACCTGGCTACTATTGCTAGGATTAAATGGATATTTACGCAGAAGGAAAATTTTGAGTTGAATGGACCTATGGCAGTTCTTGGAATCAGAACTTGGGAGATAATCCTGGACAAGAGCCAATGAGGAGCAGGGGATCGATTGCTAATGAATTTTTTAAATTAAATATAAAAAAAAAGTTGTCTTTTGTGAACAGTCAGACAGGCAGCGTGAGGTAAAGACAGAAGGACACATCAATGAGGTGAGGTTCCTACCCCAGCCACTTGGCTGCTACCTCAAAGGAAAGAGCTGTTGCAGATAGATGGTAGCATTCCTCATAACCTGTTAGGATTGTGGACCCTTGGGCCGGTGAGACGACAGGTGTAGTGCTGTGGAACCCCACAGTGGGCGTCGCAGCCGGGAGGCGGCACTGAGGAGAGACTTCGAAGAGGGCTTCACCACTGGAAGCCCGAGGTCCCCCCAGGAGGAGCCCGTAGGGACCTGGGCCTCTTGGTCTTAGGTAGATCCTACGCGACCAAGGATCAGAAGAGCAGCCTGCCGAGATATCTGACGATGAGATGGCGCCCAGGAGGTCAGAAGAGACTTCACCCTTGGAAGCCCGCGGTCCCCCCTTGAGGAGCCCGTGAGGACCTGAGCTGCTGGGGCTTAGGAGAAACCTCCGGGCGGGTGAAGAAGAAGTATCTGCGACAGTGGAGAGAGACAAAGCCGAAGTCCAGAACAAGCCAAGGTCGGGAGCCAGAAGTCAGATGTCGAATGCCAAAACCAGGGACGGAAGCTGAAGCCGGAGTTGAAGAACGAAGCAAGGTCAGGAGCCAGGAATCAAATGTCGAATGCCAAAACCAGGGACGGAAGCTGAAGCCGGAGTCAAAGAACGAAGCAAGGTCAGGAGCCAGGAATCAGACGTCAGGAACAAGCAGGAACCAGGAAGCAGGAAGCACAACTAGCTACTCCGAAGAGAGAACCTCATTGCAAGGCGAGGGTTAGCTGTGACTGCTGGGTTTAAATAACCCGGCAGCATCTGATGTCATCAGGAGGCTGTCTTCAGTTTTCCCACACTGGCCCCTTTAAATCTAGAGCCCCTGCGTGCGCATGTGTGCGCCTAGGGGGCAAGGCCAGCAGCGGATCGTCGGTGGCGTCTCCCTCACAGGGAGGACGCTGCGGTAGGCCACGTCTCAGGCCTGGACGGCCACGTCTCGGGCCTGGACGGCCAGAGGGGAGCTCCCGGCCGGGGCGGGCCGCATGGTGAGTGGGGATCCCCGGGCATGGCCCGGGATCGCAACAGTACCATAGTCTGTAGAATAGAAATTATGTAGCAGTGCTGAGAAAGCAGTGTTTTGTTATTTTGTAGTGAGGGAAAAGAGTGTGAGTTTCAAGTATTTCCTGGCCTTTTGTTTCATTTATAGCTAGAAGGACAATATTTAGAATAGTATCTGCATACATTTAGTATTAGGCTGACTTAATTGAAGGGAAAGCAGGAGATTTGTCATGATTTTATATAGACATATTTTTTTTTTTTTTGTGAGAACCAGGACTTCCAATCTCTTTAAGCAAGTGGACACTGCAGCTGAACTGAGCACAGGATCTCAAGCATCTGCATCTGCTTCTTCAAGCACACAGTGGAGCAGCTTGTCTAAAGAAAAGGAAAACAGAACTCACGTGAGACTTAACTGAGAACTTATGTTATTATTCTGGCCAGAATTTAGGTGGGAGTTTAAAGTATTTTACAAGTGAACTGAAATGAGATACAGAGTAGGGTTAGTGATTTTTCTTTTATATCTTGCAACCTGATTTTCCTCACTTTTCCATGGTAATAAAATCTTCATTCTTTTTTCACTATAATGCCATTTGTCTGTGTTTGATATAGAGTATAAGAATCCTAATACACTGTGTAACTGTGCGTGCACTGATTTTATATGCAATACTTGCTGTAGGTGGGTTTTATGTTATCACTTATTGTTCTATTCTCTGCTCCAGCCTCTCCTCCCCATCACTGGGAGACCCTTTAGTTGTGTGAGCGCATTACATGTGTCTGTCCCTAAACACACAGCTGAGAGGTGGAGTTATTTTTGTGGCCCCTCCCACAATAGGGGAGATATTTATATTTTGCTTTTAACACCTGCCAGTTCATCCTTAAGCTGTTGGAACTACTGCTTCAGCTCATTTCTTGGGGTGACCAGCACAGCATGTCCTCTGGCTTCCCTCTCACTCCCTTCTTCTGAATCGGAGGAGGCAAGCGCATGTGGCTCCTGCATTTTCTGGCCTTGTTTTTTTCCAGAGTCGAATGCGCTGAAATAAGATTTAATTTCCCCCATTCTTTGTTGTGCTGCCATTCTGCAAGGCTTGAGGTGCTTGATTTCACTAATTTACACAGTCTCACATTTATAAATCACAGCTTATGATCACTTATAATCCCCTGGCTGAGCCATGTACAGAATTAAGTGGCCATTCACGGACATGAGGTCACTTCCTCTCTGTAAGGACACACTTTAACGCATGACTGTGTGTACAGCTGCAAGACTGATGTGCTGACTCTTTGTCTACATAAATGTTCTCAGTTCTCAGCTGTAGGACTATTTCTTTCTCATTTTTATTCTGCATGTACTCACATGTTCTCAGCTGTAGGGGGTCTATATCTTCCTCTTTCTTCTGCAAGGTCAGATGTGATAGATTCTAGGGATGTGCAGAGGGAAAAATTTGATTCCATTCATTTATTTGTTTTGTGGGTCACATTCATTTGTTTAGTTCATTTCGAACAAAAAATGTTTTCATGCATTCATTCTAGTCGTTCATTTGTTTTCCATTAAAATCAATGGGGGAAGCAATGCAGCCTATTCTGGGCTCCCAGATTGGGGTTTTCTAATCATTTCTAATGAAACATGTGGGTAGACATTATCAGAAGGGTGAAGGACATTCCAACAAACCAAGACTATATTAACATGGCACCAAAAGTAGCAAAAACAGCCTAAGAAACTGTAATGGGGCAAAACGGCATTGTGAGAAGTGCAAAGCAGCCACCCACAGTAGCAAGAACACCTCAAAGCTCCAAAAGAGGTGCAAAGGGCACCAATCAAATTGGTACAAAACTCTAGGCAAGGAGAAACCAGAGGAAGATTCCTGGAGGAAGCCTGATTTGTTTCTTTACGGCATCATTTGGGGAAGGGGCTGGCAGATTAAGCTTGGAGTTGATCTTTCCTTTTTCTGTGATATAATCTCAGCCCTGTCAATCTCAGTCCTTCTAAATGGAGGCTAAGATGCTACTGCCCCAAATTCTCTTCAGCCAGTAGTTATTCAATATCCTGTGATTCAAAGAATCTAGGACATGTTACTTCTTCTGAATCAATTTTTGCAAATACTACCTCCATTCCCTAAGAAATAGTACTCATGGAGGAGCCCAGTGCTGGTTTTGGGTGTTGCATTTCTGGTGCCCCTGTCCTTGTCTCTTCCCTGCTAACGCCAGCCTCAGATGGTTTTCCCACTTTTTGCCCCTGTTCGAAAGCAAGAGGGAAAGGAACTGGTGGTAGCACATGCTCTTCCAATTTTAATTTCTTATGACTTGAACCAGCTTTCACTCCAGATATTCTGCGGCTAAAAATATCTCTCTTAATTTAGGGATAGGATTCCCTTTTTTCTCAGTTCTACTACTGCTTGTACTTTTGACAGGCTGGGCTGGTTCTGCAGCAACATCCAATCCTCTGCCCCTTTTATTCTTCTGCTTACTGCCATTCTCTCCTCTCCCTTTTGCTCAAAATGGCATAATGGAATTGGATGTGGCTACTGGCTTTTTTATGTCACAATGTAGTTTGGTGTACTGTACTACTTAATTAATAAAGCCACCTCCCAAAGAAGAAGAAGCCTACATTTTCAATTCACATTTTCCAAAGTCAACATTGCTTTATTCATCATTTATTAAACAGTGAAATATCTCTTGTTTGTAAAACCTCTACCACTCATCAATATATTAAAATACAAAACTTTTTTCATTTATGCAGTACAACACCAAATATTTTTTCACAAATACACCCCACCGCTAATATTAAACACACGACCACACATTAAAAAATAACAATTCTTTCTCACAAACACTCACCACGTCATCACATTCATTCCCTCTCACAGCAATGTTGACTTTGGAAAATGTGAGTTGAAAATGTAGACTGTCTCCTTCTTTGGGAGGTGGCTTTATTAATTGAGATTTACAGACGGTCTGATTTGCGGTTTATAAGTCTTTATTGTGTGGGGTACTGTACTACTCACCAGTACTTTACTACTCACTCTAATACTCAGTCTAATACTGAATGAGTGTGTCTGTGACACACACTCAATTAAGTTGACAAACTGAGTACACTTCAATGCTTAGCAAACATTGCCAAGCAGAGTTAGCAGCTTGCCAGTGGCACAAACTCTCTCCCTCATAGTGGGGTACATTTTTTAAAAAAGCGCAAGCACGTACTTTTGTTCGCGCACCAGGCACAAACAAAAGTACACTGGATTTCAGTAGATACGCGCGTAGCTGCGCGTATCTTTTAAAATCCGGGGTCGGCGCTTGCAAGGGGGTGGATGTTTGTGCACCTTGCGCGCGCTGAGCCCTGCACGCGCTGCCCGTTCCTGCACACACTGCCCGTTCCCTCCGCCTCCCCTCACCTTCCCCTCCCTAACCCATCCCCCCAGCCCTATCTAAACCCCCCCTACCTTTATCGCAAAAGTTATGCCTGCCTGAAGCAGGCATAACTCGCGCGTGCCGGTGGCCCTCTGGCGCACTATCACCCGACCCGGGGGCTGGTCCAGAGGCTCGGCCACGCCCCGAATGTCGCGCCGCCCCCCCTACATGCTCCCCTAGCAAATCCCCGGGACTTACACGCGTCCTGGGGCTTGTGCACGCAGGGGGGGGGGGGGGTTTAAGGTTTATGCGAGTAACCCTTTTAAAATCCGCCCCAGTGTGTGCAAAAATGTCTGTCTCACACACACACATATACACAGTGTGTGCATTGCTGACTGGCTTCTTTTGCACACACAAAAGAACTGTCAGAGAAGAAACTGACAAAACTGCTCCTCTGTTCTTGATCTGAAGTCTGCTCTATAAGCAGTGCACTGCCACTGTGCAGAGACAAAAAAATCATTGATTGTTCACTGCTTCTTTCTCCACTGCCCTGCTCAAGTGAACAGACAGAATGCAGAGTTTCTATGTCTCTCTCTCACAGTGAGATCACTGTGATTGAAGCAGTGAAAATAAAAAGTGCTTTGCAAATGCCAAAATTCTTCTATCTCCTTCTTTTTTATACCTTTTCTTTCATGCTAACAGAGCTTACAAAAAGACAAGTTTTCCTGTGAAATCCAACAGAGAAAATGGAGTTTCTTTGCACATGCTCAGACCTTTCAATGGGAGGACACCAGTGTCACTTAATCCAGGTGCCAGCTAAAGGCAAGTTAAAAAAAATGCTTCACTTGATTAATCTTCATCCTGTCTACTTCCCTGCTTCTCCCAACTCAGCTCCATTCAGACTACTATCTCACAGGCATTGCTTAATTGCTGTAGTTACTTTCAGGAGAAATCTTCCCAGTCTCACTGCAGCCTCTTACATGGGCCATAGACTTGAATGGGAAACATTAAAGAATGAAAATGGTCTAATTCATTGTAATTTACCCATTTATTTCAAACGAATGCACATGCCCAATTGGTTCCATTCTAAAGTCTTTGTCATACATTCTGATTTCTGTGTCCCCTTCTGGTATATTTTTCCTCTTCCTGTTTCCTGCCTTGGCCACTTCCTTCATCTGTCAGCTGTCGCTTCTCTACATTTGTGCAGCTTAAGATGACATCTGTACCTTGCTAAGAAGAAAGAGCATAGTTTGCTTAGTAACTAGAATAATAGCCTGGGAACCAGAAGACCTGAGTTCAGATCCTGCCCCTAACACTTGTTGTGACAATTTACTTTATTTTCCATTGCCTCGTGTAGATGGTATGCTCTCTAGGGTAGGGTCTTATTTTACCTGTATGTAATTTACTGTAAAGCCCTCAGGATAAGGTGGTGTATAAGTGCTGAAATAATTATAGATGGGGTTTAAATATCTGCTTTCTTATGTTGTCTCATTCTTTACATCCCAGCAATGATATGCTGCTGTAATGACAAGAGAAGCAGTTGTTATGGCTGTCATAAGATGCAGATAAGCCAGCCTATTGCCTCTGGGGGGAGGGCATTGAGAGAAAAGTATGATGTTCCTCTCCTCTGCATCTCCTCCAGTGGCCCACACATTGGCTGTCTGAACCACTGGAGCTCCATAGATAGAGTGCTATGCACAAACAGCTGATCAGTGAACTGCACAGCTACGTGGAAGAGCAGAGACACTGGCACCATAGAAAAAGGAGCATTTGGATTCAAAGCAGCAGCCCGAGCAGGAAAAGGAAAGGTAAGGTGTCCATGGACTAGGGGTTGGATGGAGAGAGCAGGGGCTTGGCAGGGCATCAGAGGAGAACTTCCTCCTCACTCCCGTCCAGGACTGCCCAGGTGTCATTTAGCCCAGAAATGGTCTAGCTGTGGTCCGTCAGGCCAACAGTTTGCTGCAAACTTGGGGTCTGGGATAATCCTAGTCATACTCTCCCCTTGACCTTGCCTCATCAGCAGATGAATTAGTAAAGAATAGACTACAAGTTTAATTTATGTTATGTCTTTTAATATCAATGCATATTTTAATTTCTTAGCATTCAGACAGGTGAATCCAGAACCAGTGGTTTATGCACCTCTTCCAGCAGATGGAGTCAGAGCAAAGTTGACGTCAAGGTATATATACCCCTTCACTGACATCAGCCTGCCAGTATTCTCTGTCTCCATCAGATAGTGGACGTGCATCTCCCTACTTGGGATTGCGTTGAAGTTTAATGGGAAAAAGAAGGATAGACGTTTATTGCCCTGCTCTCCTGTGATGATACCTTATAGACCCTTTCCTGAGGTGATTTTGGTGGATTTTCCGTCAGATGAGTGCCTTGTTCCAGTAGCTGGTTTTTCCAGCATGGACTTAGCTGTAAAGAACAGCTGAAAGGTAAGCGGGTGCAGTGGTAATGGTACATGCCCTCTCCCCCCACAGCCGGAGACCGACTCCATTCTCGGCTGAAATGGGCTGAGCTTAGATAAAGAGTTTAAAATAAAAAGGAAGTGAAAGAGGGGCAGTTGATTTTAGGGATTCCTTTTCCCTCCAGTCTCCATGTTTGGTGCACCAGTCCGATGTTCGTTCCTACCTCCAGGGGAGTTGGGAAATTCGGGTAGCCTGGCGGGTTGAGCAGTCCTTTGGGCTAGGCCCCGCTTTCAGTTTCCAAATTTTGCCATATGATAGGCTGCGGCATGTAAGTCTGCCCTCTTTAGGACGTCAGTTTGCACCGAACACCTGGCTGGACGCCCGGGCTGTGTGTCTAATAGTGCGCCTAGTTGGACGCCCAGTTGAGTGCATATGTTCGCTCAATTGTGTGCATAGGACGCCTTCTGGAGCACTTGATAGTGCACCTGAATGCGCCTAATTGGACGCACAATGGTGCTCTTCCGGGCACCTAAACGTTGGATGCATGAGAAATTGGGTATCCAGCTGATCGGGTATATTGGGTGTCTAATTTTTGGACACCTAATTTTTGGGACGTCCAGTCCTTTTCAAGTGATCAGCTCAACGCGCACTCTTCTGGGAGTCAGTGTAGAGTGTATGATTTATTATGGCGCCAATAGCAAAGAAGCCTAAGCGCCTTGCCCTGTGTGCTGCTTGCCATATTCGGTCATCTCAGCCTGGAATTTCCTCTAATTTGTGTCAGCACTATTTGGAACCTCAAGAAGCCTTGTTTCCATCTGATTTTGCTAAGCCAGGTCCTTCCCAGCTTGTTGTGGGAATGGAAAAATAGTTGCCAGAGATCTCGCCTGGAATTGGGACTCCAATTCCTCAGTACCAATGGCCCCTGGTTTTGGCCTGGATCCGTCTACCTTTTCTTGGGTGGAATTTTCTCAAGGGCTGCAGTCTTTTCTTCAGGCACAATCATTGGCCCCAGTTAATAGCGATTCAGGATCGCACCTGGTGTTGTGCATAAGTGTCAGAGTAAGTCTAGACCTGCCACAAGTCGGTCCAATAGGGACCCAGACGGCATGGATGATGAAACTGATCCTTATTCCTTGGAGAATGGGGAAATTCCTCCAGGGCTGGAGCCATATAGATCTATGTTGCGTTTCTTTCATAGAGATGAGTTACTGGCTCTGATTTCCCAGACATTGAAGATGCTGGGAGTACCAGGGGCTGATTCCATGTCTGAGCCAAAGAAAGATCCCATTTTGACTTCTTTGCATAAAGCCTTGTGTTTCTTTCCTATTATGGAGGCTATTCAAAAATTGATTGAGCTTGAATGGGGCGCCCTGGAAGCTAATTTTAAAGGGGGACGAACCTTGTAAGGGCTGTATCCCTTGGATCCAGCTGCAAGGGAGCAGTTGCATTTTCCAAAAGTATATGCGCTCATGTGTGCTGTCACCAAGAGCACAACTATTCCCATGGAAGGGGGATCAGCATTAAAGGATGCTCAAGATAGAAGACTTAAGGCCATCCTTAAGCAAGCCTTTGAAGCAATGGCAATGAATTTCAGATAGCTTCATGTTGTTCCCTGGTGGCTTGCTCTTGCTTACTTCTCTGTCAAAAGTCAACAAATCTGATGTAAGTTCCAGGGCAGTGATGGAACCAGCAACCGCTTTTTTGGCAGATGCGGGCTGTGACCTGGTCCCACTTCGGCCAGAGTCTTACTAAATTTCTCTTTAAAGGATCACTCTTGTTTGGGAGTGAGCTGGAGAAATTGGCCAATAAGTGGGGTGAGGCTCAGATTCCTAGGTTGCCAAAGGACAAGAAGCAGACGCCTTGCTCCTTCAGCATGAAAGGTCATGCAAGGGGTTTCAGACGTTTTCTTCCTTATAGAGGAGCGGCTTCTCAGAGGATTCGGCCCTGAGGCAGGACTCAGTCCTTTCATCCCAGACAACCGAGCGGCTTCTCAGAGGATTCGGCCCTGATGCAGGACTCAGTCCTTTCATCCCAGACAACCCAGAAGAGGTGCAGGCTCAGGTAGTGGTGCCCTCCCCCGAGCCGCTTAATGAAGGTGTGCTGACTCACCCCAGGAACAGGAGATAGGGGGTCGTCTCTCTCTATTTTATTGGAGGTGGGTTGAGATCACGTCAGACCCATGGGTGCTGGAGGTGATAAGAGACTGTTATGCTCTGGAGTTCCTCAGTGTGT
This sequence comes from Rhinatrema bivittatum, assembly GCF_901001135.1. NCBI lineage: Eukaryota > Metazoa > Chordata > Amphibia > Gymnophiona > Rhinatrematidae > Rhinatrema > Rhinatrema bivittatum. The sequence goes on along the minus strand of NC_042622.1, from coordinate 82,226,535 downwards.
CTTGGGACGTCTTTATGGTGTCTCCATGCAACTCTCCGCAGAAGAAACAAGCAGTGGAGTGTATGTTATCAAGATTCCTCAGCCTGTGGGCTGTAATCCCAGAGCCCAGGTCTCAAGAAAATATGGGCCAACATTCCATTTACTTCGTAGTGCTGAAAAAGGAAGGCTCCTATCGCCCCATCCTAGATCTCAAGGCAGTCAACCGTCATTTGCAGGTGACGCGATTTGGCATGGAAACCTTATGCTCAGTGATGATGGCAGTACAGTTGGGGGAATTTCTGACGTCCCTGGATTTGTCAGAAGTGTAACTTCATATTCCCATCCGACTGGAGCATCAGCGATTTCTATGTTTCGCTGTGTTGGGGCAAAACTATTGGTATTACTTTTTGGTCTGGCCACCGCACCAAGAACATTTTCCAAATTTATGGTGGTGGTTGCAGCAGTGTTAAAAAAAGGATGGCATTCTGGTTCACTCGAACTTAGACGATTAGCTGATTTGCACCAAGAGCCTGCAAGGGATCTTCTTATTGCAGGAAGTAGGCTGGGTGGTAAACTTGGCCAAGAGCAAGCTGCAGCCATCCCAAACATTGGCGTACGTAGGTGTTCACTTCAACACAAAGCAAGTAGGGTGTTCCTGCCGGAGAGCCACATTCAAGGGCGCAGGTATGACTGTCAGAATCAGTGCGCACAACTGTGTGGTCTTATCTACAAGTAATCGGATTGATATAGCCACCCTAGAGATGGTTCCGTGGGTGAGGGCACATATGCTTCCTCTTCAGTACACCCTGATGGCTCATTGGAGTCCTCAGTCTCAAGACTATTTGATTTGGAGTCACCTTCCAGTGAAAATCGACATATAGTTGCAGTGGTGGTTGCAAGCGGATCATCTAAGGAAAGAGGTTTCCCTACGATCACCGGACTGGCTAGTATTCACAACAGATGCGAGCCTCCAGGGTTGGGGGGCCCACTGTCAGAAGTTGACAGCGCAAGGAGTACAGAAGTTTTTTTCTGGAGCATCAATCACTTGGAAGCCTGGGCTGTCCGGTTGGTGTGCTTACGATTTGTGGACTGATTACAGGGGTGAGGTCTGGATAATGTCAGACAATGCCACGACAGTGGCGTACATCAATCACCAGGGAGGAAGCAAGAGCCAGCAAGTGTTGCAGGAAATAGCCCAACTTATGGATTGGGCTAAAGTGCATCTTCAGGAGATTTCAGCCTCCCACATTGCAGAAAAAGACAATGTAAAAGCCGATTTTCTCAGCAGACGGAGTCTGGACCCAGGAGAATGGGAATTGTTGAACGAGGCATTCCAGCTCATAGTGGACCACTGGGGTCTCCCTTATCTAGACCTTCTGACAACATTTCACAATGCGAAGGTTTCTCGCTTCTTCAGTCGCAGGAGAGAGCAAACGTCCTTGGGTATCGATGACCTTATACAGGAGTGGTTGAGGGCAAGCTCCTATATGAATTTCCTCCATGGCCCATGTTGGGCAGAATCATTCGGAGGATCAAGAGTTATACGGGGATGGTACTTCTTGTGGTACCAGATTGGCCCAGGAGGCCATGTTATGCAGATCTGCAAAGGCTCCTAGTGGACTCTCCTATCCGATTACTGGTTTACAGGGATCTGCTGCGACAGGGCCCTGATCTTCATGAAGATCCAACTCTATTTTATCTTATGGTATGGGCCTTGAGAGGGCTCGGATGCTGAAGCGTGGGTATTCCTCTGCGGTGATTGCCACCTTGCTAAGAGCAAGAAAGTTCTTCACTTCCTTAGCCTATGTGCGGGTTGGGTGAGTGTTTGAGGCTAGGTGTGAGGATCGAGGGGGTCCTCATTCGGTTAAGATCCCTCTTATTCTGGAGTTTTTGCACGGTGGATTGAAAAAGGGTAGGCCCTTAATTCATTGAAAGTACAGGTGGCGGCGGTCGGCTGTTTTCAAGGACAAGTGAATGGTGGTCCCTTGTCAGCTCAACCAGATGTGGCTTGTATCTTAAAAAGTGTGAAGTATATTCGTACTTCCCTGTAGTTGCCAGTATCTTTGTGGAGTTTTAATCTAGTTTTGAATTTCTTGGCGGGTTCCACCTTCCAACCACTGCATAGCCTGTCCTTGAGGTTACGTATGTTGAAAACGGTGTTTCTTATGGCAGTTTTTTCTGCACAAAGAATCTCCGAACTGCAGGCATTGTCTTACCGGGAGCCATTCCTGAGAGTAACTCTATGGGCTATATAGATACGTACTGATCTGTCTTTTTTGCAAAAGGTAGTCTCAGATTTTCATTTGACTCAATCAATTTCCCTCACATCTCTGGACAGAGAGAGAGATGCAGATGAATATTGCCTGTTATGATGGCTGGATGTTAAGAACATAAGAACATGCCATACTGGGTCAGACCATGGGTCCATCCTGTTTCCAACAGTGGCCAATCCAGGCTAGAAGAACCTGGCAAGCACCCAAAAACTAAGTCCATTCCATGTTACTGTTGCTAGTAATAGCAGTGGCTATTTTCTAAGTCAACTTAATTAATAGCAAGTAATGGACTTCTCCTCCAAGAACTTATCCAATCCTTTTTTAAACTCAGCTAAACTAACTGCACTAATCACATCCCCTGTCAACAAATTCCAGAGTTTAATTGTGCGTTGAGTGAAAAAGAACTTTCTCTGATTAGTTTTAAGTGTGCCACATGCTAACTTCATGGTATGCCCCCTAGTCCTTCTAAGAGGCATATATTGAGGAATTTGGAGGTTTCTGAACCTCTCAGGAAGATGGACTGTTTTTTTATACTCCATAATGGGAGTAAACAGGGTGAACCTGCATCATGGGCTACAATAGTCTGCTGGATTAAGGAGGTAGTCACGGTCGCATATGTGGATGCTGAGCAGCCATTGCCTAGTCAGATTAGGGCTCATTCCACTAGGGCTCAGGTGGTATCATGGGCAGAGATTAAATTGCTGTCTCTCATTGAGATTTTCTGAGCTGCAACAAGGTTCTCGTTACATACTTTTTCCAGGCATTACTGCCTGGATGTGCAAGCCTGGGAAGACGCAGCCTTCGCACATGCGGTTTTGAGTGGATCTCAGGCAGCCTCCCGCCCTGTTCGGAAGTAGCTTTGGTACATCCCACTGATTCTAGAGCCACCTGTCTAAAAACACTAAGAAAGGAGAAATTACTACTTACCTTATAATTTTCTTTTCTTTAGTACAGACAGGTAGATCCACTTTCCCAACCTTGGCTGCCGAATGGTTGTGCTATGGTCCTTCTGCATGGCTGTGTATTCCAAGGAGTACTGGTGAGTGTCAATCCAGTCCCTAGACTACTGTTATTGCACTCCTTGTCTGAGCTTAGTGGTTTCCTGTTGGCTGAGTACTGGAGTGGTTGTTTGTTAATAATCAAGTTTTTGTTAGTTTGTCCACAGTTGGCTTTTGCAGAGAATACTGGCAGACTGATGTCAGTGCAGGGGTATGTATACCAAGAAGTCAACTTTGCTCTGTCTCCATTTGCTGGTAGAGGTGCATAACCCACTGGTTCTGGATCCACCTGTCTTTACTAAAGAAAAGGAAATTATCAGGTAAGTAGTAATTTCTCCTTTGTTTACAGTATATGGCTAGTGTGTAGTGTCTATTCCTGTAGGACTTGTTTTGTGCTGGAGTATGTGTGACAGAACAGTGCTATAGGTGGGGTGTGGCATGAAGGGGAATATGAGTTACATATATAGCAACTTGTGCTATTAAGAATTGATTATATGTAGTGCTGACATATAATACTTTGAGAAGCCGTTGTGGGTTTGTCTTACTTGCTATTCTAGCAGTGCTGTATATGTCTTTTGTTATCCATTGAGTCCTTTGTACTCAAACTTTAGTGGATGTGCATCGTGTCCTGGAGTAGCTGAGAGTTTACCTGCATGTAAGCTATATGTAGTGCAAGTATGAGTTGTGAGTTGTAACTGAACAAGTATTAGAGAGTGAAAAGGTGTAAAATTATGATAGTATGTGAAAATAGGCTTAGCACAGGATAAGAGTTGTTATGAATATTCTATAGGCTAATGAGTACATTCTATAATTGGATGAACTCAATTAATATTAGTGTCATAAAAAGAGCCACCGAAGAATTTTAGACTGATTCTACAGGATCAAAAACCCTTCATATTAGTTAAGCACAGTAGGATTCAAATATCACCACCAACTGAAAGAACTTTGCAGGAGTAGATAGTATGATTTCAACTCTTGCTGGGATCGCTACAGAACTCATGGTGATGGGGGGGCACTAACAGGTCCCTTTATCTCTGTTTCCTGAAAACTATTATTCTTATACATAGAGTGGGTAATTTTATAACAACCCACACAATATATGCATTTCAAAAATGTATAAGTTACACCAGTTTTCAAAGTGAATTTATGTGCTTCAGTTCACTTTCAGAATTAGATAAGGTGCACATACTAACGCACACAAAGTTTTCCTTGCTTGTAGGTGTTAAATTTGCGCACATACTTTTTAAAATCAAAAGTATGCACATAAATCCCAACTCCATCCACCCTCCCCCTGCAACACTTATTTTTCTGTGCATAAAAGAATGTGGCAAAATCAGGGATGCATTCTTTTATACACACAGCCCCCATGCAATTTTATAACAAGCTGTTTGTGCACATATACCCAGGTTTTCCTGCTCAGAAATGGATTTGAAAATTACCCCCCGTAATGATTTGTACCTGGTCAGCCCAGTTCTTTTTCTTGCTAAGGTTTATTACTGTGTTAACAATAAAAGTGGTTGCTTCTTGGGAGAAGAGAGAAAGCTGGCATGGAGAAGATGAGGTCTTCCAGTTCCACTCGGGTGCACAGGAAGATACTGGGTACTGCAAGATCTTCCATTCAAAAAGACAGGGAAGTGATCTCTGGTTGGAGAAAGAAAGCTGCAGTTTGTTAAGGCAATAGAAAACGTAACTGCCTTCTAGAGGGAAGAGATGATTCTGTGTCCCACGGTGAGCACCTCCATCATATTTAGCCTTTGTAAATGAAGGCTGCCATGCAAAAGCTGGAAATCAGAGAAAGCAGGAAGGAGACCAAGTGAGTCATGAGGGAGAGATGCAGAGATCAGGAGACAACAGAGTAATAGCAGTGGAACAAACTTCTAGAGGAAAAAGAGAAAGCATTACAACTTAGGTAGGAATGAGAAAGGGTTGGAAGGGGATAAACAGAAACAGAAAACAAAGAGACAAGTGTGAAAAAGGGAGTGAGAACAGGGCCTCTCTGATTCCATGTGCTTCATACCAGACATTGTCTAGACTGTAGCAATTACTGGCAGCATGGAACACGCAGGCTCTGCCATTTCAGCTGAAAGCGAGCTTAACAAAGAGAAAAAGGAGAGAGAGAACAGCTAGTAACATACCCAGAGCTCCATGCAGGAACAGGGGTGGTATTGCGCTATTGAAGAGCAGAGGAGGCAATGCTCTGTACAGGATCAGGGGAGGCAGCGCTCTATGCAGGAGCAGGGAGGCAGTGTTTGGTACAAGAGCAGGGGAGGCAGCACTCTGTACAGGATCAGGGGAGGCAGCGCTCTGTACAGGATCAGGGGAGGCAGCACTTTGTACAGGATCAGGGGAGGCAGCGCTCTATGCAGGAGCAGGGAGGCAGTGTTTGGTACAAGAGCAGGGTAGGCAGCACTCTATACAGGTTCAGGGGAGGCAGCGCTCTGTGCAGGAGCAGGGAGGCAGTGTTTGGTACAGAAGCAGGGGAGGCAGCGCTCTATTCAGGAGCAGGGAGGCAGTGTTTGGTACAAGAGCAGGGGAGGCAGCACTTTGTACAGGATCAGGGGAGGCAGCGCTCTATGCAGCAGGAGGGGTGGTAGAGCTCTATTCAGGCTCAGAGGAGGTAGCACTCCATACAGGATCAGGGGAGGCAACAATCCATGCAAGAGCAGGGAAGGCAATACTTTGTACAGAAGGAGGGGAGGCAGCGCTCCGTGCAGCAGGAGGGGAGGCAGCGCTCTGTACAGGATCAGAGGAGGCAATACTCCATTCAGGAGCAGGGGAGCCAACACTCTGTACAGGAGCAGGGGAGGCAGCACTCGTACAGAACCAGAGAAGGCAGCGCTCCATGCAGGAGGAGGAGAGGCAGTGCTCCGTACAGGATCAGGGAAGGCACCACTCCATGCAGCAGGAGGAGAGGCAGTGCTCCGTACAGGATCAGGGAAGGCACCACTCCATGCAGCAGGAGGAGAGGCAGTGCTCTGTACAGGATCAGGGAAGGCACCACTCCATGCAGGAGGAGGAGAGGCAGCGCTCTGTACAGGATCAGGGAAGGCAGCACTCCATGCAGCAGGAGGAAAGGCAGCGCTCTGTACAGGATCAGGGAAGGAAGCACTCCATGCAGCAGGAGGAAAGGCAGCGCTCTGTACAGGATCAGGGAAGGAAGCACTCCATGCAGCAGGAGGAGAGGCAGCGCTCTGTACAGGATCAGGGAAGGCAGCACTCCATGCAGCAGGAGGAGCGGCAGCGCTCTGTACAGGATCAGGGAAGGCAGCACTCCATGCAGCAGGAGGAGAGGCAGCGCTCTGTACAGGATCAGGGAAGGCAGCACTCCATGCAGGAGGAGGAGAGGCAGCGCTCCGTACAGTATCAGGGAAGGCAGCACTCCATGTAGCAGGAGGAGAGGCAGCGCTCCGTACAGGATCAGGGAAGGCAGCACTCCATGCAGCAGGAGGAGAGGCAGCGCTCCGTACAGGATCAGGGAAGGCAGCACTCCATGCAGGAGGAGGAGAAGCAGTGCTCTGTACAGGATCAGGGAGGGCAGCACTCCATGCAGGAGGAGGAGAGGCAGTGCTCCGTACAGGATCAGGGAAGGCACCACTCCATGCAGCAGGAGGAGAGGCAGTGCTCCGTACAGGATCAGGGAAGGCACCACTCCATGCAGCAGGAGGAGAGGCAGTGCTCTGTACAGGATCAGGGAAGGCACCACTCCATGCAGGAGGAGGAGAGGCAGCGCTCTGTACAGGATCAGGGAAGGCAGCACTCCATGCAGGAGGAGGAGAGGCAGCGCTCTGTACAGGATCAGGGAAGGCAGCACTCCATGCAGCAGGAGGAGTTGCAGTGCTCTATACAGGAGCAGGGAAGGCAGCACTCCATGCAGCAGGAGGAGAGGCAGCGCTCTGTACAGGATCAGGGAAGCAGCACTCCATGCAGGAGGAGGAGAGGCAGTGCTCTGTACAGGAGCAGGGAAGGCAGCACTCCATGCAGCAGGAGGAGTTGCAGTGCTCTGAACAGGAGCAGGGAAGGCAGCACTCCATGCAGGAGGAGGAGAAGCAGTGCTCTGTACAGGATCAGGGAAGGCAGCACTCCATGCAGCAGGAGGAGAGGCAGCGCTCTGTTCAGGAGCAAGGGAGGCTGCACTCTGTACAGGATTAGGGGACTCAGTGCTGTATACAGGATCAGAGGAGGCAACACTCCATGCAGGAGGAGGAGAGGCAGCACTCCATGCAGTTGCAGGGAAAGAAGCAGTTCATGCAGGAGCAGTGGAGGCAGCGCTCTGTACAGGAGCAGGGGAGGCAGCACTCCATGCAGGAGGAGGAGAAGCACTGCTCCATGCAGAAGCAGGGAATGTTACTCTCTCTACAAAATCAGGGGGAGTCAGCACTCCAAGCAAGAGCAGGGGAGGCAGTGCTCTGTACGGGATCAGAGAAAGCAGCGCTCCATACAGGAGCAGGGGAGGCAACACTCGGTAAAGAAACAAGGGAAGCAGCACTACATGCACGAGTTGACTTTATCAGTCTGCATCTGAGACTGATAAAGTTCAGTCTACATTAAATACACAATGCTTCACATTATAGCATCAGGTAAATTAGGGTGATTTTGAAAAATAAATTACTGTATTAGTTTTAGAAATACAATATATGCTCCTGGGGGAATTCTGTGCAAACAATTTAAAATTCTACGCACAAAAACTTAAAATTCTGCAAAATTCTGTTTACTTTATATTGGGTCAGAATAAAGCAATATACATGACAGTCTTTAAGTAATTAATTTAAAATGCAGTACAGAAAAAAATTATTACTTAAAGATGCAGATATAGTGCTATATTATCTCAGTAGTTTAACATCTCTATAGTTTTATTTTATCAAACTGCATCAGTCTCAAACTTATACAATAAGAAAGCAACTCTCGCTTTAATCCTCCTGCACGCTGCTCACAGTTGCTTCCTGCACAGCCTAAGTCTTGCTGCTCTCTATAGGCCTGGTTCTTAGAGAACCAGACCCTACTGCCGTCTCCTACCATAGTCTGCAGCTGGGATTTGTGCTTCCCCTTTCACTATAGCTGCAACTACATTCACCCCATGGCAGTGTTCATTTAAACCTGACCTACAGTCTCCATGAGTGTGTTCTCTTCTGGAGGGGTCTCCCAAGTCCATCTGCTCTACCTCATTTTCAGGACTGCTCAGCACCTCCATCTCTTTGTCTCTTCATCTGGTTCTAGTAGAGCTCCTTCTTGTTCCTGCCCCATCCCTCCTTCAGACAAGCTCTTACCCTTCTCCCACCATGCCCAGGGACTCTTTCATCCACTCCATAGGGCAAAGTCTGGGAAGTTCCTCCCCCTCCAGAAACCCTGTGCCTTCTGGGAGTTGGAGTCTGTAAACCAGAAGCTTAAGACATTGTTCTTGCTCTGACTAGCAAAGGTGAATTCAATTGCAAAGGGGAGAACCCCTGTTCACTCTCTGAAGTAAAGGCAAATGGTGATATGTGAATTTCTTATTAAGGCCTTGTTGGTTGAGACAGGGAGGGGCAATGCAAATGCTTTCCTTTGAAGCCTACAGAAGCCCTTCTCACTTATGCAAATGTCAAATTACCCTCTGACTCCACTACAAGGATGGGGGGGAGGGTGCTCTGGCTGGAAGCCAGTGGTATGATGCCTTAAACTGCAGTGATACCAAGTGGACCTGGCTACAATTGATAGGATCAAATGGATATTTGTGCAGAAGGAACATTTTGAGTTGAATGGACCTATGGCAGTTCTTGGAACCAGAACTTGGAGTGTAATCCCGGACCAGAGCCAAAGAGGAACAGGGGATCGATTGCTAATGAACTTTTTAAATTAGGTATAAAAGAAAGGTTGTCATTTGTGTACAGACAGTCAGGCAGAGCGAGCAAAAGACAGAAGGACATAGCAATGAGGTGAGGTTCCTACCCCAGCCACATGGCTGCTATCACAAAGGAAAGAGCAGTTGCAGATAGATGGGAGCGTTCCTTATAGCTATAGTCTGTAGAATTGTAATTACATAGCAGTGCTGAGAAAGCAGTGATTTGTTATTTTGTAGTGGAGGAAAAGAGTGTGAGTTTCAAGTATTTCCTGACCTTTTGTTTCATTTATAGTTAGAAGGACAGTATTTAGAATAGTATCTGCATACATTCAGTATCAGGCTGACTTAGTGCAGGGAAATTTGGAAGATTTGTCATGATTTTATATAGAATAGAGAGGGAATTTATTTTTTTTTTTTGTGAGACCTGGGACTTCCAATTTCCTGTAGATTGTGGACCCTGCAGCAGAAGTGGGCACAGGATCTCAAGCATCTGCATCTGCTTCATCAAGCACACAGTGGAGCAGCTTGTCTAAAGAAAAGGAAAACAGAACTCACGTGAAACTTAACTGAGAACTTATGTTATCATTCTGGCCAGAATTTAGGTGGGAGTTTGAAATATTTTGCAAGTGAACTGATCTGAGATACAGAGTAGGGCTAGTGATTTTTTCTTTTATATCTTGCAACCTGATTTTCCTCACTTTAACATGGTAATAAAATCTTCATTCTTTTTTTACTATAATGCAATTTGTCTGTGTTTGCTATAGAGTATAAGAATCCTAATGTGCTATGTTACTGCACATGCACTGATTTTATATGCAATACTTGCTGTAGCTACATAAGGTGGGTTTTATGTTATCACTTATTGTTCTATTCTCTGCTCCAGCCTCTCCTCCCCATCCCTGGGAGACCCTTTAGTTGTGTGAGCGCATTACATGTGTCTGTCCCTAAACACACAGCTGAGAGGTGGAGTTATTTTTGTGGCCCCTCCCACAATAGGGGAGAGTGAGAGATTTACATACTGAATCTTCTTCCCAGTTTTCCTTCTTGTATTCACCAGGGCAATATAAAGCCCATCACAATAGGCACACACACATAAGTGTACACAAGCTCATGCATGCAGAAGCTTACAAAACTGCATATACAAGCGTACACAGGCACGCACGCAAGAATGGAGAAGTGCACATAAGCTCACAAAAGCATGCACAAGCTCCCAAACATGCATATATAGGCTTGCACATGCACCTGGGCTCATACACGCATTCACACAAACACACACACAAGCAAGCACAGGCAAATACATACACACAGACAGATACACAAACAGCCACACATACGCAGGCTCTCCCAAACACACACGCAGGCACAGGCACCTACACAGCAAGGCAGAGGCATACATGCATACACACACACACACACAGGCACAGACTTCCACACACACAGGCATGGCACACGCACATAGGCTGTAATAAACCAGGCTACCTGAGCAAGGCACTTTTTTTCTAGTAAAAAAATAAATAGATTGTGACCCTCACCCACCACACAAATAATATAAACAAGTCTAACACTTTGCAGGGCTTTCTCATTATTTCATAAAATTTTATGACATTTAAAGTCAGCATTTTCGAGAACAGCATGATTTCTCATGGATTTTGTATTCTGTCTACAAAACATGAGGACGAAGACCCTAAAAGCACATGTGTAGGAGTTATTTGTATTAGTTAAATATGAGGATCTTCTAGAAGATTATATACAGATTAACGAACTACTGTAAGAGAATTCCTGCAAGTATGTGATGGAAGTTTTACTTTCAAAAACTTAAAACAAACATTTAAGCCTGTAACTACAAACCTTTGATCCTTGAATACTTGCTGGAGCATCCCTTCTGCCACCGAGGGACTCGCTTACTGGCAGGCTGGCCTCTCTCAGGGGGGCAGACCTGGGCCCATATAACACTCCCTAAGGAGCACTGTGCTTCAGAAACTTCAAATGTACACAGACCACTGAAAGGAGAGGCTTAAAATCATTTTCAAAAAGGAGAAACCACAGAGAAGAGGATTTATCAACAATTTGCACCATGGAAAATTCTGGGATACTTTCTTTGATAAATTGTGTATTTTTGCACTGGAGCAAAACACTAATCTCTTCGTACTTTGTCCAACTGGCAGCTACAAGTGTGTGCTCAGTCAAGATTTCAGAGGGCCTATGTCCAGCCATCATTTATAATCTTTGCCATTAACGACCGACCATAACCCATGGAGCCATACTAAGAACTTCAGATCCTTTCTTTTCAGGAATTCTCATGAACGCAGGGCACCTTAGGCAAATTTCAATCTTGTGCTTTCCCCTTTACACACCTCTCTCGCCCCATTCAGCATCCACCTTTCACTTTCCTCTCTGCCAAGTCCTGAATTCCCTTCCCTTTGCCTCCTGTCCACAGTGCTTAGCATCCCTTCTCTCTATCACCCAGTCCTACATCTTCCTCTTTCTCTTCTTCTCAGCATACCAGCATCACCCCAGTCTTTTTGCAGTACCCAGCATCCTTTCTATCCACCCCCATCTGACTAGAATTCTCCCTTTCTCCAACACACCGCACCCTGACACGCCCAGCACCTCTCTCTCTCCACCAGTCCAGCACCCTCTCTCCACAATTGCCCCATCCATCTTCCCAGTGGTTTGGCCTATCGGGGGATCGGGCATCCCCCGGTGGGCCGGTCGCTCTAGTCACATGGTCTGCCGAGCTCGGCCGTGACAGAGCCGTGCTCGGCAGACCACGTGGTATCTCCTGGGCCGGCCTGGGCGGCGAATCCCTGGGCTGGTCGTCATTGGGAATCCGCCCCTGCATCTTCCTCTCTGTCTCACGCCCCCATCAGACACATCAACCCAGCCTCCATTCCCTTCTCTCTCATGATGCTGTGCCTTAAACGTGGGTAAGTGGCACCTAGAGTTTTTTGCTGCCCCTAAATTTTGCCGCCCTTGGCAGCCACCTAGTTTGCCTAATGGAAGAACCAGCTATGGACAAAAGGACGGGATTCTGGAACGGTAAGCCATCATACTGACCAAGCAGTGGGGAGTTTCTCTGACACCTGGTAGCCCTTCCTGAACCAGCAAGAGACTGGGACAATGCAAGCTTTTCATCTTTGTGTAGAGCCCTATTGGGTCTCTACTAAGAGGAGTATACCATATTTTTAGTGGGGACAGAAGTAGATTTGGTTGGGTGTAGTTCCCCCAAGTGGGCAGCTTCAATGGTAGACTCCTGAATCTAAAAATCCTGACAACATTTTGAAGTGTAGATTTTTGGTTAGCCTTTACAGGAGGTAGGATGTCCCTGTTGCTGCCCCTGGTTTTGTTGTGTTTTCTTTTGGAAAGGGACCCTTAGGCATCATGGAAGGGGGCCTGGAACTTGAACGGGTGCCTTTTTCCAGCCTTAATGATGTCAGCTTCTGTCCCGTTTGATTTGGGGTAAATGAAATTTTATCCACCCTTCTTCCCTCAGTTTTGCTTATATTTTGAAACTGGTTTTATTTTTACCATTTCCCTGAGTTTTCAAGGATCCAGGGACTCAGTGTGTAACATCATGGGAGGAGTTGGGGAATCTCTAAACCAAATAGCTTCATTGACCCTTGGAAGGTCACTGAAGGAATGAATTTCAAAGAAGATGCATGGCACCTACCCAGTGCTAACCACTAATATGTCATCTGGATACTGATGAGAGGCATGGGCAGGTACCATCCAGGACAGTGAGGAGAATGGATAAGAAGTAACAAGTAAATTCTGTACATCGGGATAAAGGTGTGAGCCATGGAACTTTAAGTCGTGCCATCTAAATCGGCTTTAAGAATCCTATCCACCAAATTATGGGAGGGAGCTTTAAAACTGTTTCTATGATTGGAAAGGATCAAGAATAACAAAACAAATTAAATCAACCTATAAAGTCATAGATTTAATGGAACTAATAGTGTAACTGTACTGTATGGAACAAGGATTTGTAAATGAACATTTTCATCAACTCAATCAATTATCAGTAAATTTCAGGGTGATTATTACTGTGCTGTTTATATATTGGTTTAACAACGCTCAGGGCCTTGGAGATTAGTTTATCTGCCCACCCCCCCCCCCTGCCCCCGCACCTCCGCCTCTTCCAGACAGGGAAGCCTGGAATGAGAGGGGTTACGATCAGTAGAAGAACCGCAGAGGGTCCTAAAGTTTCAGGTGACTCTTGGGGCCCTGTGGTGGGAAATCAGCCCTGGGGTTACATTTGGTTTTGTGGTTTAGAAATGTCATTGTTAGACAAAGTATTTGATATGCATTACTGTGCTTATTTGAAAGACTTCAGATAATGCCTTTTATCAGTGTGTGTCTTCCTTGTGTATCTGCCACTTGGAAAGCAGAGGTAAGAAATTTGCTGTGTACTCTGCTGTGTTACAGAACTCTTCCCAGATTACACCTTACTAGCTTTCATTTACTGAAATCCAACAGCCTATTATGTATTCAGCCATAAATAAATACTCTTGTTCTTTACGTGTCAGCAGAGGAAGTGAGCTCTGCACAATGTTCCGTATTCCCAACCTCTGTTGCATGTGATGTGAGAAAGGTTTCTCTGCTGTCTCACACCTTGTACTCTGCAGCTGGTAGCCCACCCCTGGCAATGTGAAATTATTGAGGACAGAGGAATTAAACCCTGCAAAGGGTACAAACCGAATCTACACTCAGGCTAGCTAATGCCCTTATGATCTGCTCACTGCAGAAGAGAAGTGCTTGATCTGAAGCGGGTTGGTCTCTTCTGTTTGAATAAAATCAACATTAAAATGAATTTTTAGTTAATTTGGATGGTAATATTATTAACAGACTTTACTTTTAAACATCATCTCTGGTGATTCCTGTATCAAAAACAACTGGACAGCAGTTTTGCTTCACCCACATGGGGACTGCGGAAAGCTCACTATTACAATGGTGTCCTGATTTTTTAAGAAAATGTTTCTACCATGAAAATCAATGACACTATTTCTCTTTGATAAACCAAAATTAAAATGCTAAACGTTTGCTATGTTACTGTGTAATAACAAAGGGGGAGAGCAATGAGCTGGCAACTGGGAAACCAGGACTGAAATCCTGCCTCTGCATTGAAATCTGAAGGAGCTGTACATGATGGGAGGAGGTGAGACACTGAATGATGTCCACAAAACAGAAAATAGACCTTGGGGTGATTACATCCAGTGATTTCACCGTAGTGAATCAGTGCAACAAGGCACTGGCCAGAGCTGGAGGAATGTTAGGCTGAGGTATAAGTAAGTAGTAGAAAAAAGGAAGTGATCATTCCATTAGACAAGTCCTTGGCGAGACCTCATCCGCAGTGTTGTGTCCACTTCTGAAGGCTCTGTAGACAGAATGGAGGTGGTTCAAAGGAAGGCTGCCAAAATGGTCCAGGGTCTGCGTCAGAAGCCCTACAAGGTGAGCCTTAGGATTGCAAATATGCATATCCACAAGGGGGAAGATACGACAGAGAGATTCAAATACCCGAAAGGCATGGATGCGGCACATGAACCACACTTTGTTTTCAGTGGAAAGGAAGTTCTAAAATAAGGGGTTATGAATGACGCCCCGAGGGGGTAGACTCAGGAGCAACACCAGGAAAGTTTTGGGGTTTTTTTTTTTCATGGAAAGAGTGGTGGATGAGTGGAATGGCCTCCTGGAGCAGGTGGTGTTGGTATAAATGGTAATGGACTTCAAGAAGGCATGTGTCAGGGTAAAATGGTCTTTGGTGGGCTTCAGACATTAATATTTGGTGAATTTTACATAGGGTAATTTTGAAAGACCCACCTTTAGGTAAAGTAGTGCATCAGAAAGCTGTGTGACTGATATGTGCGCAAAATTACACTTACACACTGCATGGGCGTGCTTTATTGCACATAAGGGAAAGGCGTTCAGGGGGTGGAGTCTGGGAGAGGGAGGGGACTTCCAGGCATGCTTTTGGATTTTAAAAACTATAAACTGTTCTGATTTTTTCCAGACTGTTGGGTTACTGTACGGAAAAAAGAGGGAGGGCTAAAATATTCGGAAATGTCCTTAGCATGCTTTCCTTCCCTGTGAGTATATAATACAGTGTGCACTTTGGTAGCTGCTCTGTATTCAATGACGGTAGCTTTAAAATGAGTGTGCGGGTGCCCGTACACCTGCCTATGGTGCGTGAGCGCCCATTTGCTGGAATTTTAAATCGTGCATGTAGTTGCCTTACGTATGATTTCAAATACACCTACCATGCATATGTGTGCTCCTGATTTTCAGCGGTTACTCAAGCAAACATATTTTGCATATCTTCCTTAGGGCTTTGACGGCTTTAACATGTGTAGGTAAGTGGATTTTAAAACATGCTCGCTTGAAGGCCATTCCTAGTTTTACCAATGAGTCTACCAGTTTGCCCAGTCCATCTTGAGGTCATCCAGACCCCTCTGGTTCTTCAACTTGCACTCCACCCCCCCCCCCCCCCCCCCCCAGTTGACCCAGACTCCTCACTCAATTTAGGCCTAAAAAGAGACTTATGCAGATTATACCTCATCCAGAGTAGAGGTAAACATGCGTGGCTAGCAGCCTGCCGTGCTCTGCAGTCGCCGAATTTAAAGTTCGGATTTCCGCGTGTAAGTCTTGGCCCCAGCTCGGAAAGCCTCTGACTATACCCTTTTTTTTTTTAGCTCACACCTGCGCATATACGCACATAATCGGCGGCTTTTAAAATATGCGTTGCTCACACGCGGCTCATATACTTGCGTATATAGGCCTTACAACGCGAGCAACACATTTAAAATTCACTCCAATATGATTTGGTTACATTTATTTTGTACTACTTACATAGACATCAGTCCACAATTTAATCAGAGGCTTAACTGATTTTACAGAAAAGTAGTTTGGCCCCTGGGGTGGTAAAATTAAACTTTTTTTGGAGTAAAGAAGCTTGAGAACTAGTGGTCATGATATGAGGCTTCAAAGGGGCAGGCTCGGGAATAGCATCAGAAAATAATTCTTCATAGAAAAGGTGGTGGATGCTTGGAACATCCTTGCAGTGGAGGTGATAGAGGCAAAAACAATAACAGATCAAGAAAGCCTGGGACAAGCATAGAGGAGGATTAATTGTAAAGAAGTGAGGGGGAAGTCAGAGATTAACTGGGGCCTACGGCACTGAAGCAGGAAATAAACTGGGCAGACTAGATGGGTCTTAATCTGCTGTTATAGTCTGTGGTTTTTCTAATGTTGAAGAGTGGCAATGGGCAAGAAAACTCATCAGCAAACAGCAACCCCAAATGTTTGGAAATTTGACGGCTGAAAACTAACAAGGCTACGTCACATGCAAATTCTCTCAGAAAAATTATGCACACCAAAAAGCAGGTGTAATTGTAAGGATGCAGTTTTGCCGGCCTAATTTTCAAAGCGAATTTAAGTTTGCTGCTTTGAAAATTGGTGCACCTTATGTGTCCGTTTGCTGGATAACTTAAGCTTGAGGTTAAAAACCTACCCTCTTAATGAGAATGTGTTGTCACAGCAAGGCAGGAGTTTAATTGTGCCTTAGCCGGACTGGATTGTTTATTTAAGGAGCAATTTGAACAGGGGAGCTTTGGCTGCACATTCTCTGTGCTCATATTGAAAGAGGGAAGTGCCTGGGCGGTTTCTCTCTGAACGGGCGTTCGCGTGGCCGTGCTCTTTGCAGTTGCTGTTGGTGCAAGTGCTTGATATGGGGGGGAGGGGGTGGTAAAACAGTGCTCATTTTCCTCCTTTGGCCCTCACACCCTCCCCAGGAACACCTCTTTGGAACCTGGCCTAAAGCACCCCCGTTATGGACCCCTCCCCACCAGGAAGGTTTCAGGCGGGTGGAGGAGGGCTGTTCTCAGACAGGCCCAACGTACCCAGGTAAACGGCTTTGGAAATTGCCCTCGCGGATGGGGGCCAACTTTGCAGCTCCTTCTCCCTCGCCCCTTGTTTTCTCTCTCCTCGCTGTCTTGGAATGCTTTTTGCTTCCTTTTGGCTTCTCTCACTTTCCCTGACAGATTTCTTCCGCCTTTCGGAAGGTCCTTTGTGTACCCACCTTTCCACCTCCCCCCTTCCCCTTTGCCTCTTCTCTTTCCTTGCTACAGTTTCCCTGCTGTCCCTCTACCAGTCTGGATCCCCACCTACGCTTCCATTCTCTCTCCCTGCTCGTTCCTTCCTTCTTCCCTTCCCTTATCTTATACAATTGCCTTCACCCCCGTCACTCACACTGCTGGCCCCTCACTCCACTCTCATGCCCCCTTCCCCAATTGTCAACCTGGAGCTGTTTAAAGAAGGCACTCAGACGGAAGGCAGCAGTAGCTCCAGATATGTTTGTATTTGGGGGGAGGGCCATGGAAAAGGTCACAGTGAATTTTCTTCCAAACAATGAAAGTGGCCTAGCCAGATTGAGGGGCAGCTGGAAGAGCAAGCTCCTTGTCTGAGTGATCCTTACTCCCCTTCCCCTC
Source organism: Rhinatrema bivittatum (assembly GCF_901001135.1). Classification (NCBI taxonomy): domain Eukaryota; kingdom Metazoa; phylum Chordata; class Amphibia; order Gymnophiona; family Rhinatrematidae; genus Rhinatrema; species Rhinatrema bivittatum. Next base: position 82,208,990 of record NC_042622.1, on the reverse strand, counting down.
CTCTGGAGCCACCTCCTGGGAGAAGGACAACACAAAACAAACTGCCCCAGCTGATGGGGGGGTCCTGTGTAAATTGTGTGCTGCATGGTGTGTAAGATGGCGCCTGCAGCGGAGAAAGAGTTTTTCTGTATTATGTGTGATAATGAGTTTACTTAGGAAGGGGTTGCTCTGGGCAGTCGGGGGCTGCCAGGGAACGCCATGTTGGACTGGAAGGGCCCATGTCTGCTGTGGTTCCTGCCAGGAGTTCTGAAGACTATTAAGGGATGGGAGGTAGACACGAGGCTTGGGAGGCTGGCAGAGGTCTCTGTGTATGATTTTCAACTTTGAAGGAAAGGTGCCTCCACAGAACACGGTCTCAAAGAAGCATGGTGACTGTTGATTTTACTTTGACAGAAGCTAGAAGTTGTATTGAGAAATACTATGTTACAAATTTATTTATTTATTTATTTATTTATTTGGGTGTTTTATACACTGTTGTTCCAAAGACGATCACAACAGTTTACAAAATCGGTATTCATATTCATGGTCAATTATCAAATATTGTGTGGTAACATTCGCTTTCTTGTTCTATGTAACGGTGAATATTCTAGTTATTAATCATATATATTCTCGGATATCACAATAGCTGCTATATAATCAAGTTCATATTTATACATTTTCTTGGCCGACATAATATTAAAAACAAGATCTTATTCAACCCAACATAATAGTAAATACAAGTTCTAATTCTACTTATAATACACTTTAGATCATTCCTTACATATTGTTTGCTCTGCTACCATTATGTCAGGTATTGATTTTGCTGCATAATGGTATTTTACAAGAAATCGTATGCGTTTCTAAAGAGCCATGTTTTCAGTTCACGCTTGAAATTCTTTTTTTCTGTTTTCTGACGTATTGACTCAGGGAGCGATTGCCACAATTTGGGGCCGGCTATGGAAAACATTTGGTCTCTTGTTTGTGTTCAGTGTGTGATCCGAGTGGAAGGCACCATTAGAAGACCTTTGTTTTGTGATCTTAGGTCTCTCTGTGGTGTGTAGAGTTGAATTGTCACTCCTGGTAAACATGGATTAATATTGTTGATGAAATCGAAAATTAGAGATAATACTTTGTACTGAATTCTGGATTGTAAAGGTAGCCAGTGCAGATCAATCAGCGAGGGGAAGATGTGTTTGAATTTCCTAATCCCTAGAAAGAGTCTTGCAGATGCATTTTGAAGTAACTGTAGTGGTTTTGGTATACTTGGGGGTAGGTCTACTAAAAGGGAGTTGCAGTAACCTAAGTTTGAAAATATAAGTGTTTGTAAGACAGTGCAGATGTCCTGTATTGTTAACAAAGGTTTCAGTAGATGTAGTATTCTCAGCTTGGAGTATCCAGTTTTGATTAATTTGCTTATATGCTTTTTCGTGGTGAAGTTCTCGTCTATCTGAACTCCTAGATCTTGCACTTGATCTGAGGGAGTGATGTTAATAATTCCTATGTTTAGGGGTTGGCGGTTTGATAATCGTATTATCTCTCCTTAACCACATAATTTCATTTTTTTTTGGGGGGGGGGGGTTAGAGTTAGTTTCAATTAAGAAAGTTTTTATTGTATGGCCTTCATGTATGTTTGTCAGAGATGATGTAGTTTTTTCGAATGTTTTGTCGAAAGGGATGTAGAATTGTATGTCGTCTGCATATAAGAAGAAGTTGATCCCTAGATTTGCTAGCAATTTCTTAAGATGCAAGATATTCATTCTGAAAAATATATAGTCTAAAAATAAACTCCTGTGAATGGCTTACTGGGCTGGCCTCACATAAAGACGATACCCGAACTCTTCCTACATGCCTCTTCTACCAGGACGTGGGGCACTGCAGAGTGCTCCCTCAGCACTAGCGTTTCTAAAGCTCCAGGCACAGCCCTGTCAGTGCTATAATCTTTCTAGATCACCACAAGCTTGCTTTCTGCTATCTAGTTTTTTCTCCGCTCCTTTGCTTATGATAATAATCAAGTTTCTGAGAACCAGCAGCCCCAGCTTGCCCCTCCTGGTCTGAGTCCATGAAAATAAATGTCTGCGCTTCTCAGCTTCGGCCCCACCTCCCTTCCCTTATCCTTCTCCCCCCATCCCAGTTCCCCTACTGAGATCTGACTAATATGTTTGAGTTCTGTTTGCCAGATCAGCTGGAAAAGAATTTAACCATTTCAGGGCAAAGGGAGAGAAGCAGGCTCAGATCTTTCCAAAGTCCATGGAGGGATGGGAAAGAAAGACGATACAAAAAACGGCCTTCAACTTTCTGGAAATGTCTGCCGGGTTTTCATCTGTCTTTTCAGGCGTTTCTTGCTGTTTGTAGAGCTTTGAATCAGTAGTGATGTACAGTATGGTAGCGCCTCTATGGCACTGCGTTGACCAGCTGGTTGAGTTTTACTATAAAGAACACGACTGTTCCCAAGTTTCCAATGTGTGCAAATTCAGAATGATACATTTACGTGAACTCTGGCTGCCATCAAGGTTCTTCAAATCTCTGGCAGGAGGGGGTTGGCCGGAGTACCATCAATCACAGTTTAATATCAATTAGTATTACTGGCAAACTTGAGATCAGAATAAGAGAGGAGTGTATTCATCCTTTCTTAATAAAATCACAATGCAGAGAAAACAGCCCCGGAAAATGAGCTTGTCTATTGCAGACACGACTTAAGTTCCACGTTTAATTCTTGTCACTACACAGCTAAACATAGCACAGAAATGTGCTGCGTGCCGCTAGCTACTGCTAAATTAAAATGTATTCCAGCTCACCCCTTTAAATTATTTTCCTTGTAGCATATTATGGTGGTAGGTAGCAATGATTATGCAGAGCTGGGGATGATGCAGAGGCAGGGGGAGTCATCTAGTGCTCAGATTTAGGGCCCATGATTGCAGGGTTCCAGAAGAAGCCCTGGTGCATGGCCCCTGACCCAAGGCAGTTGCTGCAATGGAAAACATCCCTTGGTAGTTATGAATGAAAGTTCATGGCAGCAGACCCCCAACCCTGGTTCTGATTGAGCTGGAGGTCAAAAGGAGCAAGAGGAAACCACTGGAGTAAAAAAAAAAAAAGGCAGCAATGACAAAAAGAAAAAAGGGGGCAGATAGAGAGGCAGTGCATGTCTTGTCTCCTGTCAGCCATCTTGGAAACACCTCCCGCCCAACAGTTATTTTTCACTTTATAGAGACTTTGTATTGCATTGTCCTAATCAAAGAGTCAATAATGTCTCGTTAAAAAGTTTTAAAATCTGAAGGCATCGCAAGAAGGAACGCTTGTGATCTCAAAATCTCATGTGCTACATCATCTTTTCAGAAATGGCAAAACTATGACATGCATGTCAAAGGTGAGACGCCCCGACATTTTGGGTGACACACCAGCATCCAACAACACTCGACAAAATTATAGGACCCCTGTAAGCCGTTGCAATCAACACTAGGCCCCGCAGCAGCTGTGGTAGAGCGGCAGCCTCCCTCAAGGTTCTCTGCTCATTTCTCTTGCTTTTCCTGCAGATTCATGGCCTTCTGCTTCTCTTCAGTCCATCCCCACCCCCACGGCTGTGATTGTGTCTGCATTTTTGCTTTTTTTCTTTTCCCCACGGCATCACTGATAGCTGTGGGACTGCTCTGTCCTCCCCTCACCACCACAGTGGTGGGAAACGCTCCCGCGGCCTTCCCTCTGTTGCAGGAGGCAGCAGCAGACCTCCCGCTGCTACCTCACCACACATGAAGGCTCCTTGCTGATTTCTGCAGATGGCACCCCCTGATGTTGGGGCCATGGCGAAAAATAACTCTCTCCCACCCATCCTGCATCAGGCCTTTCTGCCCAGTCCATCCCACACCAGCTGGTAGCTCTGCCTTGATCTCTCCTGACCACCAATGTAAGTACATTTTTTTTTAATATATTTAGAGTCTGCTTAAGGGGAGAGAGAGTGGGAGTGTACAAGGGAGCATGTGTGAGTATTTTTCAGTGGTTAAGAGGAAGCGTGTATATGTGTGTGTGTGTGTTTTTTTGTGTCTGTGTATGTCAGTGAGTGCAAGGGGAACATGTGTCTGTATGTCTGCATAATTGCTGTTTCATCCTGAGCTGTATGAAACAGTTTTTAATAATGATTCTGGGTTTTTTTTCGTTATTAGTCTATTTTACTCATTTTTCATTTTTGTAATTATTTCACATTTTTTTTAATATAATACATAACACCAGACATGATGGGACTATTTTTTTTGTAAATAAATAAATATGTAAAGAATTGTGTCTGTTTTGTTTGGGGAGGGGGACACCAGCAGAGTTAAGTTCAGCATTTTCCAAATTTTTGACACGCCGAGCCCAAAAGGTTCACCATTACTATTTTAGTTAATCCAACAAAACTTATCACAATTTACATAATGTAGGCAGCCAGGACTATCTCTTCCCTCTGCCCTCGCCCTTCACAAAATAACCACACAATAAATACAGGATAACCAACTTGGAATCAACAAGGCCGCAGCTTTATTTAACAAACTAGCAGTGCCCGAGCCAAACTGTTTCACCCCCCCATTAGGAACTCCATAGAGACCATCCACCGCCTCCCAGCAAGATGATCACAACTAGGTCACCCGCCTAGCGATTCCAGCTTCGACCCTCGCCACTGCCCAGCAAGGAGTCATGCAGGGACAACTGAACCCAGCTGTGCCCTTTTGTGACTTCAAGTTGGCACCTGCCAAGCCGTACAATTAGCCAGCATGAGGCTGCCCCCTCAAGTAGGCTCAGGCGACCTGCCATAGGCGCAGGTTGGGAACCAATCCTGTGACCCTCCAAAGATGCGGCCCTGGATTTGCATTACAACAGTTCCTCCAAGGCCTCCTGAAATGTGTTCAGAAATAAATCCATGCCTATGAAGGACAGATGTATACCGTCCTGTCTGAATAAACCCGGTTCCACCTCCCACAACCATGTATGTCTGATGTGAGAGTCCCCTACCCATCGTAATCAAGAACCAATCTGCAGATTGGCCTTCGCCCGACTTCTCCGCCATCTTAATTTACTCATTTCAGCAGGCCTTGCTATTATGTCAGACCAACAAATTGTGGTACTTGGTGACAAAATAGATACCAACATCAGGTTCTTGCGGACCATAGTAATAAACTTATGACCCAAAATTGTACCCCAGTCATTTCCCCCAAGGTGTACGATCAAGATCCTGGGCTGCCCAAAACTTTCCGGGGCCAAACGCAAAAAGGAGATCAGATCATTCCACATCATTTCTCTGTGTCCAATCCAGTGAACCCATATCCCCTTGCCATGCAAGTCCAAATGAACACCATATGGGTGGCTGCATGCATGCCGAAAAGCTTCGGAGTGCCCCAGAATCCAGACCTCCCGATTCGAGCATGTGCCACCTACAAAGAGAGTAAAATTAGTACCATGTCTACTGCTCCCCCTGTCCCAACCGGATATATTCCTTAAAGACCTCAGACTGCCATCTGCCGATTGAACAAATCATTTCTCCAGATAAACCAGATCTGGCCGCTGAGGTTGCCGCACCAATCCTGAAGGAATGCGTACCAACGTTCTTAGCCTCTAAACCCAGACCTGTTAAACAAGCTTTCAGTACCATGGTGAACTGAAACTTGGTCAAAGGCTGGAGGTCCTGATGAATCAGGAAATGATGACCGCCTGCCGGATGAAGGCGGGAATATATCTGCGAATTATGCACCGGGCAGGTAGCCAAACCACCAACTGCCCGAAGCATAACCGAATTGCCCCGTCCCTCCTGGTCAGTTGTAGACTTAGGAATATATAATATTATGTAATCAGTACCCATTGTTACGTGTTTGTTAAGCAACCCCGAGAATTTGGCTCCCTTCATAGCTCTAGCCACCAGTTCATTGATTTGGAAGGCCCCAAAGAAAGCCATTACGAAAGCCGCCCAGAACAGCGAGCTCTCATAAGCGGATGTACAGATCCTGGACAATATATGCCAAAGTTGAATCAAAAGGTCATGAGTAATGGGTAATCATCCATCAATACTAGGTATCAGACTTCTTGACCAACCGAGTAACACCCGACGAATTACAAATCTCCCCATTGGGAACCCCCAACCGTGAGCCCTCATGAAGAACAAATATCCCGTTAACTGCCTGGTCACTGCTGATTTAGATATCCCCTCCGCTCTTGCTTTCTCAATGAACTTCAACAACTGTATGTCAGAGACTGGGCCCCAATGCCAGCCCGCAGACAAAAGGAACGACACCACCTTACAGGCACCATTCATATAGCTCGTCCAAGTGGATGGGGCTAGTGATGCCACAGCAGTCTCCATGCCTCGGGGAACCAAAACTCCAGAGGAAAGACGGGATGGCTGCTCCGACAGGGTCTGTTTCCGGTGCAAGCTGGTGAAACAAATCCCATTTAGCATGAGAAAGAGAATTCGCTAGACTGTTTGCCACTCCTGGTACATGTCGAGCCCAGATAGTAATATTTAAAGACATGCATCACAGGATTAGTTCCCGCAGCAAATCAGATATAAGCAGACACTTGGCGGAACACTTATTGATCACCTCCACTACACCTAAATTGTTGCACCAAAATATAACTTTCTTATTACTGAGTCTCGAACCCCATAAGCATACCGCCACTACCATAGGGAATAACTCTAAAAAGGTAATGTTTTTAATAACACATGTGGCTGTCCAGTCCTCCAGCCAAGGAGCAGCGCACCAGGATCCCTGAAAGTAGACCCCGAATCCGACCGAATCCGCCGCATCTGTAAACAACTCCAGGTCGTGATTGGACAAACTCTCGGCTTGCCTAAAGGAGTTCCCATTGAAATCCTGTAAGAATCGGTCCCAAATCACCAAATCCTCTCTCATGCCCTTAGAAATCCGAATATGGTGGTAACTTCTAAGGACACCTCGCATAGCAAAAGAGAATCGACGAATAAAGACTCATCCCATTGGAATGACACGACAAGGAAAGTTCAGGCTTTCAACCAAAGCCTGAAGGTCCTGCAGAGTCAATTTTGCGTGCCCCAGCAGGCCCTGTACCATCGTCCTTAAGTTAGCGACCTTATCCTCTGGCAGCTGGGAAACCATCTCAACCGAGTCTAGTTCCACCCCCAAAAACACTAAATTCGTAACAGGGCCTACCGACTTAGTTTCCGCAATAGGAATCCCCAAGAAATCAGCCACCGTATGAAAGCATTGCAGCAGTCGAATACACTCAACTGAACCCTTTCGCCCTACCAAGAGGAAATCATTCAAGTAAAGACCAATGCACGGAGAACCAGAACACTGCCCTACTACCCAGTGGACAAAGGAACTGAAAGCTTCGAAATACGCTCACACAATCGAGCAGCCCACGGGCATACATTTGTCCAAATAGAAGGCATGGTCGAAGCGAAAGCCAAATAAATGAAAATTATCTGGGTGAATTGGCAACAGTCTGAATGCTGACTCTATGTCCACCTTGGCCATACATGCTCCCTTGCCTGCCCTCGAACCAACCGAATAGCGGATTCGAAGGATGCATATTGCACTGTACAAAGCTCCTTTGGGATAAAATTATTAACAGAGTTGCCCTCCCGGTAGGACAGGTTATGGATCAACCTGAACTTCCCAGCCTCCTTTTTCGGGATGACTGCTAGGGGTGACAGTACCAGGTTCAGGAAAGGGGGCTTCGAAAAGGGGCCCGCGATCCGACCAAGAGCAATTTCCGCTATCAATTTTTGCTTGACTACGTGCGGCATACAATGGACCGATGGGCAATTGTCCCCACCCCCAACTACTCTAGGACCATTGAATGGAATATAGAAACCCCATTGAAATCCCCTATATAACTTGAGGCCCACGTCAACAACTGGATACTTCTGCAACCATGTCCACAGCACTTCCACTTTAATCAGCGTTTGGGCCCGACGAGCAAAGTCACTTGCCAGCTCCCTTTTGAGTCAGCCACAAACCCATATCACGTGTGCCCCACGAAACCGCTTTGTTCTCTTCCATTGAGATAGAGATTGTAGATTTTAAAAAACGCGAACATTGCAGGATCCATAATTGAAGCGTAACCCCAGCTAGGGGTTCATAAAATAGAAAAAGGTCCTGATATTGGCTTTTTGTGGTCCTGGCACCAGCTGTGTGGGTTCACAAAACAATGGTTGGGTAAAATGGTAAACTGCACCTAGCACCGAGGCTTCCGAGAATAAAAATCTCTTGCTGGACAGGAACTCTGAAAATCAGACTTTTCTTCACTGTGACAATCAGACTGCCCCATGCACAAATCTTCAGGCCTCTCTTTTGCTGTTCATTGGCAGACCAGTAACATTGAACCCATTACCCTGAAATTCAGCAATCAGTCTCACACAATGTTCCTTTGCTCAGATTTATCACAACTTTTATTCTTCTGGGATACCAGCGGTCAATCAGAAATAAAATGCCCAAAAAGACAAGTCACAAGATTCCACAGCAGAGATAATAGCAGCAGCAACAACAGGATACAGTTGAGGGTATTAAGGTAACGTAGAGAAGCCCTGGCAGCTCCACTGAATGACCTTTTCAATATTTCTTTGTAGTCAGGACTGGAGACAGGCAGCTGTGGTTCCTCTTCATAAAACTGGAAGTAAGGAGGAGGCTGGGAACTACAGGCTGGTTAGTTTGATCTCTGTGTTGAGTAAATTAATGGAATCACTAGAAGATAGAGCAGTTTCTGGGATCCAGTGGTTTACAAGATCCGAGACAGCATGGTTTTACCAGAGGTAGGTCTTGTCAGATGAATGTGTTCAATTTCTTTGGGTGATCAGTGAGTTGGATTAGGGGTAGTGAACTTAGATTTTAGTAAGACCTTTAACATGGTTCGACATAAGTGCCTTATAAATAAACTGAGCGTGTTTGGTATGGGCCATAAAATGACTGACTGGGTTAGAATCTGGTTGAGTGGGAGGCGACAAAGGGTAATAGTAAATGGAGTTCCCTCTCAAGACATGGGCATTTCTAGTGATGTGCCATAGGGATCAGTCCTTGGACCGATTCTTTTTAACATTTTTGTAAATGATATTGCAAAAGGATTGTCAGGAAAGGTTTGTCTTTTTGCAGATGATAACAAAATCCAGAACAAGGAAGATAACTAGGAGGGTGTGGAAAACATGATAAGGGATCTAGTGAATGGCCTAGAATCTGACAGCTAAGATTTAGTACTAAAAAATGCAGAGTCATGCAAAAACCCAAGGGAGTGGTACAGAATAGGGAGTGAAATATTTCTAGGCACAAAAGAAGGTTGGTGTTACGTTTGCCAGCTCACAGGATGGTCCCACGAGCCGGCGCACTCACCTGATGCTGTCTGACCAGCCTGGCACTGTCACTCCATGCGGCCAACAACACAGCTTCTCCACATGGCTAAGAACACCGCTGTCCTCCTCCCCAGGCTGCTCATAAGCACGCACGCATGGCCTGCACCAACAGATGAAGGCCTGCAGTGGGAAATCAGTCCTCCAGCACTCTCTGATGAAATCACACAGCTGGGTATTTAAACCCCAGCCGTGCCACACCAAGACACCTCAGCAATGGGTTGAATACCCCTGCTGGTATGAATTGCTACCAGGGGGCAAGGCTGAAGACGGGCTTCGGAGCCCGTCTTCAGCCTTGCCTTGCCTTTCCTGTCTTCAGCATTTTGTGCCTTCAGCCTTGTCTTTCAGCCTCGTCCTTCTCTCCTGCTTGCCTACCCTTGACTTGATCTCTGGTACCGACCATAGCCTGTGATCAGACCATCCTTTGCTTGCAGCCTGCTTCGACCATACCCTGTGACCACCGACCATCCTTGCTTGCCGCCAGCCCTGCCCACAGCCCATCATTGGAACCTCTTCGACATTCACACCAAAGACTATCACCTAAGATCTGCTGTCCCCCAGAACCCAAAAGCTCAATCCGCAGGGAACGGGGCTGGTAAAGTCAAAGCTCCAGCTCAGTTTCTGCACCGCCTACTCCACCAGTTGGCAGTGAGGACCTACTGGGCCTTCCCAGTAGGTAGCATCAACTGCACTCCAATATAAGAGTCCACAACACTAACAGTTTGCTGAGGCCATGGACCCAGCAGCTCAGGCTTCATGCCAAGCAATACTGGACTTGGCACAGCGCCTACAGGAATCACAATAGATGCTCAATCAAGTCATTGCAGCCCTAGAGAAATTAGCTGTCACAGTGGATACTGTGAGGCAGGAACCCACACTGAAATGATGACTCTGCCTCTTCATATGCCCCTTGCTTCTACCATATCTTTACCTCAGCTACCACCACCCCCAACTTTATGGGGGATCCAAACAATGCCATGCTTTCATAAATGTATGCTGGATGCATTTCCAGCTACAGGCCGCAATACTCCCTGTCAACCAATTACATTCTCTCTTTTTTGGGTTGCACTGCATTAGCCTGGGCTTCCCCCATTTGGGAGCATGAGAACTCCCATACTTTAGAACATGGCAATCTTCCTTGGGGAGTTCCACCTCATTTTTGACGAGCCAGGAAGGGATGTCACCCAAGCCACTGACGTGATAGATCCACTAGGGCTCCAGGATCCTCTCGGACTATGCCATTGAGTTCAAGACACTCGCCTCTGAACTGAACTGGGGTGAGGACAAGTCTCACAGCCATCTTTCTACAAGGCCTGGCATTAAGGATGAGTTCGCAGCTCAGGAACTTCCTACCTCATTGGAAAATCTCATCACCCTGGCCGGGTGTATAGACCTAGACTTCAGAAGAGGATACTTGAGTACAAGACTCAAAGCTCCATTGCCTTGGCACCCTACTTCTAGTGACCTCTCTCTCCATCCGTGACTCAGTCCTCCGAACCTAAAGATCAGGAGGAACCCATGCAATTGGGTCACAGTCAGTTGACAGCCCAAGAAAAATCATGCTACAGACAACTGGGCCTATGCATCTACTGTGCTAGCCCTGGACACCTGGTGGCTAACTGCCCAGAAAAACTGGGAAACATCTATGCCTCGGGTTAACTGGGGAGATAACCCTAAGGCCAGACTTCCTCTGCTCCCCAACTTCTGGTCCCTATAGCAATCACCCAAGGTGAGACCCACCTCTTATCACAGGCGTTTCTGGACTTCAGGGCTGGGGGAAACTTCATAGATCATGCCCTGGTGATGTACTGTCATATACCCACACTTCCCCTGGGCCAACTGCTTAGTATTTCCTCCATTTACAGCGACCTTCTCATGGGGAAAATCACAGAGAGCACTGTTTCTCTCACCTTCCACGCTGGTATTCTTAGACCATTATTCTTTACATCCTACCTTGAGCGGTCAATCCAATTATCCTAGGGATCCCTTGGCTGCAAAAACATCAACCCTTCATCGATTGGTCCTCACTTGAATTAGCCTGCTGGGGACCGTCCTGCTCTTCCTCCTGTCTTGCCTTGGTCACTCCTCTGGCTCTCATCACTATTGCTGCTGCCCAGATGGGGCTACCGCCCCAATATACAGAATATTTGGATGTGTTCTCCAAAAAGCAGGCTGAGTCACTACTCCTAAAACTGTGAGATCAAACTCCTCCTAGGCAAGGTCCTCTGTGAGGCAGGGTGTATCCCCTCGAGGGGCCAGAAACCAAGGCTATGAGTGACTATATCCAAGAAAATATTGCCAGAGGCTTTATCTGTCCATCATCCTCACCTGCTGGAGCAATTTTATTTTTTGCAGTGAAAAAAGACAGAATGCTGCGGCCCTGCATAGACTACAGAGGCCTAAATGCTGTCACCAAAAAGGATCGCTATCCGAGCTGTTTAACTGACTACAGGGAGCGTCTTCACTAAATTGGATCGCTGGGGTGCATAGAATCTTATCCAAATCAAGCACGGGGATGAATAGAAGACTGCCTTTAATACAAGAGATGGACACTACAAATATCTAGTTATGCCCTTCAATCTGTGCAATGCCCCAGCAGTCTTCCAAAAAATGGTGAATGATATTTTCCAGGACCTCCTATACTCTTCTGTAGTGGTATACCTGGATGACATCCTCCTCTTTTTCTAGTCTCTCTCTACTCATAGTTCCCAGGTGAAACAGGTACTTCAGCACTGACGCGAACACCATCTGTATGCCAAACTGGAGAAATGTCTGTTCGAGAAAGACCCTGCCAAACAGAAGGCCATCCTGGAATGGCCCCAGTGGTGGGCTTGCAGGCACTACAAACATTTCTAGGATTCGCTAATTATTATCAGCAATTTATCCATGGATACTCTACCCTTGCTGCTTCACTCATGGCCTTAACCCGAAAGGGTGCGAATACCAGAGACTGGCCCCTAGAAACAGTCAAAGCCTTCTAGAAGCTCAAACAAGCCTTTACCCTAGGATCCTGCCTCTGGCATCTGGACACTTCCTGTCCTTTTATGCTTGAGGTAGATACCTCTTCCCTTGGAGTTGGGGCTGTCCTCAGTCAACTGAGCACAGATGAGAAACTTCTCCCTTTTTCATTCTTCTCTCAGAAGTTTTCTCCAGCTGAGAAAAACTATACCATCAGAGAGAGAGAGAACGTCTAGCCATTAAACTTGTCCTGGAAGAGTGGCGGCATCTCCTAGAGGGCTCTCAACACACAGTCATAGATCATAGAATACCTCCTGCAGTCCTCAGCAGGATCACTGGTCCCTCTTCTTTTTGCGATTTGACTTCAAGCTCCGCTACCAACTGGCCGAGAAGAACCACCAAGCAGATGCATTATCCCGATCCTTCCCAACCAAAGATACCACAGAAGTACCATGACATATCACTGACCCATCAAGGTTCCTCCTGGTCTCCACCACCTCTGATCCAGCAGGGAACATGGTCATCCCTAAGAGACTCTGGGAAAAAGTGTTGAAATGGGTGCAAAACTCCCATGTAGCAGGGCACCCAGGAATATCCAGAACCCTTGAATGTCACTACTAGTGGCTGTGCATCAAGGAGGATGTAAAGGACTATGTGAGAACCTGCCTAACCTGTGCACAGAACAAACTGATTGTATCCGATCTTGGGGGCGGTTACACCCATTGCCAACCCCCAGGGAACCCTGGATCCATATATCTACTAATTTTGTGGTGGATCTCCCCCTCTCAAACAGCTCCATGGTGTTATGGGTCATCGTGGATAGGTTCTCTAAGATGGCTTACTTTTTGCCTCTTACTGGGCTTCCCTCAGCCCCTGAACCTCTTTGTACAATATATTTTTCATCTACAAAGATTACCAACCCACATTCTTTCTGCCAGAGGCATTCAATTTACTGCCCGTTATTGAAAGGCTCTCTGCTGCAAGTTCGGCATCTCTCTGGACTTCACTGCGGCCTATCACCCCCAAGGCAATGGGCAGACCAAAAGAATTAATCAGATACTCAAAACCTTCCTCAGATCATATGTTAACAGAAGGCAAGACAATTGGGCTTTTCTACTACCATGGGCAGAATTCTCCCATAACAATCATGTAAACAGTGCCACTGGTTCCTCACCATTCCAAATCGTGCATGGGAAACATCAGCGTGTGCCACTCCCACTCCCCCTCAAGATAGATAGCCCAGCAGCAGCCTGTCTCACTGCCCAGGAGCTCTATGGTCTCTGGAATCAAACCACTCAATCTCGCAGGCTGCCATACAAGCTAAGAAATATGCAGACACCAAACGCCGACCAGCACTACAGCTCAAGGAGGGTGATTTAGTATGGCTGAGTACTGAACACATACATCTCTGAGTTCCTTCTCTCCACCTAGTGCCACATTTCATTGGACCATACCCTATTCTATGGCAGATGGGTCCTGTCACTTTCCAGTTAAAACGTTCCTAAATGCTAAGGATCCATAACATATTTCACATTTCTTTGATGAAACTGTTAATTCTTTCCTGGCCCTCCAGAAAGCCTCCCACAGCTAAGGACATGACTGTAAAGAAGACACACAGTTTGAGGTGGAAGAAATTTTGGATTTCCATAGGTGGTGAGGCAAACTTTTATGCCTCATTGCTTAGAAGCACTTTGGATCAGAGGAGAATTCTTGGGAGCCTGCTATCAAACACAAGCTTTGGATCCTGAGGAGGGGGCTTAGAAGGGGGCTACTGTTATATTTGCCAGCTTGTGGCATGGTCCCACAAGCCGGTGCACTCACCTGATACCACCCATCTGGCCTGGCACTGCTGCTTCACGCAGCCAATGACATGGCCACTCCAAACAGCTGAGAATGCCGCTGTCCTCCTCCCCAGGCTTCTTCTAAGCCCACGACAACAGTGAAAGCCTCACAAATGGAAAACAGTCCTCCAAAACTCTCTAATGACATCACATGGACAGGTATTTAAACCCTGGCTGTGCAATGCCAAAACACCTCAGCAATGGGTCGACTACCCTTGGTAGTGTGAGTTGCTTCTTCAGAGCCAATCTTCAGTCTTGCCTTGCCTACCTTGTCTTTAGCCTCGTTCAGTCTTCCATGTTTTCAGCCTTGCCATGCCTTCCTTGACTTCAGCCTCATCCAGCCTTTCATGTCTTCAGCCTTTCCTTGCCTTCAGCCTCGTCCAGCTTTGTCCTTCTCTCCTGCTTCCCTACCCTTGGATTGATATCCGGTACCAACCATAGCCTGTGACCACTGACCGTCCTTGCTTGCTACCATCCCTGACCAAAGCTTGTCACTGAAACCCTTTTTGGCATTCACACTAGAGATTATCAAATATGACCTGCTGGCCCCCGGAACCCAAAGGCTTAACCCATGGGAAAAGGGACTGGTAAAGGCATAGCTCCAGCTCAGTCTCTGCACTGTCTACTCCACCAGTTGGCAGTGAGGACCTATTGGTACTGGGCCTTCCCAGTAGGTTGTGTTAACCTCACTCCAACACAAGTGTCCACAATTCTAACAGTTGGGATCTAGGAGTGATTGTATCTGATGATTTTAAGGTGGTCAAAAAGGTGGATAAGGCGATAGCAACAGCTAGAAAGATCAGTATATAGGGAGAAGAGTGGTCAGCAGGAAAAAAGGAAGTGATATTGCCCCTGTATAAATCCCTGGTGAGACTTCATTTGGAATACTATGTACAATTCTGGAGACTGCACCTTCAAAAGGATATTAACTGGATAGTCAGTCCAGAAGGTAAATGCATCTAAGGTACCAATGTAGAGGAGTTGGGTCTCTTTCAATGGAAAGGAGGCTCTAGAACAAGGGGTCATGGGATGAGGGTGAAAGGGGGAAGACTCAGGAGTAATCTAAGAAAAGATTCCTTATCAGAGAGGGTGATGGATGCATGAAGCAGCCTCCCAGTGGAAGTGGTGGACAAAAGGACAATATCGGAATTCAATAAAGCATGTGACAAGCACAGGAGATCTCTGAAGGAGTGGTAGGAATTGAAGAGCTGAGCAGTTGTGTTGATGGGCAGACTAGATAGGCCATATGGTCTGTGTTTAACAAATAAAAACACCCTTCCTCCCCTTTCCTTTGGCAGTACATCAAGATCATTATGTCTTTTCCCAACAAACCATATGCATTCGCTATTCTTCAAACATAATCTCATCAGAACTCACATGGAATATCGGATACACCGAAATGTTCAGCAAAGGAAAAATTCTAGAGAAGTATGAAAGACTTCCCATATGTAATTTGTATCTATGCCACCTCACAAGTGCCACTAGGAACATGTCTAGGAGAGTTCTTTGCCCCCTCAGCATTCATTGTAATGGAAATGCTTGCAAGACTCTTCTATGCCTAGACTTTCCAAGAATCTCCCATAGCTCATCTTGGAATCAGCCCTCTGCCACACACGGGTCACACTCCCCCAAAATGTAATTTCTCCACACACTTAAAGGAATAAGCAAGCGTCACCCTGTTCTGCACATGAATAACAACAGTGGAGGCTAAGTGAGAAATTTGGGAAAAGTTTAAAGATACTAATAGTATAGGGATCAGCTTTTTGCCACTGACAGGCCACCAGCCATTTCATGCCATTTTGTTGGTCTTGTTTGTGATTCGACTGCAGTCATTTGAAGTTTCTCTAACAATGTAGATTGGGCCCTAGTGTAGGATGTGATCAGTCAGAACCAGGAGTGCTGTGTGTGTCTGATGCAGGGCTCGGCCTGCTGGCATTCTAGTGCCAAGGAGGATTAAAGTTCACTTCTTTTAATTAAAGCAATTAAATACATCTCAGAACACAGCAGTGACATGAGAGCATGTGCTGCAACCCCTCCAAGGAAGCCTAGCTTGTAGTGGCTTGTCTTTGGCATAAAGGAATCTCTTTTTTTTTTTTTAAGTTCATCAGTTTCCTCCTTCTCCTTTGGGCTTCCAGCTCAGTCAGAGCCAGCCTGTATTGGGGAATGACACCATGGGGCTTCGTTCACAACTACCCAGGGATTTCTGCCGTGTATTCATATCTCCCTCCCAACTCAGCCAGGGGCCACACACCAGAGCTCCCTGCAGACTTCGAGTGACAAGGACCCTAACCAATGGGTGTCACTGCCACTGAAAACCCTTCCCCCTTTGGCTGTGAGCGCTACCTCCACATTATCCCCAACTCCAATGTGGGGATTAGAAGCCTGATCTGAGAATTGATCCCAGATCACCCACATGGTAGTGCACCCAGGGCCAGCCCTCTCTGAGAGATTTTGTGAATTACATTTAAAAAATGGAGCATCTTGATTGCTGTTACAACAGCAAGATTATTTGCCTGCATAGGTCAGATCTAATATCCAAAGGTCAGCCTCAGTACTGCGTAATAATCATTGAATGTATACAGCAACACAACCCATATGCAGTATTTTCATAAGTTTGTTATATGCATAGACAACGAAATATTAATTTAACTCCAGTCCCACGATTACTCTATTACAGCATTGCACTCGTAATTATGGGGTTGAAGAGTTTCTCCTTTTCCATTTCTTTGAGACAAAAATGTGTGCTAAAGCCCAGCAGATATGATACGGCCTCGTGCATCCCCCCTCCATTGTATTATGCCACACCTATCAGGGCTGGGATAGTGAGTAGCATGGATGCCCTGATGGTGTGCGGGCACGGTGAAGTAGGAGGCACTTTCAAAATGTATAAACACTAATATCACCTCAGGAAGAGCCAGGCAATTCCAAATAAAGAAATTGCCAGACTAATACAGAGATCAAAGCACTGTATGCATTGAAGATCTCTAAAATATCTTTGAATTAACTTTATATTTCAAGCAATGTTTTATAAATCTTTGCTTAGAGTAAAAGTGATGGTAATGTGAGGTTCTGCACCCCCCCCAGGCATGTACTGACCTCCGCTGTACCACACGTCCTCACACATTCTTTACATTACTTTGGAAGGTACTTCTACGGGTAACACAGTGTTTTATGCATAGAAAATCATGTTTTACAAAACTGCCTGCCTGATATGCAGGTACGCCTACGCGTGTGTATCATGTTTGTGTGCACGTTGCCCTGAGTGGAGGCATCCCTGCGAGCAGAGTTGAGGAGGGGTTTGGACTTGTGCACATACTTTTGGATTTTAAAATATATAAGTGCACAAATTTTCATGGACAATTTGTGCAGACGTTTTAGCATGTGTAACTTGTGGAAATAGATTTGGTGGGGTAATTTGCAAAGCTGGCTTCTGCATTTAACTTTGAAAGTTGGTATAACTTACATAGGAGCGTAGAAATGATGGCAGAAAAGGACCAAATGGTCCATCCAGTTTGCCCAGCAAGCTTCTTAAGGTAGTAACTGCCACTCTATGCAGGTTACACCCATGTTTCTCTTAAGGGCAGTAACTTCCACTCCATGCAGTTATCCTCAAGCCTTATGATAACCCATAAAAATTGCAGCTAGCAACATTTCTTATTGGGTGATGAGCTTTCTTGAAAATTCGGACAGTGCTGCCTGAAGTGCTTTGCTTATGGACTTGGCTGTAGAAGCAATCCTGTGCTTTTTTCCTTATGTCTGCTTATCAGTACTCCAGACCGTAGAAGTTGGAGCCCTCTTGGTTGTTGTCTAAATCCAATTCCCCTTTTCCCCCCTGCCAAAGTGGGGATCAATGTTGCAGTTGTATTAAAAGCATCAAGGCTTATTGGTTAAGGTTAGTAATCTCCATGCCTTCTGCTAAGGGTAGTAAATGCCACACCAGCAAGTTACTCCCATGCACGCTTTTTTCATTTCCTTTATGACTTGGTCATAGAAGCAGTCCTGTTCTTTTTCCCTTTTGTCTGCATATCAGTATCCCAGACCATGGAAGTTGGGGCCTTCAGTTGTCATCTGAATCCAATTCCTGTTTTCCCCCTGCCGTCTAAGCGGGGAACAATGTTGCAGTTGCATTAAAAGCATAAAGACATTTTTGTTAAGGGTAGTAATCTCCATGCCTTCTGCTAAGGTAGTAACCGCCGCATCAGCAAAATTATCCTAGGTATATACACAGAGCAAAGCACCAATATGTTTCACTTCAGATAATGAATCCTAATATTACACAGTATCAATTTGAATTTCAGGAAGACTGAGGCCTTGTAGAATGTGTGTGTGTGTGTGAGAGTGAGTTGAGAGATTGTGTGTGTGAGAGAGAATGAGTTGAGAGACAGTATGTGGGAGTGAGAGACTGTATGTTGTGAGAGATAGAGACAGCATGTGAAAGTGAGAGCCGGTGTGTGTCAGCATGTGAGAGTGAAAGCCTGTGTGTGTGAGAGAGACAGTGTGTGAGAATGAGAGACTGAGTGTGTGTTTTGAGGGAGGAAGGGAAGAAGACAGCTGGAGAGAGAAGAAATAAAGGAAAGAAAAGAGACCCTATAAAAGGAATTGGGAAAAGACCAAGGAAGGGAATGTGGGGAAAAAAAAAGCCTGGTACAAACTGATTAGAAAACTAAGATTAGACAGCAAAGGTAAAAAAAAAAATGTTTTGAATTTTTAGTGATTGCTATATGTTATCTTAGAGAATGTACATTACATATTTGTATTTTTTTCTTTCAGACTTTCCATTTTATTTTTGTCTGCATGTTTCTGTTTCTTTTTTTTTAATTCTTTATTTTCAATTTTTTGAAATTTACCAGAAAAGCAATGTCTTAAAAAAAGAAAAAACACATATTACAAATAACACTTATTTCTCATCTTTTATGTTCACAGACATTTAAATTATAAGAAAAAGAAAATATAGCAATTAGGGGGCTGAAGGAGCATTTTTCATCAGCAAATAATATCATATACATCAACAACAACGATGAGCACGCCAATTATGCTATATCCAAATTTTCTTACTCAAACCGGGCCTGAAGAGGCAACGGCAAGGGGATGTCCAGCCAAGAATGCTTTCAATTGATCAGGCTCTTGAAATATATAATTCATATTTTGATATCTGATGCACACCTTGCAAGGGTATTTCAAAGTAAATCTTGCTCCCAATTTTTGAACAGCAGGCCGCAACAATAGGAATTCCTTTCTGCGTGACTGTGTTACTTTTATCACATCTGGAAATATCCATATAGAGCTTCCATAAAAGCAAACATGCCTATTTCGGAAGAATAAACGCATTACATGATTACGTTCGGTTAAGAATGCGAAAGACACCAACATAGGTTTCCTTTGATTAACTTCTTGCATGTTTCTGTTTCTAATTTGGAGTCCCTTTTTCTGTATTAGGTAAAGTTCTTTCTGCGTTCTGCATGTGTAACTGAGGTGCAATATTTCTGCTGGCATTTAGTTTTTCTATAGGGCTTTGTAGCAGTTCGATTTGTTCTGTTAACCCCAGTAGGTGGTGTATTAGTGTTCTAGGGCATGGTATAATATTTGCATTGCTGCCATGTCATAGATAAGGCTGCTGCTGTTTTGAGTCCTGAGATAGTGCTGGTATGGTGTTCTCAAAGTGTTTGGCAGTGAAGGGTTTGCAATTACATTAAGCCTCATGATGGTCATGTGTTCAGAACCATTTGTCAGGTGAGTCCCAACAGATAAAAGGTTGAGAACCACTGCTCTAAGCTGCGAGCATGCATAACGTTTTTCACAGCCATGCACAACTTTTACCACCCCCCTCCCATGCAGGGATTGGATCAGCAGGGATAAACCAAAGCCCTGCCTGACTTGATCAGTGGCATCACACCTCCCTACACCCCATCGTGGGCAGCAGGAATCACGTTTTTCCAAACATCATCTCCTGGTGCCTCAGTGACGATCTCACAGCTCTTACCACAAGATCAGCCCTGTGGCAGCAGAAAATGATGTTTGAATAAGCGCGACTCCTGCTGCCGCCCACCCCACAACTCGGTAACCCGCCAAAAAGAGGAAGTGGAGGCCACCAGCGGAGCCCATCCTGTTGGCAGCCAAAAAGAGAAGGAGGATGCAATGGCCACCCATCCCACTGGAGGCTGAAGAGGAGGCCCAAGCCATCTGTGTGTGTGGCTAACTGAAAGCTTGGGCGGTGTCATGGTGACTGCTTGTGTGTGTGTGTGTGTGTGTGTGTGGTTGAATACCTGGGTGTGGGGGTGAGAGCAAGGCTGTGTGTGTGAGAAAGCCTTTTTGATGGTTGGTGTGTGTGTGCAAGAGAGAGAGAGAGAGCCTTGTGAGGGTGTGTGTGTGTGAGAGAGAGAGAGAGAGGGAGCCTTGTGAGGGTGTGTGTGTGTGTGTGAAAGAGAGAGAGAGAGGGAGCCTTGTGAGGGGGTGTGTGTGTGTGCAAGAGAGAGGGGGAGCCTGTTTGAGAGAGAGGGGACCTGGAGCTCACGGGTGGGGGGAAGGAGGGGGGTGCCAAAGGAAGTATCCACCCTAGGTGCCAAATACTTTAGGTTTGTTACTGTCCCAAAGCATTTGCCTTTTCCATCCTGCTCGGCACAGACCCAGCCCTACCATTCCCTCCTCACAGCCATGATGAGGTCAGCCTTCTGAAGACTGTACGTAAATGCACTTTGACTAAAAACAATATGTAACTCCATTTAAAACAAGTGCCTCTCATAGCATGGCTAAGAGATGGAGAAATAGCAAACCTGCCATACAGCTGTTTCACTATGTGAGCATTACCCACACAGGCACACCAGGGATGAATTCAGACATGAGCATGGGGAGGCACTGTTGTGCCCTCAGTAAATAGGTGTCTCATTGCCCTGCACCTCCAAATATATGCTACTTGATTAAAATGGATTAATATTTTTATAATCCATCTTTTCGTACGTCTAGAAGAAATAACTCTGGGGGTCATCCTATTATTTTGATTTGCCTGAGGTAGTGGCATGAAGGGGCCAACCTGGAGCCCGAGAAGCAGTGGGAAGGAAGAAGACTGCAGTGACAGGAAGGAGGGAGGCAAAGGTCAGAGCAATGGCAGATCAGCGGGCAGTTTGCTGCAATTCCATAGCAAGCAAGCATGTTCTATGGCAGTCATAGAATTGTAAAGACTAGGGGGAGAGGGAGTGGGGCCTAGTTAACGTCTACCTAAAAGCATGCTGAGCAATACAGTGCCCCCTAATAGAACGCTGGCACATTAACTCTTTACTTAGGAAATCTTGCTTCAAACTGAGTTTATTACATCACTTTCTGCAGTGTCCCAGACTCCTGGAGTTCACTCATCTAAGCACTGACCAACTTAACGCTGCTAAGCATACCTGGGAACACTCTGGATTTGGCTCAGAGACTCCAGAATTCTAAAGGAATTGCCAGGTCTCTGGGCCAACACCAAAAACCCGGGGTGTGGTGGCAGAAGCAGGCCATGGAGAGAGTGAGAGTCCTGGCAGCCACTAGCAGAGCCCATCCCACTGGTGGCTGAAGAGACCTAGGGAGAGAGAGAAGCCCTGCAGCCACTATTGGAGCCCACCTTGCTGAAGGCTGAAGAGATCCGGGGAGTGAAAGAAGCCTTGTGGCCACCGGTGGAGCCCATCCCGCTAGCGGCCGAAGATGCCAGGACAGAGAGGCTGGCCCTAGCAAGAGAGCTGGCGTGAGTGTTTGTGTGAGCATGTATGAGAAAGAGGAGGTGGGTGGGTGCATGTGTATGTGTGTGAGAGCACATGTGAGAGAGGGAGCAGGTCTTTGTGTATTTGTGAGAGAAGAAACACGTTGTGTGGGTGTCAGTGAGAGCAGGTCTGTGATAGCGGGAGCATGTGTGTGTGTCCGTGAGAGAAGGAGTTTGTGTGTCAGTGAAAGCAGATCTTTGAGAATGGGAGCATGTGACTGTATATGAGAGAGTGAGAGGAGAAAGTTTGTGCACCCTAACTCCCAATAATCCACGACAATCTCAGAGTGACTGAAAATCAAAAGTTCCTAGGTATGCTACTAATTTTCTGAAGTCGCACATGCTCATGCTGGTCTTCAGTGCTTCTGCCTCCCTTTCAGCAAACCTCCAGTTTCCCTTATTCCTTTTCCTTACATCTCCAGTGTCTCTGCCACTTTACCAGAGGTCTTCTCCTCCCAAATGAATTCAATATATCTCCAAAGTTAAACAGAAAGAGGGCTGGTACAGCTTTGGAAGCTTCTGAGACTCTGTCTCTTCTCATGTCTTTTGTTTGAAGCGTTCAAGGTGCTACTTCTTGAGTTACATCACCTTCCAGATCCAAGAACTCTGTTCTTTTACCTCACAGACAAGAGACAAAGTAAAAAAAAACCAAAAAAAAAAATTTTTTCTTAGTTAAAATTAAATGCTATTGTTCTGTATAGCAAGGCTCAGTGAGCCCTTGAATTTGATCTGAAGTTGCACGATGTGCAGTCAAAGGAAAATAAAGCACTAGTCTTTTCTCAATAAGATAACCTTTTTACCCATGTGGGCATCCTTCTACACCAGGACATCCTGATCTCCCAACGTCAGGGTTAGAAAAGATTCCACCTGGAGAAAAAAAGAGTCAGAACTGGGTCAGCACTATGACACTGCAGGGGCACAAATGTTAGAATTCAATTCTCAGCTACATTTGCTGTCGAAAAGCCCAGTAGAGGCATGCAAAGGCACCAGATTATGTAACAAAACTTTAAAAAATGCAAATTATGCACCTAATGAGTTGGATGATTAAATGTAGACGTCCAAAGAGGAGTGTGGTTTTAAGGCATGGCCTTGCAGTTGGACGCACTCAGACCTCTAGGAATGTAGGCTTTTACCTCAGTACATCATTTAGGAATCCAAGGATGGGGGGGGGGGGGGGTTTGTTTGCAGGGTATGGACTCCCACTCTGTGACATTTTTTTAAAGGGAAATCCCTTTGAACATGAGCAGCTGCACAGTGGGCATGCTGACAGCCTCTGTGCACATAAGGACATAATATTTGCCATACTGGGTCAGACCAAAGGTCCATCAAGCCCAGTATCCTGTTTTCAACAGCAGCCAATCCAGGTCACAAGTACCTAGCAGGATCCCAAAAAGTAAATAAATTCCATGCTGCTTATCTTAGGGACAAGCAGTGGATTTCTGCAACTTCACCTTAATAATATGGACTTTTCCTCCAAGAACTTGTCCAAACCTTTTTTAAACACAGCTACACTAACAGCTTTCACCACATCCTCTGGCAATGAATTCCAGAGCTTAATTATGCATTGAGTAAAAAATATTTTCTCTTATTAGTTTACACCTGCTAATTGTGCGTGCACTGCTTTCCTCCCCTAACCTAACCATACTCCTGGAAGCACCGGTATTTAACCCGCTGTGATATCTGGTACATGCTTTTACTGGGGCACTGGAGGGCACTTTTCAGCCCGGCCATTTTACCCAAAATAAAAAGGAAAATTAGTTCTTACCTGATAATTTTCGTTCCTGTAGTACCACGGATCAGTCCAGACACCTGGGTTGTGACTCCGCACCAGCAGGTGGAGACAGAGTAAAACTTGTCGGGCTCCCTACATATAGTAAGGTGCCACCCACAGCCCCTCAGTCGCACGTAATGTCAAAGCCAGATAAAAGCCCAAAAACTAGCTAACTAGAAAAAAACCCCAACAATGAGGCCAATTCACAACAGCCCCTTGAGCTGGAGCCAAAAAAAAACCTTCAGAACCATGAACACAACGTGCAAAACTGCCAACCATAATGGCTAAACAATCAACCGAGCAGACTCTCTCTCTTTCGAACAGAAGACTACAAAAACACAGACGGGTGGGAGCCTGGACTGATCCGTGGTACTACAGGAACGAAAATTATCAGGTAAGAACTAATTTTCCTTTCCCTGTACGTACCCGGATCAGTCCAGACACCTGGGATGTACCAGAGCCAATTTACCCAGGGTGGGAAGCAGAGAGTCCCGCTCGGAGAACACTCGCCCCAAAACCCTGAGCCTCAGCCGCCTGGACATCAAGTCTGTAATGTCTCGTGAAAGTGTGCAACGATTTCCACGTTGCCGCTCTGCAGATCTCCTGAGTGGACACACTAGAAACCTCTGCCCAAGACGTGGCCTGCGCCCGAGTCGAATGGGCATGAAGCTCCTTGGGTGCCAACTTGCCCTGCAGAAGATACGCCGAACCAATCGCCTCCTTGAGCCAACGCGCAATCGTGGCCCGGGAAGCCGCCGATCCTTTACGAGCCCCCGACCAGAGAACAAACAAGTGATCGGAAACCCGGAAAGGATTCGTAACTTCCAGATAACGAAGTAGAATCCTACGGACATCAAGTTTCCTCAGTTCCCTCGATCCCCTGGCCTGAGGATCCATGGCCGAAAACCCGGGAAGATCAACTGACTGATTCAAGTGAAAGGACGACACCACCTTGGGTAAAAAGGAGGGGACAGTCCGCAGAGAGACACCTGTCTCTGTAAAACGCAAAAACGGTTCTCTACAAGATAGAGCTTGTAACTCCGAGACCCGACGAGCGGACGTAATAGCGACCAAAAACACTGTTTTCAATGTTAAATCCTTCAACGTCGCCCGCTTGACCGGTTCAAAAGGCGACCCACAAAGAGCCGAAAGCACGCAGTTTAAGTTCCAGGAGGGACACGGATTCCGGACCGGTGGACGGAGATGCTTTGCCCCCTGCAGAAACCGCGTCACATCTGGATGACCCGCCAAGGACACTCCCCGGACCTTTCCTCGAAGGCAGCCAAGGGCAGCCACTTGAACCTTCAGGGTACTCCAGGACAGTCCCTTCGAGAGTCCCTCCTGAAGGAAAGAGAGAATCTCCGGCACCTCCGGCCGAATGGGGTTCACCTCGTGAGCACTACACCAGTCCTCAAAGACCGTCCAGACCCTCATATAGGTCAAAGACGTGGACTGTTTTCTAGCCCTCAACAACGTGGTGATCACTGCCTCGGAGTACCCTTTGGATCTCAGGCGCGCCCTCTCAAAAGCCAAGCCGCGAGACAAAAGTGATCCGCGTCCTCCAAACAAACGGGTCCCTGCCGCAGAATGGTCGCGTCGCCCCACAATCGGAGCGGAGATTCCACCGCCAGCCGCAGCAGATCCGCGAACCACGGACGCCGTGGCCACTCCGGCGCCACCAATATCACCGCCGCCGGATGTAGCTCGATCCGATGGAGCACCTTGCCTATCAGAGGCCACGGGGGAAACACGTAGAGCAGCACGTCCGTGGGCCAAGGAAGCACGAGTGCATCGACCCCTTCCGCGCCCCGCTCCCTCCGACGGCTGAAGAACCTCGGAGCCTTTGCGTTTTGCGCGGTGGCCATCAGATCCAGACGAGGCTGACCCCACCTGGCACAGATGAGACGATATGCTACTTCCGGGAGCTCCCACTCCCCTGGATCCAGCCGGTGCCGGCTGAGGAAGTCCGCTTGTACGTTGTCGACGCCGGCGATGTGTGACGCCGCAATGCTGCTGAGGTGCCGTTCCGCCCAGCACATCAACTGAGCCGCCTCCTCTGCCACTTGCTGACTCCTTGTCCTGCCTTGACGGTTGATATAGGCTACCGTGGTGGCGTTGTCCGACAGGACTCGTACCGCCTGGCCCCGAATCCACGGCAGAAAAGCTTGTAACGCCAGCGCCACCGCCTTGGTCTCCAACCGATTGATGGGCCACTGCGATTGCTGGGCTGACCACTGACCCTGCACCAAGCGCCCCCCACAGACCGCTCCCCAACCCGAGAGACTGGCATCCGTCGTGACCACCGTCCAGTTGGGCAGGATCAGAGAAACGCCGCACGTCAGATGGTTGGGGCAGAGCCACCACTGTAGGCTGGCCCTGGCGCGGTCCGTGAGAGGCAGCGGGCGCAGGAACTCCTCTGAGACCGGTCTCCAGCGGGAAAGTAACGCTGATTGTAACGGTCGCAGATGAGCAAAAGCCCAGGGCACCAAGGCGAGTGTCGACGCCATGGAACCCAAGACCATCAGGTAATCGCGGACCAAAGGGCATCGTAGAGCGAGCAAACGCCTCACCTGTCCCTGGAGCTTGAGGACCCTGTCCTGAGTCAGGGATACCGTGGCCTCCTTGGTGTCGAACAGGGCCCCCAGATATTCCAACCTCTGGGTGGGCTGAAGGTGACTCTTGGCTAGATTGACCACCCAACCAAGCGACCGCAAGAGCTGCAGAACCCTGGCCACCGCTTGCCGACACTCCATTTCGGATTTGGCCCGAATGAGCCAATCGTCCAGGTACGGGTGAACGAAGAGCCCTTCCCGTCGGAGCCAAGCAGCCACCACCACCATAACCTTGGTGAAAGTGCGTGGAGCCGTGGCTAGACCGAAGGGAAGAGCCCTGAACTGAAAATGCTTGCCCAGGATGCAAAATCGAAAGTACCGATGGTAGGCTGGCTGGATCCCTATGTGGAGATACGCCTCCGTCAGATCCAGGGACGCTAGGAACTCGCCCGGGCGAACCGCAGCCACTACCGAGCGAATTGTTTCCATCTTGAACCGGGGAACACGAAGGCACCGGTTTACTCCTTTTAGATCGAGGATCGGATGATACGCTCCGTCCTTCTTTGGAACCACGAAATAAATGGAGTACCTTCCCATGCCCCGTTGCGTCGGCGGAACGGTAGTGATGGTGCCTAGAGCCTCCAGACGCTGGAGGGTTGCCCGTACGGGCGGCTCTCTTGGCTACGGCCTTGCAGGGGGAGACGAGAAACTTGTCCCAGGGTAGACGTGCAAATTCTAACGCGTAACCGTGTCTTATCACGTCTAACACCCACTGGTCCGAAGTGATTTTGGTCCATTCCTCGTAAAAACGCTCGAGGCGCGCTCCCACCAGTGGAACGGCCTCCTGAGCCCTCGCTGAGAAACGAACCAATCGCGTATCATTGGGCCGACTTGGCCCCGGATCCCGCCGAGGATCCCCCTGACCTGTTGAATCTCTTCCCCCGAAAGGACTGAGGCCAGGTCAAAGCTCTGGCAGCGCCTCCTCTGAAGGATTGACCCGCCCCAGCTGACCTCTGCGGCCTCTGGCGACGGTTGTTTCGAAAACGGTTCCGTGCAGAGAAATTGGGTCTAGGACGTGGCCTGTCCTCCGGTAGCTTAAAAGCCTTGTTCTCACTCAGGAACTGCATGATATCATCCAGCTGCTTCCCAAACAGCAACTTCCCCTTAAAAGGCAAGGCGCCGAGATGAGCCTTAGACGTACTGTCCGCCGCCCAGTTTCGGAGCCAGAGAAGACGGCGCGCTGAAACCGCAGACACCATGGCCCGGGCCGAGGTGCGCAGCAAATCGTGCATGGCATCAGCGCTGTAAGCGATTACCGCCTCCAGAAGGTCTGCCTGAGCAGCCTCCCCTTCTGAGAGACCCGCATTCGCTTGTAAGGTCTGGGCCCAGCGGAGCCCAGCCCGCAACGCAAAATTGCTGCAAATAGCTGCCCTGGCTCCCAGGGCTGACACCTCGAAAACTTTCTTGAGCTGCACCTCCAGCTTCCGATCCTGGACATCCCGCAGCGCCGTAGCACCTGTGACGGGAATGGTCGACCTCTTGGTGACCGCCGACACAGCGGCATCCACGCGAGGGAGCCGCAGTAGCTCCAAAGCATCCTCCGGCAGAGGATATAGCTTATCCATGGCCTTACTTACCTTGAGGCCCAGCTCCGGGGTGTCCCATTCTCGGAAAAGAATGTCGGACGCAGAAAAATGGAAAGGGAACGCCACCGTAGGGCCCGCGAGTCCCAGGAGTACCGGATCCATCTTAGGCCCTTGGCGGGTTTCCACCGGTGGGGCCTCCACCCCAATTTCGTCGAGGATCGCTGGAATGAGAGGGGAAAGCTCCTCCCTCTTAAAAAGGCGGACGACCTTGGGGTCGTCACCATCCCCCGTCAGCGCGCCCTTGCCTGCGCCTGACTGCGCTGGACCCTGCTCATCGGACCCCTCAGGCCCTCCAGGCGCCCCCGAGACCAACCGTTCCTCCTCCGAGGAAGTGGATTCTGAATCCGTGTCCTGGGGCGCGCCTCGCGCCAGCCGCTTGTCCTTTGGGGGCACCGACATGTCTCTAGGGCGGGCCGAATTCTTCCGGGAGCGAGACCGTCCATCTTCATCTCCTGGCACCTTCCCGTGCCTGCGCCGCTCCCTCTGATACTTCGCCAACTTTTTTAATAAAAAATTAAAATCCTCCGAAAAGGACTCCTCCGAGTCCGAGTGCCCCTCCCCTGAGCCCCAGTCAGCCGCATCGGAGGCACCCCGAGGCGCCCCCGACGCGGCCCGAGGCTGGGGAGAGAGCGGAGGGGGCTGGGAGCCATGTTCCAAGGCTCTCCTGGTCGCCTCGTGGACGGTCGACAAAATGGCCGCCGTTCCCGCGCTAAGCGGGAACGGATCCGGCCCCCCCTCCTGAACCGAAACAACGCGCGGCGGCGAACGAGACACCCGGGTCCAACCCCCCCGATCGCCCCTGGACGGTCCCTCGCCTCCGGCGAGGCAACTAGAGCACATGCCGTCCCTCGAGACTCGCGTGCGCGCGGCAGGCGGCCCCGACGGGCATGTCGGCCGAGAACTAAGTCAACGGACGCCGCCGCCCTAAAGAAAAAACGCCCCCCCCCCCCCAACGAAACCGTCGCGCGGGAGAGAGAGAGAGAGAGCCGGCGCTGACCAGGGTACTGAAGGCCTCCGGGCTCCACTGGGGGTGAGTGAACCGGGCTCCCCGGTGTCACCCCCAACGCTGCTGCCAGAGGGGCCGGGTCCTCGACCCCAGCAGCGGCCTCTACCAGGGGAGGATGATCCCCTCAGGATCTGGCAACCCCCCTGGGAGACACTTCCACCGGGAGCTTCCTGACGAAAACTTCCTGAATCTTCTTTTTTTTTTTTTTTTACTAAGAATTAAATAAAAAAGGGAATCCGTTATCCTCTTTTTTTCTGGTTTTTTTTTTTTTTTTTTCCCTAACTATCCCTGACTGGCTAACTCCAACCCCAGGGATCCCAGAGACTGTGGGTGGACCTGCCCCATCTGCTGGAGACAGAGAAAGACTGAGGGGCTGTGGGTGGCACCTTACTATATGTAGGGAGCCCGACAAGTTTTACTCTGTCTCCACCTGCTGGTGCGGAGTCACAACCCAGGTGTCTGGACTGATCCGGGTACGTACAGGCAGGGCCGGCGGAAGCACTAGGCGAACTAGGCGATCGCCTAGGGCGCTGAGCATTAGGGGGCGCCGAGCCGCTGACGGCCAATGGCCGCCGGTGGACGTCATCCCAATGGCAGATACACACAGCAAGAAGATCGCAGGGCCGTGGTACAGTCGCGTCTAAACATGCTGGTGCTCCTCCTCCTTCCTGCCCGCGCGGCCCCGGAAGAAAAATGTTGCCGGAGCCGCGCGGGCAGGAAGGAGGAGAAGCAAGGAGGAGGAGCATCAGCCAATGCAGGAACTTCTCCTCCTTCCTGCCCGCGCGGCCCCGGAAGAAAAATGTTGCCGGAGCCGCGCGGGCAGGAAGGAGGAGGAGGAGCATCAGCCAATGCAGGAACTTCTCCTCCTTCCTGCCCGCGCGGCCCCGGAAGAAAAATGTTGCCAGAGCCGCGCGGGCAGGAAGGAGGAGGAGGAGCATCAGCCAATGCAGGAACTTCTCCTTCCTGCCCGCGCGGCCCCGGAAGAAAAATGTTGCCGGAGCCGCGCGGGCAGGAAAGAGGAGGAGCATCAGCCGCGTGCCGGAAGGAGGAGGAGCATCTGCCATGTTCAGAAGAGGATCAGCGCGGCTCGAGAAGACCGGGGCCGCTGCAGAGCCCCGTGAAGAGGAGGCCCAGAGGTGAGAGAGAGAGACTGAGGGTTTGTACAGTGTATGTGTGCGTGTATGAGATGAGTTGAGAGACTGTGTGTGTGGGAGTGAAGACCTGAATGTTTGCAGAGACAGCATGGGAGAGCCTTTGTGTGTGTGAGAGACAGCATGTGGTAGTGAGAGCCTGTGCTTGAGCAAGACAGCATGTGGGAGTGAGAGAGAGCCTGTGTGTGTGTGTGTGTGTGTGAGTCAGCATGTGACAGTGAGAGCCCGTGTGTAGGAATGATTGTATGAGAGAGAGCATGTGACAGTGAGAGCCTGTGCTTGAGCAGGACAGCATGTGGGAGTGAGAGTTAGACAGCATGTGCAAGAGAGAGACTGTGTATAAATGATTGTATGAGGGACAGCATGTGAGAATGAGTGCCTGTGTATGTGAGAGAGAGAAAGCATGTGAGAATGAGAACCTGACCGTGTGTTTGAGGGAAGCAGACAGATGGAGAGAAAATAAATATGTTATAAAAGGAATTGGCAAAAAAATAAGAAAGGGAAGGTGGAAAAAAAAAAGCCTGTGACCAACCGATTAGAAAACTAAGATCAGACAGCAAATGTAAAAAGAAATAAATTACTTTTTACTGATTGGAACATGTAATCTTTGGGAATGTGCAAGAGTAGCACTTTCTCTATGCGGATCTCACAATGTACGAGATCAGCATAGAGGAACTGGAAGCCCATGGGGCCTGCACAGAGGAGGCAGCAGAATGGGCTTCAGTGCCAATAGCAGCAATCAGCACCTCCGCAATAGCCATACAGCGGCAGTGACAGTGGCAGCAGAAGAATGAGAGAGGCTCTGAGGTTGCTGGCAAAAGAAAGAGAGGGGGTCTCTGCCTTTAGTGTGTGCATGTGTATGAATGGGAGTCTGCCTGGGGGTGTATGTGTGTGAATGCATGGGTGCCTGCCTGAGGGTGTGTCTGTGAATGAGAATGTATGGGTGTCTTCCTGGGGTTTGTATGTGTGAGAATAGGTGCCTGCCTGTTTGTGGTGTATGGGTGTGTGTGAGAATAAATTGGTGCCTGCCTGGGGGTCTGTGTGTGTGAGAATGAATGTGTGCATGCCTGGGGGATGGGGAGGGAGTGGTGTGAAAATGAATGGGAGCCTGCCTGGGGTTCAGTGTGAGAATGACTAGGAGCTTGCCTGTGTGTGTGTGTGTGTGTGTGTGAGAACGAGTGGGAGCTTGCCTGAGAGTGTGTGTTTGTGTGTATGTGAGGGAGCCAGTGAGAGTGAGAGCATGAGTGTGTATGAGAAAATCCAGGGGAGTAAGAGTTTGTGTGGGGGTGTGTGTGGAGGGGGAGAGAGTGCCTTAGAGCCTGAGTGTGTCAGTGTCTGTGAGAGCGAGAGGTTATGGTTGGGTATAAGAGCATGAATGTGTATGTATGTGACAGTGTATGTGTGAGAGAGAATGGACATGTGAGTATGTGTGAGAGAGAGAGGATAACCTCCTAATCCTGGACAATATCAGGGTGACTGGAAATCAAGAGCTCCCATGTATGGACAGTAGGGGCTTTTTAAAATCCTTATTAATTTTAATTATTGTGTGTTATTTGATATATGTACTGTTTTGAAATATTTTATTGGTGTTTGGGAAATTGTAAAAAATGTATATGATTTTAATTAATAGAAATTCTATTTATCAGTAGTTTTAAAATATTTTATTAGTATGGTTTTACTATTATAACTGATGCTTTGTTTCTTGATTTTATTTGTTTTATGAGGAATGGTGGTTCTGTTTTTCCATTATTAATACACAGAGTCTGGCTTCTTGGGGTTTCCATTCCAGTTTTTGTCTAATTTGTGCTCCTTTATTTTGTATTCTGTATTTGGTGAGGGTCTGTCTCTGCTCTGTGTGTGTGACCACGATGAGAGGTTCTGCTAGCATGTAGTGTCTGTATAGGGATCTATAGCAATCGGGTTTGTTTTGTTTCCTCAGTAGGTGGTGTATTGTTATCCCAGGACCCAGTGTAATATTTACCCTTGCTTTTTCACAGGTAGGGTTATTATTGTTTGAATCCTTGGTGTTATTACTGTTATGTTATGATGGGATTGCAGTATAGATTTTGGGTGTCTCTTTTGCGGTGCTTTATGTTAGTTCACATTGTGCCTGGCAGTGGAAGGTGTTTGTACTGCTGTTACTGTGAAGTGACACCAGAATTTGAAAATATCTTTTAGTATGATGAGCTGTAAGGGAAACATCCAAGCTCCATTGTTTGGGGGAATTTCAGTGGATGCACAGAGATACAGAACTGGAGGTGCAGGATTTATATTGACACTCTGTCCCTTCCTATATATTCCAGACTTCACTCTCATAATCATATAGAATTAGTTGAATGAGGCTATCAAATAATTTTATAGTAGTTTTACTAGAATTGTGAAACTGGCCAGCTTTTTAAAATAATGCAGAGGACCCTTTGGACTTTTTTTAACAACACTTTTTTTTATAACCAATTTTAAAGCAGGATCCATGCTAATGAGGTGGGTGTGATGAAGAAATGTCATTTTGGCTCCCCCCCCACCCAAAACAAATTCTTCTGTCTAGAGATGCCACTGATTTTCTGTGGCACACAAATGCATTGGCCCCTGGGCGCTGGAAACCCTTGGTGCGCCACTGGGTGCGAGCCATATGGGGCCGCAAGTGGTGGCAAAGAGGAGTGGAGATTTGGCGGGCCACAAGCAGTGCCCAATCTGCTCGCGACCCAGAAAACCCCAGTCAGCGGGCGTGATTGAGAATGAGGTAGGAGTCGGGGCCGAGACCGGGGGGGGGGCGCAAGGAAGAAGGCTCGCCTAGGGCGCCAAATCCCCTTGCACCGGCCCTGCGTACAGGGAATAGCTATTTACCCAGATAAATGGCTTGGAACAGTTCCCTCTCCATACTTACTTAAAATGTCTCATTTTCTGGGGTGAAAACCGTATGCACCTAAAATCCCACATAGACCCACATCTAATGATTTTGGCAAATCTGCCCACCCCCTCCCCCCACCATCACCAGTCTACTTTTCAGTTTTGATTTATAGCTGCTGGTAGAAATAAATAAAAATAGTCTCCCTTCCTAGAAAAATAGATTTGCACATGAGTTTACTATTGGAGGAAAGGAAAGTGAAGAGAAATCTCCAGGTTTCTGGAATGGTCTGACGCTGGATTAGGAAGCAGGACTCGGGGGGGGGGCATTAATCCCTTGCTGTATAGCACATGCCCATACCACCTGTCCCTTCAACACAGCCCCTTTCCTCGTCTTCCACTCTGTGCCATCCAGTTCTTCATTTCCACTCACGGTCGGGCTTCATCACTGCAGAAGAACCTTCAATTAACATTGTGTGTCAAAAATTCTTAACTGATTAAAGCTGAAACCTCAGTTTCCTCTTTTCATCACAAGGTAGTCAAAATCTGCCTGGAAAGATGCACTCCCCCTAGTTCCCAACGCTCCAAAGGCAGCGCCTGCATCCATCCTGCTGTGTCCATGCATTTTAATTACTGGCTTATTAATATTCATGAGGGAAGGCACTCAGGAGGGATTGCAGGCTGTCATTCTCTTGCTTTATTCCTGTTGAAACTTTCTCTTCAAAACATTTGGTATGCTACAGATTGTGTATGCCTGCATCTGTACGCACGTGAATCCAGCTCTATGTACAGAAAGCAACGTGTGTCCACATCTACCTGCTTAACATTCAGTAAGCACGGAGGCAAATCAGTACAAAGCACATCTGTATGGAATTCAACTACCTCAGCCGCTAACCTGAACAAGCCAAAACTCTCCAAACAGGAAAGCAATGATGGGAAACCCCAAAACAATGGTCACTACCAAAGCACCCCCATGTCATTCTTCAAATACTCAGGATACTTCAAATATTCCCCCGCCCCCCCCCCCCCCCCGGTAAAAGACTGTACCACCACCAAACTCAGATCATTGTTAAATACCCTACTCACATACTGACTGGCACCCCTCCAGTCCCCAAGGACACTGGAGATGGTAATGTTAGACTGGATATGGTGCATTCAGAATAAGGTGTTTCTAGCAATAATACCCTGGTATGGTCCACAAGCTGCCAAAGATTTTAAAATGCAAAGCCAATAAGAAGGTAAGCAGAGAGGGAAGAAGAGTTGATAACAGTTGCTGTTACTAAACAGGATACTTATCACTAGAAGCAATTATTGGTAACTATTTCATTTTAAATAATAATGTAATAGAAAACATGCTTCATTTCTTCTACGAATAGTCCTGAGAAGGGGACATGAAAAAGACTTCAGTTCCTCAAAGGCAGAAATATTGCAGATATTTCATTCAGTAGACAGCAAGGTCGAGGACATGAGGTCTTGATATCAACCTGGATGGGGTAGACCCTGGAGTAACATAGACCGAGACAGCCTCCCAGGGCAGGTGATGGAGGCAAGAAAAGAACTAGTTAGGTCTGCAGTGTAATGGATAGACAGATAGACTTTGTGACAATATCTAGCCTCTGTTTAACATCACTTCCACCAGAGCCACACCTTACTTAGTTCTGCAGAAGATTATACATTTAGGATGGGGGGGAGGGGAGGGTTGGCGTGATGTTCCGGCGACAGAGTGCTCATGTACCGTGGTGCAGGAGACCCAGGTGCATTTCCTGGACCTGATTCCTGCCGCATTCACAGCCCCGGGGAGGGATTAGTCCCAGCCATCGCATTGACTGGCTGGGAACATGCTGGTACTGAGCTCCACCGGGAGCTGAAGTCTGGACTGTCACCGCCATAAAAGAGCCGAGGGAGAGCAGCTAAGCATGGGCTGCTTCCAACAAGCTGGAAGCCCAGAGCAGGAAGAAGAGACTGTTGGGCAAAGCAGATTCTTCCAAAAATGCTATTCAGCTTCGTTTTACTGTTTCAGAAAAGAGGAAGCATCTTTTCCTTTTTTTTTTTTTTTTCTGGTAATGTTTTAAAGCTCTGAACATGTATCTCATGGAGACATGGGTCAGGTCCCCCACCTGTTTATGAGAAAGCAGATTTCATAGCTGCATTTCTTCCTAATTACTGAAGCTGAGAGGGTTCAACATCGAGCGCGCGCACACACCCAATCCATTCTGTGGCAGAAAACACTTATACGTACACAGGACCAGGGCTATTGGGTGCCCTATGCAAACCTTCAGCCTTGTACCCTCCCCCCTCCCCCCAAAAAAAATTAACTTTCAGGTGCCCCCTCCATGAGATTTTGATAAGTTAACTCATGATCACCCCACTTCCATTTCGCCCAACATAACAATTGGACATCAGACTTTTAAATATTCAACTTTTTTTGTGTGTATATATATATATATATATATATATATTTCAGAAATCATGCCACAGTGCCTGATGAATGCATCATATTTGATTTTTGGGGGCAGACAGCAACTAAAATCAAGAAATACATACATACATTTATAAATTACAAGAAATCCATAGCACATTAGCTAAAAATAATCTCTGAAATGGTTGGCTGAGATGTTTCTCCTTACTACTCCCCAGAGGGAAAAAAAAGTCAAATTCTGGTGTCACCTCAGTTACAGTGACAGAGACTCCCCTCCATTACCAGACAGTTTGTGAAGTAACACAAAACCCTACAAAGAAGATACTCAGAACTTATAAAGCAAATCCACCATACTTAAACGGGACGATTGTTTTCCTGTCACTGCAGCTGCTCTTTGGTGCTCCTCAGAAGCTGCCTTCCTAGGTGACCACTTAGTTTTTCTAATGGTTAAGCCAGCTCTGTACATACAGGAAGAGTGTAATACACTAGAGAAGACAGCACTATGCTTAATGAATAATGTATGCATCACTCTCTCTCTCTCTCTCTATAAATATATATATCTACTATATTCTGTGCACTCCCATAATAAGCTGTATGTGTCTCTGTATATGTGGGTGTTTCTATAGTTTAATTGTACTGCTTTGGTACTCAAGTAATAATGAAATACTGAAGGTTGTGGCTGACCCAGTGACTCAGTGGCCATTTGGAGGGACCAGGGATTTGATTCTCAAGCCCAATTTCTGCTTCCTAGGCTGGCCGGGGCTAGGGATGCTATGAATTTCTGTGCTCACAGCCCCTGGGGCGAGGGACTACCAGTCATCACTTTCTGGTGACACCTAGTGGCTGCATTCAGGGTGCACATGTACCAGATTCCTGAGGGAGCTGCAGTTTCACCAGGCCAAGGGCTGTCACTGTAATGGCTGGGCTAGACAGAAGGAGAGTTATAAAAAAAAAAACCAAAACAAACAGAGGGAAATACCTGGCTAGCTGTGATTGAAATCTCATGGCACTGTAGTCCAATAGAGACTGGTTCCAAAGGAACTACCTAAAGGTTCTCTGGTGTAGGGCTCTTCTATATGGATAGCGAGAACTGCTAGTAACAGTACCACATAAGCCCAAAATGTATGCAACAATCCGAGAAATAAAGGTCAGCAAAGTATAAGCGACATCTTTTTACTGGGCTAACAATGCATTTGTGACAAGCTTTTGAGAGCTCTGGAATAAACAGAGAAACCTAGATCCAGCACCAGTGCCTGCAGAAAAAACATTTGTTCCAAAAGCACATCTTTAGCCTTATATCAATATCCTCTGTACCCCGCTGAGCTGCTTATCATTTTAAGGTCAAGGTTCAATTTCCAGAAACTATTTTATTTGCCATCTTGGGTGAATAAATGTATTCACATCCTGGGTTTGAACAAAGCTGGGACACCCACCTTTCCTTTATGCTTGGAGTGAGAGATGCAGGGATGGTGGTGAAGGTGAGAGACATAGGAAGTGAATTGGCCATTTCAGCAGTGACTTTCACATTACCTTGGTCAAGATCCTTGAAATCCCTCTATTGCAGTTCCTTCAGTAATATGTATTCCTCGGGCTTTAGGGCGCACAGCCCCCCCTAACTCCTACCCCAAAATGCTTGTTTGTATATATTTCAGTATCTTTTTGGAAGTCATAAATTGCTGCAAACACAGATTTTATAATTCCTCCCCCCCCCCCCCCCTACAGTTGTTCAAAACTGTGCAGCAGTAAGACTTAAATAAAGCCAGGTTGAGTGCTCCTGGACTGCAGCCCACATTTTGCTTTTTGCACTAATTTTCTTGATATTTTTTATATTCCAGGGCAAATGGTCATGATATGAAGCTGAGGGCAGGAGAAAGGCCCAGAGGAAATATGAGGAAATACTTCTTTACTGAGAGAGTGATGGATGCCTGCAATCACTGACCAGCAGAGATAGAGTAAACCAATACTATGACAGAATTCAGGCTACAGTGGGCACAGATACAGAGAGCAATGGTAGGAAAAGGGTTGAAAGGTTGATTATAAGATGTAGGGAGACGGAGTAATATGATGTTGGTTTAAATAGGGGAACCTCTATGCTTATCTAGTCAAGACCAAAGCAAGAAGACAACAAAACCAACTTGAATAAGGAATATCTTGCAGGCAGTCAAGCTTGTAGAGGTGACAGCTGGGAGATATCCTTAACTTCAACAGTGAAGACAAGAACAACTAGGTGGTTTGGGTGGGCCACTTTTATATATTGCAGGCCACCTTCTTCCTGAGAGCTTAAGGTCTGATATAAAAATGTATCTACCTTTAAAAAATATCTAAAAACTCTGTTTATTCAGTCCTAATTGCAGTGATCCAATATGACCCCTTTTGTTTCATGATTTTGCTGTGGTTGGGGGGGGGGGGGGGGGGGGCTGCAAGGTCTGTGCCATGGTTTTCACAGAGGCTCATATCTGCTTTTTGTGCTGTTTGTAAGATTTTTTTTTTAATGCTTTTAATGTTCTCTGCATGGAACTTTGGATTCCACAAAATATAAATACAAGATTACAAAGAGATTTAAAACTATTCAGAAAAAGTTTAAAAACATGGCTTTTCAAAAAAAAAAAAAAAAGCATTTTACAGCGAGAATGGTGAATAAGACAGACAAATAAACATCAACACACAGCAAAAAGTCACCAAGACATGTAAGTGCATTTTTATTATTTTTATCAAACTTAACCGCTAATGTTAGAGAAACTCAGTATAAAGTACAATACATGTTTGATTACCTTATTATTCATATGAATGGACTAGATCCATGTCACTTACCATATACATTATTTCCTGAAAACTTGTAACCAAAACCTTATGGGCACTCTTGTTTGAATAGTATACACAAACTTAAATATTTGTGCCTCCCTGTAAAACATTGTGATGGTATAGAAAAGATGATTGATTGATAGATAAGTAAGTAAGTAAGTAAGTAAGTAAGTAAGTAAGTAAGTAAGTAAGTAAGTAAGTAAGTAAGTCAGTCAGTCAGTCAGTCAGTCAGCCATCGTCTATTGTTATTTATTACTATGTTAATATGTTACTCAGGGTAGTTTTTACCCATAGGTTTGATGGAATAGTCATAACTAAATTTCACAGGTAGATTTGCTTTGAATATTGTCCCACAGAAAAGTACCTGCAGGAATTTGACCCTATTTTTTTTGAGCAGGAACTTTGGCGATTCAAAACTTTTGGTGTAAAAGTGCCTTCCCTGACCTATTCCTTCCTGGGAACGCCTCCAAACATACACAGTTAAAAGTACCCAAGTTCCTGACAGATGTGGCTACTTTTACCCACATGCTGGGTGGGAATAACCAAAAAGTCTGTTTCAGTGGAGAAAACGCCTTTTACCTGTGGAAATGGCTTTGGTTATTGCTCTTTGTCTGAAGCGAATGGGCTATATTTGTGAAGTTGGACTCCGTGGGAATGTTTAAGAAGTTTCAACAGCAGTAAAAATATAATTAAAAAAAATATTACCAAAAAAAGAAGAAAATTGAGAATCAATGGCAGGTTTAAATAAACTACTGAACTGAAAGCCTCCTCAAAACCAATGTATGAAAACCTGAGGGCAGCCTTCTTTTTCATAAAAAAAAAAAAAAAAGTAAATGCATGCTTGGATCCAATCATTTGCTTCTGAAATGCTTTTAGGGTGAAAACAAATAAAAAAGTGAAAAGTTCAAGGTCTATGGAGCTGTCAAATTGCCTCTTCTTTCTAACATTGCAGAAGGCGGGGGGGGGGGGGGGGGGGGGTTAACGTTTTGCCCAAAGCTTCTTCTCACTTTAAAGTTTGATTCCGTAAAATTCTGCAGGAAAGCCCCCCCCCCTTCCTGATTATCATCTATACCATCCTTAAAAGTACCGTGTATTAGGAAACTGCACAAGAACACGGACTGAAACTGCATTATTTTGCAGTTTAATTTCCCTGTTAAATGTAACTTTGCTTTTTCATGTTCAACCTTTTGTTTTTGGTTACTGTTCTTGGTTCAGTTTCCCTATTCGATGTGAACCGACCTGATATGGTCTCTACCATGAAGGTCGGTATAGAAAAGTGTTAAATAAATAAATAAATAAATAAATTAGCCCGAGATTTTCCCCAAGACATAAATTAAGACATAGGCTAACAAAAAAAAAAAAAAACAACAAAAATTGTTCCTTCCCCCGTCAAGTTTCTAAACTCTGGCCCTAGAAGAGGATGAACAGACCCAGCAGTTTTCCTAAAGGCTGTTCTACAAATAGTCCTAAAATCCAAAACGGGAGAATAATTTCTTTCCTCCCTGCTGCCAGGTTTCTACTACAGAAGAAGCCAGAGGAGGCAGCAAGAGCAGAGCTGCCCAGGCTACCTCTTGTCCCCCCCCTTTCAAATCTCTCAAAACCCTATAGCTGGCTTTAAAACGTCCTCACGAATGAATAAGAGAGCTTTGCAGTTTACACCCAAAATACATCCCCCACCCCAATCCAAAACCATAGCTAAACCCACCCCCCCTTTTGTAAATATGTGCTCTTTTTTTCAGATTAAGCAGAATTGTAGAACCACCACCCCTGCCCTTGTTCTGCAGTTACAATTTCCCTGCCCCCGCAGCCCAGCTGCCTCCTGTTCCTCTCTGTCTCTCCTCACCTCCACCCCCTCCCCCTGCTCCTTCCCCCTCCATAACTCAAATGCCTGTCAGGCTGGTTCCAGACTGCTGGCGCCAGGCTTCTCTTCAGGAATAAAGAAAGCGAGAGAGCAAGGCAGGGAAGGCAAAACCAGCCCCACCGCAGATCAAACCAGCCCTTTATCTCCCAGGAATGCTCCCTCCGCTTCAGACAGCTGAAATCACTCCAGCCCTAATGCGGCTCTGCTATGCTTTAACAAAAAAACGCGAAGACATTACACAGAATTTTCTAAAACTCAAAATTATTTTGTTCGATGTATGCAAAGGATCTGGGAGCGCCTCCAGAAAGTTGGAAAATATGGACTCAAGTTTATGTTAAAAGATGTTGTAAAATCTTGCATTTTCTGCTGACCTCACTCAGTATACGTCCCAAGTGGCTCTGATGATGGTAAACGCTTTGGGGATTTATTCATGGCACAAAAGGCGTTTGTCAGTGGCAAGGAAGATCTAGAACAAGGGACTATGAGATCAGACTGGACAAAGGAGAGTAGTCTCAGGAGTACCATCAGAAAATATTTCTTCCCCAAAGGGTGGTGGATGCATGGAGATGATAGAGACAAAATCAGTAATACAATTCAGAGGAATAGATGATAAACACAGACAATCTGGTGAGAAAGTGAGGGTAAAACTGGAGACCTGGAAAAACTGGAGACCTGAAAACTGGAGGTTTGTGTTGCCCGTATAGGGAGGAAGGTTAGGTGAGATGGACCTTGTGATTTCTTTGTTATTAATTCTCTGGGATAGATTAACCCATTTGGCTGCTTAAAAGGAAATAGTGGGGAAAGGCCCAGCTCCTAGAATTTTCCATAGAGGGGAAAATAAAATAAAAATATTTCCTCCAATAGGAAATTATAAGATCTATGTGGGGGAAAAGAGGGCCGACCAGACTTAACTCCTGATCTGACCTAGCGTAAAGATAAGCAGGGGAGAAATTCACCCCTTTCTGCGTGATACTAGGACCCTGACACCTTAAGTCCAGCTGCCAGAGCCAGTGCTTCCATTAGGCAAACAAGGGGGCCCACACAATTAAGATGCACATTAAAACAGGCACTCATATTGGGGTAGATTTTAAAACCCCTGCGTGCGTAAATCCTCCCGGATTTATACATGCAGGGCACTCGCACGCCGGCGCACCTATTTTGCATAGGCCGTCGGCGAGGGCAAAGCCCCGGGACGCGCAAAAGGGGTGGGAGGGGGTGTGTCCGGGGGCAGGGGGCGGTCTGGGGTGGGTCCGGGGGCATGGTGACGGTTTGGGGGTGGGCCGGGGGGCGGTCCCGAGTCCCCTGGCACTGCGGCCTATGCCGGGGGATGCCGGGGCGGTGCGCACAGGCGTAACTTAGCCAACAAAGGTGGGGGGGGGGGAATTAGGTAGGGCTGGGGGGTGGGGTAGATAGGGAAAGGGAGGGGAAGGTGGGGGGACGCGGAAGAAAAGGTCCCTCCGAGGCCGCTCCGATTTCGAAGCGGCCTCGGAGGGAACAGAGGCAGGCTGTGCGGCTCGGCGCGCGCAGGCTGCTGATTTTGCGCAGCCTTGTGCGCGCCGACCCCGGATTTTATAAGATACGCGTGGCTACGTGCGTATCTTATAAAATCTGGTGTACTTTTGTTCGCGCGCGCGCGTATGTTTTTAAAATCTACCTCACTGAGTGCCTGTTTTCCTAACGCGTGCACAGCCACCTCTCCTGGGTGGCCTGATGCAAAATTAAAATGAGCTGCTGCGTTAAAAAGGATGCACTAGAGAAAAATTGTGCGTCCCTAGCGCTCAAATGCATCGGGCGCTCGGAAGACATGGCTGTGCGCCCACAACTGCATCAGGTGCCCACAATTGCAAGGGGCGCTAATATGATCGTCCGTTTCTTCAGAAAACTCCCTCCTCACCCCCAAGATCTGGCCCGATGGGCCAAGCGGTTCGGGTCGGTCCTGGGGTCCTCTACCTGAAATGGTGCATTCGGAAGGTCCATGTCTTAAAACAAAAACTCCCTTCACGCCGAGGCTGGCGTCTCCTGCCATTTCTTGAAGCAGCCTTCATTGCCCATCGGAATACTTCTCAGAGTCGGGGTCGGCTTACCCTGCCGACTCGTGACAAGTAACCTGGTCCCTTACCTGAGATTTCTTCCAATAAGTATATTTACATCCAAGCTTCGACCTGGGCACGGACTTGACATTCTCTACACGCACAGTAAAGACTTTTTCTCTCCATCACCTACAGTCACTGTAAAGGACTGTTTTCAATTTTGAGCTACTCTTTGAAGATATAAAGTGCTCTGTCCCCCTGACACAGCCCTGATGCGAAACACGGCTGTGTCGGGGTCCTTGGTTTCAAACTACAAAAGAGTTTATCATTGATTAATGTACACTGCTGATGCGACTGTGTCCACAATAAAAGACTCCTTCTGAAACGTATTGAGCAGTGATTTACGCTAGCCACGCATTATCTGCGTTGCGTTTTGCTCCCTATGTGTGCACTGTTTACTCCGCCACTATCATGTGCTTAAAACAAAGCTTGCCAGACCCCCCAATCCCCCCTCAGCAGTAAATGAAGGAGTGGAAAAATTAATTATCAGGCACTTAATTTATTCACTCCTCCACCTACTGCCCATTGATACATTCACTGTCACTTGTCAGCGAAAGGACCAATCCCCTTTCAGGACAGCCAGACCTGGGGGGGGGGGGGGGGTTTAGCTTTGGTCAGGCCAGCCGCGTGGAGTTTAACGCCTGCCTCTGACCAAGCATAACATTTTTCGCAGTAGTAAAAGACCCGCTAGACAAGTCTCTTGCTTAGCGTGCCTCTTTGTATTGCAGGGTAATTTTCATGCACCTGCGCTAAGCCTGCTGCAGGTCTTTTTGGCGCTAGAGCCCTTTTTATATACCAGGGCTATATTAGCGCTGAAAAGCCCGTGCTAAAATGCAAGTAAAATCCCACGATAGGTTTAGCACCCCTTATTGCATCGACCCCCTAGGTGGTTACCTGGAGTAACGAGGCATAGAGGGTGCTTCGCCAGAGCAAAATCAGGGCGTACTCTTCTGGAAGCACTGCCCTGACCAGGAGGGAGCGCTATGCTAGAGGTAAGCTGGAGGAGAGGGGGTGCAAGACTAGATTTTCCTAGGGCGTCAAATGCTCTTGTACTGGCCCTGTCACCAGCCTCAGTCTCAACACAGCGCCAGGGACATGGGTCCACTTAGTGCATGACGTTTTTAGTGACAGGAAATTATTTTTATAGACTTTACAGACCTGTCTTTTTTTTTTTTTTTACTGCTGGTTGGCAACCCTGGTAGAGCCCTCGGGGAAGCTAATAAAACCTGCGTATGTTCTTTTCTAGGAAGGGGGGGTTTGGAATCACTAATTGTGAGTAGAAAAGGAGACAGAGCAAAGCCCAACAATGGAAAGCATCAGATGCTGCACCTCCTGCTGACTTTGAATCTCCTTTTGAGAGTTGGAAACAGCCCAGATATTTACTCATGGGGGAATTCTGCACATAAGAATAAAAAATTCTGCACATAGTATTTAAAAATCCTGCAGACTTTGTTTGTTAAATAACACATTATAATCACTGCATTTGAATAATAATTTATAATACAACAGAAAAATGTTATTACTCAAAGATGCACAATTTTACTTTTTTTTCAGCAGAAATTTCCCATCCTAAGGCCTGGCCTCTCTTCCCTGGATCGCACTCCCCTTCCCCCAGGCTTGTCCTGCAGCTTTTCCCTCCACCCATCCAAGCTCTCTTGCCTCTTTTTGTTTTGAAACCAAGCTTGATCTTTTTCTGCCCTGCAGGCTCAAACTTCCATTCCATTTCTTGCTCCCCTGAAGACGCAGCTTTCTCACTCTGCCCTCTCCAGCTTTCTCTATCTCTCTGCCCCTTCAGGCTCTAACTCCCTCCTCAATCTCCCT
Organism: Rhinatrema bivittatum; assembly: GCF_901001135.1. NCBI lineage: Eukaryota > Metazoa > Chordata > Amphibia > Gymnophiona > Rhinatrematidae > Rhinatrema > Rhinatrema bivittatum. The sequence goes on along the minus strand of NC_042622.1, from coordinate 82,165,186 downwards.
ACCCTGAAGCAAGACCTACAGTTTTCTCTCTGACCCACAGGTTCAAACCTTCCCTCCCAGCAAGACACCCCCCCCCCCCAGCTTTCTCTCTCTGCTCTCCTCCCAGCAAGACTCAGCTTTCTCTCTGCCCACCAGGCTTAAAACTTCCCCACAGCAAGTTCCGCTCATGCTCTCCCCACCAACAGCTTTCTTTCTCTGCTCCGCCCTCCCCCAGGCTTGACCCCTTCCCCAGCTCGCTCTCTCTCTGCTTCCGGCTCACCCAGCTCTCTCTTTCTCTTCTACTCCTCAAGCACCTCTCTAGCTCAGTGGTTACCAACCTTTTATGTGTCGTGGCACACTCAGCAGAGTTCATTTCATCATGGCACACCAGCACTATCACCTTCACCCTCATCATTTCCTCTTCTCTTCCTTTCCCTCTCCCCCCACCCCAGGCATCATCACCTTTTCTTCCTCTCCCCAGGCATCATCACGTCTCTTCCCTTCTTTCTCCCCCCCGGCATCATTATCATGACCTTCCCTCTCCCCGCCAATCCTCATCCTCAGGCATTATCATATTCCCCAACCTCTGGCAGTAATGATCATCCTCCTTTTCTTCTCCCCCACCCGCAACATCATTACCTTCTCTTCCCTCTCCCCTGGCATCATCACTTTCTTACCTTTCCTGTTCCTCCATTCCCGTGGCATCATAACCACCTTCTCCCTTCTCTCTCCCCTCCAGCTCCCAATATCATCATCATCACCTTCTCCTTCCTTCCCTCTGCACCACCCCATGCATCATCATCACCTTCTTTCTTCTCCTCTGGAATCATCGCCTTCCTTCTCCCCCCATCTCTTGGCATCATCACCTTCCCTATCCTCCCCCCCCCCCCCCCGCCCCCGCCCGCACCATCACTTTCTCTCTCCTTTGCTTTCCCTCCACTCTCTAGCATCATCCTCACCTTCTTTTCCCTTCCCTCTCCACCACCCCATGCATCATCATCACCTTCTCCTTCCTTCCCTCTCCACCACCCCATGCATCATCATCACCTTCTCCTTCCTTCCCTCTCCACCACCCCATGCTTCATCATCACCTTCTCCTTCCTTCCCTCTCCACCACCCCATGCATCATCATCATCACCTTCTTTCTTCTCCTCTGGAATCATCGCCTTCCTTCTCCCCCATCTCTTGGCATCATCACCTTCCCTATCCTCCCCCCCCCCACCCCCGCACCATCACTTTCTCTCTCCTTTGCTTTCCCTCCACTCTCTAGCATCATCCTCACCTGCTTTTCCCTTCCGACTGGCGCCATCTTCTCTTTCCCCCCTCTCTCATCCCCTGGAATCACCACCTTCCCTCTCACCTCTACCCCCACCCCGAGAATTAACACCTCCCCTCTCCTCCCCTTCCTTCTCCAGGCATTACCACCCTCCTTTTTCTCTTTCTCCACCTTCTCTGGTATGATCACCTTACCGCTCCCTCCAATCCCCAGCATTATCACTTCCTCTTCCCTCTGCTGCTGCTTCCTTCTTTACCGGCTTCCCTCTGCAGTGGGAACTGCATGGGGCCAGCAGGTTTCACAGGGATACAGGGTCCCATTCATTTTCAATTGCAGAGAGACAGCAGAGGGGAAAGCAGCAGCAATAGATAAGTGCTGTTCTCGGATGCCCCTCACCTCCAGCCGGTGGGAGGACATCCTGCAGGCCAGGAAGGAAAGGAAATGAGGAATGCAGCTGCGCCTTAACTCTGGCCTATCAGACTTTTTTTTGTGGCACACCTGAACTGAAGCTAGTGCACACCATCTAGCTGTCTCTAGGGCTTCACCCTCATTGCTCCCTTCTCTATCAGAAGTGGGGGCAGACCTCCACCACTACAGCCTTTTCTCTTCAGGCCTGCACAGGCTGGCAACCATGGCCACAGCCTCCTGTCTTCCTGTTATGGGAGTCTCTGTTTAGTGGATCCTTGGGCCGACCTGCTGGAGACTGGGAAAGGTGGTCAGTTTCTCTAGTGAGTAGCAGGCTGGGAGGCAGATGTTCAGGCAGGACGTAGATGCTCTTCACCCTAGAAGCTGGTACTCCCCCGGGAGGAGCCCAACCGCTGGGACTTAGGTGGCTTCACCCTTGGAAGCCGAAGCCCCCCCAGGAGGAGCCCGTAGGGGCCCAGCCGCTGGGACTTAGGCGGGTTGTGGATCAAGACAGGTAACTGGAACCAGACTAGGACAATAGCAATACTGTAACTGGGTTCGGGTTCTGGAACCAGACAGGAACTGTAGCGAGACTCAGGTACTGGAACCAGGCAGGAACTGTGGCAGGATTCGGGTACTGGAACCAGGCAGAAACTGTAGCAGAATGCGGGTACTGGAACCAGGCAGGAACAGTAGCAGGCTCCGGGTACTGGGACCAAACTGTAGCTGAATCCAGGTACTGGAACCAGGCAGGAACTGTAGCAGGATTCGGGTACTGGAACCAGGCAAAAACTGTAGCAGAATGCGGGTACTGGAACCAGGCAGGAACAGTAGCAGGCGGACCAGGGCCAACCAGGTACTGTAGCAGGCAGGCAGGAACCAAGCAGGTCCTGTAACAGGCAGGCAGGGACCAGCAGGTACTGTAGCAAGCAAGTAGGAACCAGCGGGTACTGTAGCAAGCAGGCAGGAACGAGCAGGTACTGTAGCAAGCACGCAGGAACCAGACAGGTACTGTAGCAGGAACGGAGCGACGAAGCGAAGCAAGTCACTCCGGGGTACAGTGCAACAGGAAACCAGGAAGCTAACCCGTTGCAAGGCAAAGACTGAATGGCTGCGGCCGGTGTCTGACGTCAGGAGTTGGGCGGAGTCACCACTGGCGGGAAACGGCCTAGAAAAGCGCTCAAGTGCCGCGCATGCACGCCAAGGAGCCAGGCATCCATAGGACGGCTCGCAGAGGCACAGCCCCAGTGGGGACGCCGCCAACCAGGCCGCAAACCAGGCCTCTGGAAGCGGGAGCAGGTCTGGGAACCCGGAGGTAAGGGCCTGGCCAGGGTGCTCGTGGCCAGAACCACAACACTTCCAGCCTTTTTGGGCTGACATTGACACCAATACCTCTTCCTTCCGGCTGCATGGCCTGTCGTCAACACTTCCTCATGTTCCCTATGCAGAATTCTACAAGGTAAATGTAGAATTCTGCATGGGAGGGAGGGTCTCAAAGCTCCCTTGTTACATTTAAAGGGCCATGCAAAATTTAAAAGGTCCTATGGCAAAAAAAGAAGTTGAGCGGGGGTTAGGGAGGCCTGGACAAACCCAAAGAGTAAAAAATAGATTTAACTTCATGTGTGGTGCCTGCCTGTCCCCTACCCCCAACCCTGTCATCAAAAAATAAACTGTGAGCCTTCTCTTCCCAAATACTGAAATATTATCACCCCCGCCCCACTCTAACAGGGAACCAAAAACGTCAGGAGTATAGCATCTCCCTCTCTCCTCCCATCCCCCAAATGTATTAAAACGTTGTTGAGGTTCAGTGGCACACCCCCCCCCCCCCCCCCACACACACACACACATGCCCTATACACTCCCCACACCGCCATACCTTCAAAAATCTGCTGTGGCTACAGCAATGGGACTCAGGGTGTCCCCTAGCCTATGCCTGGTTTGTGCCATTTTTCAAGGTCTGGGAATTGGATCTATGCCACATGGCCTAAGTCTGATCCCTGGACCTTGTCTCATCACGTGATGTGATAGGGACAAGGTCAGGTCAGCACCATTTTGAAAAATGGCTCCAACTGGGCCTGGGACACCTCAGGCTCCATCTTTGGAGCCACAGCGGAGTTTTTAAGATTTGGAGATGCGGGAGGGGGAGACACTGAACCCCAATGATTTTTTAAATACATTTAGGGGAGCAGGACACTATACTCTATTGAGGTAGGGGTGTAAGAGGGGAGTTCAGTGACAATATTTTAGTATTTAGAAAGGGGGAGCCCACAGTTTCTTTTCTGATGACAGAGTTGGGGGTTGGGAGGCCATCACCATGAGTGGAACTCATTTTTTACACTTCAGGGTGTAAGGTCAGCCCTGATCCCTGCTTCACTTTGCTGTTTTTGATGGCAAATTTTTTATGTGCTCGGCCCTTTAAGGTGATGGCAGTCCCTTGAGGTTAGGGCCACCATTGCACCTAAAGGGCCACTGGCCATGTTGTTTTGTCCTGCAGTGTTTGACCGCAAGACAAAACAAAGCGCCATAGAACTGCAATACTTTTTCAGAGGAGGGGCCCACAAAACATGGCAACACCACCCCACAATAGTGGGACCCCTCCTGCGAAAAAAATTGCAGCTGGGGGGGGGGGGGGGCGGCAAGATGACCGCTCACTGATAAGCCATTACTGAGAATCTCGTCGATTTCCTAAGATTTTTTTCTTCTTTTCTGAGCCTATTGCCGTGCCGATTGTAATAATGCCTCACACTAAACGTAAGGCAGAGGAACAGTTTTTAATACTCCATTACCGTTACCATCACAACGGAGTATCGAGGAGTGCTTGAAGCGTCCCCAGTTCTTGCTCCCATTGTGATGGCCGCTGTGGAGAGGGACCGTGAGCAGGGCTTCCTTTACAGGCCGAAGAGATCTCCTTATGTTGTGTTGGAGGTGGACCCTTGGGCCAAGGTGGGGTTGATGCAACCTGTAGGTAAGGACCTATGGGTCCCCACTGTCAGCAGGTGGAGTGGGCTGAAAGGCAGAGGCCGCTGGAGCTTCACTTATACCAGCTCTCGTTCCCCACAGGTTGAGCCTTTGGGTGCCGGGGCCGGCAGGACTTAAGTGAGCCTCTGTGAATAGTTGCAGGGAAGTGGGTTCAGCCCAGAGACAGCAGGCAAGGAATGGTACAGTTCTACTTTGGACTTGGACTAGGTCCTGGAAACTCGGGTGCCAATGGAACGAAGGCAGACAGCAGGCGCTCGAGCAAAGGTAGCCCAAAGCCTGATGAATCCACATCCAGGAAGTAGACAGAGGTGGCATCCAATGGTAGGCTTGGCAATTCAGTGGCAATGGCAAGCAAGGCTGAAGTCTGATCACAGAGATAGTCAATAGCATAGTCCAAACAAAACTGAGGTCTGATGACGGAGATTGTCAATAGCGTAGTCAAGCAAAGCTGAGGTCTGATCATGGAGATAGTCAATAGCGTAGTCAAGCAAAGCTGAGATCTGATCACGGAGATAGTCAATAGTGTAGTCGGATGAAGCAAGGTCTGGGTTGGAGATAGGCTGTATTGTAGTCAGGTGAAGCAGAGGTCTGGGTCTGGAGATAGGCTGTATCGTAGTCAGGTGAAGCAGAGGTCTGGGTCTTGTTATTTATTTTATTTATTTATTTATGAACTTTTAATATACCGACATTCGTAGGACACATCATACCGGTTTACAATCAACTCATGTAGAAAAGAAAGAGAAATTACAAATAACAGGGTGGGGGGGGGGGGGCAGAGATGGAAAATGAGAGAGGGGGGCCGGGTGAAAGCAAGCGCGTAGGTAGCATGAAGAACAGAGGTAGTAGAGCATGAGAGAAAGAAAAACATAAATAGGAACTATAATAATAGCATTAACATAATCATAACATTTCAAAAATTACATAGTCAACATTTCCTTAAGATACATCATTGTTGGTGGGTAATAGAGCAGGAAGCGGTTGGGAGGGAGCAAATAGGGGGTTTTAAGCGCCAAGCCATTCCTTATGACGCTTATATCCAGGGATGCAAGAACACTTAGATTTTGTAGAAAGTATAATTTTTTATTGATCAATATAAGTATTCTTGGGAGATGCTGATACCACTTCTCTGACAAACTGACCACCAACTTCTCATTGTATACATGAACTGATTCTTCTTTATAGGTAAAATACAATATAGTACTAGGTTAGAAATTCTAAGAGTGCGTGACTACCCAGAGAATAATTTATATATATTGTCATGTCAACAGCATGATAAGAAGATCCCTAAACTATCCTGATTATTTCTCCAAGGTGGGGCCCATTTACCATCACTCTTTAGATAGTCCTCTGTTCTGTTAGAATCTTGATGGTCAGGGCAATTATCCCATCTTAGGCTGTGTTTACAGATGCCCCTGTAGTGATAGTCGAGCCTGAAGTTCCAACCATTAAGATACAACCATTTCCTTCTGCTTTTGTGACCCTATAATTAGGCATCACAAAGTGTCTCCAGCTTCAACTGCTGTCTAGGTGTCCTTGGAATTCCTGCACTCAGTAGGACATTTGAAGTTCACATAGCCAGAAAGGCTAAGATAGCAAAGGATTCTGGGTCAGTTGCCGTCTCCATGTGGGTTCTCAAGCTCAGGCACAGATATCAGTCTGGAGCTATATCGTGGTCAGGCGAAGCAGAGGTCTGGATCTGGAGATAGGCTGTAGTGTGGTCAGGCAAAGCAGAGGTCTGGGTCTGGAGATAGGCTGGAGCGTAGTCAGGCAAAGCAGAGGTCTGGCACTGGAGATAAGCTGGAGCGTAGTCAGGCGAAGCAAAGTCAAAGTCCGTGTAGTCAATCTGTAGCATAAGCAGAACAGGAACAGGAACAAGGAAACAGGAATCAGGAGCAACAGGGAACAGGAGCGCAGGGAAGAGACGAATCTCTTAGTAGCAACGAGTACTCGACCAGCGAGGAGAACTGTTGCAAAGGCAAAGTTATGGAGCGGAAACTGAGCTTAAATACTATGAATAGTTTGACGTCATCATCAGGGGCCACGGCTAGATTCCCGCCGCGGTCCCTACATAAGGATCAGTGATGCGCGCGAGCATGCCTAGAGAGGGGCGTGACGTGAGTGGCATCAGGCCATGCTGAGAGGCCCGACAAGCAGTGGCATCAGGATCGGGAATGCTGGAGACTGTAGCCACCAGCGAGGAGGACCCAGAGGCTGGAGTCCTTGTAGAAAGGTGAGAGGGCCATGCCGCGGGATGACACGCGTAATACCTTAAGCCTGGGAGCACCAGTGACACCTTCTCCTCCAGGGACTGGCCTCTTAGAGCCAGTCGTTAACCCCGAAGTGCCCCGAGAGAGCCCGCTAGAGCAAGAAATGCAGCGAGGGGCGGAGGGAGGATTTGTCTCACCGCTGATAACAGCACTTGGATTATAGGCAGCAGTGAAGACCCCTGTGAATAGGGAGTTTGGAATATTCTCTTCTATGCCTGTGGACTCGAACTTACCGCTTTCACTTGGACTCAGCAAGGCTTTTTCTCGGGGTGGTGGAGATGACCTAAACGCCCAGGTTGGTAAAATTAAAATTACTAAACCTGCCTCTATTACCTTAGAAGAGTTGTGGAATGCATTAGTCAGTCTGGAAACTTCAATCTCCATGCTAACTGGAGTAGTGGTGGAGACTAACAACGCTCTCAAATTCTATCACTTTGGTAAATCAAGAGGAGAAAATATCAAGTATAGACTCTTGACTTAATATGGTGGATAAAATACAGCAGCATTTATCTCAGTCTGAAGTGGTGTACTCCAAAACGTTTGAGAATATTGAGAATGATTTACGTTCTTTAAACTTGAGGGTACTTAATTTCCCCATAATTAAACAGATGGCTCAGGCTGAACTTTTTAAGAACTACATCTCACAAGTTTTGGAGATTCCAGATACTTTCATGCCAGTTATTACCAAGGCGTATTTTTTGCCTCCAGTTCAGCCTCAAGCTGAGGAACCGCAGTACTAGGCTAGACTCGAGTCATGCAAACGCAGAAGATTTGTCTTTTATTATACAGCTGGATGGTACCACCAGAGGTGGCAGTAGTGAGGTAATCCAGTAAGAGCAGTCCAGGGATCCTCGGCAGAGGAGACCCGTCTCACAAAGGCAGATGTTAACTGTACATGATAGTATAGGGAGTTCCGGATGCAGGTTCCCAGTATAGAGCTGTAGATGAGACAGACTGACAAAGTTAGATTACTCACTAAGATGGTAGCTGTATAGTTGGAGATCCCAGCAGGCAGAAGTAGTTGGTTGCAGACACCAACGCAGGGAGAGCAGGCCCTCGAGGAGCGAGTACCTGGTCCCAGAGAGGTACCTGAAATAAAGCAAAGGGCCATCGAGGAGCGGGTACCAGGTTAGAAGAAATACCCCGAAGGGCAGGGAGAGCTTCCAGCGGCAGCAAGGAAGCGATAGAGTAGCTCAGACCAGAGGCATATCCAATCCTTGCTAACTCGATTTGTTAGCAAACGAAGGGCAGGCTAAATACCCGGATGCCCCCGAGGTTCCCGCCATGACATGGATAAAGATGTGGGTGGCGTGCGTGCACACACCCTAGGAGGCCCTTAGGAGAAACATGGCGTGAGGCTTTGCCATAGCCGTTCTGGGGACGCCAGAGAGAGCGGCAAGTAGATGCGGTGGTAACCATCTTCCCAAGGCTAGCAGGGAGAGCAAAGAGAAAGGTGAGGCACAGAGGTCGAAGCTGTCTGAGACCGACGGACACAACACTTTTTCATCGGATAGAGATAACGTTTTAAGATTCTTAAAAACATAAGAACATAAGAAAATGCCATACTGGGTCAGACCAAGGGTCCATCAAGCCCAGCATCCTGTTTCTAACAGTGGCCAATCCAGGCCATAAGAACCTGGCAAGTACCCAAAAACTAAGTCTATTCCATGTAACCATTGCTAATGGCAGTGGCTATTCTCTAAGTGAACTTAATAGCAGGTAATGGACTTCTCCTCCAAGAACTTATCCAATCCTTTTTTAAACACAGCTATACTAACTGCACGAACCACATCCTCTGGCAACAAATTCCAGAGTTTAATTGTGCGTTGAGTAAAAAAGAACTTTCTCCGATTAGTTTTAAATGTGCCCCATGCTAACTTCATGGAGTGCCCCCTAGTCTTTCTACTATCCGAAAGAGTAAATAACCGATTCACATCTACCCGTTCTAGACCTCTCATAATTTTAAACATCTCTATCATATCCCCCCTCATCCGTCTCTTCTCCAAGCTGAAAATTCCTAACCTCTTTAGTCTTTCCTCATAGGGGAGCTTTTCTATTCCCCTTATCATTTTGGTAGCCCTTCTCTGTACCTTCTCCATCGCAATTATATCTTTTTTGAGATCCGGTGACCAGAATTGTACACAGTATTCAAGGTGGGGGTCTCACCATGGAGCGATTCAGAGGCATTATGACATTTTCTGTTTTATTCACCATTCCCTTTCTAATAATTCCCAACATTCTATTTGCTTTTTTGACTGCCGCAGCACACTGAACTGACGATTTCAATGTGTTATCCACTATGACGCCTAGATCTCTTTCTTGGGTTGTAGCACCTAATGTGGAACCCAACATTGTTTAATTATAGCATGGGTTATTTTTCCCTATATGCATCACCTTGCACTTATCCACATTAAATTTCATCTGCCATTTGGATGCCCAATTTTCCAGTCTCACAAGGTCTTCCTGCAATTTATCACAATCTGCTTATGATTTAACTACTCTGAACAATTTTGAGTCATCTGCAAATTTGATTATCTCACTCATCGTATTTCTTTCCAGATCATTTATAAATATATTGAATAGTAAGGATCCCAATACAGATCCCTGAGGCACTCCACTGTCCACTCTCTTCCACTGAGAAAATTGTCCATTTAATCCTACTCTCTGTTTCCTGTCTTTTAGCCAGTTTGCAATCCATGAAGGGACATCGCCACCTATCCCATGACTTTTTTCGATCACATTCCCTATTATTCCATGAGCAAAAGATATGGGTTTACCCATATCTTACTAGGCTTACTCAGATTCGTCGGAAAAAATTTCTTTCATTGCGTCAACAAGTACAATCTAAGGAGGGTTATTTCATGTTACAGTATCCTTGCAAATGTTTAGTAAGGTATAACAATGCCATTTATATATTTTTTGAATCTGACCAACTTAGGGCACTATTGGATGTTCCACCATAAAACCTGGCATATTGATAATGTAACTGGGGATTTTCAGTGTTTTCCTATTATATTGCTATAGTGTCCGCTCGATTTTCTTTAATTCTCCCTACTTTTCCTGAATTTAAATATGGGGTTGTATATTTGTTTCTACTATGATCTGTTAGATCCTCGTCTTGTTTTTCCTTTTCCTTTGTTATATCTGGACAACCTCAATTTCTGATGCAAGATGCTTCTTGTAAATTTTGTGAAATTGCATTAAAAAAAAAATTGCAGCTTAGTGGCTCTAAGTGTAAGCTTGTACCTGATGCAATGGAGGATAAAATATTAATGAAACCTTATACTGGCTGCTGTTCACCTTCTGGAGGCCAAACCAACAAGAGGTGAATGAAGTTGTATGCTCTAAAGCTGAGCAACATAGATCCATGTTCTAGGAGTTCAGTGTTTGTCTGTATGGCCATATTCTATATATAACCTGAAATGAATATCTCCATATTGTGCAGGTACAATAAGGGGTGAAGTGTTTATAGACTGAGAACAAGGGACCTCAGCAGGTCAGAAAGTTGTGAGCCAGAATGTGAAAAGTCTGGAAAAGGTAAATATTTAAATATGCTAAAAATGGTTATGGATAAGCCTGTTTTTTTTCTGACTGGCAGGAAACGTTCCAGCAACAAATATCAATCCTCCCCCACAGCTGTTCCACCTCTTGCCTATCCTGTGATCTGCTTCCTTCCCATTCCACCAAGCAAGTCTTAAACCCTATAGCTGCATGGGGGTATGCTGGCCGGCATCTCCTATCCAAATATAATCACAAATTGCACATTCTGAATTGCAACATATACCTGCTGCTCTTTTCTCATAGTTTGCCAACAGCATGAATATTTACATTTGTATTTTTAAGTCCAGAGTACTCTTCTTCTCTTCTTTTTAAATTCAGCTGTCTTCAAGGCTGCAGGTCATGTTTGTGATGCTTAGTTTATAGCCTGCCTGTCTGCACAGCTGTCCTTGGCAAACCATGATCAATGTGAAAGGAGAAAGAAAAAATATTTTTAAAGTTGGATGTTGTTAAAAAAAAAAAAATCAAACCTTTTAAAGCAAATAACTGGTTTTCTGAAAGAGTCCTGTTGCAGAGTTTTGAAAATAATCTTGGAGTGTAGAACATTAAGCAGAATTTTTTAATTAGTGCAATTCTGTGCAACACGGCTAGTAATGAACTTTGTACAAACAGAAAGTGCATTAAAACCCCCTCTCAACACTCCCCCCACACATACTATCAACTCTATCCACTACCTGAGTACAGGAAGCAGCCAGTAAATTTCCAAAATGCCAGCCTCTCTGCAAAATCACCATCCTTAAGAAAATGTACAAAATGATACCCCCACCCTCTACATCTCCTCCAAGGTCTCTGCCAATTCTATGCTGCTTTAACCACAAATATAGACCTTCAAACCAATCTTTGCTTGATTTTCCTCCTTGGAGACAATCACATCTTCTTTAGACAATTGGTTTCTTTGACTGTTATTCCTTGAAAGATGTATTTACAATGTGTTCTTCATTCTTTTTTTATTTAAAGATTAATTATTTGGAATTATTTTAGTAAAATTTGAGAACATTTTAAATTAAAATTTAAACTGAACTGGTTGTTAACAATGGAAACCATGACCAACCCATACATCTAGAAAGATCAGAGATGGGACAGATTCAGAAAATAGGGATGAAATTAAAGGAATTCCAAGAAGGAAGGATAAAGGTGGGCTGTTATATTTCCATCTCACACAAATCAGCTAAAAATATTCTTGAATGTTTTTCACAGGAAGGAATGCTAAACTGTTTTACAATCACATCCAATGCACATACAGGGCACAGTAGAATACCTCACTGCACTTCACTGGCTCAGGCTAAGAATTAGAACTCAAGGCAAGGGTTAAGAGGTGAGTTGAGGCAGGAGCAGAAGAAAGGAAGGGTGCTGCTGATGCAGAGAGAGGCATTGGTTATCATTCCAAACAGAGATTGCTGCAAAACAGGAAGCTGAAGCTATTCCATGAACTATGGCTACATGATATCTCAGGTGCCGCTCTCCTCTGGCTAAAATCCTTTCTAAGCGACAGATACTACAAAGTAAAAATAACTAACAAGGAGTTGCACCCTGTAGCTGCCAAACAAGGAGTTCCCCAGGGTTCCTCGCTCTCGCCGACCCTATTCAACATATATCTTCTCCCCCTATGCCAACTCCTCGATAACCTCAACCTCACATACTTCATCTATGCGGACGACTTGCAGATCCTAATCCCCATCAAGGAACCCATCTCCGACACGCTAAACTACTGGAATAGCTGCCTTCACGCCATCAACCTCCTTCTCACAAGTCTCTGCCTCGTTCTCAATACGTCCAAGACCGAACTGCTAATCATTTCCCCTAATGATAACAACATACTAGCCATCAATACTAACATACCTCTAGTAAATCAAGTGAGAGACCTTGGAGCCTTCCTAGACTCCAGAATGAATTTTAAAAAATTCATCAACAACACCACCAAAGAAGGCTTTTACAAACTACAGGTATTAAAACAACTTAGACCTCTCCTTCACTTTCATGACTACCGTTCGGTCCTTCAAGACATACTATTCTCAAAGATAGACTATTGTAATGCGTTGTTACTTGGTCTCCCGGCCTCTTCTACCAAACCTCTTCAAATGCTGCAGAACGCCGCAGCCAGGATCCTCACAAACTCCTGCCGCATGGACCACATCACCCCAATTCTAAAAATACTTCACTGGCTACCCATTCACTACAGAATTCTCTTCAAGACACTTACTATTATCCACAAAACCTTATTTCAAGAATCCTCGCTCCAACTTACCATACCCCTCAAACCACACTCCTCTGCAAGACCCACCAGATCTGCTTATAGAGATTCCCTCCAAGTTCCCCCCAAAAAATCCATTATTCACAACTCTATTGAAAAACGGGCACTATCAACTGCTGGACCGCATCACTGGAACTCCCTCCCGCCAGATCTCCGCCAGGAACATTGCCATATCACGTTCAGAAAAAAATTAAAAACTTGGCTATTCGCCCAAGCTTACCCCTAAAAAAGCCTCAGGGTCCCCCACACAGTCTCTTGCCTCACGGATGCATCCATTTCCTCAACTCAAAGGAACTGTTGTCCGACTAATTGCACTATCTTGCTTAATTTCATATACACTATGTAAATATGTAAATTTGCTTAATTTCATATACACTAGGTAAATTTGTACATAATTCTTATCCTGTAAGCACTCTCTCCCCCTTTTGCTCTCCTCTCCCATTAGAATTTGTTTAACTCAACTCATTGTCTTCTATAACTGGAGGCAAAAAGGATTTCACTACAAAATCCTGAATGTTCTGTCCCATAGTGTATTGTATTACTGGAGGCTCACTGAAAATATTGTGCAATTGTAAGATTGGCCGATATTTAAAAATTAAAGATGCCATTGCTGCCAATCTAGTGGAATACCACATGACACAGACCAAATGGGATGGTTCTTCTTGAATGTTATCTATTAAAAACCATTCCCTACATGCATGAAGTACCCTTTTGTATGCCTTTCTTTTTATAATTTTGAAAGGATAACCTTGCACTAAAAGACATCTAATAAAATCATGTGATTATAATGTAAAGTCTTTATCTGAGCATAAGCAACGGATTCAAAGAAATTATCCCACAGGGAGATTTGATTTAAAATTATAAGAGTGAAAACTCTCGAACTGCAAAATATTATTTCTATTGCTGGGTTTTGTATATACAGAGGTTCTTAAACTGTGATTATGTTTAGTAATTGTGATATCCAGAAAAGGTATAATTTCAAAATCTAAATCCAGGAAAACATTTAGATTTGTATCCAATTAATTTAACCAATTCATAAATTCATGAAGATGCATCAAAGTGGATCTCCAAAAGAAAAAAAAAGCATCTATGTATCTTACTCAATTAGTAATACATAAAAAACTGTGATGAATATAAATGAATATAAATGTGTCTCTTCAAAATTCGCAATGTAAAGATTCACTAGATCTGAGGCAGTGGCTACCTTCATGATAGTACCATGAATCTAAAGAAAAAAGTGATTTTCAAACATAAAATAGTTCTAAACCGAGCCAGCTCTGCCATTTTTAATACAAATTCTGAAGGAATCCTCAGCGGTCTGGGACATTTTTCTAAAAAATAGTAAATTACATTCAAAGCTTTTGGTTTAGTTATGCTGGTATGAAATAGGTAAAGAGAAACAATATCATAATGAATGTCAGTATAAGCGCAGACTGCAAACATAGAGTTAAGAATAAAGAAAAAGTATTATACAAAGAATACCCTCCTCATAGGTCCTCTCTGCTATGGAATTGTGTATTCTCAAAAATGAAGGACTGTACGACACTGGGAATTCCACATATAGAAACTATTCACTCTCTTGTTTGTGGTTATTCAACGAATCATTGTTGTACACAGGTTTATATATCTTATTTATTTATTTATTTATAATTTCTTCTATACCGATAGCTGTTTGCACATCGTATCGGTTTACATATAACTAGGAACTTTTGGGCGTGGCCCTTACATGGAACAGTAACAATTATATGATAAGAGGAACAGTAAAATAACTATATGTTAAATACGAGGAACTATATAATACAGGGTATCATGCTATCTTATTCTCTCTGACTTTACTCCAGTGTCTGCAAGTTAGGTGTTTGCACTTTAACAAAAGATTTACAACTAGCTTGTTAAGAAGGTATTTCAGTACTAGTCTCTGAACTTCCCCACCCTTACTTCTTACCAAATCAGTTGTTAAGAGACACCGGATGTCTTTTGAGGTTATCTTAACTAATTATCAGCTCACTGGTCCCAGGGAGTCCCAGGAACGAAGGGGAAACAAAGACAGTGATAGTGTCATGCCTTTACAATTCTTGGCCTTGGGCAGGAGTAACTTTCTGAACAAAGGTAGGGGGGGAATTTAGTTAGGGTTGGGGGGTGGGTTAGGTAGGGGAAGGGAGGGGAAGGGAGGGGAAGGTGGGGGCCCGGAAAAAAAGTTCCCGCCGAGGCCGCTCCGATTTCGGAGCGGCCTCGGAGGGAACGGAGGCAGGCTGCTCGGCTCGGTGCGCACAGGTTGTACAATTGTGCACCCCCCTCCGCGCGCCGACCCTGGATTTTATAACATGATTATCATATCATGTTATATTTGTGAATGATTCTAATACTAAGCATATAAAATGCAATATTAAAAAAAGTTAAAATAATCATAAAGGTAGTCCACGAAATAGAGATAAAACAAAAATATGCAACATAGATGGTCTTTGCATCTCTACTTGCATCAGGGCTTGTGAATTCATTCTGATTACAGACAAGCAGACTTAATGACTGCAATATACAAAGCACCTTCACTAAAGAGGAAAAGCAAAGTCTATTAGTCTAGATCACATGATCGTCATCAATCATTACCTAAACCCCATCTAAGCTCAAGCACATCTGGAGTTTAACTGACCCAGAAATCTAGCCAGTTAAAAAAAACCTTAGCAAAATGTACTTCCAATCTACCAGAAGCGTCTGCAGCTTGGTCTCAGTATCTTCTGTCATTCGTTGTGATCTCCATTCAGGTAGTTGTACACATAGTTAGCCTGTTCTTACTTTTGAGGCCACCCACCTTCAGAATACATAGGCCACCTTTCATTGTGTATTCAAAGTCAGGTTTACTGCACTCAGCGTAGCCTGTGTAACAAAATCTCTACATGTGCAGTGCAGTTATTTGGGTGTCTCTCCACCCTGCAATGAAATTTGGTCTCTGCTCCTTGTTCATCAACATCTCCCATTGGCAGTGCACAGCTTGCTAATCATTATTTTTAGGTATTTGGAAAAGTTAAACCCAGGTGTAGCACATACTCCCCCACCCACCAGTGGTATAAGAGGTGAAAACCAAAACAAGCCCCTGTTTCAAAAATCTATTCTAGTTCTTTCTAAAAAGAAAGAAATTACTATCTGAATGTTGGATGGACATGCAGGTAGCATATACCAGGAACAAGGAGAATAGCAATTAAGGACTAATAAAACTGCATCAATTCAGTCTTTATCCTCTATATAGGAAACAAAATAATGGCATCTGGAAGTATGTATATAACTATGTATTAACTAAATATATCATAACAAGATTTCATCATGATAATCAGTTATTACATTTCAAACAAAAATATATTGTTTCATAAACAAAGATAAACAGTATCTAAATAAGACCATTTCCCATGGGACAAAACTCCCCCATAAAGACAGAACTTATGCATTCATAAATTCTAAGCACTTGAGTCCATAAAATGAAAGGTTGAAGGGGTCTTTCTGTTGCAAAGAATGTGATGGTTTTCGCTCCACCTGGTCATAGCATCATTGACAAACGACATGTACTATTCTCGAAGTGTGTCAGTAAAGCAAAACCTTTGCATTCCCATCATTAAGTCAGATGCATGTGTATGAATTAATACCTGCTATAAAATAAACAAAAATTCAAATTAAGTAAAAGAAACTATATGATAGGAAGAAATCTTTCTATATAATTTCTGAAGCAAAAAGCAATAAGATAAGAAGGAAGCTTATCTTATCTCTTATATCCGATCTCCGTATAAACAGCTACAAACATCTGCTTTGTTCAAAGATCAAGGCACTCAGAGACCTAACTTCATGTTTCAACTCATTCTGCGATACATGTCTTTCAATAAATAAATAATGTCTATAATATTTCATTACATATAATAGGGATAAAAAATAAAAAACTTATGAACACATTTAGTCACAAGACAGGCATTCTGGTCTGTTAATTCAGGACCAGAAGAATTTTCTTTTAATCTTGTCTCCCCTTGTAGCAGGATCTTCACTATCAGACATAAAAACTACATTGCATATCTGCCTAATGCAGAAATGAAAAACAAAGTAAAAACAAAACATGTATTATATTCAGGGAAAATAGACGAGACAGCTGCTCTCTCTCTCTCTCTATTTACAGATCAGAACCATTCACCTTCCTTATCTAACTCACATGCAAGTATGTATTTACCTAGTGTTTAAAGAAACCAGACTTTATTATTTTGTGTACAAATTCAATGCTAGCCATTATGAGAGGTATATATTCTCCTGCTGTCAGGTTGTGAAGTTACAGATTTTACTTCACTGCAAATGAAACTAAACCTTCTTAAACAATCTACTAAATTTAATTCATTTTCTGCAAAAATCTCATTTCTCCAATCTTTAATTCCCCGTCAGTCTGTTCATAACTTTTAAACTGAAAAATCAATTCATTTAAATGAGTTTTCTTCTTCATTTGTATTTGCATATTTATTTATTTATTATTTATTTTATTTAACACTTTTCTATACTGACCTTCATGAATAAATTCAAATCAAATCGGTATACATGTAACAAGTGGTAGAACTTAATCAACCATTTAACAAGAGGTGAAAGTTACATTTAACAAGGAGGTAGTAACTTGGGGGCTAAGTTAGCCGGAGACAAAGGACAGCAAAACTGAATAAACTAAATAATGAAACAAAGAAACAGAGGCAAAATATCAAGCCTAACTAGGTGGGGCGCCTAGTCAGGTAAGCGGAGTCCTGTCTGGTAGAAAATGGATGGTTTTGAAAGTTAAGGGAAGGCTTGGAGGAATTATGAGAAATACTTGGAGGAAATATGAGAAATACTTTCTTGCATCTCCCCCTTTCTCTCTGACATTAACCCCTTAACACCCTGTGTCCTTTCAAATTCTAAAACTTTAACACTAGTAATTGCTTCTACAGCAACAGAATTGTTAATATCCCCAATAGAGTAGCCCCCATGTCCCCCCATGACCCAGTTCTGAATCCCTACACAATTGTGTGTGTCTACTACAAGAGTAAATTGAGACTGGGCTGTGATTCCTGGATCTGGAGCCATTCCTTGCTCTGGGTATTGGGCAGATAGTTCTTCACTATGGGCCAGATTTTAAAACTTATGTGCGGGCATAGATTTGTGCACGCAACTCGGCGCACACAAATCTACATCCAATTTTATAACATGCGCGCGCAGCCGCGCGTATGTTATAAAATCCAGGGTCGACACGCGCAAGGGAGTGCATACTTGTGCACCTTGCACACACCGAGCCCAAGGGGAACTCTGATGGATTTCCCCGTTCCTTCCAAGGCCGCTCCGAAATCAGAGCAGCCTTGGAGGGAACTTTGTTTTTGATCCCCCCCACCTTTCCCTTCCTTCCCCTAACTAACCCACCCCCCGGCCCTACCTAAATCCCCCCTACCTTATTTGATGGAGTTATGTGCGCCGGCCGGCTGCCAGCACGTGAACCTCCGGCACGACTGCTGTGCCGGAGGACTTGGAACTGCCCCCAGCCCCGCCCCCGGCCCGCCACCATGCCCCGGCCCCGCCCATGATCCGCCCATTTTCGAAAGCCCTGGGACATACGCACGTCTCGGGGCTTGCGTGCACCGCCGAGCCTATGCAAAATAGGCTTGACGCACGCAGGGTCAGATTTTCTTGGGTTACGTGCGTAGCCTTTGAAATCTACCCCTATGATAATAGTCAAAACTGTAATGGCAAACAGACAAAAGCATAAGACCTGATTCCAAACAGTTCCTGACATTTACCAATCTTCGCTGGAAAAGACAGTTAACAATCTCAGAAATCAATTCAGAATTTTGTCTCAGTGCTATAAGGTCCCTTAAATCTGCAGTCTCTATTTGGCTCAGTAATTGTGCTGGAACATTGAAGTGTTCGTAACTATTCCAGCCAGGCATGCTATCAAAAACCTAGTCACCGGGAGTAGTGCTAGACTTCCATATGATTCCAGTATTAACAGCAAAAAGGACACACATTCTTTTTGTCACTTTCTTAATATATCTAACACACTAGAAAGCAAACAACCATTAATCCCATCTCCAATAAAGTGTTACAATGACATAACATATAACATATAATATTCTGTTTGTGATGCCAAATGTGAAAAGTAGGCTGAGTGGTTATATATTACATCATATACACACAATCTGGTAAGACAAAACTTAGTTTACTAAATGTTGTAAATATATATATGACTCAAAAAAAGAACACAAGTAATTTCCAACAAAAAACAAAATCAGTAATGGAAAAGGAAATATCAATCTACGTGCCGTTTCCCAATTAAGCTGGTTTTTAATTTTTAATTTTTAATTTTCTGTTTTTTTGTTTTTTTATTTTTTATTTTTTATGTGTATCTAGCCGCATCAGCAAGCCTGACGGCGTGCTTTCTTGTGGTATTTCAAACGAAAGCCGCCCGGACTTCTAATCATTTGCGGCAGTCCTTGAAAATCTTTTGTTGTGTATTGTACCACTGTAACTTTTCATTAAATCCTCGATGATTTTACAAATATGCAGTATTCTAATGCAACAGAGCTCGATCCTCGTCGAGCGTGTTTTGACAAAGTCAGATGTTACTTCAATATTAGCTCACTTCAATATTAGCTCAACAACCGGCCGAAGTTTCGCAGCTTGTGCTGCTTCATCAGGAGCTTGGAATATAACATTCTTTGTCAAAAGGCATTTGTCTCTTCAAACAGGACGACTTCGTCTCATGACATCTTTGAATGATGTTATTCAAAGATGTCATGAGACGAAGTCGTCCTGTTTGAAGAGACAAATGCCTTTTGACAAAGAATGTTATATTCCAAGCTCCTGATGAAGCAGCACAAGCTGCGAAACTTCGGCCGGTTGTTGAGCTAATATTGAAGTGAGCTAATATTGAAGTAACATCTGACTTTGTCAAAACACGCTCGACGAGGATCGAGCTCTGTTGCATTAGAATACTGCATATTTGTAAAATCATCGAGGATTTAATGAAAAGTTACAGTGGTACAATACACAACAAAAGATTTTCAAGGACTGCCGCAAATGATTAGAAGTCCGGGCGGCTTTCGTTTGAAATACCACAAGAAAGCACGCCGTCAGGCTTGCTGATGCGGCTAGATACACATAAAAAATAAAAAATAAAAAAACAAAAAAACAGAAAATTAAAAATTAAAAATTAAAAACTAGCTTAATTGGGAAACGGCACGTAGATTGATATTTCCTTTTCCATTACTGTAAATATATATATGAAATCAGTAAAGAGCAACAATATCATAATGAATATCAGTACAAGCACACAACACAGAAGGCATTACATAGATTAATCAAGTAAATATGATTACAATCACAGAGATAAGAATAAAGAAAAGGTATTATACAAAGAATATGCTCCTCATAGGTCCTCCCTGCTATGGAATTCTGTATTCTCAAGAATGAAGGACTTTATGATGCCGGGAACTCCACATATAGAAGCTATTCGTTTTCTTGTTCATGGCTCATTCAATGACTCACTGTTGCACACAGCTTTATATATCTTATTCTCTCTGACTTTAGTCCCGTGTCTGCAAGTTAGGTGTTCTGTTTGCACTTTAACAAAAGATTTATAACCAGCTAGTTAGGAAGTTATTTCAGTAACAGTCACTGATCTTACCTACCCTTATTTCTTACCAAAACTGTTGTTAAGAGACACCAGATTTCTTTTGAGGTTATCTTAACTCATTATTAGTTTATTGGTGCCACGGAGTCTCAGGAATGAAAGGGAAACAAAGACATTGATAGTGTCATGCCTTTACGATCCTTGTACTTAAATTATATATATATATATATATATATATATTTGGGGTCTGTAATGATCCATAGCTCTCTTCCCGCTACATAGTCTTCCAGGGATCTAGGCAAGCTGCCTAAAATTATCTTCTTACAGTAGATAAAAATGGGGGTGAGCATTATTCAAAGAGTTTAGGCTCCTAACTTTTTGAGTTAGCTCCCTAAATTAGTCTTTTCGAAAATTTACTAGGGCTGAGACTCTAAATTTAGGCTCCTAGTTTTTCATTAGGCTCCTTAATTTAGGATCCTAAAAACTGGGTGGCTATGAGGGGTGGAGTTAGGGTGGGAAAAGTGACATGCTATAAGAGGGGATACTTTCAACTCGGGGTGGGTTTGAAGGGGTGGAGTGGGTTTGGGGGGTGGTTTCACATCACAGCCAGAGGAGTTAACTGCAAATTTGATATGGCTGATGAATTTCTATCATTTGAATCAATGAAAGGTACCAAGAAGAGGAGTTTATTTGTACAATCCTCTCTCTATCTCTGCACCACCCCCCCATACGATAAAAACATTTTCCCTGGTAACGCAAGGCAAACATGGGTATAACACACAGAAAAAAGGTAAAGTTATTTCTGACGTTACATCCCGCGTAAGTGTGCGTTACTCTGCGCTAGCAGACCCTCATTTCCATCAACTCTTCCCCAACTCCTCCCACTTGCATACTAAATGTAAAATTTGCATACTAACATGCATTGCAATATTTATCGCATGCTTTAGGGCCTTATCGCATGATTTAGGGCCTTAACACATTTTGATGAATGACCTTTAAAGTTAGGAGCTTAGCAGTGATTTTCAGAACTAAGCATCTAATTTAGGAGCTAAAATCAGGCCTAGTTATGATCCTAAATTTATGTGAATTTTCAGCTGAAAACGTAGGCACATACGTTCAGCAGAAAATAGGTGCCTACCTTAGGGACCTATTTTAGAGGCCTAAATTTAGGAGCTTGGCTTTTTTTAAATATCAGGATCATATTATTATATTATCTATATTATTCAAAACCCTTAGCATATGTTTAAAATACAATCTGCAAACTGGAATAATGGTTCTAATACTGAGCCCAAGGTAGACACTCAGTCTGCCTGGTGTTTTCTTAAATCGTTATGAATCTTCAGAACTGTGTACAATATAGAGATTCTCAAACTTATAATCATCAACAACTGAGCTTCCATTTTAAAAAGGAAGCCACTAATGACTCTCTTATCAACCTCAACTTTTATACTACCCATTAAATAGACCCATATTGAGGTTTTTATGTTTCAAATCAGTTTTATTAATTTAAAATTAACATAATGTACAATAACAAACAAGGGATGTGTGCTTGAAGATGGTGTATCTGCTCACCTCCAAAGGTGAGTTTTTTATAATGTACTGTGTTGGCTAACTGTAATCTTATTTCCTGAACATACTGATCCTGATTTTGAGTTACAACTGCAAAAGTTTTTGGACTTCCTTATTTGTAGCTCTGATTTTGTTAAATGGAACATTTGAATTTCTAATAAGTGCTAGAACCCAGTAAAAATATTTTTTAAAAATCTCATGATGGTTCTCAGAAATAGTTTCACACACACAAAAAAAAAATCATTGAATCAGCATGAGTTTGAAGCATGAGAGCAGTGATGCCAATTGCCATGCCTTCAACCTTAGATACTGTCCATTTGGGCATGTTTCATAAAAAATTAAGAATTCATTTGCCTTAAATACAAACAACATATTTTAAAAAACAAATAGAAATCTTTCATTCACTTGGATTCAGAAAACTTTTTAACCAGACAAAGATACATCTAAATGAAAACTCAAGTTTATTTAAAGCTAAATTTTATAGGATGTGAATTATATGCCCAATAAAGAAAAAAGTATTTTCTGAAGAAACCCAAACAAATTAATGATGCAAGGTTTTCAAGATATCACACGACGTGTAATTCAGTGCTCTTGAGGCTACCTCAAAGTCCTTTTCCACATTACTAAGACTCTTGGAGTTGAGGATGGATGTTCTCGGAGCACATAAAATAAAGAGGGTCTGATGCTGGGTTTTATGATCCTGGCACCAGCCTCTATGAGTTCAAAATAAAAAATGCCATCAGGAAGATGGTGGACTGGAGCTGGCCCAGAGCCAAAGACTGTATTTTGTCATGCGGGACAACGGAAAACAGCCAATACTCTTTTCGCCCTCTATGATTATCTGACTGCTGTTAGGATCAGTAGCTCATGGGAGGGCTCCGGGAGCCACAGCACTCACCCCAGGACGCTGACAACTTCTCCGCAGCTTGTATGCTGCCATCAGGAGCACAACTGATGCCGGTCCCTGCACGGTGGGGACACTACTGATGTAGATGGCGTTCCTTTTGTTCCGAGACACCATTAGCGGCCATTCCCCTCAACCTCCCTTAGACTCACCTTGATCTGACCATATTTGCCTGCTGACTAGATCTGACCCCTTGCCTGGATATGACCATATTTGCTTGCTGCATGAATTTGACCTCTTGCCTGGACCAGACTATTCTTCCTAGCTGCCTGTCCCAACCTTGGCCTGTCTCTGACTCTGTTAGTCTGCTGCCTGCCCTGACCCTAGTGTGTCTCTAGTTATCACATCTGTCCTAGGGATCCGCCTAAGTCCTGCAAGCTGCCAGAATCCAAGGGCTTAAACTATGGGGGAGGCAGCTGGTAAAGGTGAAGCTCCAGACTGTCCCATTACAGGGTGCATTTGCCAGCTGTTGGTTTAGGCCTCAGGGTTCATCCTGAAGGCTGAATCAGCTATGCCACAGCACTAAGGGGCTAACACACACACACATTACCCTTCAAAACTGCTATCCCCAAGCAAAAATCCTTCAATCTTCACTCTGTTAAGATGCAATCTCACAACTTGATTCCACAACCTTGGGATTTGGGAAATCAAAGTTTTATTTGCTGGATTATAATACAAAAAAGTATAACTTTTATTGTCCAGGGTTTACCAGCAGTCAATGCACAATAATAAAAAATCACCAAAAGGATGGATCACAGGATTTCACAGCTGAGAAAAACAGAATAGCAAAAATAAATATATGTTTACAATTCCTCTTCTTTTTGCATAGCATCATGATCTTAATCTTGTTTTCAAACATTCTAAATGTCTTAGTCACTCTTCAAGCACATTTTATCAGTATTCATATCCTTTCAAAGAGTTCTTCTTAGCAGTACATCTCAGCAAATTCCTTAGAAATTCACACAAGGTAGTTGTGGCCTATAGGATCCCTAGGTACTATTGGGTACTACCTAGGAGTCTAGAGATGATACGCTTACTTTCATAGTGGTATGGCCTTGGTGGACTAAATAAATCAGCAGACCCACCAGAAATTCTTGCTGACACCCAGATGCAATCCCTCAAGTTTTACTGCAGGGAAAAAGAGCATTCTTCCATTATGACCACAAGCCTATATTGACACAGAGCACACTCCCTCTAGAGGTTTACTTTCACACATTTACTTAAACAGGTAGCTAAGAACCTGACCATATTCTTTCTGTAATAGCAAAAATTATGACCTAACCATAAGTAGAGGTTAAGTGACAAAATTTGAACTAAATAAGTGATAGAATAAGTGGCAAAGGATCAGTTTAGGCCCTGGACCACATATAATTAATGCTGAAACCCTAACATTTACAGCCATTCAGTTCTTGTAAAGTCAGCACCTTCAGCTTCAATAGGTACCGAGAGGCTGTAACTGCACTTCACTATTGTCATAGCCACACAGAAAGTCAACAGGATCAAACTGCAACTTCAGATCAAACTTGTTGATCCCAGGCTTAGGTCTATCTGCTGCACAGAGGATGGCATCCTTCTTTCTTTTCATTTGAAAATTCTTGAATTTCATTTGGTCAGAAAAATAACATCAGTATGGGACATTTTGATCATTTTTTAGAGATTGGGATGTGGTGTGCCATTTCACTATTCTTCTAAAAGCTAAAATAATTCCATTGAAAGGCAATAGATTTATATATATAATACTTTTTGCTTATCACTAAGTTATATTGCCTAAAAGTGAAAGTGAACTTCAGATATCAATTTATTAATTACATCATTTGTAAGAATGATAATTCTTATATATCTTTAAAGAAAAACAAAACAATATGGGGCGGATTTTAAAAGGCGCGCAAATAGCCTACTTTTGTTTGCGCTCCAGGCGCAAACAAAAGTACGCTGGATTTTAGTAGATACGCGCGGAGCTGCGCGTATCTGCTAAAAACCTGGATCGGCGCGCGCAAGGCTATGGATTTTGTATAGCCGGCGCGCGCCAAGCCGCGCAGCCTACCCCCGTTCCCTCCAAGGCCGCTCCGAAATCGGAGCGGCCTCGGAGGGAACTTTCCTTTGCCCTCCCCTCACCTTCCCCTCCCTTCCCCTACCTAACCCACCCGCCCGGCCCTGTCTAAACCCCCCCCCCTTACCTTTGTCGGGGGATTTACGCCTCCCAGAGGGAGGCGTAAATCCCCGCGCGCCAGCGGGCCTCCTGCGCGCCGGGCCGCGACCTGGGGGCGGGTACGGAGGGCGCGGCCACGCCCCCGTACCGCCCGGGGTCGTAGCCGCGCCCCCGTACCCGCCCCCAAAACGCTGCCGACACGCCCCCGAAACGCCGCGACGACCGGACCCGCCCCCGACACGCCCCCGACACGCCCCCCTCGGAGAACCCCGGGACTTACGCGAGTCCCGGGGCTCTGCGCGCGCCGGGAGGCCTATGTAAAATAGGCTTCCCGGTGCGCAGGGCCCTGCTCGCGTAAATCCGCCCGGTTTTGGGCGGATTTACGCGAGCAGGGCTCTGAAAATCCGCCCCTATGTTTCCAGGAAAATGGCCTGTTATAATTAAGACTGTAATTGAAAACTACATTCTTGAACAAGTTTTGCATTTTAATTACCTTGATTGTGATATTATTTTTAGTTAGGACAATGATATAACAAATAAATTACATTTATTCCACTCAATCTGTGGTACCATCCATAGAACATTACAGGGGGAAAGTAGAGGAGAAACACAACTTAAATTGTATAATATCGTGGCAGCACCAACACTTTCTATGGATCTGAAACCTGGGTTCTGCACAAAAAGGGACGATAACTTTCAAACTGACGCGTGTGCACAAATGTGCGCCTGTTTGTCATGCCCCGCCCAGACCCACCCCTTTTTTGCCTAACTTTTTTTATCCGCATACCGGGAGTTACGCGTGTGACTGCAGGCCTCTTATAATCTGTGTGGTGTGCACTCATCACAGTCACGCGCGTATCTCCCGGATTTGGCACACGTAGGGCTTTTAAAATTCACCTTTAATGGTGTTAGCAGAAATGATATTTTTAAGATCAGTTAAAAGATGTAATAGACAAGATAGGATTAGAGATAAAAATATAAAAAAAGAACCAAATTTGTATTCTGTGAATGAGAAAATTAAATATTCTAAAGCGTGACAGAGAAAGAAAGGAAGATGAAAGATTCCTGAAATAAGTTCTTCAGCATCAGTCTTCAGGATACAGAGATCCAGGTAGACAAATGATGATGTAGAATGAAGCCAGAAAAAGAGCTGTACCTAACCCAGGACAGAGGAGGATGAAATCCAGGTTTTAAAAGTATTATGTCCAGGTATGCAAAAAATAACACAAACTCCCTCTGCCAAAATAATAACACAAGAGCTTAAAAAGAATATAATGCAGAGTACCATCACCAATCCATAGTTACACTATGTTTCACTTCATGGACATGAATAAAATAATCTGCAAAGAAGCAAATAAGTAGAACAGAAAATCTCAACAAAAATTACAATGATGATTCTCCACAGGCAGGATACATAGAGGCATCTCTGCTACGAACTGCCAATCACCTTGACTTACACCCCAAATGACAGTCTCCAGTGGAAAAGGAGCTATTCTAATAATGTTGTATTTCTAGACCGTCTTTCCAATTTTACCTTAAGGTGGTTTCTAATATATTTTCAGGTACAATGAAGCTGATATTCAGTGCTACTTAACCAGTTAAGTTCAGGCTTAGGCTGCTAGGCAGCACTGTATGAATATTCAGCCATGCTGAGTAGCTAGCTTACTATCCAGCTAAACAGTCAAATAAGTGAGAGACAGGATTGAGGGCATTCTTGGGCAGTTATTTGGCAAACTTAACCAGGTAAGTGCCAATTTTCAGCCTTATCTGGCTTAGGCCTGGATTTATGAAAATGCACTAAATATCACATGCGATAGGAAAAGGGGTATGTTTTATGGAAATAGACTGTTTATCGCAAAGTGCACTATCTTAACGCTTTGCATAGGTATTAGTGCAAACTGCAATAACTTTTTTGCACTTTGCAATAAGTGCCAGAATTGTTGTATTTCCTACCCACAACAGAGAGAGAGAGAGAGAGAGAGAGAGAGAGAGCACCTAGCTATAAGGCCCTCATATTAGGTAGGTATTTATACATCTATATGAGACCCACCTAGCTACTCGAGGTAAGGTTTAGGTATTAGTGTAGGGGTTAGGGCCACTTTGACATTCAGAGTGTGTTGTACGAACAGAACAGTGCACTCTTGTATAGATTTGATGAACTTTGGAGTGAGGAAACTCACCCAAAGATGAGATTTGTGCAATGTTCTCTCAGCCTAACTTGATCCATTCTCTCTCTCTCTCTCCAGTGGTTGTAGGTAGGAAATACAATTCTGGCACTTATGCTCTAATACCTATGCGAAGCGCTAAGATAGTGCACTTTTGATAAACAGCCTATTACCATAAAACATACCCCTTTTCCTATCGCATGCGATATTTAGTGCATTTTGATAAATCCAGGCCTAAGAAGGTAACTTTCAAAGCAGCGCACATGAGCGTGCATTCGTTGGCACGTGCTCCAAGGATACGGCTATTTTATAACATACGCTCATATATGCTCGTATGGTTTAAATAGCCTGGTCACGCGCACAAGGGTGCCTAATTTTAAGTGTGCGCTCACCTGTGCATGCAAATCCCACTTCTACCATGTAAGTTGGGGGATTTTAAAAGGGACACACGCCAATTCATTAGCCAGTTTTAGCAGTTCATTACCAGTTTGCTCAGTTAACAGACAGGTCCTCCAACCCCCCTTGGTTTGATAGCCTGTACACCCCTCACTTACCCCAGTCCATTTAAACCACTCCGAAATAGCTTATTTTTTTGTATTTACATGCCATCCATAGCAGAAGTAAAGTTACAGGGCAGGGGGCGTCAGTGTGCACCAGATCATGTAAGTATTTATGTGCAAATTTCTGGTTAAAGTCCCGAAACTCCCATGTACTGCCCATTCCCGGCCCAGACCATGCCTGTGCCTTGCCCCTTTCTGAGAATTTCTGAGATGTGCGCACAGCAGCATTTACATGTGCATCCAGGTGGCTTTTAAATCTATTGTCGGTCGCGCTGACCAATCTGGACTAGGCTCAAAAGAAGAAGTCCTTAGGGATTGTCTGCCAATTATTGGAGTTTTTACTAAATGTATCCTAAGGGCCATTTAGTCAGTAAGGTATTGCAGCATCCTGAATACAACTCTGCCACCAGGATAGAACCACAGTATGCCCAATTTTTCAGGACAAAATTGAATACAAATTCCTGAATACATACCACATCAAACTAGTACACTGGTGACATTTTTATGATTTGTACTGAGATGGAACAGATTTTTAACAGTTTCACAACTCTTTTAACCCATTACATCCATCAATCAAATTCAAAATAGAACAATCCAGAACAAAAGTTAATTAACAGACTTGAGAGTGAGTAAAAAAAAAAGTTATACCATCTGCATTGAGAAAGCTTACAAACCACCAAGCTATAGCCACAGTTCATTTGTGTCCTTCACAAATACAAATTCCATCTTACACAGTCAAGCCACATAGTGCCACAAACCCAAAAGACAGAGACAAGTACCTGAATACACTGATTGACTCATTCAAAGAGAAAAGGAAATGACTAACCACATCTCCTAGAAAACTGTACCATCATATAAAATATCCAGTGAACACTTGCTACAGCTGTTACCACTGATGAATGAATCACCCAAATATTCTCTGCTCCTCAAATTCCACTTTTCTAGCTAACTTATAAGTAAAACTGGTGTAAAACAAATTCACAAAAGAATGTTAACAATGAGGTAAAATCAATGAAACCTATATGTTTTGATGGTATAAACTCTGCAAGTGCATATCACAGGACCCTACAGTTATCAATCTGGGAAAGAAATTCAGCATAAAAAATCATATTCATATTCTTCTGTTAACGCTGCATACATCATCTAATGCAAGACATAGGAAATGACAGCAGATAAAGACCCAACTGGTCCATCCAGTTTGCCCAGCAAGTTGTGTAGGGTTGTAACTGATGTTCCATGCAGGTTATCCCTATGCAGAAATGTTATATCAAAAGTTACTACTTCATAAATGAACAGGCCAGAAACTAAAGACAAGGAAACAATTTCACAAACATAAAAGAACACACCACACCTGTTGTGCTCATAGACCCTTATGCCGAGGTGGGGTTGACACAACCTGCAGGGAGGAGCCCTGCAGGTCCCCTCTGTTGGCAGGCAGACCCGGAAGAGGCAGAGGTCCAACTGGAGTTTCGCCTTTACCAGCCCATGTTACCCTCGCGCTGAGACTTTGGGTGCCAGGGCCAGCAGGTCTTAGATGGGGGCCTCTGCTGATGGTGGTGAGGTCCGTCAAGGTAGCTAGGTTGGAGCAGGCATAGGTGAGACATTTCCGAAGATGGGCAGAGATTAGTGGCAGGTAGCAATCAAGAATGTTCAGTGGCCAGGCTGAAGTCAGTGGCAGGTGGTGATCAAGAATATCCAGGAGTCAGGCTAAGATCAGTGGCAGGCGGGTGATCAAGAATATCCAGGAATCAGGCTGATGTCAATACCAGAAATCTGATTGAAGGGAAAGGCGGGACAGATAGGCAGGACAGGATGGCACGGAGAAGAACAGGTGGGAAAAGACGTACTGAAGAACTGAAGATGAAGAACTGAAGCTGAGGAACTGAAGCTGAAGAGAAGAACCACAGGAGCTGAAGATGAAGACAAGGAACCACTGGAAATGAAGACGAAGAACACTAGAGCAAGCAACATGTAAGGAAACCTGTTGCCGAGGGAAGGAAGTGGAGTTCTGAAGAGCCTTTTTTAGGCCAGCTTGTGTGAGGTCATCAGGCCACACTACAGGGCCTTTCCTGCCACGGGCTCTTTAAATGCAGCAATGTTGGCTGTGTGCACACCTAGGGGGAGGTGCAGCGGCAGGGAGTCGGTGGCATCCAACCGCAAAGTGAGTCGGCAGCATGTTGCTGTGAAGAGGAGTGGGGCCTAATGCAGAAGGGAGCGGTGTTCTGCCACGAGGATATCATGCTGTAACCAGGACCTGACCACGAAGGTGAGGGCAGCGGTTCACAGGGTTAGCCCTCAGACGAGCAAACGCACAAATACCATAGAAACAAGCAAGGGAACTCAAATGGGGAGAAATATTTTCCAGCTCAGAATATTCCATCAACGAACTTGCAATAAATTTTCTTTTGTGGCCCTGAAGTTTCCTCCTACTTGTATAGGCTTCTAGGTGAAACAGAAATTATAATGCCATGAACTTTGTAGTAACCCTCTCTCATATAGCCCAACCACCAAAGCCAAAATTCTCTGGCTGAAAAGCATGGACTGCTGTTTTCTTCTCTTGCCCTTCTCACTTCTCTCCCAATTTCTCATACATTGAAGCAAACAACAAACAAATGAGATGACTGAGAAGACATACAAAAATACCTTCCACCACCTAATCCTTCATTTTAGTGAATTGGCTGAGTTTCACTATCTCTTTCTCTGAAATTATTTGTGGACTGTAATGAAACTTTAAAAGCCAAGACATTTAGTGTCATCTTAGTGTACGAGCTAATGATGGAAATCTACAGAAAACCTGAGAGAAAGATTCAAGACAAGTATTTGGTTGGCTGTGAATGCCAGACCTAAGCAATTAAAACAAGCTATGGCAAAGAAATATGAGAGTGACTCTAAATTTTTATGAAAGAGCCAAAAATTCTTAAATGACGTCTCTGAAAACAGTTTTGACAGCAAAGTGTCCCAATTAGCATTTGAAATGCTCTGCCCTTTGAAGAATTTTGTGAGGCAGGCCAGGCTTTGATTTAAAAATATTGACATAGATATGCTTTATAAAGTTTTTGGCACTGTGGAAAATGTTATATGTTTTCCTGAAATGAAACACTGCCATACAAACAAGAAGTATCTGAAACTTCTCAGCAAAGCCCAGATATCTTCAGAACATGAAGATAATCAGCTCCTAGAAACATAGAAACATGACGGCAGAAGACCATATGCCCTATCTAGTCTGCCCATCCACACCAACTATTCAGCTCTATAATCCCTACCACTTCCTCAGAAATTCCCATGCTTTCTCTAATTTAGATACTATCTTTGTCTCTAGCACCTCCACTAAAAGGCTGTTCCATACATCCACCACCCTCTCTGTAAAGAAATATTTCCTTAGATTACTCCTAAGTCTACCACCTTTCACTCTCATCCAATGACCATTTCAGAGCTTCCTTTCCAGTGAAAGAAGCCCACCTCTTGTGCATTGAATTCTTGGAGGTATTTAAATGTTTCTATCATATCTCTCCTATATCACCTTTCCTAAAGGAAATCATTGACCCTTAGTAGCCACCCTCTGAACCAACTCCATCTGGTTTATATCCTTTTGAAGGTACATGTTGTGTCTGTGGACCCTTGGGCCGAGGCAAGATTGATGCTACCTGCACAGAGGAGTCCTGCAGGTTCTCACTGTTGGCAGGTGGACCCAGGCAAAGCAGAGACTAGTCAGGACCTTCACCTACACCAGGTCGAGCCTTTGGATGCTGGGGCCAGCAAGACTTAGATGAGGTCTCTGCTGATGGCAGATGAGAAGGTCCATAGTTAGCTAGGGCTGTAGGCAGGCAGGTGTGGTCAGGTATATCCAGGGTCCAGGAAGTGGTCAGAGGCAGGTGGCAGTCAGGCATAGCTGAGGTTCAGGCAGTGATCAGAGGCAGGCGGTGGATAGGCATATCCAAGGTTCAGGCAGTGGTCAAAGCCAGTTATCCATCCAAAGGAGAAGAAGAGGGGTAGATAGGCTGGGACGGGCAGGTGAGGGCTGGAATAGGCGGGCAATGGAGGATGGCACAGGCTGGAATGAAAACTGGAGACAAGCTGGACAAAGACTGAAGTCAAGTTGGACAAAGGCTGAATGAAGACTGAAAACAAGCTGGAACACTGGGAAGCAACATGCACTACTGATGAGCAGCTGGACCTGTTGCTGAGGCAAGTTGCTTCTGGACAGCTGCCCTTACATAGGGCAGTTTTGATGATGTCATCTCTAGGGGACACAGGGACTTTTCCGCCACAGTCCCTTTAAATGCAAGAAGATGGTGGTGCGCTTGCCTAGAAAGAGGCACAATGTGTGCTGTCGGCACTGAGGAACAGCGTGGCTGGCTGATGGTGTTTTGCCAGGGAGGTGAGTGTGGCGGTTCGTGAGGGCAGCCCATGGACCACCAAATGTAATAGTAACCCTCTTTCAAGCCCCCTCCCTGAAGTCCTGGGCTTCATGGAGTATTGTTGATGAAAGTCTTTCAAAAGGTTAATGTCCAATATGTTGGCAGATGGTTCCCATGAGTTTTCTTCTGGGCCATGGTTCTTCCATGAGATTACATACTCAACTTTTTTCCCCCTCTAGCGGGAATCCAGGACTTCTTAGACTTCATATATATCGTCTCCATTTACAGTGAGCTCTTGGGATTCAGGCGGCATTCTGAAGGGCCAGGAAAGCACCACTGGCTTAAGCAAGGAAACATGAAACACGTTATGGATCTTTAACATGGGTAGTAGCCTTAACTGATTACATGACAGGGCCCAGTTGGTGCAGCACAGAAAAAGGCCCAATGAAGTGTGGTGCTACATGCATCAAGAGAAGTCAAAGGCGCAAGTGGCAGGTATGTAGCCAAATCTTCTCACCTATCTTGAACTGGTGAGTTGGTCTTCTATGAGTATCTGCTGTTCTCTTTGCCCAGGCGACGGCTTTCTCAATCAACTGATTGGTCTGTGCCCACAGCTCATGCAATTCTTGGGCTGAGAGCTGAGCTACTGGTAAAGGGATGGTCATGGGCAGTGGTAGAGGAGGCAGAGGTTGCTTTCCGTAAAATAGTTGGAAAGGAGAGGAGCCGGTGGCTGATGTGATTATTATGGGAGAATTTGGCCCAAGGCAAGAGGGCAACCCAGTTGTCCTGATGTTTATTGACCTAAGAGCAGAGGAAGGTTTTAAGAGTACATTTTGGTATGAATTGCTTGCCTATTGCTTGGCGGATGGTAGGCCATTATATAGTCAAACATGATACCAAACTTTTTGCAGAGAGAGCGCCAGTGCCGTATAGTGAACTGAACGGCTCTGTCCAATAGAATGTGCTTCGGCAATCCATGCAGGTGAAAAATGTGGAGGGTGAAGAGAATTGCCAGTTCCATGTATATAGTGGCATGGTGTTGAGCCCCCTCAAGAAGATGGCGCCATTCCTCGAGAGTCAGTTTAATTGCCAAGAGCTCTCGATCCCCAATGCATTCAGCTGGAGAGAACTTCTTAGAAAAGAAGGAACATGGACGTGGTACCCCTTCTTAAGTGTGTCGGCTGAGGACAGCCCCTACTCCCAGGGTAGAGTACATTTACATTTCCCAATTTCTGAGGACATTGGGCCAAGAGATGGCCTTAGGTGGCACAGTAGAGGCAGAGGCCCTGCTCTCTGCGACGGAGCCTCTCTTCTGGGGCAAAGCAGGAGCATCTCAACTGCATTGGCTCTTCTAGAAGAGGAGAGGTTAAGGGCAAGGCAGCCAGGGGCAAGAGTGGGTGCTGGAATCAGGGAGCCAATGAGACATTTCTTTGTGCCAGACAGGTCTCTAAAGCCCTTCGCTGCAAATGATGATCTATTTTGCTGGTGAGGGCGATGAGGCCTTCAACAAGGTGGAAAGATCCTGGGCAGCGAGCTCATCCTTGATTTTCCCAGAGAGGCCTTCTAAGAAAATGGTGACCAAGCTGTCCTCTTGCCAGTTTAACTCAGAGGCCAGTGTCCGAAATTCCACCGCATACTCAGCTAAGTTTCTTAAGCCTTGATGGAGGTACAGCAGACCGGAAGCCATTGCTGCTGCACAACCTGGATCCTCAAAGATGGTGAAAAACTGTTCCATGAACTGTTGCAAGTCGATCAAGAGGGGATCCACTCGCTGCCAGAGGGGAGAAGCCCAGGCTAGTAGGATGTATGTAGTTTTTGCTTGGTCATCGGTGAATAGTGGAACCTGTAACTGGAAGTGCATTTTGTACTGGTTAAGGAACCCCCGACACTGCTTGGGATCTCTGGCATTCCAGGGTGGAGCAGGTAGCCGAGGAACCAGCCCTCTGGATGCTGGTAGGGGTAGGGGTACCGGTATGGGTGGAGGTGGTGCTGCAAGAGTATTTAAGGACGTCCAGGTGGGTGACAAGCTGGTCCAATGCTGCAGCTAGGACCTCTGTGGCGCCTTACTGATCTTGTAGCCTGCGGGCTATGCCAGGGATGTCCTGCAGTGAAGTAAAGTCCGCCGAGAATATGGCCTTAGCAAACTGTTGTGTCTTTGGACTCTTCGACCATGGCAAGATTGACGTTACCTGCAGGTTCCCACTGTCAGCAAGCAGAACCAGGTGCAGCAGAGACCAGAAAGAACTTTAATCTATACCAGCCCATGTTCCTCTCGGGTTGAGCCTTTGGGTGCCAGGGCCAGCAGGACTTAGGTGGAATCTCTGCTGATGGCGAAGTTAGCTATGGTCATAGGCAAGTGGTGGTCAGGCATATCTAGGATCCAGGCAGTGGTCAGAGGCAGGTGGCAGTCTGGCATATCTGAGGTTAGCTATCTGGCTAATTTAACGGGGATATTAAGTGGTGCAGCCATGCCACTGAATATCCCCACTATCTTCAAGTTAGCCGAATAGGTATATCTGACTAACTCTGGCTCATCCGGAAATGCTTCCCACTTGCCCCTGAAATGCCCACGACTTATGTGGCTAAATTCTAGCCGCATAAGTCATTATGCGGCTAGAATTTAGCCGCATATGGCTTTAAATTTAGCCGGCTAGCCATTTAGAAGGATAACTTTTCAGTTATCTGTCTAAATTGCTTTTGAGTATTGATCTCTATAATAGAAATAGTGTTGTATGTTGTGCACAGGATGAAGTCACTCTGTTGTGCCCGTCAGTTGCAGATGGCTGCGACCTTTGCTGCTCACCTCCTTTTTGCCTACATTGGTATCTCTCGGATGAATGGCGGCCTCCGCTTCCAAACACCGCCTTCCTCAGCGTCCCCGAGACACCAGTGTGTCGCCAGGCACATGCAGGTGTGTCACCTCACTTCCCAGGCCCCTTCTAGCCCAGCTGCTCCTCCTGCTCCAGCGAAATGGAATTCTTCCTCCGCCTGGGCTATAAGCCCGGACAGAACGCAGCAGGAGAGCTGGAGTCAGTGGCACCAGCATGGTCTCTTCTTCCCGCCCCCACGGCCCGGAAGAGGAAGTGGAGTGCGGTGGCCATGAGCGCAGGAAGAAAAACCCTGTTAGGCAAATTCTCTGCAGAGTCAGCCTGAAGAAGAGCAGCAATGCTGGCCAAAAGAAGAGCAGCAGCGCCAGCCCAGAGCAAAATGAGGAGCAATGTTAGCCCCCACGGCCCATGGGACTCCTTTCTGAAGGCCGCGAAGTCTGGAAGAGGAGGAGGCTGTTGCTGCCCCTAGTTCAGTGGGGTGTGAGCGAGTGTGTGTGTGTGTGTGACAGCATGTGTGTGATTAAGAACCTGTTTGTGTGATTGAGAGTATGTAATCTAAGTGTGATTGAGAACCTGTATGTGTGAAAGCATGTTTATTTATGATTAAGAGCCTGTATATATAAGAGAGAGAGAGCATGTGTGTAATTGTGTGATTGAGAGCCTATGTAAGTGGGAGAGAGAGCATGTGTGTGACTGAGAGAAAGGAGAAATTTGCAAACAACCCCCCCCCCCCCACTCCTAATTCACAACAGTTACAGGTCACCTGGATATCCAGGTGACCTGTAACTATCTGGTGATCACTGGATCCCAGATGATCATCTACTACAATATCTGAAACACTGTCACCACTAGGAAGCACCAAATCCACTATCGCCCCCTCCTGTGTGAGTTCCGTTACCAATTGATGGAATAATTCTCCCTGCAGAATATCCAGGATCTCCCTGCTTCTAGATGATACCACAGCCAGGATGTCCCAATAAACATCTGGTAGATTTAAATCACCTAACACTAGCACCTCATCTTGCATAGCAATTTTTTTTTTACTATCCTCCATTAAATCTCTATCCATTTCTTCTGCCTGTGATGGAGGTCTGTAACTCTGTATATCACATCACTATAAATGAATGTTCCATTTTTCTCTTTCCAGATTAACCCACAGTGCCTCCTCCTTACCTTGTAAGCCCTGCAGTTCTGTTGCTTTAATATTAGTTTTTATATATAGTGCCACTCCTTCTTTCACTAGACCAAGATAAAAAATAACATAGATGTTATAGTACATGAGCTTTTAAGACCAAATCATAGGTCTCTTTTTCACATGGAGCGTGGAGTAGTGGCCCAGTGGTTAGAGCAACAGGCTGTGAATAGCCAGAGTTCAATCCTGCAGATGCTCCCTGTGACCTTGGACAACCTTGTTGTCTCAGCCTGATTTACAAAGGCTTTTCTCCTATGCTATGTCTATGGGAATAAAGTTTATGTTTAATGATTGTTCATTGTTCTCTGTAAAGCTCGTTAGCTGCATTTTGTTTACTGTGAACCGATGAGATGTTCCCAACGTTCTTCGGTATATAAAAGAATATAAATAAATAAATAAATAAATAAATAAAAAAAATAATAAATGAACCCCTTAGATTGTAAGCCCTCTAGTGACAGGAAAATACCTACTGTACTTGAATGTAATCCGCTTTGAAGTGGCTGACCAGTCATGAAAACCAGAATATAAATTAAAAAAATAATAAATTAAATTAAATTTGGGGCTGGAAGACTGAAGGAAGGAAGCACTTAATATCTAGAGATCCAATCCAACCTGCACGTGACCCTTCCTGACATTCTAGATATAAATATTTTTTTGACTTATTCTCATGTTTACCCAATAAAATATCTTCCATCCTGCACAGAATTCAGCTTTTTCCAGGACCAATATGGCAGCCAGAACTCCGCAGTAGCAATATATCAACTTTATTTGATGCCAACTTCGGTTTTCTTGTTTTGTTTCTTTCCATGTGGCACATTTTTTCAGCTACAACTTGTCAATATCAGAGATTAAATTCAATACTCACGGGGAAAGGCTGTCAATATAGTGGTGAAGAAACACTTCTAATGTATTCAGTGATAGTGGCTATTCAAGTGCCCAGCTACAAATGGTGGAAGGCAGGGCCATCACAAGGGATGGGCAAGTAGGGTGACTGACCTGAGTGACAATCTGAAGGGAGGCACTGCCCCACCCTGTTGAATCAATCTGTGAGCATGCAAGCCCAAAACAGAAGGGGAGGGAATGCCAAAAGCAATTCAGGACCCCCCCAAGCCAGTCGGGTTTTCAGGATATCCCTAAAGAATATGCATGAGAAATATTTGGATACATATGCTGAGAGAGGGTTGGGACTAAAGGACTGGTTTGAGCACCTCTGCCCTAGTGGAAGGGTGTATGTCAGAGGTGACCAACTCTGGTCCTCAAGAGCCACAAACAGGCCAGATTTTCAAGATATCCACAATGAGTATGCATGAGATAAATTTACATCCATATACATTGTGGATATCCTGAAAACCAGATCTGTTTATGCCTTACTGAGGACCAGAGTTGGCCACCCCAGCCTATGTTATGGAGCTAGACATGTAGAAAAGGAACTAGTCCTGCTCAGAATGAGAACCCACAGACTGCCCTTTCAGAAATATAAAAAGATCTTATCTAACTCCTGCACAAACTCTCTGGTCTAAATCATTTTCAGCCACTCATTGGATGAGAAACCCTGGCAGCGACTTGTTACATTTAAAGAAAAAGATCAAAACTTGAGAAATTTTAGGAATGCATCAAATCAGGAGCCTGGAAAGCTGTGGCACTGAGACAGGGAGACACCCAGCTGCCGTCTGCTTCCACCCAGCAGAGTCCATTAGTGCAGGATCAGGGCAAGGACTAACAGAACAGTTTAAACAAAGACAAGGCAGGAAAAGAGAAGAAAGAAACTGGGACACAAAGCTGCAAAGGCAGGAATCAAGTCCAGAAAAATATAAAATTTCTCTTACAAAAGAAACATAATACTTTGCTCTAAAAAAATTCTGAACAAAAAAATCAGTTATTAGAAACTGAATGCTGCAGAAGTAAAGCAGGCAGCATGGGACTGGTGCTGGGTAGGGCTGCGAGCTGGCAGTAGCACTCGCCCTCTCTGGTGTCCTCAGTACTGGCCTGTCCCACTTACATGAGCTGGTTGCTACAGCAACTGAGCTCTGACTAATCATTTGCGCAATGACCTTGTATCCCCCCTGAGAGAGAAGGGGAGTGAGAGACAGGAGGAAGGAAGGGAAGCAAGAGCAATGCAATGGATGGTAGAAATACTATGCATGCTGTAGAAGAGAAGCTTTTTTTATTTCAAAGAGGAGAGAAAGAAAGAGCAGCTAGAAAAGGGGGAAGGGAGAGGGCAGAAAAGAGCCCAGGGACTGATTTCT
Organism: Rhinatrema bivittatum; assembly: GCF_901001135.1. NCBI lineage: Eukaryota > Metazoa > Chordata > Amphibia > Gymnophiona > Rhinatrematidae > Rhinatrema > Rhinatrema bivittatum. The sequence continues at coordinate 82,126,888 of NC_042622.1, read as the reverse complement.
AGAGCTTCTAGGTAAACAAGGGTAAAGGAAGAGGAGATAAAATTATGTCTGTAAATGACTATAACTTCTCCAAACACAGAGAATGCACAGGGCACGACAGGAAGGACTGAAGCATCGCTGGAGACCTTCCTGGGCATGGCACCATCCTGTGTTATGTTCAGGATGTTTATGCAAAGTCTAACCAGGAGAAAAAAACAAAATCAAGAGGGAACAGGTTATCTGAAGGTGGCCGAACAGGTGGCTAAAGCGACAGTAAAAGCTGCATAGGGAGAGGAATAGTCATCAGAAAAAGGGAGGTAATATTGCCCCTGTATAGGTCCCCAGTGAGACCTCACTTGGAATACTGTGTACAATTCTGGAGACTGCACCTTCAAAAGGATATAAAGGAATAGGTCCCAAGGGTGGCTACTAAAATGGTCAGTGGTCTTTGTTCAAAGCATGTAGGAACAGACTTAAAGATCTAAATATGTACATCCTAGAGGAAAGGCGAGATAGGGGAGATATGATAAAGACATTTAAATATCTCAAAGGTTCCATGCACAGGAGGTGAGCCTCTTTCAATGGAAAGGAGGCTCTAGATCAAGGCATCTGAGGGTGAAAAGGGGTAGACTGAGGAGTAATCTTAGGAAATATTTCTTTACAGAGAGGGAAGTGGATGCATGAAATGGCCTCCCAGTGGAGGTGGTGGAGACAAAAACAGTATCTGAATTCAAGAAAGCATGAGATAAATACAGGGGATCTCTAAGGAAGTGATGAGAATTAAAATGCTAAATAAGTTGGGCGGATGGGCAGACTGGATGGGCCATATGGTCTAGTTCTGCCATCATGTTTCTGAAAAAAAAAAAAAAAGAAAACTGTCAGAGAGAGAAAGGTATAAAAAATAAAATACAAGAGAAGGGACCTTCAGTAAAATAAGGCATAGTCAGTTTAAAAAATGTTTAAAATAAGGCATAGTCAGTTTAAAAACATGAATAGGCAGAAAATTAAATCAGAGAAAAGAATAATAGAGACTAGTGAGAGGAAAGGAGCAAGAGGTAGAAAAGAGCATGTGCAAGAAGGAAGAGATGACAATGTCCTGCCCCTTTTAGGAGGAAATGGGATTCCCTGTGGGCTGTGAATAAACATAAGAACTCTCCTAAGATGTAGTATTTGTCCTTCTAAGTGCACTCTGGTCTTTTCTTCAGATGATGGGGAGTCTCTGAGAGCACACTGATCCCTTCTTCAGATAACCAGGAGTCTCTGAGAGGATACTGATCTTTTCTTCAGATAAACAGGAGTCTCCGAAAGGATACTGAACTCTTCTTCAGATAACCAGGAGTCTCTGAGAGCACACTGATCCCTTCTTCAGATAACCAGGAGTCTCTGAAAGAATAGTGATCTCTTCTTCAGATAACCAGGAGTCTCTGAGAGGATACTGATCCCTTCTTCAGATGACGGGAGTCTCTGAGAGCACATCGATCACTTCTTCAGATAACCAGGAGTCTCTGAGAGAATAGTGATCTCTTCTTCAAATAACCAGGAGTCTCTGAGAGGATACTGATCTCTTCTTCAGATGACGGGAGTCTCTGAGAGCACACTGATCACTTCTTCAGAAAATCAGGAGTCTCTGAGAGGATACTGATCTCTTCTTCAGATGACCAGGAGTCTCTGAGAGCACACCGATCCCTTCTTCAGATAACCAGGAGTCTCTGAAATCACACTGATCACTTCTTCAGATAACCAGGAGTCTCTGAGAGAATAGTGATCTCTTCTTCAGATAACCAGGAGTCTCTGAGAGGATACTGATCTCTTCTTCAGATAACCAGGAGTCTCTGAAAGGATACTGATCCCTCTTCAGATGACGGGGAGTCTCTGAGAGCAAAACGATCCCTTCTTCAGATGACCAGGAGCCTCTGAAAGCACACTGATCACTTCTTCAGATAACCAGGACTCTCTGAAAGGATACTGATCTCTTCTTCAGATGACCAGGAGTCTCTGAAAGCACACTGATCACTTCTTAAGATAACCAGGAGTCTCTGAAAGGATACTGATCCCTCTTCAGATGATGGGAGTCTCTGAGAGCACACTGATCACTTCTTCACATGACCAGGAGTCTCTGAGAGCACGCCAATCCCTTCTTCAGATAACCAGGAGTCTCTGAGAGGATACTGATCTCTTCTTCAGATGACCAGGAGTCTCTCAGAGCACAGCAATCCCTTCTTTAGATGACCAGGAGTCTCTCAGAGCACACCAATTCCTTCTTCAGATAACCAGGAGTCTCTGAGAGGATACTGATCTCTTCTTCAGATGACCCAGAATCTGTGAGAGCACACTAATCTCTTCTTCAGATGACGGGGAGTCTCTGAGAGCACACCGATCCCTTCTTCAGATAACCAGGAGTCTCTGAGAGGATACTGGTCTCTTCTTCAGATGACCAGGAGTCTCTGAGAGGATACTGATCTCTTCTTCAGATGACCAGGAGTCTCTGAAAGCACACTGATCATTTCTTCAGATAACCAGGAGTCTCTGAAAGGATACTGATCCCTCTTCAGATGATGGGGAGTCTCTGAGAGCACCCCGATCCCTTCTTCAGTAACCAGGAGTCTCTGAGAGGATAGTGATCTCTTCTTCAGATGACCAGGAGTATCTCAGAGCACATCAATCCCTTCCTCATATAACCAGGAGTTTCTGAGAGCACACCGATCCCTTCTTCAGATAACCACGAGACTCTGAGAGGATACTGATCTCTTCTTCAGATGACCCAGAATCTGTGAGAGCACACCAATCTCTTCTTCAGATGACAGGAAGTCTTTGAGAACACATGGATTCCTTCTTCAGATGACCAGGATTCTTTGAAAGCACTCTGATTACTTCTTCAAATGACCAGGGGTCTTTGAAAGTACACCAATTCCTTCTTTAAATGACCAGGAGTTTGTGAGTGCACACTGGTCCTTCATCAGATGATGGGGAGTCAGTGAGAGCACTCTGATCTCTTCTTCAGATGACCAGAAATCTGTGAGAGCACATCAGTAACTTCTTCAGTTCAACAGAAGTCTCTTTGTCAGATAATCAGGAGTTTCTAAGACCATGTCAGCCCATATTTTAGATGACAGGGAGTCTCTGGGAGCATCCCAATCCCTTCTACAGATGACCAGGAATCTCTGAGAGTACACAGGTCCCTTTTTGAGATGAAACAACAAGAGTGGTATACAAAAAGATAAATAGATAATAAAATATATGAATAAATAAATTAGCTTAAAAATCACAGTGCTGCAGACTGTCTACTGTGAGCTGTGATTTCTGTTTGCAAATAAGTAAGGAAGAATATTCATTTTACCATTCTGGTGCCTCTTAGGGTACCTTGGAATTTTTACAGCTATTATTAGGTTTGTGATTTTTAAGTTTGTTAATAGTCCAGTAGTCAGTCTCTTCTTCTTTTAGCTAGGAGGGAATAAGAACGATCAATTATATATTCACCCCTGAAGCAGACATCTTGTTGCAACATGGCCGTTTCAAGTGTATTGGAGCCATCACTGTGCTAATTTTATGTTTGATTTTAATTTATTTTAAATATGCTTTTATTGATATTAAATTTGTAATATTTTATCACACATTTTAAAATATGTATTTATTCATATATTTTATTATATATTTATCTTTTTGTGTACTACTCCTGTTGTTTTCATATTTATTTGTGTAGTTCACCACCTCTCTACTTGATTTTTCTCCCTTTTTCAGATGACCAGGTGTCTCTGATAGGAATATGATGTCTTCTTCAGATCACTAGGATTCTCTGAGAACACACTAGCTCCTTCTTCAGATGATAGGGAATCTCTGAGAATATACTAGTCTCTTTTTCAGATAACTAGGAGTCTCTGAGAGCATGCCAGTCCCTTCTTCAGATGACAGGAGTCTCTGAGAACGCACTAGGATCTTCTTCAGATGACCAGGAGTCTGAGAGAACACTGGTCCCTTCTTCAAATGATGGGGAGTCTGTGAGAGCACACCAGTCCCTTCTTCAGATGTCAAGGAGTCTTTGAAAGCATTATTATTTCTTCTTCAGAAGACCAGGAGTCTCTGAGACAAACCATGCCTTCTTCATAGGACCAGGCATCACTGAGAGCACACTGGCCCCTTCTTCAGATGATGGGAAGTCTGTGAGAGCACCCTAGACCCTTTCTTCAGATGACAGGGAATCTCTGAGAGGATACCAAGCCCTTCTTTAGATGACCAGGAGTTTGTGAGAGCACACCAATCCCTTCTTCAGATGATCAGGAGTTTGTGAGAGCACACCAATCCCTTCTTCAGACGATCAGGAGTCTCTGAGAGCACACAATCCCTTCTTTAGATGACCAGGAGTTTATGAGAGCACACCAATCCCTTCTTCAGATGATCAGGAGTTTGTGAGAGCACACCAATCCCTTCTTCAGATGATCAGGAGTCTCTGAGAGCACACCAATCCCTTCTTTAGGTGACCAGGAGTCTGAGAGCACATTGGTCCCTTCATCAGATGACCAGGAGACTCTGATCTATTCTTCACATGAACCAGAAGTCTCTGAACACACCCCAATCCCTTCTTCATATGTCAGAAAGTCTCTGATAGCATACCAGTTGTTGCGCTGGAGGTGGACCCTTGGCCTGGTGCAGGATTGGTACGGCCCTCCAGTCGGACACGGAGAGTGCCTGACACCAGAAGGCTGAGCACAGGAGGAGACAGAGGCTAGCTGGAGCTTTGCAAATAGCAACCCGGGATTCCCTCAGGTTGAGCCCTTGGTTACCCGGGCTGCCTGGTCTTAGTTGGGCCTCACAGGGTTTCCTAGAGAGGAAGTGTAGAGGAGTGCCCACCACGAACAAGAGTGCGCGGTCGAAGTCTGAACAAGAATGGCCGGAGGTCGCAGGAGGCCAGAAGAGAGTGTCCGAGTGGATAGCGAGGATCAAGGCCAGAGTAACAGTTCAGAATGGTCAGCCAAAGCAGGGGTCAGTACCTGTAGTCAATCCGGAAGTAGTCAGGTCAGGCAGAGGTCAAGTTCCAGGCAGCTATCAAGAGTAGTCAGTGGACAGGTAGAGGTCGGTTCCAGGCAGCGATCAAGAGTAGTCAGTGAACAGGCAGAGGTCAGGTCCGGGCAGCAATCAGGAATAGTCAGGAGCAAGCAAAGGTCAGTCCGAAGGGTACTACCGGGGATGGAGAGACGAAGGAACAGAAGACGCAGGTACAGGAGACACAGGAGACGCTGGAACAGGAGATGCTGGAACAGGCAAAGTAGAGACACCGGAGTGTACGACCCAATTGCCAAGGCACCATTTAGGGGAACGGGCCTTGCCTTTTATACCTGGGTTGCGTGGTGTCATCAGGGAGCGTCGGGATTGGGTTTCCCGTGCTTGGCCCTTTAAATAGGACGACGTCAGTCACGTACGTGCCTAGGGGCAGGGCCGAGGAGCTCCGCTGTGAGGCCGGCATCAGAGATGGTGAGCGGGGGAGCCAGGGACACCGCGAACTGGCTGCAGCTGCGGCTGAGGAAAGCCCGGAGCTTGTGGACGGGAGAGAGAGGTGAAGCAGGCCCAGCCGTGGAGCGGACGCGGCCAGGAAGCGCAACACCAGTCCCTTCTTCAGATGATGGAAGTCTTTGAGAGCACACAGATCTCTTCTTCAAATGATGGGGAGTCTCTGAGAGCACCCTGTCCCTTTTTTAGATGACCAGGAGTCTCTGAAAGCACCCTGATACATTCTTCAGATGATAAGGAGCAATGAGAACACACCAAGCCCTTCTTTAGACAATGGGGAATGTCTGAAAGTATTCAGATCCTTTTTAAAGAAGATCAGGAGTCTCTGAAAGCACTCTAGTCTCTTCTTCAGATGACCAGGAGTCTCTGAGAGCAGTCTCATCTCTTCTTCAGATGACTAAGAGTCTGAGAGAACAACAATCCCTTCTTCAAATTACCAGGAGTCTGTGAGAGCACACCAGTTCCTGCTTCAGATGATGAAGAGTCTCTAAGAACACTCTTATCCCTTTTTCAGATGACCAGGTTTATCTGAAAGCACACAAGTCCCTTTTTCAGATGACCAGGAGTCTCTGATAGGACTCAGATTCCTTCTTCAGATGATGAGGAGTCTGTGAGAGTACCCTAGACCCTTCAACAGATGATGGGGAATCTGTGAATGCACGCTGGTCCCTTCTTCAGATGACAAGAAGTCTCTGAGAGCACACTGGTCCCTTCTTCATCACATGTCCAGGAGTCTCTGAGAGCACACCAGTTCATTAGTCAGATGAAAAGGAGTCTCAGAGAGCACACCAATCCCTTCTTCTGGTGACAATGTTTCTGTATAGTCTGGAAAGTTCATGAAGAATATACCTAAATAATTTTTATGGTAGTCCAATAAAGATAAAAAATCTGCAGGCAGTCCCATTTTCACCAGAGCCAAAACTAGACCTTGCTATTTAAGATGGAGGAGCCCTTTTATTGGATTAAGACAGTCACTAGTTCTTAATTTTTGATGTGGACTTTTAGGATCTGCTGAGGGTGAAGGGGAAGTCTTCCTGTTTTGCCATATTATTTTGTAACACTAGAGTCCCTTTTTTTTATACAGGTACATTTGATTCGCTTAGAATATCTTACAATTGAATAAATATAATTATTTTAAAGACTAGTTCTCTATTTTGTCCTTCCATATATTTCAATGGGAGATTTAGGTTATGTCTCTCTCTCCCTCCAAGGTGTCAGGCCTGGCAGTTGGTGGGACTTGACCTGAGGGAAGTTCTAGTGCTGCAAGAGCAGGACTGATACATTCACCAGCAACACAGGGAAACATGCAAGGTCCAGGAAGAAGGGTATTTGATCTCGGGAGAGGGGACTCTGGGGTGCTGTAAGGATGTAATTCCTCTTCTGGAAAGAAGGACTGACTCGAGGGGACTACAGGGCTCTATTTCATCTGCTGATGGAAGGGAATGAACATGAGAGGGCTACTGAAGGATACTTGATCTGGCAGGGGGGGTTCTTATCATTGCAAACAAAAGGATTCCCTTTCTTTGAGGGTGTTATATGATCTGTCCGGGGGGGGGGGGATGTGAGAGCAAATGCAGGATTTCTCTGTCACAGGAGGGGTTGGGGTGGGAACAGAGAGATCAAATCACTCCTGCTAAGATACCCATTCACTTCGAGCTGCTTAGCACAGGGAATTTGAAATGTTAGTGACATGCATGGTAGGTTTTTGGAGTTACCATGCATGCAACTACCATAGTCATGCTTGTTTGGCCAAAATTTAATGTGCAAATGCAAAAACTCTTTGCATAGCATACTAAGTTGAGTTTCTGTAGGCACGTTTACATTTTTTGGCAACTCATGCTAAAAACTTATTAGTGTGAGCTTTATTGCATAGGCCTCTGTGAGGCAGGGGCAGGTCTATGACTGTAGCACTGAGCTAACGTGGCTAATAGTCATGATACTGAGCAGGCCTTGAGGAATGCCATGGCTGGGAATCAAAGGTAAATTGATCCCAAAGGAAGAAGGCTTCAGAAGAAAGGTGCAATTGCGTATCAGCAGCTGGCTCAGCTGGGACCTAGACACTATGGGGCGGATTTTCAGAGCCCTGCTCGCGTAAATCCGCCCAAAACCGGGCGGATTTACGCGAGCAGGGCCCTGCGCGCCGGGAAGCCTATTTTACATAGGCCTCCCGGCGCGCGCAGAGCCCCGGGACTCGCGTAAGTCCCGGGGTTCTCGGAGGGGGGCGTGTCGGGGGCGTGTCGGGGGGCGGGCCCGGTCGTCGCGGCGTTCCGGGGGCGTGTCGGCAGCGTTTTGGGGGCGGGTACGGGGGCGTGGCTACGGCCCGGGGGCGTGGCCGCGCCCTCCATACCCGCCCCCAGGTCGCGGCCCGGCGCGCAGCAGGCCCGCTGGCGCGCGGGGATTTACGTCTCCCTCCGGGAGGCGTAAATCCCCCGACAAAGGTAAGGGGGGGGTTTAGACAGGGCCGGGTGGGTGGGTTAGGTAGGGGAAGGGAGGGTAAGGTGAGGGGAGGGCAAAGGAAAGTTCCCTCCGAGGCCGCTCCGATTTCGGAGCGGCCTTGGAGGGAACGGGGGGAGGCAGCGCGGCTCGGCGCACGCAGGCTATACAAAATCGATAGCCTTGCGCGCGCCGATCCAGGATTTTAGTGGATACGCGCGGCTCCGCGCGTATCTACTAAAATCCAGCGTACTTTTGCTTGAGTCTGATGCGCAAGCAAAAGTAGGCTGATCGCGCTTCTTTTAAAATCTACCCCTATGCTCAGAGAACTTTTACATTTGATGCACATGTGGGCAATCTGTAGAAACATCTTCAGTCAGTACATAATTTAGAGCTTTTCTCTCCAGAGGGCTTGATATAAGTGGTATTTTAACCTTTATTTTCTGTAACATCTGTCAAACCCTTCAGTATATTTCTCTTCTCCATTCTATGAAGAATTCAGAAACATACATATAGGATGCAGCTTCCCAGAAACCTGCAGAGAAATCATTCAAACTTCCTGGTGGGGCTCATTTATATGTGTGGTGTGCTGCTAGGCAGAAGGACTGGGACTTAATCCTCTACTCAGATCTTCCCAGCCCTGGGTTCTCCAGGGCTGGACATGCTGGAGGTCGCATTCACACCTCCTGGGGGAAGGGGAGGGAGTCCCACTGAACACCCAATGGCAATGCCTATGCCTATTGGCCAGACCAAGGGTCCTCATGAGCTGGGTTCTAGAGGGCCATCTGGCTGAAGATCACCATTGTGATGTCTGGGCTGAGAGGGGACTATATAAATAGGAGGAAAACCCCATGTTGCTGTGAATAAAAGCTCATGACACTGCAGCCCAACAGAGGCAAGGTCTGACTGAGAAAGTAGGCCAAAAGGAGCAGGACAAAAGTTTCAGGTCAAAAGGGAAAAAAACAAGATATTAAAGGAAAGAGTGCTCAGGGTTCTAGAGCTTTCAGGGGGCATGGGATGGAGGCAAAGTTGGGAAATTTGCTGTAAGAAATGAATCAGGACTAGAACTGATATCCTTTAGGAATATTAAGATTTTAAAAGGAATATTAGATTTTAAAAGCACGGCACACACCAAAATCAGAAGCTACACGCACAAGTCAGGCTTGTGCATGCCCACGGAATTTAAAAAACCATCCAGATGCATGTGTATTTCCCACTGCATGCATTTCTCAAAAGTCTTTTGAGAAATGCATGCAGTGGGGCTTGGTCCAGGTGAGACATGAGCATTTTGGAGCATGGCCAAGAGATGAGCGTGTCCAGATTCCCTGTCTTGCAAGTTTACTTCTGCTAGAGATGAGGTATACATTTAAAAAAATAAAAAACAACCATACCTGAGGAGTTTTAAGGGTTTGGGGTAAGTAGGGGGAAATGTAGGCTATTCAATCAGGGGGGTTTGGAGGACACAGCTATTAACTGGGCAAATTGGTGGATGAACTGGTGAAATTGGCAACAATGAGGATACACCGCCCTTTTAAAATTCCCCAACTTACGCAGTAGAAACGGGATTTGTGAGCCTAGACGCACGCCTATTTAAAATTAGGCGTACATGTGCGTAATAGCCATGCCGCTGAATATTCCTTGTAACTTAGCAGGCTATGTTATATCTGGCTAAATTACTTAGCTGGATATGGTTGAATATCTAGTCAAAGATGTCTAAGTACAATTTTGTATTCATTTTAGGGCCGATGCAATATTTTGGCGCAGAAAGTGGGCGCTGAACAGTCAGCACCCGCTTTCTTAATGTGCCCCCAGGCGCCCCCCCTGGGGCGCCATGCAATATTTAAATTAGGGGGGTTGTGTTAGCAAGGAGAGCCCGAGTGCGTCGGCCGTCCGCTGGTTAGGAAAACCGACCCCGAGTTTATTGGCGCACAGCCAGGGGTTCAAGAAAGGACGCTTCTCAATTGAGCATCTGTTTCCTGCACCCAACTGCCGGCGCTTTTTTTTTTTTGTTAAATTACTTTAGTTGTTCCTCATACTTAATATCGCAATGATATTAAGTAGGAGGAAGTACAGAAAAGCATTTTTTTCTGCTTTTCTGTACTGGTTTAAGGAGCGCACAGCTATTAACGCCTGCTCCAGGCAGGCATTAATTTTTGATTGCTAAATGTGCGTCCTAGACGCACATTTTTTTTTGCATAGGGAGTGAATAGCTAATAGCCTCATCCACATGCATTTGCATATGATGGAGCGCTATTAGATTCACTCTGTGTTGGACGTGAGTTGTAGAGGTGCTAATCCCCTTACTGCATAAGGGGATCAGTTAGCGCCTCTACAACCCGCATCTAACTGCAGATTAACAATGCGCTCAGCTGAGCGCACTGTATTGCATTAGCCCCTTTGTGCATTCCTTTTTAACCAAGCAAGCTTCTCAGGGCCTGTTTTCCTGAAACTTACAGCAGAAGAATATTTATTTATTTATTTAATATATATTTCTATACCGGACTTCACGAATGGAATTCACATCAGGCCGGTTTACATGGAACTTAGGGGATTAACAAGTGTAACCAAACAAAAGGCCGAAACAAGCAAAGTTACATATAACAAGGGTATAGAACTTGGGGGCAATAGAGCCAGGAAGAAAGGCAGCGCGGAATTATCAACATATAAATAATATATAACGGATTAAGAGATTAGTAAACAACATATAAATAATATATAATGGTTTAAGAGATTAGTAAACATCCCAATTCCTTGGGCTGAGTCCGACGTGATATTTTGACTTAGGGGAAGGCTTGAAGGAAAAGCCACGTCTTGAGTTTTCTACGAAAGGTATGAAGGCAGGGTTCTAGTCTTAGGTCAGTCGGTAGTCTGTTCCAGAGGACAGGGCCTGCTGTGGAGAAGGAACGTTCTTTGGTGGATTTTAGACGGGTGGATTTAGTAGGTGGGACTTGAAGGGTTCCTTTATATGCTTCTCTGATGGGTCTTTCCGAAGAGCGGAGTTTGAAAGGGGTCTGAAGGTCTAGTGTGAGCTGTTTGTGGATGGATTTGTGGATTAGAGTGAGTGCTTTATGTAGAATTCTGTATTTTATTGGCAGCCAATGTAGATTTCGGAGGACTGGGGTGATGTGAGCACGTCGGTTGGTGTTGGTTAAGATTCTGGCTGCTGCGTTCTGGAGCATCTGTAGAGGTTTTGTGGCTGAGATGGGGAGCCCCAGGAGTAAAGCATTACAGTAGTCAGTTTTCGAGAATAACGTGGATTGAAGGATGGTTCTGAAGTCTTGGAAGTGGAAAAGGGGTTTGATTCTTTTTAGAATTTGAAGCTTATAGAAACAGTCCTTGGTGATATTATTAATAGCTTTCTTTAAATTCAGATGATTGTCTAGAATAACTCCTAAATCTCTTGTTTGAGAAATCTGTGGGTCCAGAGCTGTAATATCGGTGTTGGTCGAGTGTTCAGGTGAGATAAGAAGGATTTCTGTCTTGGATGAGTTTAGAACCAGGTTCAAGCTAGAGAGGAGGCTTTTTATGGACTTCAGGCAATTTTCCCAGTAGTCAAGTGTTTTTGGCAGAGATTCTTTTATGGGGATCAATATCTGAACATCATCTGCATAGAGGTAGTGTGTTAATTTTAGGTTTGTGATCAGATGGCAGAGGGGCAGTAAGTAGATATTGAAGAGGGTCGGGGATAAAGAGGAGCCTTGTGGGACGCCTAGCGTTGCTTTATAACTTGGAGATTCACTGTTGTTGACTCTAACCTTGTAGTTTCTGTTGTTGAGGAAAGAGTTGAACTATTTGAGGGCGAATCCAGCGATTCCGATGTCTGATAGACGGCAATATGATATATTGCCTCTATTAGATCATTAATGTTACGTTTGGCAGCTAACAGGTCTTCCCCACAAGCCACTGCACTCACTCCTACCACTGACCAACTCTCCTGAAGGCCGCCTGCCGCAGCAGAATGCCGCATCACCACATGCTGCCGATTGCTGCTGACGCCGCCAGGCTGCTGCCTTCCCTAAGGTGAGCACCCGCACATGTGCACACAAAATATAGGCCCCATAGTGGGAAACTCTGAACGGCACCTCCTGATGATGTCAGTCCAACCGGGTTATTTAAGCAACGGCCCTGCAGCATTACCTCGCTTCAGCAATAGGTCTTCTGCCTTGCAATACGTATTGCTTATGTGTTCCTGATTCTTGTTCTCCTGCATTCCAGCCTTGCCTCATCTACCCTTGTCTTCTAGCCTTGCTTCCTTCAGCTTTATCTTCCAGCCTTTCCTTATCTAGCTTTGCCTTGTCCTATCTGTCTTGTCCAGTGTCTCCTCATCCAACCTTGGTCTGATTCTCTGGATTTTGACCTTTTACCTAGACCTGTCCATAATTGCCTGCTGCCTGAATCTGACCCCTTGCCTGGACCTGATTATTCTTGGTAGCCATCTGCCCTGACCTTGGCCTGCTTCTGGACTCTAGTTTTCTTCACCGCCCTAAGGAACCCCCTAAATCTTGCCGGCCGCCAGAACCCAAGAGCTCAACCTGCACAGGAGGCAACTGGTATAGGCAAAGCTCCAAACTATCCTGCTACAGGATGCTATTGCCAGCTGCCGGCATCAACCTTGTGGGTTCACTCTCAAGGCTGTGCCAACTATGCCGCAGCAGAAAGGGCTCACACACCCGCTACCCTTCACAACCAGCACACCCCCATCTGTCCTTGGGATAAAGACTGGCTTCTGGTTGCCTGTGAGTAAAAAAGCAGTAACACTACAGAGCAGACACAACAGGGGATATAAATGTAAAAATATCAACTTGGTCTTCGGAATAAGGCTACTGGATATGATTTGGTTTGGGACCCATATTGGCAATGGAGAAGAGTTATGGTGAATCAAGAATGATGGCAATTATGGTGGGAGGGGCTATAATGGTAGTGGGGCAATTGTGTTTAGTATGGATATTATTTATACACCTCTAATGAATATAATGTATGTCTTTGTGCTTTTGATGTCTCTTTATAGATGTACAGTTGATGCCTCTAAATAAAGAGTTTAAAAAATATATATCAACTTGGAGAAGAATTCAAGATGTGATCTGTAGTGCCAGGCATTATCCCAGGCAGGTTGGATAAAATTTGAATGCAATTTAAAAAAAACATTGATCTAAGTTTAATAAGTTCCTTATGGCTGGAAAAACAATGTTAAGTATATTAACATAAATTATTATTTCTGATAAGGAAAACAAATTCCAAATCACAAAAATCCTTTCTATTCTGTGCTTATAGCATAATTATATTTTTAGCCACCACCCTGAAATTAATCTGAATTTCTCAGCAGGGAGAGATTTGTAAGATGTGGATGTGTGTTGTCCTCTAGGGTGCCACTGGATGTTTAGAGGTGTGCATAATAATCCTCAATTTATGCGTGGGGTCAGGTATTTTATAAAGATGGTTGATACATATACACATATCTTGCTTGTGAAAATACTTACTTATGCACATACTTCTAAGCACCAGTTATTTGGGATATCCACCAGTTCATCCATACCCTCTACCAGTTCACTCACACCCTTCACCACTTGTTCCAGGCCGTCCACCCACAAACTGCAGACAAAAGAGAAGTCAGATTTAATGTCTGCAGTTTGATTAGCAAGTGTAAAAGCATGTGCGCATTTTTTATGTCGTATACGCGCACTCTGTTTATAAAACATATAAATTTGGGTGTGCTTCCAAACTCGTCCAGAACTCCTTTGAAATGCCCTCTGAAAGTACATATTTTTCCATATGGAAACAACAGTACCCTCATAAGCCTACCCTTCTGAAAAAATTGCTTCGTGTTCATGTCTATATGCTGATTTTATATGCAAAACCCCCACATAAGTCTCTGAAAATTCACTCCTTAGCGTCCAGCTTCTTCTTCTGTCTCTTCACAGTCCCTTCCAGAGAAGAAACCTGGTGCCAATTCTAAGGTGGCGCCACCATCTCCTGGTACTCTCTCACTATTTTATGAGTTTTCATAACTCAGGGGTTCATTCAATAAACATTTGCAGCAGATTTGTCATAGAAAACATTCCATTATTTTCAGTATAAAACTGGCACACTTTTTTAACAAGTGAGCCTGTTTTGCAGATTTCTGGGTGTGTGGTGTTCATGTATTTTCTTCTCTCCACTCACAGGGAACCAGAGAGAACAATTGTCCTTTTTCTGCCTTTTAGATTGGAAGCTGCTCTTGACAGTCCTTGTACATAGATGGAGATGAGCAGCTAGGATTAAGGTTACTGTTTCTTTCTAGACTGGTAGGACACGGATGGGATGAGGCTGGCCCTAGTGTAGCTCCTGGGATTGCTGATATGCGACTTTGCCATCACCATGCTGGGGGATTACACTCTGGCTGTTTATCAGGAACAGTTTCTGCTACAGCCACAAAAGCAGCTAAACCAGTTTTATAAAGAAATGAGCTTCCCTGACCTGAGTATGGCATGGCCAAGGAGATGTGAAAGAAATGGGGGTGGGGTGACAGAAAGACAAACAAAACAGGGTAGGAGAAAAGAGACAGTAAACGAGGAACATGAATAGTGAGGAGTCAAGAAAGAGGGAAAAGGAGATATGAAGGAGAGAATGATGTAGGAAGAAAGGGTGAAAGAGATAAAATAGCTTACGGAACAAAAGGGAGGTGCAGCTGGCAAATGGGAGAGAGCCAGACTTGGAGATCAGGTGAGACTGAAAAGCTGGAGGAAAATGGTGAGACATTGCCAGAAGTTTTATACAAATGAGAGCAAGAGGGAAACAGATAAAAGGTAAAGGTAAAAGGTTAGGTGCTGAGAGAGACATTTGAAGGAGAGATTCGGTATAGAGAAATAGAGATAAACCAAGAGCAATTCACAAAAAGTTGAGGAAATAATAGCAAATGGTTTAAAAGGCAGCTAAAGAGGAGAGTACAGCATGATACAGCAGCTGGAGAAGAATCCTTTGTGAGGTATGTGAGAGGAGAGGGAGAAGGGGTAGAGACTAAGAGAAGCACTGAGATAGGATGAAAGATGAAGAGAGAAGTTAGGAGAGAAAACAAGATGAGGATGACACAGAAATAAAAGCTGGAGGGAAAGAACAGATGAAGGAAGTAAGATAAAGACAGTAAAAAAAGATGAAGGATGGACAAGGAAAAACTGAGGTGAGAGACAAAGGGATGAGCAGCAGGAGAAGGTGAGGAATGATGAGAGTGAAAGAGATGAGGGGTGTGTAGGGTGACCAACTGCTGGTTTTGGTCCAGACAGCCTGGTTTTCCAGCCTGCTGTACAGTGCTTGGTTAGAAGGGTATCTGGACAATGTAAAACCTGGTCAGGCAAGGGGGTCAATCAGTGGTGGCAGCCTTGCAGCGCTCCAATCACCTGCCTTTTTTCGGAGTTCGGTTTGACTCTCCTTCTCCTCTGCCTCTCCCACAGCTGTAGGTGCAGTACGGCATCATCTCTCCAAACTAAAGATAATTTGTTGTGCCGCACTTGTTACCTCTTCACGCTGTCCTCCTAGGAGACGCAGAGGAAGAGGAGAGTCGAACCCGAGCTCCTAAGACAGGCAGGTTGAATCTGTCTAGGAAAAAAGCAAAGCTCAATTTGAAAGGGAAAAAGGGAAGGAGCAGCCAGTCACATGGGTGGCCGGCCCCCCCAAGCATCCGTCTTGCTCCATGGAAAAGTTGGCAACTCCAGGAGAAAGACATAACAAGGAAAGGAATGGGAGAAGACTGGCCCAATGGGTATAGGGTAATTCCAGATCAGATCTCTTGAATCCCAGGTCAACTAGGGTTGGGGATGCTTTGATGGGCCTTAGAAGGGGAGGAAGATCTTGTCATCATTAAGGGTGACACCTAGTGGCCAGATTTAGAGCCCATGATACAGGATGGCTTCCAGCCTCAAGACCACTGCTGCAATGACCAGACTAGGAATAGCAAGTGAGAGGGTCTATTAAAATAGAAGAAACATCACCAGGTAGTTGTGAATGAAGGCTCATGGTGCTAGAATCCCAGCACTGGTTCCAACTGAACTGGAAGAAAAAGGAGACAGGAAGAACTACCATGTCAAAAGAAAAGGAATGGGAGCGGTGGAGTAAAGAGAGAGAAAAATGAGGAACCTGGAGAGAAATGGGTGATGGAAGAGGGAGGAATGGAGGGCACCTTTGCAGTTTTCATCCTGCCTTCTCAGCTCTAATTAGATATGAGTTCAGTGACTCGAAGCAGCCATGAATTAATTCAACTTTGTTTGCTCCTTTACAAGCAAATAGGTTCTCTCCTCCCAGCAGTGCACCTCAGAGGAAGAAAACCTCTCTCAGGGGCCGATGCAATATAAAGTGCGGAAAGCGGGCGCTGAAAAGTCAGCGCCTGCAAGGGGGGTGCCATGCAATACTCAAATTAGGGGGTCGCGCTAGCAAGAAGGCATTGGGGTCGCTTGCGCGATCTTAGCACCTCCTTGCTAACGCGACTCCACCACGGCTTCTGGTTATGAAGACCGATGCCAGTAAACTCGGTTTTCATAGACTGCCATCTACCAGTAATGAAAATGGCCGCCAAGTTTATCGGCGTCGGTCTTCATAACTCGGGGGTCTGCCGAGTTTTTTTTATTTTTATTTTTTACTTAAGAAGTTCAGAAAAGCAGTTTTTTCTGCTTTTCTGTACTTCTTTTACCTGCGCTCAGCTATTAACGCCTTCTCCAGGCAGGCGTTAATAGCTGAGCAATAAATGTGCGTCTGAGACGCACATTTATTTTTTTGCATGCGGAGTAAATGAGTAATAGCCTCATTCACATGCATTTGCATGTGATGAGTGCTATTACATTCACTCTGCGTCCGACGCGGGTTAAATAGGCACTAATCCCCCTATTGCATTAGGGGGTGGATTAGCGCCTATTTAACCCGCGTCAAAGTGCGGGTTACGGCTGAGTACACTGTATTGCATCGGCCCCTCAGTGTTCTCCCTTATCACCAAGGCACTTAACTCTCCTTAGCTTTTGCTCCCCATTTAAATCAGCCACGCAAACAAGTCTGATTTGTACAGTTTGCTGTGATAAGTGGTTCATCCCTCCATGTGCCTAAAACTACACAAAACACAGATTTTTAATTACGTTAAGAGGAGGCGTTTCTGAGACAGTATTTGGATTGAGGAAGGAAAGTAACCCATGTAGATGGCATTTTCAAATTTACACATTTTATTTTCTATTCAGAAAATACCTGCACAAAAATAAGGTGCAAATGTCACCTTGAAACTGGAGCAAACTCAGTTGAGAAAATGTATCAGCAGACTTTATTCCAATGAAGACAGTTGAAAAATTGGCCCCTGTATTTTATCATGGTTCATAATGGGCTTATAACGTCTCCTAAATTTGTTTTTTAGTAATACTTAGTCAGACGTCTTGGGGGCCAGCAGGTTGAGCAATAGCTCAATGGCTCTCTGACTCACTGAGGCCAGCAGAATGGCTCATTACTGATTGGGCACTGCGATGTTCTGAGCCGTAAAATACTGAGTAAATATCAACCAATATGTTGTGAAGGCCTCAAAGTCTTCTTCAAAGGTCAAAGCTGTACCACTTTCATGGAACATAGTAAATGATGGCAGATAACCAGTCTGCCCAGTTGAGATTTGTCTTCTTTGGGTAGATTCACATATACATTTTGATATGTAGCCCAACATCAACTCATCTTCCCCCATGTTGTTGTATCTGTGGACCTTTGGGCTGGGGTGAGATTGGCTCTATCTGCAGGGAGGAGCCCTGCAGTTTCTCACCACCAGCAGGCAAGCCCAGGCAAAGCAGAGACTGGTCAAGAGCTTCACCTTTACCAACCCACGTTCCCCTTCGGCTGAGCCTTTGGGTGCCAGGGCTAGCAGAACAGGCAAAATTCTCTGCTGATGACTAGGGACGTGATCCAAGGGTAAGCTATGGTTGGAGGCAGGCAGCGGTCAGGCATATTCAGAGTTCAGGCAAGGGTTGATGGAAGGCAGCGATCAGGCAAGGAACAACTGGGGATCTGTCTGAGGGAGAGGAAGAGGTATGGATAGGGTTGGAGCAGGCTGGGCAGATGAAGGCTGGAACAGGCTAGGCAGACAAAAGCTGGAAGCAACACGCACTACAGAACATAGGAGGACCTGTTGCGAAGGCGTCTGAAAGGCGTGTGGACTGATCTTAAATAGGAGCATGTGGGTGATGTCATCTAAGGGTGACGCAGGGGTTTTCCTGCCATGGGCCCTTTAAATTTGGGAGTATCACTGCGCGTGCGCTAAAAGAGACTGGCAGCAACCTACCATGCTGGCGGGGATGGCGGCATGCTGCCATGTCTGAACAGAAGACCTGGCTGTATCGGGAAGAGCAGCGCAGCTCATACGAGTCTCCCGCAAGCTGCGAAACGCACAAGTACCCCCACTTTTAAGCCCCCTCCCTGAAGCTTTCAGTTTGGGTTTTGATGGGTACCACTGGTGGAACATTTCAGCAGGTTGAGGTGCAATATATTGGATGATAGCTCCCTTGAGTTTTCTTCTGGGCTGCATGTCTTCCACAATTTTCTTGCTTCTCCGGTGGGAATCCAGGACTTCTTGAACTTCATATTCCATGTCTTCTTCTGAAACAATCTTCTGGCCCTCCAGAGTGCCACCTGGGGCTCAGGTGCACTCTGGAGAGCCAGGAAAGCACTAATGGTTTGAGCAGTGAAATGTGAAACACGTAAATTTTTAAGGTAGTCGGTAGCTTCAGCTGGTAAGTGACAGATCCCACTTGTCGTAACACTGGGAATGGTCCAATGAAGCGGGGTGCTAATCATAATGAGGGAAGCAGCAGGCATAAATGTCTGGTGCTTAGCCACACTTTCTCATACGTCTTGAATTGGGGGGGCTGGCCTTCTTCGAGCAACAGCAGTTTTCTTGGCTCATGTGACGGCCTTTTCAATTACTTAATTTGTTTACTGCCATAGGTCATGTAATCCTTGTGCCAAAAATTGTGCCAGGATGAAGAGACTGTCACAGGTAGTAGCAACAGAAGCAGGGATTGTTTCCCATAAACAACCTGGAAAGGGGAAGAACTGGTAGCTACGTTAATATGGTTAACGAGCTACTGGTGAAGAATTCAGCCCAGGGCAGTAGGGCAGCCCAGTCTTCCTGGCACTTACTGACATAGGAGCGAAGGAATGTTTTAAGAGTTTGGTTAGTTCGCTCCACTTTCCTGTTGCCCTGTGGATGGGAGGCCATCGTGTAATCAAATGTGATGCCAAATTTCTTGCAGAGGTTGTGCCAGTACTGGGCAGTGAATTGAACTCTTCTATCTGACAGGATGTGTTTTGGTAAGCCATGCAGGCAGAAGACATGGAGGGTAAAGAGACATGCCAACTCTGGTGCAGAAGGAAAGCCAGGCAATGGGATGAAATGTGCCATCTTGGAGAAACAATCGATTATCACCATATCATGATGGCGCCATTAGAAAGAGGAAGGTCCACAATAAAATCCGTGGACAAATGGTCCAGGGTTCCCAGGGAGCTGGCAACAGCTGTAACAGCCCCCAGGTCAGCCATGCAAGGCTTTTTGCTTATGCGCAGGTGAGACATGCATCAACATAGGTCTTAATATCCTACTTCACTTGGGGCCACCAGTAGTGCCATTGAAGCAGTTTGAGAGTTCATGTCCATCCAGGGTGCTCTGCTATACAGGAGTCATAGGCCCACTTGAACAAGTTTTCCTGCAATCTAGAAGGCACTACCATCTTCCCTGGAGGGATGGGTACTGCTGTAGCCAGGAGTATCTTAGCAGGGTTGATGATATGTTTTGGAGCTTCCGGGACATCCTCGTCTGAAAAGAGGGCATCTGCTTGTTGATTCTTGATCTCAGGCTGGTACCACAACTCTAAATCGAAACGAGCAAAGAACAAGGACCAGCGAGCCTGTTTAGGGTTGAGTTGCTGAGCTTGTTGTAAATATTCAAAGTTCTTGTGGTCTGTATATATGGTGATACAATGTTGAGCCCCCTCAAGAAGATGATGCCATTCTTCTAGGACCAACCTGACTGCCAAAAGCTCCTGGTCTCCAATATTGTAGTTGTGCTCAGCTGAAGAGAACTTCCTGGAAAAGAAGCAACACGGACAAAGAGCACCTTCAGAGTTGTGTTGGCTGAGGACAGCCCCTACTCCAAGGGTAGAGACATCTACTTTCAGGGTTCTTGGGAAAAGGTGTCCGTTAGTCTCTGAAAGGCCTCAGTAGCCTCTGTCAGCCTTGTAGGTAAGGGAGGTAAAGGGGGCTGCCAAGGTGGAGTAACTGGGGATAAACTGGTGGTAATAATTGGTAAACTCTAGGAACCTTTGCAAGGCTCAGAGTCCAACTGGATGAGGCCATTCCAGGATGGCTTTTACCTTAGCTGGATCCATCTGAAATCCATCTCGAGAGACTATGTACTCAAGGAAGGGGAGTTCCTCTTGCTTAAGAGACATTTCTCCAGTTTGGTTTAGAGATTATTTTCCCAGAGGAAATGAAGAACAGTCCGAACATCTCTATAACGGGACTCAAAGTCTGGGAGAAAATCAGTATGTCGTCCAGATATACGACCACACAGGTGTACAGCAGGTCATGGAAGATCTCATTGGCCATCTTCTAAAAGACTACAGGGGCATTGCAAAGTCCAAAGGGTATTACTAAATATTTGTAGTGCCCATCGCATGTGTAAAAGGCAGTCTTCCATTCGTCCCCAGCTTTGATGCCAATGAGATTGTATGTGCCCCGGAGATCCCGTTTTAAAATATCTTGGTGCCCTGCAGGTGATCAAATAACTCAGTTATTAATGGTAAAGTATATCTGTCTTTCTTAGTAATTTATTTACTTAGGGAATAGCCACTGCTATTAATTTCATCAGTAGCATGGGATCTTCTTAGTGTTTGGGTAATTGCCAGGTTCTTGTAGCCTGGTTTGGCCTCTGTTGGAAATAGGATGCTGGGCTTGATGGACCTTTGGTCTGACCCAGCATGGCAATTTCTTATGTTCTTATGTTCTTATTTTATTTATTTAGAGGTTTTCTATACCGGCATTCATGATACAATCACATCATGCTGGTTTACAGTTAACAGGGGGTGTAAAAGCCTTGAACATTAAACAAGTGGAGAGGAGCAAAAAAGTTACAATAAAACAAGGGGCGGATTTTAAGAGCCCTACTCGCGTAAATCCGCCCGGATTTACGCGAGCAGGGCCTTGCGCGCTGGTGTGCCTATTTTACATAGGCCTGCCGGCGCGCGCAGAGCCCCGGGACTCGCGTAAGTCCCGGGGTTTTCCGAGGGGGGTGTGTCGGGGGGCGGGGCCGATCGGCGCGGAGTTTTCGGGGCGGGACGCGGCATTTTGGGGACGGGCCCGGGGGCGTGGTTTCGGCCAGGGGCGGTCCGGGGGCGTGGCCGCGCTCTGGAACCGCCCCTGGGTTGTGTCTAGGTGCGCCAGCGGCCCGCTGGCGCGCGGGGATTTACTTCTCCCTCCGGGAGGCGTAAATCCCCCAACAAAGGTGGGGGGGGGTTTAGACAGGGCCAGGGGGATGGGTTAGGGAGGGGAAGGTGAGGGGAGGGCAATAGCGAATTCCCTCCGAGGCCGCTCCGATTTCGGAGCGGCCTCGGAGGGAATGGAGGTAGGCTGCGTGGCTCAGCGCTCGGCGCACGCCGGCTATACGAAATCGGTAGCCTTGCGCACGCCGATCCAGGATTTTAGCGGCTACGCGCGTATCTACTAAAATCCAGCGTACTTTTGTTTGCGCCTGATGCGCCAACAAAAGTACGCGAAGGCGTGCTTTTTGAAAATCTACCCCCAAGGGTGCTAGAACTGGGGGAAGAAGAAGACAAAGCTAGAGTAACTTAACAGTAGGATGAGCAATTATTTACATTGTTCCGAAAGTCACTCAATAGATATTGCGGTATCTATGAATAGTATCTATGAATTGCGGTATCTATGAATAGTAATAGTATTCAGACCATGGTAATCTATGCACAAACTGAGAGACCCATCTTTCTTCGCAACAAAAAAAGAAACCAGCTGGGGGACACCACCTTTCCAACCCCTACCTGGGACCTGGAGGCTTTAAGGAGATCCATGCCACAGGCATGTCGGAGGACACTTGTGCCTGATTCTGCAGGATCTGGGACCTTCAAATTGCAGCATGCAGCAGCCTGCCTAAGCTTCATGACAAAGGGGCGCGCCTCTTATGTTGTTTTTTCCAGCTAACAACACTATGGGAAAAAAAAGGAAAGGGAAAACATCAGTGACTGTTTCCACCCCCACTTTAATCCGCAGGCCAATGGACTTGCATGTCCATAAAGCTAGTTCACCATTGCAAAATTTGTGTATAGAATTAGCTGGGATCTCTTTATCTCCTGAAACGTGATCTCCCCCACCTAAACCCCATGCTTCATAAGGTATATTGCTGGCTGATTCCAGTATTTCTTTGAATACTTCCCTTAGTCCTCAGAGTGGTTTGGGCCCTCAAGACGTTCAAGGGGATTTAAGGGTGATTGTACAAACTTTGAGAGCTGGAGATTTGGCTACACCAGGAACTGAGCCTACTGTGTCAATGGGCAGTATGGGCTATCCTATTCCGGATCCTATACAATTACATTTGTGTTGAATTCTCAGGATAAACCAGCAGAGATATCTCTAAGAGACACATGGAGAGTAATATCTAGAATTAAGAACATAAGAACATGCTATACTGGGTCAGACCAAGGGTCAATCAAGCCCAGCATCCTGTTTCCAACAGTGGCCAATCCAGGCCATAAGAACCTGGCAAGTACCCAAAAACTAAGTCTATTCCATATTACCGTTGCTAGTAATAGCAGTGGCTATTTTCTAAGTCAACTTAATTAACAACAGGTAATGGACTTCTCCTCCAAGAATGTATCCAATCCTTTTTTAAACACAGCTATACTAACTGCACTAACCACATCCTCTGGCAACAAATTCCAGAGTTTAATTGTGTGTTGAGTAAAAAAGAACTTTCTCCGATTAGTTTTAAATGTGCCACACGCTAACTTCATGGAGTGCCCCCTAGTCTTTCTATTTTCCGAAAGAGTAAATAACCGATTCACATCTACCCGTTCTAGACCTCTCATGATTTTAAACACCTCTATCATATCCCCCCTCAGCCGTCTCTTCTCCAAGCTGAAAAGTCCTAACCTCTTTAGTCTTTCCTCATAGGGGAGCTGTTCCATTCCCCTTATCATTTTGGTAGCCCTTCTCTGTACCTTCTCCATCGCAATTATATCTTTTTTGAGATGCGGCGACCAGAATTGTACACAGTATTCAAGGTGCGGTCTCACCATGGAGCGATACAGAGGCATTATGACATTTTCCATTTTATTCACCATTCCCTTTCTAATAATTCCCAACATTCTGTTTGCTTTTTTGACTGCCACAGCACACTGAACCGACGATTTCAATGTGTTATCCACTATGACGTCTAGATCTTTCCTGGGCAGTAGCACCTAATATGGAACCTAACATTGTGTAACTAAAGCATGTGTTATTTTTCCCTCTATGCATCACCTTGCACTTGTCCACATTAAATTTCATCTGCCATTTTGATGCCCAATTTTCCAGCCTCACAAGGTCTTCCTGCAATTTATCACAATCTGCTTGTGATTTAACTACTCTGAACAATTTTGTATCATCTGCAAATTTGATTACCTCACTTGTCGTATTTCTTTCCAGATCATTTATAAATATATTGAAAAGTAAGGGTCCCAATACATATCCCTGAGGCACTCCACTGCCCACACCCTTCCACTGAGATAATTGTCCATTTAATCCTACCTTCTGTTTCCTGTCTTTTAGCCAGTTTGTAATCCACGAAAGGACATAGCCACCTATCCCATGACTTTTTATTTTTCCTAGAAGCCTCTCATGAGGAACTTTGTCAAATGCCTTCTGAAAATCCAAGTACACTACATCTACACATTCACCTTTATCCACATGTTGTTATGAACCCTCCTGTAGCGGGGCTACGGGAGGCGCCTTACCTCTTCCTGGAGGCCGCTCCAAGCCAGGGTCTTGCCTGCGAATTGTCCAGGATTTGCTCCAGGGCCTGGGAGGCCTCGATGTACACAAGCACAAGCAGCCTCAGGCAGGCCCCACGCCTGCCTGAGGCTGCTTGTGCTTGCATGGACTTCTTGGTTTGAGCCACGCCCTTCCCTAGGGGCCAGCCCGCAGCACTTCTCTGTAGTTATAGGGTCAGCTAGGTGTGGGCCTGCCAAACCCCTCCCAGGGAGTCGCCGGTCTGCAGCCCTATAAAAGGACTTCAACTTCAGTCTGTGTTTGCCTTGCATCATTGTGACTTCCCTCTGGAGGCTCCTGCCTGCCAGAGCCTTGTAAGGTCGTCTGTTCTTTGTGGAGCTCCTCGTCTCATCTGCTTTTATACTACGTCTTCATGTCTTGATGTCTTGCCTGAGGTCCCTGACCATGTCCTGATGTTCTGTCATGATCTTCCTTATCCTGATGTATCTGCCTGCCAGGATGTTCTTCCCTGCGTCTTCGTCTGGTGTATGCCCGAGAATGAGGTGGCTTGCAGGTGGGAAGTGTCCCTGTGCTCCTGAGCCTCCGTTCCCACCAGCCTTGGGGGAAGCTTCGGATGACACCGGCTTCGTCATTGGAGTTCCTCCTTGCCTGGGTCTTCCCTGCGCTGTCCCGTTCTCCTCGTGGTCCGTGACCAGCCTGCTAGGGCTGTGTAGGGCGCGCAGTGGGACAGGGTGGTCTGCGACTCAGTCCCGCGGGTGGGCTGAGTAGGATGCCCTGAGAGACAGTGCCAATGTCCATGCCTTGTGTTTGCCTGTTTGGTTGTCAAGTTCCTTGTCATGTCCGTGATGCCGATGCATCAACCCAGCTGTTGTCAAGTTCCTCGTCCCTGATGCCGATGCATCAACCCAGCTGTTGTCAAGTGTCTTGTCTGCGATGCCGCCACATCGACCATAGTCCTGTCTACGTGTCAAGGCCTCCGTCTGCCCTCAACCTCAGGACAGGCCTGCTGCTCCAATGCCAATCAAGCGGCAGGTCCGAAAGGGCTCGGAACAGTCGGATGACCATTCCCCTACCAACATCATGTTGTTGGCGCTGGGAGCTTGCAGGCCTGGCAGAGGGCAAGACCGTGTTCAGCCATGCGGGAGCATGCCGTCATCCCTCGGCTCGGCCCTGAAGGTCTGGGCCCGGGCCCGGGCTGAGGCCCAAGGGTACACTAAACCACCAGAGTGTAACACATGTTTATTAACTCCTTCAAAAAAGTGAAGCAGATTTGTGAGGCAAGACTTGCCTTGGGTAAAGCCATGCTGACTTTGTTCCATTAAAACATGTCTTTCTATATGTTCTGTGATTTTGATGTTTAGAATAATTTCCACTATTTGTCCTGGCACTGAAGTCAGGCTAACCGGTCTGTAGTTTCCCGGATCGCCCCTGGAGCCCTTTTTAAATATGGGGGTTACATTAGCTATCCTCCAGTCTTCAGGTACAATGGATGATTTATTGACAGGTTACAAATTTTTACTAATAGGTCTGAAATTTCATTTTTTAGTTCCTTCAGAACTCTGGAGTGTATACCATCTGGTCCAGGTGATTTACTACTCTTAAGTTTGTCAATCAGGTCTACCACATCTTCTAGATTCACCGTGATTTGGTTCAGTCCATCTGAATCATTACCCATGAAAACCTTTTCCAGTACGGGTACCTCCCCAACATCCTCTTCAGTAAACACAACAAACTAAAAAAGAAATAATGTTTGTGTTGCAGTTTAGTTCACTTTTGACTCTGTGGCCACATAAGAGCATCACTACACAGATTATTTGGTGGTTGTATGCTTTTTGAGTGATTCAGTACGTATGCAAGGTAGGATTTCAATATACTGTAACCCTGATGATGGTCTTATGTTGCGGTAGCAAGTTGAGGTGGACCCTTGGGCCAGCCTGACGGAACTGGGGGTTCCGTTGTGGACAGGCCGGGAGGCGGAATCAAGCTGAAGCACCGAAGACCACTTCACCCTGGAAGTCCTAGATCCCCCCAGGAGGAGCCCATAGGGTTCTGGACCGCTGGGACTTAGGAGATCACGGCAGATGGGAGGAAGCAGCAAAGGTTTCACCCTGGAAGTCCTAGATCCCCCCAGGAGGAGCCTGTAGGGATCTGGACCACTGGGACTTAGGAGACAACGAGAGATGAGACGAGAAGAGAGTCTGAGTGTCGAGGCAGGCAGCAGGCAAGGCGGGTCAGAAGCGAACTGGAGTCAAGAGCCAGGAAGTCACTGAAGCGAGGATCAGCCGGAGCTGGAGCCGGGGAAGGAACACAGGGAGGATCCGAGGTCAAGGCAGGAACAGCAGGGCCGGGCAGGAGGCACAACAGGAACAGCGAGGTCAGCAGGAACAGCGAGGACAGCAGGAACAGGCAACAACTAGAAATTCCGAAGAGGAACCTCGTTGCAAGGCGTCGTTTAGGAGTCAGACGCCGGCTTAAGTACTGTGCCGGCGTCTGACATCATCCAGGAGGCGGTCCAGCATTTCCGGGTGCTGGACCTTTAAATGCTCTGTCCTCGCGTACGCGTAGCAGCGTGGGGGCGGAGCCAGCCCCGGGCCTCGGCGGCGTCTCCCTCGAGGAGACGCCGCAGCCATGCGGCCTAGCAGGCCTGAAACCCGACGATTCCAGCCGCGGACTGGAGCGGGGGTAAGTGGGCACGGACCCGATCGCGAGGGACGCGATCGGGGCCGCAACAGTACCCCTCCCTTACGTCCCCTCTTCAGAGGGCCCAGCTTACCGGGATGCTCCAGATGGAACTGTCATAGGAGGGATTTATCTAAGATGTTGCGAGCAGGTTCCCAGGTGCTGTCTTCATCGCCCCAACCTTCCCAGGATAAGAAGTACTCCCAAAGGCAGTTGAAAAAGCGCACGTCAAGCACCTCACACACCTGGAATGTGGGGTCCTCAGCCGTAGGAGTCGGTGCGGCCTCTGGTGGCTTGCGATGGAAGCAAGAGAGGATCACTGGTTTAAGGAGGGATACATGGAAGACATTGTGAATGAGTAATGTGGATGGCAATCATAATCGATAAGACACCATCCCAATCCGTTCTGCCACACGAAAGGGACCACAAAACTTAGGTGCTAACCTTTTAGAAGGTAGCCTCAGATGGATGTTCTTCGTACTGAGCCAAACGCGGTCTCCAGGCAGAAACACTGGAGCTGGTCGCCGATGCCGGTCAGCATACCTCTTTGCCGCTTTGCCAGCTAAAGCGAGCTTGCTCTGTATGGAATTTCACAGTCGTTGAAGATGCTGAGCTGATAACTGTGCTGCAGGTGAGGAAGCTGATAGAGATAAGGGCAAGAGTGGCTTAAGTTGTTTCCATAAACTGTTTGGAAAGGGGATCTCCCAGTTGCAGAGTGAATCTGGTTGTTATAGGAGAACTCAGCCCAGGGAAGTAATTCCACCCAATTGCCCTGCTTCTCATTTACAAATGCCCGGAGAAAGGTCTTCAGTGAACGATTCATACGCTCCATTTGGCCGTTGCTCTGAGGATGAAATGCCGTGGAAAAACTGAGCTGTACTCCAAAGCTCTTACACAGGGCCTTCCAATACCGAGCCATAAATTGTGGCCCCCGGTCTGACACTATGTCCTATGGAAGGCCGTGAATACGGAAAATGTGCTGTGCAAACAGGAGTGCTAGCTCTGAAGCAGCTGGCAGCTTAGGCAACAGCACAAAGTGGGCCATTTTAGAGAAGCAGTCTACCTTAACCCAAATCACGGTCTTCCCTAATGATGCTGGCAGATCCACCACAAAGTCCGTGGCTATATGGGTCCATGGCTCCGTGGGTACTGGAAGTGGCTGTATTAGACCCCAGGGAAGCCCGACTTTTGGTTTCTGTTTGGCGCACGTGGCGCATGAATCCACATAGGTTCAGACATCACATTGTAGGTTGGGCCACCAGTAGTAGCGATTCAGTAAATCTAATGTTCTGTCTCGTCCAGCATGTCCACCGGTTAGAGCAGTGGTTCTCAACCCCAGGACAGGGTTGAGAACCACTGGGTTAGAGAATCATGGGCCCAGCTTAGCACTCTCTGTCGTAGGCGTTTCGGGACTAAAGTCCTTTCTTGGGACTCGATGGTGACAGCTGCCAAATGAACCTTGGCGGGGTCTAGGATGTACTGAGGGCTCTCCTTCTCCTCCTCCATGGATGAAGTCTGAGATAAGGCATTGGCCCGGACATTCTTTGAGGCTGGACGATAGTGAAGTGTGAAGTTAAAACGGTTAAAACAGAGCGACCATCTGGCTTGCCTGGGATTCAGGCGCTGAGCTTGGGATAGGAACTCGAGGTTCTTATGGTCTGTGTAAACCGTTACTGGGTGGATTGCCCCTTTGAGCCACTGCCTCCACTCCTCGGAGGCCAACTTGATTGCCAAGAGTTCTTTATCACCTATGCTGTAATTGCATTCGGTGGGCGAGAACTTCTTCGAGTAATAGGAGCATGGGAGCAACTGGCCGGATTTCGAATGCTGGCTGAGTATGGCTCCTACTGCGAGGCTAGAGGCATCGACCTCTACCACGAAGGGACGTTGGGGGTCGGGATGATACAGGCAAGTATCCATTAGAAAGGCTTGCTTTAGATCCTCAAAGGCCCGGCAAGCTGTCTCCGGCCACACCTTAGCGTCAGCTCCTATGTGTGTCAATGCAGTAAGGGGTGCCACTCTACGCGAGTAATGAGGGATGAAGTGCCTGTAAAAGTTGGCAAATCATAGGAACCGTTGTAACGCCTTGATTCCCATAGGGCAAGGCCATTTGGTAATCGCAGATACCTTTTCTGGATCCATTTGAAATCCGGTCGACGACACTATGTATCCCAGGAATGGGAGTGACTCGCACTCGAACATGCATTTTTCGAGTTTAGCATATAGATGATTATCTTTCAAGACTTGCAACACTTGTTTGACATGCTGTCGGTGAGACTCTAGGTCTTTAGAGTAGATCAGAACATCGTCCAGATACACTATGACATAAGAATTCAACATGTCCCTCAGTATCTCGTTCATGAGGTTCTGGAAGACTGCCGGAGCATTACACAGCCCGAAGGGCATTACCAGGTATTCATAATGCCCGTCTCTGGTGTTAAAGGCAGTCTTCCATTCGTCTCCCGGGCGTATGCGGACTAAATTGTAAGCCCCGCGTAGGTCGAGCTTCGTCAAGAGTTTGGCTCCCTGTAGTCTGTCCAGGAGTTCAGGGATCAACAGAAGTGGGTAGCGATCCCTCTTGGTGATGGCATTTAACCCACGGTAGTCGATACACGTCTAAGCGTCCTGTCTTTCTTCCCCACGAAGAAAAACCCTGCTCCAGCAGGTGACCAAGAAGGGCGGATGAACCCCTTAGCAAGATTCTCCGTGATATATTCTGACATGGCACGAGTCTCTGGTAGGGATAGTGGATACACCCTGCCCCGGGGAGGCGTGGTTCCAGGTAGCAAGTCAATTGCGCAGTCAAAGGGTCGGTGCCGTGGAAGAATGTCTGCTTTTTTCTTAGAAAACACTTCCGCGAAGTCTTTGTACGGTGCGGGAGGTAGTACCGAGGTGGTTAACATAGATATCCTGGGTAGTCTGGGTGTCTCGATGCAATGAGAAAGGCAGAAGGGACTCCATTGTGCAAGTTGTAGGGTGTCCCACTTAATCACTGGAGAATGTAACTGCAACCAGGGCAAGCCCAGCACCACTGGGTGTACTGATTTCTCCAACACCAAGAAGGAGATTTCTTCAGAATGTAGGACTCCCATCTGGAGCCTCAGCGGCCTTGTGGCTTCGGAGATGCTTCCAGGGAGTATAGTGCCTCGAATAGATGTGACCCGTAGCGGAGGGCACCGTGGCACGGTGGGCAATTGTAATTGTTGTACCAAGTCTGCTATGATGAAATTTCCCTCCGCTCCTGAATCTATGAAGGCCAATGTGTGGAAATACCCTCCAGGGTATTCTATTGTCACAGGGACTGTACATTGAGGAGCAGAGCCAGCGCAGCCTAGGAGTAGCTCCTCCATACCACCTAGGCTCTGGCGTTTTCCGGTCGTTCTTTGCACTGTGCTAAGAAATGACCTTTACCGCCACAGTAAAGGCATAAGCCCAGTGTGCAACGTTTCCTCCTCTCCTCAGCTGTCAGCGGCGTACGACCTATCTGCATAGGCTCTTCTGAGGAGGGGGACCACAGGAACCGCTCTAGGGGCGGCAGACGGTGTCAAGGGCCTGGAGAATGCTGGAGCTAATGATATGGGGCGGCATGGCAGGCGCCCCTCTTTAGCTCGCTGTTGAAGTCGCCAGTCAATCCGGCCAGCCATGTCAATAAAGTCATTGAGGTCATCTGGGATGTCTCTGGCGGCCAATTCATCTTTGATACGACCCGCCAGTCCCTCTAGGAAGACTGCCCGCAAGCAGTCATCGTGCCAACTCACCTCCATGGCGAAAGTGCGAAATTTGATGGCGTAGTCAGCCAGGGGTCGAGATCCTTGCCTTAACTGTAGCAGCTCTGATGTGGCTGTGGATAGGCGTGCGGGTTCATCGAAGACTTGTCGGAAGTTAAGGACAAACTGCTGAAGGTCATGCAGTAAGGGATCCTGGCGTTCCCACATCGGCGAAGCCCAATCCAAGGCCTTTCCATCAAGCAGTGAGAAGATGTGGGCTACTTTCATCGAGTCGGATGTGAATTGGGCTGGAAGCAAAGAGAACCGGACATAACATTGGTTTAAGAACCCTCGTCGCCCGCATACCATGTCGGAGCTGGGAGCTGAGTTGGTGCCACTATATTCATGGTAGGAGCTGGAGGTGGCACTGGAGGTGGTTCCGGTGGGGCCGCATCCAGCCGGTTGGCCAAGTGCTTGACAGTGGCAGCCAGGACGTCAAGGCAGTGTTGCTGCTGCTGCAGACGTTGAGCCATCCCGGGGATGGCTTGCAAGCCAGGCATGTCCGCCGGGTCCATGGCCTTGCAAACTGTTGCGGTAGCGAGTTGAGGTGGACCCTTGGGCCGGCCTGACGGAACTGGATTTTCCATCGTGGACAGGCCGGGAGGCAGAATCAAGCTGAAGCACCGAAGACCACTTCACCCTGGAAGTCCTAGATCCCCCCAGGAGAAGCCCGTAGGGATCTGGACCGCTGGGACTTAGGAGATCACGGCAGATGGGAGGAAGCAGCGAAGGTTTCACCCTGGAAGTCCTGGATCCCCCCCAGGAGGAGCCCGTAGGGATCTGGACCGCTGGGACTTAGGAGACAACGAGAGATGAGATGAGAAGAGAATCCGAGGGTCGAGGCAGGCGGCAGGCAAGGCGGGTCAGAAGCGAACTGGAGTCAAGAACCAGGAAGTCACTGAAGCAAGGATCAGCCAGAGCTGGAGCTGGGGCAGGAACACAGGGAGGATCCGAGGTCAAGGCAGGAACAGCAGGGCCAGGCAGGAGGAACAGCAGGAACAGTGAGGTCAGCAGGAACAGCGAGGACAGCAGGAACAGGCGGCAACTAGACACTCTGAAGAGGAACCTCGTTGCAAGGCGTCGTTTAGGAGTCAGACGCCGGCTTAAGTACAGTGCCGGCGTCTGACGTCATCCAGGAGGCGGTCCAGCATTTCCGGGTGCTGGACCTTTAAATGCTCTGCCCTCGCACGTGCGTAGCAGCGTGGGGGCGGAGCCAGCATCGGGCCTCGGCGGCGTCTCCCTCGTGGAGACGCCGCAGCCATGCGGCCTAGCAGGCCTGAAACCCGACGATTCTGACCGCGGACCGGAGCGGGGATAAGTGGGCACGGACCCGATCGCGAGGGACGCGATCGGGGCCGCAACATCTTATGAGACCTATAATGTTTGTAATTTTTCTATTCTATTTCTAATTTTCATTACTTTATTGTGTTGCTGTGTTTCTGTGTTCACTTTGTATGATGTAAATAGATATAAAACTTTTCCCCATAATGTCTGATGGTTTCATAAATGATGATGTACAGATAATGTGCTTCCACCTGTCCCAGCAGTAAGGGAACTGCATTCATTGTGCCAGTCACACTGCAGCTCTCAGAGAGGATAACTTTAAAAGAAGCACATACGGATGTTCCTACATACGCTAATATAGGGGCACATGCGCTCAAGCTCATGTCTTTTAAGTCGTACACACATAAGTGAACACGCTATTTACAAAACATTTAAATCTACCAAGCAGCATGCTTGCATATCTAAAAAATATGTGGCATGTATTTTGAACATAGCCAGATAAGTAGCATTTTAACACTTATCCAGTTATATTATTTAGCTGGATAAGTAGCCCTTTCTGAGTCGTAGCCAGCTAAGTGGCAAAGCTGCCACTTATCCACAGAAGTCAAAATTTATCCAGATAAGTGGTACAAATCTCCTGTATGCGAGTATTTGTACTTCTAATTTTAATCATTTACACTTGGAGATCTAACTAGTGGATTTTCCTTAACATTTGTCAGCTTTTACCTGTGTACATCATCAAATTTTGCTACATGGGAACATGAAGGAAATTACCAGCTTTACCAATTACTCCACGAGTTTGCCCAGTTTATACTAGGTCATCAAGACCTTCCTGGTTCTTCAGCCTGAACGCCCCCCAGTATACCCTGACCCCCTCACCCAGTATGTATTTGGCTAAAAAGCATTTATTTTCACGCCAGATAATTAAAAGATGTAAATATATATAGGTAACATACATATATGTGCGTAGCTTGTGCAGGTTATAAAATAGCAACTTAAGTGCATAAATGTTGGCCCTGCTCCAGAATGCCCCTGGCCTGCCCCTTTTTTAAACAGACAAATTTATTTGTGTAACATTACTTGCACATGTATGTTTGAGGCTTATAAAACAGCATTTACATGAATAAGTGCTATTTGTATGCACATCTGCTAATTTGTAAGCATGCAGCTCTTTGAAAATTCACCTTTTTTGTGTCCTGCCGGTTTCCTCCTGCTCCTTTGGGCTACCAGCTGAATTGCACCCAGCCTCTATCACTAGCTTTAGTTTACTCCATTTAGTACGTTTGAGTCATACAGTTCTGCTTTTGATACTTAGAAAACTAGGAGTACATTTACCAGAAAGCATAAAGTTGGGAATTATAAACCAAAACAGGGACAATAGGTTCAATAGCCATGTAACTATTGATGCTGGATTTCTTTTCCCATGTTCTCCTCGGGAGACTCATTGTGATTTACAGCACTACCTAACTTAGAATGGTGCCCTCGGGTGAATTATATCACGACAAGGACTGGTTCTGTGACTAGCTAACACCACTGGTCCTGAAACCATTAGAGCATGTGGCCAGTCCCTGCCTGAACTGAATCCCATCAAACCAAAGCAGAGTTAAGACCAACTAGCTGAGCATAAGCTGCCTTTATTATCAGTCTGTCTGGAAAAGACGGTATAAGCTGTCCCCTTGCTGACGGATTAGACTTTAGACACACAAGAAAGTCTCGTCTCAGTCTCCTTGCATCCATCTGCACAGCTGGGCTACCCCAGTGCCTCAGAATGAAAAACAGCCTCCTCCGCGCCTCTCGCATACTCCTGCCATCGCAAACAGACTGAGAGAAAAGCCCCCAAAGGACATAGTCGCAAAGGAGCTGCTTAGCCACACACCAACAGGGTTCTCGATCTTTTTTCTCCTTTGTACTATGTACAACTAGCGGTCATCGACAGGATAATGGGAGGGAAGATCTTCCCATGTTCTAAGGTTTAAATCCTGAAAGCTCAATAAACTTATGTAATGTTTAAGAAAGGGAAATCTGAAAATGAGGAAAGGAAAAATACTTCTCATCTATACCTTTCCTTCCAATGAGTTTTATCTTATTGCTATGAACTTTAGATCCTTAAAATTATTTATAATAAAAACAGGAAAGTCGATATTTAAAAGCTTTATCGAGGTAATTTTTGGAATTACCTGAACAAAACCAGAAAATTTCCCCCCACCCTGCTAATTTTTGTCCAAGTCTGTCATCATTTATTATGTAACTATATGTAATTCATTACCTGCATAGAATTTACCTGGATAAGAAGAGGCAGTGAAGGAAGCGTTCCCAGGCATGGTTACATTATTCAGTACCTGCACACAGTTTACCTGGATAAAAGGAGGTGGTGATGGGGGCGTGGTTACATTATGCATTACCCGCACAGAATTTACCCAAATAAAAAGAGGCAGTGAATGAGTAAGGTAACCACGCCCCCGGAACACCTTCAGCACTGCCTCTTTAGGTGGATGCTATGTATGTAATGTAATCACGCCCTGGAGTGTCTCCATCACCGTCTCTTTGGGTAAATTCTGTGTGGGTAATATAACCACTGCCCTGGAGTGACTACATCGCCACCTCTTTTTATCTGGGTAAATTCTGAGTGGGTATGGAGGTGTTCCTGCACAAAATTTACCCATATAAAAAGAGGTTGCGACGTTAAATTACTCACTACTTGCACAGAATTTAGCTGGAGAAAATGAGGCAGTGCCATCACTGCCGCTTCACCTGAGAAAATTCTGTGTGGGTAATGAGTAATGTAACCATGCCCTAGAATGTCTCTATCACCACCTCTTTTTATCTGGACAAAGTTTATGCAGAGGAATGGTAACTTTAAAACAGGCGCCCATACACACGTGTATGGGCATGTGAGCGGATATACACTGGAATTCTGAATCATGTGCACACTTGATTTAAAATACACATATCTTCCTTAGGACTTTGTTGGTTTTAACGCATGCAGGTAAGAGGATTTTTAAACGTGCTCATGCGAAGGACATTCCCACATTTACCAAGTAGTTCACCAGTTTGTCAAGTCTATCCCAAGGTCATCCAGACCATTCTGGTTCTTCAGCCTGCACTCCACCCAGTTAACCTGAACCTTTCACCCTGTCATGTTAGTCCTAGAAAGCCAATTTCTGCAGACTTATACCTCATCAGGAGCATCAGTAAGTATATGCGGCTAACAAGCCGCTGCATGCTGCAGCCTAGGGTTTTAAAATACAGATTTACGTAACTGTTGGCCTCACCCTGCAATGCCTCACCCTTTTAGCTCCTTTTTTTTTGCACAAGCACACACACATACGTGCATAATTGGCAGCTTTTAAAATCCGTGTTGCTCCCGCGCAGCCCACATACTCATGTATATGGGCCTTTTAGTGCAAGCAATGCTTTTAAAATTCACCCTATAATGAGCAATGTAACCACACCCCCAGAATGCCTCCGTCACTGCCTCTTTTTATTTGGGAAAGTGTTGTGTGGGAACACCTCCATACCTGCACAGAATTTACCCAGATAAAAAGAGGCGATGCGGTTACATTACTCATTACCTGCACAGATTTTATCCAG
This sequence comes from Rhinatrema bivittatum, assembly GCF_901001135.1. NCBI lineage: Eukaryota > Metazoa > Chordata > Amphibia > Gymnophiona > Rhinatrematidae > Rhinatrema > Rhinatrema bivittatum. Next base: position 82,091,675 of record NC_042622.1, on the reverse strand, counting down.
ATAAAAAGAGGCAGTGACGGAGGCGTGCCTGGGGAGTGGTAACATTACTCATTAGCCGCACAGAATTTACTTGGATAAAAAGTGGTGGTAATGGAGGTGTTCCGGAAGTGAGGTTACATTTTAACTAGTGAGCTTTGATACAATTAGCTGAGTAAGTCTGTTTGGAAAAATACTTGCCCTAAAGTTATCCAGATAACTTATTGGAGTATGTTCTGCCAAATATCCAGGTAAAATTTGCCAAGTGTCTTTACATGGGTATTTTCCTGCTTACTGGCCCACTAAATTGCAATCTCAAGGTAAACAAACGGGGGAGGGGAGGGGGGGAGCACATACTCAAGTGACCTGGTAAATCACCTTTGTATTCTTCCTCTCCTTTTGTGTCCCTGCAGCCCTCCCAACAGATTGTGGGGAGGAGGGAGTCAGTTTATAGAGCAGTAAAACAATGCACCCAGGGCTGGATTTACTAGGCATCACTAGGCAGGGAATGAAAGGGATCCTTTCCAAAGATCCCAAGAAGCAGGTTGGGTAGGTCTCCCACCAAACACACAATATTTCCTGTCCAAAGCACATGGCATTTCTGTGGCATCCCCTCCGATAGAAATCATCACTTCTGGCTAGAGGAAGAAGACAGAAGAGTCACACTGGCATTCTAAAAAGCATTCCAAAGCAAGCACTATAAATTATACACAACCCCTCCAGACTCTCCCACTCAAGAAAAGGGGAAGTAAATTATACTCAAATACTACTCAGGCAAAGGGGATGTAAATTATACACATCCCTCTGAACTTTCCGCCTCAAGAGAAAGATGTGTAAATTATACACATCTCCTCCAGACTCTCCTAATAAGAAGACTGTGCAAATTATACACATCCCGTCTGGACTCTCCTACTCAGGAGATTGTACAGATTACACACATCCCCTCCAGACTCTCCTCCTCAGGAGAAGGGCATGTAAATTATATACATTCCCTCTTAACTTTTCTCCCCAAGAGAAAGATGTGTAAATTATACATATCCCTTCCAGAATCTCCTACTCAGGAGACTGTGCAAATTACACACATCCCCTCCAGACTCTTCCACCCAAGAGAAGAGCGTGTAAATTATTCACATCTCCTCTGGACTCTACTACTAATAAGAAGGGCGTGTAAATTATACACATCCCCTCTGAACTTTCCCCCTCAAGAAAAAGACATGTAAATTATACACATCCACTCCAGAATCTCCTACTCAGGAGACTATGTAAATTATATACCTGCCCTCCAGACTCCCCTACTCAGAGAAGGGCGTGTAAATTATACAGTCTCCTCTGAATGTTCCTCCTCAAGAGAAAGATGTGCAAATTATACACATCCCCTCCAGATTCTCCTACTAAGAAGACTGTGCAAATTATACACATCCTCTATGAACTTTCCTCCTCAAGAGAAAGATGTGTAAATTATACATATCCCTTCCAGAATCTCCTAATAAGAAGACTGCAAATTATACATGTCCCCTCCAGTCTCTCCTACTCAGGAGATTGTACGGATTACACACATCCCCTCCAGACTCTTTCTCAGGAAAAAGGCATGTAAATTACGTACATCCCCTCTGAATTTATATCCCCAAGAGAAAGATGTGTAAATTATACACATCCCTTCCAGAGTTTCCTACTCAGGAGGTTGTGTAAATTATCACATCCCCTCTAGACTTTCCTACTCTGGAAAAGAGTGTGTAAATTATTCACATTTCCTCTGGACTCTACTACTCAGGAGAAGGGCGTATAAACTAGGCACATCCCCGCTGAACTTTCCTCCTTAAGAGGAAGATATATAAATCAAACACATCCCCTTCAGACTCTTCTACTCAGAAGACTGTGCAAATTATAGATATCCCCTCCGGACTCTCCTACTCAGGAAATTGTGCAGATTACACAAAGCCCTTCCAGACTCTCGTATTCAGGAGAAGAGCATGTAAATTATTCACATCTCCTCTGGACTCTACTATATTATATATGTCCCCTCTGGATTCACCTCCTTAGGATAAGAGCGTGTAATTATACTCATTCCCTTTGGACTCTCTTCAGAAGAAGGGCATATAGATAGAAAAAAAAATGGTATTTGTATCTAAGTTTTAAAAAAAAACCCGTTAAAATAAAAAATTACATAGGATGGAATACTATTTTCAATCTCCTAGTACAGTTTAAAATGATCTGAGAGAATATGATGGAAAGAGTAGAAATGGGATGAGAGTAAAAGGAATAGATAAGTCAGTCCTGTTCATGGTTGGGAACTTACTCTTTTTGCTTGGCATTAAATAACATGAAATGTTATGTCGGAGGTGGACCCTTGGGCCGAGGTAGGGTTGACGCTACCCGTAGGAGGGATCCTATGGGTCCCCACCATCGGCAGGCGGAGTGGGCTGAAGGACGGAGGCTGATTGGCGCTTCACCAATACTAGCCCTCATTCCCCACAGGTTGAGCCTTTGGGTACCGGGGCCAGCTGGGCTTATGTGGGCCTCCATATGTCGTCGTCGGTGGAAAGGAAGCAAGGTCAGCCCAGAGGCAATAACAGGAAAATGGAGAAGTCTGTACTGGACGAGGCAGAGTCCCGGAGACCCGGGCACCAATAGAACCAAAGTCAGACAGGGGGCGCCCGAACAAGAGCAGGCCGAAGCCTGAATAGGCCAAGTCCAGGACGAAGACTGAAGAGGCTTCGTAGGGCAGGCTGAGGTCAGGGCCGGTGGCAATCGAGGAGCGGTGGCAAGGCAAGGTTGAGATCTGGGCAAGGAGAGAGTCAATACCGTAGTCAGGCAATGCGAAGGACCGGGTTTGGAGAGAGTCAATAGCATAGTCAGGCAATGAAGAGGTCCGGGCTTGGAGAGAGTCAATGGCGTGATCAGGCAATGCAAAGGTCCGGGCTTGGAGAGAGTCAATGGCGTAGTCAGGCAATGCAGAGGTCCAGGCTTGGAGAGAGTCGATGGCATGGTCAAGCAATGCAGAGGTTGTGTCCGAGAAGGCAATCCGAAGAAGGAATGGAAATCAGGAACGCAGGAACGAAGGAGAACAGGAACTGGAACTAGCAGGGATCAGGAACTGGGAACGCAGGAGAATCACCAGGAGGCAACGAGTACACGACCAGCCTGGAGACTTGTTGCAAAGGCAATCACTGGAATCCAAGCCCGGCCTTAAATACCGGAGTTTCGGCAACGTCATCATCCGGGGATGCGGCCAGGTTCCCGCTGTGGGCCCTTCATAAGTGGCACTGATGTGTGTGCGTGCGCCTAGGGAGGGGTGTGGCGCTGGATGGCAGCATCTCTCCATGGGCCACGCAGAGAGGCCTGATGGGGAGCACGGAGGTCTGTAGCTAAAGCTGAAGCACTGGGGGAGGCCCGAGGATGGAGCCAGCGGACCACCACCGCCAGAGATGAGGAACTAGGCCCTGGATTCAACAGAGAGAGGTGAGGGGGCCGAGCTGCGGGGCTGCCGCGGCTGGCGCATGCAACAGAAAAGGCAAGTTGCCTTCTTCTTTCCTGCAAGCATGATTGGACCAAAATAATATAAAAACATATAGTAAGATAATAGATGTTAGCGGATAAGGACCATTGGGTCCATCCAAGCTGCCTAGCTGCTCTAGCTAAGGTTATTTTCTAGCTGTCAGCCATAAAAGCTTGACCACCTGTAGGAGATCACTCCTTTTCCAATCTGTTTTTTTCATCTCCTAGTGTGATCCTCTGCTATTCCAGGTAAAGAAGTATGTAAGTTTCCATAGCTCAACCAACATCCAGACCATACCCAATCTCTTCACCCTCCATCCCCCTGTTCTTATCTCTGATCTCTGTATCTGTCCCAAACATGCTACATTCTGGCACAGTATTGGTTTCCACCACCTCTGCTGATAGATTATTCCAGCTATCTACCATTCTCTCAGTAAAGAAGTATTTTCTCTGAGCTTCCTTCTCCTTAGCTTAACGATATGACCCTTTGCTTTTCTTTTTCATAAATATAAAACTCTGTGTGATGTGATCTAGTATTCTTGAGTCCATCTAGCCAGTAACAAATATGAGAGACCCCAGGATGTCTTTCTAAAGAAATAAAGACCCCAAGCAGTAGACATTAACAGGAGACCCTCAACATATGCCCATCTTACTCTCTTCTCTCACAAAGTGACCCCCCCTCACGCCCCACCTGTCTCACTCCCTACCCTTTCAAAGTGATTCTCTCATTTCCTACCTTTCTCCAGTCCCTCCCTCATAGGGTGACCCCTTTCAGTCCCCAACCTTCTTCAGTCCCGACCTCACAAAGTGACCCCTCTCATACCCCATTCTTCTCACTCCCCACCTTCACAAAGGAACCTCTTTCGTACCCCATCCTTCTCATTCCCTACCCTCACAAAGTGACCCATCTCATGCCCCCACCCTTCTCCAGTCCCTCCCTGACCAGTTGACCCTTACAATGATATTTTTTATGGATAAATGCAAGTTAGTTATTCCCAAACCTTTCCACTTAAAGAGTCACAGACTGATACTATAAAGTACGCTCAGCCGGTTGGACGCACATTTTCGACACGCATCCACTACCTCTTATACTGTAAGAGGTTTAGCATGTCGAAAACACGTGTACAACCCCCCCTCCCCCGAAACTAATAGCGCTCATACATGCAAATGCATGTTGATGAGGCTATTAGTTATGAACCCGGAATACTGAAAAAAATGTGTGGCCAAGCCCGAAAAAGTGTACAGAAAAACAGAAAATACTGCTTTTCTGTACACCCTCCGACTTAATATCCTAGCGATATTAAGTCAGAGGAACCAAAAATGTTTAAAGAAAAATAATGAAAAAAAAATGTGCCAGCCCTTCAGATAAAGAAAACGGACGCTCAATTTTACTGGCGTCCGTTTTCCTAACCCACGGCTTTCAGCGGGTTCGGAAAACCAACAATCGTAAAATTGAGCATCAGTTTCCTGAACCTGCTGACAGCCACCTCTCCTGGGTTTCCGCTAATAAGGAGGTGGTAGGGTCGCGCTATTGTCCCTAGTGCCTCCTTTTTTGCGCAGCCCCTCATTTAAATACAGGATCGCATACCAAGGAGAGGTAGCTGAGTGAGCGTTGGGAGAGCAGAAGCTCCCCACTGGCACTCATTTTCCCGCACTCTTAATGTATCGGCCTGTCAGTATGTAAAAGATTTACCCTGATAATATTGGGCCCAGTACTGAAAGATATCCTGTTATCTATCTGGATATGAATTATCCAGTTAACTTAGAATGGATATTCAACAGCATGCCTATGCTGCTGAATATAACCAGATAAGTGCTAATTAACCGAATAACTTATATCCAGATAATGTTAGACCTGCTATTGAGCTGATCAAACTTATTTGATTTACTTAACCAGGTAAGTTGCCCCACCTTGATCTGCCCATTGCTCACCCCCAAGATATCCGGTTATCTACTTAACTGGATAAATACTTTTCCAGCCTTATAGCAGCCATTGAACATAGCCGGATATTTAGCAGCTGCTATTTAGCCAGAAACGTCCTACTTATCCGTATAAATAGCATTTGAATATCTATCCCATTGGGTTTTAGCTGAGTAAATATTATAAATGTATCCTCTGTAACTATCTAAATCTGTACAGTTAAAATTTCATGTCACACAAATTTAGGAAGATAAAAAGTCATTCCTGGGGTTGGCCTCAAAGTTAGTCGGTTATAATAATATTCAGTGCTAATCAGCTACATTTAGCTACTTATACCAATAATGCAAATAGCAGGCCTAAATCTACTAGCTCAGAATTTAATATTCAGTTGCATGACTAGCTGCATCTGAATATCTAATCTGATCTAAACTTAATCTTAATCTATCTAATCTGATCTAAACTTAATCTTAATGGGCATTTATATTTCACTTTTAAACAGAATATTCAAGTTCAAGATGAATTAGCATAGAAACGTGACAGCAGAAAAAGACCATACACCCTAACTAGTCTGCTATTCACACCAACTATTCAATTCTACAATTCCTACCACTCTTTCAGAGACTCCCTATTCTTATCTCATGCTTTTATGAATTTGAATATTGTCCTTGTCTTCACCCCTCCAGTGTGAATCTGTTTCATGCATCCATCACCTTACCTGTAAATATCATGCCTTAGATCATTCCTTAGTCTACCTTTTACCCTCATCCCATGACCTCGTCTCCTTTCCGTTGAAACAGGCCCGTCAACAGAAAAAGTAATAATATTGCAATGCCAATGCAATAAAAATAAGCCAAAGAGAATATCACCAAAACAATATACATTAATAAAATAATCCTAATAATCCTGCTTAAAGATAACTGGGTAATACCTGCTTGGCAGGCTTTTGAATATTGACCACATAGGAGTAAGGCTCCACCTGGGATTTGTGATAACCAAAATTCAAACCAAAATGCTATACATTTAAGATGATTTATAAATCACTCTTTTTGTCCTCTTTTCACTTTTGCATATTTCCTTGTTCCTCTCAACTCACTAGCATTTTCTTCAACTTTGTAGTTTGTCTTCAGTATTTAATAGTCTCAATGCAGAAAGAGATGTAAGGTGGTTTCTTCCTTTCCTATCAGGATATAAATCCAAATGCACTGCAAACAAATATTACAGTTAGACAATTAACAGGCTATGTAAGTATTTATGGATGATTCTTGTACTATTAAAGCAAATTCATCAATATTAACCACCTCATAAACACATAACATGTTTACTGGGCATTGTCATGTGAACCTCATTAGCCAATCAGATTTTCTGAATTGTATTTAAAAGATGTTTTTGTCATATAATGGATCTGGCCGTTTATTTGCATTTCTGTTTAGGCACTGACCATGGTAAGGCAGCTCAAATAACTCCCAAGCCAAATAACAGATCCTGTAACATTATTTTTTTAATCTATAAACTAATACTGATATATTTTCATTTAATTAAACCACTTTGTTTAAGTGGTAAATTAGACTCAGATGTACTAACAATCTGCAGTCAGGACTTGGAGGAGGAGAGCTAAAGGTAGCAAAACAGGAACAATTTCACCCACTACTGTCAGTTACTCAAAAAATGAGGTTTAGTCTGATCAATGTTACTAGGATTCATTTTGACATGTTGCAGTAATTCCAGTGGGAAACATGGTGGTATCTTGACCCAGGTCACCACATTACCACTGTTTGTTGAGCACACCCCTGCTTCCAGATCTGAATATTAATTTAAAACTTTTGTCCCCCCATTTCTGTTGTATGTACAGATTTGGGAGTAGGTGGGCCAGGTAATGCAGACACTGGATAGATTGCTACTGGGAAACAGCCAACAGAATAGCACATCTGCTCCAAACCTCACCTGCCCCCTTAAGCCTTTTAATCAAGGGCATCATGAGCAGCCCTGGCTGCTCCCCGGCTTTATTACAGACCCTTTGACCCACTGTCTTCTGCTTGGCAACTGCAGCTGGTGCTATGAGTAATCCTAATATCAGAAGACACTGCAGAGTCCCTAGGGAAGAGGTAATAAAAGGATGGTGACATTAGAGCGCACATGAACACACTGTCAGTGCATACATGGAATACACACACAGAAACACATCCGCTCACTTGCACTTTCACAGTGCACTAGCAAATCAGTGTTATAGCAACGTATTCTCTGCTTGCAATGGGACAAGGAGATCTCTTTCAGCAGGGAGGGAATGGAGAATGTATGGACAGTAATGCTGCAATTCAAGCACACAGTAAATTGTAATCCCCTAGAAAGAGCACAGTACCCCGGTGTTATAAAATCTGGCATGCATTCCTTGCCCTAAAATATTCAGATTTTATCTTTCATGGCTTGGTATGGATTTGCATTTAATTACTCATCTTTTCAACCCATGTTCAAGGTGAATTACAATCAGCACCAAGTAGGTGGTTCCTGCCCAAAGAGCTTCTTTGGTTTTCAGCCCTCTGCACTAACCACTAGGTCACCCCTTCACGTCATGGTCAGTACATGAAGCCAAGCAACTATTAGTCCTCCTTGTAACTGCGCTGCATACTGTAGAACACGGTTCTTGGGGAACAAGGTGGGGATCACAGCTGCTGGTGTGCAGCAAAGGATGAGGGATTCAATGAAGGAATCATGGTAAGTACAATCATGCTGATGAAGTTCTCAGAAAAAGCAGTAATAAGAGAGATTTACTTCTTCCAGCTATAAGAACTGGGCCATCTCGATTCCCAGTGTCAGTATCAGCTATTAGAGACCACGGTCTGATATTCTAAATGGGTGTGCAGGCACAGAAGAATTAGGTAAATGGTAATGGTACATGCTAAGCATTCTACTACAACTTACCCTAGGAGGAGGGAGGTGGAAGGAGAGAGATGAGTAGGAGCTGAAAGGAAAAGCTGATCAGAATAGAAATGTGTGTGTGCATTTGCAGCTTAGCTTGGTTTGAATATTCCCAGGGTACAGGAGAGCTCTTGGTAACGGGAAAGCTCTCTGGGGCAGCTCCACAAGTTCTTCTGGGTGATCTGCTAATACACAGAATATGGACCAAAATATTGTAGTTTCAGCTGTTTTGCACATCTACAGTCGAAATAGTTATCGTTTCCTTTGGTTAAGTCACACATTACGGTAATACCTTACTTGCAAATTTCTGAGAAGCAAGTACCTTTCTGTTTTAGTTTTGAACTCAGCAGTTTCTCCTGCTTGTTTTAGCCTCCAGCTCCATCAGAGCTGGGATCTGGCACCTTGAGAGCTCGCCTCGGCAATATCCCTAACCCCAGCCATCTCGGGGAGCAGCCCCATACTCTTATTATTAATTCAAATGTTGATATGAAAGTAACGGTTCTTTCTACACGTGGGTATTCAGCACTGCAGAAAGCACATTGCTAAGAAGTGGAAGAAGGAGGCACTTAAGTCTTTTGGCTATCAAAAAGTAGAATGTCCGAGTACAGCCCGATTTTCTGCATAAGGTGATTGTTACATGGAGACTGATGGTGTACAAGAGCAAGCACCCCCGCCCTTTTTCTTTTTTAAGAACATGCACTCAAACTTAACGGCCACTTCTATTAACCGAAACATTCCAAAGTTTAAGCCCCGTTTTCTGGTGCTTTCTTTTTGAAGTAGGAAGAATGACTCTCAAGGATAAGTTTGGAGCGTCCTATTTATGTTTGGCACAATCAAACGCTGACAACGAATGCCTGCTGTCGCATTTCCGAACCAAGAATTAGAATAAAAATGGGTTAAGAGAAAGGAGATGGCGGGATGCATTTCAGGTCCCGCCTCCCTTACTGCTCTCGCGGCCAGTTACCTGCCAAGGTGCAGCCGGCAGCACATGTTAATGACTGCGGCAGCCTCCCTTTCGTCGGCGTTGCCGTGGAAACGTCCTGCGGGGCGCCGCGCGCCACGCACTTGCAGCCCTCAGCAGAACGCCGCTCTGTTCGCTACCGTTTCCTGTGCCGTGCTGCCGCGTTGTCATAGCAACGGTGTCAGCTCAAGGAGGTTTGCATCTCTTCCTGCCTCCTCGCTCGCACATGCTTTTTCTTCTATTTTTTCCTTCCTTGCTCTTTCTGTTTTATTTAAAATAAAATATGACAACCTTTCCCTCTGAAAGAGCTCCTGAAGCAAAGTATCACGGTGCAGTAAGAGAATTCAGGGGAGGATTCCATGCCAGGAAATTAACTATTACTGTTTCTTTGTTTCAACCCAAGTCTCTAGGACAGGGTCTCTAGAGAACGCACCTTATTTCCTTTTTAGCAGCAGATTTGCAGTTTACATGGAAAGGAGTCAAAACCTCGGTCTGAATGGTGGAGAGGTGCCTCCAGCGTTGGTCAAAGACTTGAGGGAGGGAATCTATCAGACCCGATTCCAAACAGTACCAAGGATATCTCTAAGCAATTGGTTTCTTATAAAGAAAGGGTGCTGCATCATGCACTGCTTCTCACATCTACCTTGCTCCGTCGTCCAAGAATGCACACTTTTTTATATCTATTATATACACATACTTCTCACAAATGTTGAAACATTTTTTAAATAATATAGTTAGAGAAGTCGCAATATGTATTTTCAGATACATTTTAACAAATTGACCCCATGCTGTATGAAGCATGCAAAGAGTTATTGTTCAATTCTCAACTTTACTAAGCACATCTCACCTTGTGAGTTCTCTGAAAATATTCTTTAAACAAAATTTTCAGTATTTTTTGGGTACCGATTTTTTCAAAGTATTATGTTGACACATAATTGGTCCTTTTTTTTCCCCAACTCATCTTGATTTATATTATAATTCACCCACAAGCTCACGAGGGGGGCAATTTATCTACATAAATAGTGATTTATGTGGGCAAAAAAGGTCTAGCACAAAATAGCCTTCCTCTGCCCGAGTGAAAGTACACACAGGGTTCCGGGGCAAGGGCGGAAGAGCGGGAGAAAAGGAGTATTCAGGACAGGGGAAGGAAACAATGCATACCTGTTAGATTTTAAAGCGAACATGCTCAGCTGCCTGCACAAACTGCACATGATTTTAGCAAACACATTTTGCAGCACGTGCATGGTTTCCCTTTGAAAACTGGCTGCATCGTACACGGGTTAAAAGTGCCACGTACTTTGCAGGCTATTCCAAATTTCCCCCCATGCTATGTATTCTGCACACGCAAGTCCACTAATGTGTGGTGAATGTGCCGCATACACTCTTCCACAGATACTTGAGATACAACCAGCCGGCACTATAGGTTTCAAGCAAGCACTCTTCCATGCAGTACAATATGCCTGCCCACAGTGGTCTCAGCTGTGTATCCTGCATCTCCTGCTCTAGGAAGGATATTGCACCATCTGCTGTGTGTCCTGCCCTGTAGGCTGCTGTGTGATATTCTGACCTTCTACACGGAAGGCACTTGTATTGCAATGAATTGAATGATTCTTTTTGTTCAGTGGTGTTCAAAAAGATCTTCATATTCATAAGGAACAGATAAAGTAGATTTCACCACCTTCAGGGGAAGGGATTTTTACTCAGAGAGTGGGAAATTGTCATGACTCCAATATATAACTTCAAAAGAAAAGTGGACAAGTTTTAGAGAAAAAAGTAAGGTAGGTGTGATGATAGAGACAGTTAGTCCAGGGAAATGCACTGATACATGGAGCACAAAATCTGGGGCTGGGAAGGAATTTTTTCCACTTTTGCAGAACTGGGTTCAGGATAGACTCAGTGAACCTCTTATTTCAATTGAACCATCTCTTCTAAATAACCAATATAGACTTGTACTGCCATCCTGCTTTTTTTCTCCCTAGTCTGTTGTGATCACATTCTCAGAATTAGGATCAAAGCCTTTGATAAACATTTTTGTTGGAATACAGTGTTCTTAGGTTTCATGAACAGCTAAGAATGTCAGTTTATTATGAATAATTCACATCATAAACCCTGATGGTACATAAACAATATTCTCAGATTATAGCTGAACTGAGAATGGCAGATTGTTATGATGATAAAACTTGTTAACATTGGCCATAGTTTAGGATCCTGGTTTCAAATCATCACACTTTAAAGCTGATATGTTGAAGAATTTCTAGTTAAACTATTTATACATCACATAATTATACCAATAATTTAAAATGGTGTGATCCTTTTCATTGATATTGAATGCCTTTGCCATTGAAAGATTTGTTCAACCTTGGCCATCAAGCAATATAGCTATAAGGGGTTTGTTTTCACTATAAGTATTTCAAGCATCTTCATTATTCCACATAGCACGGAATATTCTCTGTAATTCAAAAGATGTGTGCATATTGCCTACCTCTAGCAGTTTCTTTCCTACCAGAATATTATAAAACAATAAATGGAAAGGCATGCATTATAAAAGGTTTTTAAAAATATTTTTCTAAATTAATGTATACAATCAAAGTTTTGGCTCCAAGGAAGAACTGAAATATTCTAATGCAAGAGCAACTCCTCTCATTGCATTGCCTATTGGCAGGTAAGTTCCATGTTATATATGCATGGTAAAGATTACTCCTTCATTCTGGGATCCAAGATGTTATCCTCTGAACTCATGTACAAGCTGCAGTGAAATGAATGGTCTTCCCAGAGACAGGCCCGGCACACCCGGTGGAGCGGTGTTGGGAGCAGGGAGAGGCCCGTGCTGCTACCGATGGACCCGATCCTACTGGTGGCAGAAGAAGAGGAGTACTACTACTACGGTACCATCTCCCGCAGCCCAGCTCTCGGCTGACGAACTGCACCAGCTATGGATATCCATGCAGCGCGCCCTGGTCAAGGCCGGCCAGGCAGCTAAGAAGTACGCGGATCAGCGCAGAAGACCGTACCCGCCTCTCCGCCCGGGCCAAAAGGTTTGGCTGAGTACACAATTTATCCGCTTGAAGCTGCCATCTTCACGACTGGCTCCGCGATTCATCGGGCCATTCCCCATCATCCGGCAGGTGGGTGCAGTCTCTTACCAGCTTCGTCTCCCTCCGTCTCTTAAGATACATAATACCTTTCATGTCTCTCTCCTGAAACCTCTGGTATTGTCATGGCCCTCCAGCACGCCTCCTACTCCCCAACCCGTTGCCTCCGAAGATGACCTCACCTATCAGGTCCGGGAGGTACTAGATGTGAGGAAGCATCGAAAGAAGTGGGAATACCTGTTAGCGTGGGAAGGCTTCGGCCCCGAGGAGAACTCCTGGGAGCCTCTGGCTAACATCCTGGATCGGAATCTATTGGACCAGTTCCACCGAGACCACCCGTCTAAACCCAGGCCTCCAGGGAGACGCCCTAAAGAGGGGGGTACTGTTGTGCTCCGCGGCCGTGGCGCCCCACGACCGCGTCCCCCTACCTGACTCTCAGGCCATGAAAGCCCCGGGGGAGGGCTCCGACTTGGGCCCGTGCTGCCCGCTGCAGGGGAAGCCGTCCTGCTTCCCTCAGCGGCGTCTCTCCTCCACCGGGGAGGTCCAAGATGGCTGCCGCCATGCGATCCAAGATGGCCACCGTCAACTCATTTGCATTTAAAGGGACCTGGTCCCTTTAACTAGACACCTGCTTCCAATGATCCAGAGCAGAGGAAGTATATAGGGAGGCTTCCTCTGCTCATTCCTTGACTTGGCAACGTCTCTTGCGAGTGTTGTTTGAGTCTGCTTGCCTCGGTGAGTTCCTGCTTCTTGCTCCTGTTACGTCTTAGTGTTCTCTGGTTCCTGACTTCGGATTGGCTTAAGGTGATTCTCTGGCTCCTGACCTTGGTTTGGCTTACGGTGATTCTCTGGTTCCTGACTTCGGATTGGCTGACGGTGATTCTCTGGCTCCTGACCTTGGCTTGGCTAGCGGTGATTCTCTGGCACTTGACGTTGGACTGGTGAGCGTTGACCCTCTGGTATTTGACCTAGGACTTCTTCAAGACTCTGTCTCGAAGGGCCCACCTAAGTCCCAGCGGCCCGGGTCCCTACGGGCTCCTCCTGGGGGGACCGCGGGCTTCCAGGGTGAAGCTCCAGTTGGCCTTTGCACCGTTGCCTGACCTTTCGAGGTCCACCTAAGTCCCAGCGGTCGGGTCCCTACGGGCTCCTCCTGGGGGGACCGCAGACCACCAGTGGTGAAGACACAGCACCTCGTCCCGACTCCTCATCGCCCCCGTGTTCACCTCAGCCTCCAGTGCCAAGGGTCGACTGGTCCTACCTCCTGTCCTGCCTCGCCACCCGACGAGAGAGCCTACGGACCGTCCGGAAGGTAGACCATCCTCTCGTCGGCCAAGGGTCCACAAGCCCGGACATAACAGTGCATCCCACTCCCACTAGTTCAAGACAATCCCAGGATGACTGGAAATCAAAAGTTCCCAGGTATGGAGAGCATGAATTTTTAAAATCCATTTTAGTTTTATTTTTCAGGTGTTATTTGCTATGTCTGCTGTTTTGAAATATTTTATTGGTGTTTGGGACACTTAAAAAAACTTTTATATGAGTTTTAAATTATTTGATTTTGTATTCATCAGCTTTTTAAAAAATATTATTAGTATGTTTTCAGTATTATGATCATGTATTTATTTTATTTCTTGATTTGATTGTTTGATGTTTGAGGAATAGTGATGGTTCTATTTTTTTCATTGTTGCACTGCATGGTGTGTCTGGATTCTTGCGGTTTCCAGTTCTGTTTCAGAATATTCATACTGAGTATGCATGAGATATATTTGTATACACAGGAGACCCACAATAAAAATATTAGTTTATTCAGACCACTCTTCTAACCAAGGGGTGAATTCATCCCCAGGGGTTTGGGTCTCTACATGGCAAACAACCAGATTCTGTGTTTTTGTGAATATCTGCTCAATGGCAGAAAAAGACCAATCAGCCCATTCAGTCTGTCTCAGATATTTAAGACTCCCTCTGGTTACCTACCTATCAGGCCGATACAGTACAGTGCGCTCCATGAGCGTTTTCCCTTACCCCAGTAAGGGGTGGAAAACGTGCGTCCAACCCACCGAACCTAATAGCGCCCTCAACATGCAAATGCATGTTGATGGCCCTATTAGGTATTCGTGCGCGATTCAGAAAGTAAAATGTGCAGCCAAGCCGCACACTTTACTTTCAGAAATTAGCGCCTACCCAAAGGTAGGCGCTAATTTCTTCTGGCACCGGGAAAGTGCACAGAAAAGCAGTAAAAACTGCTTTTCTGTGCACCCTCCGACTTAATATCATGGCGATATTAAGTCGGAGGTCCCGAAGAGTAAAAAACGTTAAAAAAAAAGAAAAAAAAATTGGAAGTCGGCCAGCGGCTGTTGGATTGAAAACCGGACGCTCAATTTTGCTGGCATCCGGTTTCCGAGCCCGTGGCTGACAGCGGGCTTGAGAACCAACGCCGGCAAAATTGAGCGTCAGCTGTCAAACCCGCTGACAGCCGCCGCTCCTGTCAAAAAGGAGGCGCTAGGGTCGCACTAGTGTCCCTAGCGCCTCCTTTTGCCTGTTTCTATCGCCGGGCCTCATTTACATACTGTATCGGGCGCACAGGCGAGTGGCCTGTGCGCGTGCCGGGAGAGCAGGCGTTCGCCCGCTCTCCCGCGAACTTTACTGAATCAGCCTGATTATTTGGTGCTCAGCAAGGGACTTTTCACCTAAGGCCGTGATTCATCATTCCGCTATAAATATAGCGGAATGATGAGCCACGGCCAGAAAAGGAGCCGGGGGGGGGGAGGACGGGGCCGCATCGCAGTAGTACGTTTTCACCCACTGCAGTTGCGGCTGCAATGCACACTTTCGCCCCCGTACCACCAATGGGAAAGATAGTGTTATTCCGGCACTACTGACGTCGATGATGTCTAAAACATTATCGCCCACAGGGGTACTGGAATCAAAATCTTTCTAACCCCGCCTTAACCCCTTTCCTTTCCCTCATTTAAATGCTAACCTCGCAATGCGGTAGTTATCGCTTGCGTTAGGGCGTTATTGTTATGGCTAGCGTCAGTCTTGAGCAAGCACTCAAGGCTTGGCATACCAAGGTTCTCTAGGTGGAAGAGAAGTGAGGTGTGCCCTTACAGTGGTGAAGACGGTCCAAGTCCCGGCCACTCCACTGACCCACACTATTAAGGTGGTCTCTGAACAGTCCTCCGACCGTTCCCAGCCTTTTCGGACTTGCCGCAGGGAGCAGCAGAGGCGGCAGGCCGGACGGAGGTCTGGTTGGCACAGGACTGAAGTGGAGAAAGCAAGGCCTTGGAACTTGGAGCAAAGCACAGAGGAGTTCAGGACAAAGACCGGAACAAGAGCAGGACCCTCAGGCGCCCTACCATTCCATTGCCAACGGGCCGCCCCAATAGACGGTCGCGGACCACACTCCTTCGCACCCTACACAGCCCAGAGGCTGGTCGCAGACCACGAGAAGAGCGGGTGAAGCTCGGGAAGTCACTCAGCACCGGGTAGTGGAAACCCCTCGGGTTCTCCAGAGTTGGAACTAGGAATCAGAAGCAAGAGTCTAGGAACTCGGAACAGAAGCAGGAACTCTCAGAGGCATGGGTCCCAATCCTGGAGCATCAGCACTGGAACATCAGGAGCAAACAGGAACATCAGGACTGGAACATCAGAAGCAAGCAGGAACATCAGGACATCCAAGGGAGCCATAGCCTAGGTAGACTAGCGCCATTGCCGAAACAAGGACTGAGTGAGGAGGAAGTCCTTTTATAGGACAGGATCAAGCAACTCCCTGGGAGGAGATCAGATGAGCCACACCTGGCTGGCCCTATAACTGGAGAGAAGAGCTGCGAGCCAGCCCCTAGGGAGAAGGGTGGGGCCCAAACCAGGAAGTCCAGGTGGAGACTGAAGCAGGCCTCAGGCAGGACCCGAGGACGTCGAAGGCCTCCCAGGTCATGGAGCAAAAGCTGGGCAACCAGATCAGGCGAGACCCCTGCTTCGGAGCGGCCTCCAGAGAAAGGTGAGAGGCCTGCCGTAGCTCCAACTACGGGAGGAATCGTAACAGTTATCATGTGATAATGCTCTAACACATACAATAAGACCACATCGCGTTTTAATGAATGACCATGTAAGTTAGGCACATAAATATTTTGAATAACAGTACCATAGGCCCTAGTGGTTGATCTCTGGCTTTCCACTCATTTCTTTGCAACTAAGGACCTCTGTGCTTATGCCACACTTTCTTGAATTCTTTAGCTGTTTTTGTCTCTACAATCTGGGAGGCTGTTCCATGGTGCAACCTCATCTTGAGTACTGTGTGCAGTTCTAGTCACCACATCTCAAAAAGATATAGCAGAATTAGAAAGGGCAACCAAAATGATAAAGGGGATGGAACGATTCCCCTGTGAGGTAAGGCTAAAGAGGTTAGGACACTTCAGCTTGGATAAGAGATGGCTGAGGGGAGATAAGATAGAGGTCTATAAAATAATGAGTGGAGTGGAACGAGTAAACATTAACCAGAAAGCAAAATAGTAACTTCTTCTAGTAACTTCTTCTAGAAGTGTACTCTTACAATATACAGGAGCTCCTCTTATGGAGACGCTGGGGCCTCTTGATCCCAGCTGAGTTCATGTTCTTATACTGCCCCAGTAGTGTCCCGACCACAAAGCTCTTTTTCCCTGTAAGATTTAAGGTGGACCAGGCTAGATGCCTAGTCCAGCACAGGTTAAGGAAGGGAAGTAGGAACACTCCTTCATATACCCACATAAAATTACATCAGGGTGAGATAGTACTTGCCAGCTTCTTGGGAACTGATACTCTGCAAAAGACAGGAAGAGAGCAACATTTCATGTATAAGACTGTCAGGAGTACAAGTAGATTTTAATTCTTACCCGCACTGTACTGACCTCGTTCCTGACTCCTAGGAAGTCTGAATGAGGCAACTGGCTTTTTTCCTGCCATCAGTTACTATATGGGAATAAAAGTTAACAAATAAAACGAAAAATATTTAAGGTGATATCTTTTTATAGATTCTGTTCTGACCAGAAGAAAGGAGTATTAGCTACTAGGGATGTGCATTTGTCCAGGACGAATTAGGCAATTTCAACGAATTTAGTGCGCACTAAAACGAAATTCAGGACTCCCCGAATTTTAAAGGCCCGAACCGTGGGAAATATGAAATTTCCCGCGGTGGGCCGAAAACGAAGCCTGAACCAATAGGTTCAGGCTTTGCACATCCCTATTAGCTACTAAAACCTAGTCAAGAAGTGTATTAAGTTATTCAGTAAAAGGTATCACCTTACATATTTATTTGTTTTTATTTACTAACCTTTATTTCCATGAATTTAAGTGAACTAACACAGCAGCCACACCACTTTATGACGGTAACTTTAAAACAAGCGCACAGGCATCCATACATATGCATATGGCGTGTGAGCGGGCTTTCGCTGGAATTTTAAATCATATGAGCAGTTGCACATATGATTTAAAATACACCTAATTCTAAGTGGTTACTTGAGCAAACATATTTCACGCATCTTCCTTAGAACTTTGTCGGCTCACATGAAGGACATTCCCAGTTTTACCACTGGGTCCACCAGTTTGCACAGTCTGTCTCGAGGTCATCCAGGTCCCTCTGGTCCTTCAGCCTGCTCTTCCCCCAGTTGACCCAGACCCCTCACCCTGTTGGGTTAGGCCTACAAAGTGATTTCTGCAGACGTACACATCATCAGGAAGAGCAGTAAATATACCTGGCTAACAAAGCGCTGCGTGCTGCAGCCGCTGGATTTAAAGTATGGATTTACACACGTAACTGTTGGGCCCAACCCGGGATACCCCTGACAAGCCCTAGCTCCGTCTCTTTTTTTTTTTTTACTCACACCAGCATATATATGCGCATCATTTATTTAAATTTATTTATTTAAAAGGACTTTTATACCGATATTAGTCGGAACATCATATCGGTTTACATCGAACTGTAGGAAGGAAATTACAAAAAACAGGGGAGAGGGGAGGGGAGCAACAAACCAATAGGAGAGCGAGGAAAGCACAGGAACAAATCAACAGGAAACTTTAGGACCTAGAAGACTAGAGCAGAGTCGAATTAGAAAACATTACAATTCACGGGGGAAGATTAATGGTTAGGGGGGAAGGCTTGTTTGAAAAGCCAAGTCTTTAGCTGGGATCTGAATTTTAAAGGGCATGGTTCTAGCCTGAGGTAGGTTGGAAGAGAGTTCCAGTGCATAAGGCCAGCAATGGAGAGCGCCCGATCCCTCGTGGATGTGAGGTGTGCCTTCTTTAAGGAGGGCACATGGAGGGACCCTTTGAGGTCCTCGTGGGCCGTTTCGGGCATGTGAGGTGGAAAGGTTCGGCGAGCCAGTTGGAATTGTGTGAATATATGGCTTTATGGATGATGGTCAGGGTCTTATAGAGGATACGAGAAGGATCGGGGAGATATGGTCGTACTTGCGTGCGTTGGAGAGGGATCTGGCATTCTGCAGCATTTGGAGAGGTTTTATGGAGGAAAAGGGTAATCCAAGAAAGAGGGCATTGCAGTAGTCCATCTTGGACGCGAGTGTCGCCTGGACAACAGTGTGGAAATCAGTGGCATGAAGAAGTGGTTTCAGATTTTTTAAGACATTTAATTTGTAGAATCCCTCTTTGAGCATAGCATTGATATGTTTTTTGAGGTTCAGTTGCTGGTCAATCTGAACCCCAAGGTTCCATGCGCAGTGCTGCGCATGAAGGGTCTTGTAGGCAGGGTCATTTGTGATTGAAGGATTAGAGGGAATATGTTGGGAGATGAGCAATTCCGTTTTGGAAGTGTTTAGAGTCAAATGGAGGTTGGTGAGTAAGGTGTTGATGGTGGCAAGGCAGGTTTCCCAGGATTTAAGGGCGTTGGATAGAGAGCCTTGGATAGGTATGATGATTTGCACGTCATCTGCGTAGAGAAAGAATTTGAGGCCGAGTTCCGATAAGAGTTTGCAAAGGGGGTTAAGGTAAATATTAAAGAGGGTAGAGGAAAGGGAGGAGCCCTGTGGGACTCCCTGGGAGAGAGCGGGGTAGGTGGACTCGGCATTGCCTATCTTCACGGTGAATTGCCTATTGTCGAGATAGGATGAGAACCTCTTGAGAGCCGTGCCGGAGAGGCCAATGTCAGCCAGGCGGGATAGGAGGTGATTGTGGTTTATTGTGTCGAATGCTGCTGAAATGTCCAGGAGAGCAAGGATGTAGCTGTGGCCTTGATCCATTCCCCTAAGTAGGTGGTCGGTTAAGGAAAGGAGAAGGGTCTCAGTATTAAGATATTTGCAGAATCTGAATTGGGAGGAGTGGAGAAGGTTGTTGGTTTCAAGGAAGTCAGTTAGTTGCGAGTTGACGACCTTCTCCATAACTTTTGAGATGAATGGGAGATTGGAGATGGGACGAAAGTTAGCAGAGTCCTTAGGATCTAATGAAGGTTTTTTGAGTAGTGGTTTAACACGGCATGCTTGAGCGAGTTGGGGACAATGCCTGAGGAGAGGGAGCAATTGATGATGTCCACAATATGTTTGGAGATGGTGTCAGGTATGGTGAGGAGGGCTTTCATCTTTTTAAGGATTGAAGCGATTTCTGTGGATGAGACAGGGTCAAGGTCATAGAAGGAGGCTGATGTTGGGATGGCTCCTGTGGTAACAGGGGCAAATGGGGTATAGGGGAAATCTGAGGAGAATGTTTGCAATTTTGTTGTGAAAGTAGCAAGCCAGCTCTCCACATTTGTTGTTGGCTTCGCTTTCGGGAATGGGGGGGTGCTTGGTAAGGGTAAAATATGTGTTGCTCATAGGCTGCCCAGATACTCACATATATGGGCCTTTTAGCACAACCAATGCTTTTAAAATTCACCCCAATATCATTTACTGTGTTACTAAAAAAATATATTTTCATTTACATAGTACCTTGCATTGCTTACAATTATTATTATCAGATCTAATTGCAATTGGATAATGTGTGCACAGAAAGAAAATGTCCATAGCTGCCAAATCACCCAATTTCTGGAGGGAGATTTTAGGTCAGTACTGGTTGTGACAAATCCTATCCTGATGCAGAGACTACCACTAGCAGAATGCATTAAGATGCAAGTTCAAAAACCAGGACCTGGTCTTAACTCCTGTGCAGGAACTGGCAGCTCCACATTTCATTTTCACTTCCACCTGTGAGCGCTGATCTGTTGACTCCAGTTTCTGAGTGTGAAGGGGCTATGCCAGGCACTAACATTATCTCTATGTGATTTTTCTATCTAGGGGCAGTAGGAGGGTTTTGACATTTTTTATTCCTCCCATTGTTATAACCCCACCTTTTTGGGGGATAGGCTTTTTTGGAGTATTATAGTATAATGGAGCATGCCCAGTGCTTCAGTGGGAAGGCAAAAGAGGAAGAATGGGGCAGGAGCAAAGGAGGAGGAAGGAGGCTAGAGATTCCTTGAGGATCTCAAGGCAACATGACAAGAGATTTCCCCAGGATCTCAAAGAAGGTGGTTGGAGAGCTGGAGATTCCTCCTGGATCTCACAGAAGGCATTTGGCAAAGAAGTTTTGAGGAAGAGATTCTTCAGAAGATTTTTGGAATTTAACTGACCAGTGTCTGAGGGAAGGGCATATTCCCAGTATGGACTGGAATCAGAGATCTTTTGACCCATTTGACCAGTTAACAGATTGAGTGAAAAGAAGGATGTTGACTTTTGAGTCATTAACTCAAGAGATTTGCATTTTTGATAGTTGACTTATAGTTAAAGAATATGACTTGTTGGAACCCTCTTTTGGATATTTTACTTGGGGGATTTTCCCAGACCAATTCATGCCTGAACTTGAGCTACAGTCTTAAATATCCCACTCTCTTCTGGTGAAGATATTTTCCATAAGCATCAGAAGGGGGGCCACAGAGGCCATGCCCCCCCCCCCAAAAAAAAATTTTCCACTAGCAATGGAAGGAGCAATCTCATTGGGGACAAATGGGACAGCCCATGTCCCTTCTTCCATCGTCCCCCTCCCTCGGTATTGCCGCAATCCCTTCACTCATTCTGCCTGATCCTAAAAAATTGGAAGATTGTGGCCTTGCAGTACTTCTCGGCTGCTGGCACCTGAATGCTGTCATCAGGCACCAACAGCTGAGGTGGCAAGGTCTCCATCCTTCGCAAACAGGTCCTGCTATGCCGCTGCGAAGCCTGTCCTGCGGTGGCCAAAGAAGCAGCCCACACTGCTATAGAGCTCATCCCACTGCAGCAGAAGAAGCAGCCCAGGCCATCATGGAGCCCATCTTGCGGCAGCAGAAAAAGCAGCCCAGTTGCCGCGGAGTCCATCCCATGGTGACTGAAAATAAGGCCCTAGCCTGCCTGCATACATGTTTGTGCGAGAGTGCTGCCTGCCTGTATGTTTGTGTGAGAGAATGCCTGCCTGTAGGTGTGTGCGTGAGAGTGCCTGCCTGCCTATGTGTGAGTTCCTGTCTGCCTCTGTGTGAGAGTGCCTGCTTGTCTGTCTGCGTGTAAGTGAGAGTGCCTTCCTGCCTACCTGTGTGTGTACAAGAGTGTCTTCCTGAATGTGTATGAATGTCTTCCTGTCTGCCTATGGGGGTGCTTATGTGAGAGAGTGCCTGCCTGCTTTTGTGTGTGTCTGTCTTCATGTGTGTGCATGAGAGTACCTTCCTGCCTGCTTATGCGTGTGAGAGTGCCTTCCTGCCTGCCTGTGTGTGTGTGTGAAAGAGAGTGTGCCTTCCTGTCTGCGTACAGGTGTTTGTGTGTGAGAGAGTGCCTACGTGCTTATGTGTGTGTCTGTATGCATATGTATGTGTGTGTGTGAGTGCCTTCCTGTATGCCTGCTTGTGTGTGAGAGAGTGTCTGCATGCGTGTATATGGGTAAGTGCCTGCCTGAATATGTGTCTGTTTGTGAGAGCATGTGGGAAATGTTTTAGAGTATGAATATGTGTGTGAGAGAGAGATAGAATGAAGTTATGTGGCCACCCACCCTCTGGAAATGTTTGTGAGGGTTATTCAGGGATAAAGAAATGCGTTGATAATAAAAAGCTCTTTTAGCAGAATTAATAACAGTCTGCTAAAGAGAGAGTTGATTTTTGTAAGCAAGCAGCATCAAGGGGCAAGGTGACTTATGCCATGTGGTTTCCAATCTGTGAACAGAGCGTTTAAATTCTTGCAAGGAAGGCGCGTACCATGGGGCATAGTTACATTAAACAGTTATGTGAGTTTTTAATTATTGTTTCTGTTACTTAGATGACACCAGAATTTTTTTTCTATGTGAAGTGTAGGGGAAAATATACTGCTTTGCCCCCTTGTAGAGAGCTGTGCGTGTGTTGGGGGGGGGGGGGGTGTCTGTGATTACAAATAGCCACTGAGTATTGACATTTCTTTTAGTAATGCTGATTTGGTTGTTTTCTCCTTTACCACTATGTCCAGTTTTCTAGCATCAAGCATTTAATTGGTCTGGGAATTAATAATTATACTAGGGATGGCCATCTCTGGTCCTTGAGAGCCACGAACAGGCCTGGTTTTCAAAATATCCACAATAAATATGCATGAGATTTGCATACAATGGAGGCAGTGCATGCAAATCTATATCGTGCATCTATCTTCTTATGCTATCAAATTGAGTTTTGAAAATCATCTGGGGAGGTTATGTGGGGAAAAGTATGTGCATACTTATCTGGCTAAGTAGCGGCTTTTATGCGGATATTCATAATAACTAGGGATGTGAATCGTTTTTGAACGATTAAAATTATCGTCAGATAATTTTAAAATCGTCCAAAATCGTTAGAGTGCACGATACAATACAAATGCCCCCGATTTATCGTCAGGGGCATTTGTATTGTATCGTTAAATAGGGCACGGGAATTATTTGGGGGAGGGCGGGAAAACCGGCACACCAAAACAACCCCTAAACCCACCCCGACCCTTTAAAACCAATTCCTTACCCTCCCCCACCCTCCCGAACCCCCCGAAAATGTTAAGTTACCTGGTGGTCCAGTGGGGGGGGGGGTTCCGGCGTGATCTCCTGCTCTCGGGCCATCGGCACCATTTTGGCTGCCACTAATTAAAATGGCGCTGATGGCCCGATAAAAAAAAAACCCACCCGACCCTTTAAATCAACCCTCCCGACCCTCCCGATCCAATTCACATCGCTAGGGAGGCCCGACCCTTTAAATCGACCCCCCACCCTCCCGATCCAATTCACATCGCTAGGGAGGCCCGCGCCGCTAAAAAAAAACCAAAAAACCACCCGACCCTTTAAATCGACCCCCCCAAAACCTTTTAAAATTACCTAGTGGTCTCGGGGGGCCTCGGGGAGAGATCCAGGGGGGGCCTTGGGGAGAGGAGAGATCCAGGGGGGCCTCGGGGAGAGATTTTGCGGCATCAGCTGTTCTAAAAAAAAAATGGCGCCGATGCCCCTTTGCTCTTACCATGTGACAGGGTATCCGTGCCATTGGCCGGCCCCTGTCACATGGTAGGAGCACTGGATGGCTGGCGCCATCTTTAAAGATGGCGCCGGCCACTTTACTCATCAGCCCCTATTATATTATAATAGGGGCTGAATAGGGGGAATCTGATCTTAACGATCAGATTCCCCCCCTCCCCCAGCCGAATATGATCGTTAAGACGATCTGGCACACGATTCACATCTCTAATAATAACATACTAATAACTGCAGATAAAAACCAAATGGTCCATCCAGTCAGCCCAGCAACTTGCTTATGGGAGTTATTGTCACTCTGTGCAAGTTACCCCATGCATTCTGTTAAGGGGTAGTAACTGCCACTCCAAGCAAGGTACCCCCATGCGTTCTGTTAAGGGTAGTCACTATTGCTCAATGCAGATTACCCCCCCAATTTTTCAAAATGATTGGGGATTCTCAATGCAAGGTACTGCCCCAAGTGTTCTGTTAAGGGTACCGCCCTGTGCAGGTTATGCCCATGTGTTGTGTTAAGCATAGTAACTACTGCTCCATGCAAGGTACCAATGCATTCTGTTGCAGTGCCTGGCCGCGGCAGCTCCCAGCCAGTCCCCCCTATCTCCTCTGGCCACCCGACGCGGCAGTCCCCTCTCCGTGGCAGGCTGCGGGCGGTCGGCCGCGCGGCTCCTTTGGCGTCTTCCTCCCAGCTAGCATCGGGGCCTCCCTTGACATGTGTGCGCAGGAGGCCCCACAGCGGGAGAACCAGCCCAGCCCCGGAAGATGACATCTGCAAGCAGGGGTATTTAAACTCCACAGCTGATCCCCGAAATTGCCTTCGCAACAGGTCTTCCTTGATTGTGGCTTCAGACGTCCTTGTGCCTTTTTCCAGCTCCTGCC
This sequence comes from Rhinatrema bivittatum, assembly GCF_901001135.1. Taxonomy (NCBI): domain Eukaryota; kingdom Metazoa; phylum Chordata; class Amphibia; order Gymnophiona; family Rhinatrematidae; genus Rhinatrema; species Rhinatrema bivittatum. Next base: position 82,067,017 of record NC_042622.1, on the reverse strand, counting down.
TTGTTCCAGTGTTTATCCCATGCTCTTTTGAATTTATTTACTGTTCTTTTTTTCCCCGCTTCTTCTGGGAGGAAATTCCAGGCATCCATCACCCTCTCTATGAAGAAATAGTTACTGATATTGGTTCTGAGATGTTTCCCTTAGAGTTTCATATTGTGACCCCTAGTTCTACTATTTCCTTTCCAATGAAATAGCTGTGCCCCTGAATATCCCATGTAACTTAGCCATATACAGTAAGTTATATCCAGCTAAGTTACATACCTGGATATCTTTCAATATTGGGCCCTCAATTTTCAAAATTATGTGCTAAATTTACATGCAGTAACTTACATTGGATCCAGAGCAGGTATAAGTTCTTGCATGTATGTCCACACATATACTGCCACAACACAGGAGTTTTCAACCACTTTAAAAATTTAGGATAAAGTCTGTACATACCCTGAATAAGTCCAGCTAGGTCTTAAGTAGCATTTACATCTGAACTTATAATCCTCTGTTTATAGTGGCTCACACATGCCAATTTCCTATTTCTATAAAAAGACAGACAAATGTATAACAGCGCATCATTATGATTAAAACAAAATAAACTCAATTTTATATCTCTAATTTAGAAACTTCTGTCGTTTTTCATTAGTGAAAATATTTCTTTTAGCTGATCCTTTGGGAGTAATTTTATAACATACACATATGTTTCATAGTCTTATTTTTTCACTTGCTATTCTAATGTATCAATAGGCTGAAATGTAAATATTGTGCTGTTCAATTTCTCCCCTTCCATCCCAAGTTTATTTTCCTTGTTTTTTGTAACTTTCCCTCTCCCTTTTTCTGATTCACTGTATTTAAAGTTCAAGGTTCTTATTGAAAATATTGTTTTTTACGTTACGTTATGCTTTACACTCCTTGTTATTTGTAAACCGGGTTGATGTGATGCCTATCATGAAACTCGGTATAACAAAAACAATAAATAAATAAATAAATAAATAAATATGTTAGCCAGCAAATATGCATATAAGCTGCACCAGTTTTCATAGTGAACTTAGGTGCATACGTTATCTTGGCAAAGCTATGCACACACAGTTACACCTGAGAACATTTTTACATGCATACTTTTTAAAATCAAAAAGTATGTGCACATGTCTCAACCATACCCAAACTCCATGCCAGAATGCTTCTCCCCTATAAGCATAAACATACTCACATGTTGGTCCTGCAGATTTCTGTGGGTAAAGCCCTTCCCCATAGAGGTTCCTTTGAAAATTACCCTTCTTACTATCAGTATGTAGGCAAGGCTTTTTCTTTGCCAAACGGAGGGAAGCATTTTCTTCCTAATGTGTTCTATCACAATGGGCTGGTAACTTTCCAGCTGTTTACCAACCTCTGAGCTGGAAGTTGCTCTGGGATTAGGCCATGGATTCTCATCTTTGTGCATCTACAGCTTTAAAATACTCTTGGGGGACTCCTGATTTTTTGTTATGGATAATGAAGGCTTAAAACAGAATACAAAGATTTTTACTTACACTTTCTAGAAGTACTAACATCAAAGAGGCAGATTGGCTGGAATGCATTTTTCTGTATTTATTTTCATGAACAAGGATAGGCAGTTTTCATCTCAGTCTGGAGTTTTGCATTTTGCATTTGAACCCGTGCAGCCGCTGGATGATACAGTTGTGTAGAAATAAAGCTTGCTGAAACCCAGCCTCACTAGAAAAGCTGCCCTCTGAGGTTCACAATCTATGTTTAGTCTATCAGTGAACAGAGCTGCTACTGGAGAACAGATTCAGTATTCAGAGCAGGCCTGCATTCACCAGCCTTATCCTCTCTCTCACACATACTCAGGCACAATGTTTACCTCTTTTTTTCCTGACAAGATGAAAAGTATTGTAAATGTTCAGGGAATTTCATTTTGACCCAGCAGTTTCCTCCTGCTCCTTCATGCTTCCAGCTCAGATGGAACCAGGGCTGGAATCCTGGCCCCATGAGCCTTCATTCGCCACTACCTGGGACGTTTTCCTCTAGTTTGTTACCCCCTTCTCCCATCAATATACCTAGTCTGGTCACTGCACTGGAAAGCCATGCACCAGGGATTCTTCCAGAGATACAGCCTCCAGAATGGACACAGTAATCTAGATGAGGTCTTATGAATGACCCATAGAGAGGAATGATCACCTTCTTTTTTCCACTGGTGATATTTCTCCCTTTACTCCCTCCTAGGGTAGCCAACTGACTCCAGATTTTCAGGACAGGTTGATCCGGTCCTGGTTTTACTCCCCCCTGAATGCAGGGGAATGCAATAGGGAAATCAGAATAAGTCCCACCATGGATCAGTCTGTCCAGAAAATCTGGAGCCATTTGGCAACCCTACTCCCCTCTTGAGGCACAGGAGCCAATTTTTCAAAATGATTAGGGATGCTAAACAACACAAATTACCCCTTCCCTAGACACGGTGAAGGACTTTGCTCAAAAGCTGGCACCTATGCCTTGAAGTAATCAGCTATGATCACTCTGAGTTCTCTTTCAAGTGTCTCTACATAGGTTTGCCTTGCGTACACCATGTCAGAAGTAAAAATCATTCATAAGAAATGCTATGCTGGGTCAGACCAAGGTCCATCGAGCCCAGCTTTCTGTCTCTAACAGTGGCCAAGACTGGTCATTAGGAAGTACCCAGCAGATTCCAAAAAGTAGATCTATTTCCTATTACTCATGCCCTTGGATAGCAATGGCTTTCTCTAGTTTACCTGGCTAATAATGTTTTATGGACTATTCCTCCAGGAACTTGTCCAAACCTCTTTTAAACTCTGCTGTGCTAGTCACCTTGATCATGTCCTCTGGCAATAGATTCCACAGCTTGGTTGTGCGTTGAGTGAAAAAGTACTTTCTACAATTTGTTTTAAATCTGCTGATTGTTAGTTTCATGGAATGTCCCCTTGTTATGGGATAATTTTAAAAGATTAATAACCATCCTTTATTTACCCATTCTACCTCCTCATGATTTTATAAACTTCTAACAAGTCCCCCCTCAGTCATCCCATTTCCAAGCTGAAGAGCCTTAATCTGCTTAGCCTTTCTTCAAAGGAGAGCCATTCCACCCCCTTTATCATTTTTCTTACCTTTCTCTAGTTCTAGTTCTGCTATATTTTTTTGAGATGGGATGAGCAGAACAGCACCCGGTACTCAAGGTGCAGTCACACCATGGATCAAAACAGAGGAAATTCTCCATTTTATTCTCTATTCTTTTCCAAATAATTCCTAACTTCTGTTTTCTTTTATGACTGCTGCCACACATTGAGCTCAGGATTTCAATGTATTGTCCACAAGGACTCAAATATCCTTTTCCTGGGTTCTGATTCCTAATACGGAACCCATCATTATGTACCTGTAGTTGGGATTATTTTTCCTTATGTGCATCACTTTACACTTGCCCACATTAAATTTCATCTGCCATTTGGATGCCCAGTCTCCTAGTCTCACAAGGTCCTTCAGCAAGTCGTCACAATCTGCTGTAGTTTTAACAACTTTGAATAATTTTGTGTCATCTGTAAACTTGATCACCTCACTTGTTGACCCTTTTTCCTGATCACCTATTAAAGTTTTAAACAGCACAGGTCCCAGTACAGCTCCCTGGGTCACTCCACTATTGACCTTTCCCAAGAGATCTGTTCTTATTTATTTATTTATTTATTTATTTAAAGTTTCTTTTATACCGATGACCGTTTACACATCGCATCGGTTTACAGTTAAAAAGGAACAAATGGGCAGAACCCTTACATATAACATTGAAAAAACAGGTTAACTTTTGGGCAGGGCCCTTACATGTAACTGAGAACAAGGTGGTTAAAAGTGGGATAGGGTATAGAGCTGACTATGCCGCGAGCGTCCATGATATCAATAAATAGATACAGCAAAATCAGTAAAATCACAACTATTTACAAAAGCTAATTACATAAGTAGCCGAGTCAAAGTACAAATCGATGGGCATGAGACGTATTCCGAGAAATAGATTCCTAGTCATGTAGCAAATTCTTAGTTACTCAATTTTTAGTTAAACAGTGGGGGTTTATGTAATGGCAGGTGATGTGTGGTAAGCTTGCTGGAAGAGCCATGTTTTCAGTTTTTTCTTGAAAGTGGGTGTGTATGTTTTCCAGGCGTATATCGGGAGGCAGGGAGTTCCATATGGAGGGGCCAGCGAGAGAGAAAGCTCTGCTTATGGTAGATGATAATTTGAAAGATTTGATGGGTTGGGCACGTAGGGTTCCTTGGAGGGCTGTACGTGTGGGTCTATTCGAGGTACGGGGGAGGAGTGGGGGGTTAATCCAATTGAGGTTAGAGTTCAACAGACTTTTGTGGATGATGGAAAGGGCTTTATAGAGAATTCGGGAGTGTATAGGGAGCCAATGAAGTTCGATAAGTGTGGGGGTGATGTGATCTCTTTTTTTTGAATTTGATAGTATCCTAGCGGCAGCGTTTGTAGTAGTTGTAAGGGTTTGGTATAGGTGGCGGGAATGCCTAGAAAGAGTGCATTACAATAGTCTACCTTAGATAAAATGATAGACTGGAGTACAGTGCGGAAATCAGAAAAGTGTAGCAGTGGTCTGAGTTTTTTTATGGTTTGGAGCTTGAAATAGCATTCCTTGATGATAGATTTGATGAAGGGTTTGAAAGTAAGATGGTTATCAATAAGGACACCAAGGTTGCGAACGTGTGATGGGAAAGATGTGGATGAGTATGCAGGTGGGATGTCTGGGAGCGGTGGCCTATTAGATATGATTAAGAGTTCAGTCTTGCTGGGATTTAGAGCTAGTTGCATGTCATTTAGTAATTTGTTGATAGAGGAAAGACAGGCTTCCCAGTTAAGCAGAGCAGTATGGAGAGAGTCAGAGAATGGGAAGATGAGTTGCACATCGTCGGCATAAATGAAATGCTTGATGTGGAGGTTAGTGAGGAGGGTAGTGAGGGGGAAGCATGTAAATATTAAATAGGGTAGAGGAGAGGGAGGAACCTTGGGGAACACCTTGGGGAAGATTAATGGGGTCAGATTCATTGTTATCTACTAATACAGTGAAAAGGCGATCCTGGAGATATGATCGTATCCAGGATAGGGCATTGCCAGTGATCCCGATACTCCTGAGTATGTTGAGGAGGACATCGTGATTGACTGTGTCGAATGCCGCCGAGATGTCAAGCATGGCAATAAGATAAGAGGTACCTGAGTCGGTTCCTTTAATGAGGGTATCGTGTAGGGAGAGCAGCAGGGTTTCAGTACTTAAGTGCTTCTGAAACCGTGTTGTGTAGATGGGAGAATGTTGTTTTGTTCCAGGTGATCGGAGAGACAGGAGTTGACAACTTTTTCAATAACTTTAGCTAGGAGGGGTAGGTTAGAGACAGGTCTGTAATTGGATAAGGTGTCTGGGTCAAGATTGGGTTTTTTGAGTAGGGGTTTTACTACTGCTTGTTTAAGAACTTTAGGGACTGTGCCATGCTCTAGGGAACAGTTAAGGATATTTGAGAGGGGTTTGGCAATCACCTCGGGGATAGCTAGCAGGAGTTTTGTGGGGATGGTTTTGGAGGGATGAGATGATGGTTTTAATTTTTTAAGGATGTTTTGTACTTCAAGGGAGGATGAAGAGTCAAAAGATGAGAGGGAGACTGGAGAGTTGATGGTGGGCAGACAGATATTGCTGTTATTCTGTGAAAATTGTGCAGTGATGGAAGAGACCTTGTTTTTGAAAAATTGGGCTAATTCATTGCAACGATTTTTAGAGGGATTAGCAGGTAGTTGTTTGAGGGTAGGAGAAGTGAGGTCCGCAACCATGGTGAATAGGGCCTTAGGGTTATATTGCATACCATGTATTTTTTTTAGCATAGTAATTACGTTTAATCTGAAGGATGGAATTTCTATATTCATGCATTTGTTGGTAGTATAATGTTTTAGTTGCGGGGGATTGGTATTTGCGCCATGACCTCTCAGCTGTTCTGAGTTGGGTTTTAAGATTCCTAAGTTCAGGCGTATACCAGGGTTTTCTGTTTCTACGGTTTGGGTTGATAGTTTTTATTGTGAGGGGGGCAGTGTTTGTCAGCAATGCTGAGGGTGAGGTTGAGCCAGGTAGAGATGGCATTGTCTGGGGATGAGACGTCAATGTGACTGTCTATGTCAGCGCATGCTTGTGAGATGGTATCTATAGCGCATGGTTTGCGGAAGTTAAATGAAATGGGCTGATGGGGCGTGGTGGGGGAGATTTGCGGGAGTGAGAGTTTAGTCTGAATAAGGTAGTGGTCAGACCAGGGTACTGTAGTGCATGAAGGGGGATTGCTTATGTTGATGGGGGAATTGACAAAGATAAGATCAAGTGTGTGGCCAGCTTTGTGTGTGGGAGAGTTCACTATTTGTTGGAAGCCCATTGCTTCAAGGGAGGAGAGGAATGCTTCACATGCTGGGGATTGCGGGGAGGTATCCACGTGTAAGTTGAAGTCTCCTAGGAGAATTGTGGGTATGTCAGGGGATAGTGAGTTTGCAATAAATTCGATAAGAGGGGATGAATCTTTCTCCAGGAGACCTGGGGGTGTATAAATGAGACACAGTTGGAGTGACTTCGATTTAAAAAAGCCAATTTCGTACTGGTTTGGAATATCACATTTCTGGGATAGTAGTTGAAATTCCTTTTTTACAGCCAAGAGTATGCCGCCACCTCTTTTCTTTTTCCGAGGGATAGAGAAAACATCGTAGATTTCTAAAGGTAGCTGGTTGATGAGGGGAGTATCATGTTGTTTGAACCATGTTTCTGTGACAGCACATATTTCTGGTTTAGAGTCTGTAAGAATATCGTGTAAGAGATGGGTTTTCTTTTGGAGTGATTGTGCGTTAAATAGGATAATGGAAATGAGTGATAGACTGATGGCTTGAGTGCGTGTGAGGGTGTGTATTGGGATAAGCCTTCTTTTGCTGAGCGTGGTCTTGCGGTGTGTGGCCTGATGAGAGAAAGTAAATTGGACCATAAGAACATAAGAACATGCCTTACTGGGTCAGACCAAGGGCCCATCAAGCCCAGCATCCTGTTTCCAACAGTGGCCAATCCAGGCCATAAGAACCTGGCAAGTACCCAAAAACTAAGTCTATTCTATGTTACTGTTGCTAGTAATAGCAGTGGCTATTTTCTAAGTCAACTTGATTAATAGCAGGTAATGGACTTCTCCAAGAACTTATCCAATCCTTTTTTAAACGCAGCTATATTAACTGCACTAACCACATCCACTGGCAATAAATTCCAGAGTTTAATTGTGCGTTGAGTAAAAAAGAACTTTCTCCGATTAGTTTTAAATGTGCCCCATGCTAACTTCATGGAGTGCCCCCAAGTCTTTCTATTATCTGAAAGAGTAAATAACCGATTCACATCTACCCGTTCTAGACCTCTCATGATTTTAAACACCTCTATCATAATTCCCCTCAGCCGTCTCTTCTCCAAGCTGAAAAGGCCTAACCTCTTTAGTCTTTCCTCATAGGGGAGCTGTTCCATTCCCCTTATCATTTTGGTAGCCCTTCTCTGTACCTTCTCCATCGCAAATATGGTATATCTTTTTTGAGATGCGGCGACCAGAATTGTACACAGTATTCAAGGTGCGGTCTCACCATGGAGCGATACAGAGGCAATATAACATTTTCCGTTTTATTCACCATTCCCTTTCTAATAATTCCCAACATTCTGTTTGCTATTTTGACTGCCGCAGCACACTGAACCGACGATTTCAATGTGTTATCCACTATGACGCCTAGATCTCTTTCTTGGGTTGTAGCACCTAATACGGAACCTAATATTGTGTAACTATAGCATGGGTTATTTTTCCCTATATGCATCACTTTGCACTTATCCACATTAAATTTCATTTGCCATTTTGATGCCCAATTTTCCAGTCTCACAAGGTCTTCCTGCAATTTATCACAATCTGCTTGTGATTTAACTACTCTGAACAATTTTGTATCATCTGCAAATTTGATTATGTCACTCGTCATATTTCTTTCCAGATCATTTATAAATATATTGAAAAGTAAGGGTCCCAATACAGATCCCTGAGGCACTCCACTGCCCACTCCCTTCCACTGAGAAAATTGTCCATTTAATCCTACTCTCTGTTTCCTGTCTTTTAGCCAGTTTGTAATCCACGAAAGGACATCGCCACCTATCCCATGACTTTTTACTTTTCCTAGAAGCCTCTCATGAGGAACTTTGTCAAACGCTTTCTGAAAATCCAAGTATACTACATCTACCGGTTCACCTTTATCCACATGTTTATTAACTCCTTCAAAAAAGTGAAGCAGATTTGTGAGGAAAGACTTGCCTTGGGTAAAGCCATGCTGACTTTGTTCCATTAAACCATGTCTTTCTATATGTTCTGTGATTTTGATGTTTAGAACACTTTCCACTATTTTTCCTGGCACTGAAGTCAGGCTAACCGGTCAGTAGTTTCCCGGTTCGCCCCTGGAGCCCTTTTTAAATATTGCGGTTACATTAGCTATTCTCCAGTCATCAAGTACAATGGATGATTTTAATGATAGGTTACAAATTTTTACTAATAAGTCTGAAATTTCATTTTTTAGTTCCTTCAGAACTCTGGGGTGTATACCATCCGGTCCAGGTGATTTACTACTCTTCAGTTTGTCAATCAGGTCTACCACATCTTCTAGGTTCACCGTGATTTGATTCAGTCCATCTGAATCATTACCCATGAAAACCTTCTCTAGTACGGGTTCCTCCCCAGCATCCTCTTCAGTAAACACTGAAGCAAAGAAATCATTTAATCTTTCCGAGATGGCCTTATCTTTTCTAAGTGCCCCTTTAACCCCTCGATCATCTAACGGTCCAACTGACTCCCTCACAGGCTTTCTGCTTCGGATATATTTTAAAAAGTTTTTACTGTGAGTTTTTGCCTCTACGGCCAACTTTTTTTCAAATTCTCTCTTAGCCTATCTTATCAATGTATTAACATATTGCAGAGGGATAGTGGAAAATGTTTGTATTTTTGCAGATGATAGCAAAATCTGCAACAGAGCAGACATCCAAGAAGGTGTGTAAAACATCAGGAGGTATCTAGCAATGCCTGGCTGCTCTTCCGCCAGGGCTTGAAAATTCTGATAGCCCAGGGAAAATAGCAGCAGATTTAGTAGAAGCGGCTGCAGTTTTGGCATGGCCTCGCCTTCTTCCCGCACCCATGGCCCAGAAGAGGAAGTGATGTGTAGTGAGCTCACGTGCACAGGAAGAAAGAGAGACCATGCCGCAGTCAGAAGTACTAACAGCATTGGCCCCAAGCAGCAGGAAGAGCAGTGCAAGAAGAGGAGCAGCCGGTGATATAGGAGGTAGAACAGCGACAGCCCCACAGCTGATGGGACTCTTCTTTCTTGGAGCCACAGAGCTTAAGAAGGCTCCTACTGCTGCTGTCACTTGTGCTTCGGTGGAGGGGGAGTGAGTGAGTGAGTGAGAGACAGAGACAGAGCATGTGTGTGTGTATATGTGTGTTGTGTATATGTGTGTGTGTAAGTGAGAGAAAGCATGTATGTGCGTGTGTGATTGAGAGCGCATGTGTATACGTAATAGATAGCATATGTATGTGTGTGTGTGAGCGAGAGAGCATGTGTTTGTGTGTGATTGAGGACCTGTGTGTGAGAGAGAGACTGAGAAAGCATGGGTGTGAGAGAGAGCATGTATGTGGGATTGAGAGGGTGGTGGATGCCTGGAATGCTCTCCTGAAAGACGTGATTAGGACAAAAACAATAAATGAATTCATAAGGGCATGGGATAAACATTGCGGATCCCTAGAGGCTAGTGGTTGGAAATGAAAGAAGGGGTGCATGGGGGTAACCTACACAGAGAAGTAGTTATTACCTTTAACAGAAGTCATGAGAATTCCCTGCATGGAGTGGCAGTTACTACCATAAGCAACTTACTGGGCAGACTGGATGACCATATGGTCTTTATCTGTTATCATTACTATGTTACTATGGTACTATGAGAGTGTGTGTGTGTATGTGAGAGAGAGAGAGCATGTTTGTGTGATTGAAAGAATGTATGTGTGAGTGAAAGAGCATATGTGTGTATATGATTGACAGTATGTGATTGAGAGCACGTGTGAGAGCATTTCTGTGCATGTGTGATTCACAGCACATGTGAGAAAGAGCATGTGTGTGTATAACTGAGAGTATGTGTGTGTGTATGATTTAGAGTATGTGTGTAAGTGACAGAGACAGCATGTGTGTGATTGAAAGTGTGCCTGTTTGGGTGTGGGTATGGGTGAGAGAGAAGAAAGTTTGTGAGCAAAAGCCCCACTCCTCTCTTCCTGCTAATTTACCATGAGTTCAGGGAACTTGAAAATCAAAAATTCCCAGATATGGGGAGCAGAGGACATTTAAAAATTCTTATTAGTTTTAATTATTGGGTATATGTTCCTGCTGTTTTGAAATATTTTATTGGTGACTGGAAATTTTTTATATGAGTTTTTAATTATTGGATGTTCTATTCATCAGCTGTTGTGAAATATTTTGTTCTTTTTATTAGTATGGTATTACTATCAGGGCCTAATTTGTCAACAAAAAGGAAGTAGAACTGTGGAGGGTGGTGAGATGGGTGTGACCTATGCAAAAGGGGTGGGTCCAGGGCCAGTATAACTCATTCAGACACACACCTACCCAAACATATTCTTCACACTCTTACCATCCTCGATGAGAACTGTACTAAAGCACTTAAGTCTAACCCCCTAACTCTGGTGATCCTTGAATCTCTCCTCTCCCTGGAAAATCCTCTCCAGCAACTCTCCTATCCTTCTTCGACCAGTAAAGCACAAGCCTCCTCTTCAAGCCAGAATCAGCTGGCTCATCTCTCCTTTCGGGGCAGGAGAAGACTGGCATGCACTGTCCGCTGTCCTCAGTCTCCTTGGATAGGGATGTGGGACCTGGAATTCAAAAACATGGCCTGCTCTTTGCCTTCTTGTGGGTGGAAGGAAGGGAGCAGTGCCTCATGCTCTCCTCATTCACTCTCTTCTCTCTCCCTCCCCCCACCACACCCAATCGTTTCTCCGCTCCTGCCGATCACATCACTCACAAACTGCTGATCATCTCACTCATATCTCATAGTCTCTTTGATCCCCTCACTCACACCCTGCAGCACTTTTGATTCCCTGACTCACTCTTTCCCCCCTCTTCCCTACACAACCCACAGCCTCTCCAGTCCCTGCATTCACTCTTTTACCATTCCATGTCCCATCACTCACTCTCCTTCCCCTACCTCCAATCCCTTCACTCACTGCTCCTCCCCCAACATCCACTCGTTCACTTTCTTGACCCCTTTCAACCTCTCCAGTGTGATCACCAGCAGCAGAGGTGGCAGGAACTGGGATGACGGCGTGATAAGCAGGAAGCCAACATACTCAGGGGTTGCAGAAGCAGTAGGACTGAAAGGCATTCACCCTGTGTCTTTTTTTTTATTTTTTACCTTGGCTGTTGTCCCTCACAGCCTTCTAAATTGTGCTGGGAAATTGCACGAAAATCAAAGCCATGTGGCTGCTCTTTTCTCAGGGTAAGCAACTCCAACACTCTCTGTTCTTCTCTGTTTTCTCCAAGGGCTGGGGGGGCCATGAATAATACATGCATCTACTGGCTCTGTTCTGTTTCCTCAGGGGAGCCGGAATTGATATACACTGCCTGCTCAGCTCTGCTTTCTTGGGTCCCAGAGAAAAGATGGTAGAACACCATTCTGGGTTGTTCTGCCAGCAATTAAGCCCTTGGTAATGGATACAAACAGGGGTTAAATTAATACACGTTTAAAACTTGTGAGCACTAGTGCAATTCATCAAGGCCAGGGTTGAAGCCTTGACAACTGGCAGTACTGCTTAAAAGTTTCATACTTGTACTAATTTAAACCCTTTTTGTGTTTTTTGCTCTGCAGTCTGCTTCATTATCACCCGTTCCCCTACTGTTTCCTGCAATACAGAAGATGAGGTGGGCAGGGCTGGTGCTTTCATTAGGCCAACTAGATGGTTGCTTAGCGTGCCAAAATTCTGGGGGAGGCAAAATCCCACCAGCACAAGACCCAGAGCCAATACTGCAAAAGAAGAGAGCACTGTGCTGGAGCTACTGCCAATAGATAAGTTGGTGGTCGGGGGTGCATGACTGACGGTTTGCCTAAGGTACCAAGTACTCTTCCACTAGTCCTGGAGATAGGGGGGGCGGGGCTGGATTAGGGATCAGAATAGCTCCTCTTTTTGTGTGCTCCAGGCTCATCCTCTTTCTGTTCCCTGCAGGCTGCTTGAAGGGGAGGGACTGGAGCAGAATACCCCTGCTGCTAAGCCTGAAAAAAAGTGCCGGAACTGCATTCTTGGCCATTAAACCCTGTTTACTACTATTGATTTTATATTTCTTGATTTTTTATGAGGACTGGTGATGTTTCTGGTTTTCCATTGTTGCACTGCAAACAGAGTCTAGCTTGTTGCAGTTCCCAGTTCAGTTTTTGTTAGCATATTTCTATTTATACTTTACAAGCCGTAAAGCCCGTTAAAACGGGCTACATCCCTCTGTCTCTCACCTCCCCCTCATTCTCTCTCCCCTCACTCTTCACCACCCCCCCTCCCCCACCCACTCCTCTCCACCCTCCCTCTCCTCTCACTCAGTCCCCCCTCTCCCTCACTCCCTCCCACTCAGTCCCCCCTCTCCCTCCCCTCCCACTCACTCAGTCCCCCTCTCCCTCCCTCCCTCCCACTCACTCAGTCCCCCTCTCCCTCCCACTCACTCAGTCCCCCTCTCCCTCCCTCCCTCCCTTCACCCACCTCCATTTCCTCCCGGCGCCGTAAGCGCGACTTCCCGCAACCCTCACCCGGCTCCATTAACTCCTCCCGCTCCTGCCGGCAGATCTCGGGGGGGGTCACTCCCGCGCGCGCGGCAGTGACCCCCCCGAGATCTGCCGGCAGATCTGGGGAGGAGAAGCAGCGGCACCGCGCGCGCGGCGCCGCTGCTTCTCCTCCCGCTCCTGCGGCCCCACCGCCATTTTTTTTTTCTGATCGACATCCTTGCCCGCACATGCGCAGTAGAGCTGTGCTCTACTGCGCATTTGCGGGCCGTCGGTCACAGGCCATTTATAAGGTAGATGGTCTCTTTATTCTGTGTTAGTTGAGAGTCTGTCTATGTTCTGCACATGTGACTGAGGTGAGGTATTCTGCTAGCATGTAGGTTTTGAGTAGGGATTTCTAGCAGCCTGGCTTGTTCTGTTTTCCTAATAGGAGGTGTATTGATGTTTTAGGGCCTGGTGTAATATTTGAAGTGTTGCCATTTTATAGGTAAGGTTGATACTGTTTAGTGCTGGCAGTTAGTGCTGTTCTGGTATGGGAGGTTTACTATTTATGTAATTTCTGTTCATTGGGGCTTGAAAAAATGGGCGTTCCGGGGCGGGGCAGTGGGCAGGGCGCCGGCCCGGGGGCATTTCAGGGGCTGGCCGCCGGCAAGGGGGCGTTCCGGGGGCAGGACCGAGGCCTCCGGAACAGCCACCGGGTCGAGGGATGGAGAGCCGGCGCGTGCTAGTTATGCCTGCCCAGAGGCGTAACTTCTCCAACAAAGGTCGGGGGGGTTTAGTTAGGGCTGGGGGGCAGGTTAGATAGGGGAAGGGAGGGGAAGGTGCAGGGGGGCGGAAGGAAAGTTCCTCCGAGGCCGCTCCGATTTCAGAGCGGTCTCGGAGGGAACGGAGGAAGGTTGCTCGGCTCGGCGCGTGCAAGTTGCACAATTGTGCACCCTCTTGCGCGCGCCGGCCCTGGATTTTATAACATGCGCGCGGCTGCGTGCACGTGTTATAAAATCGGGCGTAGATTTGTTCACGCCGGGTTGCGCGAACAAATCTACGCCTGCGCGCATGTTATAAAATCTGGCCCAGAGAGTTCACTTAAACCCTTTGGCTTTGCATCATTCTTAACAATAAAAGTAATACTTATGCTTTTTTTATTTCAATCATGGATTGTAATGAGAAGTGTGTCACACATGTGAGCATTGTCTGTCAGGTGTGCCACAATGGTCTAGAGTCTGGCAGCTAAGATTTTCATGCTAAAAACTGCAGTCGTGTTTGGGCTGCAAAAATACAAGAGAGCAGTACAGTATAGGGGGTGAAATATTTCTATGCAGGAAACAAGAGCAGGATTTGGGAGTGATCATATCTGATGATCTCAAGGTGGCCAAACAAGTGGTTATGGCAACCACAAAAGCCAGAAAGATGCTTGGGTGCTTACGGAGAGGAATGGGCAGCAGAAAAAAAGAGGTGTTACTGTTGTCAAAGCAATGCTGGAAGCACCTGAAGCAGGTAAGAGGATACCTTGTTCCTGGCTGAGTTTTATTGTAATATCAAAACACAGGCAGGATATAAAAACACCAATAGCTGAAAAGTGCAAAATAAGTGTATAACATATATCTCTAGTAAGGGTGTCAGCAAGCTGGGAAGCCAGTGTAAGACCACCTCCGGCTTCGTGGCTTGCTAACACCCTTACTAGAGATATAGAATAGACATATATCAGATATACATTTATTTTGTGCTTGTATAGCCTGATATTGTTTAAGCACAGGATTATTGGGAAATGTCTCTTAGTTGTGGGTTTTATCCTATCCAGGAGAGAGGTCCAGGAGGGTGACAAAGGGATGGAAGTGGGGGGAGCAGGAAGGAGCCACCTTAAAAATTAAGAAAAACTGTGGAAGGGGGCAGGCCCCCCCCCCCCCCCCCCCCAGCTGAAGTCCTGCTACATTTTCTTTTTTTACAATTCAGAGAGGATTTGGGAGGGTGGGATACTTGGCTGGGCAGGGTCTTTTGTGAAATTTGCTGGGAAGGGGAGGGGGGAATCAGACTGCAGGCCCATACAACACCTTTTTGTCTCCAAATAGTGCCACTTAACAGGATATTTTTTGAAGATATCTGGTTAAGTAGCAAGTTATCTGGCCACACAAAGCAAATAACTTTTAACAACTAACCAGTTATATTCAAACACAGCTGATTAGATTTTAAAGTTATCCAGCTCTATGTAGCTGGATAATTTTAGGTGACTATATATTCAGCAGGATATTGTTGCGTCCGTCGGGGCTAGACGGCTTCGCCCCATTTGCCTCACATTATTCACGGCTCCTCACACCTAGGAAAGATGGCTACTGCCGCGTCTACAGGCCAACCTCTCTGGCATCCCTGGAACGGCTATGGTGCTGCCTCCCGCCATGATCCTCCCAGGTACCTACTAGGGTGCTTGCGTGCGCACGCCACCCACATCTTTAGGCAACCCTTGGCGCGAACCTCGGGGGCGTACCCCTTTACCGACGTCACGCCGTCCGGGTATATAACATCTATTATTTTGCTAGCTCATCGAGTTAGCGAGGACTTGATTCCGGATACGTTCCATTCCTGTCTACGCTACTCTGCCGCTTCCGTGCTGCCGCTGGAAGCTTTCTCTCTGCCCTTCGGGGTAACTGCTAACCTGGGTACCCGCTCCTCGGGGGCCCTCTGCTTTATTTCAGGTGCCTTACAGGGAACAGGTACTCGCTCCTCGAGGGCCTGCTCTCCCTGCCTCAGTGCCTGCACTTACTTCTACAACCTGGTGGAATCGCCTATCTACAGCAAACACCTAGTGAGTACTCTTAACTCTCAGTCTATCTCATCCACAGTACTTCCTCGCTGGGAAACCTGCTTCGGAACCTCCCAATACCAACGAGGTGAGAAGCGCTCCCTCTGCTGAGGTCCCTGAGACTGCAACTACCAGACTGCCTCACTACTGCCACCTCTGGTGGCACTCTTCAAAGCTGTTTAATAAAGAACTGTGTTTGTGCGTTCTGAGTCTAGCCTAGTACTGTGGCTCCTCACGGGGCTCCTCCCCGTGGCCGTGGTCATCTGCCACAGTACCCAAGGATCCACCCAAACACCGCTCATTCATAACAGATATTTGGCCCACTGTTGCATCTGTCGGTCGCAGACGGCTGCAACCGCTCTGCCTCACCTCTCTTTTACCTTTTTCCTCCTCCCTCCTCCCTGGGAAGGATGGCTGCCTCCGGTGCTGAATGCCAAAACCCTCGGCGTCTCCGACACAGCATGGGCGTTCCTGTCCGCCATGCTCCTTCCTGAGGCCTCCTAGGCGCGCGCGTGCACACCACCTACGCTTTTGAATACGTCATGGCGGGAACCTCGGGGGCGTCCCCACCACATGACGTCAGTACCTCCGGGTATTTAAACTTCCGCTCCGTTATAGCCCAACGAGTTAGCAAGGTTTTGCTACTCTGACTGCTTCTAAACTGCTCGCTTGGATTCCTCTTTACCCTTCGGGGTAACTTGCTCCTACAGAAGTTCTGGGTACCCGCTCCTCAGGGGGCCTCTTGCTTCTATCTGCCCTTCGGGGTTCAACTACCTAACCTAGGACACCCACGCCTCAAGGGTCCTATCTACTTTCTTCCAGGATCCTTCGGCGCTCCTAGGTACTCACTCCTCGAGGGCCTATCCTGCTCAGGGTATCCTGCATCTCGGACCTCGGGTCCCTCTCTCCATTCTTCTACCAAGGAAGTTACCAGCAGTGCCACTCTGTGAGTATCGCTACTCTCCAGCTCTCCTTATTCTACCCTTCAGGTTCGGCTTATCCCGCGCTGCGGAACACTACCCAACCCTGCTACATCTGCGTGAGACCATCATCTATAGAGACTGTCTGAGCGTACTGTGATATCGCTGGCCTACAGTACTATCCCTTCCTTGAAGCAAGATTCAACTTACATAAGCAGTACAATAAAGCTTTCTTCTCTCAGTGTCTGCTTACTAGAGTCTAGCCTATCACTGTGGTTCCCCACGGGGCCCCTCCCTGTGGGAGGAGTCATCGCCACTTCGACCAAGAGTCCACAGTATGCCACAAACTCAACACCCACTAAATATTCAGGACAAGTTATCCGGCTAACTTTAGCAGGATAACTTGCCTGCTCACTGGCTTACTGAATATTGACCCATCCATATCTTCATTAAGTGCCATAATGTCTATCTCTCCATTCTTATTTCTCAGACTTCTGGTATTTGCATACAGGCATTTTAGTGTAAATCTTTTTATTGAGGAATACCAACATTTTAAAGTATGTTTTTTATTTGTATTTATATTCACAGCCTACTTATTAGCAGATAATGCAGGCAGTGCTCTTTGTTGAAATCCATCTGGTTTACTTCAGGCTTCCTATCGGATATTCTACCTTTCCTGTTTTGCCAGTATCTTTTGAAGATACCTCCCTCTGAACCATATGTTTCCCATGATCCACTTTAAAAGTTGCTCTACCTTCTTTTTAAATGTTACCACCATCAGCCAGGTTGCACTCTAGTTAAGGTGAACCCCATCCTGTTGAAACAGATTCCCCCTTCCCCAGAATGTTGCCCAATTTCTAATAAATTTAAAGCCCTCTTCCCTGCACCATCATTTATTTATTTATTTTACAAATCTCATGAATGTATTAATACTCTGGAGCTCAGCCTGCCTCTGGGGTCCTGCATGTGAAATGGTGGGCATTTCTGTTTTCTACTACTATTTGTTGCCTCCCAATCAGCCAGTTTTTAACCCAGTTAATCACTTTAGGGCCCATACCTAGAGCACTCAGTTTGTTTATAAGTAGCCTATGTGGAACCATATTGGTGGCCTTGCTGAAATTCAAGTACTATACTTCTAACTCTCTGGTCATCAGCATACTTGGGAACTTTTGATTTCTAGTCAGTCTGAGAATGTTGTGGATGTGGGGGTGGGGGACAAGAAAGCAAACGTTCTCCTCTTTCATGAGCACACACTCTCATACACTCCCATACTCTCCCACAAACATAAGAACATAAGAAAATGCCATACTGGGTCAGACCAAGGGTCCATCAAGCCCAGCATCCTGTTTCCAACAGTGGCCAATCCAGGCCATAAGAACCTGGCAAGTACCCAAAAACTAAGTCTATTCCATGTAACCATTGCTAATGGCAGTGGCTATTCTCTAAGTGAACTTAATAGCAGGTAATGGACTTCTCCTCCAAGAACTTATCCAATCCTTTTTTAAACACAGCTATACTAACTGCACGAACCACATTCTCTGGCAACAAATTCCAGAGTTTAATTGTGCGTTGAGTAAAAAAGAACTTTCTCCGATTAGTTTTAAATGTACCCCATGCTAACTTCATGGAGTGTCCCCTAGTCTTTCTACTATCCGAAAGAGTAAATAACCGATTCACATCTACCCGTTCTAGACCTCTCATGATTTTAAACACCTCTATCATATCCCCCCTCAGTCGTCTCTTCTCCAAGCTGAAAAGTCCTAACCTCTTTAGTCTTTCCTCATAGGGGAGTTGTTCCATTCCCCTTATCATTTTGGTAGCCCTTCTCTGTACCTTCTCCATCACAATTATATCTTTTTTGAGATGCAGCGACCAGAATTGTACACAGTATTCAAGGTGCGGTCTCACCATGGAGCGATACAGAGGCATTATGACATTTTCCGTTTTATTCATCATTCCTTTTCTAATAATTCCCAACATTCTGTTTGCTTTTTTGACTGCCGCAGCACACTGAACCGACGATTTCAATGTGTTATCCACTATGACACCTAGATCTCTTTCTTGGGTTGTAGCACCTAATATGGAACCCAACATCGTGTAATTATAGCATGGGTTATTTTTCCCTATATGCATCACCTTGCACTTATCCACATTAAATTTCATCTGCCATTTGGATGCCCAATTTTCCAGTCTCACAAGGTCTTCCTGCAATTTATCACAATCTGCTTGTGATTTAACTACTCTGAACAATTTTGTGTCATCTGCAAATTTGATTATCTCACTCGTCGTATTTCTTTCCAGATCATTTATAAATATATTGAACAGTAAGGGTCCCAATACAGATCCCTGAGGCACTCCACTGTCCACTCCCTTCCACTGAGAAAATTGCCCATTTAATCCTACTCTCTGTTTCCTGTCTTTTAGCCAGTTTGCAATCCACAAAAGGACATCGCCACCTATCCCATGACTTTTTACTTTTCCTAGAAGCCTCTCATGAGGAACTTTGTCAAACGCCTTCTGAAAATCCAAGTATACTATATCTACCGGTTCACCTTTATCCACATGTTTATTAACTCCTTCAAAAAAGTGAAGCAGATTTGTGAGGCAAGACTTGCCCTGGGTAAAGCCATGCTGACTTTGTTCCATTAAACCATGTCTTTCTATATGTTCTGTGATTTTGATGTTTAGAACACTTTCCACTATTTTTCCTGGCACTGAAGTCAGGCTAACCGGTCTGTAGTTTCCCGGATCGCCCCTGGAGCCCTTTTTAAATATTGGGGTTACATTTGCTATCCTCCAGTCTTCAGGTACAATGGATGATTTTAATGATAAGTTACAAATTTTTACTAATAGGTCTGAAATTTCATTTTTTAGTTCCTTCAGAACTCTGGGGTGTATACCATCCGGTCCAGGTGATTTACTACTCTTCAGTTTGTCAATCAGGCCTACCACATCTTCTAGGTTCACTGTGATTTGATTCAGTCCATCTGAATCATTACCCATGAAAACCTTCTCCATTACGGGTACCTTCCCAACATCCTCTTCAGTAAACCCCGAAGCAAAGAAATCATTTAATCTTTCATGCTCACTCTCATGACTCTCATTCTCCCACACGTACACTTTCTCTTACACACACGTGCTCACATACACTCTTACTCTTCAATCTCCCACATGCACACTGTCTCACTCACACACACTCCTTCACAGACACAAATGCCCACTCACACGCACACACACATATATGCTCACAGACACACAACACATATACACACATGCCTACTCATCCTCTCTCTCTCAGCCCTGAACCCACCAGTGGCAGCTGCCTCCTCCTCCTTTGGGCCTGTACAGCTGATGTGAATCCTCCTCTTTCTACTGGCTACATGGACCTTCTGCTGGCTGCCCAGACCAACATTGCCACTACTGCAGCTTCCAGCCATGCAGACTGATGCTAATATGCAGCCACTAATGGCCAACAGGACTACTTCTCCCTTTTCAGCCACATACCAATGCTCCTCCTTCTGCTCACCCACATGGACCCTGGTGACTTCCTTTTCCAGGATCCATGCAGGGTCCTTAGCTCTGCACCCAGAGTTTTTCCTTGTTCACCCAGAGATCCAAATCCAGAGAGTTCCCAAATATAGTTATCAATTATTGTTTTGGTCTCTACTACCACCTCCACAAGTGTCATGTTATAGACAGTCACGAGCTGGTTATTTAGGTATAACTAGGCCCCATCCCAGAAAAACTTGACCAAATAGTCTGAACATGAAAACAGAGCTTTATTGTCTCTTTTGGGGGCCACATAATCTTTGCTAAGAACTTTATTAACACAGCTTTTAACTGAATAATATACTCCTCATCACATTTGAAAAGGCATTCCAGGAATCCACCACCTTTTCCATGAAAAAATATTTCATGGCATTGTTCCTTAGTCTATCCTTCTTGGAGTTTCATATCATAACCCCTCATTCTACCACTTTTTTTTCTACTGAAAAAGATTTCTCTCTTGTGAACTATTTATACCTTTCGGGTATTTATATGGCTCTCTTTTTTTTAAACTTTATTTATACATTGTGGGGGTCATTTTCAAAGGAGTTACGCATGTAAATGTGACATACTATCGTAGCAATTTTCAAAAGCTATTTACTCGAGTAAAGTGCACTTACTTGAGTAAATCCTATGGACAATTCAATGGCATATATTGTAGCAATTTTGAAAAGCCCACTTACTTGAGTAAAGTGTATTTACTCGAGCAAAAACCAGTTTTGCTCGAGTAAATGCTTTTTAAAATCTACCCCTGTGAGCACAGAGCAAAACCAGAAAACAATATGCAAGCATTCTTAATAAGCATACAATTCAGAGTACTCACAACCATTTGAAAGTAACAGAAAGTAACGTAAGCGTTACATGACACAAACACGAGACAATTGCACACATCCATTCATACATCCACTCCAATGAAATACATAGACCATATAGATAAAAAGTCACCTAAACCAGATAGTAATAAGTGTATATCAATATTATGGTCCCCACTGAGTATTGTAACCCAATACTCAAAATTTATCTTGCATGTCAATAGGTAACAATCCAAAGAATTTGGCCCATGCGCTAGGATAATTGTTAGGCAGAGACTGTTGTGTAAATTATGGCACCTAATTGTTCAATGTTTTTCCATTCAGCCATAAAAGTCCTCCATAAATGAAAAGATGGAGACTTCTGTTGTAACCAATACTTAAGAATGGTAAGGTAAGCCATAAATAACGCCACAAAAATACATTTTCGATATCCTTTAGAAATGGGCAGATTAAACAATATTAGTCAACCATCAAACGACGGCCGCCATCATAGAGAAAATCACTTCCCAGAAGGGAAAAAGTAAGTGGCATAGAAGAAATTTATGGATAAGGGAACCCTTTTCTATTTTACATCTATTGAACATATCATTTGCAGTGCTACCAAATTTAAAGGCTTTTACATTGAAAACATATCTATGATGCAAAAGTTAAAAAAAACCATATCCTGATATTTAGCATCTAAGGATAACCTAGAGGTATATTCAAAGCACTGTTGAATCTGTAAAGTAGAGACTGTATACCCCAAAGAGTGAGTCCAATATTGTGCTAAGGCTAGTAAAGAGTCATTAGTAATCTTCTGGAAACGTAGTTCGCACCAAACAAAATACTTATTCTTCTTGTTTTCTCCTAGAAGACGAAGTATGGAAACCAATGCAGTAGGACAAAATAAATCTGCAGAATTCTTCAGGATACTCCGCACATAATGCCTGGCTTGAAGAAAGGCATAAAATTGTGTTTCGGGCAGATTATAGTGGTCTTGCATTTGTTGAAAAGAATAGATAGTGTTGGTATCAGAGCAATAAAGATATGAAACATCTGCTATATCCCTTGTGTTCCATTCTTTGAATACCTGTTGCAGTTGGGGACTGCAGTCAGGATAGTGGACCCTTGGGCCGGTCTACCCAGGGAGGCAGGGTAGGCCGGGAGGCGGAGCCACAGGCTAGCGGTGTTCACCCGGGAACCAGAAACCCCCCAGGAGGAGCCCGTAGGGTCCTGGAACCTTGGGACTTAGGAGAACGCTCAGAGTCTATAAACAGAGAAAGCCTGGGCAGAGGGTGTAGCAAGAAAGTCCAAAGAGAACACAAAGTCTGTAGGCCAGCAATGCTGGTAGAGAACCGGCTGAAGGTAGGACAGCGGGCAGCAACAACACCTGTGGCAAGTTGGCCCGTGCGGCAGGAGTTGAAGACAGGCTGTGAACTGGAGCTGGCTGTAGACTTGAACAGAGTCTGTAGCTGGCTGTGAACCGGAGCAGGCTGAAGACTGGAACGGAGTCTGTAGCTGGCTGTGAACCGGAGCAGGCTGAAGACTGAAACGGAGTCTGTAGCTGGCTGTGAACCAGAGCAGGCTGAAGACTGGAACGGGGCCTGCAGCTGGCTGCGACCCGGAGCAGGCTGAAGCGGAGCCAGGAACGGGCCAGGGTCAGAGGCAGGCGGCAAGCTGAAGCGAAGTCAGGAACGGTCCAAGGTCAGAGGCAGGCGGCAAGCTGAAGCGAAGTCAGGAATGGTCCAAGGTCGGAGGCAGGCGGCAAGCTGAAGCGAAGTCAAGGCGATCCAAAGGTCAAGTCAGGAGCGAGGAACAGACGAAAGCGCAACTCAGAACTACTAGGCAGTAGTGAACCTCGTTGCAAGGCAAGGAGAAGGCGTCTGGACGCCGGTTAAATCAGGCTTAGGGCGTGGCGTCGTTAGCACAGGCGGGGCCAGACTTCCGGGAGCTGTGCGCATATAGTGTGCGTCCTCACGCGCGTGCGAGGCAGCGGGGAGACGGGCAAGCAATGGCGGACGCCATGAGGAACCGGCAGAGCTGCAGGGGTCCCGGGCGTACGGAACGCGGCGTTTCCAGTAGTGGAGGTGAGCCCTGTTCAGGGAAAGAGAAGGGGAAGCGGTGGAGACCGCAACAATACCCCACCCAACAAGCCCGGTTCAAAGGACATAGTACCCTGCAGGGGGAGGAAACTAGAAATATTATGAGAAGATCCCCACCATTTATGTACTTAGTGCCAAGCCACCAAACCAATCTAAATAAACAGCAACTCTGTAGACTTGCAGGCAGTTCTGAGTCTTCTACATGAAGAAGTACTCCTGGGCAAATTCTGCACACAAAAATTTAAAATTTTGCGCACAAAAACTTAAAATTCTGCATACTTCATATTGGTCAAAATAACACAATACTTAAAGATGCAGAATTTTAAATATTTTTAGCAGAATTTCCCTAGAAGTTCACTGTAAGATGTCTCTTCCACCCTCTCTCCCTGCTCTCCTGGCCAGTCTCCTTTCACTTTGCCCTCTCAGGCCCCAACTACTCCACCTGCCACTATCTCTCCCCTCCCCCTCTAGGCTCAATTCCTTCCACTCTATCTCCACTCCCAGAGTTTGACCCCTCTCTCAGTACTGCCCCTCACACAGGCTCTCTCTGTCCCTCTCACTCTCACACACACACACACACACACACACATACAGGCTCCCTCTTTCTAGTATACATACACATCCCCTCATACAAACTCCCTCTCTCTCTCTTGCACACACACATCCCCTCATACAGGCTTTCTCTCTCTCATGCACACACACACACACATCCCCTCATACAGACTCCCCCTCTCTCTTTCACACATACACACACACACACACACACCCACCCTTATATAGGCTCCCGCTCTCACACGCACACCCTCATACAAGTTCCCTCTCTCTCTCACACACATACCCTCATACAGTCTCTTTTTCTCTCTCACACATACATCCTCACACAGGCTACCTCTGTCTCTCTCTCTCACATACCTGTACACACTGGCTCCCTCTCTTGCTTACCCCCCTACACATAGGCTACCTCTCTCTCTCTCTCTCACACACACACACACACACACACACACATACACATCCCTTCATATTGGCTCTCTTTCTTACACACACACACACACCCTCACACAGTCTCCCTCTCTCACAAACAAGCACCCTCACATACACACAATCCCTTTTTCACACACACTAGCTCCCAATCTTTCACACATATACACACTCCTTCACAAACTCCTCACATAGGCTCCCTTTCTCTGGCACCCACATCCATACACCCTCACACATGCTGTCTCTCACCCCCCCCCCCCCCCCCCCAGGCTCTCAGTCTTACACACACACACACACACACACACTCACCGTGGCCTGCTCCTTTTTCCCTATGAGTGGGACAGCCTCTGCTTGTGGCATGCCGGGGCCTGTTCCTTTTTTGCTGTGAGTGAAGACCATCCCACTCACGGCAAAAATAAAGTAGGCCCAGGTTGCCATGAGCTGTCTTGCTCATGGCACACGGGGGCCTGCCAAATTCTATGCAGATTCTGCGCAGCTGCGCAAGAGGGGAATTGCCACAGACTAAAGAAGGCCAAGAAGTGAAAGAGGATATACTTTAGAAGCAATCAAATTTGGAGTGCAGAATTAGTAGGAAGAGGTGTACCATTCCCATAAAAAATGTAATTGGCTTGTCAAATTGTAAAATCAAAAATTGAGAAGATTAAGACCCCCAAAACATCTAGGTTTGGTTAGTGTCGAAGGACTAACACGAGCCCTTTTCCCACACTAAATAAATTGACTCAGCATAGATTTAAGAGCAGTAATATCTCTATTATGTAACCAGCATGGTACTATTTGGAGCTTATATAAACATTTTGGAAAAAGAACCATTATTGTACTACTAAATATATTAAAACAATATAGTCTACCTGTCTTCTGCAGCACCCAAACCCCCAAATATTTAATTTTCCCTTCAGCCCAACTTAAAGGAAACTCACCTGGCCACTGTAACCTCGTAGTATCTTGAATTGGTAACACCTCAGATTTAGAAAGATTAATTTTTAACCTAGCCAATTGTCCAAAACCATGAAATAGTTGAAGCACATGAGAAAGCGAACTGCAGATTACCCAAAAATAATGTCATCCGCAAACAAATTTGACAATCACTGCTGCCAAGTGTAAGCCCACAAATAGATGGAGATTCCTTAATTTTTAGCGTAAGAGGTTCAATGGTCAATAAGTACAACAATGGAGATAGGGGCAACCCTGTCTGGTTCCAGTTACTAGCGGAAACTTATCCGAGACACATCCATTCACTCGTAGCTTTTATAGCTGTTTAATCCAAGAGAGAAACTGAGCTGGTGTGCCAGACTTCTCCAAAACCCAAAACATATATTCCCATTGAACTTTATCAAAGGCTTTTTCTGCATCCAGACTAGCCACAATACCCAGGCTATTATCAGGAGTTGGGAAATACAAAGCTTCTAAGAGCTTGCGAATGTTACAAACCCCATGTCTCCCTTTAACAAATCCAGTTTGATCTCTGGGTATCAGGATGGGTACCCAATCTTCTAGGCAAAATGGAAGCCAATATTTTAACTTCTACATTAATTAAAAAGGTCTGTAGGAACCAGGGTCTAATGAAGCCTTTCCTTTTTTAGGAAGGATGGTAATGAGAGAATGATTCATACCAAATGGAGAAGAAGCAGACACCTTACAATGATTACACATGTTCAGTAAGGGAGAAAGAACAGAACCTTGAAGATCTTAAAATATTCAGTCCCCAGCCTATCCAATCTGGGAACCTTAGCTAACTGTAAATGCTGAATAGTATATTGTCCCTTCAGAGACGTTAGAGGAGAATTCAGATATTGCTCTTGTGCTTCCGTCAACCCAGGCAACATAAGATTTCTAAAAAAAAATCTTCCCGAACTCCTTCACTCCTGGGCTTAGCCGGATATATGTCTGCATAGAATTGTATCAAGATATCTGAAATATCTTTAGTATCAGAAACAACCACATTGTGCCAATTTCTCATGGGGCAAATAAAATGTTGTGGTTTGGCGCTATGTACCAAATGAGATAGAAATTTACCATCTTTATTACCATAATGAAACAATTTAATACAAAAGCCATAGTAGGATTTCATGGCTCTTTGATGTGACAATTGGTTCAATGTATGTCTGAGATCAGCCACCTGTACCTTAACCGCATTTTGTAGGGAAGAGATATGCACTGCCTTAAGATTGGACAACTCCTCATTGAGCCGCAAGATTTCATGATCTCTAAAGTTTATTCTGTCCGATGGAGTAAGCAATTATGGCACCTCTCATAACAGCCCTCCTGGCCTCCCATAAGACATCTGGGTTAAAATTAAACTCCAAGTATTTCTCCCATTTGCGCATAAGGTAAAATCACTTTTCTCTTTGCACAAATGCAAAGAGAAAAGTGGATAACAAACCTCAACTAAATAGGTCACAAAAGGAGTCCAGGAACAGCAGTAACCTGAGCAAAGAAAGCTGGAAAGCTATGAGCACAAATGCTCGTAGTTTGGGTAATAAAATCCCAGAGCTGCAAGCCCTAATGGTGGAGGCGGACTTGGACATTGTTGCTGTCACGGAAACATGGTTTACGGAATATCATGACTGGGATACGGCAATACCAGGCTATAACTTGTTAAGGAAGGACAGAGAGGATAGGAAAGGGGGAGGAGTGGCTCTATATGTCAGAAACAATATCCAAGCATCTGAGCTGCAAGGAAGATGGGGCAAAGAAGAAGCACTATGGGCAGACTTAAAAAAAGATGGGGCATCCATTTTTATTGGAGTGGTTTACAGGCCTCCAAACCAAAAGGAAGAGCTGGACAGAGATCTGATTGAAGACATCCACAGGATAGCAAAGAAAGGAGAAGTGGTGATCGTTGGAGACTTTAATATGCCAGATGTAGACTGGAGAATCCCATCTGCAGAATCTAAAAATAGTAGAGAAATAGTAGATGCCCTGCAAGTAGCTTTATTCAAACAAATGGTAATGGAACCCACGAGAGAAGGAGCTATACTCGACTTAGTGCTCACTAATGGAGATAATGTCTCAGACGTCCAGGTGGGTGCCCACCTCAGCACCAGTGATCATCAAACGGTATGGTTTAATATCACAAAAAGGACACGGAAAAGAAGCACAAAAACCCAAGTTTTGATGTTCAAAAACACAGACTTTGATGAAATGGGGAAGTACCTGGAGGAAGAACTAAAAGGCTGGGAAAACGAGAGAGATGTGGATCAACAATGGACCAATCTAAAAGGAGCAATCACCAAGGCAACTAATCTATATGTTAGAAAAGTAAAGAAAAGCAAAAGAAAAATGATACCTATCTGGTTCTCAAAGGAGGTGGCTGACAAAATAAAGGCTAAAAGAACAGCATTCAAGAAATATAAAAGATCCCAAAAGGAGGAACACAAAGAAGAATATCTGGTAGAACTGAGGGAGACAAAGAAATTAATCAAGATGGCAAAAAGTCAAGCGGAAGAGAGGATTGCCAAAGAGGTAAAGAGTGGTAACAAAACATTTTTCAGATATATCAGTGAAAAGAGAAAAGTTCAAAATGGTATAGTGAAATTGAAAGGTGGAAAGGATCAATGCGTGGAGAGAGACGAAGAAATGGCAGAAATATTAAATGAATACTTCAGTTCTGTGTTCACTAAAGAGGACCCTGGAGAAGGACCGACACTAGTTAACAAGAAACTGGAGGGGAATGGAGTAGATGTAACTCCATTTACAGTAGAAAATGTATGGGAAGAGCTGGTGAAACTGAAAGTGGACAAAGCCATGGGGCCTGATGAAGTTCATCCCAGAATACTGAGGGAGCTCAGAGATGTGCTGGCGGGTCCGCTGTGTGACCTATTCAATAGATCCCTAGAAACGGGAGTGGTGCCGAATGATTGGAGGAGAGCGGTGGTGGTCCCGCTTCACAAGAGTGGGAACAGAGAAGAGGCTGGTAACTACAGACCGGTTAGCCTCACTTCGGTGGTGGGAAAAGTAATGGAGTCACTGTTGAAAGAGAGAATAGTGAACTATCTACAGTCGGGAGAATTGCTGGACCAGAGGCAGCATGGATTCACCATTGGAAGATCCTGTCAGACAAATCTGATTGACTTTTTTGACTGGGTAACCAAGGAATTGGATCGAGGAAGAGCACTCGATGTCATCTACTTGGATTTCAGCAAAGCTTTTGACACTGTCCCGCACAGGAGACTGGTGAATAAAATGAGAAGCTTAGGAGTGAGTGCCAAGGTGGTGGCCTGGATTGCAAACTGGTTGACGGACAGAAGACAATGTGTGATGGTAAATGGAACTCTCTCTGAAGAGAGAGCGGTTTTAAGCGGTGTACCGCAGGGATCGGTGTTGGGACCGGTCCTTTTCAATATCTTTGTGAGCGACATTGCGGAAGGGATAGAAGGTAAGGTATGTGTTTTTGCGGATGACACTAAGATCTGCAACAGAGTGGACACGTCGGAAGGAGTGGAGAGAATGAGACGGGATTTAAGGAAGATGGAAGAGTGGTCGAAGACATGGCAGCTGACATTCAATGCCAAGAAGTGCAAAGTCATGCATATGGGGAGTGGAAATCCGAATGAACTGTATTCGATGGGGGGAGAAAGGCTGATGTGCACGGAGCAGGAGAGAGACCTTGGGGTGATGGTGTCTAATGATCTGAAGTCGGCGAAACAATGTGACAAGGCGATAGCTAAAGCCAGAAGAATGCTGGGCTGCATAGAGAGAGGAATATCGAGTAAGAAAAGGGAAGTGATTATCCCCTTGTACAGGTCCTTGGTGAGACCTCACCTGGAGTATTGTGTTCAGTTCTGGAGACCGTATCTCCGAAGAGACAGAGACAAGATGGAGGCGGTCCAGAGAAGGGTGACCAAAAAGGTGGAAGGTCTTCATCAAATGACTTATGAGGAGAGATTGAAGAATCTAAATATGTACACCCTGGAGGAAAGGAGGAGCAGAGGTGATATGATACAGACTTTCAGATACTTGAAAGGTTTTAATGATCCAATGACAACGACAAACCTTTTCCATAGGAAAAAAATCAGCAGAACCAGGGGTCACGATTTGAAGCTCCAGGGAGGAAGATTCAGAACCAATGTCAGGAAGTATTTCTTCACGGAGAGGGTGGTGGATGCCTGGAATGCCCTTCCGAAGGAAGTGGTGAAGACCAGAACTGTGAAGGACTTCAAAGGGGCGTGGGATAAACACTGTGGATCCATAAAATCAAGAGGCCGTCAATAAAGAGTGGGTGGCTCGCCAGAATGACGGCTACTGCCTGGAGATAATACCCTTATTCAATAAACATACACATGGTTACTGTGACTCCAACATCACTCTAAGCTACAACAGCAAGAGGAAATGTGGAAAAAAGGATTCGCACTCACAAAGTGGGGAGTAGCTGGCTTGTTACGGCGGTTACTACCCCAAACCAAATAAGCCTGATACTTCACTTTCAATACATATCCAGCATAGCTCTCTGCTTCAACTGCAGGGGAGAAGAAAAACTGATACTTCACGCATAGCTCTCTGCTTCAACGGCAGGGGAGAAGAAAAACTGATACTTCACGCATATCCAGCATAGCTCTCTGCTTCAACGGCAGGGGAGAAGAAAAAAGGATTCGCACTCACAAAGCGGGGAGTAGCTGGCTTGTTACGGCGGTTACTACCCCAAACCAAATAAGCCTGATACTTCACTTTCAATACATATCCAGCATAGCTCTCTGCTTCAACGGCAGGGGAGAAGAAAAACTGATACTTCACGCATAGCTCTCTGCTTCAACGGCAGGGGAGAAGAAAAACTGATACTTCACGCATATCCAGCATAGCTCTCTGCTTCAACGGCAGGGGAGAAGAAAAAAGGATTCGCACTCACAAAGCGGGGAGTAGCTGGCTTGTTACAGCGGTTACTACCCCAAACCAAATAAGCCTGATACTTCACTTTCAATGCATATCCTGCTTCAACCGCAGGGGAGAAGAAAAACTAATACTTCACGCATATCCAGCATAGCTCTATACTTCAACGGCAGGGGAGAAGAAAAACAACCAATAAGGGCTGAATAACACAGTCTGGGTAAAACAAATAAACATGGGTGTAGCTTGCTTATTGCGGCGGTTACTACCCCTACTACCCCTAACTAATCAAGCTTGATATTTCACTTGGTTGCAGCTCCATCACTGCTCTCTACATTAATGGTGGGGGTGGAAGGGAAATAGAACCAAAGAGCTAAGAGAAACAGATAAGTATGAGAAAAAAATGTGAAGCTTGCTGGGCAGACTGGATGGGCCGTTTGGTCTTCTTCTGCCGTCATTTCTATGTTTCTATGTTTCTAGGTAGATTTTAAAATCCTTATGATACAAACCAGGTTTAACGCGCCATTTAAACACTGGTGAGGAGGGGAGACAATTGTATCTGTAAAGTTATCGGTACATGATCAGACAGGAGAAAATTCCCAATAGACGCCTTAATCACTTTGGAAAATAGAGCACATGAAATTAACAATCAATACAGGAATAACTCTGATGTGTCTGAATAAAACGAAAAATCTAGTTCACAGGGATGTAAATCCCTCCAAACATCTAAAAGTTGAAGTTCCTTCAAGAGGAAGGGCACACAAGTAAATGGCAAATGTTTCCCAGATAAACGTAGAGGCTTGGCATCTACACTCAGGTCAGCTAAAGAATTAAAATCTCCACCTAAGATGACCAAATGGTCTGGAAATTGAGCAATCAAAGCTAAAATTTGAATGAAAAATATGTACTTTGACTCGGCTATTTATGTACTTATCTATTGTATATAGTTTTGATGATATGTATATAGTGATTTTGCTGTTCTCAGTTTTATGTAAGGGCCCTGCCCAAAAGTTAACCTGTTTGCAATGTTATATGTAAGGGTTCTGCCCAATGGTTCCTGTTTAATTGTAAACCGATACGATGTGTGAACGGCTATCGGTATAAAAAAGACATTAAATAAATAAATAAATAAATAAATAAATAAATAAATGTGATCAGGTATATTGGGAGCATATATATTACAAAAAAGGATTTTTTTATGGTCCACTTCCCCCACAACCAAAATATATCTGCCTTTGGGGTCAGTAAATACTTTATCTGATATAAATGGAAAGGTCTTGTGCATTAAAATAATGACCCCGCTATGTCAGCAGTTATAGGCAGAAACATTTTTTAACTCACCCAGTCCGCCTTCAACTTTTGAAGTTCAGATGATGATAAATGTGTCTCCTGCAAGAAAACCACCTGAGCATGGTCTTTCTTAAAAGAAGACAACAATTTCTTTCCTCTTTATTGGCGAATGAATGCCATTAACATTCAATGAAAAAATATTAAGATTAGCCATTGTACTGTAAAAAGAAAACTATAGCTAATACCAGATTTGTCAATCAGTAGCTAGAGTGCTCCTAAGCACAAGCACCCCAACCAAGAATTTGAAACATCCATATGAAGCAAAAGGAGAACCACCACAAAGCTTGAAAATCATTCACACATACATTAATCCGACAAACAAACACAAATACACCACAGATTACCAAACTCCAAGGAACTATACTGTCCTACTGAATCCACACACCGTTCAGCAGGAAGCATACCCTAGGGCCATTTTAAAGAACCCCATATGTAATTAAAACAAAATAGGTCCCAGAAGGAGATAATAAGAATGAAATGAAATCTGTAATCCAAATGTCCAAGATCAGTTCAACAGCTTATATACTCGGTCCAGTGTTGGGGACATCAACCCCACAGGCATTGTGGTCTAGATGCTGAGGCAAACAGGGTAATCAAAGGAAAAATGCTCATGTCAAAATGAAGATATCTAGGGACAGTTATCGGTCCAGACATTGGCAGGAATCACCACCTTTCAATAGAACTGGAGAGAAACTGGACACTGTATCTTTATATAGACAGTCATGATCATCTCCAGGTAACGAACAATAACAAATAGTGTAAAACTAAAGTCTCACAGCTAATTTCACAGTGATCTGCAAAATCACATGCAGCTCATCATACTTGATATGAGATACAAAGAATACAGAGAAAAATGCCAATATCATCTGCACTAGTCAATATCAGCTTGTCCGCCGCACCGACCATTTAGTCACATCAAAATCTTCTGCAGCTCTTAGGACAAGTCAGCACAGAGTATCAGTGGTTAGAGCAGTGGGCTATGAACCAGGAGCCCAGGGTTTGAGTCCTGCTGTCACTCCTTGTGACCTTGGGCAAGTCACTTTACTCTCCATTGCCTCAGGTACAAAACTTAGATTGTAAACCCTCTGGGGATAGGGAAATATCTACAGTACCTGAATGTAAACCGGTGTGATATCTCAGATCAAATGTCAGTATTTAATAAATAAAGAAAAAAAACATTGACATGGTTTTTAAATATTCACTTCTTTGTTCAGAAAAAAATGGAAATTATGAGGAAAAAGAAGGCATAAAATGGCAAGCAGATCAAACTCACATTTGTAGTGCGTCATCAAAGTGGCAAGAACTCTTCACGCAGCTATTTACAATAGCAAAAACTGGAAACCCAAAACAACTCTTTATTAGTCAAATATTTCTAATAAAGATCTTTGCCAAACATCGAACAGTTCTTCACAAATGGGATTATTTCAAAGACTGCATATATTTATCAATGTCATCTTTGCTACTCAGCATGATCGGGTCTGCTGCACCTGTGGCACCAAAAATCTTAAACGTTGCTGGAAACAGAACTGTGAAGCATATGCCTTTATTGCAAACAGGATTAAGGGCCCTCTGGTTAACCAAACCTTTCGCTGAATAATCGTTAAACAAAAAAGGCTTGCTGCCCTTAAATTCCAGAGTTTTCAGTTTCTTATAAATCAGCATAATATTAGCATAGTTCAGAATTCTTACCACAACAGGCTTTGGGCAACCATTGAGATCTCCAATTGGGCCCACCCGGTGTACTCTTTCAACTAAAACAGATTCCGTTTCTAAAGATAGTCCTAGGACTTCAGGTAACCAAATTTGGACAAGATCCAACAAATTGACATCCTTTACCTGCTCAGGCAACCCAATAATCTGAATAATATTCCGGCGCCCTCTGTTTTCTTGATCCTCTATGTGCACTTCCAGACGTTAGTTTTCTCTTTTCAATGCAGCTATCTGTGTATTTAAGGCTTCTGTAGATATATCCTGCGCAGAGAGCCAGTGTTCCATATTTTCTATTTTATTGGTATGCCGTTCAACACTCCCTTTAATAACTTCAAGTGCCACTTGAAATTTATTCAATATATTGTCAACCACAGCCGACACACTTTTAGAGATGTCCCATATTAACTCATCCTTAAACGCCATTATGTCCACAGCAGGTTCTGATGCCATTTTAACTTCCACTAATTTAGACTTCTCCTGCACTCCATGTATAGCTTTAACAGACAAACTACATGATACAGCAATTAAAAAATGCAACGGCAGCCCATCCATGCAGCCACCAGCAATATAATCACCAAAATGCATCAGAAAATTCGGGGAATGATAAGTAAATAAGCAAAAGTTACAAATTGGCCCTGGAAGCAACACCACCCTCCGACTTCTCAGGTGGCAATCTTGACCAGAAGCCCTAAATGTCTCATCATATCTCCCTATCTTATCTCTCCTTTAGGGTATGCATATTTAGATCCTTTAGTCTCATTTCATATGGCTTTTGGTGCAGACTCCACACCATTGTGGTAGCCTTTCTCTGGATGGCCTCTAGCTTATCTCTAGCCATTCTGAGAAATGACCTCCAGAACTGAACATAATATCTAGGGGAGGCCTTGCCAATGGCCTGTACAAAGGCATCATCACCTCCTTTTTCTACTGGTTATACCTCTCCCTATGCACACAAGTATTCACCTGACTCTGCCCACCACCTTATCACACTATTACCTTGAAATTATCAGACACTATCAATTAAATTTCTCTCTCCTGGTCGATCTATGTCAGCTTCTCCTTCTCCCTAAACTGTGTATTGATCCCTCAGATTTCTGCACTTCAAATGCATGACGCTGTATTTTTTTGCACTAAACTTTAATTGCCAAGTAGTCGGCCATTCCTCAAGCTTTCTTAGATCACTTCTCATTCTGTCTATTCTCTTAGGGATGTCTACTCTGTTGCAGATCTTTGTGTCATCTGCAAAAAGGCAAACTTTCCTTGCTAACCCCTCTGCAATATCACTCAGAAAGATATTGGCCCCAGAAACACACCACTATTCACCTTTTTCTCTTCATAGTGAAATTCCATTTACCACTACCCTATTTTGTCTAACACTCAACCAGTTTCTAATCCAATCCACTACCTTGAGACCTATCTCCAGGCTGCTCAGTTTATTCATGAGCCTCCTATGCGGTATAAAAAGCTTTGCTGAAATTCAAGTAAACCTCATCTAGTGCATACCTTTGATCTAATTCTCTAGTCACTCAGTTGAAACAAATCAATCAGGTTCATTTGACACAATCTGCCTCTGGTAAAAACATGCTGCCTCGGATCCTGCAACCCACTAGAAATAGTTCTCTATCCTTTCCTTCAGCAGATTTCCATTAATTTTACCACCAAGTTGAGTAATTAGCCTATAGTTTCCAACCTCCTTGTGTTACAACTTTTATGAATAGAGTCCATCCTCATCTACCCTTCTCTGGTTCCAAAGAACTTCCGTGGACTCCTGTCTCCAAAGATATATTGAATAGATTCTTCAGCGGACCCATCAAACCTCTCTGAGCTCCCTTAGGATGTCTTCCATCTACTTTGTCCACTTTCAGTATTGTTAATTCCACAAAACATTCTGTTCCATAAATGAAGTCGTATCTACCCTATTCCCATATGTACACATGCCAATCATCAGTGGTCCTTCTCTAAACCCTTCTTAAGCAAATATAGAAAGGAAGTATTTGTTTAGCGTTTCTTTTTTTTTTTTTGTTTCTCTTGTCTCTCTTCACACTCCTTGTCTCCGCTCAATCTTACAATTGCAATTCTGGCCTTTCTCCTTTCACTGACATACCTGAAAAAAGATTTGTCACCTCACTTTACCTCTTTAGCAACCTTTTCTTCCATTCATGCTTTGGCCATTCTGATTTCTTCCTCATTTCTCTCAGCTTTGCCAGATATTCTTCCTTCTATTCCATGGTGTCTCTAGATAGACATGTTTGGGGTGATATTTCTACACATCACACTCCCTCTACAGCATGCCACCTCCCTCTACCTTTAAATTGGATATAAAAGACACAAGAAAAAAGTCCCAAGGTCCTTCTGTGCAATTTTTTAAAAACATAGAATATAATGAAATACCATATCATGGACATTATAATGAATATAGTGTGAGAAATTTAAGCTATAAAGATGGTAACACATGGATGTGTCATTCAATATGTCATTTCCACTGCCAGTACATCTTCCATATGTTATCGTAGGTCTCCTACTTATTGATTATAGCAATATCAGTTACTACCAAATTCCAGTGATTAGTTGAAGGAAGTGACTTTTAATAATAAGCGATAGTGATGCAGGCAGCATGTAATAAATGAACAGCAAGGAGTTTAGCAGTTTTATGCAAAGTAAAGTCATCCCATCTACCCAGCAAATACAAAGAGGCAGTAAGTTCAAGAGACTGACCTGATATTTCTTTAGTCATAATCTCAACCTGCTGCCAAAAAATATTAACAGTGAGACCAGTCCCACCACATTCGGAAATGAGAAGCAGACTCCCCAAGCCCCCGCCAACATAAAGGGCTAGACACACTGAATTTAGAGAAGAACATAGGATATCTATATGTTCTAAGTATTAGGCGAAACATTAACTCCTGGACCTTGATATGCGGGACAACTAGAGAGTAATCCCTCCCTATATATCTTTCCAATCATCCTCATCCAAATTTCACTTTAAGTCCTCATTCCACTTTTCTATAATTGAGTGACATGATTCTGGATCATATATACCATTCATCAAAAATGTATATATTCTGGAGATCAACCTTTTCTGAAATCTAGTGCAGTGTCCCATCGCTATCTGGATGCCGTGTAATGGCCTTTTGCAATTGAGAGTAAACAAAATGTGTATGTTCTTCAATGTAAAATTCAGCCTGAAGTTCCTAAAAACTTTTAAATTGATCCCTTGCCCAAATCTGATCTAAGAATCTCAGCCCCTCCTTACACCAATCCTTCAAATTCAGAGACAATGTGAGAGGAGCCAAAACCAGATTACCTTGAAGACATGAAATAGGAGATAGTTCCTCTTAATGAAAGCCTAGTAATGCATTGGCAGTATGCCAAACTTTAAGTGTGTACGATATAATGAGGTTCAATCTGCCTATCCTTGTATAGCAATGAGGGAAAGTGAAAAGCGACATCAACGCGAACTCCCCCAAATGCAAATTCTCCAACAAGACCCAATTAGGTGAATGAATATGTGACAACCAATCTTTTACATCCACGAGTCTTGAGGCGAGATAATAAAGACATAGGTTCAGGATATCTAACAGCCCCCCCCCCCCCCCCACACACACACACACACACAAACATACAATTCCTAGGATACTGCAGAGTCAAAAATTTTATTCATAGAGGATTTCACTGCCACAAAAAGGAGGATACAGCTCTGTTAAGGTCCCAAAACACCATTTTGGGAATATTGTAGGGGATATGCTGGAAAAGGTGTAAAAGGCAAGGAAGGACAACCATTTTAACCAGGTAGACTCTGCCCAGGAGCGATAAGGAAAAGTCAGTCCAACTACTCAAATCAGCATGTAATTTCGTGAGTACCTTGGGGTAAATTAATATATATAAATTCACTAATTTGGTGGAAATTACTATTCCCAAGTATGTAATGCTATTGTCCGCCATGGAAACATTCCCTCTAAAAGGTTGCCGGATACCTCTAGGCCCTAAGTACAACAGCACAAGGGTTGAATACTTATGCAAGCTGAATTTTTTTTTTTAATTTTATTTTACAAAAAATGCAGAGAAATAATGAATTATGACTTTAAAAATGTACTTTAAGAGCATACTGGATTGCACTAAACATACAGTATGGAACAATCTGCATAAATGCCATTTGTAATCCACACAAATCTGCTGACTTTTTAGGAGGTTGAATATTTTTGCAAGTCACCTCATATGGAGGCTCAGCCCTGCTGGGGATGCCATGTATAGAGGTAGGTGTAAGAGAGCTGGAGATTTTCTGTGCGAAAGATGAAACTCCATTTCTCACTAACCCTTCCTGTGCTATGTTGATGCCTTCCTTGCTGTTATGAGGATATGAATGTGGGGCAAGATATGAATATTATATGCTCTATGTAAAATAAAGGTGTGCTTTACCTAGTGAGGTATCAATCATGTACCTCAATGGGCAGGATAACCGTCATTCAGTGATGGTGATTAAAGATTGCAGAGAAGGGAAAAGACATTTTGTAATGTTTTCCCCTGCAGTTCCTGATGTTTAGTACCTTGCTAAGCAATTTTGGGTGTTTTGGGGGCTATTAATGAAGCACTTTTTATAAATGGCTGGCTTTTGGCTTTTTCCCCATTATTTTCTGTGGAGTCGGGCTGCATAAGTGTTTCAGATCACATGCAAATGAGGTCAAGTTTTGACTGAAGTGCAGACAGGCATTTTTTGCTTTTTGCCCTTAGATTATGTTGAGATCACTGCTTGAACATGTGCTGTTTCTCCACCCAGTTCCAGATGTTGCTGACATCATGAAAGCAATTTTGCATATCTAAAAAGGGATAATGAGCTTCATGCATATTGTAATAAAGCATATAATGCATTCTGTGCCACAGAGAACGGTTTGCATAAAATTCCTCATTACACAGTCATTATTGGCCGCTATTCTGGATTCTAAGGAACCTATTTCCAAACTCAGGATAGCACGGGCCAACCCTCCTTTACAGCGTCAACCCCTTCCTGCTTCTGTGCTCTTTTTGCTGTGAATTTCCTTGGTTAGTGATTGCAGTGATGCTTTATCTTGTAATCCAACTGCACATCTTTGCGGACCTTCCACTGAAACCAGACCCACAATCTGAGGACTTCTCTCCTAAAGCATTCGTCCCGCACTCATTATTACATCTACAATGAATTTTGAAAGTCTTTCTGGTTCCAGCAGAGGCAAGTTACCGTCTCTTGAAATTCTGCACACTAATACAATTGTAACTAATTTACATCCAAGATGGGGAATGAGTGGCAGAAGTTGCTATGGTGACCAGTTTCCTTGCTGCTGAGCGCAGCTGAGCTCGGGAGAGATTGTAATCACGCTCCAGCTCACTGGAGGCTGAGGCCAATTCAGACTGGCCCCATCTACTATGACTACTACTACTACTTATTACTTCTAAAGCACTACTAGACATGATCTCTACTAGCGACTACTATGACTCGTATTTATCCTTTCTAATGCACTAATAGACATACGCTGTGCTGTACAGATACACAGAAGAGATGGCCCCCTACTCCTTGGAGCTTACAATCTGGTCAACAAACATACATTGCAAATAAGAGTGTGTGGGGTGTGTGTTTATTGTAGAGAAGCACGCTGGATTTAAAACAGCTTCATAAAGGTGGATTTTTTAACTGAATTCCAATATGACCAGAGAGAGAGCATGATGTATTCCAGGCACACAGCACAATGAGGTGGAAAGCATGGAGTTGGGAACTGGCAGTGGAGGAGAAGGGCACAGATAACAGCAACTTGCCCGAGGAATGGAGTTCATTTATTTATTTATTTATTTAAGGATTTATATACCGGAGGTTCCTGTATAATATACATATCACCCCGGTTTACAATGAACAGTAACTATCGCTTCAAGTTAGCGGTTTACAATGAACATAGTTAATCCAAGAAACAGAGAAAATATATATATATAACAATAATAACAATTAATAAATGAAAATAAATGCAATAACAATTAATAAATAATTAATAAATAAGGAAGGGTGTAGGGAGAGAAGATAGGTAAGGAGTAGCTGCAGAGTGAATGCATTTATGCAGTGCCAGCCTTTGAATGGGAACATGCTGGGGTGCCGCCGATATCACCCGTTATGCTGGGCTGGTGCACCGGGCCAATTTTCACCAAGGGTGCCATTTGCCCTAGAGCCAGCCTTTCATTTATAAGTGAGTAAGAGAAGTTTGAACTGTGTGTCAAAGCAGACAGGGAGCAAGTGTAGTGACATGATAAGAGGCATTCCATGGCTATAGTGATGTTGAAGGAAGATAAATCATGCAAGTAAATATTGAATAAAATGGTGGAGGAGTAGCCTAGTGGTTAAAGCAGTGGGCTATGAGCCAGGGGACCAGTGTTCAAGTCCTGCTATCACTCCTTGTGACCTCAGACAAGTCACTTTACTCTCCATTGCCTCAGGTACCTGTGGGAGAGCTAGCAAGTGCCTGCTCTCCCAGCACATGACAAGGCCACTCTCCTGGGTGTATGATTCAGTAAAAAAAAAAAAAAAAATGCAAATGAGGACCTGTGGTAAAAGGAGGCACTAGGGACACTAGTGCTTCCCTAGCACCTCCTTTTTGACAGAAGCGGTGGCTGTCAGCAGGTTTGACAGCTGACGTTCAATTTTACCGGCGTCCGTTCTCGAACCCACTGACAGCCACGGGTTCGGAAAAAGGATGCTGGCAAAATTGAGCATCCGTCTTCCAACCCGCGGGCCGCGGGCAGATTTTAAATTTTATTTTTTTTATTTAAAATTTTTTTTTACTTTTGGGGCCTCGGACTTAATATCGTTTTGGGCAGGCGTTAATTTCTGAAAGTAAAATGTGCGGCTACGCTGCACATTTTACTTTCTGTATCGCACGGGAATAACTAATAGGGCCATCAACATGCATTTGCATGTTGCGGGCGCTATTTGTTTCGGGGGGGGGGGGGGGGATTGGACACGCGTTTTCCACGCGCTATTACCCCTTACTGTAGAAGGGGTAAAAATAGCGCGTCGAAAACGCACGTCCAACCGGGGGCTAACAGTGAGCTCCGCCTGAGCGCACTTTACTGCATCGGCCCGTTAGATTGTAAGCCCTCTAGGGATAGGGAAATACCTACAGTATCTGAATGTAATCCACTTTGAAGTGCTGAAAAAGTGCAAAAAGTGGAATATAAATCTAAATAAAAAAACATTCAGCAGGAGTAGCTAGTACCTCCCTTTTGTCCAGGTTTAGTTTCTCAAAGCCACTGAAGGAATGATAGCTCGTTTCTAGAGATGGGTACTTGGCTGAAATATAAATATGAAGCTGAAAACTATATTTGCTTTAGGGGCCAATATGCAAAAGATTTAGATGGCTTGATTTACCTAAATAAAAATGTTTCCTGCTAACAATGCACATTAAAGCACATTGGTGCACAGTGATGAATATATCTCTTAGGCCAGTGCTTCTTAACCCAGTCATTTCAGATATCCTGAAAACTTGACTGGCTAAATGTGCCCCTAGTACTGGGTTGAGAAGCACTGCCTTAGACTGCTACTACTACTACTACTTATCATTTCTAAAGCACTACTAGACATAGACAGCTCAGTACATAAGAGACAAACGTCTCTATCAAGCTTTTAATTTATTCAGACAAACATACATGACAAACAGTCTGTGAGAAGTGTATTTACTGTAGAGAAATGCACGAATAAGAGCCAATGTAGCGACTCAAGAAGATGAGTTAGATGGTTATAGAGATGCTGAAGGAAGATACGCATCTTCTTATTACATTGCACAGGACATGGACCAGGATCTATGCAATGCATGATGTGGGATCATTTCACCCCTTGAAGCCCCAGGATGGGAAAATTGTACTTATGCATAATAAAATATGATTCTGGTACTTGCACACATACCCACATACATGTGTCTGCTTCAATGTCTGATTCCTATGTGTGTGACACCATGATGATGGCTTTTACAGCACTGTAGCATATTTGTAGCATAGAGCTCTTACAAGGTCTGCATTTTACATGTGTCTGTCCCATGGTGGGGAATATCACATATATGTGTGTGCATCATGCATATATCTATGAACACCTTACTTATCTGCAACCAGAAATATGCTGTATGTACATAGATTAGATATCTATGGGTCCTCAGCTAGCATCCTCTCACATACCTTGCATACTTCTGGTATCTATTCCTCTGCAAATGCTACCACTGCCAGCTCTCAGTGAGACTGTGGCCATGAGTCACATAAGGAAAAACTGAGGCACTGCTGTGAAGATAAGGTGACTGCAGGAATGTATTCCACACATCCACTAGACTCCAGTGACTACAACAGGGAGAGGGGAGGAAAGATGTTAATGGTGTCAAACATCTACTAGATCAGGGAGATAGAAGAAAAGGTTTGATGGCTCCAAACATCCCTTACAGCAGGGAGAGGGGAGGAAAGATTTGATGGAGTCAAATATCCACTAGAACAGGGAGAGAGAAGGAAAGGTTTGAAAGCTCCAACCATTCACTAGAGCAGGAAGAGAGGAGGAAAGGTTGGTGGTTCTTACAGTAGGGAAACGGGAGGAAAGGTTTGATGGCTCCAAACATCCCCTAGAGCAGGGATAGTGAAGAAAGGTTTTATAGAAATAGAGATGTGAGAAAGTGTTTCTGTTTTATGACATCTTTTATAAACTTTCAAATAGTTTAAGGTTATCCACAGAAGTTTCACATTAGGCTTGGTGGAGGTCACCCGGAAAGACTTTCTGGCTCTGACTGAGAGAGAAAGAATGAAAAAATATTTAATGCCAGATGAACACAGAAATCTAATTTGGAGACCTCCAAAATCTTAAGCAGAATCTGCCCAAATAATTCACAAGAAATTAGGGAAGGGACTTCTTTCAGGACTTTCACTGGGGAGCATGGCAGTCTGGGCTCGAGTTGTCATTCATGCTTCCCTCCCCAGCAGACTACATGGATTCTGTGGCCGTCCCCTCATGAGGGCAGGCTGAGACACTATTGGCCAGCCTGGGGAGCATGCAGTCCTATCCGAGTGTGTGTGAGGGAGAGTGCTGGGCTGCTATTGGTCAGCCTGGCCATGTATATTAGAGACTTTCGTTGTCATTTTAAATTTTGTGGATCCTGTTGATAGGCATTTTTAGTTTTTATCTTTTTGGTTTGTTTTTATTTTTGTTTATATTTTATTGTAATTCGGTCTGTTTAAATATTTGTACTATTTATTAGTTTGTCCACTGCTTCCGGCTCCTCAAGATAGGTGGTTTACAAATGAAAATAATAAATAAATAGATCTGGAAGCATGTAGGGGAGAGGAGGATATGGAAAGGGGCCAGGTGGTACATGGCTCGCCCTGCTTGCCTCATTCTTCCCATGTACCCCACCTCCTGACATGCCATCCTAAGTGAATGCTCACCCACAGCGAGAGTCCTGGCTTCCCTTTTTTTTCAGGATCTAGATTCAGACTCCATTCCAGGCAAGCATAGAAATTCAGTGCAGCCTCCTCCTGTGCTCCTTTGGGACTGCAACCATTGTGAAAGTCAGACGGACACAAGCAGCTACCTACTTCTGGTTTCCATTTTCACTTCAACTACAATGACAAGGAAGGTGTGGTAAGCGCTGAGAAACCATAGACATAACCATTATAGCATATGACAGTGTCAGACAGCATACAGAACACCTGAGAGGAAGTCTGTTATACCTCCTGGTATATCTGTGACATGCTGAAGAAAAAATGAACAAAGCTTAAAAAAAAAAAAGAAAGAACATCTGGGAGCTATTTTCAAATGGTTAGAAACTATTTTTTCACACAATGCATTTGAGTAAAGAGGACCCAGGCAGAGAAACATGGAACATCCTGCTACAATTTACCACTTCTGTTACTTAGAAATGGTAAATAGTAGAGGTACATTTGATTAGAGACCTTTAGCAAGCTGCTACACACAAATGCCTGAGAAGGCAGGAAGCTGGTCTCAGCAAATCCCAACGCTGCCAGGGCTGCATTCCGGCCGGAGATGGAGGGGGAAGCAAATCCAGGAAAACATGGATAAGAAATACATGGACATATCGATCACCGAATATTAAAGTGACTTTCCAGTTATAGATCTCCACTTCCTGATGTATGAAACTATCTGTTCGCTCTCCTGCTGCCACTGTGGTCTCTTCCTTACTGGCTGCCGCCTCGTAAAGTATTCAGCCTTAGCACACAGCTGGGCAGGAGAGGCAGGGCTCTGCTCAGAGGCTGATATACACCCAGGCCATTAGGGGTGTGCTGTCACTGAAAGAATGTGCTCCATTTCATACGGGTCGAGCCATCCCGGGGTCTCCTCGCTGCTGGAAGCGCAGGCGCACACACAAGACAGTGCACTGAGCAAGCCCAGGCGTGAAAGTGAGCAACCTCTAGTGCAAGAAGCAGACAAGACAACCCCAGCTCACAGGGTCTCTCTCCGTCCCCTCCTTCCTCTGAGGCTGCACGTCCCATCCCTGCGCGTTTATCTCGGGCACTTCACAGGTCCCAGAGCGAGGGAGAAAGAAGAATCCTGAAATTGGCTTTGTTATTGTCCCTTTGTCAGGTTATGTAATATTATTGCTCTGTTATATTTTCCCCTGTTATTTTTTTAACGACTTTAAATATAACTTTGGCAACACATGCACAAACGTGCCAAGAAAGTTTACTGATTCGGAAAGCAGGAAGTCGAGTGATTCCGCTCACATTCACGTGAGCTCCGGCCGTGCAATAATATGAAGGCAGGGCTGTCAAACCGGAGGTGCAAGTCAATGACGGATATCTAGAAAACCGGGACAGAATGGCATTAAAAGCACAATGTTAAATGTTAGGAAAATCATGTATCCCTTTAAAAAAAAAAAAAAAAAAGTAATCTTTGGTAATTTTAAATTCAGACCTTTTCAGGTAGAACTGTTTTCAAAGCTGCCCTCTATATTTTGTTCAGATTAACCGTATTTATTTGTGTGGAGATTGACTAGTAAAGTTTCTCCTCTTAAATCTTTTTCTCTGGCACCAAAGCAAGAGCAAAATCACCTCCTTTTTCTTACTGGTATTCAAAATAAATTTGTTATACTTAAAAAAAAAATCACAGACTTCTTATGTTTTATTTTTATTGTTTGTATTGTTATACAAAAGTTAAAATTAATAAACGTTTAAAAAATGTGTATTCCTTGTCTTATCCAATAAAAATTATTTTTGGGGAAAAAAAATGGAATTAGAGAAGACACATTAAGAAAAATGCCTCTGAGGCACAGTGAGATAAAATGGCAACGCTGGGGATTAGAATCAAGGCTCAAGGAGAAAATATGACTGCCCAAGAGTTGACAGAGCCGGGGATTAGAACTGAGACACAGGGTGGGGAGTACTATGACTTCCCAAGAGCACGCAGAGCATCAATGACAAGAGGAAAATTCTAACATGTCCCAGGATTTCTCTGGAATCATAGTCCAATGCTCCCACCCCTATTTTGTTTATTTACATTTATACACCACCATGCTCAAAGCTCTAGGCAGCTTACAGTGTAACGTACATAAAATTAAAACAACACAAAAACAAAGATCATCAATAAAGTGATGTACTGCGAAGGCCAGCATGTTAACCTGTCAAACTCACCACAGCTGTATGCAAGCCTAAATTAGTTTTTAATAAGCCTTTGAAGCTCTTAGGACAAGTTGTTAGATGCAACTCTTGTGGTAGAAGATTCAACATAGAGGGGGCTGCCACGGAAAAAACTCTGTTGCGTGTCTCAGCCAGACGCACTTGCCAGATAGATGGAATGTCAAGCAAGCCTCAGAGCACCGTAAGGCTCGTGTGGGATTACAGCAGCTTGCAAAAGTAT
This sequence comes from Rhinatrema bivittatum, assembly GCF_901001135.1. NCBI lineage: Eukaryota > Metazoa > Chordata > Amphibia > Gymnophiona > Rhinatrematidae > Rhinatrema > Rhinatrema bivittatum. The sequence goes on along the minus strand of NC_042622.1, from coordinate 82,022,310 downwards.
TCAACCCCCTAAAAAAGTCAGCAGTTTTTTGTGCATAACAAAGGACAGTTATACAGTTTGTTCCAGATAGTATGTTTATTGCAAACCAGTACGCTCTTAAAGTAAATTTTCAAAGCTGCAGTTCATTATTTCTCTGCATTTTTTGTAAAATAAAATTAAAAACTGAAAAATGTTGCTTGTATAAGTATTCAACCCCTTCAGACTAGTACTTGTAGAACCATCTTTTGCTGCAATAACAGCAGGGACGGTTCTACCATTAGGCAGGGTGAGGCGGTCACTTCAGGTGGCAACATTTTGGGGCAGCAAAAAGTGCTCCCCCCAAAACAGCCTCTTGTGATCCTGTCAAAAAGAAACTAAAAGTCCGCTTAGTGCACGAGGCAGAGCAGGAGGAGAGCGGCGCCATTTTAGGAAATGCTGGTGAGGTTCCCACCCCACCAGCAGGAAGATGGCACAGTTTAAGGAAGTGCCAGTGAGGTTCCCACCCTCACCAGCAAGAAGACAAGAGCGCATTTGAGAAAGTACTGGTGAGGCTCCCACCCTCACCGGCAGGAAGACGGCAGTGCGGTTTGCTCACATATTGGCAGCAGAGAGTTCCATGTAGGTGCGGCAGTGCTTTTTGATGACGTACAGGTGGAGGTTCTCACAATAGTGAAGTCTTCCCCCGTCCCCCCCACGAGCAGTAAAATAACATCGGTGCTAAAGCCCAGAAGAAAGGAGGTGAGGGGGCCTGAGAGTTGCGTGTATAAGAGGGAGAGGCTGCCTGTGCATAAAATCCTGCATGTATGTGTAAGAGCCTATGTGTGCATATGAGAGCTTGCATTTGTATATGAGACAGCTTGCCTGTGTATGAGAGAGAGCACCTGTGTGTACGTGTGAGAGAAAGCCTGCATGTGTGTATGAAAAAGAATGCCTGCGTGTGAGAACCTGCATGTGTGTGAGACTGCACCTGTGTGTGTAACAGACAGCCTACATATATGTACGAGAGAGAGAGAGAGAGGGCACCTGTGTGTACATATGAGAGCTTGCATATGCATGAGAGCGAGAGAACCTGCATGTGTGCATGAGAGAGAGCTGCATGTGAATGAGAGAGAGAGAGCAACTATGTATGTGAAGGGAGAAAAAAGAAGAAAAGGTTTGTATAGCCCCCTTCCCCTAAGTCTGTGACAATTTCTGGGTGACTGAAAATCAAAAGATCTCACTTATTTATTTATTTATTTAAATATTATGAATGATATTTTATATCTCTTGATATTATTCCTTGATGTTTTGCAAGGAATGATGATGTTTCTGTTTTTCCATTTTTGCACTGCATAATACAGTCAGGTTTGTGGTTTCCAGTGCATGCTGTGAGCGAGAGTGAGTAAGCCAGTGAGCATGCGTGTGAGTGAGAGAGAATGAGTGAGTCAATGAGCATATGTGTGAGCAAAAGGACTATTTAAGCTGGTGGGCCTGAGTGGGAGCCAGTGAGCAGGTGTATGAGAGATAGCATGTGAGCATGTGTGTGAGCAGAAGGACTATTTAAGCTGGTGGGCCTGTGTGGGAGCCAGTGAGTAGGTGTATGAGAGATAGCATGTGAGTATGTGTGTGAGCAAGAGCTTGAGATAGTTTGTGTCATAGTAAGAATATCTTGGAAAGGGAGTATGTGAATCAGCGAGCATGTATGTGAAAGAGAAAGGTAAAACGTGTGCAAGAGGCGTGGACATTGTTAAAAAATACCATCCTAGAAGCACAGTCCAGATGTATTCCACACATTAAGAAAGGTGGAATGAAGGCAAAACAATTACCAGCATGGTTAAAAGGTGAAGTGAAAGAGGCTATTTTAGCCAAAAGATCTTCATTCAAAAACTGGAAGAAGGATCCAATAGAAGAAAATAGGATAAAGTATAAGTGCTGGCAAGTTGTTACGCCAGTCAGCCACGGATGCTGTGCCCGACCGCGCTCACCTCCTTTCTCAGCCAGTCTCCAGTTCCGCTTCGGCCGGCGGAGAGGTCACCAGCACATCCTCCCTCCGCACGGCCTGCTCCGCAGGCAAGAGGCATTCTTTTGTGGCTAGAATGCCGCCACCGGCTAGGCTCCGCCCCTCGACTCTCTTTAGGTGTGCATGCCGCTGTCGGCTGCTTATTTCAAGGGGCCCAGGGCGGGAACCTTGGCTCAACCCTAATTGATGACATCATTCAAGGCGGGCTATTTAAACCTTTCTCTGTCTGCCTTCCAGCGAGTTAGCAAGGACTTTATCCTGCTTAATTCCAGTCTACCTTGGACTTCCATCCTGCTACATTCTTCTCCTTGGAGACACTTCGCTTCGCTACAAAACTTGTCTATCGAACACCTCAGGTACCTGCTCCTCAGGGGCCCAGTCTCGTTCTGGCTATCCGCTCCTTGGAGGGCCTTCCTGCCTAGAGTACTCTTCACCTGCTCTGGGTGTGTTTGGTTCTGCTGGGCGACTTCGCTGCTTCTGCTGACGGAACTTCGGTGTACCCCGTACCTTGGGCCACTACCGTGCTCACCTCAGCGACCTTCTCTGCATGCTACAAGAGTGAGTACCACCAGCTGTTCTACTCTGCTGACCTCCTGCTCTACTCTCAACATTTCTACTGTGATTCTCGACATACCCCGCGCTGCAGACCACTACCAGATCGTTGCAGAAAAGTTCCATCTAAGGAGGGATTCCCCGGGTTATCCCACTCCGCGGACCACTACCAGGGATATCAGCTTGAGCTATCTGGTACTCTGGACTGTGCCTCTCTTCCCATTGGTGGGAAGCTTCTACATTTCCAGTATAATAAAGATTATCTCGCTTGTGTCAGTCTCAGCTGAGGCTAACCTATCACGGTGAGTCCCCACAGGGCTCCTCCCTTTGGATGGAGCCAACTCTCATCGCGATCCAGGGTCCACAACATACCAGTTTTTAACACAAGTTAAATGTAAGACATTGATAAGACAGGCTAAGAGAGAATTTGAAAAGAAGTTGGCTGTAGAGGCAAAAACTCACAGTAAAAACTTTTTAAAATATATCCGAAGCAGAAAGCCCATGAGGGAGTCGGTTAGACCGTTAGATGATCGAGGGGTTAAAGGGGCATTTAGAGAAGATAAGGCCATTGCGGAAAGATTAAACAATTTCTTTGCTTCGGCGTTTACTGAAGAGGATGTTAGGGAGATACCCGTTCCGGAGAAGGTTTTCATGGGTAATGATTCAGAAGAACTGAACCAAATCACGGTGAACCTAGAAGATGTGGTAGGCCTGATTGACAAACTGAAGAGTAGTAAATCACCTGGACCAGATGGTATACACCGTAGGGTTCTGAAGGAATTAAAAAATGAAATTTCAGATGTAGTAGTTCAAATTTGTAACCTATCATTAAAATCATCCATTGTACTGAAGACTGGAGGGTGGCTAATGTAACCCCAATATTTAAAAAGGGCTCCATGGGCAATCTGGGAACTACAGACCAATTAGCCTGACTTCAGTGCCAGGAAAAATAGTGGAAAGTGTTCTAAAGATCAAAATCACAGAACATATAGAAAGGCATGGTTTAATTAGTCCTGGGGGAATTCTGCACAGAATTGCCAAATTCTGTGCAGAAAATAGCAGAGGAGACCCCGGCATGCCGCGAACGGAGCGCATCCCATGTGTGCCGCGGGTCATGCTCCGCTCGCAGCGAAGATGGAACGCCCCAGTGAGAGAGAATATGTGTGTGTGTGTGTGAGAGGGGGAGGGGAGGGTGAGAGAGAGATCATGGGAGGTGGGAGGTAAGAGGTGGGGGATGCTTGAGTGGGTTTCAGAGAGGGAGCCTATATGAAGGGAGGGGTGTGGGGGAGGGGAGAGTGAGAGAGAGCAGGAGGGTGTGAGAGAGAGCATGGGAGGTAAGAGAGCGGGGGGGGGGGGGATGCTTGAGTGTAGGTTTCAGAGAGGGAGCCTATATGAGGGGAGGGGAAGGTGAGAGAGAGCAGGAGGGTATGAGAGAGGTAGATTTTATAACGTGCGCGTGCTCGTCCATGTGTGTGCGCTTCCTGGTGCTCATGTTATAAAATCCATGGGCCATGCACAAGTGCGCCAGATTTTATAATCTGCGCGCATGTGTGCCGGCGGCGTGTGCAAGGGCGGGGACTTTTGCAATTTCCACACGGTGATGCATTCCAGCCTTCCCCAGTTCCCTACCCGCCTACTTAACCTTCCTTCCCCTTTCCCTCTCCTCCCCAACCCTTAAACCCTACCTTTTTTTTTTTTTTGTTTATTACTTACTTCAGGGCCCAACCTGAAGTAAGTTGCAAGCACCGGCAGCCTAGTCTTCAGGTCAGTGATCAATGGCGCTGTCCCGGCTGGCCCCTCCCCACCCCTTCCCTTCGAAGAAGCCTGGCACTTATGCGCTTACCAGCATTTACGTGCATGGCCGGACCCCTTTGAAGATTCGCCCGGTGTGCGCAAGGCTCAGCCACGTACGTAAACGCCGGAATTTTAAAATCCGCCCTTATATGTTTGTAATTAATATTTTTATTGAAATTTTCATAATATACAAATTAAATATCAATTCAATTAGACAATAACAATATCAATTCAATTTTCTTTAAAAATTTTACAATTAAAATATAATTTGTAATTCTTTCCCAAACCCAACTATTTCCCCCCTTTTATTACTAAGCCCTCCCAACTACTTTCCCTAAATACTTTTCCTTATATTTATAATAAAGAATTGGTTCTAAATAAATAATAAATAAATAATAAATAAATAAATAATATATTTTTCTAATTATTACAAACTTTCTCCTTTAAATATATTCAAGTAATATATAACAAAACATTTTTCCATAATTGGAAATATTTTCTTTGTTTTATTTTTTGATGAGGATTTTGAATATCTTTTCTTCTTTGAATTTCATATAATGCAGTATGGTGTAATAATTTTATCCATGTTTCATATAGTGGTACTTCTTCTTCTTTCCAAGACATTAATATATTTTTTTTAGCCAATAAAAGTGATAAACATAAAAAAAAATTTTCTCCATTGGACATCGTATTCATGTCTTCACATAAGTGTAAATACAATAATTTACCTGACCATTCAATATTGGTATTTAACATTTTTTCTAAAAAACATTGTATTTTACTCCAATATATTTTTAATTTATGACATTCTGTAAACATATGACAAAAAGTACCATTTTGTATTTTACATTTTAAGCATAAATTATTATTCCACAATCTCATATAATAACCTGTTGTTCTAGAAATATAACTTCTATGTATAATTTTAAATTGAATTTCTCTTAAATTAGCTATCATTAAATACTTATAAATTAAAGAAAATGCTATAATAATTTCATTTTCAGTTAATAACATTCCTAAATCCCTTCCCCATAAATTTGCTAATTTATTTAAATGAGATAAATTTAAAACTTGTTTTAAAGTAATAACCCATCACTGGATGTTCTGAGTTTGTTTTTACTTTTATGATTGATGTTTTATATTTCTTGATTTTATTGTTTGATGTTTAATGAGGAATGGTGAGGTTTCTGCTTTTCCATTGTTACACTGCATATAGAGTCTAGCTTGTTGCGGTTTCCAGTTCAGTTTTTGTCTGCATGTTACTATTTATACTTTATTATCTCTTTATTCTGTATATGGTGAAGGTCTATCTGTGTTCTATAAGTGTGACTGAGGTGAGGTATTCTGTTGGCATGTAGTTTTTGTGTGGGGATCTATATCAGCTTGGCTTGACCTGTTTTCCTAATAGTAAATGATTTGGTGTTTTAGGGCTTGTAATATTTGTAGTGTTGTCTTTTCATAGGTCGGTTGTTATTGTGAGTGTTGACAGTTAGTGCCGTTTTAATATGGGAGGTTTACTATATTGTAATTGTAGCTCAGTTTACTCATGGCTTTCTGAGGGCAAGCCCATACCCAGCACTTGTTAAAACAGCCTAATAGCATATGGGTTCCAAGTGCCTTTTTTGCAGGGTTTTGTGTTTGGCACCACAGTAGACGTAAGTGATGTTTTTACCTCATAAGACTGTACATGGCCTGTTCTTTTTCCTGAAAACTATTATTAATGCATAATTTTTAATTGTATATGGGAAGGGATGGGGGAACAAAGCTGCAAGGTTTGTATAGGGCACCTAATAGCTTTGTACTGAACCTGAGGGAGTACGCCACACACAGACCCTCACCGTTCACCCATTTCCTACTTCTCCAGAGTGTAAATGTTGGGGAAAGATGGGATGCAGGTGGCCGGGTTCCTGGGAGTGTGACAGGATTACCAACTTCCTAGAAATATTAGAACTGACACTCTCTCTGCCACACCTCTAGGAATCCTGACCCTATCTCCCCCTTCCCCAGCATTTAAAATCCCCCAAAAGACAAAACTCTAAGGCGGAACCCTCTCCTCTTTCGCTGATTTGACCTGTGCTACACCTTGGGGTGGGGGAGGGGAGGTACCATCTCATCCCTCACCTCAGGCAGCAGATTGCCTTGAGCCCCCCCCCCCCCCTAAATAACAGCTTTATTAGGGTAAGTTTCTATCAGCTTTGTACACTGTTTGGGAGTGATTTTTGCCCATTCTTCCTGGCAGATTTGCTCCAGGTTCTTCAGGTTGGTTGGATGACTCTTATGGACTGCAAATTTCAAATAGTGCCAGAGTCTTGACTGGACTGAGATCTGGACTTTGACTTGGCCACTGTACAACATTCATCTTTTTGTTGTTCAGCCACTCCTGGGTTGCTTTGGCCTTGTGCTTGAGATCACTGTCCTGCTGAAAGGTGAACTTTCTCCCAAGTTTTAGTTTTTTAGCAGACCGAAGCAGGTTGTCTTGCAGTATCTCTCTACATGTTTTACCATCCATCCTTCCTTCAATTTTAACAAGATGTCTGTTCCCTGCTGGGAAAAAGCATCCCCACAAGATGATGCTGCCACCCCTATACTTCACTGTTGGGATGGTGTTTGCTGAAGAATGGGCAGTGTTAGGTTTGTGCCACCCTGAGCATTTTGAATTTTGGCCAAAGCTCCATTTTTGTCTCATTTGACCACAAAATCCTACATTTTAGCTGGGTTACTTTGATGCTTTCTGGTAAACTCCCGATGTGCTTTGATGTGGTTTTTCTTCAGAAATGGCTTCTTTCTAGCCACCCTCCCATGCAGGCCAGTTGTATGTAGAGCTCTTGATATGGTCGACTGGTGCACTTCCACTCCAGTCTCTGACCACTATAGCTCCTTCAAAGTGATTGTTGGCCTCTCTGTGGCTTCCCTCACAAGTCTCCTTCTTGCTCTGATGCTGCGTTTTGAGGGGCTGCCTTGTCTAGGCAATGTATGAGTGGTATGATGCAGCTTTCATTTCCTCACAATTGATCTACCAGTGCTCACTGGGATATCCAAGCACTTGGATATTATTTTGTAGCCTTTTCCTATCTTGTGCATATCTATAACTTATCTTTAATTTCCTTAGAATGCTCTTTGGTCTTCATTTTCACAGCTTTCCTTCAGATTCACAGTCTGACCAACAGTACTGGAATTAGGGGGTCTCCAGAAAAGAATACCCTTTTTAATGATTCACAGGTAGAGGCCAATGGTAAGCTAATTGTTAAAGAAATATCTTTCAACTGTGTAAACATGGAGCTTCCAGAGCACAGGGGTTGAATATTTTTGCAAACAGCATTTTTCAGTTTTTAATTTTATTTTACAAAAAATGCAAAGAAATAATGAAACGTGACCTTCAAAATTTACAGTAAGAGCATACTGGTTTGCAATAAACATAGAGGTCAATATTCAAAAGCCATTTAGATAATTCACAAATTATCCATGTAAATAGCGAATTCAGCATATTCAGCCTCTTATCTGGATAACTTATAGCCGGATAACTACTTATCCAGCTATAATTTAGCCATATAAAAAAGGGGTGTTTTAGAGGCGTTCTAGGAAGGGCTGAGATATCGGGCTAACCTAGCTGAATATTGGGTATATCTGGCTACGTTAGCTGGATACATTTAGACCTGCTTCTGAGTAGGTCTAAAGTTATCTGGCCTTGTATGGCTGGATAACTTTCTACTTAACGGAATATCTTTAGAGATATCCTATTAAGTAGCGCTGTCACTGTCACCCAAGGAAAAAAAACACAAGGGCTCATAACCCAATTGTCAGCCTTTCCCTCCCCCCTATACATAAATGGTGCTATCAGGCCCAGTGCTCCTCACCCCCAAAACAGCAACTCTTGCCCGGTTTCAAACAAAAATTAGAACTCCTGGACTTCAACCCAACCCCCACCCTCCACAAATAATAAACTGATGCATCCTGGACTCCCCCTCCACCCCCTGGTTGCCAAAATTGATCCCTGCAGGGAACGAGGGTCTTAACCGCTCCCCGTGGCTCCAGCATTGTTTCTGATCGGCAGTGCTGAGTGTAAGTGTAAGTGTAAGGGTAATCACAAGGCCGGATGTTTATCCTGCTGAATATATAGGACAAGTTATCCGGCTAACTCTAGCCGGATAACTTGTCCAGTAAATTGCCTACTGAATATTGGTGTTATACTGTATGGAACAATTTGTGTGTCATTTGTAATCCATGCAAATCTGCTGACTTTTTAGGGGGCTGAATACTTTTGCAATCCACTGTTGATATCTGTAACAAGCCATTCACCTATGGAAATGAGTCAAGTGCAAAATGTTTGTGTACCAAAATTGCAATTTTATACGCCACTCGTGAATCAATAGGCAGCCAGTGCAAATGATACAAAATCAGGGAGATGTGCTCTCTGATGGGGGTGCCTGCAATCAGCCAAGCCACTGCGTTTTGCAGGCATTGCAAAGCGCGTAAAGAAGTAGCAGACAGGACCAAGTACAGTGCATTACAATAATCCAACAAAGGCATTATTATAATAATTTGTACGACTGTACAAAAGCATTAAGACAGCAGAGGTTTTAGACATCATTACTCCTTTCTAAATATAGTAACACAGTAAATTATGGCAGAGAAAGACCAAAATGGCCCATCTGGTCTGCCCAATTGAGATGTATCTTCTTTTGGTAGATGTGCATAAATATTCATACCCACTGCAGCACCCCATGATTACTGACTAATCAAATGTTACAGCCACTGGAAATGAAAAAAAAAAAGTTCTCACAAATATGATTTGTCTTCTGAAATAAAGGGAGTCAATCTGATGCAAAAAGGAGAGGAGAAGAGGTATTGGATTCACACCCTTGTTGACCCTAGAGTGCAGAGTTCTTCAAATCAATAATGAAGAGGCTCTTTCATTTTTCTGGTGTATTTTGCTAACGGATGGAAAAATCAATTCCTGACAGTAGCTAGAGAGAGAGAGAGAGCTTTCAAAAGAGAAGGGGGTGAGAATGCCTCTGAAAAGACCAGCAATGCCTTTTCCAGCTAGAATCTTACCCTTCACAGGTTTGCAGCCACAACTTCTTTATCCTTTAGAAAAACCCCCATGTTATTTTCAAGGAACAGGTACTGCTTCCTTTTGAAAATAAGGCCGCGTTCTGTGGTTCTTCTCAAGATGTTCAATTCCATGAGCAGGGCAGTGGGTGGTCCCCAGGGCTGAAAGAGCCACCTGGTCTCAAGACAGCATAGACCTCAGAAGGAAGCAGGGTTGCTCCTCTGAAGGAAATATTTTATAAGATTTCTAAACATTATCCAAATATTCAGAAGGAAGCTGCATTTCAAGCCTTCTTCAATGATGATTTTCTTAGCAGTTTATAAGCAGCCTTTGGCCTCCAGGCTAAAGCCAAAGAGAGAAAAAGCAACAGAATAATACAAGCAGCAGAAGTGTTCTCTTCTAGTGCGCGTTTCATCGTTGTCTTCTTTTTTTTTTTTTACACTCCGGTTTCCCTGACGCAGCGGGGCCCTCCAACCGAATAGATCTGGCTGAAATCTGGCATCTCATTCTCGGTCCCATATTCTTCTACCAAATTTCGGCCCAATCCGACCATGAAGATGGACCCTGATACATGCGCATGAACGGACTGACGGATTTTCTGAGCATCAGCAATAGGTAATTTTCGTTAGCTGGGAAATAAGCCTAACAACATAGCAGGTGACAGCCAATACGTACTAATTGGCCCAATCTGCCCAGTTAAAATCCTCCAGCAAAGAAAACACCAGATTCAGTGAAGGACATTCGTTCTCAAAGTATGAGGATGAGGCTGCTGGGCGATTACGCAGCTGTTTGCGTGCATGCTGCATCACAACAATCTCTTTAAACCTAGACAGCCAACAGCAAGCAAACCAGATTTCCTAAGTGTATTGTCTGAAGCTTCTTCTAGAACTATTCAACAGGAAGCCGGGCAGGACCTAGACAACAAACTTTTGCCATACTGACAGCCTTAACGGGGAAGAGTTCCACAGAAGCCAAATGTCTCTGTTTTCACTTCCCCCCCATGCCCCTGAAATACAAAACAAAGTGTTTGGAATCAGTAAGAGGAAACATATTAAGAAGACTCGTAAAATTCAAAGGTATTCTCCAAATGGTTAGAGTAAATGAATGAATTACAGTGGATCACTCATATGCCAGACTAACTGGAAATTGGTTACATTCACATAAACAACATGACAGATAATCAAATGCCATGAAAGTCTTTTTTTCAATGTATATACTTTATATACAATACTATGAGAGCCATAAGAATTAAAAGTACAGCGTTTATTAAAAAAAAATGTGCTAATAGATGTTTTCTGTTTTAAGTAGGAATCATGAGTCTGGATTATTGACAGTTTGGTTAATTAACATTATTTCTAAACTGAGTTCAAGTACAGCCTATTCCTCATACTAAATGAAAAACTCTAATATTTCATGTGATACAGGACACTAGTACAACATCTGTTTATGCTAAGGAAATCTCGTACCCATTTCAGGTCAATAGCAGGACATAAGCAGCATTTTTCTTGGTGGCCGGCAATGCTCTGGTCACTTCAGGTTTTTTTGACATTACAACATACAGATAAGAAGCACTTGGCCCAGCCAGCCTGCCCAGCTATTTTTCTGTTGGGTTCTCCACTACTCTGATTTGGATAAACGAGTTTATAAATTGCCATAGTTAAAGCAACACCAGAACTTCAGATGGCCTCCCCCCATCGCCCTTGGCTATTACCTGCCGATAGGCTCAAGCCTGGATTCAGGCATAGGAAACTGCATGGGGCACCAAATTTTGCAGGTGCCAAATATCCAGGCCAAAGAGGTGCTGGCTTGATATAGAGCCATGGGCTGGGCCTATGAGTGTCAAAATCTTAAATCCAGCTCTGGATAGCTATTGTCTTCTCTGGTTCTTGCACTTCCCAGCACCCTGGAGCCCTTTCTTAAGCTTTCTAATAATCCAAATTAGTGAGACTGTTGACTGAACTATCTGGCTACCCTGTACATGTTTATATTAGGGTGATAGCCGTGCCTGCACCATGCAGGTTACCCTAGGCTTCTTGGAAGCCCAGTGCCTGGAATATCCTCCCGGAGTCGATGCGGAGGGGACAGAAATGATAATGTAATTCAGAAAGGTGTGGGATAAATAGGATCCCTAGCGGCAAGAGGATGGTAATAAAGCACTGGGGTAACTTGCACAGAGCAGTGCTTCAGCACAAAAACAACAAAGATGTGACTGCATTGTGCTTTCAAGAAGGCGAGAGGGTGTGATAGAAATCATGGGGGTAACCTGGATGGAAAAGAAAGTTACAAGCCTAAACAGAAGATGAGGAGGTAACCTACATAGAGTTACAAGCCTGAACGGCTGGATGAGCCATTTTGTTGTATATGTGCTGTCATTTACTAGGTTGCTTTGTAACCATGGCAGGTTATTCCAGCCTTATATGTTACTGTGTAACCATGGAAGCTCCATGTGGGTTACTCCAGCCTTCTTAGAAACCTGAGGCAGCTGTTACATCTAGTGTTAGGGCTGTAACTAGCCCGCTCCATGCAGGGTGCTCAGCCTTCTTGAAAGCCCAATACAACTGTATTGCTATTCTCTGCCAACTGGCTTATATTCTCCTCTCTTTGGCCCTTTAAAACACCATATGACTGATCAAACACTCAAGCCCCTTCCTGAAGGTCTTCTACCCCTCCCCCAATTGTTCTTACTATTGTGCCTGTGTCTGACCCAAGCCTGTTTAAATTCTGTCACATTTTGGTTGCCACAGTGGCACCACTTTTGCCTGTTGTCTATTCTCAAATCCCCCACCCTCTCAGTAAAGAAACATTCTCTCATGTTTCCTTTGTACCTTTCTCCCTGCCATTTCAGGTCATGACCCCCTTGCCCATTAATTTCTTTTTCAATGGAAAATTTCAACTTCCCATACTTTATTGAAGTCTGTCAAATATTTTAATATCTATGATATGCCCCCATCCTTTCTTTCCACCAAGTATATCTGAGTGTCTTAAGACTTTGCATTTTTCGTTGCAAGCTTTGTAACATTTTAGTAGCCTTTTTCTAGGCCTCTTCCATCTTCTTAATGTCCTTGTACAGTTATGGCCTCCAGAAATGGACACAGCACTCAGGATGTGGTCACCTTAATGACTTGTATAATGGCAATATTACATCCTTTTTTGCAGGCCTCCCTCAATTGCTATGTGCCTTGGCCTCCTTTCCTACCTTAAACTGGGTAAATTGACCCTATGAGTGTATATTCAGTATTAGTAAAAACAGTTTTTACCCAGATCAAGATAACTTTATCAGATGTGATTGTCGAAACTCTTCAGTCACATCTGTGTGCAGCATGCATATCAAATTCCTAATTGCTGAGTATTTTATCATCGTCCAGTTTCCTTGGCGGAATTAATAGTAAGTATTTGGTTAATGAATTATGAGAAAGGAATACAAAAGTAAACAAATTATTCCAGTATAAAGTTTCTCTGGAGATAAGGCAAATACCGAGATTTAGTTTTAGAAATATGGATCCTGACTCCAGGCAACTGGAATAATCCCATTCAGAGGTGAAGACGTGGCTCACTCCTTTCCTCTCTGGCTATAATTTGTAAAAATTTGTATCTATATTTTGCTTTTTGGCACTTCAAAGCATATTACATTCAGGTATGCTAGGTATTTCCTTATCCCCAGAGGGTTCACAATCTAACTTTGTACCTGAGGCAATTGAAGGTAAAATGTCTTGCCCAAGATTACAGGGAGCAGCAGTAGGATTTGGACCCTAGCTTGTAGCCCACTGCCCTAACCACTAGGCTACTCCTCCCTACATACATTGTGAAATGCAATACCCAGAGAACCATACAATCATAGACCGTGTCAATCTTTTAGACTTTATGTTGAATGTTAAAATACTAATCAAATGAAAAAGAGGAGACACACTTTCTTTACCATGATAACAGGCATTATGTCTCCCTTCACTTATAAGCCCACAATATTTTGTATGTCTGGCACAGGTTTACACCCCAAAGGATACAACATTGACAAGAATGACAGCAGAGGAATTAGGGCAATGAGCCATACTGAAATGTGACATCACATCCTCAATGTCATTGCTGTTAAAACAAAGTGGCTCTCTCCATGGCTTCCATCCATAATACAATATGATCTAAAATTATTTTGAAAATGGATGACACATAGAATTGTATTTGTTCAGTTATGTTGCAGAGTATTGTACTACAAAAACAGAGCTTATCAGAAGGAGACCAGAGGCCGCATCATTTATTTATTTCTCCTTAGAAAATTGCTCCCATTTCTGCAGGTTGGTGTACAATGTTGCCAACTTTCCCCCACATTGACCAGTAGCGTTTGACAGGAGGACGGAGAATTCAGCAGCAGAAGAAAGCCCCACATAAAATGCAGGTGCCAATCTCTGCGGTTACTTTTTCCCTGTGAACTTTGCAACTATTCACAGGCATTCGAAAATTGCCCCTAAACAACTCATTTGCTACCGAGAAACACATCTGTTTTCATACGAGATGAGAAGAAATATTAGAAACAGTTTCTGTATGAAAGCACTTTCTTTGTGTCTAAAATCATCTGCGTGGAAAAGAAGTTGACTATTCTTGTCTAGAAGAAGAAAGTTCCCGGGCGGCAGTGGCAGCAGCAGCGTTGTAGAAAAACCGGCTCTGCGAGCTTTGGAAAATCTGCAGCCTCCCTCCCTGCTCACAATGAGGGCTCATTAATCACTCAGCACCTCCACAGAAAGCAGAGCTCCTCCTGGGCTCAGCCAATCACAGGCCCGTTACCAAGGAAACCACCTTTACCCTCCAGAGGCTTCAGACATTTTTTTTTGTTTCTGGGTTTTTTCTGGGAATTGTTGGCAGGCTCGGATATGAGAGAGGAGGAGGAGAATCAAAACAAGTCAAGTCGCAGTGCTGTGCCGCTGAGGGCTTTCTAAACAGGAAAGGGGCAGTGCAAAGACCTTGGGAAAATAAATATTTATAAACTGGGGTGTTCGACCCTTTCTGCATTCTGCCGTAAATTATTTATCGGCATATTTCCCTTTCTTCCCTTTTTCTCCTCCCTCTCTATAGGAAGCCGCTATAACCTGTGAAGGATGAAGTTTAGTCCTAAAATATAAGCTTCAGGTTTCTTAGAAACAGAGCACTGGACAAATATGATAGAGACATTCAAATACCTGAAAAAAAGAATGCACAAGAAGCAAACCTGTTTCAAGGGAAAGGAAGTTCTAGAATGAGGGGTCTCAGAGACAATGTCAGGAATTATGTCTTCATGCAAAGGGTGGTGTATGGGTGAAATGGCTTCCTGAAATAGGTGGAGGGGGCTAAAACAGGAATGGGCTTTTAGGGAGGCATGTAATAAGTGCAGAACATGCTTAGTTGCAAAAAGTGAATGAGATAGCAGAAGTAAGACTGAGAACCGTATGCTACGGGGCTAGCTAGGTTGCAGTGGCGAAAGTACAGAGAAGGGCGACCAAAATGATAAAGGACATGGAACAGCTTCCTTATGAGGAAAGGCTAAAGAGGTTAGGGCTGTTCGGCTTGGGAGAAGAGATGGCTGAGGGGGCATATAATAGAGGTCTACAGAATCATGAAAGGACTCGAATGAGTAAATGTGAAACTGTTATTTACTCTTTCAGATAATACAAAGACTGGGGGCATTCCATGAAGTTAGCAAGTAGCACATTTAAAACATCAGAAAATTATTTTTCATGCAATGCACAATTAACCTCGAATTCTTTGCCAGAGGATGTGGTTAAGACAGCTAGTGTAGCTGGGTTTAAAAAAAGTTTGGGTAAGTTCATGGAGGAGAAGTCCATAAACTATTAATCAGTAGGGAATAGCCACTGCTTGTTACTGGCATTACTAGCATGGACTCTATTTAATGTTTGGATACTTATCAGGTACTTGTGATATGGATTGGCCACTGTTCAAAACAGGATACTGGCCTTGATGGACCCTTGGTCTGACCCAGTATGGCATATCTTATGTACCAGTAGGCTACAACTCCTCATAGACTGTCCTAGTTGATGCAGTAGATTGGTGGTAATGGGTGACATGTGTTAAGGCCATGAGGATCTGTATGGCCAGATGTGCAAGCAATAGTCTTAGTTAGACATGGAGAGGGAGAGATACTGGATATGAACTAAATAAGAATATAAAAATGCCACGTTGGGTCAGATTAATGGTCCACTGAGTCCAGCATCTTGCCTCTGACAGTGGCCAGTCCAGGTTGCCCAGAAGTACCTGGGAAGTCTCAATATGAAAGTCCTTTTCATGTTACTTTCTCCATGAATTAAGAGGTGGAGAAAATAAAGGCAATATAACAAATCTAATAAACTAAAGTCTGCCTGTCTAATGTTTATTTATGGACCTGTCCTCCAGAAACTTGTCCAAACTTTTTTTTTAACTCAGTTATATTACTAGCCCTAACTGCATTTTCTGGCAACAAGTTCCATAGCGTAATTGTGCGTTGACTTCAAAATACTTTCTTAGGTTTGTTCTACCTATTAGATTTGGAATGTCCTCCAGTCCTAGTCCTGTTTGATTAATAATTCCCTATTAACTTTGTCCTTATCATACACAATTTCATAAACCATTCCTCAGAACTCTAAGGATTACATTTCATTAGAAGACTGGGAAATTGTATCACTTTCTGGGTCTCTGGAGGAAACACTAGAAAGTTCAGGGCTTCTGTTTACTGCCCTGGCCACGCCCCTTCAGGAAGCCTGCAGGGAACAGGAGAGGAAGGGGTGAGTCTGGATCAGACACTTCAGGCAGCATGGGAGGAGAGGAGAGGGGCTGCCTGCAACAGACACAACTCAGTCTGCAGCTGTGATTCCAGAACCTGGGACTCACTCAGCTGTGGGTAGAGTGAGGTGCACAAGTCAGGAAGCTTAACTTACATGGGGTGAGAACAAAGAGAGTGCTGGGGTCAGGGAGGGAGAAAGGGGAAGAATGATGGGGTCATCCCTGGAGAGGGGAAAATGGTGATGATGTTTGGGGGCGGGGAAGAGAGAAGAGTGTGAATTAGGGATGGTGGTGGAAGAAAGAAGCTGATACACATTATTCCTCCCCCTCCTCTCTTACTAATCAACAGAAATGTCAGGATCACCACAACTCAAAAGATCCCAGGTATGTCTATCATATTCTATCTCAGTTTTTTCTCCAATCTGAAGAGTTCTAACCTATTTAATCTTTCTTCCTAAAGGAGCTGATCCATCCCCATAATCATTTAGGTTGCCTTTCTCTGCACTTTTTCTAGTTCTACTATGAGATATGATAACCAGAATGGCACACAATACTCAAGGTATGGCTGCACCATGGTTCAATACAAAGGCATTATAGTGCCAGTTTTCTTCTCTATGCCTTATCAAATAACTTGCTTTTTTTGGCTGCCACTATACAATGAGCTGAAGATTTCAATGTGTTGTCTACAATGACCCCAATGTCCTTTTTCTTGGTGGTAATTCAGAATATGGAACTAGCAACGTGTATAAACAGGTAGGATTGGTTTTCACTATGTGCATCACTTTGCAGTTTTCCATATTA
Source organism: Rhinatrema bivittatum (assembly GCF_901001135.1). Classification (NCBI taxonomy): domain Eukaryota; kingdom Metazoa; phylum Chordata; class Amphibia; order Gymnophiona; family Rhinatrematidae; genus Rhinatrema; species Rhinatrema bivittatum. The sequence goes on along the minus strand of NC_042622.1, from coordinate 82,005,397 downwards.
CATTTTATCTGTCTTTTACATGCACAGTTCCCCAGTCTCATAATTTACTCCTTCAGTTCCTCACAATTAGTTCATGTTTTAATTATGTAACACTCCCTTGACCGCTTACCTCGCGGGTCCAGGACCGACCTGGCGATGTTATCTTTTCTGCTAGGAGTTAGCAATCTGTTATAGTTGCTCCCCCAGAGGGGAGGGGCTAGCAATGTAAAAATGGTGAATCCTAGGGCCGATGGCAGATGACAGCGCCCTCAAGAGGATATCATGAGAGGGACCACCGACTAGGCTGGAGTATGGAGACAGACACAGATAGTTCTTTATTAGACAGGTAGTAGAACCACCAGAGGTGGCAGTAGTGAGCTGATGTGCCCAGCAGGGCTGAAGTCCCTCAGATCCTGGAACTGCTATCTCCGGGTTTGCTGAGCTGGAGAGAGACTCATAGATAGTAAGTAGACAGGGTATGCTGGATACATAACCAGAAGTAGATGATACACTCACATAGATTAATGAGAAGGCTCAGTAGCTGGAGAGAGTTAGTCCCTCGAGGAGCGAGTACCTGGTTCCAGGGACAGCTCTGAGAGAGTGATGGTAACTCACAGATATTTATTTTTGTAATGGTTATTAGGCAATAGAGAATAGTTAGTATAATCAGGAACAGGAGCCTCTAGGCGAGTACTGGTTCCTATATGCAATCTGAAATAAGAACACACGATCTCCGTACCTGTGATAGCGTCTTAGACAGAAGTGAATCTTCAGAGTTCTAGGAACATGGGCCTTCGAGGAGCGAGTACCGGTTCCTATATGCAACTGGAATAGAAACTCACAATGTTCACGTCCGCGATCACTTCCAGGCAATAGGGAGTCTTCTGAGCGTTTAGGGACCTAGGCCCTCGAGGAGCGAGTACAGGATCCCGTCTTAGCAATCTGAAATCAAGAAGAGAGAGCGAGGCCCCCAAGGAGCGGGTACCTCTAGTAAGTCCGAGGAGGCAGAGTAGCTTGGATGAATCCTTGCTAACTCGATTCGTAAGTGTAAGCAAAAACCTTTTATGTTGCAAGCGGATGATGTCACTACGGGGGGGAGCCCCCGAGGTTCGCGCCCTTGCTTGTACAAACTTCAGAGCACGTGCACATGCGCCCTACGTCATCAGGAACATGGCGGATCTGCAGCGTCAGGCCGGTCTGGGGACGCCAGAGAGAAGCGGCATGGAGACGCCGCGGCAGCAGGCTGTCCATCAGACCCGGAGGGAGTTGCCAAAGAGGTAGAGAGGGTGGAGCGAGGGCGAAGAGCAGGCACCAACCCAACAGGCGGGAGGTCCCCTAGGGCAGACTCTGTCGATCCTCATGTTCTTGGTGCCTAGTGCCTCCATTTGGGGAAGAAGGTGTTCGTGGATGGGATTTCCCTCCCTTCACCCCAGGAAAACAAATGGGACTGTGAACAAGGCTGGCTTTATGTACAAATATATACAGGTTTATTAGACTATGTAAGTATATACATTTCTATGTGACTATATACATCGCTAATAGGATGTCAAACAATACACATCAGTAGTCAATAGTGGTCAATAGTCTCAGGCTTCAAAACTATATTCATTTCTATAAGGTAGCAAGAACATTTAATATTTGGCAATTTGAGGTTGTTGGCCCCCACAGTATAGCACCATTTAGAATAGAAGAGACTTCTTGAGTTCTCACATAATCAAGTGTTATTATTATCCTCCCTCTTGTTTTTCCAAGTCACACCCATGTGAAAAGATGCAACTGAGCTAGTGGGCAGTGTTGGCCTGGGTCGTTCATTGTATCTAAACCGCTGCCATCTCCTCAGTGTCACTTCCACTCTGCTGAAAGGTCCCTGTCAACACTGGGGTCCACACCCTCCTAGAATGCCGCTAGGGTCCACACCCTCCCAGGAGACTGCTCGAGCTGCCATTGGGGTCCATGCCCTCTTGAGGGACTGCACAATCTGCCGCTGGGGTCCCCTTACTCAAGGAGAACTCAGGGTCACCTCCCTAACTGCTGGTGGGGTCCACACCCTCCCAGGGGACCACTCAGTCTGCCATTGGGGTCCTCTCCCTAGGAGACCATTCTACCTCCAGATCTGCTGCTGACCTTTGGCTCCTCTCCCTTGATAGGAGGACTTTTTCTGGTTTGGATTTATAGCTCTACTAGGCTTATGGCTTGATTAGCATTTAGTGATTCAGGCCCTCCACCATCTCAGCTTTCAGTGATTTTAGCTCTACTAAGCTCATAGCCAGTCATTCACTGTTACCCAACCTGGATGGGTTACCTTCTCTCAGCCAAAAGGCCAAGACCCAGGCAGGACCATGGGAAGAGAATGTGTGCACACCCTTCCATCCTGCCTGGCTTTTTTTTTGTTGTTGTTGTCTGAGAACTGGGTACCCAAGGGTCTGACTCCTCTTGTCAGTCAGGGTGATAATCTGTTTGCTTCCTAGGACTGTTTTTCAGTACATTTTTCTCACAAATTCCTCTCTCATTGAGAATTCTCTAATGTAGGACTTTTCCAGTCATAGTTCTGTATGATTTAAAGTGATATTTCACTGCATGTTACCAACAGTAGTCCAGGGGTCTGTGACATGCAAATTCCCTACCTGAGTCTCTGACTCATCTATTCAGTGGTCATTTAAGTACCTTCACAGTAAGGCGTCTGGCAACCTTTTCAATCTCATTCTGGGTAGCTCATGTTACATAGCTGCATTGTCCTCTTTGTTTTCTCTGCTGCTGTTTAACCTTTTCTCCCTTTTGGGGGGGTTCACTTACTTTGAGTAATTTTGTGTCATTTGCAAATTTGACCACCTCACTCATTGCTTCTTTTTCTAGAATAGATCATTTTCTGAATATATTAAACACTGGTCCCAGTACAAATCCCTTGAGCACTCCACTACTTACTTCTCTCCATTTGGATCAGGCATGGACAAACTAAGGTCAACCAGCCAGCAACTGGCCTGTCAGCATTTTTATGCAACTCACCTTACCTCATGGTTGTCCTCCATTATGTCTGGCCCACCAACCTGATGTCATCATCAATGGCCTGGTGTCATGTGCATTAGTGTGTCATTTCAATCCTTTTTTGATGACGTCAGTGTGTGAGGTAGCAGGCTGGAAAAATTGTCGTGAAGGTATTGGCATGGGTAATGTGATTTTCTCTGTTCAATAGAACCCTAGAAATGGGAATGGTGCCATGTGACTGGAGAAGAGCTGTGATGGTCCCACTTCACAAGAGTGGTAACAGTAGTGGCCTGCAGCGCAGGGTTCACCAGCGGGGTTCCTCAAGTACATCAGGAATGGTAGTGGCCCGCAGTGTGGGGTATGCCAGAGGATTCCCACAGATGATGATACGGATGAGGTCTGCAGGATGAGGTGCTCATAGGAGGTCCTATGAACATAAGAACATAAGAAAATGCCATACTGGGTCAGACCGAGGGTCCATCAAGCCCAGCATCCTGTTTCCAAAGTGGCCAATCCAGGCCATAAGAACCTGGCCTGGATTGGCCACTGTGAATGCAGGTGAATGCAGTGGTGGCCTGCAGCGTGGGGTACACCGGAGGTAGGAAGTAATCCAAGGATTCAGAGTACTCACAGCAAGGTGCGTTCCAGCAGTAGTCCTGGGATGCAGAGTAGAGTGATAGCCCAAGGCAGCAGGCCCTCCGAGGGGCAGATAGCCAGAGACACGGAAGGGCCCCCGAGGTGCGGGTACCCAGAGGGTGTCTTGTCAGAGTAGGAGCTGGAACGGAAGTCCGAAGCGTGAGGTGTGGAATTAGCAATGAGGAAACTCGTTGCCAAGTCGTCAGTGGTCAGGTTCGGTCGGCATAAGTATCCGGGAGTGGAGATGTCATCAGCGGGGGACGCCCCTGAGGTTCCCGCCAAGCAGTGCTTAACCTGACCTCTGCGCGCATGCGCACGCCTATGTGATCCTGGAGTCAAGATGGCGGTCGGCAATGCCCACGCTGTCCCGGGAATGCCAGGTGGGTTGGCAGTAGCTGGCGGAGGCCGCCACTTTCCCCAATGGAGTCACAGAAGAGAAGAGATAGGTGAGCAGAAGTGGTCGCAGCCATCTGCGACCGACGAGTGTAACAGTACCCCCTTCTTAGGGCCCCCCCAGGGGGTTTTGGTTTTCTAGGGTGAGAGAACTGTTTGATCAATTCCTTGTAGAGGATGTTGCTCGCAGGCTCCCAACTATTTTCTTCGGGGCCAAAACCTTCCCATGCGATGAGGTATTCCCAGCGCCTTTCGCGCTTCCTGACATCTAAGATATCCTCTACCTGGTATATGATGTCCTCTTTGGCAGTTAGAGGTTGGGGTTCAGGTGTTTTCCTCGAGAACTCAGATAGGATGAGTGGTTTTAAAAGCCAAATGTGGAAGGCATTGTGGATTTTCAAAGAAGTGGGTAATCGCAGACTATAGGTGTTTGGACCTAGGCGACAAAGTACTGCAAATGGCCCGATGTACCTGGGAGCGAAGCGAGCAGAGGGCAGCTTCAAATGGATGAATCGGGTGCTAAGCCACACCTTGTCTCCAGGATTCAACTGAGGAACCGTACGATGATGAGCATTGTAGAATTTCTTGGCCTTTTGACTGGCTTGCTGCAGTAGTTGCTTCGTATGCTCCCAGAGTTGGTGCAGCTCTTGTGCAGATACCTATGCCGCTGGAGATGACACTGACAGTGGTAAGGGTAGAGGTGGCAGAGGTTGACATCCGTAGACAATTTGAAAAGGTGATGAACCAGTTGAGGCAGACTGGTGAGAGTTTAAGGCAAACTCGGCCCATGGAAGAAGATCAGACCAATCGCTCTGCCTAGTGTTCACATATGCCCGGAGGAGCTGCTTTAAGGTCCGATTCGTTCTCTCTCTGTGTGACCATTAGCCTGTGGATGGTAGGTGAAAGTGAGGTCCAGAGATATGTCAAAATTCTTGCATAGCGATCTCCAAAATTTCGCCGTAAATTGTACTCCGCGATCCAATAGGATGTGTCTTGGGAGTCTGTGAAGGTGAAAAATATGACGGATGATTCAGGTGCAGAGGGAAGACCGGGTAACGCCACAAAGTGAGCCATCTTCGAAAAGCAGTCTATTGTAACCCAGATAGTGTTGTTGCCACTGGATGGAGGTAAATCCACAATGAAGTCCATGGCTATATGCATCCACGGTTCACTTGGAGCAGGAAGCAGTTGAGGGAGTCCCCAGGGCTGGCCAGACGGTGGCTTTTGACGGGTGCAGGTAGGACATGACTCTACGTAAGTTTGCCCAAACCACAAAATGAGCTAGTGCTGCACTTTAAACAGTTAATGTAAATGACAAGAAGTGCAGACCAAATTTTATCAATCCAAAAGTACATTTAATGTGTAATCATATGGCAACTCCACTGTTCTATTTGATGTACTATTCCAATACAAAGTGGGGGTCCCCCAACCCAGGACCCCGTGTTTCGCACACTGGCTGCGTCGGGAGGGACACCGTTGAATCAAGTGTTCTGCAATAAAATATAAATAAATTCAAACAAGGATCGGTAGTAAGAAAGGGTAGGGCCGACAACCAAATAACTTCTATAATAATTTCACAGTAACCTGAAAGGGTAAAAAAACAAACAGAACATACCTTATCAATGTGTAGATACAGAGTTACAGGGAGTGCATTGTAGATACAGTGCAATCGGGATTTAAATGCCACAAACATTCTTGGCGCGAATAGACGCGACCACTCACAGCATGAGAATAGGTAGCCAATCAGAGCAAGGCAGGTATGTCACAGAGCACAGGATACTATCAGGTGAAATAACTCCACTCAAGATCGCAATTAAGTCCAGTTGGGGTCACCGTGTTCAAAAGATAGATCCATTTCTGTTTCCTTTTAATCAAGATGTCAGAGAAATTCCCTCCCCGCACCAGAGGATATACCACTTCTATGACAAAAAACTTCAAGTCTGTTATTGCATGGGAATATTGAACCCAATGTTCTACCAGCGGTGCATTCTCCTTCAAGTTATTAATATTAGACCTATGTTCAATTATACGTGTTTTTATTTTTCTGAGTGTCTTCCCCACGTATAATTTGTTACAAGGACAACTAATAATATACACCACCCCGACAGAATTACAGTCAGAAAAGCTACGTAAAGTCCAAATTCTTTGTGTACTTGGGTAACTAAAACTAGAAATAACCATAGTTAGAGAACACACTGAGCAATGGCCACACGGTCTGTGAACACCTCCATCAGCAGGTATTGCAGAAGTATGAACAGTATGAACCAGTATGTCTTTAAGATTCCTACCCCTCCGATATGTAAACCTAAGGGAAGAGTTAAAAAGCCAGTTCAAAGACAGTGCCTCCCAGTGTTTGGACATCTTTTCTCATAGAGGGCCACCAATAATATCTTTGTAGCGAGGAGAGCGTCCTAGCCTGTCCATGGTGGCCTGCAAGTAGAGAGTCATGTGCCCATCTAAGGATCTTCCTTCTGAGCAATCAGGGGACCACAGTCTTCCCAGCTAGCACTGTGTGTGTGGCGGCGAGGAGAACCCTCGCTGGGTCAGTGATGTGGCATGGCATGTCAGGGACATCTTCCATGGTGAATGAACGAGAAAGAGTGTCAGCTCAGATATTCTTGTTCGCTGGCCGGTATCGCAAGATGAAATTGAATCGGGTAAAGAATAGAGACCACTGGGCTTGTCTGTGATTCAGGCGTTGAGCGTGGTGCAGGTACTCGAGGTTCTTGTGGTCGGTGTGGACCATGATTTGATGCTGTGCTCCTTCAAGCCAGGGACCCCACTCCTCGAAGGCCAACTTAACTGCTAACAGTTCTTTGTCTCCTATCCCGTAGATGTGCTCCGCAGGAGAGACTCGCCGGGAGAAAAAGGAGCATGAGTGTAACGTGTTATTGGTGGAGTGCTGGCTGAGGACAGCAATGACTCCAACATCTGATTCATCTACTTTGATGATGAAAGGTCATCGGGGATCTGGGTGTCATAGGCACGGCTCTTGCAAAAACGCCTCCTTAAGTTCTTGGAAGGCTGTCATGGCTTCAGGGGACCACTGTGAAGGGTTGCCTTCTGAGTCATAGCTGTGAGAGGCGCGGTTAGCGTAGTGTAGTTCTTGATGAACAATCTGTAATAATTGGTGAATCCCAGAAATCTTCAAAGGTCCTTGAGGCCTGTGGGTTGGGGCCAATCTTGAATGCTGTTGGTCTTTTTTGGATCCATCTGGAACCCTTGACTAGAAACCACTTAGCCCAAGAAGGGAACTGACTCCTGGTGAAAGGAGCACTTCTCCAGTTTAGCATATAACTGGTTGTCTCTTAGGCGTTGTAAGACATTTGTGACGTCTAAGTGGTGGCTCTGAAGGTTTTGAGAGAAAACCAAAATGTCATCCAGATATACCACTACGCAGGTGTACAGCATGTCTCTGAAGATTTTGTTCATCATGTTTTGAAAAACTGCCGGGGCGTTGCAGAGACCATACGGCATGACAAAATACTCAAAGTGGCTGTCGTGGGTGTTAAAAGCTGTTTTCCATTCATCGTCTCGGCGTATTCTCACTAAATTGTAGGCTCCTCTAAGGTCCAATTTAGTAAAAATCTTGGCCCCTTGGAGCCTGTCAAAAAGTTCTGATATTAAAGGCAGCGGGTAATGATCCTTCTGAGTAATCTCGTTGAGGCCAAGGTAGTCTATGCATGGTCAGAGAGAGCCATCTTTTTTTCCTACAAAGAAGAATCCGGCCCTGGCAGGAGACTTAGAAGGTCGAATAAAGCCTTTCGCCAAGTTCTCTTTAATATACTCAGACATGGCGTTGGTCTCGGTCAGAGAAAGTGGGTAGACCCTTCCTCTGGGAGGCTCGGTGTTGGGTATTAAGTTTATGGCACAGTCAAAGGAGCGATGTGGCAGCAGGATGTCAGCGGCTTTCTTGGAAAAGACATCTTCAAAAGATGAGTACTGCGGTGGAAGGCCCAGAAGGGAGATAGTAGTTATGAGACAGGGCATGGGAGAAACTGTCTTCAAACACTTCCCATGGCAAGAATCGCCCCAGCGAGACAACTGTAATGTACCCCAATCGAACTGGGGTGTGTGCACTTGCAACCAAGGCAGTCCAAGCACCACGGGCTGTGTGGCTTTGTCTAGAACCAAAAATGAGATGGTCTCCGTATACATTGACCCAATGCGAAGTTGGATTGGGACCGTGGATCGGGTGACTTCGCCTGGTAATGGTTCGCCATGGATAGATGACAAGAGCAGAGGCGTAGATGTCTGGATGGTGGGGATTCATAGATGTTCCACGTGTTGTCTCATTATAAAGTTTCTGCCATCCCCGGAATCTATAAGTGTGAAACTCCAAGGAATACGAGATGATAGAGATGGGCAATGTTAGTGGAGGAGATGGTGCTGTTAGACCTAGGAGGAGTCCTCCAGTAGATCCTAGGTCAGAGAGTTTCCCGGACAGATAGGGCAGGAGCGTACAGTATGACCTGGCTGGCTACAATACAGGCAGAGGCCTGATTTTTGTCTATGACGCTTCTCTTTAGTAGATAGATGAATTTGCCCCAATTGCATTGGTTCTTCCTCCTCGACGCTGGGTGTAGGAGCCCTCTGGATGGTAGATGTTGAGCAGATGCGAGAAGCACCTGACGAAACTTTCTTGGATCCTTTAACCTCGTGGGATCGCTCTTGTAGCTGACAATCAATGCAACCGGTGAGGTTGATAAGAGAGTCCAAAGTTGCAGGGAGTTCACATGCAGCTAATTCATCCTTGATGTGTGAGCTTAATCCCTCAAGGAATATGGCACGCAGACAGTCCGAGTCCCAGCGTAATTCAGAGGAATGAGTCTTGAACTCAATCACATACTCGGTCAGCGACCGGTTACCTTGTTGCAAACTCAGGAGGGTGGATCCAGCGATGGTCTTGCGACCAGGGTCATCAAATACTGAGCGAAATAGAGCAAGAAAGCCCAGCAGGTCACTGAGTATCGGATCCATCCATTCCCAAAGTGGTGATGCCCAGGCCAAGGCCTTCCTGTCCAGGAGAGACAGAATATATGTAGTTTTGGCAGCTACATCAGGAAAACATGCAGGTCGTAAGGTGAAGTGCATGTTACATAGATTCAGAAAACCCCTACAGGAGGAGGGGTCACCTGCAAAACGCAGAGGTGCTGACAAGGGCACTGAAGGCCGGAACAAGGGTGCCTGTGAAGCAGGAATAGGCTTGGCAGGTGTTGAGGCAGCGTCCAGCCAATTACTTAGCTGATTAATGGCGTTAGCCAAAGTCTCTAGTACCTTTTGCTGTTCTGTAATACGTTGGGCCAGGCCATGGATGGCCTGTATCACCGAGACCTGTGCCGGGTCCATGACTTGTCAATCTGTTAGGGTTTTGTATGTTTGTGGGCCCCTGGGCTGACGAGAGTGATGGTACTACCCACTGCAAAGTGGTGGGCCCCTGGGCTGACGAGAGTGATGGTACTACCCACTGCAAGCCATCTCTACGAGAGGACCTTATTGGTGTACCCCGCTCTGCGGACCATTACCAGATTACTACTAGGAGGTATTCCCTCTGGGTCTACCCCATCTCACGAACTGTTTCTCTGATACAGTGGCAAAACCCCCCTAAACCATCAACTCCCTTATGGGCCGATTGGCTTGACAGGCACCAGTTATCACCAGCTTTTCAGCTACCTCAGCAGCAGAAGCAGGGAGCAGTCACTCTAGTAGGGGCCGCGTGGACTCGGAGTAAACACAGCGCTCTCTGGCCCTGCTCTTCCTCCTACTCATGCATTTAATGCTTGAAGAGAAGAAACGAGTGAGTAGGAGGAAGAGGGGGACAGGCAGCACTGTGCGTGCTTTGAGTCCCCTCAGTTTGTACTAGAGTGATTGCTTCCTTTTTCTGCTGCTGGAGTAGCTGAGAGGTTGGCAATAAGGAGCGCAATGACTGGTGACTTTCGGGCCAACCGCCCAACATGGGAGTTTGAGGTGGTGAAGTGGGGAGAGAAAACAAAATAGGAAATGGGGGAAGGGGTAGACTGCGAAAGGAAGAAGGGACATGAGTGGAAGAAAATAGGATAGGATGGGGAAGAGAATAAAGATGTGAGAAATGGGATTGGTAGAATGGGGAAAAGAAGAAGACTTATGGGGAGGACAGCAGGAGGGGGAGTAAGCGAGAAGGGGAAGGGAAAGAGAGAGACCAAAGATGAAAGAGAAAGGTTTGAAAAGGAGAAAGATGAAGCAGAAAGTGAGAGGAGGGAGGGAAGGCTGAGGAAGGGATTGCATGGGAAAGCCTGTTTCTCAGTTATCCTCAGTGATGTGCGGCTGGGGCTTTCAAGGGATTCAATGAATCCCCAGTCCATAGGCACTGCTACAGGGAGGCAAGTGCCACCCCAATTTTATACATCAGATTGGGCAGGGATAAACCAAACCCCTGCCCAATCTGATCCATGGTGATATACCTCCCAATCCCCACCTCAGGTCGGCAGCAGGAGGCACATTTAACTCTTACCGTAAGATCAGCCCCACAGCAGCAGGAGATGACATTCAGTTAAATGCAACTCCTGCTGCCACCCACCTCACAACCTGGCAGGCTGCCGTGGATTCTATCCTGCAGCGGTCAAAGAGAGAGGAACACAATGGCCACCAGCAGACCCCATCCTGCTAGCAGCTGAAGATTGAGAGGCTCAGAAGGTCACCATAGAGCCTGTCCTGCGGCAGCCAAATTGAATGGGAGGACCAGGCGGACTCTGAGAGTCCATATGTGTGTCTATGTGTGGGAACCTGAGAGAGTGAGAGCCTGTTTACATATGTGTGTGCATGGGAGCCTGGGAGAGTGAAAGCCTGTGTGTGTGATTGGGAGCCTGAGAGAGTGAGAGCCAGTGCGTGTGTGTGTGTGTATGAGAGCCTGAGAAAGTGAGAGCCTATGAGTGTGTATACAGGAGCCTGAGAGAATTGGAGCCTTTGTGTGTGTATGGGAGCCTGAGAAAGTGAGAACCTGTGTGTGTATTATATACGGGAGTCTGAGAGAGTGACAACCTATGTGTGTATATTGGAGCCTGAGATAGTGAGAGCCTCTGTGTGCGGGTGAGAGCCTGTGTGCGAACGTGTGAGAGAGAGAGAATGGGGGTATGTGAGAGATCCTGTGCTTGTGTGTGTGTGTGTGTGTGTGTGTGTGTGTGGAGGGAGAGAGAGCAAGCCTGTATTCTTGGCAGGCTAAAATAGTTTTTACTGGACTGTATAAGTGTTATCCAAAAATACTGTACATGAGCTATTGAAACAATATAGGATCTGTCTTTTGATGTGAATGTCGCTGATCTGACATCTTAAGAAGTGACCTATGTAGTTTTAAAAGCTTTTGTACAACATATTTAGGTACATGTACAGGTATTTTTAGGCAGCCTGTATGTTATGTTTTCCAAACAGGAGACATATTGGTGTTTTAGAGCCTGATCTAATATTTGCAGTGTTGCCTTTTCATAGCTAGGGCTATTACTTTTTGAGTGTAGATAGTGGTGTTTTTGAATGGAAGGCTTACTATATTGCAATTTAGTTTACTCGTGGTTTTCTAAGGGCCAAGCCCACACTCAATACTTGTTAGGATAGGCCTAATGCCAAATGGGTTCCAAGTGTCTTTTGTGCCTTAGGAAGAGGGGGTTAAGGGAGCAAGACTGCTGGAGCCCTGGGGTGGGAGCCGCAAGTGTGGGAGGAGAGAGCGAGACTACTGTGACTCCACGAGGGCGAGATGGGAATGAAGAGGGGGCTAAGGACGCAAGACTGAATCCCCTGCTTTAAATTTCTCTGCATGCCATTGGTTTCCCTTCTATCTTCAGGCTAATTATCAATTAGTGGGAAGGACCTATGGGCCCATGCCCCGGATATTTTAAGTCCCTAGCAATGCCCCTGACTCCAGCCCTTCTGGTAATGTGCTTACCGCACCCAAAGGCTCCTTACACGTGTATAGGCAGATTTTATATTCACAACCCCTGCTTAAGACTTTGAAAATTACCCCTTAAAGCAAAATTGCACTCCCCACCCACAGCAAGCAAATTAGTTGAGTCAGTTAAACAGACTCCATTAATATCCAGTGCAAAGTCCTGTTCTCACCAGCTCTTGCTTTAGCAGCAGTTCCCACAAGGCTAGATCTTGCATGGTCAGCCACCCGAGGGTGGAGTACAAAGGAGGAATACAAAAATTGTATTGGATAAGGTGAGATACTTGCCTGGGGTGACCCTCTATCATAGGTGTAGTCTTACTTTTTAATCTGGGGAAGCAAAGGGTAAAGAAGGTCAGATTGATAGGGGTGCAAACTCTCTCTCCTCCTCCCTGCAACATCTTTCCCTCTCTCTCTCTCACCCCCCACCCTGCTGCCTCTGCAAGTCCCGCTCTGCAACCCTTTCTATCTCTCCCCCCCCCCCCCCCCAATCTCCGGCACACTCCAGCATATACATCTCACCAGCCTTCCCCTTTCCTCATTCACTACACTTAGGATGATCCAGCACTTCACAGCCAGCGATGCCCCAATCTATAAGCCACAGCAGCAGCCCAGAGAAACTCAGCGCAGGCCTCTGAGAACACAGGTGCTCAGAAGCCCTGCCCAGGGATTGCGCCCTCCAGCACAGGTTCCCTGTTACCTCTGAAAGCTGTTCAAGGGGTGAGGCTATGGCAGAGCATGTGAGCACCTCGGAGGCCTGTGCTGAATTTCTGTGCCCTACCTCTACAGATGGTACTACAGGAACGGGGGCAGGTGCTCAGTTTAACCCAGCTCCCCAGTCCCAGATCAATGCTACATTTTGGGGGGTGCATTGTCCCCTTTGTTCCCCTAAACACCACCACTGCACTCTGACCGGCATCTTGGATAGATCCTTTCAGTCTAGAAAGGAATAACTGGGCAGGCTTGTTGGCCCAATTGATCTTTTTCTGTTATAACTACTGTGGGGTTGATATTTGAAAGCCCGCTGAGTGGTTACGATAACCAGGTACATTTACCCGGCTATCTGTATCTGGATATTTAGCAGCATTTATCCAGCCAAAAGAACTGCTGACTATCTGGATAAATCTGTCTGCACAAATTTTGTGCAGATAAATTTAGGGCAAGTATTTTCATGGAGAGAGAGGTCTGCACAAGTTTAGCCAGGTAGTGCTGCATATTGCACTACTAACTAAATTTAAAATTTCTATCCCTGCCCCTTTCTTCCCTGGCTAAACCTGTGAAGGTACCAATTCTTCCTGCACAGATTTAGCTGGGTGAAGGGTAGAAATTTGGTCAGCTATGATTTCCTGGCTAAAACCTGGTTTTATCTGGGTAAATCATTTGAATATGGACTCCAAATTACTACAGGGTCGGTTTACTAAAGTACATTAAAGCACTTTATGTTTTTTAATGTGATTATTATTGACTATTTATTAATTTTGATTATGTATGTTTTTATTGTAAATCGCTTAGGCCTTCAAGTGATAGGCAATTAATACATTTTAAATAAATACTAAAATACTAAATACTAAATACCTCGGTATTATTCTCATGGCTGGGAACATGCAGATGTTACTGCCCCCCTCCCCCTCACTGATTCTTAAAAGGGCCTGAAGCCCTGACTTCGAATCCCCCAGCATAGAAGCAATCTCTTGCACCAAATCCCTCTTCCCAAAAGGACCTCCCTGTGGACCCCATCTCAAAAGTATGCATTGGCAAGCATTGCCCCTCCCCTTTAAAGTCCTTCCCCCACCCACAATACAGAAAAATGCACCCCCATCCATTACTGTCAGTCCCCCCAATTCCCCTTTCCTCCAGACCGTTCTTCCTACATTCTGCTGTCACTAAGTCTCTAATGGGGTAGGAGCAATCCCCAGTCACTCTTGCCCCACCGATGCTGTCATTCAAAATAGTGCCAGCTGACAGGAGGCTTCCTGGCCTGTGCCCCACTTGTGCTGTGCAAATACAGTGGGGTATCTTCTGAATTTAAAGCTTGAATGATCCTTGATATCTCTTCATAGAAAGTGCCAAGTATGTGATCATGCAGCTCACAATCCTGAACCTCCTGCAGGGTTCTACTGATGGCGCCAGAGCTCCATAGGAGTCTGCAATCTTCAGCCTGGAGGAATTTCATACTTTGATGGTACGCGCATTTATAGCATCTGCAAGAAAGATGTGTTTTGAGCACTGTGGATGATGCAAAGGGCAGAATGAGTAAAGAATGGAGTGGTTTTCTCTTAAACATTTGTTTTTTAGCACACTTCAATTTATGTATTTTACTATAGGCAATTATCAAATATTCATCAGGATACATTCAACGTCTATCATTCTTTAAAATAATACTCTGCTGTCTGCATCAGACATGCAATCAGTACGACCTTCCACTTTTACAGAAATTAAGAGGTGAATTTTAAAAGCCGGGCGTGCACCATAATTGGGAGATGTGCATGCATGTAGGACATGCGTGCGTCCATCCAATTTTAAAAGCCACCCATATGCACGCATAAGTCCCAATGCTTGAATATCTCACACCAGACAAAAAAGGGGTGAAATGTGGGCGGGGCATGGGAGTTCTGGGGCAGGACCAAGAGATGTGCATGTAAGTACCTTATGTGCCAGTGCGTGCACCCAGATCCAGTGCTGCGTAATTTTACTTCTGCTGTGGAGGAGGTGTAAGTCTTAATAAAACTATTTCCAGGCGTCTGTGAGAGGTTTAAGGGGTCTGGGATAGCTAGGGGAGAGCAGGCTAAAGAACCAGGGGAGTTTGGAGGACCTAGCTCTAGACTGGGCAAACTGGTGGACGAACTGGTGAAACTGGTCATCGTATGGATGTGCGCCTGCTATAAAATTCACGCGCGCGGCTCAAACCCGATTTATGCTGCTGGGTGTGCACAAGCTTCAAATCAGACGCACGTATATGCATGCCTAGGCTGTTTTGCAACATGCACGCGTATGTGCATGCATGTAATAAAATTGCCACAACTCTGGATGTGCGCCGATGCCCAGGCGTATATGTGCGCCTGTGTACCTGTTTGAAAGTTACCATCCCAATGTGGATTTCTGCGTGAATAGGTTTTAATTTATTTAAGCACTTTTCTTGCAGTTCCTCTTACATCCTTAGGACAAGCCATTTTGTCAATCATTTCACAAATGACATCACAGACACAATACTGCTGATTATTGGATGGCACATAAGACATCACTGCAGTGACCAATTCAGGCAAGGACTACTAGTTTGTAATATTGAAATGTTAGTGACATTTGGAAACTTTCTGGACTGGATTAGGAAGATGGGAGTTTCTGATCTGGCTGACTGACTGTGGCTCCTCTGGATCAAAGTTTTCTGAATGAATGAGGAATTTGTATTTTATTAAATGAATTTTAATTTGTATATTTTAAAATGTATTCTTGAACTTTCCTTTCAACATGCTATTGGAGAGGCATTAATGGCATACTTGGGGGTCCCGTGCCTGGAGCTGGAGAGCTAGCATGGTGTGTGACAGAGATGAGCATGCTGTGCTGGGTGTTTAGGGCGATGCAAAGTCACAAGGTGAGAACCAAAGACGTTAGGACAGGGCTGAAGGAGGCCAAGACTGCAGAGAAAAGGACGGAAGGAAGACTGGTGAGGTATGGATACATGGAAAGAAGAGGTTAACATCACATCATCAGTAAGATACTGGAAATGTGGGTGGAAGAGAAAGAGCCCAGAGGAAGACCAAAAAAAGGTGTGGACTGATACTGTTCACCAGGATGTTTGTGGCCATGGCTCAAACAGGAGAGCCATGCTTGACTGGATAACATGCTGGAGGGTGGCTAGGAATGCAGACCCTACATTTATAGGAAACCTGTGCTCCTGTAGACAGGAGCTCCTGTGCCTCTCACCCTTCAGATCTGTCTGACAGCCAGATGTTTCAGACGCTCATGATAAATGTTGAAAATAAAAGAAAAAATGAAATGTAATGGTTTTCCATAAGGACTAATATGATGTATTGTATTATTTTTAAGATGTAAACTACTTTGTGTCCTCATTTTGGGAAAAAAAAGCAGTATATAAGTATTAAATAGAAATAGAATATAACAGAACATGTCACTCCCAACTTAAAAAAAAAAACAGGCAGAGCCAACACGTCTCTGCTTATCAGCATAAGGAAGAAAATAGACCTTATTTCCTCACCTTCAGCTCAAATTCTTTAGTGGATTGGCATATTACATTTCTCTCTGCTGCTCTCCTATTTCCCCCATAAACAATTTTGCATATATTTAAATCTCCACCGATCTTATTCCCTTTGGTCCTTAAACCCCCTCCCCCAAATAAATGACATAAATCAGTCCTCAGTTCTGTATCTAGCACCCCCATCTATCAGAGTTTAAAGGCGAGTCGAGTCCAATGTGCTTTGGAGCAGGAGATGTGGGGCTTAATGGAAATCTGCTCCTGACAGTGCACAGGCAGATCAAGCTAGGATGGAAGCGGCTGCATTTGCATACATATTAAATGAGAGCAGTAAAAAATGTACACATGCAAACCATTCGCCTTGCTAACACATTTGCCAGGGAATCAATCTTCTTTTTCTTTCAAGGAAACCCACTATGGAAAGAAGGCAAAGTCAAAGGAACTCCTCTTGGGAAAGTATTTAATTGCCCCAACAGCCCAACTTTCTTAATACTCTATTTCTGGAACTCTCCAACCAGTTTGTCTATATTCTAGTAAAAATGTGCTAGTAAAAATTCACAGATTTATAAAGAGGTAAGAAACAGATTCTTGTGCTAGACGGTTCTGTACCAACTGGTCATGTTGATACCATGTAGGAATGAAATGCCCAATGATTCCTTCTGTAACTGTTTTGTCCTGTGTACATTACAGAAGTCAGATCAGAATGCAAGACTCTAAACACTTTGCTTAGTGGAAGAACGTGCTACTCATTTTTCAATGACAAAAGAGTCTATACACTAAAACATTTTAGTGTGCATGCTAATAATATACTTAACAGGCAGCGTACTACATTTGTTAGGGTGCCTGCTAAAATATGGTATTCATAGCATATACGCTATCACAAAAAATGTACTGTCAATGTGCCCTTCCTGGCTGATCATTAAGTAGCATGTACCCATTGTGCATAATACTTTAACATGTATATTTCAGGGCAGGGGAGTTCAGGGTAGGAGCCTTGCTGTAGAACACTTACAGCTTTCTGATGGTAGCTAAAGGGGATGCATGTGATACAATAACACAACTTATTCATCTCTTTTTCTTTTCCAGAACCATTGGGTTTGCAGAAAGTATTCCAAATTCCCAGACAAACAGGACCTGTGCCAGTGAACCCCCTCCCCAGCTGCCTCTGAGGAACAGGAATCAGAGTAGACAGGCGGTGACCTCATTTGTGCCATGCACACCTTGACTGATTTACCAATACCCTCACAGGACATCCAGCCAGGAGATTCTGCAAAGAGGAGAAGTGGCCTCAGATGGAGCCTCAAACAGCCCTGGAGATCCATCCCATTGATGCTAGATAGGAATCTGACAGATTTCATTCAGGAAGCCAAAGTCATAAAATCCTCCTGTTACAAACAACCTGGGGCAGCAATGGCATGATGACACAGTCTGTGAGGGCCTCAAAGCTAAAAGGAAAGAGCTCTGGATTCAAAACAAAAGAACGGGTGATCTCAAGGAAGCTATAGATGCCCAGACAGCTGTTCAGACAGAAGTCTCTGAATGCCTGCAGTGATTATGGACAGATTAACCACATCAGTGACAACAAAGAGCATAACATGCAGAGTTCAGGCAACTCACAACACCATCATGTGCCTCCTCAATTGAAGCTACTCCCATCCCTTCCTACTATGTCCACTCCATCCATGCTATGCAGGAGAACCCATTTCAGAGTTTGTTAGGAATCCCCAGATTTGATTGAAGGTGGAATACTGAGCAGCAGAGCCACCGTAATACAAAGAAAGCAGACACCCTGATAAATTTATAAATATATGGCCTATTTCTCTCAAAAGTTAAAATCAATTGAAAGAAACTGTAGTATCCAAGATAAGGAATTATCTTGGACATTGTTTAAAAATACAAACCTAGAGGCGCAGTCCATATGTATTCCACGCATTAAGAAAGGTGGAAGGAAGGCAAAGAGATTACCGTCATGGTTAAAAGGTAAGATGAAAGAGGCTATTTTAGCCAAAAAAACATCCTTCAAAAATTGGAGGAAGGATCCATCTGAAGAAAATAGGATAAAACATAAGCATTGTCAAGTTAAGTGTAAAACATTGATAAGACAGGCGAAGAGAGAATTTGAAATGAAGTTGGCCATAGAGGCAAAAACTCATAATAAAAACTTTTTAAAATATATCCAAAGTAAGAAACCTGTGAGGGAATCGGTTGGACCATTAGATGACCGAGGGGTTAAAGGGGCTCTTAGAGAAGATAAGGCCATTGCAGAAAGACTAAATGAATTCTTTGCTTCCGTGTTTACTAATGAGGATGTTGGGGAGATACCAGTTCCGGAGATGGTTTTCAGCGGTGATGAGTCAGACGAACTGAACGAAATCACTGTGAACCTGGAAGATGTAGTAGGACAGATTTACAAACTAAAGAGTAGCAAATCACCTGGACTGGATGGTATGCATCCTAGGGTACTGAAGGAACTAAAAAAATGAAATTTCTGATCTATTAGTTAAAATTTGTAACCTATCATTCAAATCATCCATTGTACCTGAAGACTGGAGGGTGGCCAATGTAACCCCAATATTTAAAAAAGGCTCCAGGGGCGATCCGGGTAACTATAGACCAGTGAGCCTGATTTCAGTGCCGGGAAAAATAGTGGAAAGTATTCTCAAGATCAAAATCTTAGAGCATATAGAAAGACATGATTTAATGGAACACAGTCAACATGGATTTACCCAAGGGAAGTCTTGCTTAACAAATCTGCTTCATTTTTTTGAAGGGGTTAATAAACATGTGGGTAAAGGTGAACTGGTAGAGGTAGTGTATTTGGATTTTCAGAAGGTGTTTGAAAAAGTCCCTCATGAGAGGCTTCTACAAAAACTAAAAAGTCATGGGATAGGAGGTGATGTCCTTTCGTGGATTACAAACTGGTTAAAAGACAGGAAACAGAGAGTAGGATTAAATGGTCAATTTTCTCAATGGAAAAGGGTAAACAGTGGAGCGCCTCAGGAATCTGTACTTGGTCCAGTGCTTTTCAATATATATATATATATATCTGCAAATTTGATAACCTCACTCATCGTATTCCTTTCCAGATCATTTATATATATATATATATATATATATATAAATTTATTTATATATATATATATATATATTTTTTATATATATATATATATATATATATATAATTTTGTATCATCTGCAAATTTGCAAATTTGATAACCTCACTCATCGTATTCCTTTCCAGATCATTTATATATATATATATCATCGTATTCCTTTCGTATTCCTTTCCAGATATATATATATAAATGATCTGGAAAGGAATACGATGATATATATATATATATAAATGTATATATATATAAATGATATATTCCTTTCCAGATATATTCCTTTCCAGATCATTTATATATATATATATATATATATATATATATATATATATATATAAATGATATATTCCTTTCCAGATATATATATATATATATTCCTTTCCAGATATATATATATATATATATATATATATATATATATATATATAAATGTATATATATATAAATGATATATTCCTTTCCAGATATATTCCTTTCCAGATCATTTATATATATATATATATATATATATATATATAAATGATCTGGAAAGGAATACGATGAGTGAGGTTATCAAATTTGCAGATGATACAAAATTATTCAGAGTAGTTAAATCACAAGCAGACTATGATACATTACAGGAGGACCTTGCAAGACTGGAAGATTGGGCATCCAAATGGCAGATGAATTTTGTGGCTGAGGGGTCTCACCAAGCTAAGAAACCAAATTATCCAGAATAATTCTGCAAAAGATGCCTTAGATGGGCTAGGATGGGGAAAGGAAGGCCGAGAAGGGAAATCCCATGTCTGATCTCCCGGCAGATGAATTTTAATGTGGACAAGTGCAAGGTGTTGCATATAGGGAAAAATAACCCTTGCTGTAGTTACACGATGTTAGGTTCCATATTAGGAGCTACTACCCAGGAAAAAGATCTAGGCATCATAGTGGATAATACTTTAAAATCGTTGGCTCAGAGTGCTGCAGCAGTCAAAAAAGCAAACAGAATGTTAGGAATTATTAGGAAGGGAATGGTTAATAGAACGGAAAACGTCATAATGCCTCTATATTGCTCCATGGTGAGACCGCACTTTGAATACTGTGTACAAGTCTGGTCACCGCATCTCCAAAAAGATATAGTTGCGATGGAGAAGGTACAGAGAAGGGCAACCAAAATGATAAAGGGGATGGAACAGCTCCCCTATGAGGAAAGGCTGAAGAGGTTAGGGCTGTTCAGCTTGGAGAAGAGACGGCTGAGGGGGGATATGATAGAGGTCTTTAAGATCATGAGAGGTCTTGAGCGAGTAGATGTAACTCGGTTATTTACACTTTCGAATAATAGAAGGACTAGGGGGCATTCCATGAAGTTAGCAAGTAGCACATTTAAGACTAATCGTAGAAAATGCTTTTTCACTCAACGCACAATAAAGCTCTGGAATTTGTTGCCAGAGGATGTGGTTAGTGCAGTTAATGTAGCTGGGTTCAAAAAAGGTTTATATAAGTTCTTGGAGGAGAAGTCCATTAACAGCTATTAATCAAGTTTACTTAGGGAATAGCCACTGCTATTAATTGCATCAGTAGCATGGGATCTTCTTAGTGTTTGGGTAATTGCCAGGTTCTTGTGGCCTGGTTTGGCCTCTGTTGGAAACAGGATGCTGGGACTGATGGACCCTTGGTCTGACCCAGCATGGCAGTTTCTTATGTTCTTATGTTCAGTATTAATGCCTTGTTATTACAAGCTGTTCCTAAGTCACAGAGTCCCTTCACCTCCACTGATAAGCTTAAGAAGTCAGGAAGAACAGAATACAAGGTAGAAGAGATACTAAACTAAAATCAAATGGGGTACAAGCTACTACTTGATCGACTGGAAAGTATATGGAGCAGAGGAATGATTTTGGAAAAAAAAGGAATGTGCTCGCACATGAATTGATGAAACAATTTAGGACATAAGAAAATAAGATACACTATGTTGGGTTCAGACCAAAGTTCCACTGAGTCTAGCATCCTGTGTCTTAACAGTGGCACAATTAAACTCTGGAATTTGTTGCCAGAGGATGTGGTTAGTGCAGTTAGTGTATTTGGGTTTAAAAAAGGTTTGGATAAGTTCATTAACTGTTATTAATCAAGTTGACTTAGAGAATGGCCACTGTTATTACTGCATTAGCAGCATGGGATCTACTTAATGTTTGGGTACTTATCAAGTACTTGTAGCCTGGTTTGGCCTCTGTTGGAAACAAGATGTTGGGCTTGATGGACCCTTGGTCTGACCTAGTATGGCAATTACTTATGTTCTTATGTTTTTAATCTGGCTAACTCTAAAAGTTAGCTGTATAAAACTGAACCCTCCTTCCTCAGAGGGATATGAGATGGTGGAACTCACCTGAATGGGTCTGGATAAAGTTGTATCTGGATAACTTTAGGACTGGTATCTGTCTGACCAGACTTACCTGGCTAACTTCGTTTGGTCAGCGCTGCCTGGACAAAGGAAAATTATGCCCTGGGAATGCTCCCAGTGTCCGGGTATCAAAATTTAGCTAGAAAACAAGGGAAATATTCAAATCTTGGGTTTGTCAGGCTAATGCGAAAAGATAGCTGGACAAATCCTTTGAATATTGACCTCTTAGGATTCTAAGTTTCACTTGAAATAGACACCTAACTGGCCTCACTATTCCGCATGTCATTAGAATTTGCTTCGTATCTCTATCCACGCTCTAATCTTTGCCTAGAAAATGAACTTAAATCATACAGAAAATAAGAGAGGCAAAGTTCAAAACAAACATTATTCATATTACATAAGATGTATTTTGTAACTGGCCCATCAAGTGCACATATCTGAGTAATAATACTGTCATTCTCTATTTATTTTATTTATTTAAAAATATTGGTTAATCGTTTTACAGATTTCAATAAATCGCCAAAAGCTATGTACAAAATGAAAATATTAAGTTATAATACATAAAAACTAAAGTGTTTTCTTTAGTTTCAAGCCATTTAAAATTACTGTCCTGTTTGTAAAACAGAAACTAAGTAATGTTTTTACCGCACTATCTTTAGACTGATGTAAGATTTAACACAAACTGGTGAGACATCCATCTTCAAGTGAACAGCATTATTTGGGTTCCAATGTTCATCACAGAGAAAATCAGAGTAAAATATATGAAACCTTAGCAAAGCCTCTTGCTGGCCACATTGGCTGCTTGCTCTTGACTCCCATGTGTTCCTTGGTATTAGAGGTAATAGTAGAAAGTAACTGCACGCTGATGGCCTTGGCTCTTACAAAAACAGGGAGGTGGCCTTTATTCTAGGTCAGAGGATCCCAAACTGTGGGTCGTGATCTGAAATGGGGGTCACAAAATCATTGGATGAGGTCACAAGAAAAGGGCTGTTCCCTCCCCACATGGACCTCCACTCCATCTTGCAACTGACAGCAGCGGTCAGCATGAAGCCTGTGAAGGTGCACTGGCTCACAGGCCCTGCGCCGACTGCTGCTGCTTCCACCCCTGCTTTCACGCTACTTTCCCCATTTTGGGTGAGTGGAGAGGAGGAAGGAAGGAAAGTGGAGGTCTGCATTTTGTTTTGGTCATTGTGTGGGGGTTTTGTGAATTTTCAAGTGTTGAAGTGAGGTCATATTAGATAAATGTTTGGGAAGCACTGTCCTAGGAGTTCCAGTATGTTGGATTCCCTAGAGGCTGATTCTGCACTTACGTAGTTACCACAAGGTACAATCAGTACCAGTATGTCTTATTTCTCAGTGCTTATGCTTCTCCTTAATATAATGGAAGAATATTTTGCTCTCTTTTTCAATAATTATGTTGTAGACACAGAAAAGCGGAAATCATTTTCAAACAGTGCCCTATATTTTGTCTTTCATATAAAATACTAAGCTCTGTTTTAAAAAAGGTGCAAACTCTGTGCTTTTTTTGATTTAAAAAAAAAAAAAATTCATGCAATGAAAAAGGTGCTTAAAATTGAGAAATGCAGAAAAGTTTAGGTGGTTCCCTTCCCCAAGTCAAGTGCAGTTTTTTAAAATTATCTGTTGCACATTTTTCCCTATGTATGGAAAAATTAGTCCTATATATGGAAAAATCTCTTACAATGGCAGCTACATGGACTTTAAAAATGTATTTGTGTCCGGTGAATCATCCGAGACAATTTTCCAAGAGATTCTCTGTGGGTGAAAAGATGTTTGAAGGTGGAGAAGGGCCCTTTTGAAAAAAATGCCCTGTGCAGGGAAAGCTATGCCTGCTGTACACAGCATCGAAGAAAAGAAGCAGTGCTGGGTACAAGGCTGGGCACGGCCAAAGTAAGCCTGGGTATTTCATTTTGAAATCCCTGTGCCTGCATTTTACAAGTTTACATCCTGCACTTTGCGCTTGCAAAGTGTGTGCGGTGAGAAATCCCTGCAGCACTGGCTGGTCAGGGGATCTTCCCTTTCAAAATCGGCTTACAGGCCCACTGGTAGTGAATGTCTGAGGACCTGCAAGGTGCTTTTGAAAGGGAAACTGAGAACTGAATACCTGCGGACCTCCAACCACCCTGGTGGGGAGGAGGGGGGCAGGTGTCTAAAAATTGTCCTATATAGGATTCATTGCAAGTTGTAGTACATTTAGCAGGATCACTATCAGAATTATGGAAAGATAATGGTGTACATGAGCTCTGTAGATCACACCGGTCCCTTCTTTAGCTGTGTCCTGGCAAAGTGCAGCATTTTTTGCAGAGCTCTAGTACAAGTAATATTAGTTCAGGAAAAAAAACTGGACCAAAGTAGGAGTTATAGCAAGTTGTTGTATATACAAGATCACTGGACTGGAGAGGAAAAGGACCAGATCGGTGTTACAACCTTTGCAGCTCTTTGCACTAATCACTCCACTCCGTTGACATCATTGCATCCTTACCACGGATGTATTTAATGTTCCACTGGGCAGAACAGCATCGTCTAATATGAGAGCAGAAGAATTTCTTCTGCTTTGCTTGTTCTTTGTTTGCAAATCCTAAGACACGTCTCTCAGAGATTCATTACCTGTAATTTGCAAGCAAAGTGACTCCACCAAAAGCCGAGGTAAGCAAAAACTGCGCATCTGAATGTTTTCAGTGGCTGTTCAAAAAATATGTACGTTGCACATCCTCACTTCTCCTTACAGGGCAGCTCTGACCTGTACTTGGATAGCAGCTACCCAACTGGAAACCATTCGCCAGTCAGAGGAAAGACAAGCATTTGTGAAGGACGTTTTGATTCTGTTTGCTCTTCATACTTTAGTGACAGCCTATCCCTGCAGTTTAGAAAAGGCTACAAAAGTATGACTTCCCCCTTCCACCTCTTCAAGACATTTCCACATCCATAGAGGGAAAATGTTCTGTTCACCCTCTGTGAAGCAGAAAAGATGATTTGCTTACTGCACCAGAGAAAGGTAAAATGCAGCATTTTCCATAAACATTGAGAACAGCTAGCAAGAAACCCTGTAAGACCAGCTTCTTCTTTCTTGTACTTTTTATGGAATATCCAAGAAATCATAGGAAGAAGAAACTGGAGTTTATGAAGTCAATTTTCAAAAGGGTTTAGATGCCTATTTTTTGGAATTAGAATCCTAAATTGGCCTTTTGAAAATTTAATAGAGCTCAGTCCATAAATTTAGGGTCCTAGTATCACTAGGTCCCTAACTTTAGAAGGCTAAAAGGTGGGTGGCCACAGGTGTGATGTTAGATCAGGCAAAAATGGGTAGAGAAGTTAGCACTGATTTTCAGCACTAGGTACCTAACTTTAGAGCCTAAATCTTGGCAAATGAATCAAAGGCCTAAAGTTTTAGAACCCTAAATCTACATAAATGTTCAGCTGAAAACTTGGCATCCTACATTTAGGTGTTCAGGTTTTATTTATTTATTTTTTTTACTATCAGCCTCTATTAACCTAGCTGCTGATATAAAAAGCTGAGCACCTAAATTTAGGGACTTAAGGGGGTCATTTATCAAAATGCGCTAAGGCGTTTTCGCATGTGCTAAGTCCCGTTAACGAATGTGAAAACGCTTTTAACGCATGCGATAGCATCATATCGTATGGTGCGATGCAAATCTGAAAAAGAGGAGGAGTTAGGGGTGGGGTTTGCCAAGTCCTATTGCATGGACTTAATGCTGATTTTAGCTACACCTTTTTCAGTAGCGTTAAGCTGTGTGATAGCTTGTGTTGCGGGGCAGTAAGGTGTTAGTGCATTTTGTGTTGTTGTGATGTCTCCTGAAAGGCCTGTTTCAGTAGGATTGAAGCCCCTGGAGCACCAGCCTAGCCATCTAGGGGGGAGGGGAGAGAGAGAGAGAGAGAGAGATATCTCTATGGGAAGCCCACCTAGTAACTGGAGGTGAGGTTTGTTTAAGTATTAGTGTAGGGGGTTAGGGGCCACTTTGACATTCAACGTGAGACGTACAAACAGAAAAGTGGTCTCTTGTGAAGATTTGATGACCTTCAGAGAGAGGAAACTCACCCAAAGATGAGATTGGTGCAATGTTCTCTCCAACTAGCTTGATGGACTCTCTACCTGGGTAACATCAAGCTAGGTGGAGAGAACATTGCACCAATCTCATCTTTGGGTGAATTTCCTCTCTCCGAAGGTCATCAAATCTTCACAAGAGACCACTGTTCTATTTGGACGTCTCACGTTGAATGTCAAAGTGGCCCCTAACCTCCTACACTAATACCTAAACCTCACCTTGAGTTATTTATTTATTTATTTATTTTAAAACTTTTCTATACCGTCATTAAGTTAGGTACCATCATAACGGTTTACAATAAGGCACAAATATTAATATTGGAACAGATTACAAATTCTATCACTATACATGTGCCAAGACTATATGGTAACAAAAGTTGTTATAAAAACTCATAATTGGATGTGGTATGTTATGTCCATTTATTTTTGAAGCGGGATTAAAAATAGAGAATCTATGTCATCTTATTCTAGAAATTTAAGATTAAAATAGAATATGTACCCGTGTTGATTTGGGTAGTGTGTTTAGGGTGTGTTGCCAATCGCTTTTCTTTTTTCCCTGTGTTCTACTCTCCTTTCTCTTTGTTGTATGCCTGTTTAAATAACCAAGTTTTTAAATGTTTTCTGAAGGTTTTGATGTCTCTTTGTAAGCGGATCTCGACGCGCATGGAGTTCCATAGCATAGGACCTGCTAAGGAGAGCGCTCTTTCCCTTACTTGGGTTAGTTTGGCTGTTTTGATTGAGGGGATGGACAGTAAAGCTTTATTAGCTGATCTCAGGTTTCTGTTAGGGACGTGTACGTGGAGGGCTGTATTCAGCCAATCAGCATTTTCATTATGTATTAACTTATGTATTGTACAAAGGGTACTAGGTGGGCCTTCCATAGGGATATAAATACCTATCTAGGGAGAGGGCATTATAGCTAGTCTCTCTCCCTCCCCCCAACTTAGCTCTTCACATAGGGGTAGATTTTAAAAAAGTGCTCCTTCGCGTACTTTTGTTGGCGCATCAGGCGCAAACAAAAGTACGCTGGATTTTAGTAGATACACGCGTAGCCGCACGTATCCACTAAAATCCTGGATCGGCGCATGCAAGGCTGCCGATTTCGTGTAGCCGGCGCGCGCCAAGCCGCGCAGCCTACCTCCGTTCCCTCCGAGGCTGCTCCGAAATCGGAGCGGCCTCGGAAGGAATTCTCTTTCGCCCTCCCCTCACCTTCCCCTCCCTTCCTCTACCTAACCCACCCCCCCCCCCCCCGGCCCTGTCTAAACCCCCCCCCCTACCTTTGTCGGGGGATTTACGCCTCCCGGAGGGAGAAGTAAATCCCCGCGCACCAGCGGGCCGCTAGCGCGCCGAGACGCAACCCCGGGGCGGTTCCAGAGGGCACGGCCACGCCCCCGGGCCCGCCCCCGAAACGCCGTGTCCCGCCCCTGAAACACTGCGCCGATCGGCCCTGCACCCGACACGCCCCAACACACCCCCCTCGAAAACTCCCGGGACTTACTTGGCGTATAAGCGGTTCTCTCTTAAGCGTTGTGACACCTGAACAACATGTTGCCGATGTGTCTGTAGATTGGAGAAGAAAATCAAAATGTCATCGAGGTAGACTACTACGCACACATAAAGTAGATCTCGGAATATTTCATTAATGAGATGCTGAAATACTGCAGGAGCATTAGTCAATCCGAAGGGCATAACAAGATATTCATAATGACCATCTATGGTGTTAAAAGTAGTCTTCCACTCATCCCCTTCCGGAATCCTGATTAGATTATATGCTTCTCGAAGATCCAGTTTAGAGAACACTCTGGCTCCCTCTAGGCGGTCAAAATGTTCCGTTATCAGTGGTAGAGGGTATCGGTCCTTGATGGTGATCACATTGAGCCCAAGGTAATCAATACAAGGGCGTAATGTACCGTCTTTTTTCCCAACAAAGAAACACCCAGCCCCTGCTGGAGATTTGGATCGTCGAATGAATCCCTTCTCTAGATTATCTTGGATATATTCAGTCATAGCACGAGTCTCCAATGCGGATAGCGGATAAACCCTCCCACGCGGCGGGGTAGTTCCAGGAACCAAATTAATGGTACAATCAAACTCTCGGTGTGGAGGCAACGTATCTGCGGCCTTCTTAGAGAAGACATCGGTGAATTGTCCATACTGGAAAGGAAGACTCTCCAGACGAGAGGTACAGATAAGGGTACTAGAGGCATTGGATTCTTTAATGCAGGTTTCACGGCAGGCTGGACCCCAATGAACCAGTCTTAGCGATGTCCAGTCGAACTGTGGGTTGTGACGTTGCAACCAAGGAATCCCAAGAACAACTGGGTGAATGGCTTTCTGAATGATATAGAAGGTGATGCTTTCGGTATGATTCGGTGCAATATGGCAGTCCAAGGGAATCATGTGATGAGTTATTCTCCCTGGCAGAGGGTCTCCATTGATAGAAGAGATGATTAATGGTCTTGGGCACAGACGGGTAGGAATATGCAGTTGTTCTACCACATCTTACAGGATGAAACTTCCTCCAGCCCCAGAATCTACTAACGCCAGCGTAGAAAATTTGTGGTCTCCTAGAAGCAGGGTTATCTGCAGTGTGAGTGGAGGAGCCGGAGTAGTGATGCCTAGGGTTACTCCCCCAATAGAACCTAGGCTTGGCAGTTTCCCGGACGCATAGGACAACGTGCAATGAGATGACCCGACCCTCCACAATATAAACAGAGGCCTGCCTTACGTCGCCTTTGTCTTTCTTCTGGGGAGAGAGGTCCACGACCCAACTGCATAGGTTCTTCGCCCGACCTCTCTGTGATGGATGTAGATTGAGCTGCCGGAGGAGAAGAACGAAAAGGACTAGGCACTGTCATGTGTCTTCTGGTACTACGTCCTTCACGAGCTCTTTCTTGTATACGGCGATCAATCCTGGTGACTAAGCCAATCAAAGAATCCAAGGAGTGAGGCAACTCACGAGCCGCCATTTCGTCCTTAATTCTGGATGACAATCCTTCCAAGAATATGGTCCGGAGACAGCTCTCCTCCCAATGGAGTTCTGATGCTAGAATTCTAAATTCTATAGTGTAATCCGCCAATGGACGACCTCCTTGGCGGAGTTGAAGAAGCTTGGAACCAGAGACTTCTTGTTTTCCTGGATCATCAAATACTGTTTGGAACAGTTTCAAGAATTGAGGAAGATCTTGCAGAATAGGGTCTGATCATCTCCAGTAGGAGGAAGCCCACGCCAGGGCCTTGCCTTCCAACAAAGATAAAATATATGTAGTCTTAGATCATCCGGAAACAGAGAAGCTTGAGGATGGAAATGCATACTGCATTGATCGAGGAATCCTTGGCATAAACAAGGTTCACCAGCGTAACATGGAGGAATAGGCAAAGGAATCATAGAACGGGTATTACCCTGCATCATGGATGGTTGTGGTAATGGTGGAGGAGCTGTCTGAACCGCAGCCATAGAATCCAGAAAGGCGTTGAGTCATTCCAGGGAGGCTGCTATAGATTCTAATATCTGTTGTTGCTCCATGACTTTCTGGGCCAGTCCAGGAATGGCCTGACAAGCTGAAGCCTCTGCCGGGTCCATGGCCTTGGTATTCTGTTACGAATC
The DNA here is from genome assembly GCF_901001135.1 of Rhinatrema bivittatum. Classification (NCBI taxonomy): domain Eukaryota; kingdom Metazoa; phylum Chordata; class Amphibia; order Gymnophiona; family Rhinatrematidae; genus Rhinatrema; species Rhinatrema bivittatum. Next base: position 81,976,116 of record NC_042622.1, on the reverse strand, counting down.
CAGAGGTGGAACCCTGTTCTGAGGTAAAGTTAGCGCTACCAAAGAGAGAGTCAACTTGCCTTAAATACAAGAGGTGAGGGAGGAGTCCTGGGGAGGAGTCCTGGGAGGAGTCCTGGGGAGGAGCCACGACACTTCCTGTCGTGGCCCCTTTAAATATTTTCTTCAGCCGCATGCATGACCCTAACTAACCTGGAGGGGGCAGAGTCATCCAGGCCGAGCAGAGCCATGCGGCCGGCCTCAGCAGCGGCCGTGGCCACGAGGGGAACGCCGGGGAAGGTTGCCTGCTCCAGCGGGAGCCAATGCATGGACCCGACGCCGTGGGTGAGTATTTGGTCCCGGCCGCGGACCGCTGCAGCCAGCGGCCATGACAGTCAGCCCCAGCCTCGGGCCGCCGTGGCCAGCGGCCATGATGGTCAGCCCCGGTCGTGGACTGCCGCGACTGGCGGCCATAACATTGTCAATAAAGACTTTTATTTCCATGCCAGATAATTAGCAGGTGTAAATATAGGCAGGTAGCAGACAAATGCGTGTCGCTGTAGCAGGTTCTAAAATAGCAACTTATACGTGTAAATGTTGGTCCTACCTGAGAGTACCCCTGGACAGCCCCTTTTTTACATGCACAGTTTTGCTTACACATACATACTTGTGTATGTTTGAGTTTATAAAATAGGATATACGCAAGCACATGCTATATTACATGCATAAGTGCTAATTTTACTTGCACAACTTTTTGAAAATTTATTTTTAAGGTTTTAAATTTAGACCTACTATTCATTTTCCTAGCTTTATGCTCCTAAATTAGGTGTCTAGTGCTGAAAATCAGTGCAAAGCACCTAACCTCTTTCATCCACCCTACCTATAGCCTGCCACCATTTAGGATTTTTAAATTTAGGAACTTAGTGAAACTAGGAGCAAAAGTATAGGCAGTGAGTCTAACTTGCACTCTTCCAAGAATGCTCTTTTGAGAAAGTCTGGTTATTTGCAGTGTTAGTCTTGGGTCAGGGGCCATGCACCAGGGCTCCTTCTGGAACTCTGCAATCATAGGCCCTGAATCTGAGCACTAGGTGACACCCTTGAGCAATAACTATGGCTCTCCCCTCCCCCCACTGGAGGCTGGGACCACTGTCTCTATAGGATCTTGTGCCCCAGCTGACATAGGGAGCAGTAGAACCGATTTGGCGGTTAAACTAGAGACCTTTCACATGGCAGTGTGAATCACAACACTGAGCCACGGGCCAACCCAATTCTACTCTTTTTCACAAGATTCTTTTTTAACTGTTAAATGTGTTCCACAGTACTTTATGCAATGGCTTGGAGAGAACAAGCATTCGACAATGACAAAATAGGAAAGCGAAAATACCAAGAACAAAAGATACAGAGTAAGCAGACTGGTTTCATCGTCCAAGATTGCTCAATACAATTAGGATCCGGGTAAAGCAGCTTTACAAGGGGGCCCTACCTCCCACAGCCTTCTTCCTGCATTACACACATTCCAGCCAAACCTCCAAGCTCAGCCGGAAAAGAGGAACTGAGGAGTTGTTCAGCTTAACCCCTTACAAGCAATTGCGTTGCCGTTCCTCCCTCTCCATTTGCAGACTGTGAGTATACTATGAAGTAAAAGTATCCTTGAAACCATGCAAGTCCTAATCTGATAGCATGGTTTAAACCCAAAAGTTAAAATAAAAAGTTACAAAGAGCAAAAAAGGGCAAAAGAACAAGCTAAGCCTTTTAAAACTAAATTTAAATACAGATTCTGTTTGCTAAGGTGGCAGCTAAATATTCTAGCAAAGAAAAGGACTTCTACTTTCTTGGTCCATAATGAGACTCCGTCAATCCCCAGTAGATCTTTTCTGGCCACAATCAAAATCTGCCTTGTTAAAGTGCACCTCCTGCATAACCATGCATTCAGTAGACACCCTCAGAGCAGCACCTTGTACAATCAGACAAAGGTACCCTTTTATATTTAGAATTTTAAGTGTGGGTTACTTTGTAAAACCAAACGCAAGCAAATAGCTTGGATCTCTATTAACCTCACATCCTTTGTCCCTCACCCCTTTCTTTGATTTGAAATGGTCACCAAACCTCTGAAAGGGTTTAGTATCTTTAGAAAGATTATCTTTCCTCTGAAACAACAGACCCCACTGAGAAGCAGCATAATTATAATGAATAATCATCACTAACTAAATTTTGGTTGTCTAAAGGTGATAATAAAGGCATACTATAAGATCTGCAATACAGTATCAGCTAACCCCACAAAGCCCCCTCTCAATGGGATCCGATCTAGGACATATTAGGCAAACCTTCGGTCATGTACCCTGGCCTCCAACTTACCTAATGGTAGCAGCTCCAGCACAGCGCTCCCTCCTACCAGCAGCAGTGGCTCCAGCACAGCGCTCCCTTCTTTGGCGGTATTGGCTCTGGCGCAGCATCCTTCTGGGCCTTGAGCTGGCAGGATTTTGCTGCCCCCAAAATGTTGGCATTCTAGGCGACTGCCTAGTTTGCCTAATGGAAGCCCCGGCCCTTATTCCTACTAACTCCCTAGCATGTTTCCAAAGGAAATTGAAAAGGTCTCAATGGAATCACTTTACTGAGATGGAAATGCCAAGGAAAAGGGTGGTCTGCAATATATTTTCTGTCTTTTACAAACACACACACTGGTTGATGTTTTTGCTTGTGTGTACCAGTACTAGCAAATATATTGCAAAGATCCCAGATTAGATGCTGCTACCTTCAATATGCAGTGAAGGCGCTCTCCATACCACAGGCAGAAGCTGGGTGGGGACATCCCAGCATCCTACTGGGAATTAAGGCCTCCTTTTCTAAATTCCTAAATGCAGTCTAAATTGTATACTAACAGACAAGGAATGATCCAAACATTTTGTTTCTAATGTATGGATGTCTGGATCTGTTAATGTTTCAGTTATACAGGAATATCTGTACCATTTCCACTTCTGGAACAAACGTAGATTTGAAAACATTGGGGCTGAATGTCCCAAAAAAAAGTGTGGGATAAACTCAGAGGATCCCTAGAGACAAAAGGATGGAAATGAACTACTGGGGTAACCTGCACAGAGTGGTGATCACAACCCAAAAGGCCTCCAAGAAAACACTGATTTAATCTGCATGGAGTGATGATTACAACCCTAGATGGCACTGGATTGATGGCATCGGGCTTCCAAGAAAACATTGGAATGACCTGTACAGAGTGGCAGTGGTTCAACAGCACTGGGCTTCCAAGAAGGCTGAATTGTGACCTGTATGGAAGGATCATGGTTAAAACTCAAACTTCATTGAGCATGGGGAAGCTGGATTATTATTATTATTTATTTATTTTTTTTCACAACAGACTCACTAACCTTGGTGGCAGTGAGGAGTAATAGAAAATTTGGCAATAAGATATTGAAGAGGGTCTGGGTGTTAGCTTTAAGTATTAGTTTTGTGAGAATAATGACAAGACCTGAAATGGTTTACTAACAGAGATGGTAGATGCCATTGCTATCACAGATTTTGAGCATGCTTGGGACAGAATCAGAGGGATGTAGTAGGAAAAGGATTGGGAAGTGGAGTAAAAGACGGGGGAAGGTGAGCTGGTGTTGGGTTGCATTTTTACCTGCATCCACCCAAAGAGGACCAATCTCAACTGGGCAGATTGGATGGGTCGTTTGGTCTTAATCTGCTGTCATTTACTATGTTACTGAACACAAAAATGGGAAAAACCCTTCAACCCTCTATAATGTTGAAAAATTCCCTCTGCAACCATTGCAAGGCTGACAGAGTTAATACTTTCTCACACTTACTGTGTATGATTTTGTGGACTTTTTTTTTTTTACTTTTTATTTATATCAATTTTTCAATATTATCACAAGTGAAACTTAACAGAAATATTGAGATTTCAAAGAAAAAACATTCCACAAATATCTATGAGAAACTGAAGAAAATACAAAATAAAACTCAACCTGTAAGAACATAAGAACATAAGAATTGTCATACTGGGTCAGACCAAGGGTCCATCAAGCCCAGTATCCTGTTTCCACTTAGTGGCCAATCTAAGTCACAAGTACCTGGCAAGTACATAAACATTAAATAAATCTCAAGCTACTATTGCTTATTAATTAATAGCAGTTTATGGATTTTTCCTCTAGGAATTTAACCAAACCTTTTTTAAACCCAGTTACACTAACTGCTGTAACCACATCCTCTAGCAATGAATTCCAGAACTTAACTATGCGCTAAGTGAAAAAGAATTTTTTTCATTTTGTTTTAAATGAGCTACTTGCTAACTTCATGGCATATCCCCTAGTTCTTCTATTATCTGAGAGAATAAATAACCAATTTGCATTAACTTTTTCAAGTCCTTTCATGATTTTGTGGACTTCTATCATATCCCCCTCAGTCGTCTCTTCTCCAAACTGAACAGCTCTAACTTCCTTAGCCTCACCTCATAGGGCAGCCATTCCATGCCCCTTATCATGTTGGTTGCCCTTCTCTGCACTTTCTCCAGTGCAACTATATCTTTTTTGAGATCTGGTGACCAGAATTGCACACAGTATTCAAGATGCAATACAGAGGCGTTATGACATTCAATACAGAGGCATTATGACATCCTCCATTTTATTTGCCATTCCCTTCTTAATAATTCCTAACATTCTGTTTGCTTTTTTGATCGCCACAGCACACTGAACCAACGATTTCAATGTATTATCCACCATGATGCCTAGATCTCTTTCCTGGGTGGTAACTTCTAAGATAGAACCTAACATTTTGTAACTACAGTAAGGGTTATTTTTCCCTATATGCATCAGTATGCACTTGTCCACGTTAAATTTTATCTGCCATTTGGAAGTCCAATCTTCCAGTCTCGCAAGGTCCTCCTGCAATTTATCACAATCTGCTTGAGATTTAACCACTCTGCATAATTTTTGTCATCCGCAAATTTGATTACCTCACTCTTCGTGCCCACAAAAAACAGAAGAAAAGGGGAAAAAGAAAGGAAAAAATATATATCAGAGGAGAAAACCCAATCATATGCAAAAGACAAGGAATGGCTCTAACAGGAGGTCCAGAAACCATTACAAACTAACATCCAGCCCCATTACCATTACCGCCCTCTGTTACAATTGGACCGCTCAACTTCTTTAAATCTATTATTATTATTAAGTTTCTATACCGACATTAAAGTACACATCATATCGGTTTACATAATAACAAAAGATGGAAATTACAAATAACAGGGGAAAGGGAACGGGACAACTAATAGGGGTCCGTGGGTAACAGGGACCTGAACAATCTAGAAAAGCTCTCAATTGCTGTAGTATAAAGAAGAATTAATTAACTTGTGCATATGTTACTAAACATTTACACGAGTAATGCTAGGCAGCCTCCCAGCCAGAAGAGGTCCTCATGCAGCCACACTCACTCCTGTCCTAGCCACCTCCTTGATGCTCCCATGACACAACAACGTTTGCCCTATTCTCTCACAATCAACATCAACTCACCTTGGTTCTTTGCATTGACCCACCTTGCCTTGCTTTCTTGCTGCATGGTTTTCTTGGCCTTCTACCGTGCCCTGTGGCCTTCTTGGCTTCTGCATTGCTCTGGGGCCTCCTAGAGCCTTCTGCCTTGCTTGTGGCTTTTAGCCTTGCTTTCTGACCTCCTTGGCCTTTGTCTTGCTTGTGGCCTTTCTGGCTTCCTTGCCCTACCCTGTGGCTCATAAGCCTTCTTTTCCTGCTCAGCTCTGCCCTTGGCCTTCAGGCCTTCTAGTACTTCCTTGCCCTGCCTTGGGCTTTGGATCTTCTAGTACTTCCATGCCCTCAGAAGGCCCTCAGTCTTTGGGCCTTCTGTATTTCTTTGTCTTGGCTACTCCGTCCTGCCCTTGTCTTGTTCTTGTCTCATCCTGACTAGTCCTCCCTGTGGCCTCAGTTTCCAGTGGGCCTTCTGTGTTTGTTTCCAGACCTTGTCTCAGGCCTTGCCCTTGTCTCCAGTCCCAGGCATTGCCCTTGTCTCTAGTCCTAGGCCTTGTCTCTGCTTCCAGCCTATACCTCCAGTTCCATTCCTGTCTCCAACCATCCCTGCCTTCAGTACCAGCCTGTTTCTCCGGTTACAGCGTGTGCCTCCAGTTCCAGTCCCTGCTCCCAGTTACAGATTGTTTCCAGTTCCTGTCTTATCGCCTGTGCCTGCCTTGTCTCCAGCACCTGCCCTACTTCATGACCCAGCTTGTATCCAGCTTCAGCTTAAGTCCTGCTGGTCACCAGAACCCAAGGACTTAACCTGCAAGAGAGGTGGCTGGTCAGGCGGAAGATCCTGTCTGGCCTTGCCCTAGAGTCTGCGGAGGAAATCCCCATCCAGCTGGTTTCCCACTCCGTGACACAGAGTCTGACATATGAAAAATGTAAAAATAATAACACTCAAAAAGTGCTCATGCTGTTGAGTATATATAATTCTACTTTTTTGGCCCAGTAGTTTCCCCCTGCTCCTTTGAGTTTCCAGCTCAGCCAGCCCTTATTAGAGAATGCTATGAACTTTTATTCACCTGGGGCTTTTCCTTTAATATTATATCCCTCTCTTAGCTCAGCCATTACGTGACAGCCTGTGGCCGGGTCTCACAAACTGCATCTCCCTCTGGAAGTGTCGCCACACTTCCTGGTCTCCCGCTGGTCCATCTAATCCCCCTGCCCCAGCAAGATGAGAACTCTTCCTTTGCCTGGGCTTGAAATGCTGATAGCCCGGGTGGAACGCAGCAGGAGAGCTGGAGTCAGCGGCACTCGCAGCATGGTCTCTTCTTCCTGCCCCTTGTGGCCTGGAAGAAGAAGTGGTGAGCAGTGGCCACATGCGGGGGAAAGAAGAGTTCGTGCTAAAGTACAAGTGCTGCAGCATCGGCCCGAAGCAGAAGAGCAACACGTCCTGGAGCAACTTCAGCCCCCTCCTTTCTTGAGGCCACAAGGGCTGGAAAAGGAGGAGGCTGTTGCTGCTGCTAGTTGTTTGGTGGGGGGAGAGAGAGATAGTAAGTGAGTGAGCACATGTGTTTCAGATTGTGTGTGTGTGTGTGTGTGTGTGTGTGTGTGTGCGTGAGTGTGTGTGTGTGTGTGTGAGAGAGAGAGAGACAGCATGTATGTAAGTGAGTGATTGAAAGCCTGTATGTATGGGTGATTGAGAAACTTTGTGTGAAAGAGAGCATGTGTGTGTGATTGAGATCCTTTGTGTGTGAGAGACAGCATGTATGTAAGTGTGTGATTGAGAACCTATATGTGTATGTGAGAGAGAGCATGTGTATGTATGATTAAGAGCCTGTGTATATAAGAGAGAGAGAGAGCATGTGTGTGATTGAGAGCCTACGTAAGTGAGAGAGAGAGAGCATGTCTATATGTGTGTGATTGAGAGCTTGTGTGAGAGAGAGAGCTTGTGTGTGACTGAGAGAGAGGAGAAAGTTGCAAGTAAAACCTCCCCCTCCCCCCCCCCCCAATTCACAACAATCTCAGGGCACCTGGAAATCGAAAGTTTCCAGGTATGGAGAGCAGAGCTATTTTTTTATCCTTATTATTTTTAATTATTGGGTCTTTGTGTCTGCTGTTTAGAAATATTTTATTGGTGTTTGGAAATATTTGATATGAGTTTTTTATTATTGGATATTCCATTCATCAGCTGTTTTGAAATAATCTGTTCTTTTTGTTAGTATGGTTTTACTGCTATTGATTTTATATTTCTTTATTTGTTTTGAGGACTGGTGATGTTTCTCTTTTTTCTTTGTTGCACTGCATACAAGGTCTCTGGCTTATTGTGGTTTCCAGTTCAGTTTTGGTCTGAATGCGTCTACTTAAAATTTATGGTTTCTTTATTCTTTGTTAGATGAGGGTCTGAACATGTGACTGAAGTGAAGTATTCTGCTGGCATGTAGTTTCTATGTAGGACTCTATAGCAGCCTGGCTTATTCTATTTTCCTAATAGAAGGATTATTGGAGTGTTAAGGCCTGGTGTAATATTTTCAGTGTTGTTTTTTCTTAGGTAAGATGGTTGCTGCTTGAGTGCTGGAAGTAGGTGCTGTTCGGGTTTACTATTTATGTAATTTCTGTTCAGAAATAGTACTATTTTTCCCTTGTTGTCGTTCTTAATGAAACCCACCTCCCAAGGGAGACGGAGGTTAAAGAACATGCTACCTTTTAAGTGAACTGCAGCAGAGAAAAAAAAGAGGACAATGCAGCTATTTCACATGAGCTGGCAACCCAGGAAACCCAGAATTAGATTGAAAATGTTCGCAGACCTCTTACTCTGAAGGTAGATTTGCATGTCACAGCTCCCTGGATTACTGTTGGTAACTTGCAGTGAAATATCACTTTAAATCAAAGGATAGCAAAATCTTAAATTACAGAACTATGACTGGACAAGTCCTATATTGGAGAATTCTGAATGAGAGAGGGATTTATGAGAGAAATGTACTAAAAAAACAGTCCTAGGAATTAAACAGATTCTCACCTTAACAAGGAGAGTCAGACCCTTGGGTAACCAGTTCTCAGACAATAGAAAAAAGAGGCCAGGCAGAAAGGAAGGTTGTGCACACATTCTCTTTCCATGGTCCTGCCAGGGACTTGGACTTTTGGCTGTGAGAAGGTGACCCATCCAGCTGGTTAACAGCGAATGACTGGCCAAGAGCTTAGCGGAGCTAAAATCACTGAAAGCTGAGATTGAGGAGGGCCTGAATCACTGAACGCTAAACAAGCCATGAGCCTAGTGGAGCTGTAAACCCAAGCCAGGGAAAATCCTCCTACTAAGGGAGAAGATCTGAAGGTCAGTGGCAGATTCGGAGGTGGAAGGGTCTCCCTGGAGGAAGGAGGACCCCAGCAGCAGATCGGGAGGTGACTCTGGGTCCACCTTGACCCAGGGGACCCCAGTGGCAGACTGAGTGGTCCCCCAGGAGGAAGGGGACCCCAGTGGCAGATCAAGTGGTCCTCCAGGAGAGTGTGGACCCCAGCAGCAGATTGAGTGGTCCCCCGGGAGTGTGTGGATCCTAGCAGCAGATTGAGCAGTTCTCCAGGAGGAAGGGGACCCCAGCAGCAGATCTGGAGGTGGTCCTGGGTCCCCTATGAGCAAGGTGATCCCAATGGCAGATTGAGCACTCCCTCAGGATGGTGTGGATGCCAGCAGCAGATTGAGCATTCCTCCAGGAAGAAGAGGACCACAGCGGCAGGTCCAGAGGTACAGTTGCATTCCACAGAAGGGCGTGGACCCCAGAAGCATTCCAGGAGGTGGAGTTAGGTTCCCCAGCAACAGACCGGGAGGCTGAGTCAGCTCCTCAGGAGGGCTTGGACCCCAGCATTGGTGCAGAGTGGAAATGGCATTGAGGAGATGGCAGCGGTTTAGATACAATGAACCCCCCAGGCCAACACTGCCCACCAGCCCAGTTGCATCTTTTCAAATGGGTGAGACTTTGGGAAAACAATGGGAAGATAATAATAATACTTAATTAAGTGGGAACTCAAGAGGTCCCTTCTGTCCTATATGGTGATATACTGTGGGGGCCAACAATCCCAAATTGCCAAATATTAAATTTTCTTGCTACCTTGTAAAAATGGATATATTTGCATGGTCTGAGACTATTAACCACGAGTAGATAAGTGTGCTGTTTGACATCCTATTAGCGATGTACATAGTCATGTAGAAATGTATATATTTATATAGTCTAATATAGTGGTTCTCAAACTTGTTTCAGCCAGGACACACCTGACAGATGGTTCTCACATGCTTGACACACTGAACATGTGACCGTCATGGGGCTAAATGTAAACACACTCTGCATCCATAGGAACCTCCTTGACCCCCAACAATGGGTATAAAGCAGAACCAGGGCATTACCCGTACAACTCACCATACAAAAAAAGATAGTCTGGTTCTGATGACTTCTTAGTAAAAGCAAAACAAACTCCCTTTACTACCAGGCACACTACCCCTCCCTATGAAAAGACAGAAATGTTATCACTAATGCATGTCATATTGAGAAAACACAAAAAATAAGATTGATACAAATGCCTACATGCTAGTAAAATACCTCACCTGGGCCACACACACAGAACTGACCTTCACCAAGTACATAAAGACCACAAATTATAAATATGGAGACAGAAACTGGAATGGAAAACCAAAAAGGCCACTCTGTATGAGGTGCAAACCTGGAGCAACGAAAAGAGCAATATAGCACCTAACATAGTCCCAGGATCTGCAATAATGCACACAAACTAATCCACACAGAGTTACACCTGTATTATGGAACACACTCAAACAGTAACAACCTTATATATGAAAAGGCAACACTACACATATTAAATACTATTACACCTCCGATTAGGAAAATAGAACAAGCCAAGCTGCTATAGATCCCCACACAGAAATAAATGTAAAGCTATACTAATAAATGTTACAAAACCACTGATGAACAATATAACATCGAAAAATTAAAAACTTATACAAATTATCAAAAAATGGCCAAATATCAATAAAATATTTCAAAACAGCAGACATTGCATAATACCCAATAATTAAAATGGAAGTCAATCAAGAAAAATAAACTTAAAAAGCCACCTTTACCTACCCTCTCCAGCAACTCTCCTACTCCTTTCCCTTGCAGGCCAAAAGACACACCAGAAGCAGCAGTGGCTGCTGAAGCTCTGTCCTCAATGTCCTCTTTCTAAGGGTCCACAACCAGTCTCTGTTTCTCACACACACACCAGTCACCTCCCTGACCAGTCTCTATCTCTCACACACACACAGTCACCTCCCTGACCAGTCTCTGTCTCTCACATACACACCAGTCACCTCCCTGACCAGTCTCTCAATTACACACATGCTCTCTCACTTTCATACAAGCTTTCAATCACACACAAATGCTTTCGCTCCCATTCTACCACATACACAAGCTGTCACTCACACACCCAGACTCCCATTCTACCACACACACAAGCTCTCACTCATGCACCCAGGCTCCCATTCTCTCACACGCACAAACACCCACATCCAGGCTCCCATTCACACATGCATGCACCGGGCCTCACTGCCAAACCTCTTCCTCCTTCATCGTAGGGATGGGCTCCAGTTGTGCCATGACTTTACTCCAACAGGCCTTCTTTTTCCCTGCCACAGGGATGAGCTCCCATAGCGGCCTTGCTTCGTGAGGTCTGGCTTCCTCTTCGCCACCATGGGGATGAGCTCCTGTGGGGATCAGGCTTCTTTGCTATGGGATGCCCCTTCTTTCTGCCCCACCAGCCAGTCATAGTCTTCCTCCCTTCTTCCTACTCCCACTGGCAGTAAGAGCGGAGGAGGTTTCCAATTGGCCTGTGGGGGTAGGAAGAAGGGAGGAGACTTCCCACTGGCCAGTGGGAGAAGGAAGAAGGGAGGCTTCCCTTTGGCCTGCGGAGGCAGGAAAAAGGGAGAAGGGAAGCATAACCGGGGCAGTGGGATACCGTTAGCCGCAACACACCTGCCGGTGCTTGGAGACACACTGGTGTGTCGTTACACACCATTAGAGAACCGCTGGTCTAATAAATCTGTATATATTTGTATATACTGCCAGTCTTGTTCACAGTCCCATTTATTTCCTGGGGTGAAGGGAGGGAAATCCCACCCACTAACACCTTCTTCCCCAGGTGGAGGCACCAGGCGCCAAAAACATAAGGATCGATGAAGTCTGCCCTAGAGCGGGCTCCAGCCGGGTCGGTCCCAGACCCAAGAACACCCCGCGAGGTAGTGGTCAAGTATTACTTTTTTTTTTGTTGTGGATTATAATGAGCAGTGTATCACACATGTGAGCGTTACCCGTGAGGTGTGTCATGATGGGAAAAAGGTTGAGAACCACTGCCCTAGAGGAAAGGCAAAATATGGGAAATATGATAGAGACATTAAATGCCTCCAAGGTTTCCATGCACAGAAGGCAAGCTACTTTCAATGAAAAAGAGGCTCTAGAATGAAGGGTCATGGGATGAGGCAAAAGGAGTAGACACAGGAGTAATCGAAGGAAATATTTCTTTATAGAGAGGGTGATGGATGCATGGAATATCTTTCCTTTGAAGGTGGTGGAGACAAGAATAGTATCTGAATTAAAAAATGCATTTGATAAACACAGGGGATCCCTGAGGGAATAGTAGGGATTGTAAGTATAACATAATAACAATAATGAGGGCGAAAAAGGACCAAATTGTCCATCCAGTCTGCCCATCAAGCTTCTTATGGTAGTATCTGCCGTGCTGTGCAGATTACCCCCATGTTTCTCTTAAGGGTAGCAATTGCCATTCTGAGGAATTATCCCCAAGCTTAATGATAACCCATAAAAAAATTTACTGCTAGCAATATTTTTACTGAGTAATGAGACTTCTTGAAAATTCAGATAGTGCTGCTGTTGCGAGTGCGGCCTTCAGCTGATGTTGAGAGCATGGAGGCGCTGTCGCTAGCTCATGGGAGAGCGTGAGCCCATGAACCATGGCATGACTCAGGGAGGAGCCCCAAGGCACACCGTGGGAGGTGAGAGCATGCAAGCACGGGTGGACCAAGAACAAAGCAGGACTGGAACCAAGGCAAGGCACTTCAGAGCAGGAACAAGGCAGGATCAGCCCTCCGCTGGACCTACACGCACCAGTGTGACCCAGCAACACAATACTGATCACAAAAGTAGCCCTCCGGCCACTCTGTATCCCTTTCGGACCCACCGCTTGGGAACGATGAGTGTGTGAGGCCAGACGGAGGCTGGGGGCAGGAACAAGACAAGACAGGAACTCAGGAATTAGGAAGACTTGGACGAAGACTCAGGTTACTCAGAAGAGACGAAGACTTGGATACTCAGGAGACTTGGACAAGGATTCAGGTTACTCAGAAGACTCGGACAAGGATTCAGGATTCGGACGAAAGTACTAGTTGAGAACTGCATTGCAGCGCACCCTACACAGCTGCCCATGGCTGGTTGCGGACGACACTGAACGCAAAGCAGACTCCAGGCGAAGAAGTGGAACTTGAGACTGGAACATGATGAAGATTCAGTAGAAGCCTGCACTGGGCCACACCCTAAACAGCCGCCTGTGGCTGGTCGCGGACCACGCTGAAGTGGAGCAGGATCTGGGAGAGACTTAAGCATGGACGGAAGCAGGCGCAAAGGACTCCAAAGACCGGGACAGGATTCAAGGCTCAGGATTCAAGACTCAGGATTCTCAGAAGCAAGGCATTAAAAACAGAAGTCCCTTGGAGGCTTACTCTGCAGATAAGAAGAAGGCCTTGTACTACGGAGTGCCCTACATAGTCCCCCATGGGCTGGTCACGGACCCCGACAGTGGCACACCAGGAAAGGTGGACACAAGGAATCTGGGAACTGGTTGCAGAGGCGAAGATGAAGACATCAGGACCAGGACCTCAGGACATAGAACATCTGAAAAATCAGGACATGGAACATCAGGACTTTCAGGAACGGAACCACGGAACATCAGAACATCTGGAACATCAGGACATGGAACAGGCAACAAAGGAGCTCCGACAAAGGAGAAGACCAGGAACATCAGGACGAGGAGACCAAGAACATGGAACGAAGAGCCATCAAGACAAGTGAAGACCAAGGAGGACCTTGATCCGGTGAGGAACAGGAACTGAGCCCTTTTATAAGGTTGAAACAGGAAGTGAGCTGATGAGGACTTCCGGTGGGGCTGCGGGCTTTTCCTGCCGCTGGCCCTTTAAATACAAAGAACAGGTACTAGCCGGCGCCTAGAGGAGGGCCCAGGGAGTGGAGCAGGACCACGGACAGTGGTGACCCTGCCACATGGATGGAGGAGCAGGCCCCAATGGAGGCACTAGGCCGCGAAGAGAGGCGGACCTGGAGGCGGCTTCCTGCCGCATAAGATGTCCCAACGGCAGTACTGAAGCCGCGAAGATGAAAGCAGTGGCGGCGGCTTGAAGGTCTCAGCGGTGGCGCAACGCCGCGAAGGAGAAGGCAGCAGTGGTGGCGGCTTTCTGCCGCTTAGGAGGTCCGGCGGTGGCACTCAAGCCACGAAGAGGAGGACCGACGGCGGCACTAGCACCGCGAGGAAGGTGTCAGCGGCATCCGGCTGTGCAGGCAAGGTCCCGGGGAGAGGTCCAGTAGTGGCGGTGAGTAGTGGAGAGGTCTGCGAGCAGGATGGGCTCCGCGAGCAAGATCATAACAGCTGCTTGATGTGCTTTGCTTATGGACTTGGCTATAGAAGCAGTCCTGCATATCAGTACCCCAGAATGTAAAAGTCAGGGCTTTAGTGGTCGTCTGAATCCAATTCCTCTCTTCCCCTCCTCCACCCGCCATCAATGCGGACAGTGATGTTGCAATTGTCAAAAGTATCAAGTCTTATTGGTTAAGAGTAGTAATTCCATGCCTTGTGTTAAGGGTAATAACTGCTGCTCCAAGCACATTACCCCCATCTTAGCAGTTCCCCAGACAGTAAAAGTCAGGGCCCTCATTGGTTGTTGTCTAAATCCAATTCCTCTTTTCCCCCTGATGTTGAAATGGAGAGCAATGTTACAGTTGCATCAAAAGCATCAAGGCTTATTGGTTAAGGGTAGTAACTGCTGCACCAGCAAGTTACCCACATGCACTCTTTTTTTTATTTCTGTCCTCTAGCCTTTAGAGATCCACTGTGTTTTTCTCATGCCCCCTTGAATTCTTGTCTTCACCATCTCCTCCGGAAGGGCATTCCAAGCATCCATCACCTTCTTCATGAAAAAATCTTTCATGACATTGGTTGAGAGTCATCCACCCTGGAGTTTCATTTCGTGACCTCTAGTTCTACTGTTTCCTTTCCATTGGAAAAGGTTTGAAGTTCGTACATCATTAAAACCTTTTAGGTATCTGAAGGCCTGTATCATATCTCCCCTGCACTTCTTACCTTCCAGGGTGTACATTATAAGATCCTTCAGCTCTCTTCTTAAATCTTCCGATACTGACCCCACACTGTTTTGGTCACCCTTCTCTGGACCACCTCCATCCTGTCTCTATCCTTTTTGAAATATGGGCTCCAGAACTGAACACTCTAAAGACCTATACAAGAGCATAATCACCTCTTTTTTCTTACTGGTTATTCCTCTGTGTGCAGCCCAACATTCTTCTGGTTTTAGCGATGGCTTTGTCACATTGCTTCACCATCTTCAGATCCCAAGATCCTATCACCCCAAGAACCTTCTCTGGGTCCATGCACATCAGTCCATCCCAGATGCTTGACTCTGCACTACTTGGCATTGAATCCCAGTTGCCAAATCTTTGTTCATTTTTCAAGGTTTCTTAAATCACTTTTCATTTTCTCTACTCCTTCAGGCATGTCCACTCTGTTGCAGATCTTAGTATCATCCACAAATAGACAAACTTTACGTTCTGTCCCTTCCGCAATGTCACTCACAGAGGTGTTGAACAGAACCGGTCCCAACACCGATCCCTGTAGCACTCCACATAACACGGTTCTTTCTTCAGAGTAGATTTCATTTACCATTGCATACTGTCTTCTATCAGTCAACCAATTTGTAATCCAAGTCATCGCCTTGGCGTACAGTCCCAAGTTTCTCATTTTATTCACAAGCTTCTTATGTGGAACCTTATCAAAAGCTTTTCGGAAATCAAAATAAATCACATCAAGCTCTCTTCCTTGATCCAATTCTCTAGTCACCCAATCAAAAAAATCAGAGCAGTCTGACAGGACTTTCCCCTCCTGAATCCATTCTGTCTAGGGTCCAGCAACCCACCTGATTGTAGATAGTTCACTATCCTTTCTTTCAGCAGCGTCTCCATTAATTTTTCCACTATTGAGGTGAGGCTAACTGGCCTGTAGTTTCTAGCTTCCTCTCTGCTACCAATCTTGTGAAGCAGGACTATCACTGCTCTTCTCCAATATTGTGGCACCACTCCCATTTCCAGGGATAAGAACATAAGAAATTGCCATATTTAGTCAGACCGAGAGTCCATCAAGCCCAGCATCCTATTTCCAACAGAAAAAAATACAGATTACAAGTACCTGGCAAGTACCCAAACATTAAATAAATTAGAGTCTACTGTTGCTTTTTAATTAATAGCAGTTTATGGATTTTTCCTCAGGAACTTATCCAAACCTTTTTTAAACCCAGGTACACTAACTGCCCTAAGCACGTCCTCTGGCAAAGAATTCCAGAGCTTAGTTGTGTGTTGAGTGAAAAAGAATTTTATCCAATTTGTTTTAAATTTGCTACTTGCTGACTTCATGGAGTACCCCCTAGTCCTTCTGTTATCTGAAAGAGTAAATATCCGATTCACATGTACCTGTTCTAGTCCTCTCATGATTTTATAAACCTCTATCGTATCCCCCTCAGCCAACTCTTCTCCAAGATGAACATCCCTAATCTCTTTAGCCTTTCCTCATAGGGGAGTTGTTCCATGCGCGTTATCATTTTGGTCTCCCTTCTCTGTACCTTCTCCAGTGCAACTATATCTTTTTTGAGATGCAGCAACCAGAATTGTACACAGTACTCAAGTACTCATGGTCTCACCATGGAATGATACAGAGGCATTATGACATTTTCCCTTCCTAATAATTCCTAACATTATTTTTGCTTTTTTGACTGCTGCAGCACACTGAGCCGATAATTTCAATGGATTATCTATTATGATGCCTAGATCTTTTTCCTGGACGGTAACTCCTAATATGGAACCCAACATCATGTAACTACAACATGATTATTTTTCCCTATATGCATCACTTTGCACTTGTCCACATTAAATTTCATCTACTATTTGGTCACCCAGTCTTCCAGTCTCACAAGGTCCTCCTGTAATGTATCACAACCTGCATGTGATTTAACTACTCTGAATAATTTTGTGTCATCTGCAAATTTGATTACCTCACTCATCATATTTCTTTCCAGATCATTTATAAATATATTGAAAAGCACCGGTCCAAGTACAGGTCCCTGAGGTGCTTCATTGTTTACTTTTTTCCACTGAGAAAACTGACCATTTAATCCTACTCTCTGTTACCTGTCTTTTAACCAGTCTGCAGGACATTGCCTCCTATCCCATGACTTTTTAGTCTTCTTAGAAGCCTCTCATGAGGGACTTTGTCAAACGCCTTCTGAAATCCAAATACCCCACATCTACCGGCTCCACTTTATCCACATATTTATTAACCCTTTCAAAAAAAAAATGTAGCTGATTTGTGAGGCAAGATTTCCCTTGGGTACATCCATGCTGATTGTGTTCCATTAAACCATTTCTTTCTAAATGCTCTGTGATTGTGTTCTTTATAACAGTTATCACTATTTTTCCCAGCATTGAAGTCAGGTTTACCAGTCTATAGTTTCCCGGAGCATCCCTGAAGCCCTTTTTCTTTTCAAATATGTTTATTGGTTTTATAAAACAGAGTCCAGAGACAAAATACTATAATGAATAATATCGGGGTTACATTGGCCACCCTCCAATCTTCAGAAACAATGGATGATTTTAATGATAGGTTACACATTTTTACTAATAGATCTTAACTTTCATTTTTTAGTTTTTTCAGAACCCTGGGGTTTATACCATCTGATCCAGGTGGTTTTACTCCTGGGGGAATTCTGCGCAAAATAACTTAAAATTCTGCGCAAAAAAACTTTAAATTCTGAAAAATTCTGCAAACTTTATATTGGTCAAAATAACACAATGTACATGACAGTCTTTAAGTAATTACATTTTAAATTATTACAGAAAAAAGTTGTTACTTAAAATTGCAGAATTTTAAATATTTTGAGCAGAATTTCCCTAGAAATTCACTGTAAGAGTGTCCCTTCCACTCGCTCTTCCTACTCCCCTGGCCACTTTACCCTCTCAGGCCCCAACTCCTCCACCTGCCAGTATCTCTCCCCTCCACCTCTAGGCTCTGACTGCTGAGGCGTGGTGGGAAGCTGATGCAGCTCCAAGGGCTTCTTCAGGCTGCGGGGCTGGGGTGAGAGGCTGATGTTTTGTTTTCGCAGCTCACGCTGTCCCTAAATGCAGTGGAAGAGACTGCTGCTGCTTGGCAGAGTGTGCTCCTGATCACAGTCTGAATCTGACTCTGATCACCCGCCACCTGCCCTGACCACTGCCTGACCTTGCTTCACTCTCTCCTACTGTGCTGGCCCGCAACATCTTCTATGCGACAGATCTTCACCTCCACATAGGCCTGCGCCTAAGTCCAGCCAGCCTCGGCACCCAAGGGCTCAACCTAAGGGGAACGAGGGCTGGAATTGGTGAAGTTCTTGTCGGGTCTATACTTCAGCCAGCTACTCCTGCTGACGGTGAGGACTTGTAGCACTTCTCTCTGCCGGTTGCACCAACTCCCCCTCGGCCTGCAACATATACTTCTTGAACGCTGTTCATTTTAGGGATGTGAATCGGGTGCCCCATCGTTTCTGCTATCGGGTTCGTGTGGCAGCGGGAAAATCTCGGTTTCCCGTGGATCGGCATTTTTTTTTTTTAGTGAAAAATCTTTTTTTCGGTTTAGCGCGTGCTAACTCCCGTTAGCGCGCACTAACAAAAACCGTTAATTTTTGTTACTTTTTGTTATTTTTTGCTATTTTTGTTAGTGCGCGCTAACGGGAGTTAGCGCGCACTAACAAAAACCGTTAATTTTTGTTACTTTTTGTTATTTTTTGCTATTTTTGTTAGTGCGCGCTAATGGGAGTTAGCGCGCACTAAGCCGAAAAACGATTTTTGACGAAAATTCGGGGGAAATGCGATCGTTTCTCATTTTTCACGAATTTTTGACGAATTAAGAAATATTGTACGATATTTTAATTTGTCAGAAAAACAATTCACATCCCTAGTTCTTTTTGCCTTTATTTTTTTCAGCCACCTCATTTAAGAACCAGATTGGTTTCTTTTTCCTCTTACTTTTGATTACTTTTCTGACATATAGATTTGTTGCCTTTGTAATAGTTCCTTTTAATTTGGCCCACTATTGTTCCACTTCCCATTTCTTCCAGTCTTCTAGTTCTTTCTCCAGGCATGTCCCCATTTTGACAAAGTCCGTATTTTTGAAATTCAAAACTTGGATCTTCATGTGACGTCTCTGCATCTTACTTGTGATATCAAACCGTACCGTCTGATGATCACTGTGCTCAGGTGGGCACTTGCCTGGACATTGGAGAAATTGTCCCCATTTGTGAGCATTAGTCAAGTATCACACTTCTCCTTGTGGGCTTCATTACCATTAGTTTAAGCAGAACCCCTTGAAGAGCATCCACTAACTCTCTACTTCTTGCAGTATCCACAGAAGGAATACTCATCTCCAGCGAGCAACACATCTCCCTTCTTTTCCACCTTTTGGATGTCTTTGACCAGATCTCTATCCAGTTTTTCTGTCTGAGTCTGTAAACCACGCTGAGGAAAATGGAAGCACCATCCTCTTTTTTTAGGACAGCCCATAATGCGTCTTCCCTACCTCACATCACTTGTATTTCAGTTGCTTGGATATTGTTTTTTACATAAAGGGCTACTCCGCTCCCTTTAGTGTCCTCTGTGTCCTTCCTTATCAAATTATAGCCCAAAATGGCCATATCCCAATCATGAGACTGGGTGAATCATGTCTCTGTCACAGCAAGTATGTCCAAGTCTGCTTCCATCATTAAGGCCTGCAGGTCTGGGATTTTATTGCCCTGACTATAAGCATTTGTGATCATAGCTTTCCAACTTTTCTCCCATGCAGGCCGATGCAATATCATACGCTCAGGCTAGCGTACAGGTTAATCTACGGATGGACGCGCGTCCAAAACCCCATATGTAATAAGGGGATCAGTGCATCCAAAACATGCGACCAAACCAGTACGTAGCTAATAGTGCTCATCACATGTAAATGCCATATTGATATAAAAAAAAAATGGGTACCTGACATACACATTTTAACCCTCATAAATTAATGCCAGCCTCGGAGCTGGTGTTAAGTCTTGAGGCGCCCCAAAACCTGAACAGAAAAGCAGAAAATACTGCCAGAAATTGAAGTTATCTATATGGCATAGACTTTCTTTTCCCTTTCCGTGAACAGGTAATAATTCTGAAAAGGCAATGGTCTTTGCCATGTGTCTAATCTTCTTCCTTAGATTTTGGAAATCTTTCTGTACTGTAAGGATACTTTGTCTATCAAGGTCATTGGTCCCCAAATGAATGATAACATTGATATTGGAGTCTCTAATTTCTTCTATAATTGCATTCACTATCTGGTTGGTATTTCTACTGGCTGAGGATCCTGGAAGGCATTTAATTGTTGTGTCCCCATCAAAATTATTTCCCAAATTGGTTCCTCTGGTGGCTGAGTCTCCTAATAGAATCAGCTTCCTTTTATGACCTTTGATAATGTTTAAGGGTTTCTGGGAACACTGGGAGACTACATCCCTTTCTATTCCTGGAGCTTCTTCATTATTCAATGCAGAAAAGGTATTATGTAAGAGTAACGGTGGGGAGAGTGGATGTCTTTTCATCACAGGCCTTATTCTGACAGAGCCCACTATAATCCATTTGTTCCTGGGTTTCTGAATCCTGGATGTCAGACTTCTCTGTGAGAAATTGGGTGTCATATAGTCCAATGTCTTATTCTGCCAGAGCCCACTGTAATCCATTTGTTCCTGGTTTTCTGAATCCTGGATGTCAGACTTCTCCGTGGGAAATTGGGTGTCATATAGTCCAATGTCTTATTCTGCCAGAGCCCACTGTAATCCATTTATTCCTGGATTTCTGAATCCTGGATGTCTGACTTCTCTGTGGGACTGGTGGTGGATATTCAAGGTGCTGCACAGTTGGGGAAACTGAATTAGTTGGATGACTGGGCAGGCTAGATAGGCCATATGGTCTTTTTTTCTGCTGTCACGTTTCTATGTTTCTATCTGCAGACTTTAGCTTGAATTATCAAAGCAGATTTATATGCCTAAATTTGTTCCCAAGCAAGTGTAACTTTCTGCATGTGCGGAAGGAAATGCTCTCCCTTCCTCCAACTCCACCCTCTGGAATTCCTACTGTGAGTAATTGAGTTACCTGCATACTCTTCCCTGCATCACAAAGGGATAATTTTCCAAAGCCAATTTACACACATAAACTGGGGTTTATGCACATAAATCCTTTTCAAAAATGTCCCCTTTTTGTGCACTTTCCAGTGTGTTCTAGGTATGTGTACAAACACCCTCATTTCATTGTACTCCACATTTGACACACTTGCCTTCTAGAATAGATTACAATCAAAATCATGATTATGGAATGAAGGCATTTATTGAACAGCCCTATATTTACTCAGTTAATTCTAAAATACTCTTATTTGAAAACTAGTACAGCCACAAATGATTCAGAGATTTTCTCTCTATGGCTAATCTTGGGAATCAGGAACTTGATGGACTGAGGCAAAGCACATTACCTAAAAGGAGGGATCAAAAATTATTCCCCTGCTATTGAAAATAGAGGACAAGAAGACAAAAAAACCCAGGGGAGAGTGAAAAGTATACACTGCTCATCTACAATAAAATCTCATGCAATTCTCCACCACATCTGGAGAATAACAGCTGCAATCTAATCTGACAAACTAAAACAAAACCAGTGGCGTAGCCAGAATTGATTTTTTGGGTGGGCACAAGGTTAACATGGGTGGGCTGTAGGCATGCAGGTCTACTAGTTGTTTTTTTACTGATAAATAATGCCAAATTATGCAGCATAGCATTCACATCTACGCCTAAGTATGAGGTTTACTTAATGATACAAACATAATTCACGGTGATTTGTGGTACTTTAGCCTTCTTATTACGATTTTATACACGGCTCCTACCTGTCCATAAATTTTGAGAGAGCGGTTGTGTTGCTTATATTTAAATTGCTAACATCTCAAAATATAGATATATATTTTTACCTTTGTTGTCTGATCTTTGTATTTTTCTAATCAGTTGGTCCTGGTCTCTTTTTCCCATTTTTTCCCTTATAGCTCATTTCCTAATTCCTTTTCAGTGTCTTTCTTCTATTACTGTCTTCTTCCCTTCCACACACACACACACACTCACACACACATACACGCTTTCTCTCACAGACTCCCTCTCACACACTCAAGCTGTTACTCTCATATGCTCTCCCCCCCCCCAAGCTCACATTCTCTGCAGACACACATACAAGTTCTCACTTTCTCACCCCTCCCCAGGCTTATATTCTTATGCACACACAGACGCATATCCAGGCACCCATTCTCACCCACAAACCCATGCTCCCAGTCTCACCCACACATATTCAAGCTCCCATTCTCATCCATACATATACACATTTAAGGTCCTATTCTCACCCACACATACACACATTCAAGCACCCATTCTTATCCACATATTCAAGCTTCCATTCTCACCCACCCACACAAACCCAGGCTCTCATTCTCACCCATATATACACACATTCAAGCTCCCATTCTCACCCACCCACAAACCCAGGCTCCCATTCTCAACCACACATACACACATTCGAGCTCCCATTCACCCACATATTCAAGCTTCCATTCTCACCCACATACACACCCAGGCTCCAGTTTTCACCCACACACACTCCCATTCTCATCCACACATACACATTCAAGCACGTGCACAGCTTCCGCTTTCTCCCCCAGAGCAGGAAGATCAGCTGCCTCTCCTGCTGCCACCGGCCTCCTGCTATCTTCGGGCGTCGGGCGGTATGGCCCGCCGAACTTCCTGTCGGGGGGGGGGAGCG
Source organism: Rhinatrema bivittatum (assembly GCF_901001135.1). Lineage (NCBI taxonomy): Eukaryota > Metazoa > Chordata > Amphibia > Gymnophiona > Rhinatrematidae > Rhinatrema > Rhinatrema bivittatum. The sequence goes on along the minus strand of NC_042622.1, from coordinate 81,953,438 downwards.
GAAGCGCAGTGCACAACGTCCGCTTCCTCCCTCCCCCCCCCAAGCAGGAAGATCGGCCCGACGCCCGAAGATAGCAGGAGGCCGGTGGCAGCAGGAGGCAGCTGATCTTCCTGCTCTGGGGGAGAAAGCGGAAGCTGCGCGCGGCGCTTCCGCTCCCCCCCCCCCCCCCCCGAACAGGAAGACCGGTTGGCCATACGGCCGCAGCAGCGCTTCCCCACGTGTGCCGTGATGGCGCGCGAGGCGTGGGTTCTCTTGTTCGCTGTCGCGGGGATGGAATCCCGCAACAGCCTTGCAGTTCCGGTGCCAGTTGGGTGGGCCTGGGTCTAAGTTGGGTGGGCACCTGCCCACCCAGGCCCACCCGTGGCTATGCCACTGAACAAAACACTTAGGGGCTGGTTTTCAAAGGGAACTCACCAGCAAACTAAGGATCCAGGTAGGGGACAATTTCCCTCTGCTGAGAGATTATATCTAACTGAAAAGTTTAAAAAGTGGGTGGTTCTGGGATGGGATAGGATTGGGTTGGGAAAAGGAAGTTGGACACCTAGCATTGATTTTCGGCCATAGGCTACTAATTTAGGGGCCTATTTACCAACATATACTAAGACGCATTAGTACGCATTGTAACATGTTGCTAGCAAATAGACCCTATTAATCTGAATGGGGCCTATTTACTAAAGTGACGTAGCCATAGGTGGGCTGTTGCTCACCCACTTTGAGCTCAGGCCCACCCACTTAGCATTGCCCCAGGCCGGCAGCCTGATAAGCAGCGAAGCAGCGACCAAAGAGGGAAATCGGCCTGCGAGGCTGCCGATGGACTGTGTCCTACTGGTGACCAAAGAGAAGGCAGCCCGCGAGGCCACCGGTGGCTCCAATACCATCAACGGCTGGAAACAGAATGAGGCCCAGGAGGCTGCCGGTGGATCACATCCCACTGGCGCCCGAGAAGAGAAACCTGACCGGAGAGAGACTGTTTGCCTGCTCCTCCTCCTCGTGTGCTGGCCCTACTGAATTGGAAACGCTTGCGGATATCATGTGCTCTATGCTGATCTCGCAATGCTCAAGATCAGCATAGAGGAAGTGCTAGCCACGAGTTTCGAAACGTGCAAGGGCCGGCATACAAAAAGGAGCAGCAGCAGCAGAACAGGCTCCTGCTTCTGCTCCTCATGGGGAGACTGCCTGGGTTTTGTGTTTTCGAGTGAATGGGAGCCTGTCTAGATGTGTGTTTATGTGAATGGGAGCCTGCCTGGGGGAGGGGGGTGTTGGTGTGACTGAGAGCCTGCCTGGAGGAGGGGGTTGTTGGTGTGACTGGGAGCCTGTCAGGAAGTGAGTGTATGTGAGAGAACATGTGGGAATGGAGAAGCTGTGTGTATCTGTGAGGAAGCGTATGTGCATGGAAGTGGGAGCCTGTGTGTGAGAGAGAGTATGAGAGCGGGTGCCTCTGTGTGTATGGGAGTGGCAGCCTGCTTGTGAGAGTGAGAGCTTGTGTGTGTGTGTGTGTATGAGCCTGCATGTTTGTGTGGGAATGTGAATCTTTGTATGAGAGAGAATGTAAGAGTGAAAGCTTATGTGTGTCTGTGAGGGGGAATGGGAGCCTGCATGTGAGAGCGTGAGCCTGTGTGTGTGAGTGTGGGAGTGGGAACCTGAGAGTGAGAGCCTACATTTGACAGACAGCATGTGAAAGTTAGAGCCTGCAAGTGTGAGAACATGTGAGAATGGGAGCCTGAGTGGGTGTCTGTGTGTATGTGAGAGAGAGCATGCCAGATTGGGAGCCTGTGTGAGAGAAAGCATGTGTTTGAGAGAGTACATGTGAGAGAGAATCAGTGTGTGTGTGTGAAGGAGGAAGGAAAGAAGAAGAGAAATAAGAAACAGAAAGAATAAAAGAGATCCTGAAAAAGGAATTAGGAAAAGACAGACAAGGGGACAAAGAGACTCAAATGGGCCAATTCAGTAAAAAATGCGGGAGAGCGGGCACTCCATGTTGAGTGTCCGCTCTCTCGACGCACGTCCAAGCACCTCTCCTGGGCATGCGATTCTGTATTTAAATGATGTGGCGCACTAATAAGGAGGTGCTAGGGTCAATAGTTAGGGTTAGGAAAATGGATGCCAGTAAAATTGAGCATCCGTTTTTCTAACCCGCTGATTGGTGAGCAAATTATTTTTTTATTATTTTTTTTTTTAAGCTTTGATTCCTCCGACTTAATATCGCTAGGATATTAAGTTGGAGGGTGTACAGAAAACCAGTATTTTCTGGTTTTCTGTACACTTTGTTGGGTTGCTCAGGAATTAACACCTGCCCTTTGGCAGGAGTTAATTTCTGAGCACAAAATGTATAGATTGGCCTCACATTTTATTTTCAGTGTCCCAGGGATTAACTAATAGCCTCATCAACATGCATTTGCATGTGATGAGCGCTATGGGCTAGATTTAAAAAAAAATACACACATGGACGCGCAATTTTTTAACATACACGCACCGGTGCACGCATGTTATAAAATCGGGGGCGGCATCAATTGCATGGCGACGCATCGGAGCCTTCCCCAGTTCCCTCCCAAACTGCTCCAATTTAGGAGCAGACTGGGAGGGAACTTTCCTACCCCCTACCCTAACCTCCCTACTACATCCCCTCTCCTCCCCACCTTCTAAAACCCATTTTTAAATTTCTTTCCCTTTTATCTTGCAAGTTACTTCAGGGCCCGACCTGAAGTAACTTGTGTGTGCTGGCAGCCGGCCAGTGCATGAGGCTCCGGGACAGCGAGGAATGGCGCGTGTAAACCCCGTTTTTTATGTGCGGGGAGTATTTAAAATCTGGCCTTATAAGTTTTCGGGGGGATTGGCTATGCATTTTCGCTGCGCTAAGCCCCTTACTGTATAAGGGGTAATAGACGCATGACAAAAACGTGCAGCCAATTGCAGGGTAAATGGTGCGCTCAGCCAAAACAGAGAGTAGGATTAAATGGACAATTTTCTCAGTGGAAGGGAGTGGGCAGTGGAGTGCCTCAGGGATCTGTATTGGGACCCTTACTTTTCAATATATTTATAAATGATCTGGAAAGAAATACGACGAGTGAGGTAATCAAATTTGCAGATGATACAAAATTATTCAGAGTAGTTAAATCACAAGCAGATTGTGATAAATTGCAGGAAGATCTTGTGAGACTGGAAAATTGGCATCGAAATGGCAGATGAAATTTAATGTGGATAAGTGCAAGTGATGCATATAGGGAAAAATAACCCATGCTATAATTACACAATATTAGGTTCCGTATTAGGAGCTATCACCCAAGAAAGAGATCTAGACGTCATAGTGGATAACACATTGAAATCTTCGGTTCAGTGTGCTGCGGCAGTCAAAAAGCAAACAGAATGTTGGGAATTATTAGAAAGGGAATGGTGAATAAAACGGAAAATGTCATAATGCCTCTATATCACTCCTTGGTGAGACCGCACCTTGAATACTGTGTACAATTCTGATCGCCGCATCTCAAAAAAGATATAGTTACGATGGAGAAGGTACAGAGAAGGACGATCAAAATGATAAAGGGGATGGAACAGCTCCCCTATGAGGAAAGACTAAAGAGGTTAGGACTGTTCAGCTTGGAGAAGAGTCGGCTGAGGGCGGACATGATAGAGGTGTTTAAAATCATGAGAGATCTAGAACGGGTAAATGTGAATCGGTTATTTACTCTTTTGGATAATAGAAGGACTAGGGGGCACACCATGAAGTTAGCATGTGGCACATTTAAAACTAATCGGAGAAATTTCTTTTTCACTCAATGCACAATTAAACTCTGGAATTTGTTGCCAGGGGATGTGATTAGTGCAGTTAGCTTAGCTGTGTTTAAAAAAGGATTGGATAAGTTCTTGGAGGAGAATTCCATTACCTGCTATTAATTAAGTTGACTTAGAAAATAGCCACTGCTATTACTAGCATCAGTAGCATGGGATAGACTTAGTTTATGGGTACTTGCCAGGTTCTTATGGCCTGGATTGGCCACTGTTGGAAACAGGATGCTCGGCTTGATGGACCCTTGGTTTGACCCAGTATGACATGTTCTTATGTTCTTACTGTATCGGCCTGCTTGTGAATTATATTTAGGTACCTCTCTGTCCTCTGCTGCTCTAACCACTAGGTTACTCCTCCACTCTGAATGCATGCAGAGGTGCATACTGCCTATGAAGCCATTCTATTTACAGATGGAAAAGAGGCAGAGGCAAATGGTTATTTAGATGGCCTGCTAACAAATACAAATATTAGTTATTCAAAACTTAAACAGGATGCTGAATAGAGAACAATAGGATGAAAATGGGTGTTTAATAATGCATTTCAGACTAACCCTTCTCCAATTCGTGGAATGCATCAACTGCCTCATTTCCCTATGCTTGATCCTCATTACCCCTTAGCATACATGGGTGACATTAGTCCACCTAAAGAAAAAAGCAAGGAAACTACACTGAGCATGCTCAAGCAATGACATTAGTGAAAATTAAAGGCAAAAATCCTAAATCATTCACCTACACTTCTATTACCACACTACCTTATTTGCATATTGAGAAACACTTATCTGTCCCAGCTCCATTGGAATCAATGGGAGAAACTACAGCACTCAAATATACACAGAATCGCTTATTACAGTCACAGTCATGGGACCAGAAGACTGGATTGTGGCCAATATGATGTCAATTTTTAAAAAGGGCTCCAAGGCTGATCCGGGAAACTATAGACCAGTGGGCCTGACATTGGTGCCAGGTAAAATGGTAAAAATTATTCTGAAAAACAAAATTACTGGCCACATAAATAGACATGGTTTAATGGGGGAGAGTCAACATGGATTTTGCAAAAGGAAGTCTTACCTTTACTAGATTTTTTTTGAAGGTGTAAATAAACATGCAGATGAAGATGAGCCATTTGATATAGTGAATTTGGTTTTTTTTTGAAGGCATTTGACAAAGTTTCTCATAAGAGACTCTTCAGGAAATTGGAAGGTCATGGGATCAAAAGCAGGAAACAGGGTAGGACTAAATGGTCAGTTTTCCAAATGGAGAAAGGTCAGAGGAATGCCACAGAGATCTGTATTGGGACCTTAGCTATTTAGCATTTTTATAAATGATCTGGAGAAAGGAACAATGAATGAGGTGATTTAATTTGCAGATGACGCAAAAGAGTTTTTTTAGTCATTAAATCAGCAGCAGATTGTGAGGAAATGCAGAAGGACCTTGTGAAACTAAAAGACCAGGCATCTGTATGGCAGATGCAATTTAATGTGGATAAGTGCAAAATAATACACATAGGAAAAATAATCCCATCTACAGCTACACGATGGAGGGTTCTGTGCTAGAAGCCACCACCCAGGAAAAGGACCTTGGAGTCCTTGTGGACAATATCTTGAACTCTTTGGCTTAGAGTGCAGTCAAAAAAGCAGAGTGTTAGGAATTATTTGGAAGGGAACAGAGAGCAAAACTGAGAAGATCATAACGCCCTTGTATAGAGCCATGGTGAGACTTCATCTTGAATATTGTGTGTAACTCTGGTCTGCCCATCTCAGGAAAGACATAGCAGAACTAGAAAAGGGACAGAGAAAGGTGACAAAATGATAAAGAGGATAGAAAAGCTCTTTTATGGAGAAAGGCTAAACAGATTAGGGTTCTTTGGCTTGCAAAAGAGATAACTGAGAGGGGATATGAATGACATTTATAAATCATGAGTGGCGTGGAATGGGTAAATAGGGAATGGTTATTTACTCTTTCAAACAACACTTGGACTAGGGGATGCTCCATGACAGTAGCAAACAGCAGATTTAAAACAAAGTGTGGGAAATATTTGTTCACCCAGTGCACAATCAAGCTATGGAATCTGTTGCCAGAGGATGTGGTCAAGGCAACAAACACAGTGGGGTTCAAAAGAGGATTGGACAAGTTCCTGAAGGAAAAGTCCATAAATAGTTATTAGCCAAGTAGACTTGGGGAAGCCAGTGCTTATCCCTGAGAGTGAGATACAAGAAACAGATCAACTACTGGGGATCTTACAAGTATTTGTGACCTGGACTGGCCGCAGTCAGAGATATGATGCTGGGCTCAATGGATCTTGGTCTGACCCAGCATGGCACTTCTTAGGTTCTTATGTTAATTACAAATCAAACAGCCAGTACCTTAGAAAGCTACAGTGCATGAGGAACTGCTGGCATGAAAGGCCAATATGTGCCTAAATAAAAAACAAAAACACACTTTGGGGTCAATTTTCAAAGAAAGCATCGAACTTGACCTACTCGTCCCAATGCCTACATTTAGGGACATTTTAAGCAGAACTTAGGCCTATGATATTTTGCTGCAAAATGTTCCAGCTTTAGACCTGTAATTGATTCACCTACATTTAGAGACTTGGAGCTGAAAATTGGCATTAAGCTCGTAGTTTATGTTCCCCAACCTGACCCCACCTCATGGCCCTGCATGCTTTTTCAGGAACCTAGATTTAAGTGCTCAGTGGGAGAAAAATGTCATTCTGCCCTTGTAAATATGGGGCCCCTTTGTGCCATCTCTACGTTCTTTCTCTATTCTGCATCCATCCCTCACAAGCTGGAGGGACATCATTCAGAGGACACCGGTCAGTCACATACCTTGCCCTCAGACCGGATTAAAGGGGGCCCCGCGATGCGCTTAAAGAATAACTAACATTTCATTTCTCTAACCTTTTGAATTTCTGGCGTTGGTCTTTTGGGGGAGGGTGCCTACTCTTTGCAACTGCTTCCGCACACCGTGCGGTCCTCAGCACCTGCTGCTCGTTCACCAGAGATTGCTCGGGAGGTGAAACCATGATGCCTTATTGAGGGGCTACTACTGAGTGTACGTGACGCCTCCCTTCCTGCTGTCTGATTTGTCTGGGAGGCCTCCTGAGATGATCATTCTCTTTTTTTTTCTCTCTCTCTCTTTCTTTGGAAGGAACAGGAGGAGAAGGCGGTGGCAGGACCCCTCAGAGGCTCCAAAAGCCCAGCAGCACCCATATCCATTTCAGTTTTTACAGTTTAATATTCCAACAATTACCGCTGACATTTAGATGGATTACAATACATGCAGAAAAAAATGATAGCATAAAAACAATGAACATTATTATAGTTTACAAATTAAACATAGGAAAAGATAGCACATAGACAAAGAACCTCTTACATAGAAACACAGAAACATAGAAATGACGGCAGAAGAAAACCAAATGGCCCATCCAGTCTGCCCAGCAAGTTTTGCACTTTTTTTTTGTCTCATACTTATCTGTTACTCTTGGCTCTTAGTAACCTTTTGGTTCTATTTCCCTTCCACCCCCACCATTACTGTAGAGAGCAGTGTTGGAACTGCATCTAAGTGAAATATCTAGCTTAATTAGTTAGGGGTAGTAACCGCCGCAATAAGCAAGTTACACCCATGCTTATTTGTTTACCCAGACTATGTAATTCAGTCCTTGTTGGTTGTTGTCTATATATAGATCTACTTTTCTTCATTCCCCCCTGCCATTGAAGCAGAGAGCTATATTCCTAATCTCCCCTTCTTACCTCAGACAAATCACTAGCCTTCTTCTAGTTTCAGATCCTCAACCATCCTTACCATAAACCTGATGAAAAATGCCATGGTTTGGCCTTTTTCCTAATCTGAAGGTAATTGCTTCCTTCCACCTCCAGGAACAAGGAATTAATTATATTTAAAGAATGTTTATTAATCAATAAATGTCTTCTCTTTGGTTGATATTTGGTGCGCTTTGTGTTTTTATTTTCCCTAGGCTCAGTGACGTGACTCTGGGCACGATGGTGTTTCCAGGGTTGGTTCTGATGGTGCATACTTGTGAGATTGATTGTGAGAATGGGGAGGGGAGGGGTGTGCTGAGATGCTTGGGACTCTCAGTGCTGCCTGTGGGCCATGAATAGCGCTGCCGCCATTGTGGTCTTCTCGCCTTCCTTTAAAAGTAGCCAGAAGCTGCTCCAAACTGAACTTTTCAGAAAAGGTTCTCTTGAGACTTTTCCCTGGTTCCATTCCAAAGGAGTTGGACAGAGTTTGTCGCACAAGCTGGCTGCTATGATTTTCCACGGGAGAAAGAGAAAGGAAAAATAATGTTTTTCCCATAGAAAATAAAGGGAGGCCGGCTGGCTGGCAGGTCTTACCCCAGATGTGACCCAGAGGGAAAAATCTCGGGGAAGCAAATAAAAGCTGTGTATCTGGGGGTGAAGAGGCATTTGTGAACGGGATCAGAGGCGGAAAAGAGCCCAATATTGTAGAGGGCAGGTAGGCTCTGCCTCCTGCTTGCTTCGAATATCTGTGATTGGACCATGGAAAACAACTTTTTGAGATTTTGAAAGCAATCTGAAAAGCAGCTGAATATCCCTTTTAGGACGGGAAATATTCAGGAAACCTGATATTCAGTCACTATTTGCCAGCTAGAGGTTAATTTACCCCTATGTGACTCCCTATTGTTGGGAGACAGGGTAGCAGAACAACAGAACTTACAAAGGAGGCTTCTTGTATATTATATATATATATATTTACAAAAGCATATCCAAATCTCAAGAAAATTAAATGTATTTTCTGCAGTAGTTTTTTTTTTTGTTTTCTAGTAGATTTCTGTAGGTAAAGTTACAACACAGCCCTTGTCTCGGCAGCGCACAGACTTCAGTGCAAACATCTACCTACATCCAGCTCCTGATAATTAGATGCATTTTCAAACAGCCAATCAACTGTCAGCATGACAGATACTGATCTCTTTTTATTTTTAGCTCTGTGCTTCCCCCTCTAGATGCAAAAAAAAAATTCTATTTGTTCTGTTTGCAGCAGCGCCTGCCTTCTCCCTGGCTTTCCTGTCACCAAAGGCTGGAGCAGGGAATGTGAGCAGCCACGGCATGTTCCAGCAGAGAGAGGCCTTGTCAGCTCGGCAGATAGAGCTAACCGCGCCGCCTCTCTCCTTAATGCCCCATCTGTTTGCTGGGTCTGTGGAAGAATGGTTTCTTAGGGCAGCCCCATGTAAGTTTCAAAACAGCTCAAATAACAAAGAGTCCGACAAAACACAGGTAGAAATGACACATGTTGTCTTTCAGGTTGGTACATCTGTGATTGCCGCATTGTGTGTTGTATATTGGGGGGGGGGGGGGCTGTATATAGGATTGTATGTATTGTGTAGGGGGGCTGCATGCAGGGATTATGTGTTGTGTAGGGGGTATACATGTAAGTGTGTGTACATGTTGTGTAAGGGGTGCTATATGTAGAGGAATGCATTGTGTAGGGGGGTATATGGGGGTATGTGTGTTTGTGTAATACTCGGAGCTGATAAGTCCCCACAGAAATCTAAGTCAGAACACTTTATTAGCTTGTCAGATTATCTGTATATTCTCAATTTCCTTCTCCTGGCTGTTGTGTATCTCTTCCATTACATTTCTGATTCAGCACTTCGTCTCCCTAGAACTGAAGAAAAGTATTTCGGGTTCAAAAAGAGCCAACCCGGCTCAATTGAAATAAAATTCTACAAATAAGCCTGAAATTTTTGGAGTCTAATATTTTTTTTTAAAATAAATAAAATAAAAATGATTGTATATGGAGAATATTGCAGGATAAAGCCCATTCCCACTTACTTGCAGGCCTTTCCTCATTACTGTTTTGGAAAAAAACATTTTAGAAAATTGTTTGTTTAAAATGAATGCAGCACAGGCAATGAGCTCTGACCTCTTAATGAAGATTAACCCTTCAGGACTGCTCTTAAACCCCTTTAGTGCTACCTCCTAAGATCTTTGGCAGCCCTTCCTTTGGAGCCACAGGTGAGCTGCATTACCTGTCCCAGAAATGCCTCCGACCCTCCATATACTGTATACGCTGACCTAAAAATTAAAACGATTTACTTGAGGGTGAGTATTTCATTTCCCAGCATGCACAGCAAACACACTTGTTCCTCTCCTTTTTCAGAACCCCAGTGAAATATTTGTGTTATGATTAGTGTGTATGTGGACCCTTGGCCCGAGGTGCGAGTTGATACAGCCTGTGGGGAGGAGCCCCTCAGGTCCGCACTGTCAGGAGGCGAGGTGTTGGAGTGTAGGGAAGCTCTGTGCAGAGTCGAGGGGACAGCCCCAGAGATAAGAAGTTGACCCCCCTAGGGTAGCAGTCTGTAGATGGCACTTGGAGAGACTGAAGCGAGAGGGCACCAGGCAAATCACGGGATGATGAGTGCCCGAACAGCCAAGCAGGATATTCTCCGATGGTGAAGCCCGAGTGGCGGAGCCACAGCGCAGTGGGCATAGAGGGAGAGTGTAGGCGAACTCTCCCCCGGGGTGGAGAGCCCGAGCCCAAGTCCAGTAGCTCACGTAGACAGGTACCTAGAGATCGGAGGATAGCTGGCTGAGAAATGGAGAAACAGGCCCATGGAGCAGGACAGCTGTCAATTGTAGAATCACAAGGAGCAAGCCCCGAGGAGCGGGGAAGCTCAGGGTGGTCTTGGAGTAGGTGAGCGCGGCCCGAGGAGCGGGAAGGTGCGACCAGTCTTTGAAGGATACGGTGCAACCCCGAGGAGCGGGGAAGGCCGGTTGAGAACTCACAAGTCGCTGCAGTAGTTCCCAAGGAGAGCCGAGATAGAGCAGGAAGCCAGATGGAACCAAAGAGGCACGGGGCCAGCCCGAGGAGCGGGGTAGGCCAGGGAACAGGTCCCTGTAGAGCAATCACTGACCCCCAAGGAGCGGGTGCCAGACAGGGTCCACGATACAAGCAGGAGCAGCGTCTCAGGAACAAGGTAGGCGTAGGATTCGTACGGAACTTGTTGCCAAGTCGGCTTGCTGGGGGTGAAGCAGGAGCTTAAATACCGGAGTCTGATGGCATCATCAACAGGGGATGCACCCGAGGTTCCTGCCGAAGTGGCTTCAAAGGCGGGATTTGTGACGCGCACGCACTCCTAGGAGGACCCGACATCAGAGCCGGAAGTAATGGCGTCCATGCCTCCACAAGGAGGCCCGCGGAACACGGCGATGCAGAGAGGCCTGTGCAGCGAGGAGACCCGGGGAGGGTAGGAAAGCAGAACAAGCTGTGAGTACTCATGGTCGCAGCTGTCTGCCACCGACAGGCATAACAATTTGCTTCAGGACAGACAGAACACAGGGGTGTTTTCGAAAGATGGAGGAGGTATGAAGAAGAAAGGGGAGGATGGAAGTGCTGTAGAATAAAAACTTCTAGAAAAGCTTTACAACACTTTATCTTTCTACCACCATTAATACAGGAAGTAGGAGATTTTAGAACCAACAGGGAGACCACTCTACAAATAACCTTTGGAGTGACACAGACATTTAACTAACAGGACAGAACACAGCAGAACCAAACTAGTACAACTTAGGGAGCCACTGGTAGAAAACATGCTAAGACTGTTTGTAAGTAGAGGAGGAGTGTGCTTAAGGAAGAGGGAGAGGCTGAGCAGCTGAAAAACAATTGCTTGAATCCAGAAAAAGAACGAAGGCATATCTGCAACTTTCATGTTTAGTTGTGTTCTCAGAGCTGAAGTATGGGAAGAGCATTAGTTATTACTGGTACCATAATTCACTTATGCAAATCTACATAACTAAATGTTCATAGCAAAGTGTGCTATCCATGAGACCCGACATTTAGACAAACAGAAACCTAGAGCATGACAGAAGAGAAGCAGCACAAGACCCATGACCTCTGCCCACTCTCCTTGCCTGTTGCAGTTGGCAGACCCTAAGTTTTATTCTTGCTTCACTCTTCTCTGCTTGTCCCACAGTTTTATTTCCTTGAATCACAATAATGTCTTTAATCCTACCTTCAATGGGAGGCTGTTCCATGCACCCACCATCTTTTCTTTGAAGAAATATATCATTATAATAGCAAAAAAAGCCCAGTGTTGATCAAGCAGTCTAGTCTCTAGTAGCCTGTGTGAGTATGTGTGTATCTGCCTGTATATATGTGAGTGCATGTGTTTGTTTGTGTGTGCCTGCCTGTGCCTGCCCCTGTGTGTGTTTGGGGGAGCCTGTGTGTGTGTGTGTGTGTGTGTGTACACCTGTGTGTGTTCCTTTGCCTGAATATACTGTATAGGTGATTATGCCTGTGTGTGTTGGGGGAGCCTGTAGATGTGTAGGAGGAGGGGGCCTGTGCTTTGTGTGTGGGTGCCTGTGTCTGTATATTTGTGTGCTTGTATGTGTGTGTGTGTGTGTGTGTGTATGTGTATGCCTATGCCTGCCTTTTTGTATGCACCTGTGCATGTGTGCCTATACCTGTGGGTATGGGAGCCTTTGCTTTTTTGTGTATGTGGGGGCATATGAATGTGTGTGTGTGTGTGTGTGTGTGTGTGTGTGTAGATGCCTGTGCCTATGTGATTGTGTGTCTCTGCCTGGGTGTGGATGCTTCTGCATGCATATGACTGTGTGCCTGTGTATGTGTGTGTTTGGGGGAGCCTCTGGGTGTGTGTGTTTTTGGGGGAGTCCGTGTTGTCTGTCTGACTGCACCTGTGTATGTGCCTGCTTATGTGTGCCTGTCTGTGCCTACGTGCATATGTGTTCCTGTGCTTGCCTGTGTGTGTGTACCTGTGCCTACATGTGTGTTCCTGTACCTGTATATGTTGGGGGGTCCTGTGCCTAAGTGTGGGAAGGCCTGTGCTTGTGTGTGGGGGTGCTGTGCCTCTCTGTGTATGTGTGCCTGTATGTGTGTTTCACCTGTATGTGTATGCCTGTGGATGTGAGGACCATGCCTGTGTGTATGGGGGAAGGGCATGGGCATGTGCTGTGTGTGTGTGAGGGGGGTGCCTGTGTGTATATGGATGGGTGCTTGTGCCTATGTGAGTGTGTGTCTCTGCTTGTGTGCATTTCTTTGTGTCTATATCTTCCTGTGCCTGTGTATGTCTCTGCCTGTAACTATGTGCCTGTGTGTGTGTGCGTATGCCTGTGTCATGTGTATGTGTGCCTGGGTCCATGTATGTGTGTACCTGTGAACGTGCATATGTGCCTTTGTGTGTTTGTGCCTGTGTGTATATGTGTGACAGAGCTTTGCAGACAGAGCACATTGTCTTTGCACACTATATCTTCCACTGTTCCGGTCACCACCTGGTTAGACAGCCACAACAGTGTGACCAACTGACTGACAGATACAAGCCTTATATATAGAGAGATTAATTTCTCCTGAGCCTACCAATCTAATTTAAAACCCAGACTAAGTTTTTTTTGCCTTCCCAAGAAAAACCTTATTTAAATATTCTTTCAATAGGCAAAGTTACAATCTTTAGGGTAGATTTGTCACTGTGTTTTGTTTTGTTTTTTTGCAAAGCCAATGCAAGGCTATTATGCACCCTAGGTGAACCTTCAGCCTTACACTCCTTCCCCACCCCGGTTAGCTTTCAGTTCTATAGGCCCTTCCCTGAGATTTTAATAATGAAACTCAACAATCAATATGACGCCACCACCAACTCTCCCAGAACAATCAACATAATTGGACATAGGAAGAACAATTTTCAAAAGTCATTTATGTGGGTAAATACCGCTTTATCCAAGAAAAAAGGGCTTTATGAAGATTGCCCACCCTAAAAGCAACTAAAAGTTTGTTTGGTTCAAAGGGAAAGCCTGCTCATGCTTTCCCTCTGAGAACTGGTGCAAAGTGTGTGCATATTGTTTTGAAAATTGCTCCCATACTTTGCACTATTACAATACAAAATACAAATATGTTTCAGAAATAATGCCATAGTGTCTAATGAATGGGTCATCTGTAATTTTTGGGAGGAGATTGCTAAAAAAAAAATAAAAAATCAAGAAGTACATAAAATATATAAATTAAAAAAAAAATCCATAACACATTTCCTAGAGTTAACCTCTGAAATGATTGGCTCACCATTGAAAAAAATGTCTAATTTGTTTGTCAACTCAGTAACTGTGACACAGATTCTCTCCATTACCAGGCATTTTGTGAAGTAATACAAAACCCTTTAAAAAATCATTTAGAACCTATATAGCAAACCTCCCATAATGAAATAGCACTAACTCCCAGAACTCAAACAGCAATAACCTTACCTATGAAAAGGCAGTAAATATTACATTTGGTCTTAGAACATTACTATTCTTCCCAGCAAAGAAAAGGAGTGGCCTAGTGGTTACACTAATGGACTGTGAACCAGGGAAACCACTTCCCTCACTGACAGTTCTTCTAACCTGAACAAGTCAATTTATCTCCTGTTGTCTCAGATACCCACTTGATTGTAAGCCCTTTTAGGTCGGACCTTATTGTACCTGAATTCTAAAATGCTATAAGTTACCTTGAACACTATTTGGAAAGGTGGGCTAAAGATTCAAATTTATTATTAGCACTACCCCTCCTATTGGGATGCCAGAACAAGCCTGGGTTCACACAAAGTAAGCATGAGCAGAATACCTTACATTGATCACATACACAGAATAGAGAAAAACCCTCAATAAATGCAAAATAAGAGACCACAAATCTATCTATATAAATAAAAATGTTAAATAGTTTGTACCAAATAGCTAATCTCAGCAACCACTTAACCGATTGCGTTCAAATTTGGACACAAGTTTCACCTCACATACGGCAAGGATCTTCTACACTTACATTACATATATGTCACACCAGGGGCTGGTAAAAAAGTTTTAAAATTTGGTTCCACAAAACAGCGACATCTGGTGGACGTAAGCGGAAGCTTTTACACCTTGCACAAACGCTCACACCCCACACACACGTGACCAATGTTTGCGATTCACACACCCTCCGAGCAGACACAAATCCACCCTCCTCACACACCCCCGCACACATGCCAATTGTACTTATTTCACACACCCTCAAAAAACACATAAAAACCCACTAAATACCAGCATGCTACACTGGGAGGCCACTCACATACCACATGTTTGCAATGCCCACACCCTACGAACTCACACACAAACACCCTCCTCACACCCCTCACGCACATGACTTTTCTACTTACTGCCCTCAACCTCCGAACGCACGGAAAACTGCAGAATACTTCGGGCTGCTCCAGCGGGGGGGGGGGGGCAACATCGCTCCGAGACACATCGCATACACTATGGCTGTCGGCTGCCAGCAATCAAAATGGCGCCGACGGCTCTTTCCCTTACTAGGACACTCGGGAACGCCAATAGCGGCAGTAGCCCATGTGACATGGTAAGGGCGAGGGCCCATCGACGCCATTTTCTGAACTGGCACCCGGCGCACCTTCGTCCTTACTATCTCAGCGAGACGACCGCTCCCATTGCTCCACCTCGAGGGCCCAGTGCCAATACTTCCATGCCGGAACGAACGCCCGCTCCACTGACTACCATTTTTGAAAGGTATCGTCGGGCCTGTGGGGGGGGGGGGGGGGGCGTTGGGATGTTCTTGCGTCCATGTTCGGGGGGAGGGGGGTGGCCAGGGGGCAATTTAGAGATTCTGCAACTCTTGTGGGTTAGTCTATTTCGCCGGCCTGGGGGGGGGAAAGGGAGGGTGGGGGAGGCTTACATAAACACGTTTCTGTGGGGATTACTTTGGGGTGCAAAGGGGGAGGGCACACACAAACACATACACAAAATGTGCACCATCTCCGAAAGGTTACAAAACAGCCCTCACCAGGTGGGGAGTCACTGAGGTGACAGTGAGGGGAGGGAGAATGAGGAAGGAGGTAACTGTCAGGGGAGGAAGAATGAGGGGAGAGGTGAGTGTGCGGGGACAGAGTTGAAATGGGGACAGGGGAGGGAAGGGGGGGGAGTGACCAAGGGGGAAGAAGATGAGTGACTCAGCTAAATGAGCAAGGGGAAGGGGCAGGGAGGGCAAAGAATCTGACTCAGCCACTGCAACGCGTGGCAGGGGTCCGCTAGTTATAAATAGAAATATACAGACAAAAACTGAACCTATGTCCACTTCAGGCTCATCTCCTCCCCTCCCCTTCTCCTGTATCCCTGGTGATTTTCTGATGCAGGGGAGAATAATCTCCTCTGGTGGGGGCGGGGGGGGCACACCCACTTTTAACTCCAGTTGATATTACAAATAAAATACAAACCCACTTGTGTTGCCAAAGACTTCCCATTTTCCTTGAGGTTGGCCGTAAGTAAATTACAGCATACTGTACAGTTTTTTCAGCTCCTCTATTCTGGAGGGTAGGGGTTCCACAAGCGTTCCTTTATAAAAATGCAAGTTAGACATTACTTGACTGAGAGAGTTTTTCCCCTTTCTCCGACTTGATATCCATTGACTTCCTCCCCAGTCAGCTCCTTCCACTGCAATGCTCTTGGGTCTTTAATGCCTTTCCCAAGGGAATCGGAACACAGGCTCCAGGGGAGTTTGGTTTCCCACATGAAGTTTCTGTACTGGGCAAATTAAGGAGCTTATGAGAATATCGCATTGCCTCTCCACCAATGCCCGGTGCGACCGCAATTTGAATATTACGTGCAGTTCCGGTTGGCCCATCGCAAAAAAAAAAAAAAAGGTAATGCAAAAATAGAAAAGGTATAGCGAAGGGCAACAAAAATGATAAAAGGGGTTTAAACGCTTCCCATGATGAGAGGCTAAACAGGTTAGGGCTCTTTAGCTTGGAAAAGGGATGACTGAGAGGGGACATGATAGAAATGTTTAAATCATGAGTGGGGTGGAACAGATTAATAAGGAATGGTTATTTACACTTTCAGGTAACACAAGGACCAGCAGACACGCCATGAAACTAATTAGTAGCAGATTTAAAACAAATTTGAGAAAGTAATTTTTCAGTCGATGCACAATTAAGTTGTAGACTCTGTTGCCAGAAGATGGAAATCAAGGCATCTAACATAGCTGGGTTTAAAAAAGGGTTTTGACAAGTTTCTGGAGGACAGATCCCTTAACCTTTTTTAGCTAGAGAGGACGTACATCTGAGAATGAGCACCAGCCTCTGCAGCATTCACAGCCCTGGCCATTCCCGTATGCAGAAGTCTGGCTTAGAAATCAAAACTAGGACTCCCTCTTTGTAGCCAGCAGTACCATTGCTGAGTCATGGGCCAGCCTGGCCTTCCATTATTTACTATGGGGCCAATGCAAAAATTGCGCGTTTGAATAATGTAAGAGAAAGGGCTATTTCCATTGCCGGGCCCCCAACTGGAACTCTCTACCACAGGAATTAAGGATTGAATCAGACATTAAAATATTTAAAAAGGGTATTAAAACATTGCTATTCGAACAAGCTTTCCAAGAGTTTTAACTTGATGATTATATACCCCCTTTATTATATATAGTTAGTTATGTATATTATCTCTGCTCTTTCTGGTCTGCATCTTTAACTATTTAAATTTTTTAGTAATTATTCTACTATTTTATTTGTTGTTATTAGTTTATTATGAAACTTTGTATTTACTTCTTTTCACTTTAATTTTGGAAATGCAAATATATTTAAATGAATATTTGTTAACTAATGTAAACTGGTGTGATATGTTCTCATGAAACATTGTTATATAAAAATAAGTAAACAAACAAATAAATAAAAATGCGCCGAAAGCAGGCATTGGGTGTTCAGCGCCCACTTTCCTAACGTGTGCCCAGGCACCTCTTCTGGGGGTGCCATGCAATATTTAAATTAGGGGTCGCACTGCCAAAGAGGCGCTAGGGTCGATTGCGCATCCATAGCGCCTCCTTTGCAGCGGGCGCCCAGGAGAGGTTGGCTGTCCGCAGATTAAGAAAACGGATGCTGAATTTATTGGCGTCCATTTTCCTAACTGGCGCATAGCCACGGGTTCAGAAAATGGATGCTGGGTGAACGTCCATTTCCCTAACCTGACCACCAGCACTTCTTTTTTTTTTTAATCTTTTAAACTTTTGGTTCCTCTGACTTAATATCGCCACGATTTCTGAGTGTAAAAATGTACAGATTGCCACGATTTCTGAGTGTAAAAATGTACAGATTGGACACACTTTTTTGCATGTGGGGTAATTAACTAATAGCCTCATTGACACGCATTTGCATGTCATGAGCGCTATTAGTTTTGCGGCGCATTGGACGCGCGTTGTGGAGGAGCTAATCCCCTTTAGCATAAGGGGCTGTGAACGCACCTACACAACACGCACCAACCATGGGTTAAGCAGTGTGCTCGGCTGAGAGCACTGTTTTGCATTGGCCCCAATGTTTGCTTAACTTCACCTCGTAGCTATGGAGCAACCACAGCTGGGGATTCTGCAGAGCACTCACAGTCCCCAGGGGCAAGGGAGTCTGTCCCAGCATATTTTTCCAGCAGCGTAGGCCACCATAGTGCTGAGCTAGGCTTCTTTCAAGGTACCAAATGAAGTAATGTCGTGTGAGAGAGGAGGGTGCTTCCCGCTGTGGTATGATCCCTTTTACTGGGATCGATTCACCCATTTCTAGTGGCTAAAGAGAAGTAACCAAACAGGGAATCAAAGGGGTCACCTGCATATTGTATTTACTGTCCTGTGTTAAAAATATTGCTAGTCCAGAGACCCAAAAGCACACAGAGGAGAATTTTCAAAGCCATTTTCATGGGTAAATAATTTACCCACCTAAATTGGCTGTCTGAACATTGCGCTCTCTCAATAGGCCTAAAAGCGCAGGTGTTGTGGAGCAGCATATGTACTTTTAGCTGCACATAGGGGAGGGGTGGAATCTGAAAATGACCCACATAAATTGTACTTTTAAGTCAAGGCCTGTTATTTCCCAATGAAAATCTAACTGATGAAGAGGATAACTCTAGAAAGCTGGTCACAGATGTATTGAGTTAGTCTGATGAAAAGGTCTTACCTACAGCTTGTTTGATGACCCTTAATTCATGTAGCCAGGGAAGATACTTTAGGGAAGCTTAATATTTATTTTAGATTTCACTCATGCCTTTAGGAAATAAAGAAAATCTCTTGTGTAATTAAAGAAGATGGACACGTGTCAGTGTATGTCACCGGACAATGATATCTCTTTCTTTGGAGGGGCAGTAACTACAAAGTTGTTGCTTATGTGACAGAAGGTATTTTGTAGCTCTGTATTCTCTACATTTGTCACTTCATCCCACCAGCTCTGCTCTCACCCCCTTCAGAGTACTAAGGAGGCTTACACAGTTCTTGCTATAACCAGATGAAAATATTGCAGTAGATATGCTTGTGCTTTGAAATCTGTTTATACACACTATCTTACTCCGTGCAGAGACGGGTTTAGTATTTTGGCACCCCTAGGCCCTGTTGGTGCTGTCGCCCCCATCACTCCCCTCTCCCCCCAAGGCTGGACAACAGGGAGCAGAAGTTCTAAGACACAGTTCCCTCTTTCCCATAGCAACTCAAGGGATAGCTTCTGTGACAAAAATTTCAAAATTCTGAAGCAAATTGGCAAACATTCCATCTTTTGTATCACATTATAAAAATAAATTTGTTTAATACTATAATTATTAGTATAATAAATTTTATTTTTATTGGTGAAGAAACTTCATCTCAACCTAAAGAGGTTAGGGCTGTTCAGCTTGGAGAAGAGACGGCTGAGGGGGGATATGATAGAAGTCTTTAAGATCATGAGAGGTCTAGAATGGGTAAATGTGAATCGGTTATTTACTCTTTCAGATAATAGAAGGACTGGGGGGGGGGGGGGCACTCCATGAAATCAGCAAGTAGCACATTTAAAACAAATCAGAGAAAATTCTTTTTCACTCAATGCACAATTAAGCTCTTGAATTTGTTGCAAGAGGATGTGGTTTGTGCAGTTAGTGTAGCTGGGTTTAAAAAATGTTTGGATAAGTTCTTGGAGAAGTCCATTAACTGCTATTAATCAAGTTGACTTAGGGAATAGCCACTGCTATTACTGGCATCAGTAGCATAGGATCTACTTAGTGTTTGGGTTCTTGCCAGATTCTTGGCCACTGTTGGAAACAGGATGCTGGGCTTGATGGACCCTTGGTCTGACCCGGTATGGCAATTTCTTAATAATTTCTTAATTTGGGGGAGAGGGGAGTGATAGGGGTGACAGCACCAACAGTGCCTAGGGGGTGCCAAAATACTAAATCTGTCTCTGAGTAGGGCCTCGGCAGGCACTAGGAGAAAGCCAACGGACTCGCCTTAAGTCTGCTTTGGTCTCTCTAACAATACAAGGTGCCATTGTCTACCCAGATCAGGTCCTGGAACTGCGTATCTAACAATGAAAGCACTGGGAGCAGTGAAGGACGTGGATGGAGAGAGAGACTGTAAAGACTTATTGTTACCCAGGACAATCTGAAGAAATGCAAACAGAGAGAAAAAACCGAGCCATAGGAGGACAGGAAAAAGAGAAAAGGTGATGTGAGAGCGTAATGACAGCTGAGAGGGCCTGCGAGAGTAGGAGAAGGGAGGCCACTGTTGGAAACAGGATGCTGGGCTTGATGGACCCTTGGCCTGACCCAGTATGGCATGTTCTTATGTTCTTATGAGGAGGAGGAGGCAAGGGACTGTGCTTTAGTCAGCTCCCGCACTGGTACTGGAGGGCCCTTCACACCCAGCGCACTCTTCCTTCTGTGCAAAGGGGGAGGGTGCAGTTACCTGGAACGGAAAGAAAAGAATTTCTTCCTTAAATAGTTTTCATTACGTTCACCGAATGCTGCTGGTTAAGTAGTTCTTAGTTAGAATGGTTAGGAAGCCTGCTTCACTGAGCGGGGCCCTTAGAAGCAAGTTTAAGGGTGGGATGAAATTAGGGCAGAAAGGTATTAAAAATTGCAAGTTTGGTTGCTGCCCAATTTTAAATAGTGCAGGCTCTGCCTGAGGCTTTTTCTTTCCTTTACCTTCTGGAAAGGCAAATTCTGCAAAAGGTTCTTCAAACAACTTGGTGGGGAGAGATTTCAGCCCTTAAGGGCTCATTTCAGGCCGGGTGCAGAGCACATTTATTTTTGCCCTAATTTCTCTCCGTTCTTAAATCTGACATAACCCCCCCCCCCCCCTTTTCACTTTAGGGAAGATGCCCCAAGCAAGGATCACCCAGAACAAGGAGGAGATAGACGGATGACGTCGAGTTGGAATTTTCATCCTACAAGGTCCCTCCACAGTCAACCATTGGGGTTCTGCATCCTCAACAGTGCAGAGCAAGTCCATCCCCTCCTCAAATGCATCTGCCACGAGACAGTCCCACTCCTGGGGCCGGCAGCTGGAGACCTGGTCTCCCATAGCAGCCTGCTGTCTGTGGCATAGCAAAACTCCATTGGCCCAATGCAATTTGAAAAGTAGCCCTCTCCTCCAGTGGAACGTCACACCTACAGTTCAATTAAGCCTAAGCTTTTGCCAAGTGGCACATCTGCTTTGCTGGTATTTACACCTGGGAGAGAAACCTGCGAGCCGAAGAAAGAGTTAATGCAGCAGGCAAGGCAAGCGCCGGATGGGAGGCGGGGGCGGGGGGGCCGCTCACCTGCAGAGACTTGCCTGGGAGACAAGTCACCCTTTAATCTGTTCCAGAAACGGGCAAGAGCGAGCCCTGCACCTCCTGTCGTGAATGCTGCTCCTCAGACAAACAAAACCACTTGTAAAAACAGGACAGTGTGTGTCCAAACCAACAACGCAGAGATCGGGCCACAACAACAACATGCTTAGTTTTGATTTTCAATCGCACAGCAAATATTAAGCCTATTTAAGACTAGATTCAGTTCTGCCAACTAGCGTATTAGTCTGGTTAAACAAAAAACTTATGAAAAGAATAAAACCTGTCCATGCTTGACTGAAGAAGCAGAGCAGAATATTGATGCAAACGGTGTGCGCCCATATGACATTGTAGTAGCAGCACTAAAGTGAATACAAACATTGACCTGCTTTAATTCTGCAATGTCTTCCTTTGCAGTTTGTCCTTTCTGGCCCTAGCATTGTCCTACCAAATAACAATACCTTCACTGGGACCAATGCAATATTATGCGTGCAGGCTAGCACACAAGTTAACCTGCGGTTGGAATCACATTTTGGATGCGCTAGGCTAACAAAGATTAGTGCATCCAAAATGCGCATCCAAACTCGCTCATAGCTAATAGCGCTCATCACATGTAAATGCCATGTAGATGAGGCTATTAGCTATTACCCACGATGCAAAAAAATCCCTGCTCACCCAACACGCCATTGTTAATGCCATGAAGCTGGCATTAAGCCTTACAACACATATCAGGCTGAACTAAAATACAAAAAAAATCGTGCTTTCTTTGATTCCTCCTACTTAGTATCATTGCAATACTAAGTAGGAGGAACTACAGAAAGCAGCACCATGCTAAATTTAAAATACTTGCCTGGAAAAAAAAATGTTGTGCTCACAATATACATGCACAATATACACGCTCCAGGCCATGTGTATTGTATATTGTGCTGGTCAATTAACTGCTGCGGGACAAAACAGACACTTGTAAATTGAGCATCTGTTTTGGTAACCCGCACACAGCCTCAACTTCTGGGCGCCCAATGCCAATTGCACAATTGCACAATTGCCAATTGCACAATTTATCCCTAGTGCATCCGTTTTAGTGCAGCGGCTCATTTACATATTGCATCAGGCACCCAAGAGAGGTGAATATGCGCGCGTTAAAAAACAGGCACCCAGTTTGGACGCATTTTTTTTTTACATGCATTTTATTGCATCAGCCTTTCTATGTTTTGAACCATTTTGAGCCGTTCAGGAGAACCACAGGGCTTGGTTCTGTCATTGCCTCATTGCAAAGCTCTTATTTTACCATCGTCACATTATGAAAAGGGATCCGTTCCTACCACCGTGACTGCAGTCATTTTCCAAATAAAGGAGCTTTAAACATGGAGGGCTCCATACTCTGAATCCAAAGTGTGCGGAAAAAGTCACACAAAGGGATATGGAGAAGTGACCTTCAAACACAAAATTTCACACCCAAGTGCTCAAAGGTTTATGCTATTCAAGAACAACTGAATGTGCAAAGTGAATGATCTTCTTCAGCAGGTGTCCCAAGCTGAAGGGACAGCGTCAGTAATCGAGGGAGCAATGGGTACCCATCATCACCTGCTAAAACAGATGAACAAGAGCGAGATGGCCAAGAGAGAACAGAACAAACAGGAAGAAAGCGCTGGTATTTACCCAGAGCTTCTTTCTTCTCCATCCTCTCATCTAGACATAAAGCCACACTTTGCTTTAACATCTGGGAGGACCAGGACACAGCCCCGACATCCGTAGCTAGCATTTAACAATAACAACACATTTGTATGCTGAGACTATGGAAAGGTTTAGGACAGGATCGTTTTCAAAAGGATTTATGCACAAAATCCCATGTTTATGCACATAAATGGCCTTTAAAAAATTGCTCCCCAGGGGGGTTGCGCACCTAAACGTATACACAAAAGGCCACTTCCTGCGTACTCTTAGGTGCACTACAAAGAGGTTTCTGAGGGCGGGGCAGAACTTAGACGCAGTTTTGATTTTCATGTAAATATTCCCACACGAAGTTACAGCTGCTTTCAAATTGGTGCTGCTTTGTGTGTGTGGTGGGGTCGGTGCCAGCTATGGGCTGCACCTGCAAATTTTCAGAGCAGATTTATGTACGCAAATCCGCTTTGAAAATTCAGGCTACAGTCTGTGGTCAAAATAACTGCAGACTTTAGCCTATGCGGCTGTTTGAAAGTGACCCTCTTAGGGGGTAATTCTGTAACAGCCTGCATACGTTGTAAATCAGATAGGCAAATAAGTTATGGCACTTTACAAAGGAAAGTACATGTATAATTTCAAACCCTTTGAAAACTAGCCCTTCAAAACTACTGCCACACAAATGCAGCTACTAATTTGTGCAAGTGTAAAAGGGGGAAGGGTTCCAAAAGCGTCCCTTTCTAATAGGCATCAGTGCCCGCACAGACAGAGTGGTACAGGACTGCTGGAAGAGATTTGACACTCCCCAGTGGGAAGTATCATGAATCTGAGAATAGCTCTGGGCTCTCCTGGTTCAGGCTTTTTTCAGGTCTTGCACTCCATGGGGAGAGGTCTTTCTCTGGGGGGACCTCTTTCAAGAGAGAGGCACTGGAAGGTGCCTCATGTCCTAGGACCCAAAAGCAGGATGCCTAAGCCTTCCGGAGGTCTCGTCCTGGGGGTCCAAGAGTGGATTCCTGAGATATTTTGAAGAGGAAGAAGTCTGTACACGGGGGAGTTCAGCTCATATTCCATAATCTGCCTGAGAAGGGTTTCTTCAGAGGTTGGAGGATTGTCCTTTGAGGAAGTCAGAAGGAAAACTGCCTAACAGGGGAAAGTCCCAGGACAGTACTTGATGGACTGTGGCAAATAAGCTGGGCAGGGGCAACAGCTGCACAGTGGAAAGAGCTCCACTGTATTCCTACAGCCGGCAAGCCAAATTAATACTGGAACCTTCATTGCCTCCTTCACGTACATAAGTATTACTAGAGTTTTGTGGAAAAGAAATGAGGGATTTAGTTTATGTGGCCTAGCAGAGGCAGGATGAGGAAGAGGTTGTCTAGGTGCGTCCCTGCCACAGTCCTGAGTATAAACTAATCAGGGAGTGGGAGATTCTCTTTTTTTGCCTGTTCTTCAGATGGAGTGCAGTTCACAGACAGCCTTGTATCAAGTTCTTGGAGGGAAGAAAGGCATCAACAGGAGAGATACCAGGATTCTCAGGAGCCAACAAGGTTCATGTTGATAGAAGGTCTACAAAGGCTCTACAAAGATCTTATGTGAATAGTCCTGTGCACTGATGTAAATGCTGTAGAATATGAACGGTCTGCTTTAAAGGGGGTGAGTGAAGACGTGTGTGTGTTGTGTGCTACATGTGTTGTACTCCTACTTCTGTGTGCTTCTTCTTCCATTCACAAGTG
This sequence comes from Rhinatrema bivittatum, assembly GCF_901001135.1. Lineage (NCBI taxonomy): Eukaryota > Metazoa > Chordata > Amphibia > Gymnophiona > Rhinatrematidae > Rhinatrema > Rhinatrema bivittatum. The sequence goes on along the minus strand of NC_042622.1, from coordinate 81,928,712 downwards.
TTCCACCAATCATTCACCTTTTCAGTGTACATGGCTGTGATCAGACTTAGGACTGTAATGTGGTTTCGGTTTGGTACCTGTCCATTTATCTGTCTTAGGGTGATTTATTTTGTTGTTTTATTGATGTGTTTTGAAGTGCATGCACCCTTATCTGGTTACTAATTAATTAATGTATTCATTTATTCATGTTTAGTCACCTTACCAGCCATGCCTGTGGCAATGTACAAACATATAAATATAATAAAACTTATATAAATATAAACAATGTTAAATAACATCCTGAAACAATGAAACAATATTTATTTATTAAATTACATATTGCAATCTAAACAAAATAATCAGAAAAAATGTTGACAATATACTCAACAAATTAAATAAATTTAAAATACTCAAATTAACTAAAATCAACAAGGACTTTAAGACTACCATCACTAATTATGCTTGTGTCCATGCATGCTTGACGCCTGAGTAGTGTACATTCAAATGCACCACTCTGGCCTGAACCTAAGGGATAAGTCAGTGTTTCCTAATAACATTTCTTAGTATTTGCCTTTTCAGCCATATACCATCTGTTCCTCTTGCAGCAGGATGACTTTCTAGTGTCCAGTCACTAAGGGACACTGGGGAGGGGGGGGGGTTGGAGAGTGGAGGGGAAGGAGAGCCTGAGGCAGAAGTACATGTATGTAGTTTGCATGGAGGCTGTTAGAAATTCAGCAGAATAAATTCTCAGTGAAGGTGCAGTTATGGAGGCCACTCCTACTACATGGCAGGAATATTTTTGTAGGATAATAAACGAATTTAGAAAATTCAGGCTGAATCTCTATTTCTGAGTATAAGAAAACAATCCCAAATATATTGTTTATTCACTCCTCTTGAATTTGGCAGAATCAAGCTCTAAGAATGGCCTAAATAACCAGTATCTATTGTTTGTTTATGGATTCTGCCTGGATCTTTTGTTAACAAACAGGCAACTCACAAATATGTTAAATAAAATAAAAGCCTGAATGATCTTGATCTATTCCTCAAGTACTCCCTAGCCAATCAGATTTGCGGTAGTGCATGCAAATCCATCTCATGTATATTCATTGTGGATGTCCTGAAAATCAGACAGGAGATACTCCAGTACCACACTGAGAACCACTGCTCTAGTCAAATTTTTGCAATGTGTAAATCTCCACAAAGAAACAGAGAAGCCTGTGAACCTCAAAAATGGCCAAACTATTAAATCTCCTCTAGATAGGAGCTAAATATTGGCCATACACTTTTTTCAAAGAATGGATCTAGTAAGTGGTAAGGTGAACCTGCTGCTGTACAGTGCTGAGGCTATCTTGGCTATGTTACACAAGGAAATAGCACTACATATGTGTGTGCGGAGGGGGGGAGGAGGGAGAGAACCACCACTCCAGAATAAATCCAGAACACTGCTCCACAAAATGACCAGAACACTACTCTAGAATAAGATCTCTGCTAATAAAAATGAAAATCTGACATCTTAGGATCGGCATCTGTTGGGGGAGATCCAAGATGGCGGACTGACCCGGCTACGCTGAGCATCCCTCTACTTTTTCCTCGTGGAATTTATTGTTTCAAGACTTTATGCCACATTCAGGCCGAAAATGTCGGGCTCGGGAGAGGCTGGTGTTGGAGGCCCCCCCAGCAAGTCGGGTAATCGGCCCGATGGATGCCCATGTTATGCGTGGAGCTACCTACCTGGGTGAGATGCAGTCACCGGAGGAGAGTCATGAAGGCGATGGGACATTGGACTCCCTCCTTGACTCGGTAATATCACTGTCCCCGGTACAAAGAACACTCCCGGAGAATCCCACGGCAATAAGAACAGCTACTTCGATCACTCTTCTGTTGCTTACTGTTGAGGTCAGTGACACAGGAGGAGTTATGGATCCAATTTCGAGGGAGACCGTGGTTGAAGCCGTTGGGGACGGCGTCTCTGGAGGAATCTCAACGGGAGGATTGTTACAGTTGCAAGCTGATTCTATTAACATTACGTGTGAGTTAGTTGAAAATGGAGAGAAAATGACACTGATGGTAAGACCTTTGGTCTTTTCTTTAGAGGCGATTTGGGAAACCCTGGTTATTTTAAATAGCAATGTAACACTACAGCTGAAACCACTAAGAAAATGGTGGATATTGAATTGCAAGTTAAAAAGTTACAAGATGAGAATATTAAAAGGGATCAGGCTGAGGAATCCATTAGTCAAAATATAGTGAAAATGAATGACCAACATGTAACTTTAATAAAGGAAAATCAATATTTAACCAGAAGAGTTGAAAATCTGGAAAACCAGGTAAGGGGAAAAAATGTAAGATTGATCAATTTTCCGAAAGTGCCGTTAGTACCAGCAAAGGAGATGTGGAATAGATACGCTTTGGAAATTTTGAAGATTCCCCAGCAAACACTTCCACCATTATCGAAAATATACTGCGCACCTTCATTGAAGACAAATTCTAAGGAGGGACAGGACTTCCAATTATTAACACCGCTGAATATCTCAGAAATACTGGAGTCCTCAGATTCAACAGTAGCCCAACCCTCTACTCTAATTGTCTCTTTTGTACTTGATACAGATAGGGAATGGGTACTAAAATTATATTTTATAAACCGTAAAGAAAAATTTCTGCAGCTGAATGTTCAGGCATTTCCAGATGTAGCCAGAGATACCCCAAAGAGAAGAAAGCAGTTTCTGATTATGAGACCTAAAGTGCTCCAAATGGGAGCCTCCCAGGTATCGTGATGTAAAATATTTTTTTTTTCTTCCATCTCAACTTACTAAATTTATAGCTGATAGAATCTCCTCTGATAATGTTGTTGATAGGCATGACTCTGTAACACCTTAGAAGTTGTGATGTTCTTTATAAAAGAAATTTGTAACTCCATAAGTTTGGGTTAGCCAGAATTCTTTTGCTTATTGCCTACATGATAAAGAGCCTTCCACGTGTATTGGATATCCCCAATTGAGGACTCTGATTTACAGTGGCATACTATATATTTGTATCTTTAAAAATTGAAGTTTTTTTTTCTTTTCATTTATTTAATGCCATTGTTTAAGTTCTGCTCTTTCAAGAGATTGTACTTGATTGTAAAAAAGTTAAATTGCAATAAATAAAAAAAAAAGAAAAAAGAAATGAAAATCTATTGTTATTCACAGGCTGGGAACAAGTGATTAAGAACAGAGTGACTCCCGGTTTGAAAGCATAAGGGATTCAATATGTTTTCCAGACACAATGAAGATGCCACACCAGCCATTCCAAATTTAATTAAGAAAGGCCAAAAGGACACATTTTACCTCCAAAATTAAATTCTCATGTGTTCTTTAACTCTGAAACAGCACACAGACTTTTGACCACTGGGCGGAGGGCGGAGTTGGAACTTATGTGCATACTTTTTGATTTTTGGAAGTATGTGTGTAAGTTACCCAGCTAAAATTACGCCCTCCAAAGTAATGTGTGCACAACTACCTGAGGATTTTCAAAGCGAACGTATGCATGTAAGCTTGCATTGAAAATACTTGGCAAAGTCTGTGCTGCTATGTGAGCTGTTTGACAATTACTCTCCCTATGCAACCACTACTTATTGATTGATTGATTGAATTTTATATTCTGCTTCACCATAAAAATGATGTGGATCACAATGGTTGAAACATAAACATAAGAATGCCAAGTGATTTGCAGGATATAATTCAGATGGCTACAGAATGCAGCAAATCATTATTTCAGCCTTTTTTAGAACAAAGAGGGATTACAGATTAAAGACTTCAGAGGAACGCCAGTCCTCGAGCAAATCACGTGTTAAAGTAAAGAGTGTCCTCTCGTCACTTTAGAGAATAATTTTCAGCGAGCCCTTTTACCTGGATAGCTAGCCATTTACACGAGGCTTTTGAAACTAGCTCACCCCGTAGGTGAGTAAAATTATATTCATTATTTTTGTGTGGTACTGTATTCCCATTTTTGCAGTAAACAAATTCCCCATCTACATGTGCTAAAACGTCCAGGAAACTAGTGCTCCATGGCTTCCTTAGAATTCACAAGAGAAGTATTTTTTCCACCAGGACACTGTGACACTGAGTACCATAAGTAGATTCTGACCCAGATTCCCAAAACTTGTTTGTGACAATGCTCCAGACAAGGAGGTTCCAGGGTAAAGCTTTAGCACAACTAGTCTCCAACAAGAAAGGCAGCGATGATAAAGAACTGACATTGTGTTGTGTGTATGTTTGTTTGTCCAATGATGTTGTTTTTATGTTATTCCCTGTAATCCGCTGAGGGGAGAAATTAGGATTAGCGAACTACAAATGCTGCAAATAAATAAATAAATATTGAAACCCAGAACTTTGTCAGCACCTTAATAACGCTTAAGTGCTTCTACAGTAACTTTTAGGGGTGTGCATGGAAACAAATTGTTCCCCCTTATCTTGTTTTGGTTTTATGTTGTATGTATCATTTGTTTCATTTATATTTTTACAACCCACATACTTTGGTGAATTTTATGAATTGCGTTCACTGAAACAATATAAACGACAAACAATATTTCCTTAGATTTCTGTACAATGGAAAACAAAACAAAACAATATCATAGTTATCCCATGTATCGCACATATCACAAATAATATCACAAATTTCAAAAATATGACAAATATCATAAAAATCACACATATCATTGATGTTTTTATGTTGTTTTAAAATGTCAGCATATATCCTTAGAACCTTGGGCTAATAAAATGCATGGGCCAAAAATATAGTCTGGGAAATAGTCCACCTGATTAGATTTTCTTCATTGGCCCTAATTGATTACAGAATGGGAATATTCTGTCAATCACAATTCGAATGTACTATTCTATATATAAAAGGCTTATGTCATGACAGTCTGTCACAGTGTTGTATCTGTGTTTGACTACCAGGTGGTGCCCGGAACATAGTGCAAAGACAATCTGCTCTGTCTGGAAAACCCTGTCTGTCAGGTTCCCACAAAGACACATAGGCACACACACACACACACACACACATGTAAGAACACACACAGGCCTACAGACACAGGTACACACAAACATGCCCACAAGCACACACTAACACAGGCATAGGCACCTACCCACACACACACAGGCAGAGACACATACACACAGAGACAGGCAGACACATAGCCACCTCCCCCCGCACAGACTCCCCTAAACACACACACACACACAGGCAGATGCACCCAAGCACACACTCGGGCACAGGCCCTCACAGTCACAGGCACACAAACACTAGCTGTTGTTGATCGGACACCCAAGCAATGCCGAGTACTGTTCACTAATATGCTCTGTCTACAAAGTACTGTCTTTCACACTCCCACACACAGGGATAAGCAGGTATAGACACACATACATAGGCGCACACAAACTTGCACAAGTGCACACAAGCTCATACAAACGTGCAGTAGTGCATAAAAGACTGCACAAGCGCACAAACTGGCTCACACACACACTGGCTCGCACACAGAGGCTTGCATACATACACACTGGGGTAGATTTTCAGACGAGCGCGAACAGCCTACTTTTGTTTGCGCTCCAGGCGCAAACAAAAGTACGCTGGATTTTAGTAGATACGCGCGTATCGGCTAAAATCCTGGATCGGCGCGCGCAAGGCTATCGATTTCGTATAGCCTGCGCGCGCCGAGCCGCGCAGCCTACCCCCGTTCCCTCCTAGGCCGCTCCGAAATCGGAGCGGCCTAGAAGGGAACTTTCCTTTGCCCTCCCCTCACCTTCCCCTCCCTTCCCCTACCTAACCCACCCGCCCGGCCCTGTCTAAACCCCCATCCTACCTTTGTCGGGGGATTTACGCCTCCCTCCGGGAGGCGTAAATCCCCGCGCGCCAGCGGGCCTCCTGCGCGCCGGGCCGCGACCTGGGGCGGGTACGGAGGGCGCGGCCACGCCCCCGGGCCGTAGCCACGCCCCCGTACCCGCCCCCAAAACGCTACCGACACGCCCCCGCAACGCCGCGCGCTCCGGCCCCGCCCCCGACACGCCTCCCGACACGCCCACTCCGAAAACCCCGGGACTTACGCGAGTCCCGGGGCTCTGCGCGCGCCGGGAGGCCTATGTAAAATAGGCTTCCCGGCGCGCAGGGCCCTGCTCGCGTAAATCCGCCCGGTTTTGGGCGGATTTACGCGAGCAGGGCTCTGAAAATCCGCCCCACTGTGATGAGTGGAATGGGAGTGAACTCTTAGTGCTGTGGCACAATTGATGCAGCCTCGTAGGCAAACCTACGAGGCCTAAGCTGACACCTGGCAAACATACCCTGAAGTGGGACAGACTGGAGCTTCACCTATACCAGCCACCTCGCCTGCAGGTTGAGCCCTTGGGTTCTGGTGGCTGGCAGGACTTAGGCAGATTGATAGAGAGAGAACAAGAGTCCGAGGATACAACAGGGTCAGGATAGGCAGCAGACTGAAGATATTGTGAACAGGTCAGGAGTCAGGGTGGGCGGCAAGCTGATAAAGTCAGTTCCAAGGCAATGATCAAGTCCATGCGGCAGGCAAAGATGGTCAGATCCAAGGCTGAGGTCACAACCAGGAGATCAAATCAAGGACAGACAAAGGCAGACAATAAGACAGTGGATGAAACTAGCAGGACACAACTGGACAAGAGTTGCTGGGTGAGACAGGCTGGGCAAGGCAAGGCTGGACAAGACGACACATGAACACAGGAACACAAGAATGCAGAAGCAATACACTGTGTACAAGGCAGAAGATCCATTGCAGAGGCAGCAATAGGCAGTCCAGGCCATGCTTAAGTAGTCAGGGCTTGCTGATGTCATCAATGTGTGCTGCAGGGCTTTTCCCGCTATTGGCCCTCTAAGTGCTGATGCGCGCGCCTATGAAGACCCCAGGAAGAAGCAGGAACATGGCGGTGTGCGGCGGCGTCGGAGCTGTGTCGGGATTGCGGCAGCATTCTTTCTGCATCGGGAGGGCACTGAAGGTGCTGGGATGAGTTGGAGAGAACGGCTGGTTGTGGGCTTACCTGGAGGCCAGCAAATGTAACACATACACAGGTACAGGCAGACACACAAAGGCACCCACACACATACAGGCCCCCCAGATACACACACAGGCACAGACAGCCAAGCACACATAAAGGCAAAGGCCCCCGCCCCCCCTCCCCAGTCTCAGATCTCCATAGGCACAGGCACGTTCACACACACACACACACAATGCTATATAGACCAGACTACCTGAGTAACGCCAGGCATTTTTCACTAGTTAAAGTATACTCAGACAAAAACTGCACTTCAGAAGAGGAAAAAGCTCGGAGTCAAAGTACATCAAAAGGAGGAGAGTGATTCTGATACAAAGCGGTCTTTAATTCTTGTGAAAGCTTTGTTTCTTATATAATATTGCTTTTCATAACAAAGGCATAACTTTATTTTGCAGTCTTATGTGTTATTGCCAAGATTTTCTTAGATGAACCTCAACAGTTTCCCATAATGAAAGACGTTCCTGTTTCTTCTGCATTTCTACCCCAGGAGATAATCCTGGACTAAACTAAGAAGGTTTAGAAAACAGGATTAAAATATTGATTCCAATTCAGTCTGTCTATCCCACTGAAGCTCATATGATTCTGCCCTTAATCGTGAACTTCACTATGGGCCATTTTTGGAGTTAGGCAATGTATCTTTTCTTAGCTAGAGGCAGTAAATAAATGACCCAGTTCTAACGCAAACTTTGAGAAGCAAAATTATCAAAAAAGATTCTTCAAAGGAAGACTACAATAAGGCAATTTTCAGTGGCGATCCTGGTATACAGTGCTTCCAATACTGTCATCCCATCCATCCCTGCGCTCTTAAGGAGGCAGGTCTGAGTGGAGTGATACTCAGACCGAGCAGCGATTGTGAGAAAGGGCTGCCTCGACAGGGCAGGAGAAGCCCATTTCACCTCAGCACCCCTAGACAGCCTCCTGTGTTGCCTAATAGGAAATCTGAACCTGACTGCTGTACAGCTGTCCTGCTAGCCCCCACTGCACAGATAACTCCTACTGAAGTCCAAGCGACTTATCTCTGTCTCCCATCACTCCTTTCTCTTTTTGTGAGCTTTCATAGTGTATAAAAGCAAGCTGCAATATTTATAAGCAGATTGGGCAGGCAAGATGGGCACCCGGCAGGGGAGGTGTGGAAAGTATGAGGCAAGTGGAGTGAGCTATGCACTGCCTGCCCCCCCCCCCTTCTGCCCCTCCCCTCCTCACCACCCATGCTTGCCTGTTCTCCGGGCTGATCAATAGCAGCCCAGCTTGCCCCAGTGTGAAATTAATGTGAGGTACTCCTTAAAGCAATGGCATAGCAAGGATTTCTGGCGCCCAGGGCTAATACATTAGTGTTGCCTCCCCAGCCCCCTCCACCTTCTTTTCCACCACCAGCACCGCCATGTCCCTTCTTGTAAAAATACTTAAGGTCACAGAAACAGCAGACCTTTCAAATAACAACTTCTTCTCACTTTCTACCTGCGTCTGGCCCCCAGGTGCTACCTACTGTCCATTGCCTGGGGGCTTTGACTCCCCATGCCTCTCCTTGCTATGCCACTGCCTTAAAGCCTAAGAAACAGTTTTGGGGAGACTGGTAAAGATCAGACTTGACTGAAGAAGTCAGGCAGTCTTCCAGACCTGGCTGCTGTGAAACATGGGATATTTCAATCATATACAAGGCGTCAGCATCCTGCACTGATGAGGAATACCAAAAATGCTGGATGCCCTTCTGTTTATGTCTGGATCTCACTTATTTCAGCTCGCAAGTCAAGTTCTCAGGACCCGTGATTGAAGGGAAGAGAAAGTGGAAAATGTCCCCATTCTGAGGCTTGTCCTTGGATCTAAGGTTCAAAGTGGTTGAAGATTGCTTCAACAAAGTTTGTCCCAAAGCACGACCATCCTCAAGTCTCTGTGCTTTATTAAATCAGGCTTCAAGGTCAACTCTGAGTTGAACTTACACCAGTTAGATAGGTTCTGATTCTCTAATGGCTCTGCACTGCTTTCCATGACATCTTGGGCCCTTACACAAACACTTATAGCACTCTGGGGCTGACGCTATAATAATTGTGGAAAGCGGGCACTGACTTTTCAGCGCCCGCTTTCTTAATGTGCGCATGGTGCCCGCAAGGGGGGCGCCATGCTATAAACAAATTAGGGGGTCACGCTAGCACAGAGGCACTAGGGTCGCTTGCCTCCTTGCTAACCCGACCCCGCGGTTACCGGTGGTCTGCCGGTTATGAACACCGACGCCGAGCATATCGGTGTCGGTCTTCAATGCGGCCGGCTGAGGGTTTTTTTTCTTTTTTTTTAACTTTTAAAGAAGTACAGAAAAGCTGAGCGCACTGTATTGCATCGGCCCCTCTGTGTGCCAATCTGCGAGGGATATTTTCTAGGAGAAATTTGGGCATCTTTTTAAGTGGCTGTCCTGTTTCTTGACTCTGGTTCAAAAAAATAAAAATCAATGCCAGGTAAAAAGAATCCCACAGCTAAGTTACAAATAAGGGTCAATGGAGCTAAAGCTGCGATCATGAGCCAAACAGAGGTAGTAACACCGAGAAAAACAAAGAAAAAAAGAAACTTGCAGAAAAAGCCTGAACTATGGAGATTTAGAGAAATTAAAAAAAAAAATAGGCTTGTCAATTGGCATTTTTTTCCCTCTCACAGAACTGCTGAATGATGCAAAGAAACTCTGTAAATGAAGGCTCTTTGTCTCTTGTAAGCTTTTGAAGTCTTCACATAAGAGTGAATATTTTAAGGTGAGTTTTAAAAGCCCCATGCGCTCCAAAGCTGGGAGATATGTGCAGAAGTCCGGCCAGTGTGCCGTGCATATTTTAAAAAGCACCCGAGTGCATGCACATCTCCTGGTACACTCACAAAAAGATTTTTGCAAAAAAGGGGCAGGGTGTGGGAGTGGTCTGGGTGGGGCGTGGGCATTCAGAGATTTTTAAATGAAATCTACATGTAAGTATTTATACGCCCAAGCCCAAGCCCAAGCACTTGTGCTATGGATGGCGTGTAAATCCCAAAACAGGCAGGCATAACTTTTCAAATAAAGGTAGTGGGGGGAATTAGTTAGGGCTGGGGGGCAGATTAGTTAGGGGAAGGAAAGGGAAGGTGGGGGGCACCGGAAAGAAAGTTCCCTCCAGAGGCCGCTCCGATTTAGAAGCAGCCTCGGAGGGAACGGAGGCAGGCTGCACGGCTCGGTGCGCACAAGCTGCCGATTTTGCACAGCCTTGCGCACGCTGACCCCGGATTTTAAAAGATATCCGTGGCTATGCGCGTATCTTTTAAAATCCGGCGTACTTTTATTTGTTCCAGTTGCGCGTACTTTTTTAAAATCTGCCCCTTTACATATACACCTTGTCCATTCTTTGCAGCAGCAGTTCTGGCTAGACAAGTCATCACTGGAATGATGACTTGTGCTAACAAGATTAGCCCCAAAGTAAAATCCATGGGGATCAAGAACATTAAGGTTTGGTGTCACATTTTGTGGAAAAAGGTAAGGATCTTGTGTTCCTTCCACTAGAAGTTCAATTCTTCACCTTTTCACCTAGCGAATAGAACCCATGTATCCATGCTCAGGGTCAGAGCCAAGCACTGGCTATACTCCACAATGCCTTTACTTCGGTTCACATTCTTCCAATACTCGGTAATCTCATGTTTTCTGGGAAATTCCTGTGTTCCACCAAAGCTCCAAGGTTTATACTAGCAAATATTATGGAACAAATCCTCCATTCTAAAAATTATAGCTTTTTTAAAATCAAATTTTATGACAAGATACTTATTTACCAGCATGAGTAGCAAATTGCATTGCTAAACACTTCATATTCACAATTCCCCAAAGAGAAATAACTTAGTACTTTTTAGTAGCAGTTCCAACTGTACACTAACGATTTTAATACAACAATTCCAGTTTGCTATTTAGAAAAAATACACAGCCAGGCAAGATGGGAGACTCTGTAAAGCTATTGTTTCTCTGGATTGGACAATGCTGAAGACATAAAACATTAAGTGCCATGCTGGATCAGACCAAGGTCTATCGAGGATGGGAGCCAACTTTTCACAATGATTGGGAGGTGCTAAACTCAGCACAGATAATCTCTCCCTGGACACAGTGAAGGAGTTTTCTCACTATCGGGGGTGCTTAAGCACCCACAGAGCTGGCACGTATGCTATCAAGCACAGCATCCTATCTCTAACATTGGCTAGTCCAGGTCACTTGGAAGTACCTGGCAGATCCTAGTAGGAAAGTCCATTCCTTATTGCTCATGCCAAGAAGTAAGAGATGGAGATGCCCAAATCTATCTGATTAATAATTGTTAATTGACCTCTCCCCCAGAAACCCCTACAGATCGTTTTGAAATTTAGCTATTCTATTAGCTTTGATCACATTCTTTAGCAACAAATTCCATAGCTTTGCTGTGTGTTGGCTGAAAAAATACTTTCTTAAATTTGTTTTACATTTGCTACTAGTTAGTTTCATGGAGTGTCCATGATCTCGTGCTATTTGAAAGAGTAAATTACCGTTCCCTATTTTCAAAAGAGTTACACATGAAAATTTAACAGACTGTCATAGCAATTTTGAAAAGCCATTAAGTGGTAACGGGCGATAGTGGCTTGGAAACAGCCCGAAGGAATAAGGAGGCAGACTCTGGTTGTTTCCTTTTGTGCAATTTACAGTGAAAAAAAGAAGTTCAAAGCAAAACAAACAAATGATGCAGCTCATCTTACAGTTCAGGTAAGACAGAGACCTTACGCATGGCAAATTTTCTCATACAGTGGCTCATACAGACTGCTCGCTGGGGCCTCCCTAACCCTTCTGGGCCCTGTCTTCTTATGCTAGACTGAAGGGATCCTCCCTGGGTCCAGAATTCTTTGCTGGGTTGGGATTTAAAGAGGACCCAGCCAAATAGCTGTGGCTGGTTCCTTAAGGTGGTCTGAGGGCGTTTCCTGTAGACTCCCTCACATACCCTCTCCCTCAGCTCTGCCTTGCCGGAATGAGTGCCTGCCTGTACCAGGGACACCTCTCTGGACAGGAAATCCACATTGGAATTCTCTCTTCCTGCCCTATGTTGGATCTTATAGTTGAAGGGCTGTAGGGCCAGGAACTATCTCATTACCATTGTATTGGACTCCTTATTTCTATTTATCCAAAGGAACGGTTGGTAGTCCATTACAAGTGTGAACTGCGACCCAGCAGGTAATAGCGCAGGCCTCTAAGGTCTCCTTGTTGACTGCTGAGTAACACCTTTCCCAAGGCATCAGCTGCTGGCTAATGTATGCCACAGGATATTCTTGACCATTCATCTCTTGGACTAAGACTGCTCCCAAGCCTACTTCTAAAGCATCGGCCTGATCCGTGAAGGATTTGGTGAAGTCCAGTCTTATCAGGATTGGTTTGGAGAATACTCCTCTTTCAGAGCCCAGAAGGCCTTCTCTGCTTCAGCTGACCACTGGATCGTCTCTGGTGCTTTCTTCAACAACAGCCTTGTGAGAGGCTCCACCTTCTCCAAGTAATTGCAGTTAAGTCTTTGTAGTATCCCGTAAGGCCTAGGAATGCTCTCACTTTCACTTTTGTTTGTGGGACTGATACCCCAGTGATTGCTTCAGTCTTCTGGGTCTGAGTATGGACCTTTCCCTTTCCCAGAGTGAACCAAGACATTGGACTCTGTACCCTTTCCACAGGTACTTCTTAGAGTTTGTCATCAGTCTTGCTTTCCTCAAACTGGTTAGCATGGCCTGGAGTTGGCTTAGATGTGTCTTCCAATCTGGGCTGTTCACCAAGATATCATCCAAGCTGGCAGCATACCCTTGATGTGGGCAGAGCAGGTGGTCAACTAAGTGTTGAAACATTGTAGGGGTACCATGGAGTCCAAATGGGAGGATGGTAAACTGGAAAAGTCTCCCTGGTGTCAAGAAAGCCGTGGTGCTAGACAGATGCCGTGGTGCTAGATAGAGATGTGAATCGTGTGATCGATCGTCTTAACGATCGATTTCGGCTGGGAGGGGGAGGGAATCGGATCGTCGCAGTTTGGGTTTTTTAAATATCGTGTAAATCGTGTAAATCGAAAACCGGCACACTAAAACATCCCTAAAACCCACCCGACCCTTTAAAATAAATCCCCCACCCTCCCGAACCCCCCCAAAATGCCTTAAATTACCTGGGGTCCAGTGGGGGGGGGAGGGGAAGGGGGAGGGCGGGAAAACCGGCACACTAAAACAACCCTAAAACCCACCCCGACCCTTTAAAATAAATCCCCCACCCCCCCGAACCCCCCCAAAATGCCTTAAATTACCTGGGGTCCAGAGGAAGGGTCCCGGTGTGATCTTTTACTCTCGGACCTCCGGTGCGTTGTAGAAATGGCGCCGGCGCTACCTTTGACCTGTCATATGACAGGGCAAAGGTAGCGCCGGCGCCATTTTGTTTTTTTGTCCCCCGACGGCAGGAGCGTAGGAGATCGCTCCCGGACCCCCGCTGGACCCCCAGGGACTTTTGGTCAGCTTGGGGGGGCCTCCTGACCCCCACAAGACTTGCCAAAAGTCCAGCGGGGGTCCGGGAACGACTTCCTGCACGCGAATCGTTTTTCCGTACGGAAAATGGCGCCGGCCATACGGCAACACGATTCGACTGCAGGAGGTCGTTCCGGACCCCCGCTGGACTTTTGGCAAGTCTTGTGGGGGTCAGGAGGCCCCCCCAAGCTGGCCAAAAGTCCCTGGGGGTCCAGCGGGGGTCTGGGAGCGATCTCTTACCGCGAATCGTTTTTCCGTACGGAAAAATGATTCGCGTGCAGGAAGTCGTTCCCGGACCCCCGCTGGACTTTTGGCAAGTCTTGTGGGGGTCAGGAGGCCCCCCCAAGCTGGCCAAAAGTCCCTGGGGGTCCAGCGGGGGTCCGGGAGCGATCTCCTACCGCGAATCGTTTTTCCATACGGAAAAACAATTCGCGTGCAGGAAGTCGTTCCCGGACCCCCACTGGACTTTTGGCAAGTCTTGTGGGGGTTAGGAGGCCCCCCCCCCCCCCAAGCTGGCCAAAAGTCCCTGGGGGTCCAGCGGGGGTCCGGGAGCGATCTCCTACGCTCCTGACGTCGGGGGACAAAAAACAAAATGGCGCCGGTGCTACCTTTGACCTGTCATATAACAAGGCAAAGGTAGCGCCGGCGCCATTTCTACAACGCACCGGAGGTCCGAGAGTAAAAGATTACACCGGGACCCTTCCTCTGGACCCCAGGTAATTTAAGGCATTTTGGGGGGGTTCAGGAGGGTGGGGGATTTATTTTAAAGGGTCGGGGTGGGTTTTAGGGTTGTTTTAGTGTGCCGGTTTTCCCGCCCTCCCCCTTCCCCTCCCCCTTCCCCCGATTTACGATTTTTTGACGATAAATCGGGGGAATTGTTATTGTATCGCGGCTCTAACGATTTTTGACGATTTAAAATATATCGGACGATATTTTAAATCGTCAAAAAACAATTCACATCCCTACCGTCAGCTGTTCCTTTGTCCTGGCAACAGTTATGGGTGAGTGAGGTCTGCCAGTCTGCTCCAGCTTCATTCTTCTTCAGCCAGCTTGTTCCAGCTTCGTCCAGATCCAGCTTCAGCTTCTTCCAGCTTCGTCCAGATCCAGCTTCAGCTTGTTTCAGCTACAGTCAGATCCTAATCCAGCCTGTTCCAGATCCAGTATTTTCCACGATTCAACTACCTTTCGCTGACGTTCCCAACTTCCAAAGACTGAACTTCAGAAGAACGTGGACTGGTAGGAACTAATATTTGTTGGGTTTTCTTCGCTTTCACCGCCTTCTGCTGACAAATTCTCAGGGGCTCCACCTTTGAGACAAACTTCATAATGTCACAGATCTCAACACCAAAATCACTTGCTGGGTTGGGACTTAAAGAGGACTGGGCTAAATAGCTGTGACTGGTCACTTAAGGTGGTCTGAAGGAGTTTCCTGTAGACTCACTCACAAATATATATTGCAGCAATTTTCAAAAGCCCACTTATATGGTTAAAGTGCATTTACACATGTAAAACCAAATTTTAAGCATGTAAATGCTTCTGAAAATCACACCACACATAATTTTATAAACCTCTATCATATCCCCTCTCAGCTATATCTTTTCCAAGCTGAAGAGCCTTAACCTGTATAACCTTTCTTCATATGGGAGCAATCCTTTATCATTTTGTTGCACTTCTCTTTACCTTTGCTAATTCTGCTTTATCTTTTTGAGATGGGGGTGACTAGAACTTCACACAATACTCAAGGTGTGGTCACATCATGGATCGATAATGAGGCAATATGATATATTCAATTTTGTTCTCCATTCCTTTACAAATTCCTAACATTCACTTTGCTTTTTTGACCACTGCCTTCACTAAGCTCAGAATTTCAATATATTGTCCAATTTGTCCACAATAACTCCAAAAGCCTTTTCCTGGATGGTGACTCCTAATACAGAACCCATCACTGTGTACCTATACTTAGGATTAGCTTTTCCTATGTGCATCACTTTGCAGATGTACACATTAAATTTCATTTGCCATTTCAATGCCCAATTCTCCAGTCTCACAAAGTCCTCCTGTAGCTCCTCATAGGCCGCTTGCATTTTAACAACTTTGAATAATTTTGTCTCATCTGCATATTTGATCACCTCACTCATTGCGCCCTTTTCCAAATCATTAATGAATATGTTAAACAGCGCCAGCCCCATACAGATCTCTGGGGCTCTCCACTCTTTGCCTTTCTCCTACTCTTTGTTTCCTGTCCCTTTACCAATTACCAATCCACAATAGGACATTGCTTCCTATCCTATGACTTTTTAATTTTCTGAGACACTTAACAAATAAAATCTACAGAGCAAGAGGTTGTTGCACAGCTGGATAATAAGTGGCTGCAGTGCTGTTCTGTAACTGTGTACTCCACCGTGCTGTTCGCTTTGTAGCATTGGCTGCAACTCCAAGAGGAATTGAGTCACTGGCTCCGAGCAGAATGTCAGTGAAGGTTGGTTTCCCAGTCTCCATCTATACACACCAGTTCTCTCTCTCTTTGTCTAGCCCTGCTTGGTACCTCAAGTAAACTTGTTTTAATCCTATTAACAGAGAGAAAACTGGCCATGAAACAAAAGGCCTGCACAATGAAATACTAAATCTATTAACTCAGGAAGCAACTGCATCATTCTGTGCCTTTAAAACTTGAAACAAACACTTAGCCTTTTCTATTCACTCTTTCCTTGAAAATTAAAAATTTCCCTCAACACATCTCTGGAGAGACTATAAGTGCATTAATTAAACAGATGACAACCTCCTCAAAGGCTAGTGAAAAAAATGCATTGTTCCAAGGCATGCAGCAGTACAATCTTGCATTTCCCATGCAAGTAATAGTGTCAAAATGCAAAAAGACCTGTGGGCTATAACATTGCTTGCCCTAAGGCTAATATCCATCTCCCGCACATACAAAGAACCCAAGTCTTAAACATATGTAGTAAAATATCATATTTAGGCAACACAGTTGTTTATGTGTTGCGTCGGAGGTGGACCCTTGGGCTGAGGTGGGGTTGACGTAACCCGTAGGTAGGGCCCTACAGGTCCCCACTGTCAGCAGATGGAGTAGGCTGAAGCTGGAGGCCACTGGAGCTTCACCTACACCGGTCCTTGTTCCCCTTGGGTTGAGCCTTTGGGTGCCGGGGCCGGCAGCACTTAGGTGGGCCTCAGTGTTAACTAAGGATGGAAGGTAGTTCAGCCCAGAGACAGCAGCTGGTAGATGGTGTAGTCCTATCCTGGACAGGATTCGGTACGGGAACTTGGGAGTCAATGGAACAAGTGGTAGCTAGTGGCGCCCAAGCAAAGGGAGGCCTGTTGCGACCGTCGCTGCCCGACGTCTCCACTCTGCCCACCTTACCTCTTTGCGACTCCCTCTTTGATTGATGGAAGTTTGGCTGCCTCGGCACCATCTTGCCGTTCTCCTCCGGTGTCCCCGGACCGGCTAGACACTGCCTTCCGCCATGTTCTCCTGAAGCCTAAGGGCGCGTGCGCGGCCCCGACTCAAGTACCAGCTGTGGCGCAAACCTCAGGGATGTCCCCCTGAGATGACATCATCCTCACCGGATACTTAAGGTCTTTCGTTTTGCTAGCTATTCGAGTTAGCAAAGGTTTAGGTTAAGTGTTTCATACGTTTACCTAGCTTCCTCCAGGTATCGCTGTGGATGGGATTCGCTCTCCGCATACCTTGCTACTCTGCCTCCTCGGACTTTACCAGGGGTACCCGCTCCTCGGGGGCCTCGCTCTCTCTCTTGCTTTTCAGGTTGCAGTCTGGAACCAGAACTCGCTCCTCGAGGGCCCACGTTCCCAGACCCGCTACCAAATACAACTTCTGCCAGGAAGTCACCACTGCCTACAACACCAGTGAGTTACCATCTCTCTCTCAGAGCTTTCCCTGGAACCAGGTACTCGCTCCTTGAGGGCCTACTTCATTCCAGCCCCTGGGCTGCTTCAAGAGACTATTGTGTGAGTGTTACCATCAAGGTTCTATTCATGAACTCTGCATACTCTGCCTACTCACTATATTCAGTTTCACTATAGCTCAGCCATCCTGGGATCGCTGTTCCAGTGCCTGAGGGACTACAGCCCAGCAGGGCTCTTCCAGCTCACTACTGCCACCTCTGGTGGTTCACTATACAGTTTAATAAAAGATCTAGTGCAGGGGTCAGGAACCTATGGCTCGCGAGCCAGATGTGGCTCTTTTGATGGCTGCATCTGGCTCGCAGACAAATCTTTAATAAAAAAGTAAAAATCTAACAATACCCCCACCCTCCTGACCCCCCCCAAGACCTGCCAAAAGTCCCTGGTGGTCCAGCGGGGGTCCAGGAGCGGTCCGGGAGCGATCTCCTGGACTTGGGCTGTCGGCTGCCAGTAGTCAAAATGGCGCCGACGGCCCTTTGCCCTCACTATGTCACTGGGGTCGATCAATGGCGGATGTATCCCCTATGACATAGTAAGGGCAAAGGGCCGTCGACGCCATTTTGATTACTGGCAGCCAACGGCCCTTTGCCCTTACTATGTCACAGGGGCTACCGCCGCCATTGGTCGACCCCAGTGACATAGTGAGGGCAAAGGGCCATCGGCGCCATTTTGACTACTGGCAGCCGACAGCCCAAGTCCAGGAGATCGCTCCCGGACCGTTCCTGGACCTCCGCTGGACTACCAGGGACTTTTGGCAGGTCTTGGAGGGGTCAGGAGGGTGGGGGGTTGTAGTAAATTAATTTTGGAGGTCTTGGGGGGGCGTCAGGCGGGTGGGGTTTTTTAAATTAGATTTTTACTTTTTTATTAAAGATTTGTCTGCGAACCCTGGACCCCTGCTGGACCACCAGGGACTTTTGGCAGGTCCTGGGGAGGTCAGGAGGGTGGGGGGTTGTAGTATATTAATTTGGCAGGTCTTGGGGGGGCGTCAGGAGGGTGGGGGTTGTAGTTAGTATAGCTCTCACGGAATTACATTTTAAAATATGTGGCGTTCATGGCTCTCGCAGCCAAAAAGGTTCCCGACCCCTGATCTAGTGTGTGTCTGTCTCCCAACTCTGAGTCTGACCGGTGGCCCCTCTCGGGAACTTCCCCCGTGGATGTGGTCACCTGCCACTGGCCCAAGGATCCACCCACAATTATCACAAATAATAACAAGGCCTAAGCCTTGTAAGTTCACGTCCAGAGAATAGGCAAGGAGAGGCGTCACTGACAGGCTAGGAACAGAGCCGGCGGCAAGTAGAAGTTGTGGCAAGCGGCGTAGACTCTGGACACAGGAAAGTCTATAGCGTAGTCATTCAAAGCAATCGTCAGGGCATGGAGAAGGCAGGTGTAGTCAATCAAGGCAATGGTCAGAGCACAGAGAAGGCAAGCGTAGTCAATCAAGGCAATGGTGAGAGCACGGAGAAGGCAGGTGTAGTCAGTAGAGATGTGAATCGTGTCCTCGATCGTCTTAACGATTGATTTCGGCTGGGAGGGGGAGGGAATCGTATTGTTGCCGTTTGGGTGTGTAAACTATCGTGAAAATCGTTAAAATCGTGAGCCGACACACTAAAACCCCCTAAAACCCACCCCCGACCCTTTAAATTAAATCCCCCACCCTCCCGAACCCCCCCCCCCAAATGCTTTAAATTACCTGGGGATCCAGCGGTGGTCCAGAACGGCGGCGGTCCGGAACGGCCCCCTCAATTGAATCCTGTTGTCTTCAGCCGGCGCCATTTTGCAAAATGGCCGCCGCAAAATGGCGGCGGCCATAGACAAAAACGATTCGGCGCAGGAGGTCGTTCCGGACCCCCACTGGACTTTTGGCAAGTCTTGTGGGGGTCAGGAGGCCCCCCCAAGCTGGCCAAAAGTTTCTGGGAGTCCAGCAGGGTTCAGGAAGCGATTTCTTGCCGCGAATCGTTTTCCGTACGGAAAATGGCGCCGGCAGGAGATCGACTGCAGGAGGTCGTTCAGCGGCGGTCCGGAACCCCCGCTGAACGACCTCCTGCAGTCGATCTCCTGCCGGCGCCATTTTCCGTACGGAAAACGATTCGCGGCAAGAAATCGCTTCCTGAACCCCGCTGGACTCCCAGAAACTTTTGGCCAGCTTGGGGGGGCCTCCTGACCCCCACAAGACTTGCCAAAAGTCCAGCGGGGGTCCGGAACGACCTCCTGCGTCGAATCGTTTTTGTCTATGGCCGCCGCCATTTTGCGGCGGCCATTTTGCAAAATGGCGCCGGCTGAAGACAACAGGATTCAATTGAGGGGGCCGTTCCGGACCGCCGCCGTTCTGGACCACCGCTGGATCCCCAGGTAATTTAAAGCATTTGGGGGGGGTTCGGGAGGGTGGGGGATTTAATTTAAAGGGTCGGGGTGGGTTTTAGGGGGTTTTAGTGTGCTGGTTTTCCTGCCCTCCCCCTTCCCCCGATTTACGATTTTTTAACGATAAATCGGGGGAATTGGTATTGTATCGTGGCCCTAACGATTTTTGACGATTTAAAATATATCGGACGATATTTTAAATCGTCAAAAAACGATTCACATCCCTAGTAGTCAGGTGTGGCAGAGGTCCGGGGCTGGAGAGAAGCTGAAGAGTAGTCAGGAGTAGTGGAGGTCCGGGGCTGGAGAGAAGCTGAAGAGTAGTCAGGCATAGCGGAGGTCCGGGGCTGGAGAGAAGCTGAAGAGTAGTCAGGCGTAGTGGAGGTCTGGGACTGGAGAGAAGATGAAGAGTAGTCAGGCATAGAGAAAGTCAAATCCAAGAATCAGTCCAACACATAGACGAACAGGAACAAGTAGAACAGGAACCAGGAATCACAGAAAACAGGAACACCATGAAGACACAATTTGGAGATCAGCAACGAGTACTCGGAATACGAGGAGACCTGTTGCATAGGTAATGATTCTGAGCGAAGCCTGAGCCTTTATATGCTGAAGAGTCTGACGTCAGCATCCGGGTCCGCGGCCAGGTTCCCGCCGCGGGCCCTTTAAAAGAACTAGAGATGCGCGCGCATCTAGGAGGGGGCATGGCGCTGATGGCGGCGTCTCTCCGCGGGCCACGCAGAGAGGCCCACGAGCAGGGACATCATGGCTGGCAACACTGGTTAGCGAGGCAGGACCAGAGCCACTGGAGGGAACCCGAGGTCGGAGCTGGCGGCCCCTCGCCGCCAGAGAAGAGGAGCCAGGCCCTAGAATCCGTCTGAGAAGGTGAGAGGGCTGTGTTGCAGGGCTGCCGCAGGCGGTGCGCATAACTTTATGTGCTGGAAATCTGAGAGGTATCCCAGGGGACAATGAACCCCACCCACCACCCCTTGTGGAGATCTGAGAATCCATGGGAAAATGGGGCTACTACAGGCCACTGAGAAACAAACTCACAACATACACTATTTTCTCTCTTCTGTGGAAGGTCGGACTTATTCCCAATGATATCACAAGCAGGAAATGCAGAGTTCTAGCTCTGAAAGGAATTTACTCCACACAAAAAGAGTTTAAAAGATGATGGGTGGAGGGTGAGGGGATCAAAAAGCAGAGATAAGCCAAAGATTTCATTTTCTTTTCCTTATGCACACATGTAATTTTATCATCCTATGGATTACTCTGAATTGTCATAAAACTGGACCCTTTCCCATAAGTGAAGCATATTCCTCGACTCTGATTTCAGCACTTCCCTTTTCTCCTAAAAGTTTCGTTACCCTCTTCTCTGCTCTGACACATTACACATTATTTATCCCCTTCAGCCACAGCAACACTGACCGTAGCAAAGTCAGTTTGTTTCTAAACTGCATCCGTTTTCCATCTCTGTGCTTTGCATGAAATGTCCAGGGCTGAGAATTCTTTCGGCTCCCTCTCAGGCCTCCCTCTGGACTATTTCCCATCAGAAAAAAAAGAAGGAAGAAAGGGGGAGAGAAAAAATGTCATTCTGCCCCTTTCCCATACTATTGAAGAAACCAACGAAGGCTCAGTGTTTGGGAGGGAGGGGGGTTGTTCATGCAGTCCAGTGTAGCACGCACTAGCACTGATCTTACAGCACACCCACCCTCATTCTTGCTAAGTGTTTGGTCATACATATAATCTGGGAAGCAACTTCACTTTGGTCTCTGGAGGAAATCTGCATGGTAAAGGCCAGCTACACTAAACATCTTTCCCACAGAAGCAAACTGTGAGAGAGCTCATCTAGTAAAATCCAACATCCGAAAATTAGGTTCTGGCTAATGTGGCATCTCACATCTCAGATGTTAAACTGCAGGGCTTACTTGTTTGCTATTGTTCTGCAAAATAGAATTTGGGGCTCAGTATGCAGTAAGTGATGAAGAGCTGATGGGCCCCAGCCAGGAGAGGGTCCGTGGTGTGACAGTGTCAGATGGATCTCAAGGTAGTGAAACAGTGTGATAAGGGGCTGGCCAGAGCCAAAACCAGTGTGATAAGGGGCTGGCCAGGGAGATGCATAACCAGTAGAAAAAGAGAGGTAATTATGCCTCTTTACAGATCATTGGTGAGGCTTCTGCAGTTCTGCAGGCTGTAACTCAGAAAGAATATAGAGAGGATAGAGATGGTCCAGAGAAAGGCAATCAAAATAGGGCAGAGGTTGTACCAAAAGGCAAAACAGATGAGGTTGAAGGCACTTAAAATGTACACCCTAATAGAAAGGTGAGAACAGGGGGGGGATCTGATACAAACATTTAAATACCTAAAAGGTATTAATGCACAGTAAGCCAAGTTTTTTCAGTGGAATATGAAGTTCCAAGGGGGTAGATTCAGGATCAATGTCAAGAGCTATTTTTTCACAAAGAGGGTGGTGGATATCTGGAATACCCTCCCAGAAGAGATGATGTGACAAGGACAGTGACAGACTTCAAAAAAGCATGGGATAAACACAGAGGATCCCTAGTGACAGCAGAATGGTAATAAAGCACTGGGCGAACTTCACTGAGTGGCAGTTACAGCCCAAGGCAGCAGCGATACAGCTGCATTGTGCTTCCTGGAAGGCATGGGGTAACCTGCACAGAGCAGCAGTTACAACCCTAAAGGGGCAAAACATAGCTGGAAGTTGGATTCCATGTGGGAATTTTTTCTACCTTAGGTAGATCTGAATAAAGTTGCTGCTGGGCAGACTAGATGGGCCTTTTGGTCTTTATCTGTCATAATTTACTATGTTATTGTTTTGCAGCCAGAAAGCAGCCAGATACAAATGACTAAGTGGAAAGGCTGGCAAATGAAAATAATTTGCTATTCAGACTTTAGGTCGTTCCATGTCTATTTGTCCCCAGAAATGTAAAGAAGTACCATACCCTACATTGTTATGTAAATCCATGTGTTATGATCTATTCAGCAAGGGCAACATTTCTTCACATTTAAAAAAAATATTGCAAAGTTCAAGAGTATTGTCTAATTATTAACATTCCCTTAGTACAGGGGTGGCCAACTCCGGTCCTCAAGAGACACAAGCAGACCTGGGTTTCAGGCTATCCATAATGACTATGCATGAGATAGATTTGCATGTGATGCCTCCATTGTATGTAAATCTATCTCAGGCATATTCATTTGAATATCCTGAAAACGTGGCCTGTTTGTGGCTCTCCAGGACTGGAAGTGGCCAGCCCTGTCCTAGTATTTCATGTAATGTATATCTATAATACTCTAACTTTCAAATATGAACATTATACTAATATTAGAAAAAAAGAACCCCTCATATATGTGTAACCCCACCTGATGTGCATGCCTGGCACGGGTGGGGGCATAAAGTTATTTATAAGTTCTTTGAGGCAGGCACCGTGAGTAGCTTTTCCGCTTCCTCTTACTCCCAAGGTGTGGATCCTTTTGACTGGAGGAAGAACGGGGTCTTTTCAGGTCCCAGTGAGGGGTTTCTGACTTCCTTATGGGAGTCCCCTAGGTGAGGTGAACTTTTTATACCCTGTGTACCCAAGGAAGATGCGGGGACCACTGAATTAATGTCCAAAATAATAACTTTACTGTAAACATTGATGGATTGATAGCACAATAAATAAGAATGTGAAGCACCATAGTTTTTTCTCTCTTTACAAATCTTGTCCTCTATCCATGCAAGGGTCTTATACTTAGGCAAGAGACTTTCCACCCTGCTGGATTAGGTGAGATGTTGGTCCCAGTGGGCGAGGAAACTCTTTAGTGGACGGGAAAACCCTTCCCAGATGGAAAAAAAAAACTGTCTCTGCACAGAGAGTGAGTTTCTCTCTTTCTCTCTCCAGGAGTTGTGAAGACTCCAGATGGGTGTCCTCTTTTGGTAGATGAGCTCATACTCACAGTTAGTTGTCCTTCGTCTCGATGGGGATCCCTGATGGGAGGGATCCTGAATGGATGGAACTGTAGATCTCACAGGCCCACGGATGGGTAGGAAGAGGGGCAGAAAACCCTTTCTTCCAGGTCTTGGAAAATCAACTTCTTCTATTCCCCAAAACTAAATAACTCCAGAGATCTCTTGCAACGGGTCGCCACCATTTCAGGAGCAGGTCTTCCCTATCTCGGGGCATCCTGAACACGGGGTTCCCCACTCCCTAAATCCCAGAAAGGCTAAGGCTCCTACCAAACAAAAGTCCAAAAACCCAAATTAGTCCCAGGACAGCCACTCTGCATCTCTGAAGGCGATCACAGCAGTAGAGGCCTGATCCACTCTGAAGTATCTCAGATGGATTCCAAGGCCCCAGGTAAGCCTAAAATGTAACTCAGAAAAATCTCCAACCTTCCTCTTAAACTGCCAGCTAAGATGCCCCCAGAGCTCTTTGCGGAGCTCTACTATCCATTACAGCACCCTAATTGGTTGCCGGATTACATATGAATCCGGTTGCTCACACAATCAGGCCAATACAGAACGGTGCGCACAGCTGAGAGCACCGTTAGCCCCCATTTGGCCGCGTGTTTTTGACGCGCTATTATTACCCCTTAAACAGTAAGGGGTAATAGCGTGTGGAAAACACGCGGCCAACCCCCCCAAAACTAATAGCGCTCATCACATGCAATTGATCTCTCAGCATCTTAGGAGTCAATTATTTTTTTTATTTTTAAATGGAATGAAAATCTCTTATAGCATTCACAGTTTAAAACATGAATGTATCTCTAAAAGAAATTAATTTGTCCAAATTCATGCTCAACAAATGTGCTAGTAGATATTTGGAGTGTCAGTAGATTTATTTTCTACCTTGTTCTGGTTATTGGATGGAGGTATTGTTACATATTTATCATATGTCTTTCCATAAGCCAATTAACTCCTTCAAAGGGCCGATATTCTAAATCAGTAGATTCCTGTGAAAAACCATAGAAAAAGACGTTGCTTAGAATAAGAGACTAGCAACGTGAAGACCTGGGTTCAAATCCTGCTTTTAATACTTAATATGAGATTGACTGAACATGTCACCATGTCTATTAAATCTATGCTCTACACCTCTTCTGAGAAGTAGCTTGAGAAGTAATAGCTCAATCTGTAACTATTATGATCAATCTTTCGCTCTTCTCTAGTTCTCTCCCTCCTCAACTCAAACAAGATTCAGTCAGGTCAATTATCAAGAACCCTGATGTAGACTCCCTCAATTTCTCTAACTAACATCCTATGTCCTCAATTCTGTTTCTAACAAAGATAATAGAATCAGTGGTACTAAAATAACTTACAGATTTTCTGAATTCCCATACTGACCTAGACCAATATCAATATGGATTTAGGCATTTCATAAGAACATAAGAAATTGCCATACTGGGTCAGACCAAGGGTCAATCAAGTCCAGCATTCTATTTCCAGCAGTGGACAATCCAGGCTACAAGAACCTGGCAGGTACCCAAACACTAAGTAGACCCTATGATACTGATGCCAGTAATAGCAGTGGCTATTCCCTAAATCAACTTGATTAATAGTAGTTAATGGACTTCTCCTCCAAGAACTTATCCAACCTTTTTTAAACCTAGCTACACTATCTGCACAAACCACATTCTCTGGCAACAAATTCCAGAGCTTAATTGTGCGTTGAGTGAAAAATTTTATCATTTTGGTCGCCCTTCTCTGTACCTTCTCCAGTGCAACTATATCTTTTTTGAGATGCATCAATTCTGGTACAGTCTCACCATAGAGGGATACAGAGGCATTATGATATTTTCTGTTTATTCACCATTTCCTTCCTAATAATTCCTAACCCTCTGTTTGCTTTTTTGACTGCCGCAGCACATTGAGCCAATGATTTCAATGAATTATCCACTATAACGCCTAGATCTTTTTCCTGGGTGGTGGTTTCTAATATAGAACCATTGCTCCTACCATGTGACAGGGGCTGACCAATGGCACCGGTAGTCCCTTGTGACATAGTAAGGGTAAAGGCTATCGACGCCATTTTGAATACTGGCAACTGTCAGCCCGCGTGCAGGAGATCGCTCCAAGATCCCTGCTGGACCACCAGGGACTTTTGGCAAGTCTTGGGGGGGTCAGGAGGGTGAGGGTTTTATTCGTTAATGATACATTGCAATCGTGGGGGTTCGCCATACATTTCGGAATCCCATGAATGCAACAAATAGGGACCTATACGTTGCGGATTGCACATTCGTTCACATTAAAAAGTACCAGCGCAAGTACAGATCCCTGAGGCACTCCGCTGTTTACCCTCCTCCAATGAGAAAACTGATCATTTAATCGTACTCACTGTTTCTTGTCTTTTAACCAGTTTGTAATCCACAAAAGACATCGCTTCCTATCCCATGGCTTTTTTGTTTTCTCAGAAACCTTTCATAAGGGACTGTCAAACACCTTCTGAATATCCAAATACACTACATCTACCGGTTCACCTGTATCCACAAGTTCAAAAAAATGAAACAGATTTGTGAAGCAAGACTTCCCTTGGGTAAATCCATGCTGACTGTATTCCATTAAACCATGTCTTTCTATATACTTTTTGATTTTGATCTTTAGAATAGTGTCCACTATTTTTCCCAGCACTGAAGTCAGGCACACTGGTCTATAGTTTCCTGGATCACCCCAGAGCGCTTTTAAAATATTGGGGTTACATTGACCACCCTCCAATCTTCAGGTACAATGGGTGATTTTAATGATAGGTTACAAATTTGAACTAATAGATCAGAAATTTCATTTTTTAGTTCCTTCAGAACCCTGGGTTGCATACCATCCAGTCCAGGTGATTTGCTACTCTTTAGTTTGTCAATCTGGCCTACTACATCTTCCAGATTCACAGTGATTTGATTAAGTTCATCTGATTCATCACCCTTGAAAACCAACTCTGGCAATGGTATCTCTCCAACATCCTCATTAGTAAACACAGAAGCAAAGAATTCATTTAGTCTTTCTGCAATGGCCTTATCTTCCCTAAGAGCCCTTTTAACCCCTAATGGTCCGACCAACTCCCTCGCAGGTTTCCTGCTTCGGATATATTTTAAAAAGTTTTTATTATGAATTTTTGTTTCTACAGCCATCTTAATTTTAAATTCTCTCTTAGCCTGTCTTATCCAAAGTATTACATTTAATTGCTTTTTCCTATTTTTTCAGATGGATCCTTCTTCCAATTTTTGAAGGAAGATTTTTGGCTAAAATAGCCTCTTTTACCTTGCCTTTTAACCATGCTGGTAATTGTTTGGCCTTCCTTCCACCTTTCTTAATGCATGGAATACATATGGACTGTGCTTCTAAGATTGTATTTTTAAACAATGTCCACGCCTGTAGTACACTTTTAACCTTTGCAGCTGCACCTTTCAGTTTTTTCCTATTTTCCTCATTTTATCAAAGTTTCCCTTTTGAAAATTTAGTGTTAGAGCTGTAGATTTACATATCGTCCCCCTTCCAGTCATTAATTCAATTTGATCATGTTATGATCACTATTGCCAAGTGGCCCCACCATCATTACCTCACACCAAATCCTGCCTTCCACTAAGAATTTAATCTAAAATAGCTCCCTCTCTTGTTGGTTATTGAATCAATTGCTCCATGAAGCAATCATGTATTCCATCCAGGAAATGTATGTCTCTAGCATGTCCTGATGTTACATTTACCCAGTCAATATTGGGGTAATTGAAACCTCCCAGTATTACTGCAATGCCAAATTGTTCAGCTTCCCTGATTTCTCTTAGCGTTTCATCACCTGTCTGATCATTTTGGTCAGGTGAACCACTATACTCTTACTCAACACACAAGGGATTTCTACTCATATAGATTCTACTGAGCATTTAGTCTCTTGTATGACCTTTATCCTGATGGACTCTATACCCTCCCAGACATAAAGTGCCAAACCCCCACCAAGTTGATCCTCCCTATCATTGTATTATATTTCATACCCTGATATAGCACTGTCCCATTGGTTATCCTCCTTCCACCAAGTCTCTGAGATGCCAATTATGTCAATCTCATCATTTGCTGCTATACACTCTAACTCTCCCATCTTGCTTCTTAGACTTCTAGCACTGGCATACTGATATTTCAAAGTGCATTTTTGTTTGTATTAACAACCTGCTTTTCAGTTGATAGGGATAATTTGGAATTCCTTAGCTCAGGTGATTCTTTACTTATAGACACATGGACTACTTTTGCTTTTATTGGAACCTCTCTGTTGGGATGCCCTAACTCTCCTGTTTCATTAGTATCCTTCAAAGATACATTCCTCTGAACCATGCACTGCTGAGTGACTGTCGGCTTTCCCCCTTGCTCTAGTTTAAAAGCTGCTCTATCTCCTTTTTAAAAGTTAGCGCTAGCAGCCTGGGTCCACTCTGGTTAAGGTGGAGCTCGTCCTTTCAGAAAAGTCTCCCCTTTCCCCAAAAGGTTATCCAGTTCCTTACAAAACTGAATCCCTCTTCCATTTACCATCATCTCATCCATGCATTGAGACTCTGGAGCTCTGCCTGCCTCTGGGGACCTGCACGTGGAACAGTGAGCATTCCAGAGAATGCCACCCTGGAGTTTCTGGATTTCAGCTTTCTACCTAAAATTCTGAATTTGGCTTCCAGATCCTCCCTCCCACATTTTCCTATGTCGGTGCCCACATGTACCACAACAGCCAGCTCCTCCCCAGCACTGTCCACCACCTTCACACCAAGCAAACAAGTTAACAGGCGGTCCTCACATCCACCAGCCACCCAGCTATCTACATTTCTAATAATTGAATCACCAACTATGATGGCTGACCTAACCCTTCCCTCCTGGGCAGTAGCCCTGGGAGACTTGTCCTCAGAGCAAGAGGACAATGCATCAACTGGAGAGCAGGTTCTTGCTACAAGATCACTTCCTTCTACAGAGGGTGATGCTCTCCAACTGGGAGACCTTTCTGATCCAAGGCAGTACCAGGGCTGCCAGATTGGATTTGGGACTTGGCTATTATGTCCCTGAAGGTCTCATCAGTGTACCCTCTGTCTGCCTCAGCTCCTCCAGGTCTGCCACTCTAGCCTCCAGAGATCGGACTCATTCTCTGAGAGCCAGGAACTCTTTGCACTGGGTGCACACATACAGTCTCTCACCAGTGGGTAAAAAATCATATATGTGACACTTGATGCAAAAGACTGAAAAGCCCCCCCTCTTGCTGCTGGACTGCTACCTTCATCTTAGTTTTGTCGAGTTCCTAGTTAAGTTTAGGTTGCTAAGGAAGTTGGAATTAGAGTACTTTTAATTTATTGTGGAATTCACTAATTAATCTGCTAGTGACCTACAGGGGGTTGATTAAACTCTCAATAAGGGCTGGTGCAATAGTATGATTTAGATAAGAACCTGATTGATTTTTAATGAGAAAGTGTCTCTTGCCTAAAAATCAAGGATTGAGCTAGGGGTGGGTGGGAGGAAAAGACAGACACTAGAATTTACTCCCTCTGACTTGCTTATTATCTCAGACACACACCAACTCTAAAGACTATATTCCACTATTTCACCTCTCTCCAAACTTTTTTAAGTCCTAAGATTTACCAGAGCTATACATTCCAATCCTCTTCAATCACCATTAAGTTGATCTTCACTCAAATGATTGAGAGGTTTGAGATTCATGTGCCTAACAGCACACACCTCCGGTCCTCTTCTATTAAAAAGGGTATGGGGGTCTCTGGAAGCTGGGGCTGTGAAGTGTGAAGCCCAGATCACACGTTGTGACCTCTGAAGTCCTCTCCTGGGGTATGCTGGGAAGAGTATGCAAATGAGCCTTCCACTCCTCTTATACTGCAAAGGTTGCAGGGCCTCTGAAAGCTGGGGTTGTGGAATTCAAAGCCTGGATCACTCGTGACCTCTGGAGTCCTCTCCCGGGGGAAGCTGGGAAGAGTATGCAGATGAGCCTCTTCTACTGCAAAGGGTGCAGGGTCTCTGGAAGCTGGGGCTGTGTAGCTCAAAGCCTGGATCACTCGCTGTGACCTCTGGTCCTTTCCCTGGGGATGCTGGGAAGAGTATACAGATGAGCCTTCCAGTCCTCTTCCACTGCAAAGGGTGCAGGGCAT
This sequence comes from Rhinatrema bivittatum, assembly GCF_901001135.1. NCBI lineage: Eukaryota > Metazoa > Chordata > Amphibia > Gymnophiona > Rhinatrematidae > Rhinatrema > Rhinatrema bivittatum. The sequence continues at coordinate 81,898,800 of NC_042622.1, read as the reverse complement.
CTGGAAGCTGGGGCTGTGGAGTTTGAAGCCTGGATCGCTCACTGTGACCTCTGGAGTCTTCTCCCAGGGGATCCTGGGAACAGTGTGCAGATGGGCCTCCTGGTCCTCTTCTACTAAACTGAGACTCTTCTTCTTTCATGCACAGACTCTATACATTGTGCAGATACCTTCTACATGTTAACCCTACTAGATTGTGCAGATTGGGGCAGATTTTAAATACTTGCGCGATCGCGTACTTTTGTTCGCACACCAGGCGCAAACAAAAGTACGCTGGATTTTATAAGATACGCGAGTAGCCACGCGTATCTTATAAAATCCGGGGTCGGCGCGTGCAAGGGGGTGCACATTTGTGCAACCTGCGCGCGCTGAGCCCAGCGCGGCCTGCCTTTTCTTCGTCCTCCCCCCATCTTCCCCTCCCTTCCCCTACCTAACCCACCCCCCCCGGCTCTATCTAAACCCCCCCTACCTTTGTCGGCAAAGTTACGCCTGCTGAAAGCAGGCGTAACTTTGCACGCGCCTGCCGGCAGCCTCGCTACGTCCTCTGGTCCCGGGGGCTGGTCCGGAGGCCTCGACCATGCCCCCGGGCCGGCGCCACATCCCCGGGCCCGCCCCCGAAATGCCGCGGCACAACCCCGAAACGCTGCGTCGTTTCGAGAACGCCCCCAGACACGCCCCCTCCCTCCCCTTTTCGAAAGCCCCGGGACTTACGCGTGTCCCGGGGCTTTATGCGCGCTGGCAGCCTATGCAAAATAGGCGCGCCGGCGCGCGCGGGCCTTTTAAAATCCGCCCCATTGTGCATTGTGCAGATACCTCCTACATGTTAATCCTACTAGATTTAACTGCTGCATTTGATACCCTAAACCATAGTGTACTACTACAGTGTTTAACACAAATCAGCTCTGTTCTCAGTTCTCTTCCTATCTCAATGATCCAACACAAAAATGCAGAATTGGTTCATCTACTTCATCCTGGTCTTCCATCTTTACAGGTGTTCCACAAGGAACTGCCCTTTCAATGGCCCTTTTTAATATCTATCTCACTCCCCTCTACATTCCATTGTCTACCCTCATTCGCTCTTACTGCCTATACACCGATAATATTCAGTTTTACTTCCCGCTTAAATCCACCTGGTCTTCCACCACATGCTTCGCTTCCCTTTGTCTCTCAAGCATCAGAGCCTGGTTATCCCACAATAAACTTACACTGAACCTCACAAAAACTAAAGTAATTATTCTCAGAAAGCTTTCCTTTTTTCAGATCCCTTCTGCTTTCAACTTTGATCAACATACCTTTAGCATCTGCATAAAGTATGCAACTTAGGTGTCATATTTGACCCTGCACTTTCCATACATGAACAAGTAAAATTAGTTGTTCTCTCCACTTTCTCTAAACTCAGATTACCTTCAGGCCGATTCAGTATGGTGCGCTCAGCTGAGCGCACTGTTTAGCATCCATTTGGCCACGCGTTTTTGACATGAGTCTATTACCACTTATACTGTAAGGGGTAATAGCACCTTGAAAACGCCTGGCCAAACTTGCAAAAACTAATAGCGCTCATCACATGCAAATGCACGTTGATGAGCCTATTAGTTAGTCGCCCGGGATACTGAAAGTAAAATGTGCGGCTTGGCCGCACATTTTACTCTCAGAAATTAACGCCGGCCAGCACCGGGAAAGTGTACAGAAAAGCAGAAAAAGCTGCTTTTCTGTACACCCTCTGACTTAATATCATAGCGATATTAAGTCGGAGGTCCCAAAAAAAAACAAAACTGAAAAAAAAAATCTGTCCACCGGTCTGCAGTTCGAAAACAGATGCTCAGTTTTGCCAGCGTCCATTTTCTGAATCTATGGCTGTCAGTGGGTTTGAAAACCGATGCCGGTAAAATTAAGCTTCGGTTGTCGGACTCGCTGAAGGCCACCACTTCTGCTTATAAGAAGGTGCTAGGGAAGCGCTATTGTCCCTAGTGCCTCCTTATTAGCGCGGGCCCTAATTTAAATAGAGAATTGCGTGCCCAGGAGAGGTGCCTGGGCGTACGTTGGGAGAGCGGGCGCTCAACCTGGAGCGCCGGCTCTCCCGCACTTTATATTGAATCGGCCTGCTTGTCATTTAAAACCTATTATGGACCATTCTAACTTTAGAACTGTATTACAAGTCTTAATCCTTCCAGGACTCCATTATTGCAACTCACACTATTCAGGTCTGCTGCAGAAGGTCATTTGCTCACTTTAACTGACTCAAAATGCTACTACCTGTATGCTCTCTGGTGCTAGAAAATATGATCATACCACACCTATCTTACAATCCTATCAGTGGTTACCAAGTCAATAAAGAATAAAATACCAGCTTGCAAGCATAATACATAATTTTCTTCACAATGTCACCTTTCCATCAAGGATCTGCCTTGTTCTCAGATTATACATCCCCTCTAGAACCCTTCGATTTGTCACACAGCAGTTATTAGAAGTCCCTGGTCCTGGTATTTACAAATTAGTTTTTTTCCAAACTGTGCAGAGGCATTCCTTGGGGTGTGGGCTTATATACATACTTTTGAGAATTCAAATGTATGCATGCAAATGTTCCCAAAATGTTTATATGCACCAAATAGCATGTACATATAAATATGCATGTACATATAAATTTGGTAAGGTAATTTTCCAAGTGGACTAAGCTTCATATCTGTCACAAAATGTAGGTGCAATTTACAAAATTAACCCCTAAATGGCTTCACTTTTCTGTGGGTCTTTCCTTTCCATTGTTTGTTCCTGTTTCTTAGTGTAACTGTGACCCCCTTGTATTTGAATGTCTGCCTTCTCTTTTCCCCTGACTAAACGCAGCATGCAACAACCTCTCCAAAGGGCTGGTGTCCTGCATACTAGGCAAGACAATATATTCCTGCATTTGCTGTGGAGGTGAAGCGACCTCCCCTAACAGAGAAGTAGTGATATTTGCTGATTTCTTTCCTGATCTGTCTGAGGCATTTGTCTTTTCTCTCTTTAAGCCTCATCCAGATGTGCTTAGACTCTCCCGTCAGGAGAAGCAGCAGAAGAAAGTTACCCAGAGGTGGAGGAAGCATCCTTGCCCCATAGATCAGGAAGCCCAGCACTCATTCCTGCCTGTTCCCCAGGAAAGGAGAAGAAATTCTATTATTATTGGTGATTTTATTATAAAAATACTTTATTGAGACTTATTATAAATACAATAATAAACGGATAAATTCTCAAGGCTGCTTTTCAGCACAAAAGTGCCATGATGTGCTGCTGCCGTTGTAGTCCTCTCGTCTCCCTTTAAAAGAAATAGCCAGAAACTGCTCTAAATGGAACTTTTCAGAAAGGTTTTCCTGAGACTTTTTTCCAGATTTCATTGCAAAGGAGTTGGACAGAGCAAAAGGAAACAGGGCGAGTCAAGCTGGCTGCCATGATTTTCCATAGGAGAAAGAGAAAGGGGAAAACAAAAAACAAAAAAACATTTTCTTTCCTTAGGAAATAAAGGGGGACCGGTCGGCCTTACCCCTGATGTGACCCAGAGAATAGATATTCAAGAAAAAGATCTCGGGAAAACAAACAAAAGCTGTGTATCTGGGAGTGAAGAGGCATTTGTGAACGAGATCAGAGGCGGAGAATTGTAAAGTGCAAGCCGGCTCTGCCTTCAGCTTGCTCCGAAGATCTGTGTTTGGACCCTGGCAAAGACCTTTTTGAGCTTTACCAAACAGCCCAAAGAGCGGCGGACTATCCCTTTTAGGACAGGAGATATTCAGGAAAACCTGATATTCATCTGCTGGAAATCAAACCCAAAGGGGTGAATTGATCACTGTGTGTGCTCCCCAATTCTTGGTACCTGCAGGAGGTATTTCAAGCATCAACATTAGATAAAAAAAGAAAAAGAAAAAAGAAATCATCCCTATGAAAGCAGCATATAATATAAAATCGGTCCAGGAAAATGAAGGGACACAAGTGTGCTTGATGGGCACCTTTCCAGACAATGCAATATCTATTTCAAAATATATTTAAAATATGAATGCAGATGTGGCCGGTGCTCTTTCAGGAGCCAAACACGTAAGGCGATCAAGCTTCAATTGTTACCTTGTTCCTTCCACCCCTTATAGAGGGTGATTTTCAAACAGTCTGCATAGACTAAAGTCTGACTTTACCGAAGATGTTCAAAGCAAACTAATGAGCAAATAAAGACCCGAACAAGGTTACTTTGAAACTTGCGACTAAGTGGCCAGGAACATGCAGGGATTCACTCAGGTAAAGTTACAGCCTCCTCTTCGGAGGGCGGATTTCGTGCGCGTATTTTTTTTAAAATGGCAAGGAATGTGGATAAGCGCCGGCCCCGCCCCCCGGAACGCCTCTGCTCTGTTCACGTAAAAGCACGCACATCCCCGGGCTATGCCAACAGATCCCTGGTCGATTTTGTAAAATCCATTTATGAGCAACAGAAAAAAACCAAAACAAAACAGGCTTTATGCGCCTAAATTACTCCCCTCCACGGCCTAAAATTTTATACAGGATATAAAGTTTACAAAGGCAATTTCCTTTTTGACTAATGCCGTGAAGGTTAAAAGGCAGGCTGCTCGATTATCCTTAAGATAAATGTAAGGATTTGGGTTTTATTTTAAAGTCCTCCTCGATTGCATTATTCTGCTGGTAGTTTAAAAGTTTTCTTTTTCTTTCTTTTTTTTTTAGACTCCCCAGTAGGTGGGGAAAATCCCTGGTGTCAAACTTCAAATGAAATCCTGAGTTTAGGTTGCATTCATGATGAACTCAGGGCTTAACCGCAACTTCTTAAAAAGCACACACACCCCAAAAGCAGCCGTGAGGACACGTCAGACGGGAAGGAAGAAACCGCTGCACTACTCTCAGAATGACTCTAGCAGCCCTGGCTCTGCGTGCGTGTGCGTGTGCGTGTGCGTGTGCGCGGGGGGGGGGGGGTGCATGGGGAGCGCTCTGAACTCTCTACAGGTGTAGTCACTATCATTAAACACTTCTGTAGTGTTACTATTTTACGTGTAGGCAATGCTGAACAGTCAGGAATTAACAGGGTGTGCTGGCCAGGGGGGGTGGGGAGAAAGAAAGGAACAAGTGAAAAACACGTTGTTAGCAAAGTAAGAGGTTTTCCTTCAATAAAAATGAAAGGTTTTCATCTCTTAGGCTAAGACAGAGAAATCTGAATTATTCGCCAGGAGATTGTTTCCCAATCCAAAGAGGGGAGAGGATGACTCTAAGAAAATCTCGCCAGTTGAATGATTTTCATCCATGAGTTATGTACTACCAGTGAAGATCTGGTATTCAAGAAACACTGTTTTGCTTCCTCCTGTTGCCTCAATACTTGTTACTACAGCCTGTCTGAAAGTCACTGCGCCATATACATTTCTTGGGAAAACAGAGAAAGTCAATAAAAGCTTCGGGCTGGGTGTGGGTGGCAGACATTTTATGACCTAAACAGATCAGCGTCAAGGATCTTCAAGACTGCCACACACATATCAAAGACCTCCCTCTCTCCCCTACCCATCCTGAAAGCTAAATATAGTGACATATAGCATGGGATCAAAGGGACAACTAGCCAGTCAGTCTGAGCAGATAGCAATAACAACACTGCAACCTTCTATTTTTATTTTATTTATTTATCAAATTTTTATACCGCTTTTCTGATATTAGCTCTAATCTTCCTTATCCATAATAATAGAACGTGTCATTAAGGTACTGACATGCCAATGTATGGGGTCTCATGGGTGATACAAGACCATGGGCCAAATAATCGTGATCTCAGATTGTTATCCAAAAACCGCACCTATAATCTGGTTATTTCCCATCAGGTAGGATTCAATAGCTGCAGTAAGTAAATTTAGAGACATATAGAAAGAGGTCTGGCTTGCAGAGACAGAGAATCAACTAATGTGTGTGTTTCTGGAAAAGGAGTCAGATTATAAAACTGGGGGACCACTAGTTGAGTGTGAGTCTTACACAGCAGATGAAGAAATACACCATGGAATGGAGAAAAACACAATGGATGACAACTAAATTAACAAAAAAGATGAAAGTGCGTGAGTAATCCAACAAACTCGTTTTCTAGGAGCAAGAAGACATCTTGGGGGGGTGTGTTTATCCTAAGAGAGAAAATACAAGTTCATTATCAAGACAGGCAGAAAGAGAAGAAAATGTTATGCTGCAGTTTGTTCTTCCAAAGGAAACCACTTGCAACATCTGTTGGCATCTTTAGGAAACAGACAGATGGATGTGTGCAGGGAAAAGTTACTACTGAGTTTTTAGCTTTAACGAAGTCATATGCAGTATGTTGAGTAACGATTGACGTTCTCCCACCTGCTTATTTTAGGGTCATAAAGGAAAGTAAGGTCGCTGAATGGGCTCCTGTACACTAATATCTATCAGTCAATGTTCTCAGGAAGAGCCAAATTTCAGTAACATTTGCTAGGAACTGAGTTTTCTAGGACACCCAGCACAGCATCTGCTTTTCAGAACATATTATGAAAAGCAATCAAAAGTATATACAAATAGTACATTTATCACTGACTCTAGAATGTTCTCATAAAAGAATAATGCTGGTGAGTGACAGAGGGCTTCTCTCTAAGCCCAGCCCAGAACAGCCCACAGCCAGGCTGAGGACCTAGTGTTTAGGGCAGGAGAATGAGATCTGTTGAAGCAGAAGATGCAAGGACTCAGGAAAGGTGAGCTATCTGCATCTTTCTGAACTTAGCGCAAAGACCGAGAGAGGCTTAAAAAGGCTACTGCAATATCCGCGCACGATGCAGTAGGCAAATGAGCCGCTGAGTTAAAAAGGAGGCACTAGGGGAAATAGTGTGTCCCTAGCACCTCCTCAGCATTGGGCGCCCAGGAGAGGTGACTGAGCGCAGGTTAGGAAAACGGACACTAGTAAACTGAGTGTCTGTTTTCCTAACCTGATTGCCATCGAGAAATGTTTTTATTTATTTTTTTCACATAGCTGTTTTCTGTGGTTCCTCCTACTTAATATCGCCATAAGTATTTTCTGCTTCTCTGTTCAACTTTCGGGGCTCTTCAAAACTTAACTCTAGCTCCGGGCCTGGTATTAATTTTTAAGGGTTAAAATGTGCGCGTCGAGCACACGGTTATTTTTTACATCAGGGGGGTAATAGCTATTGCTAATAGCCTCATCAACATGGCATTTACATGTGATGAGTGCTATTAGCTATGCCCTGGTTTGGTTGTGCGTTTTGGATGTGCTAATCCCCTTATTGCATCAGGGGTTATGGACACACATCCAAAACAGGTGTCCAACCATGAGTAACCTGTGCGCTAGCCTGAGTGCACTGTATTGCATCAGCCTGAAAGTGTTTTCTTGCTCTCTTGTTAGACTGAAATATCAATAGTTCGAGGTACCTGTTAAATAAAAAGAGAGATCCTGATCTCCCTTCAAGGGGCTTTCCTCGGACAAATGTATTTCTGAAACGTCAATAAGTTGATGACATTTATGTATTCAGACCTTTGATTGACTTAACTGAGATCCAGCAAACTGCCTTAAGTCAGTGAAAACTTTCACCAGTCTGCAGGTCTAGCACTTTCTTTTTGTCTTGAAGATCTGTTTGAACGTGTTTTGTCAATCCCTTTAGTACTCGAGGACACTTGCCACACATCCTAGGAGCCTCCCCCTGACTCTCAGGAAGTTCAAAGTACCAATTGCTGTACTCTGATATTTCACTGGGAATAGCAGGCCTGTATCATTAAAGGTGCAATCCTGGACAAGCGCAGACAGAGGCATACTGGCAGCCCCTTCTCTAACCATGCCAAGTGTGGAGTCATAGGGGAAGCTGAGAACTATCTCCATTCTTGTCTGGATTTTGGTTGGTTTACCCAATCAGAAAGCCAGAAGCTCCTCTCTCTCTCTCTGTGTTGCCATGCTGCTCCTGGGATCTTGGAAACACCTGGAGATTTTTTTTACATTTGGAAAAGAGTCTGAGCTGAAGGAATATTCAAATATCCTGATATTTAGAAAGATCTGATTTTAGCATTGGTGTCACTTGGCTCTCACTAAATCCCAGTTCTTTCAGATACATTGCTATTCAGTTCCAAAAATCCCTTTAGAACAATTGTCACACATCTCAGGAGGTTCCCTCAGCCCAGAAAAGTTATTCTTTTAAATACATTATTTTTACAATTGTACCTTTAACCCCAATGTATTTTTCAGCTTGTTTGGCCTTCCAGCTCAATCAAACCTGCCACCATACCTGTCCATTCTCAATTATTTAGGAAGATAGCAGAAAGGACAGAATCTCCTATTTCTTAACCACCCCCCCCCCCCCCCACACACACACACACACCCACCTAATCAAGTCATCATAGCAACAGTCCTCGGCCTGGGATTACATCTCCCTCTAGACCCTGCCATGCCTGCCCCCAGAGTCTGGCTAGTGGATGTTACTATTGAGCATTGCTGGAGACTCCCTAACCCTGACTGTGACATCTGCAGCATCCCCAGTCAGCCTCAAAAGGGAAACATGGGCTTGGAAACACTTTGGCCAACTCTCATACCTTTACTTGGTATTTTTAATAGCCACATGGGTCTTATGGAAAACCTGTTGCAGGTTGAGATATTAAAGTGTCTGAGACAATTTTCCAACATTGATCCTAATCTTAATACTCCAGCAATGAGTACAATTGTCAGAAGAGGAGCAGGATCTCTCTCCTATTCCTCGCAGTTAAGAGGAATAGGATCAAAGCTTCTTCCTTCAGTCCTCCTTGTCTCATTCACCCTATATTCCAAATCGCTTCCAGCATTCACCCACCAATATTGTAGACAGCCCTCCATATTAATGCCAAATCTAGCTGAGATGATAGTTTGGAGCTAAGTAATCTGGAGCTTCTGCTGCAGTGTTTTCACTGAAGCACATCCAGAATCTTCTGTAGATATAAGTTGAAACACATCTTTCCACAGCCTTATGGACTCACTCAGTATGGTGGGGAGTTGGTTTATTCTGAATGAATGTAGCGTCTCCTCAAAGATCTTCTGCTTTATCCATTCAGACACACAGCACCTTCAAATCCACTTACCTGATTTAAACCTGCATGTTTTTATATTGTGTTTCCTAATTTTGAAATTGAAAACATCATTAAAATTACATTATTAAACAGAAAGTAAAGACACACAGGAAAGAGCCAGGAAGTAAATGCTTCTAAGTAGCAATAACAGGTTAATAAAGCCTGATTACGGTTTCACAAACCTGTCCAGTGCTCAAAACACAGAAGAGAGGAAAGCAAGCTTCCCCAGGACTGTATTCTAGCAGCAGCTCAAGGCTGCAGAAGGAACTCTCTCCAAGTCTGGAAAATGATGGCACCTCAGCCCTGTGTCTTTTTGGGCTTTAATTGAATTTAAATTTTGACTTTGTATCAGACCTATAGGACTGCCCAGAGTGCTTACAACAAATAGAAAAATACAACGCATACATAAAATTAAATGCATCATATCATAATACATCATTATACAAATTTGAATAATATATAAGAAAAAAAAGGATACAGTCCAATCTTTCCTGCAGCTCCAGCCTATGCCCAGTGCACAGGGCGAGGTGGGGCAGTCCTAGGGCTCTCTTGTGATTACTATCAATAATATTATTATTAAGCCCTTTAGTATCAAGCATATTACATTCATTACCACCTAGTCTTCCATACCAAAAATGAAAGAATCAGAATGTATATTTAAACCAAGTAAAATTTCAAAAACTGATTGCTTCTAATTTCATCAATTAGTTTAACCTTTCAATAGTAAAATATTTTTAATTTTCAAAAGATAATGTTTCTTGACGTCTTGGTGAGATGGGCATGGGAATGACTGTATTGTTTAGAATCTCAAGAATGCTTAAAAATGTTAGTGACCCTCATTTAGCACAAGATAATAAGTTCTGGTGTATAATAATCAGAAAACAACAGAACCATCCTAAAAAAAAAAACATTTTAAACCAAGGCTCTAACTGAAATCCAACTTTCAAATGTTCTTATTTCCTTCCATATTCAGGGGCAAAACCTGGGATGGGGAAAGGAAGGAGTTGCAGCACAGTGACTAGGCATTCCCATTTGGTTTCTTGAGCTTAAGGTCAGAATACAGTCTCCCCGCCAGACCATATCATTTAAATCAAGTCGCAATCCTCAGGGCAAGAGTGTATGTTCTATGCAAAACTCACTTATAATGTTACTCCAGAACGGCATCTCTAGACAGGGTACTGCTTACTTTGATTTATCTGTAGACTGGTAACGTTCTAAAAAGAAAAGTTTCCAGGCTGGTGACCTGGTGTGACCTGGCCGAAAAGCACCACTGGCATTATTTTCTTCACCTCCATCCTCACACAGCCACAGGGCTGAATTAAGGGGAGGGGGGAAGTGGCAATGCTGTGGGCAGTCCTACCAGATATCCCTAGCCTACTCATTTTATCTGAAATCAGTTTTATTGTAGCAAGCAAATGAATTACAAGAAAAGGCAACCAAATTACAACCATCACTGGTGCACATTGGACTCTGATGCGCACCAGACCAACTGAATCAAGAAACAATTGCTTGCATAATTTTTCCTCATCCCCCCTCCTCCAGGTAACCTCCCCCCCAAACCAGAACCAAAAAGAAAAGAAAGAGAAATCAAATAGTTACATATTGAAAATGAGGTCCCATACATATTGAAGAAACTACCTTAAAAAGGCAGATGGTTAACCAATTACTGATCAGACTTCTAGCTTTAAGAGAAAGCAATTGAATATATTTGTCCCATACTGAGATAAAACTCAATTTTCTTTGAAAAGAATTAACACTAACTAGAAATAGAGTGATCTCAATTGCTGGCCCAAAACTATGGAATTCCATGCCAGGAGAACTTCGGACAGTAACAGATACAAAGAAATTCAAAAGCGACTTAATAACTTGGCTATTCAAAAATGCCTTCTACTTGACTGAAACCCCCAGTTCCCCATGACTCAGATAACATAAATAATTCTTGAACAATCTCCCACCCCCTCGCTAACCTTTAATTTAGCTCTGTTTCTATGTTAGAAGTCTACCATTGTATTACTTCCATTTATATGAATGTCTATCAACTTTGTAACACTCATTTTATTTATGAATGTTTTACCCGTAAACCGTTATGAACTAGTGATTCTCACATGGAATGACAGTATATAAAATATTTAAATAAATAAATAAATAAGTAAAATAAATAAATATTCATATTTTCCATTTGCATTAAGACATTTAAACTGTTCCTTCAGGCCCAATAAGCCAGACCCTCTTTGTCACACCAAACAGAGAGCACAGCCTTTTCCCCCAGCAGCCACGCCTTCCTAAGAAAAAGCCAATTACCCGTATCAGTGATATCCAATGCCTCTGTACAATCAATATCGTTTCATTTTTCCCCATAGAACTTGAACTGGGCATGACCAAAAGTAATGACCCAAGTTTCCACTAGCAGAAGAGCATTTAGGAAACCCAGCAGATTGCAACACTCCTGCTCAAAACATCCTAATTGGAGGCAAATATAGCCACAATAGAAATGTATATTGTAATTCTCTCAAATTGACATTTCCAATCAACCCTGGAATCCTCGTAAAGGAGGACAGTACCTGTCGGCTTACCAACTGAAGTGGGAGCTCAGCATTCCATTTTCCCAACAATAAGTCTACCCAAAGCTGGTGCAAGGGTATTAGGTGCCCTAGTTGAAACTTCTGCCTTCTGCCCACCCCCTCCCCCGATCCAGGCTCCGGCTCAGGCCCCAACCTCATTCACTCAGACAGGCCCCCTCTCTTACACACACTAAGGTTCCTTGTCTTATTCACCCATGCACTTTTACACAGGCTCCCTCCCTCACCCTCTCTCTCCCTAACTCCACTGCTCTCTCATACACACACACAATCCCTCTCACTCACACATACATACAAATAGAGGCGCCGCTCACGGCCCACCAAGGGGGTTATTTTCTATCCGTATCGCACGTGAAAAGGGACGTTAAGCCACGTTATTGCCGCCAGTAGCACGCCCAATAGCACCACCTTTCACGGTGGCGCTATTGGGTGCGAAAGCTGGCAACGATAACACCGCGGTGGTGCGATCGCTGCTGACTTTCGCAGGCCCACCCCCGCCCTCTGTTATCGCCGGGATTCACCATTCTCTGTGAGAATGGAAACTCCAGGCCCAAGTCTCTTCTCTTCTCAGCCATAAGTGGGATGGGCTCCACTTGCAGCCCCACATGGCTGCTCTTTGCTGCCCCCTAATGGCTAGTGCCCTAGGTGACCGCCTAGTTTGCCTATTGGGATACTCTGACTGTGAGTCTACCACAGGTGCAACTTGGAGATCTAACAATGCCTTATATAGGCAGGATACACTAATCCTTCTCCGCTCCCTAATTTGAAAGAATTCTTCAATTTTTACCTTAAAGTCTTCCTTAAGATTATCACTGAACAGCAACTGCCAATAGTGTCATAACTGAACATACGCAAATCGCTGTCCCATAGTCATCCCAAATTGGGTTTCCATTTCTTGAAAAGAAATGAGGTGACCTTCAAGAGTCACCATTTGTGCCACATGGCATAACCCTCTCCGTGTCCAAGCAATAAAAGATTTGGACTGTGACCCAGGTAGAAAATCCCCATTACCTTGCAGGAGTAAAAAAAATAAACTCCCGATAACTAAGCTGAAGCCCTCCACAAAGAAATTGCCATACCCTCCTGAGAGAGAAAATAATCCAATGTGCTCTCAGATATACTGGTAGCAAAGAGTTATCAGCACGTAAAACAAAACAAAGTGCCAGCGGCGATGCCCATGCTGCCTCCCAAATTCTGGGAGTATAGAACAATGTATCAAAAAGCCAGTCTTTTAAGTGTTGCAGGATACAGGCTATATTGTATCTCTCAATATGAGGTACTCCCGCCTCCTTCTTTCCAACCACCCATAAAACGAGTAATAGCTATGTGAGCCCTCTTGCCCTGCCAGAGAAATTTAGAAAGCATAGTGTATCCCGTTAATATCCAGTTTTTGCAAATAAAAGGGCAAAGCCTGTAAAACATAACGCCATTGTGGCATAGCATCATTTTAAAAAGATTGATGTGGCCTGCCAGCAATAATGGAAGAGAATTCCACAGCAACAACTTGTCATTCATACCTTGCAGTAGAGGAAGAACATTTAGATCATATAATTGAGCCAGATCCATAGTAAGGACAATACCTAAATATATAAAGGACCCAGCCTCCGGTCGTAACGGGAAATTCAAACCCCCCACCCCCCCCCCAAAGATTTAACAGACTTAGAAAATGCTAAGGCTTCAGATTTTCCCATATTAAGCTTAAAACCAGAAAAAGTCCCATACTGAGAAATTTCAACAAGCAACCTAGCTAAGGAGTCTTGTAGCTTCAAAAGATGAACCAGTAGATCATCCACAAAGGCCACAATTTTAAACATCTGGTCTTTAATGGGAATTCCTACTATCCTATCATTAGCCTGTACTGATCTCAAAAGGGGCTCCAAAGCTAAAAGGAATAACAATGGGGATAGAGAACAGTCCTGACGTGTCCCTCTTTGAATAGTGAACTCCTCTGTTAATTGACCATTCACTAAAATTTGTGCCTTGGGATTAGAATATAACAAGTGCACTACATTGCAAAAAAAACCCCGAAATCCCAAATTGTTCCAACACAAAAAAAAGATATTCCCAGTCCACCATGTCAAACGCTTTCTCAGCATTGAAACTAACCAGGATGGAGGGAATAGCCACCTACATGCTCTGTGAGATGGATATCAACACCTTTCGAACATTAAAGGCGAACAAAATCCACCTGATGTTCTGTAAGCAGGGTGGGAAGCTGAATAGCTAAACGATTGGCAAATATTTTTGCCAACAGTTTAAGATTGTAATTAAGCAACGATATCAGCCAATAAGACTCCGGCAGGTAGCAAGTCCTTCCCCTTCTTTGGGAGAATTGTGATTAAGGCTCTATTGATGTCAAAAGGAAATCACTTAGCCTCTGTCAGCTGGGTGAATAAAGATTGTAAAGGTAGTGCAATAAAATTCCCCTCCAAAACCGTCCGGCCCTGGGGTCTTATAAAGACTAGCCTGGTCTATCTGCACCTGAATCAACGTAAAACGATCTGGCTTTAGGCGTGGGAGAAGCTGCAAATATTAACCTATCCCATCGCACCTATTTTTTCAATACAAGAATTCTCTTGTCCATAATCTTCCTTTGCAACCTCACACATCCAATTATATCCCCACAAAAGACGACTTTTACCATCTCCCAAAAAGGGCAGGCTCATTCATATGAATTTGATTGTGCTCATGAAATTCTTTCCATTTGCGCTGTAGAAACGTTTGAAAATGTTCATCCTCATACAGCTGGGCAGGAAACCTCCACCTCCCCAGCTCTTTCTTCTGAGATCCCCAATGAACATCAACCCAGATGATTGAGTGGTCAGAGATTTCAAGGGGGCCTATTACTGCCTGATTAATCTGAGAGAACAGGATGATGATGTCAACAAATAGTCAATCCTTGATTGAGAAGCATGAGCCCTAGAGACATGAGTGTAATCTCACTCAGTGGGGTACAAAACTCTCCATGCATCTAGAAGGTTTAAGTGATCACACAACTATGGAACCCTTTATGCTTCACCAATCGTTCCCCTGGTAGGCAGTGAGATTTGTCCAAAGTGGCCCTATTATATTGGAGGTCTCCCTCCAATATAATAGGGCCACCACCCAGATCTTGCACTTTTTGAATAACACCCTTAAAGAAGTCATGATCATACACATTAGGCACATAGATATTGTATAATATTATGGATTCCCCATTCAACTCTCCCCTAAGAATCAAAACCTGCCCCAGGATCTTTAATGAGATCATTAATTTAAAATGTCAGGGCCTTATGAATCAAAATAGCCACCCCAGCTTTATGAGAGCCAGATGAAGCCCAAAGAGTTTCCCCCACCCACTATCTGGCCAGCTTACCATGCTCTTTATCAGTCAATGCGTTTCTTGGATCATAGCAATATCTGACTTATGCTTTGGCAAAGCTTTCAAAATATTAGAATGCTTGATCAAGGAACCCAGACCTGCTATATTCCAGGAAGACACTCTAAGACCATCCTTAGGAATCCATCAACCAACCATGGGATAAGGAATAAGATTCAGAGACTGCAAAAATAATCTCTCCCTCCAGCCTGGGACGGACTCCTGTTACATGACGGGTGTTTTAGTGTGCCCTTGGGCCTCAGCCTGACCCCAGACGGATCCAGGACCAAACCGAGGGTTGACGGCGAGTTCCACCATGGCAGACGGTCTTACCCTCCGCCAGGCCGGCAAGCTCCCAAGGCCAACAACAGGAAGATGTTGGAATGTGAATGGTCCTCCGACCATTCCAAGCTCTTTCGGACCTGCCGCTTGGATTGGCATGGAGCAGCAGGCCTGGCCTGAGGTCGAGGGCAGACGGGCCTTGAAATGAAGACATAACACCAGGGTCAATGCAACGGCATCGCAAACGAAAACATGACACCGAGGCTGATGCGGACGGCATCAGAGACATGAACTGGCACAGGAAATGACACCAAGGTAGCTGAAGACATGACACCAAGGCTGATGCGAAGACATCACGGACCAACAGTCGAGGCGACGGCATCCCAGACCAGGGTCGATGCGACAACATCAGGAACAAGATGTTGACATGATACCAAGACTGATGCAACGGCATCCAGGACAATATGAGGAACTTGACAAAGTCCAGACGAGACGAGAAGCTGGGCGGAAGGACATTGACGCTGTCTCTCAGGGCACCCTACACAGTCCACCCGCGGGACTGGTCGCGGACCACCCTGTCCACTGCGCGCCCTACACAGCCCGAGGAGGCTGGTCACGGACTACGCTGAGAACAGGACAAACACAAGGAAGAATCCAGCCGAGGCAGAACTTCGATGACTGAGGCATAAGTCATCCAGAGCTCCGCAAAGGCTAGCAGGACATGATGGCTCAGGAGCACAGGACACCAGTCCACCTGTAGGCTACTCCACGCTCGGGAAAGATGTCATCCGAGAGAGCACAGCCTGACAGGTACCAAGAAGGGCAGGACACCAAGGAACTTGGGACATCAGGAAACAGAAGATCAAGATGAGACACCAGGACACCTGGACGGGGACCTCAGGCACGAACATGACTTGACATGACGAGACGAAATGAAGAGGAGCTCCACGAAGAAGACCTGATAGAGCTCTGGCAAGCAGAAGCCTCCAGAGTGATGTAACTCTGATGCAAGGCGAAGACTGAAGTGACGGAGCAGCCCTTTATAGGGCTGGAGCAGGAAGTCCACTCCCTAGGTGGGGCCAGCACACTTCCTGTGTCTGGCCCTTTAAATCCTGTAGAGAGGCGTGCGCCGGCGCCTAGGAGGAGCAGGAAGCGGACTGTGCAGGATCGTGGGCAGCGGCCTGCACAGCGTCGATGTCAGGAGGAAGCAGGCTGGCCTGAGAAGCAGGCCCGATGACGGCAGCAGCTCCAACCGCTGCAGGAGGCCCCGGGGGCGGCTCCAGCCGTTACTCGAGCCTGGGGCTTGTGACCTCCGTGCCGCGAAGATGATATGGCGTCGGCAGCGGCTCCCAGCCGCAGAGAAGGCAGGAAAGTCCGCGGCTCCAGCTGCAGTGAAGGGTGGAACCAGGGGCGGCCTCCAGGCCGCATAAGGAATCCAGTCCGCGGCTCCAGCCGCACCAAAGGCCCGACATTCAGCGGCACCAGCCACATCAGGCAGAGGAAAAACAACCACGAGGTGAGTGCCTGCTCACGGGGGGGGGACCTGCGGGCAGCGATTCATAACAACTCCATTTCTAACAAGAGAAAGAACACCTAGCCAAATATCCAAGATACAAACATCTAACAGCAGGGACCCAAGAATTATCTTTGCTGTTTCAGTCCTTAATCTCCCACTACCCAATTCCCCCCACCCCACCAACCCCCCCCCCCCCATCCCCTCCCCTAGGAGCCCCAACCAAACCCCATCTCCAACGAGAGGAAATCACACAGTGAATGACATAGGGTCCACCCACCTGCCAGAAACATCACTGCTAAAGAGGTAAGAAAGGATTCATCAAATATCAAACATTTTCCTTGGCTAATATTTAAGAACATTTAGACTCTCCCCCTAAAAACACTAGGAAGGTGTCCAAAAACTAAACATTGACCAAAGACCTAAGCATATATAGAAATAGTCCAGGCGGTCTGGAAACAAACATTTTGAAAACTACTGTTCTTCAGGCCCAAAGACCTGTTTCTCCAGCTGGTCCATCCTCAATGATCATGACCAGGGTCAGAAGAACCTCTCCCAGCAGCCCCATTCAAAGAGTCTAAAAAAAGTTGAACCTCAGCCGGTGTAGCATAGAAAGTAGTTTTCCCTCTATGAGTCACTTTTAAATTGGTCGGGTACTTCAAGGCAAAGTGGACCTCTCTTTCATATAGCAAAGTGCACAAAAAAAAAAGCTCTACAATGGCCTAGCAGTTTCTCTGAATAATCCTGAAAGATTAGGATTTTGCGATCACCAATTTTTGGCTGAGATTCCCATCGCATTGCCTGCAAAACCATCATCTTGAGAATAAAGTTCAAAAACCTGGCAATGCCAACTCGAGGTCGCCCCTGATTGTCCAGGTGCGGGCCTAGGCGGTGAGCCCTCTCAATCACACTGGTCCCAGGGAGGGGTACAAGGAAAGCTCACATAGCAGCCAGGATTCCAAAAAGCCCCGCAGCTCTGCATCAGTTATGGAATCCGGTATTCCCACCAACCTAAAGTTATTTCTGCGGGATCTATTTTCAAGATCCTCAGTTTTATCTTCCAGCCGCGCTACTGCAGCCTGCAGCTCTCTGACCGTTGCAGCCTCCTCGTGTGCAGAATCCTTCATATCCAAAACTTGTGTGTTCCCCAGTGCTCACCCGCCAAGTTACTGCTTCCACCGAAGCCACTATTTCATCGAATCTCTTAAAAGATGGCTCAAATTTTGTATCCAAAGTTTTTGCTACTGCTGCAGTCACTGCATCAATCAGATCAGTATTATATATGGCATCGCACACAGAGTGCTCCTCTTCCCGATCCACCATTATAGGATCTTGCTCTTCTCTTTATCCTTGTGGGTGGATTTTGTGGTCATTCCAGCCTCCAAACAGCCCAAAAAGATGAAAAATAGCCAACAGAGCTGCAAAAATGATCAAAAGAGTGTCGGCCGAGGTCAGATGGTGTTGATTCAGGATGGGTCGTGAGTAGGCCCCAAGAGCAGAGCTGAAACGTGTCCTGCTCTTACCACGGCATCACGCAATCTCGGCTTACTCATTTTAATGCAGGCTCCAATTAGTATTTTGGCATCATGTATATACTGAGCTTTATTCCTAATGAGAGTAATTTTCAAAAGCACTTCTACAGGTAAAACAGTGTTTTACCTGTGAAAATGAGGTTTTACAAAATTTCTCACCTATGTGAGTAAATTTAGGTTCATACTACCTGTTTGTGCTTTAATTTCTCTGGACTGAGTGGAAACATTCCTAGGGCTAGAGCTGTGGAAGTGTTTGGACTTATGTGCATATGTCTAAAAATTCAAACGTAGGTGCATACATTTTACCAAAAGGTTACTCACACACAATTAGCAGATCTAATTATGTGAGGGTAAATTTGGTGAGATAACTTTGAAACTGGGCACATACGTGTAAGTCTGCTTTGAATATTAGTTTAACTTGGCTACATATTTGTCGGCTAACATATGTGTGATGCTACCAAATGACCCCCATAATGGTCAACCGTTTTTGTCTGCAGACCCAAACTTTCTTATTACTTATTAGGAGTGGGAAACTTAGTAACACAGTAAATGACTGCAGAAAAAGACCATGCAGCCCATCCATACTGTTCATTTATTCTGTCCGCACTGCGGAGGATACGTCCCAGCTGCCAGATACAGAGGGGCCGATGCTGTAAAATGAGCGCTAGCATTGAGTTCCTATCATCTTAACATGCCTTATGCTATAAGGGGATTAGCGTGTCCAAAACACGTGTCCAATCCCCCACAAAACTAATAGCGCTCATCATATGCAAATGTATGTTGATGAGGCTATTAGCTATTCTCCCCAGATCAAAAAAAAAAAAAAGTGCACCGACCCACACATTTTTATGCTCAGAAATTAACGCCTGCCTAGAGCAGGCGTTAATTATTGAGCAGCCCAAAAAAAGTGTACACTAAAGTAGAAAATACTGCTTTTATCATGATAAAAGCCCATGGCTGGGCACAGGTTAGGAAAACGGACGCTCGTAAAATTGAGCATCTGTTTTCTTAACCCGCTGACAGCCACCTCTCCTGGGCACCCGCTGCCAAGGAGGTGCTAGGGGTGCACATTTGTCCCTAGCACCTCATTGGCAGCATGTCCCCTCATTTAAATACTTAATTGCGGGCCCAGGAGAGGTGCTGGGTATGCGTTAGGAAAGTGGGCACTCACCACTGAGTGCCCATTTTCCACTCTGATTTACTGTATCTGCCCCTATAATACTAATTCTTTGTGACAGTTTTCAGAAATGTTTTATTTAGAAATATACTGTTATACCAGGTTTTTTTTGTTCTGCATCTAATCCTCCCTTTTCTTTTGGCAATTGGCAATGTATTGGTTATTTGATTTTCAAGGCATCAGTATAGCAGTTGGTTGCTGATGACAGGTGAAATTCTATCCTTCATTCTTCTGCATGTTGCCACTGGGTTTTGATTTCAGCATTGGCCTCCTTTCATAGGCTGCCTGGAGCCTCCTCCCCAGCGTCCGAAATGGAAGTCGAGGTCAGTGACCCCCAGGCAAAACTACAACTCCCCGAAGCCTTCACTTGGCCGGCGTTCAAGAGCTCTACCCATCCCTTCCAGGAGCTCTAGTGCTTCTCCCTCCCACACTGGCTGCTGACAGAGGAAGAAAAAACCCTTTTTGACAGGGCTGCAACGTGGAACAGCCAACAAACCTGAACTTTTACTATTGATCCTGTATTCCTGCATTCTCTGGGAAAGCCAAACCACGTACAGAGGTAAAACCTCCCTAGGGAAGAGAATGCTCCCAGAATTTCTAATAAAGAGTGAGTTTGATGCAGCAGAATTTCCCATCCATAAGCAATGACAGATCACAGAGTCAGTGCTCCTAGCTTCAGATTCAGGAAACTCTGGCCTCACAATTTGCACGTCTTCCAAAAGTAATATATAAAGTGGTTAAAATAAAAGGCAAACCCCCCCCCCCCATAATAGTGATAATAACGGTAAAATAAAATTACAGAGTATAGAAAAGACAATAACAAGGACAATTGCTGGGTTCTGATGGTAGCCATCCCCTGTGGCCCGAGTACAGATTCTTCTTACATTAGCACAGACTGTAAGAATCCTCCTCCCCCACCCCCACCTCATATTAACACAGGCTGTAAGGGCTCTGGGTCCCCAGCACCCATTGTGGGAGCCCTCCCTTACAGATTCAGATAACTTTATTGGCAAGTCAATTGTATATGTATTGCCCTAGTAATATTCAATTCAATGAATTTATAGAGTGATTAAAATTACAAAATAATAAGTCAAGTAAATTTACAGGTTATAGAAAGTACAGTATTATGGGCATGTCTCAAGTTTTGGTGCTGGTCCATATTGTCCTTGGTTTAATTTCATTTCTGGCCTGGTGGCAGGATGCCACATGTTATGCTGCTGTAGCTGTTGTTTCTTCTTTTCCCCCTAGGATTATATAAAAATTTGCTTGCTCTTTCTTTTGTAGGAAATGTTTTATTTTCTGTTTTCTTGGGAAATATGTATCTCTGATATCTTTTTTTTTTTTTTGTATAGCACAAGAGGAAATGCATTTCTGTTTCTATGGACTCTGTTCTTAAACGTTCATGCCTCAATAAATTGGTTAGTCTATAAGGTTCCACCCACCTCTTATCATTTTTTCTACACCAGACTGAATATTTCTACAGTGTTGCATTGCATACAGACAGGGCCGGTACAAGGGGATTGGGCGCCCTAGGCAATTTCAGCCTTGCGCCGCCACACGTCCACCCTGGTCGCAGCCCCGACTCCTCCCCCCTCCCAACCCCCCCCCCCAAAAGAAAACTCACCTGGTGGTCCAGTGGGGGCCCGGGAGCGATCTGCCACTCCCGGGACCTTGGCTGCCACTAATCAAAATGACGCCGGTGACCTTCAGTCCCTACCATGTGACAGGGACTACTGGTGCCATTGGTTGGCCCCTGTCACATGGTAGGGGCTAAAGGGCACCAGCGCCATTTTGATTAGTGGCAGCCGAGGGCTTGGGAGCAGCAGATCACTCCCGGGCCCTCCGCTGGACCACCAGGGGGGCATCAGGAGGGTGCCACGGGGGGGAGGCAGGGCGCTGCGGTAGGCGGCAGAATTTTGAAAGGGCACAGCGCCCCCTGCCACTCGGTGCCCTAGGCACAGGCCTAGCTCGCCTAGTGGATCCTCTGGCCCTGCATACAGAGTCTGGCTTCTTGAAGTTTCCAGTTTAGTTTTTGTTTGCATCTTTCTATTTCTAGTCTGTGATCACTTATTCTGTATTTGGTGAAGGTCTGTCAATTTTTTGCATTTTTGACCGAGGTGAGGTATTCTGCTAGTGTGTATTTTCTGTGTAGGGATCTATAGCAATCTAGTTTGTTCTGTTTTCCATTTTGCATCTCCCAATATTAGATGTTATTGGTGTTCTAGGGCAGTGATTTTCAACCAGTGTGCCGCGACACATGGTCGGGTGTGCCGCGGGGAAAGTTCCCCAAACTATAGTGCCCCCTGTGCAGGGCCGGCGGAAGCACTAGGCGAACTAGGCGGTCGCCTAGGCTAGGGCGCCAGCTTCCCGGGGGCGGCACTGCCCCGGTAAAATTAAGAGAGCCGCGCTTTCAAGCATGTGAGTCCTTTGCTGTCAGCCCGGGCGGAACGCGGCAGGACAGCTGGAGTCAGCGGCACCGGGCGTGCTCTCTTCTTCCCGCCCCCCCCCCCCCCCCCGCGGTCCGGAAGAGGAAGTGGAGAGCATCGGGTGCCTGCGCGGGAAGAAGAGACCACGCTAGTGTGGTCTCTTCTTCCGCGCAGGCACCCGATGCTCTCCACTTCCTCTTCCGGGGGGGGAGGAGAAGAGAGCACGCCGGGCACGACTGGAGTCAGCCGGGTGCCTGCGCGGGAGTCATCGGGTGCCTGCGCGGGAGTCTTCCCGCGCAGGCACCCGATGCTCTCCACTTCCTCTTCCGGGCCGCGGGAAGAAGAGAGCACGCCGGTGCCTGCGCGGGAAGAAGAGGCCACGCTAGTGTCCGACGGGAAGAAGACTGCAGCGCGGCTCGGAGGAAAATGGAGTTTCAACCGCGGCCGATGGGACTCCGCCTCCGCGAGGGCTGAAAATGAAGAGGTTAGCGTTGGGAGGAGGCTGCTGCTGCTGCTAGTTCCCGGGGTGGGGGAGAGAGATAGTGAATGAACGAGCAAGCATGTGTGTTTGAGATCCTGTGTGTGTGAGTGAGAGATTGCATGTATGTGAATGATTGAGAGCCTGTGTATGTGAAAGAGAGTATGTCTGTGATTGAGAGCCTGCCTGTGAGAGAGAGAGCATGAATGTAAGTTTACCATTGGGAACCTGTATGTGTAAGTTTGTGTGAAAGAGTATGTGTGTATGATTGAGATCCTTTGTGTGTGAGAGAAATCATGTGTATGTATGATTAAGAGCCTGTGTGTATAAGTAAGAGAGAGATCATGTGTGTCTGTGTCTGATTGACAGCTGGTTTAGGTGATGGAGCATGTGAGAATGTGATTGAGAGCCTGTGTGTAAATGAGAGAAAGAGAGGACATGTTTGTAAGCATGTGAATGAGAGTCTGTGTGTGAGAGAAAAAGACAGCATGTATTTATGTGATTGAAAGCCTGTGTGTGTGTGTGTGTAAGCGTGAAAAGATAGATAGCATGTGTGTAAATGTGTAATTAAGAGCCTATATGAGAGAGAAAAAACATGTATATATGTGAGTACTGAGAGCATGTGTGTATAGGTGTGTCATTGAGAGCCAGTGTGAGAGAGAGCGCTGGTATGTGACTGAGAGAGGAGAAAGTTCCAAGCAAACCACCCCACCTCCTGCTAATTCAGAACAATCTCAGGACACCTGGATATCAAATGTTCCCAGGTATGCAGAGCAAAAAAATTTTTGTATCCTTATTATTTTTCATTACTGGGTCTTTGTGTCTGCTATTTTTAAATATTTTGTTGGTATCTGGAAATGTTTTATATGAGTTTTTAATTATTGGATATTCCACTCATCAGCTGTTTCGAAATATGTTCTTTTTGTTAGTACAGTTTTACTGCTGATGATTTTATATTTCTTGATTTGTTTTATAAGGATGGGTGATGTTTCTTTTTTCCTTTGTTACACTGCATACAGAGACTCTGGCTTGTTGCAGTTTCCAATTCAGTTTTTTCTGCATGCTTCTTGTTATGCGTTTTGGTCTCTTTATTCTATGTTAGGTGAGGGACAGCACGTGATTCAGGTGAGGTTTTCTGCTGGCGTGTTGTTTCTGTGTAGGACTCTATAGCAGCCTGACTTGGTCCGTTTTCCTAATAGGAGATGTATTGGTGTCTTAAGGCCTGGTGTAATATTTTCAGAGACTTATTGTACTTTAAAAGTGTGATCTTACATAAAATGCACACATTTACTTGTATTTAGTTTTAAACATATTGTATGTGTTACGCTTGGGCTAAGTTCAGGGGTAGTGAACACCACCCAAAAGGGTGGCTCCAGGTGGAAAGAGACAGGGATGGATGGAAACCGTGTCTGGGGCCCGGCTGGGTCAGGGCAGACAGCAAGTAGCAGGGTCTGGGTCCAGGCTGGGTCAGGGCAGGAGGCAGAGCAGTGTCTAGGTTCAGGCTGGGTCAGGGCAGGCGGCAGATAGCAGTGTCTAGGTTCAGGCTGGATCAGGGCAGGCGGCAGATAGCAGTGTCTAGGTTCAGGCTGGGTCAGGGCAGGAGGCAGAGCAAGGCAGGTCAGAAGGCCCGTAGGCCACACACACACAGAAGGCCCGTAGGCCAGACACCGCAAGCGGGGCAAGGCAGGTCAGAAGGCCCGTAGGCCACACACCGTAAGCGGGGCAAGGCAGGTCAGAAGGCCCGTAGGCCACACACACACAGAAGGCCCGTAGGCCACACACCGTAAGCGGGGCAAGGCAGGTCAGAAGGCCCGTAGGCCACACACACACACAGAAGGCCCGTAGGCCACACACCGTAAGCGGGGCAAGGCAGGTCAGAAGGCCCGTAGGCCACACACACACAGAAGGCCTGTAGGCCAGACACCGCAAGCGGGGCAAGGCAGGTCAGAGCAGAAGGTCCGAAGACCATACACAGCACAAGGTAGAAGGCCTGAAGGCCGCGCAAGGCAAGGCAAGACAAGACAAGGTAGAAGGCCCGAAGGCCGCGCAAGGCAAGACAGAAGGCCCGAAGGCCATGAAAGGCAAGGCAAGACAGAAGGCCCGAAGGCCACGCAAGGCAAGACAAGACAAGGTAGAAGGCCCGAAGGCCGCGCAAGGCAAGGCAAGGCAAGACAGAAGGCCCGAAGGCCACGCAAGGCAAGGCAAGACAAGACAAGGTAGAAGGCCCGAAGGCCGCGCAAGGCAAGGCAAGGCAAGACAGAAGGCCCGAAGGCCACGCAAGGCAAGGCAAGGCAAGACAGAAGGCCCGAAGGCCGCGCAAGGCAAGGCAAGGCAAGACAGAAGGCCCGAAGGCCACGCAAGGCAAGGTAAGGCAAGACAGAAGGCCCGAAGGCCATTCAAGGCAAGGCAAGACAAGGTAGAAGGCCCGAAGGCCACGCAAGGCAAGGCAAAGCAAGGTCAAAGGACCACACGCACAGCAAGCAAGGAAGGCTAGAGCAGGGAGCCCAGGCGAGCTCGATGCCAAAGCCCTGAGGGAACTGTCAGGCAGGGCTATAAGGGAAAGCCCAGAACATAGAGAGGAGAAGGGAGATAGACTGGGCCTGTCAGGAGAGCCAGCTCTAGAGGGACCCCTGGTGGTGAGGCGGTTGCACAGCAGCCATAGCCGTAACAGTATGGCTCTCATGGAATTACATTTTAAAATATGTGGCGTTTATGGCTCTCTCAGCCAAAAAGGTTCCTGACCCCTGGTATAGAGCTTAGCCACTACTGCTGCTTCTGGTGTGTACTACAGCCTGCATGGAAGAAGAGTAAGAGAGCTGCTGGAGGGGGTAAGTAAAGATGGCTTTTTAAGTTCATTTTTCTTGATTGACTGCCATTTTAATTATTTAATATTATGTGATGTGTCTGCTTTTTTTGTTTGAGCAACAAGTATAGCTTTGGTTTATGTTTATTTTATATATTTTTATTTATTTATTTATAAAAGAGTTTCTATACCGTCGATAAGACAAATCATCTCAATGGTTTACATGGCATAAAAATGTCAAATAAGTGTTCTGTTATAAATACAGACTTCGTTATTTTCATTAATGCACAATGTAAGTTAATTGTGTGTGGAGGCGGGGGGGGGGGGGGGCGGCATAGCTGACGTTTCGCCTAGGGCGCCTAATACCCTTGCACTGGCCCTGCCCCTGTGTTTTGTTCCCCTACGATGCGCAGTCACGCTTCCTACAGTGTAGGAGCCGTGTACAATAACACATGCGCGAGCTTTGAACGCTCGCGCGACTTAATGACATCACCGAGCTGGTACTTGTACTCTGGCCTCATGACCATAGTATTTCTCATTGTACCCCTTTATATTGCAGTATATGCTTGGCAGAGGTCCTTTAAGTGTGGCAGATAATGTAATACTCTTCTATTTTAGTGTGTGGCTGCGCACACTATCTCAGCAGTGATGGAGAAGTATTTGAGAATGGAAAAGGCAAATGCCGAACAGGACCCTGGACACAATTCTGACCTAGATGAAGGCCCTAGTATGAGAGGTCGACAAAAGAAAAAAGACAAGACGGTGAGCTCAAGGCAATACAGTGAAAGCTATCTTTCATTTGGATTTACTTTCACTGGGGATGTGACAGCACCAACACCACTGTGCTTGGTGTGTGGTGAGAAGCTATCCAATAGCGCCATGGTGCCAAGCAAGCTTAAACGCCATCTCCAAACGAAACACTCTTCCGTTCAAAACAAGCCGATGGAGTATTTTGTACGCTTACGTACAAACAATGAGAAAGAAGCAACTTTTTTGAGAAAAAGCACACAGGTAAATGAGAGAGCCCTCAAAGCTAGCTACCTTGTTGCTGAACTCATAGCTAAATCAAAAAAGTCTCACACTGTGGCAGAAACATTAATACTACCAGCTTGTAAAGCTATTGTAAATGAGATGCTTGGCCCTGACGCAGCCAAAGAGATAGCTAAAGTGCCTCTCTCTGATAACACAATTTCCAGACGGATTGATGACATGTCTGCTGACATTGAAACAGTTGTTTTGGAAAAGGTGCGCATCAGTAAGAAATTTGCCTTGCAACTTGATGAGTCGACGGATATCAGTGGACATTGTCAGCTGTTGGCCAATGTGCGTTTTGTGGATGGAGAAGCCATTAGAGAAAACTTCCTATTTTGCAAGGCACTGCCAGAAAAATCAACAGGAGAGGTAATATTCCAGGTCACATCGGAATATCTTGATAAAAGTGGGCTTACATGGGAAAACTGCACAGGTGTCTGCACTGATGGAGCCGCAGCCATGGTCGGGCGCATCAAAGGCTTTGTAAGTAGGGTTAAAGAAAGAAACCCAGATGTTCTTGTTACCCACTGTTTCTTGCACCGTGAGGCCCTCGTTGCAAAGACCTTATCAGCAGATCTAGTTCCTGTGTTGGATGATGTTGTGCGCATAGTGAACTTTGTGAAGATGCGACCTTTGCGATGTCGCTTATTTGCGTCTTTGTGTACAGAAATGGAAGCGGAACATAAAATCTTATTGCTCCACACGGAGGTCCGGTGGCTGTCACGCGGCAAAGTGCTGGCCCGTGTGTATGAGTTGCGAGAGGAACTTAAAATATTTCTGACAAACGAGAGGTCCGATTTTTCAAAGCTGCTTGCAAGTGATGAGTGGTGTACAAAGCTGGCATACCTGGCTGATATATTTCAATATCTGAATGAACTGAACACACGGATGCAAGGCCGAAATGAAAACCTGCTTACAAGCACTGATAAAATGAACGGATTCCGTTTAAAGGTGCAGCTCTGGCAACAACATGTTCAGGGTGGCAACCTTCAGATGTTCCCGCTCACCGAGAAACTGCATGATGGCAACACTGCTGCAATGTGCGAGGTGATTGGCAGACATTTGAAAACTCTTGAGGAGAAATTGTCGTTTTATTTCTCTTCAGCCTTCACAGAATGCCTTGACTGGGTTAGGGACCCATACAGTTCATTATCCGTTGCTGGAAAGGACATGACTTTAAAGGAGCAAGAGGAACTCATTGAACTGAAGCAAGATCGCGGTTTAAAGCTAAACTTTGCTGATCTTCCTTTAGACAGTTTTTGGTTATCTGTTGCCAAGGAGTTCCCCATTCTGGCCAACAAAGCTATTTTGACATTGCTCCCATTTTCAACCACATATCTATGTGAGCTGGGCTTCTCAAGCTTGACTGCCATAAAAACTAAAAACAGGGAGAGACTGAGAACTGTTGAGGAAGAGCTTCGTGTGTGTCTTTCCACCATTCCTGCCAGGATATCCCTTTTGTGTTCATCGAAACAGGCCCAGGTTTCACACTGAATGAGTATAGATACATTTAGAATCTATATTTTTAAACATATGTATAATATGTACTGTTTTAGTGTCATTTTGTGCCATTTTGGTTGGTGGTGTGCCCCGGGATTTTTTAAGTGTAAAAAGTGTGCCGCGGCTCAAAAAAGGTTGAAAATCACTGTTCTAGGGGACGTTACAATATTTGCATTGCTGCCTTTTCATGGGCAGGTTGTAGTTGTTTGTGTTCCAGGTATTAGTTCTTGTTTGGTAGGGCAGGTTTGCTACATAAGTGCTGAGTGTTTTTTTTTCCAGGATTTTGTATTATTTCTAGGGACCTTCATTTTCAGATTTTATTTTATGTTTTTTGGGAATTTCAATGTTACAACAAAAAAAAATGGAATAACAACTGTGATGTAATAAACAGGAGAAAAATTGGTAGAAAAGTCATTTTTCTTCAGATTTTTTTGTTATAACATTGAAATTCCCAGGAAAAATAAAATAAACACTGAAAACAAAGGTCCCTAGATATTTCACAGAGTGCCTGGTAGTAGAGGGAGTTTTGGTTGCTGTTATTGAGATGATACAAATTTTGAATATTCTTTTTTGCATGGTGAAAAATAAGGGGAAGCATCCTAATTCTGCTCTGCATCCATTATTAGAGGTCTTTCTACGGACAAGGAGTGTCTGTTTGCAGAACTGGAGCTGTAGGATTTATCTTGGTGTTCTGGCCCATGCTGGATAGTTTGGGTTAATGATAGGCTCCACACTTCACTCCCATGTAAGAGGATTGGTTGAATGATGTTAACAAATAATTTTAATAGTGATTTTTTTTAAGGGGTGAGGGAGTGCAGTATTTTTCCAGAGGTTTCTTTGTTAGGGCTTTTACTTGTAGTGTCTCTATAGCTAATTTAAAGGTCCCATATTCACTTAGCCTCAAGCAAAGGAATGTAATCTAGAATATGTTGAACTTGTTTATTTAGGAAGAATTTGAATTTGTTCTGGAGATTTGTTGACATTTTCGGAAAAATCATAATTTTTTTTTCCAGGTTTACTTGTAGGGCTCATAATTTGTGGTTTCTATCAGGTTTAGCTCTCTTCGGGTAGGGGATCAAATGACCAGATTATCTGCATATAGCAGGCATTTGATCTCTAAATCATGTAATTACATTAGCACAGACTATGGGAGCCTCTCTTCCTTAAATTAGTACAAATTGTAGAAATCCTCCCTTCCTACATTAGTACCCACTGTGGGAGCCCCTCCCTTTCATTAGCACAGATTATTTGAGCACTTTCCCTTATGCTAGCACAAGACTGTAGGAAGTCCCCTTTTTTACTTTAGCAAAGATTGTAGGGGCCCCTTTGATCCAGCAAAGACTCTGGGTGCCTCCTCCTTTACATTAGCACAAACGGTGGGATCCCCCCTTCTTGTATTAATTCAATATAATGGCCTTTGTGACCCCCCAACACAGATTGTGGGAGCCCTCTCCCTTACATGAGTTCACATTATAGGAGTCCCTATGGGATCGCTCTCGTTCTCCGACTTCAGTTTTATTCTAAGCGTCCGGGTCCATTCGGCATTTGAATAGCACAAAGGAACCGCCTTTCTTCTATTGGTCCGCAGGGTTCCCAGAAGGCGGGAATTGTAATCAGTCCTGGTGAAGCGCGTGCTGTTATAGGCCGAGAAAGTGGTGGGCGGAGCCGCACGGTTATCTTAAATAGTGGAGCTGGGCGGTTGAGTGCTCAAAGCTTGATCGGGCTCGGAGGGAGGAGGAGCTGTTGCTGTTGTCGCTGCGCTCTCTTAGCCCGCAGGAGCCTCGCAGCCGGCTCCGCTCCCGGTCGCCATGGAGAGCGCCGTGGACGCCCAGAGCCTCATCTCCCTGTCCCTACGCAAGATCCAGAACTCGCGGGCACAGCGCGGCGGCCTCCGGCTACACAAGAACCTGCTCGTCTCCTTCGTGCTGCGCAACGCCCGGCAGCTGTACTTGAGCGAGCGCTATGCTGAGCTGTGCCGCCGCCAGCCCTGCCCGGAACCCTGTCCGGAGCCCGAGCCCGATCCTCCCGCCGTTTGCTGCCCGCAGAGCCAGACCACCGTCCTGGACCTGGACACGCACGTGGTGACCACGGTAGAGAGCGGCCTCCTGCAGCAGGACTGCCCGTGCCGGGGCGCCCCGACGCCGGTCGCCAAGCGCAAAGAGCCGCCGCAGCACGACGAGGGCACCCCCCGCAAGCGGCCGCGCTTTGACGAGCCCGGTCCCGATCAGCCCGATGCCTCCAACATCTGCAACCTCATCTCCATCTTCGGCTCCGGCTTCTCGGGGCTCGTGAGTCGGCAGGCGGATGCCGAGCAGCTCTGCGGCAAGCAGGCGCTGGCCAGCCTGGGAGCCTGGACGCGGGCCATCGTGGCCTTCTAGGACCGAGAGCTCCGGCTCCGAGAGCGCCTTTTTCTTCTCCCACGTGCGCCGAGGGACTTGACCAGGGGACGTATCGGGACCACCTGCACCCGGACCGGACTCCCTACGCTCCTTCCCTGTGAACTGGCCGGAGGCAGGAGCAAGGACCGCACGGGTAGCCGCGTGCGCTGGGACTCTCTGCCGGTACCGGCGGCCTGCCAGACTGTCTTTGAACCGCTCCAAATGCCGCTTGTTCTGGTTCAGCCTTCAGATGAATTTCATAAAACCAGCATCGTTGGTCTTGTGAGAAATGTGTCCTGTAGTTACTTTTTTTTATTTGGTATTTAATAAACCTTTTGTTGTAAAAAGGTGGTTTTGCAGCCCTGCCATGCCAACCTTCCCAGTATAAGCACTATGTGTATTAAGGACGTTGCCAAACTCTTCTCCCCTTTTTGTGTTTGTATCCCTGTATTTTTGTGCATATTGAATTGTATACCACCGGGTAAACTGTTCAGATTTATTTGTTTAAATTTATAATCTTAATAAAAAGTGAAAAGTAGACTGGTTCTTTGTGACTTGTGAAAGGTAAGGAGAGAGCTGGGTGCTCAGTTTAAAACTGGTATTTCTGGCATCCCCATCTCAGCCCAGCAGCTGTAAGTGCCAGCCGAGACCTACTTCTGTCCAGCGTTCCCAGCAGAGATGGGCAGTGCCCAACGCCTCTTTCCCCAGTCTGGTGACTCCTAAGGGCGCGCCGGACAGAGGAGCGAAGGTCCCGGGCCCTAGCGGGGATCGGAAATCCGAGTACGGGGTAGCTCTGTCTGATCCTACCCGAGGCTGGAGCCCTTTGGCTTTCTTCTGGCCAAGGCTAGCACACTGACACGGGGACATCGATGCATGCAGCACCAAGTTTGAAACTTGTAATCAGGAGGTGGGCGAATAGAGGAGCCCTTAACGGAAACAGCGAAAAATGAGGGAATATTCTATAGCTAAGGTTGAAGCCCCGATCATCGGTGCTGCTGGTCGGAAGTTTGGAACCTGGGCAAATTAACCGTGCGTCTGTCAGTACATTCATAAAACTGGTTACATTAGCCTTGTTAATCCAGCGATGCAAAAGCTGCCGCTGAGCACGAAGTGATAAAGTGCACGATCCAGCTGGCGTGGCAGGAGATAGGCTAGGCTTTCTACATGTACTTCCGAACTTCTCTTTTTTAGTTCAGTTTGTTATCACTGCTCTGTGCCACTTGGTGGTGTATTTTTTTGTAACCAAATGACGATAATAAGAAAGCTGCCTGATCACCTGCAGCAGGTTCACATCCCCTGCTAGCACTGCTCCTTTCTTGTTTGTAGCAGAGTTCGCGCTGTCTGACATTGCTGGACCAGCTCGGCACTAAAGCTTGCATATTTTCAAACTTTAAAACATTGTTTAAATTCAGTTTCTTTTGTTTTTGCGGAAATTAGCTTTTTTTTCTTCGCTTTTTTTCTGAGCGCTGGACCGAGGAAAAGCTATGTATTTTCAGCCCTTAGTCCATTTTAACCTTCAAAGGGCCTCGGCGTCCGGAATGTTTTAATGTATTTTACGCAGAAGCTGGAGACATTTGCGATTAGCGCAACATTATTTCCAATATTTTCATTTTTTCTTTTCAAGCGGAAATGTGCCAGTCTTGCAGTAATTCTTCTTGCTGATTCTATTTTTTGTACGTTCATGAAATAATTAAAAGGAAGCTTAACCGGTCTGAAGCCAGTTGTCAGAGCTCCTCCTGCAGTCCTTCTGCGAAACTGCAGCCGATCGCTGCCCTTGCTCTTTCCATGTGTGGCTGGGCACCGGCAGTCCTGCCAGCTCGCAGATCTGCTGGCAGTGCTTCTGTTTGGCAGGACTAAAGCGCTTATCTGAAAAAAATTGCCCATCGAGGGCAATTCACAGAGATCATGAATCTAATACGGGAGATTAAGTAGCAATTCCATTGTGAAAAACCAAAGTGACAGAGGTCTGGGACCAGGGGTAGAATAAACGAACATGTTACCTACACTCTTGCAAATGATGGAGGTGAAATGTTCTAGGGGCATCCGGAATGATGGTGAAAAGTAAAATCACTATTTTGTTTTATACACAATGAAAATAGAAAGCAGTAACCCAGGTGACTGGCTTTTCAGCCATCATTTAACGTTGATGGTGTTGTGAATGCTGCTGCCGCCGCGGACACTGTTAAAAAAAAAAAAAGAACCAGAAGTTCACCAGTTTGTTTTATTCTTCTGCAGAAACTGACTGATTTAACGATAGAATTTGCCCCTTCTTTGATTGCATAGAGTAGATTAAAACGTAAAATGCACACAGAGCGGGAGCTTTTGAAATGTCTACCATTACAACGGTGCAGTCCAAAATTGTTGCTCCTTTCCAGTAAGAAAACCATATGCTGTTTTCATTCCAAAGCTTATTCTAGTCCACTACAAAGGGGCCATCCCAGCACTTTACAAATCTGTGCATACTTTACTGGAAGGGAGGAAGACGGAAGGAGCTTATAGTGTTGCTGAGCTGTACAAGGTAGGTGGGACACAGGATGTTGGGCTCCATGGGCACTGCTTGATGTTGTATCAGTCACCACTTATACAGACCAGTCTCTTCTACTAAGGCTGGGTAACAGATTTTCAGAGAACCAAGACTCCAATCAGTCATTTAAACACTCATTTTCATTCTAAAGCCTTACTTCTGGTATTCGGAATGTTACATTTGTTAACAGTGACTGCGAAGGCCATGTTTCCAACTTCTAAATATTTGTTTTGTTAAAGAAAATTGCCATTTCAAATTAAAAAATATTGTATCATTGTCAAGTTTGGTTGCAAAGGTTGTTCATGTTTATTAAGTGTCAGAAAACAGCAAGAGTTCTGACTTCTTAAGGCTGAACAGGAAGCTGGAGTACAACCTAATTTGCATATTCATAAGTGTGGGGTAGTTAATCATGATGGTAGCTTTTTGGAGGTCCAAAGAAACCAGAAATAGAGAAAGTAATACTCAATGCTATGTGATGTCTACTTGAAATTGGTCAATGTGAGGCCAATTTTAGTTTTAAGTTGCTTACTTCTATTGCTGTCCTATGTTCATTTAGAAACTTTAATCTGTCCCTATTGATTGCCTGGGCCCAGAAAGTGGTTCCCTTTGTGATTGGTAAGTACTATTGGTCTGATTAATTAAATATTGGATTGAATATCACCCAAATCATCATGCCATAGTAGAGGCCCTCTGCTAGAGGGCAGCAGAAAAAAATCAAGACAGCCCATTTGTCCTTTTACCCCGGTCTATACTGCCAAGGATCTAGCCCAGCTACAGAAAGCAGGACTACCTGTAGGATTTTCAGATAGCACAGCAGCACACTGCTATTTCAGCAGAGAGGAAGAAAAGAATAGTTTAGTACCTGCTTGTTGTTTATTACCAGATACCATGCCTAAAAGTCAACATCAGAACCTTCCAGCAAACAATGACAAAAAAAACCCTTATGAGGACATTCTGATGGCAGCCAACAGACTGCTCCTGGGTTAAGGGATTCCTCTGATTTGGGGTTTCTATGACCTTGTTACCTAGTCTGCAGCAGACCACTTTTTCATCTTGGGGTAGCCCCATACAACTCAGTCAGAAAGTACGGCCAGATCATCAAGTTCTGTAGTGATGATATGGCAATGGTCCACAGAGCGGGGTACACCGATGAGGGTTCCTCAGTAGCAATGGTCCACAGAGTGGGGTACTCACTGTAGCAGAGTGAAAGTTCCAGAGAAGGCTCCGGGGAACGGAGCAGGCAGAAGTCCTAGGTGGAAGGCCCTCCGAGGAGCGGATAGCCAGAGACAGGAAGGGCCCCTGAGGAGCGGGTACCCGGAACCTCTCACACCACGGAAGCAGGAGCTGGAACAAGAGTCTGTAGCGAGCGAAGCGGATTCAGCAATGAGGGAACTCATTGCCAAGTCGTAGGTAGGCAGGGCCAGCCGGCATAAGAGGCCTTGAAGAATGACATCATCCGAGGGGGACACCCCCGGGGTTCCCATTATGACGTGCATAAGAATGGCCAGGTAGCGCGCGTGCACCTGCCTCAGGGACTCCAAGGGCAAGATGATGGTCGGCAGTGTCCACGCCATCAAGGGGGGCCCAGGAACCAGGGCGTGTAGGCCGGCAATAGCTGACAGAGGCCGTGAGTCAACCCAGAGGAGTCAGTGTAGTCAAGCAAGAGATGAGCAACAGCGGTTGCAGCCGTCTGCGACCGATGGACGTTAACAGTTACAAAGGTTGGCAGCAATGGGGCACCAATTTCTCTCAGCTCAGTTTTCATCTGTTTCACACGTGTTTTTAGATCTTGATCATTTTCAATTTCATTGATCCAGACTGCTCTCTGCTTTCCTAGCATACCCTCCAGTACTAAGGGCCAGATGTACTTTTGCATATTTGACCAGCAAATCTTTCCCCAGGGTTCTTCCATCATCTTGTACACCTGGTCATTTCAGAATTCTGTATCACATTTCACAGGCTGGTACATTCTTCAGGATTGCTTTACTGAATCCATTTTTCAGTTGTGTCTGACCCCTGAGAAGTTGTCTATACTCAATAGTCTTTTCTTTATCTTTAGATCTAAGCTTCTCATAAGAAACACCTTACTGTCCCAATAATCATTTTTTGCTTTCCCATTTTTTTGCTTGTTAAATATTTTCCATCTTCTGTGATCCAGCCATGTATCAAATATTCTATTTGTTCCCGTTTCATTCCTTCAGCAAATTTTTCTATAGCATTGGTATTATTGCTGATGCTGATTTTAATTTTCATCTTGCTGGTATTCAGGCTCATTCCACATATCTTACAGGTTGGGCATAATCTATCATCTTTTATATATCTTCTTTCTTATGCTACTATCAGCGTATGGAGAATTTACTACTTACCTACGGGCCGATACAGTAAAAACGCGGGAGAGCAGGCGAACGCCCACTCTCCCGGTGCGCGCACAGGCCACTCTCCTGTGCACGCGATACAGTATCTTAATTTATTTAGATTAGGCCCGGCGGTAAAAAGAGGCGCTAGGGACACTAGCATGTCCCTAGCGCCTCTTTTTTTTAATGGAAGTGGCGGCTGTCAGCGGGTTTGACAGCTGACGCTCAATTTTGCCGGCGTCGGTTCTCAAGCCTGATGACAGCCATGGGCTCGGAAACCGGACGCCGGCAAAATTGAGCGTCCGGTTTTCAACCCGACAGCCGCGGGCCCATTTTAAATTTTTATTTTTTAAATTTTTTACTTTTTTAAACTTTTGGGACCTCCGACTTAATATCGCCATGATATTAAGTTGGAGGGTGCACAGAAAAGCAGTTTTTACTGCTTTTCTGTGCACCCTCCTACCCAAAGGTAGGAGGGTGCACCTTTGGGTAGGCGCTAATTTCTGAAAGCAAAATGTGCGGCTTGGCTGCACATTTTGCTTTCTGAATCACGTGGGAATACCTAATAGGGCCATCAACATGCATTTGCATGTTGCGGGCTCTATTAGGGGGGGGGGGGGGGGGGGGTTTGTACCATGTTTTGGAAGCGCTATTACCCCTTACTGAATAAGGGGTAAAGCTAGAGCATCCAAAATGTGCGTCTAAATGCCGGCTAACAGTGCGCTCCATCGGAGCACTATATCGGCCTGCTAATAATTTCCTTTCCTCTAAGGAAGGCAGGTCAATCACACGAGTGGGTTTTGCACTTCTACCAGCAGATAGAGTAAAAGCTAGGGATGTGAATCGTTTTTCTGACGATTGAAAATATCGTACGATATTTTCAAACTCATCAGAAATCGGAAGTTCCCCGAAACCAATAGGAAAACCCCACAAAATTGTCCGTGGGGTTCTCTTATCGTTTTGGGGGAGGGCGGGAAAAATGGCACACAAAAACAACCCCTAAACCCACCCCAACCCTTTAAAACACATCCTTTAGCTTCCTCCACCCTCCTGACCCCCCCAAAACTTTTTAAAAGTACTTGGTAGTCCAGTGGGGGTCCCAGGAGCAATCTCCCACTCTCGGGCCGTTGGCTGCCACTAATCAAAATGGCGCCGATGGCCCTTTGCCCTTACCATGTGACAGGGTATCCGTGCCATTGGCCGGCCCCTGTCACATGGAAGGAGTAATGGACGGCCAGCACCATCTGCAGAGAAAACAAATTCAAAAAGTACTGAATGTGTGGAGTCTCCGTAACCCCAACGCTGAAATGGGTGTGGTACTACAGGAATGAAAATTAGCAGGTAAGAACCAATTTTCCTTTCCCTGTACGTATCCAGATCAGTCTAGACTCCTGGGATCTACCAAAGCTTCACTACGCGGGACCTTGAGAGTCAAACTCAAAGCACATCTTCTCTGAAAGTCCCCGAACCTGGGGCCTGGACATCCAACCGATAATGCTTGGCGAAGGTGTGCAAAGACTTCCAAGTAGCTGCCCTACAAATCTTCTGCGGCGAAATCTGCTGACACTCAGCCTACGAGGCCACTTATGACCATGTAGAATGCGACCGAAGACCAACTGGAACTGGACGACCATGAACTAAGTATGCCGAATCTATAGCCTCTTTCAACCAGCGGGTGTTAGTAGCCCTAGCCGCCTTATGCTCCCTTCTGGGGCCGTTCCACAGTACAAAAAAATGATCTGACAGGTGGAAACTATTCGTAACGTCTAAGTAACATAACACGTCCAGTTTCTTCTGGTCTCTAGACTGGGATCAGAGCGGTTCATATCTGGAAAGGAAGGGAGTTCAACGGACTGATTTAAATGAAATGAGGATACCACCTTTGGGAGAAAGGAGGGAACTGTCCTCAAAGAGACTCCCGCATCCAAAATCCTTAAGAAGGGTTCCCTGCAGGACAAAGCCTGAAGCTCCAACACTCGCCGTGCTGAAGAAATAGCCACTAGAAAAAACACGTAAAGATCTTTTAACGTTGCTCTCTTCAGGTGCTCAAAAGGCGCCCCCACACATATCTTTGAGAACCAGATTTAATCTCCACAAAGGACAAGGACTGGAGAACGCAAATGTTTTGCCCCATGGAGAAAACGCACCACGTCTGGATGTGCAGCCAAGGCTATACCTTGTATCTTGCCACAGAAGCAACCGAGCGCCGCTACCTGTACTCTGAGAGAGCTGCAAGATAAGCCTTTAGCCAAGCCGGCCTGTAAGAAGGCCAAGATATCTGCTACCAGGGCTCGAGTCAGATCTACCTTGTGTTCCATGCACCAAGACTCAAATATTCCCCACACCCTGAATTAGGCCAGGGAGATGGTTTTCCTTGACTGCAAAAGGGTAGCCACCACTGCGTCTGAATAACCTTTACTCTTTAGCCACTGCCTCTCAAAAGCCATGCCGCTAGACAAAAGCGATCTGCCTCTTCCAAACAAACGGGTCCCTGGCATAGCTAGGTTGACTAGATCCGCACACTTCAGCCATTCTGGCACTACTAGGATACATTGTCCTGGATGAGCTTCTATGTGCCGGAGCACCTTGCCGATCAAAGGCCAGGTGGGAACACGTAAAGCAGGATGCTCCATGGCCAGGAGAGAACTAGGGCATCCACCCCCTCTGCTCCCGGCGCCGAATGAAGAGCCATGGGGCTTTGGCATTCTGGAACATCGCCATCAAGTCCACACTCGGTCTGGACCACCTGTCGTTTATGAGGCTGAAGGCATTGTGGGAGAATTCTCATTCTCCGGGATCGAGCTGGTGTCGACTGAGGAAGTCGGCTTGTACGTTTTCAATCCCGGCAATGTGAGAGGCTGCGATTCTGATGAGGTGCTGTTCCACCCAGCTGATTAATTCCCAGGCCTCGATCACCACTGGCCGACTCTTGGTCCCCCCCTTGGCGATTGATATAAGCCACCACTGTTGCATGGCTCTTGGCCAGATTGACTTTCCAACCCAGTGATGTCAAGAGTCGCAGCACCTGCTGCACTGCGAAGCAACAGAGAGACTCCGACTTCGCTCGAATCAGCCAGTCATCTGGGTAAGGATGAACCAGGAATCCCTCCTTCCAGAGCTCTGCACCCAGTGAAGACTTGCCCTCAGGGTGAAACTGCTGCACATAGCAGCGCGCACTCCAAGTGCGGATACCTCAAATATCTTCTTAAGCTGTACCTCCAGCTTACAATCTTGGAGATCTTTGAGGGCTGTAGCACCCATCACTGGTATGGTGGTTTTCTTAGTGACGGCTGACACCGCCCCATCAACCTTAGGAACCCTCAGGAGGTCCAGCACTTCTTCTGGTAAAGGGTACAGCTTATCCATTGCTCCAGTGGCCTTCAAACCTAAATCTGGAGTATCCCACTCTCGAAACAACAGGTCAGTGAAAGAAAGATGAAAGGGGAAGGATCGGGTCGGACCACGGAGACCCACCATAACTGGATCAACCGCTCCCATCCGAAAGTCTTCCTGAGGGGTCTCAATGCCCACTTCCTCTAGAACTGCAGGAATAAGGGGACCCAGTTCGTACCTACGGAATAGATGGTCCACCTTGGGGTCATCTCCTTCAACCGCCAGAGACCCCGCTGCCTGTGGCCCTTGGTGCTGCAGATCGCGGTCCTGGTCGCCTAAATTATAGTCCATCCCTTGCGGTGGGTTGCCCAACTCACCCGGCTCAGAATTGTCAGAGAGGCATTTGGACTTCGTGACCCCCTTGTCCTCCGGCAGCCTGGGTCTCATTGACTGGGATTCATGCTTTGGCCAACTTTGGAAACGAGT
Source organism: Rhinatrema bivittatum (assembly GCF_901001135.1). NCBI lineage: Eukaryota > Metazoa > Chordata > Amphibia > Gymnophiona > Rhinatrematidae > Rhinatrema > Rhinatrema bivittatum. The sequence goes on along the minus strand of NC_042622.1, from coordinate 81,860,012 downwards.
GGGAGAACTCCCCGCCCCCCCGAAAGCTTCCTAGCTGTCTTCCTGGCTTTAAAAGCCTTGTGAAGCAGCAAGACAAATTCTGAAGAAAATGAGGAGTCTGAATCCCCCCAGGGCTCTCCTCCGTTGAAATTGCCACCTCCGACAAAACCCCCCCTCCCCGGAGGTAGACTGCTGCAGGGATAAGGAAGGAGAGGAAATCCCTTCCCCCTCTGCTGTGCGCGCTGCAGCGAGAAAGAAGGACAAAATGGCGTCCATTCCCGTGCTGAACGGGAACAGATCAAGAGGAGGCTGCTGTGCCCAACTGAGCCTCCCAGGCTCTCAGCACATCTTGCAACCAGCACCCCCGATAGCTCCTGAAGTGCCCTCCCCCCCGGGAGGCACACGGAGCATAAACCACCGCGGAAGAGTCACGCCCGAGTGTCTCCACAGGTGCAGCAGGTCGCGCCACAGGGCATGAGGGGCCAGCGGGACCGGCTAAGTGAAAAAGAAAAAAAGGGCAACAACAACGTCCAAAACAACAAGGAGGGGGGAAACGGAGACTCAGGACGGACAGTAAGAGGGAAAAAAATGTCAATTTCAAATTTTTTTTTTCAAACCTAACTCCACTGGGGCACCGGGTCCTGTTCCCTGCAGGGTTGAGTGAACCGGGCTCCCTGGTATCACCCCAAACACCGTCAGCAGGGAGGGCTCCACACAGCCTCGAATACTCTTCTTTCTAGAATTAAAAACTTATTTCTAAACTTGTCCTGGTTTTTTTTTTTTTTAAACCCATTACGACTGTAGGATTTTGCACATCCACCATCTGCTGGAGATAGAGAAATACTAACGGACTGTAGGTGGCACCTCGGGGTATAGGACAGGGTCAGTCAAAACGTCTCTGTCTCCATCTTCTGGAGGGGAGGCAAAACCCAAGAGTCTGGAGTGTTCCGGGTACATACAGGGAATGAACAGCTTCAAAGTCTGAGGTAACAGACTCAGTAACTCATCACTATGAAAGAAAATGGAGCAGAATTCGATGTGGCTCTAAATCCAGAGGGATTTCCCCCTCAGCCAGAGGGGAGAAACCAATATCTTCATCAGAATCATCTGTATCCACATCCTCCTGCATATCATTAGGAACTCCCGTACCACAGAGCTTGCATGTGGTAACAACTGGTGACCCTGAGTACACGATCCCGCTTTTAAGGTATCGCCGACTCTGCTGAGCACCCCTGCAGAAATGACTGTAGTCTCTGGAAAATTCCACTCAGGAAAAAGAGGATGGGCCTAAACCAGGCCCTATAGGCCTCAATCTGACATCCTTGGATCAAACATCCCCTGAACACATAGAAACATAGAAATGAAGGCAGAAGAAGACCAAACGGCCCATCCAGTCTGCCCAGCAGGCTTCGCACTTTTTTTCTTCTCATACTTATCTGTTTCTCTTGGCTCTTAATAACCTTTTGGTTCTATTTCCCTTCCACCCCCACCATTAATGTAGAGAGCAGTGTTGGAACTGCATCTAAGCGAAATATCTAGCTTAATTAGTTAGGGGTAGTAACCGCTGCAATAAGCAAGCTACACCCATGCTTATTTGTTTACCCAGACTATGTAATTCAGTCCTTGTTGGTTGTTGTCTGTATATAGATCCACTTTTCTTCATTCCCCCTGCCGTTGAAGCAGAGAGCTATGCTGGATATGCGTGAAGTATCGGTCTTCCTCCCCTGCCGTTGAAGCAGAGAGCTATGCTGGATATGCGTGAAGTATCGGTCTTCCTCCCCTGCCGTTGAAGCAGAGAGCTATGCTGGATATTCATTGAAAGTGAAGTATCAGGCTTATTTGGTTTGGGGTAGTAACCGCCGTAACAAGCAAGCTACTCCCCACTTTTTTGTGAATGCAAATCCTTTTTTCCACATTTCCTCTTGCCGTTGAAGCTTAGAGCAATGTTGGAGTTGCATTAACCTTTCCATTCTAGTATCAACTGAAGAAGGGGTCACCCACAATGAGTTCCCTTTAGCTCCAATTCTCCTTGATCAAAGGGGCGGCCCAGAAGCCAGGCAGCACTGGCTCAGTCTCACAGAAATCCTTGGCTGTATTTCCCTTATATGCAAGCAGCAGAGATCACTAGGCACTTAGACTTGATTTCGGTGGCATACCACCTCATTTTCTTTGTACGCCCAAATAAAAGTCACGTTCAAGCACAATCACAGCACACTTGTGCTAAAGAGGGTGCCCAGCACTCGCTCAAATAGGCACTCAGCACGTGCTCAGGTAGGCACTTAGCGCACACTCAGCATTCACTATGCGCTCAAATAGGCACACCACGAATATGAGCTGCAAAGTTGTACACACCAGTAGGCGTGCACATGCGAGTCTATGTCACCACACTGCTGCATGGCAATCATGAGCACAAACAAGCACGCAAAAACACTGCTGCAGCCTACCATACAGCTCAAAGAACCAAGCTTAGGAGTTGGGCCTAGCCAAAGGCTACTCAACTCACCACATCTGCACAGTCACCGAACCTCACTAAACTTCCCAGAGAAGTGAAAGGGATGAAGGAAAAGACATTGACTACTCATGCTGAGGGAGGAGACCCAGTAATAAAGGAATAGGGAAAATAAAACCTCTCTACTTTGCCTTCTGTTCTTCATTTATTTTTACTTTTTTTTTTTTTACCTGAGCTCAGCCAGGTCTTTGGGTAATGGGGGGGGGGGGGGAGGGCAAAAGCCTTCATCAGAGCCTTTTTTTCTTTTAAGTCAGTGCCTGAAAAAGGCTGCCTTACTAAAGGCACTCAACTGAGGGAGGGACCCATTGGTGTCATCTCAGTAATACAAGTGGTGTGATAAACTTCTCCTTTTATCTACCTCATTTTAACTACAAGCAATCCCCAATAAGGAAATGCATGTTCACCATCTGCTGGAAAAGCAAATGTTGCTTACCTGTAACAGGTGTTCTCACAGGACAGCAGGATGTTAGTCCTCATATATGGGTGACATCACAGGATGGAGCCCAATCACAGAAAACTTCTGTCAAAGTTTCCAGAATTTTGACTGGCCCCTACTGGGCATGCCCAGCATGGCACTAACCCTGCAGCCAGCAGGGGTCTCCCTTCAGTCTTGTTTAAAAGCTACAGCCAGTGCCGAAAAATAAAATAAGAAAACGTAACAAACCCAACACTGCGGGGCGGGTTTCGTGAGGACTAACATCCTGCTGTCCTGTGAGAACACCCGTTACAGGTAAGCAACATTTGCTTTCTCACAGGACAAGCAGGATGGTAGTCCTCACATATGGGTGAGTACCGAGCTGAGGAAGTACAAGAAATGCACCAAATGTATCCAGGTGTGCAAAGCACTAGGACTAGGATAAAATTTGGCCAAGGGCATCCTGAACCTTAACGGGCAGGCGGAAGGGTGTTGGTACGTCACGTTGTAAACAGGTTTCGAAGGACAGACTGGCTGAAGATGGAATCTTGTCTTCCGGCTTTGTCCAAGCAATAGTGGGCTGCAAAGGTGTGGAGAGAACTCCAGTTGGCAGCCCTGCAAATGTCAGAAAGCAGCACCGATCGTAGGTGTGCTACTGAAGTCGCCATGGCCCTCACAGAGTGTGCTTTAACACAGTCTTGAAATGGAATGCCCGCTTGCTGATAGCAAAAGGATATGCAGTCCGCTAACCAGGAGGAGAGAGTCCGCTTACCCACAGGCTGCCCTAATTTGCTAGGATGGAAAGAGACGAACAATTGAGTGCTTTTCCTGTGGGTAGCTGTACGGTCTAGGTAGAACGCTAGAGCCCATTTACAGTCAAGGATAAGCAGAGCCTGTTCTCCTGGGTTGGAATGGGGCCTGGGAAAAAAGGTAGGTAGTATGATGGATTGATTTACATGAAAATCCGATACTTGGGTAAGAATTTAGGGTAAGTGCGGAGTACTGCCCGGTCCTGCAGAAGTTTAGTGTAAGGCGGATAGGTAACTAGGGCCTGTAATTCACTAACTCTGCAAGCTGAAGTGATGGCCAAAAGGAAAATCACTTTCCATGTGAGATACCGAAGTTCACAGGAGTGAAGAGGCTCGAATGGTGGTTTCATGAGCCGACTCAAAACCAGGTTAAGGTCCCAAGAAGGGGCCGGAGGATGCAGTGGAGGCTTGAGGTGAAGCAAGCCTTTCAGAAAACATGTTACAAGGGGTTGTACTGATATGGGTACATCCCCGACACCCTTATGGAAGGTGGCAACCGCACTGACATGCATTCTGATGGAAGATGTTTTTAGACCTGACTCTGGTAAATGCCAGAGATAGTCCAAAAACTTCGTGATTGGACAGGTAAAGGGGTCAAGGGACTGAGAAGAGCACCATGATGTGAACCTGTTCCATTTGTAAGAGTAAGCTTTTCTCGTGGAAGGCTTCTGTGAAGCAATCAAGACATGGGAAACTGGTTCAGAAAGGTTAAGTGGCTGAAGGATTAACCTTTCAACATCCATGCAGTCAGGGACAAGGCGTGAAGATTGGGATGGCGGAGGCACCCGTCATTTTAAGTAATCAGAAGCGGGTCCTTTTCCAAGGGAATGTGCCTGTGAATGGAGAGATCCTACAGTATTGGAAACCACACTTGGCGTGGCCAGTGAGGTGCTATCAGGATCATGGTTCCCTTGTCCTGACATAACTTCACGAGAGTCTTCGAGAGAAGAGGAAGTGGAGGGAATGCATAAAGTAGACCAGTTGGCCATGAGAGGGAGAATGCTTCTCTGGGCTGAGAGTGCTGCAAATGGGAGAGCAGAAGTTCTCTACTTTGCGGTTTTGAGGAGACGCAAAGAGGTCTATCTGAGGATATCCCCATTGTTAGAAGATGGAGTTCGCTACTGAGGGGTTGAGAGTTGAAAGATGCGACTCAGCTTGTCTGCCAACACATTGTCCACTCCCGGCAAGTAGGTGGCTCTGAAGTACATCGAATGGGAGAGAGCTTCCACCCATATCTGTGCAGCTTCCTGACACAGAAGGAAGGAGCCCGTGCCTCCGTTTGTTGATGTACTACATGGCCACCTGGTTGTCCATCTGGATCAGGATAACTTGATTTGAGAGGTGATCCTGAAATGCCCTGGGAGCATATCTGATTGCTCGAAGCTCCAGGAAATTTATTTGGTGTTTCCTCTGGAGACCAAGATCCTTGTGTCTGCAGATTGGCCACATGGGCTCCCTAGCCGAGGTTGAAAGCATCGGTGGTGAGAGTTAATTGAGGGTCTGGTGCTTGAAAGGGCAAGCCTTGGAGGAGATTGATCTGATTTTTCCACCAGGCAAGAGACTGACGGAGTGAGTTGGTTATGTGGACAATGGTCGACAGGGGCTGAATGCTTTGAGTCCATTGAGACCTTAGAGTCCACTGCATGACTCTCATGGCCAAACGGGCCATTGGTGTGATCTGAACTGAGGATGCCATGTGTCCCAGGAGGATGAGAAAGTGGTGTGCAGTCACGGAGTGCTGAGACTACAACTGGTGTGCAAGAGACACGAGAGTGAGGGCTCGCTGTCGAGGCAGGAAAGCCTTTGCCTGTAAGGTATCCAAGTCTGCCCCAATGAACGACAAGGTTTGAGGTGGGATTAAGTAGGATTTGTCGTAGTTGAGAAATCCTAATGAAATTAGAGTGTATAAGGTTAGATTGAGGGACGACAGAGCAGCTTGCTGAGGGGGAATCTTGATTAACCAGTCATCTACATAGGGGTAGACGTGAATACCTTGGGTCCTGAGGAAGGCTGCAACTACTACGAGGCATTTTGTGAAGACTCGTGGTACAGATGCTAGGCTGAATGGAAGCACTCGGTATTGATAGTGCTTGGGGCCTACTAAAAACCTCAGGTATTTGCGATGAGTTGGAGTTATCGCAATATGAGTGTATGCATCCTGGAGGTCCAGAGAGCAGAGCCAGTCTCCTCTTTGTAGAAGAGGAAGAAGTGAGCCTAAGGTTACCATCTTGAACTTCTCTCACTGGAGGTACTTGTTGAGGGCTCGTAGGTCCAGAATAGGACAAACGCCTCCTGATTTTTTGGGGATTAGAAAGTACCAGGAATAGAACCCTAGGCCATGCTGAGGGTTGGGGATGGGTTCTATTGCCTTGGACTGGAGAAGGAGGGAGACCTCTTGATCCAGATGGATGGAATGATCGGATGTTCTCCACGTTGGTAGAGGTGGGGAGTCCGGTGGCACGGAGAGAAAGTTCAGATGGTAACCCTGAGCAATTATCACCAGTACCCATTGGTCTGAGGTGATTGAGTGCCATATGTTGTGGAAGTGGCACAATCGACCACCCACTGGTATATAAGGCAATGGAAGCTGGCTGCTGCTCTCTAGGTGGAAGTCAAAAACCTGAAGCAGGCCCTGGCTGAGGAGCTGCTTGCGGTTTTTGTTTACGTGTTTGAAGAGACTGTGCTTTTTGAAAAGGTCTCGTGGCACAGGATCTGGTAGGTGGCAGGTAGGACTTCTTCGGGCGGAAGAATGACTTTTTAGAGTCCTTTCTGAAGGGCTGTTTAGAAGAATAGTCAGAAGGCATCAGAGAGAGCTGTCTTAGGGTCTCATGATGGTCCTTAAGTTCCACCACCGTCCATTGAATCTGTTCACCAAACAGATTATCCCCTACACAAGGCAGGTCAGATAACCTATCTTGTACCTTAGGGCGAAGGTCAGAAGACTTAAGCCAGGCCCACCTTCTCACCGAAATAGCAGCTGCAGATACCCTTGTAGCAGTATCAAATATATCATAAGAAGATCTGATCTCATGCTTGCCTGCCTCAAAACCCTTGTTTACTAGGGTCTGAAGCTGACCTTGAAATTGCTGAGGCAGGGAGTCTATCAAGTCTTGTTTCTACTTAAAAATGACTCTGTTATATTGGGTCATATAGAGTTGGTAAGCAGCAATTCGGGAGATGAGCATTGATCCTTGGTAGACTCGGCGGCCAATGGCATCTAGAAACTTCTGTTCCTTGCCAGGGGGAAAAAAAGAATGAGGCTTTGACCTCTTTGCTCTCTTCTGTGCTGATTCTACCACTACAGATTGGTGATCCAATTGTGGTTTCTGAAAGCCCGGAGCTGACTGCACCAAATAGGTAGTGTCAGCTTTCCGGTGGCTGGAGCAATGGAGCCAGGATGTTCCCAGTTCTTCTTTAGGAGATCCAGAAGAACCTGGTGGATAGGGATGGAGGTTATTACTTTGGGGGCATCCAGGAATTGGAGCAACTCCATCATCTGATGCCTATTTTCCTGCTCAGTCTGTAATTGGAAGGGAACCAATTCAGACATTTTCTTCACAAAGTTTATAAAGGTCCGCTGGAGGAGAACGCTTTCTACTTTCAGTGGGTGAAGGTGGTGAAGGCAAATCAGCGGTGTCTGGTGAGCAATCATAAGTCCAGGTATCATAGAGATCAGCCCCTGCCCCTCTAGGATGTAGAGGGGGACGGGATGGTAGGATACCTGAAGTTCCTGGTCTAGGCTCCAAAGGAATCGAAGGCATTGAAGGCACCGGCGAGGGCATCGATGGATGGCTTGGTGGCACCAACGGGCGTATCGGTGGCGATGGACATATCGGTATCGAAGGCTGAGGCAGAACTCCCGAAGGAGGAATGCGAAACGGTGTTTCTCCTCCCAAGGACAGAGTGAGCTGGGAGGGCACCAGTCCCATCGGTGACCCAGGGTCCATCGGTGGAAAAGCGGCAATGAGCGCTTCCCATCCTGGAGGGCAGCAGTGCCAATGCTGCTGGAATCGGGTCGGTGATTCGTACCGGTCGGTGCCAGAGGAACGTTGCATCGCCTTGTCGATGGCCTCCTGAACCATCTGGTCCAGTTCTTCTCGGAGACCTGGAGCAAGCAGCCCCAGCTCTGGAACAGAAGAAGGAGCCAGAGGCATAGCCGGAGGGCCCACCATTAAAGGCAGAGTCGCGGCTCCCGATGCCCTTTTTCGGGGGAGGGTTGCCTCGGTGACCCGGTCGCCAAAAAGGTCGGTGCATTTATTGGATGGGTGACGGCGGCTTGGACGATGGCGAGGTCAATGATTTCGCTCTCTCGGTGGTCCGAGACTTTCTATGCCGGTGGCGATGTTTGTCTCTACGATCCCCTCGGTCCTGAGGGGGAGTAGAGGGTGTTGAAGGCCGAGATGTCGTCGATGCCGGATGGTCACCGGCTGGTGGTTGGTGCTGGCGTGAAGTTGACCGTGCCGGTTCTGACGACGTCGATGCAATGGATGGAGTCGGGGTTTGAGCACGGAAGAGAAGTTCCATCTTCTCCATTCTGGCCTTGCGACCTTTTGGTGTCATAAGGGCACATTTGGTGCAGGTCAAGACATCGTGCTCTCTTCCAAGACACATTACACAGATTTTATGGGGGTCTGTGATGGACATGGTGCAATTACAGTCCGGGCACCGATAGAACCCTGATGCCATGGCAAAAAAATGAGCCACTGTACGGTTGACAGCCAGTAGGCCACGAGGGCCAAACTCGACGGTAATCGATGGAAACATGGGTAAAAACTTACCGGAGTACCACGGCTTGAAAAAGTTAGAAGAGGGACCCCTGTGGGGCAAATTAACTTTTAGTAATTCCGTGTGGAAAATTCCTGTCAGGAATCACTGCAGAGCTCCTTAACTGTGAGGCTACTGCTGCGCGGAAAAAAGAAGACTGAAGGGGGACCCCTGCTGGCTGCAGGCTTAGTGCCATGTTGGGCATGCCCAGTAGGGGCCAGTCAAAGTTCTGGAAACTTTGACAGAAGTTTTCCGTGATTGGGCTTCATCTTGTGATGTCACCCTTATGTGAAGACTACCATCCTGCTTGTCCTGTGAGAATGGAGAATACTGACGGACTGATGTTGGGGCAGGGCTATATATCCCTGACATCAGCTTTTACTCAGTCTCCTTCTGCTGTTAGAGGTGCATAACCCACTTGTGGGGCTTGATCTGCCTGAGTGCAGAGGACCAAATGTTTGTCAGGTTTATACCTTCCAATATTAAAAATTCACTATATAAACTGACAGAGTGGGACAAGTATGCATCCTTGTAGGTCTTCTCTTTTTAATTCCATGTTCTTTGCATTGGAGAAATTACTTACCTGATAATTTCGTTTTCCTTAGTGTAGACAGATGGACTCAGAACCAATGGGTATAGTGTACTTGTGCTAGCAGTTGGAGACGGATCAGATTTCAATCTGATGTCAGCTCCTAGTACATATACCCCTGCAGGAAATGCAACTCTTCAGTATTCTCCTCGAAAAGCATTGTGGATATATGTGTGACTGACTGATTGATTAACTTAATAATATGATTAACTTAAATAACTTCATAACTTGTTAGAACGTTTAAAACATGATTAACTTGAACTGGTTTATTTATTTATTTTATTTATTTAAAAAATTTTCTATACCGTCGTTAAGTTAAATACCATCACAACGGTTTACAGAAGGGCACGATAAAGAGAAATATGTGTGGTATAGAATACAAATTACTCGTGTGCCATCATAGTACGGTAACAATTGTTGATTGACTATAGCTGGAGACCGCCAGTGTACTCAACCGGAAAGCGTCGACACCCGGCAGGGTGGATGCCCTAGGTAGATGAAAACATGGCTTACCCTTGATTCATTGACAAAAACCCATGTATAACGGCAGCCAAGGGGGGGATGCTGAGTCCATCTGTCTACACTAAGGAAAACGAAATTATCAGGTAAGTAATTTCTCCATTTCCTAGTGTGTAGCACATGGACTCAGGACCAATGGGATGTATAAAAGCTACTCCCGAACCGGGTGGGAGGCTGCCCGTGGTCCACTTAGAATTGCCCTTGCAAATGCCATGTCCTCCTGAACCTGCACATCCAGACGGTAGATTCTGGAGAAGGTATGGATGGAGGATCACGTTGCCGCCCTGCAGATCTCGGCAGGTGACAACATTCTAGTTTCTGCCCAGGATACCGCCTGGGCTCTGGTAGAATGGGCCTTGACCTGTAGAGTTGGAGGTTTTCCAGCTTCTACGTAGGCCGTCTTGATGACTTCTTCGATCCAGCGGACAATGGTTGCCCGCGGGGCCGCTTCTCCTTGCCTCTTTCTGCTGTGAAGGACAAAAAGGTGGTCCGTCTTTCATACTGGTTCCGCCATTTCCAGGTATCTGGATAGGAGTCTGCCGCTGTTGAGGTGGCGTAGATTACGGGTTTCTTCCGAATTCTTCAAGCCATCCATCGTTGGTAGTGAGATGGTTTGGTTAAGGTGGAAGTGTGAGACCACTTTGGGGAGGAAGGAGGGCACCATGCGTAGCTGGATGGACCCCAGGGTGAGTCTGAAGAACGGCTCATGGCAGGACAGTGCTTGTAGTTCCGAGATGCGGCGGGCTGAACACACGGCCAGCAAGAACACCGACTTTAAGGGTAACAGACGGAGGGACAGGCCTTGGAGGAGTCTGAAGGCAGATCCCGCTAGGAACTCCAAGACGAGGTTGAGGTTCCATAGAGGTACTGGCCACTTTAGTGGTAGGCGGATGTGTTTGACTCCTTTCAGGAAGCGTGATACATCTGGGTGCGAGGCTATGCTGTTGCCCTCGCTCCCGGAGCCGTAGCATGACAATGCTGCCACTTGTACCTTGAAGGAGTTGAGGGACAGACCCTTCTGTAGTCCATTCTGTAAGAATTCCAGGATCACGGGGACATTGGAGGAGCATGGCTTGATGTCGTGGTCTTCGCACCAGGCCTCAAAAACTCTCCAGATCCTTATGTACGTTAGAGATGTGGAGAACTTGTGTGCCCGGAGGAGAGTATCTATTACCGCCCCCGAGTATCCGCTCTTTCTCAGGCGGGCCCTCTCAATGGCCTGACCATAAGAGAAAATTGAGCTGGGTCCTCGTGAAGGATCGGACCTTGTTGTAGTAGGTCTCTGTGTGGGGGCAGGGGTAGTGGGATCCCTGCCAGTAGTCTTCTCATGTCTGCGTACCAGGGTCTTCTTGGCCAATCTGGAGCCATCAGAAGAACTAGACCCCTGTGTCACTGTATCTTGTGTATGATTGCTCCCAGCAAGGGCCACGGCGGGAAGGCGTATAGCAGGGTCCCAGGTGGCCAGGTCTGTACCAGGGCATCGATCCCCTGGGAGTGCGGATCCCGCTTGCAGCTGAAGTATCTGGGTACTTGAGCACTGGATCTGCTTGCTAGAAGGTCCATGTCTGGGGTCTCCCACCGATTCACTATCATCTGGAAGGCTGTGGACGACAGCTTCCATTCTCCTGGGTTTAGACTTTCCCTGCTGAGGAAATATGCCGTGATGTCTTTCCCGGCGATGTGGACAGCGGAGATCTGGAAATTTGCTTCTGCCCACGCCATCAGGAGGTCTATTTCTAGGGACACCTGTTGGCTTCTGGTTCCGCCCTGTCGGTTGATGTAGGCCACAGTCGTGGCGTTGTCCGACATCACCCTGATCGCTTTGTCTCGGAGTCTGTGGGTGAACCCGCAGGCAGGCTAGTCTGACTGCCCGCGCTTCTAGGCAGTTGATGTTCCATCCTGCCTCTTCTGCGATACACCATCCTTGGGCGGTTAACTCTTCGCAGTGTGCTCCCCATCCGTGTAGACTGGCATCTGTGGTGAGCAGGGTCCAGGTTGGGGAGGATAGTCTTGATCCCTGGCTCATGTGGCTGGTCTGCAGCCACCACCGTAGCTGGGTCCGGATTCTGCCCGGGAGTGGTAGACATACGGTGTAGTGCTGGGACCGTGGGCTCCACCGCGATAGAAGTGAGCATTGTAGGGGCCTCATGTGGGCTCGCGCCCATGGCACCACTTCCAGTGTGGATGCCATCAGTCCGAGGACTTGCAGGTAGTCCCATGCTGTGGGACGAGGAATGCTCAGCAAGGTCTGCAGCAGATTCCGCAGTTTTGATCTCCTTGTGGGGGTCAAGCTGACCTTGTCTTCCTTGGTGTCGAATCGGACTCCTAGGTATTCCAGCGACTGTGAGGGCTGTAGGGAGCTTTTGTTTGTGTTGACCACCCATCCTAGGTTTTCCAGTAGTGTTATGACTCTGCTGGTTGCTTGGTGGCTTTCCTCCGGTGACTTTGCCCTGATCAGCCAATCGTCTAGGTAAGGGTGAACGAGGATTCCTTCCTTCCTCAGTGTTGCCGCCACCACTACTATTACCTTGGTGAACGTCCGGGGTGCTGTGGCTAACCCGAAGGGTAGTGCCCGGAACTGATAGTGATGATCCAGGACCTTGCAGCGTAGGTAGCGCTGGGATGTGTAAGTAGGCCTCCGACAGATCCAGGGATGTGAGGAACTCTCCTGGTTGTATTGCGCGTATGACGGATCGTAGGGTTTCCATGTGGAAGCGGGGGATCCTTAGGTTGCGATTGACAGACTTGAGGTCCAGGATAGGCCTGAATGTACCCTCTTTCTTGGGTACGACAAAGTAGATGGAGCAATGTCCAGTATTCATTTCCTGTGTAGGCACTGGGGTTATGGCCTCGAGGGCCAGAAGTCTGGATAGAGTAGCTTCCACTGCTGCCCTCTTGAGGAGGTCATGGCAGGGGGATTCCACGAACCTGTCTGGAGGGGTTCGAAGGAAATCCAGGTAGTACCCCTCCCGGATGATGGCTAGGACCCATTTGTCCGAAATTATCTCGACACATCTGCGGTAGAATAGGGCTAGTCTGCCCCCTATGGCTTCTTCCCTTGGATGGATCGGCTGATTCTCATTGTGGGGCATGGGTGGGGCCTGTCCCCGAGCTGGCTCCCCTCTTGTTGTGCTTGGTCCGAAAGGACTGGTTCTTGCCTGTAGGGCGGGGTGCTTGATAGTTGCTCTTGTAAGGGTTGAAGTGCTGCGAGCTTCTGCCCCTGGCGGACCTGTGGAAGGGACACTGGTTTCTCTTCGTCTTGTCTTCCGGCAGGCGTGGTAATGGGGAGTCGCCCCATTTGTTGGCCAGTTTTTCTAGTTCGCTGCCAAACAGGAGGGATCCTTTGAAGGGCATCCTCATGAGGCGCGTCTTGGAAGAGGTGTCAGCCGACCAACTTCGAAGCCAGAGTTGTCCCCTGGCCGCCACTGCGGACGACACTCCTCTGGCTGCTGTGCGCGCTAGATCGGAGGCAGCGTCAGTGAGGAATGATACTGCTGGTTCCATGTCTTCTCCAGAGTGTTGTTCCTGGCTTGTGATAGGCAGGCACGTGTCACCACGGTGCAGCAGGCCGCAATCTGCAGTGACATGGCTGCAACTTCAAATGACTGTTTTAGGATAGCTTCCAGGCGCCGGTCATGTGCATCCTTGAGCGCCGCTCCTCCCTCCACTGGGATGGTAGTGCGCTTGGCGACCGCACAGACTATAGCGTCCACTCTAGGGCATGCCAGAAGCTCCTTGGTCGCTGGGTCCAGGGGGTACATGGCTGACAAGGCTCTTCCCCCTTTGAATGTGGACTCTGGGGCATTCCATTCCAGGTCAATTAGCTGTTGTGCTGCCTGTAAGAGAGGAAAATGACGAGACGTCTGGCGAAGGCCCTCCAGCAGGGGGTTCGCTCTAGATTCCCCCGAGGTGCCTTGGCCCGGGATAGCGAGTTCCGTTAGACATTGGGATACAAGGTCCGGGAGCTCGTCCTTTGTGAAGAAGCGTCTTGTGGTTCGGTGTGGCTCTTTCCCCGAGGGAAGTTCCCCATCCTCCAGGGGCTCGACTTCCTCTTCGGAGAAATCCGTGTCTCAGTAGGCGGGGCTTCTGGGTGGTGGGAGCCTGTGCTTAGGCCTCGAGGATCCTGGGGCATGAAGGTCCTCTGGTGGAGCATGTGGCTGATCAGCCACAGGTGCAATTTGCATCTTGACAAAAGCGTGAATCCCCTTGAAAAACTCCATCCAAGATATCGACGCTGGGTCTAAGTTGAGGGGCGCAGGTTCTCTGGGGCTCCCCGTCTGTGGGGAGGACCACTGGGGCCTGCTAGGTCCAGGTTACCCCCTGAGGAGCTAGCACTGGGCCCTGGGTGGGACTGGCCCTGACCTGGATCTCCCAGGGCCTCCTCACAGTTTGCGCACAGGGCGTCTGCCTCCTCGCTCTGTGCGGCTCTGATGTGGCATACAGGGCAGAGGCCTTGAGCTTTTATTTCTGTTTCTGGAGGTGCCATGTCTGTGGACGCGTAAGCTCTTGTGCGCTCCAGTGCGCCTGAGATGTGCGTGCAGATATGCGCCTAGCCGTAGATATGCGCCCGGCTCTGTGCGTGCAACTTATGCGTGCAAGGTTTTATGTGCGCATAAGTTTATGCGCACAAGGATTTTGTGCGCTTAGCTCGATTTGTGTGCTCAGATCGAATGGCGGGCGGCACGGCGAATAGGGCCAAGATGGCGATGGCAAGCATGCAGGTAATATGGCGACCTCCTCGGAGGTCTCCATGTGGGCAGACCCTTGGAAATAGCCAGGGCCTGGCCCTGCTAGGGCTGATCAACCCGGTGGCACTGGTTCCGATCGGTGACCTGTGCTCCTCCTCGATCCTCGGAGACCGGATTCAAACAGCAGATTTCCACCTTACCTTGTGTCTTCGGCACTTCCCGGTTTCGTTCCGGGCGGTCTCTGGCTGCAGGGGGAGAGGGCCAATACCTTCACCGCCGCGCTCAAGGGGTGCACCCACTGCCTTTCAGCCGCGCCCGAGGATCGGGGGCTAGGTCCTCGCTGCGATTCGGCCGCCGGACCGAGGCTCACCTCAGAGGGACCACGGAAATCACCTCGGGAATCTCAACTGGGGGAGGGACCCAAGGGTATCACCGCAGGAGAGCGGGGCTCGTCTTCAGGTAGGTTTTCCCCTTTAATTTTGGTTTTCTTCTTTCGATTTGGTTCAAACGCTGCGAGAACATGCAGACAGTCCCTAACTGCTATGGAGATGGAAAATACTGAAGAGCTGCACTTCCTGCAGGGGTATATGTACTAGGAGCTGACGTCAGATTGAAATCTGATCCGTCTCCAACTGCTAACAGAAGTACACTATACCCATTGGTCCTGAGTCCATCTGCTACACGCTAGGAAATTCCTGTTATTGTTCTGACCAGATGACTTTAAAAATCTGACGGCTCTGTTATCAGTCTTTCTTAGGCCTAACATCCCACTGCAGCAGGATGGGAAATTTTAGGAACAGGCAGGGATCTAATGAGAACAAATGAAAATGGCTCTATAGAAAGCAAAGGGCAGAGTGACAACAAGCTATGTGCTTGTGTTTCACTTACAGCCATGACTGTTGCTTTATTTTCAAGAAGCTCCAGTTTTCAAAGGCCACTGCCAGTGGGAAGGGAAGTATTTCTTCTCTGTAACACTGCTGTACCCTACACCATGACAAGATCAGCTCCTTCCTTGATACTTGAGGAAAAGGACTACCCCAGGGCTTGAATCTCTTAGTTTTGTTTTGGAGGCTGGAAGAGAGAAGGTGTTGGGGGGCAGGATTAATTCCAGGGTGGCTCTCTTGTCCCTTCAAAGGCCCTTACCTGAGGAGGAAATACCAGATTAAATGTGACTGGAAATCTGTTCAAAGTGTGACTGAAGGACAGAAGTGTCAAAGTGAAATACACAGCACACAAACCAGGGAATGCAAAACAACAATTTAATACAATAATTAAAAAATGAAATCATTTACTGTCTTAACAGAAGTTCAGTCCCTTTGCCTACACAGGCCCATGTGGTACACACATAGGCCAGCTGGGATCTGCTCTGAGGTACAGGGCACAGAATGGAGGTTAGACTCCCTCCCAACCTTCCCAACATAGCTTTCCAAGCAATGAATTACTCTGAGCGGTACCCTGGGGGATGGAGCTCTACATTAACATTAGTGCACAGCAACAGGGGGGGGCAGGCTATACCCTTCTTTTCCTAACAATCTGTGGGTCCCAAACTTATCAACAAGCATTTGTGACAATATGCTCTACTGGAGAACAAGGTGAAATTGAATCAAGAATGGAAAAGGGCAGCTTAGCTGAGAGGTGAGACTGCTTCTTATAAACTTTTGGGTCCCCACTATGTCTAGCTACTGAAATAGCATCACAGCACCCCAAATACCTCTTAGGTGGCAAAGATGAACCAAAAAAAAAAAAGCTCTTAACACCTTGTGCCCACGTCAGACATGAGAGAAGGTTGCAGTTCTGCAGCTGTGAAGTATTTCCTTGTTGGAGCTTGCGCTCAGTAAGTCGCAAAGCCTCATTATGAGAAGCTTCAAACCCTGGCAATAGTACTCACAATGAATGCCCACAGCGCCAGAGAAATAAGTAAGGAAAAGGACAGAGATCCCCTCTCTCTCGCTCTCTTGCTAGAGAGCTTGGAAGCCTGTTAACCACCATCCAGGAACAGTAGGGATGTGTGCAGGGACAGAGAGGCAAGAACAGCAGGGATATCCAGAAACAAAAGCACACTGCATGGGTATGTTATCTGGATATTCAGCAGAATATATCTGGATAAGGGTTCCACTGACTAACTGGATAACATTAGGTCTGCTATTTGTGTGGACTAACTTGTCTACACAAATTTAGCTGGCTAGCACTCAGAATGGCACTATTCAGCCAAAAAAGCATAAATAAATAAAGAAAACTGTGTTAGCTCATCCTTGCCCTACCTCCATTTTGTCCAGGATACTTTGCCCATACAAAAAACTTTATGGAAAGTTACCCATGCAAAGGCAGAATATATTTAAAGGGCCAGATTAATGTGGATAAATGCTGATTTAACCCACATAAATCTTTTGTATATAGACCTCTTAATGTAACATTAGTGGGGCATAGAGGGCAGAGAACGCAGAGATATTTACAGGGAAGACTCAGTGTACAGTAAGTAGGGCAGGGAAGACTCGGTATGTACAGCTGCTGAGGCAGAGAAAGTATGGGTGCGTGCAGGGAAGACTCAGCGTACGGCCACTAGAGCAGAGAGAGCAGGGGTGCATGTAGGGACGACTCTGGGTACAGTCACTAGGGCAGAGAGAGCAGGGGTGCATGTAGGGACGACTCTGGGTACGGTCACTAGGGCAGAGAGAGCAGGGGTGCATGTAGGGACGACTCGGGGTACAGTCACTAGGGCAGAGAGAGCAGGGGTGCATGTAGGGACAACTCGGGGTACAGTCACTAGGGCAGAGAGAGCAGGGGTGCATGTAGGGACGACTCAGGGTACAGTCACTAGGGCAGAGAGAGCAGGGGTGCATGCATGTGTGTGGGGAGGACTCAGGGTACAGTCACTAGTGCAGAGCGAGCTAGGGTGCATGAAAGGAGGTCTCATTGTATGAATAGTGTGCCAGGCCAGGCATGGACAGAATGTTCCAAGGCACTGACTTCAACATACAGATGTTTCCTTAGCAAACTGGTACTGATTGACAGGAAGGGTCTTGGGGCTATGAGCCCTGAAAGTCCACACTCACACATGCTGCCATGCTCAGCACCTGCAGAGAGGAGGCCCAAATGCCCTTCCTGGAACAGGATGGAAATCAGGAAAACTGGCTACCTTCATTCTACAATTCTTCCCATCTCTGGACTTCAGCAACAGTCTCACTGCCCATGACACACACACATACATCCTGAACTTGCATACTTCATCAGCAGAGGTCACAAAGGCCACAGAGGCAGCGGCTGTCTCATCTCAGGAGATACCATTCTGAACCCTGCTCCCTCAGCAACATGGCAGGATGGGACAGTTCACATTTTCAGGAAAGGGGTGGTGAAAATTACTCATTTAAAAAAGAAAAAACAAAACAAAAGAAAAAAAAAAAGCAGGTAACAACTTCAGGTTTTACATTCTCCCCCCCCCCCACTCCCCACTCCCAGCCTATGAGAAAGCAGCAGCCTACCCCATGTGCATTTCTACCCTCCTCCATACTTCTGTCTGTCTGCCTGACTATCTTCCACGCTCAGTCCAGGGTCTATTAACCTTCTGAAGGTGTCAAAGAAAGCGGTGTTTGAAACAAAGAATGCTAGAAAGGGAGCTCCAGGTGCAGGAGAGGGAACAGGATCTGAGAGAAGATCTTGTCAGGAGTAGCAGGGAATCCTCTTCCATCTTTCTGGCTCTTCTTGGCCTCCTTACGACTTGACAGGATGAATAGAAAGTAGGCTTCCAAACTTAAAGTGCTGGATAACAGGGAACTTCTCCAGGCACTGCAAAACAAGAAAAGGAGTGAAGAAAATAATGTGGTATATGGCAAGAGATTGTATCAAATTCTAACAGCATATTTGAGACACAATCAGGTGGATGTAATACAGCTCAACACACGTTTTGGACACGCTAGGCTAACACCTGATGTAATAAGGGGATTAGCGCGTCCAAACTCACTAATAGTGCTCATGACATGTAAATGCCATATAGACCAATCTATTAGCTATTACCTCCTGATGCAGAAAATCGCCACTCAGCTAATGCACCCGATTTGACGCTACAAATTTAACGCCAGCCCCGGAGCTGGCGTTAAATCAACAGCGAGTCAAGACCACATGTAAAAAACAGAAAGGAAAATTAGTTTCTTACCTGATAATTTTCGTTCCTGTAGTACCAAGGATCAGTCCAGACTGCTGGGTTATGCCTCCCCTCCAGCAGATGGAGTCAGAGAAAAGCACCCCCCCAGATATACTGGCGTGCCACCTGTGATCCCTCAGTATAATCAATATCAAAGCAGAATGAAACATACATCCCATCCTTTTCCTTATATTAAGGAATCTAATCACAATGTACATTGTTGTCTTCTTGTTATGACCTCTTGTTGATTTCTTGTTGTTTAATCTATTTTCCCTACTGCTCTAGGTTAACCCCCTGCCCAGTTCGCCTCCCCTGTTGAAATCTTTTGTTAATATGTGAACCGGTATGATGTCCCCACTAATACCGGTATATAAAAGTTTCTAAATAAATAAATAAAAATCCTGTGTGTGTGTGTTTTTTGTTTTTTTTTTTAAACAACCAATGACTAGATCAAGTAAGGATACTCTAAAAATACCAGAAAACATTTCCCTTTTTTTTTTTTTAAACCAAGAACTTGCTGAAAACAACTGTTAAGAGAAGACAACAGGAATATGACAAGAATACGAGTGGACTCTCCTGTAATATACATACTTGGGCGGGCGTCTGGACTGATCCTCGGTACTACAGGAATGAAAATTATCAGGTAAGAAACAAATTTTCCTTTCCCTGTATGTACCAGGATCAGTCCGGACTGCTGGGATGTACCCGAGCCACCTTAAATGGGGTGGGACCCAGAGAGTCCCACTCGAAGCACACTGCTGCCAAAAGAATCTGCAGCCGGATCCCGGACATCCAACCGATAATGTCTAGCAAATGTGTGCAATGACTTCCAAGTAGCCGCTCTGCAAATTTCCTGGGGCGAAACACATTGGCTTTCAGCCCATGATGCCGCCTGAGAGCGGAGAGAATGAGCCTTAAGACCGTCAGGGACAGGACGTCCGTGACATATATACGTGGAAGCAATAGCATTCTTCAACCAGCGGGCAATGGTAGTTTTGGAAGCCTTATGTCCCTTCTTTGGACCATTCCACAAGACAAAAAGATGATCCGACCGACGAAAATCATTAGTTACTTCCAAATACCTTAAAAGGGTCTCGACTGTGAGAAGAGCGGGTATCCTCCTCCGAAAAGGATGGTAAGTCCACCGGCTGAATGACGTGGAAAGCTGAGACCGCCTTAGGTAAGAAGGAGGGTACCGTCCGCAGGGACACTCCCGACTCCATTATACTTAAAAATGGTTCCCTACATGACAATGCCTGTATTTTGGAAACACGACGCGCCGAACAAATAGCCACGAGAAAAACTGTTTTGAGAGTTAAATCCTTCAAGGTGGTCCATTTGATAGGCTCAAACGGCGAAGCGCAGAGACCACGAAGAACCAAATTCAAGCTCTAGGATGGCAAAGCGCTCGTATCAGAGGACGTAAATGTTTGACACCGCGCAAAAAACAAGCAACATCTGGATGACCCGCAATGGAAGAACTTTCAATCTTACCACGCAGACAGCCCCAAGGCCGCCACCTTTACTCGAAGAGAACTATAGGCCAAGCCCTTTTTCAAGCCATCCTGCAAAAACGCGAGAATATGTACTATAGAGGTCCGCTGTGGGGACACCTTCAACCCACTGCACCATGAGTCAAAAATCTTCCAGACCCTAACATAGACAAGGGAAGTGGAGGTCTTGCGGGCCCTAAGAAGAGTGGAAATCATGGCTTCCGGGTAACCTTTCTTTCTCGGTTGTCTCCTTTCATAAGCCAAGCCGCTAGACAAAAGCGATCCACTTGATCGAAAAATACGGGACCCTGTCGCAGAAGATTCGGGATGTGGTACAGACGCAAGGGATCGTCTACCACTAAGTTGATTAGATCCGTGAACCATGGTCTTCGCGGCCACTCCGGAGCCACTAGAATAACCAGCCCCCGGTGAGATTCTATGCATCTTAGAACTTTTCCCACCAGTGGCCAAGGAGGGAACACATAAAGGAGAATGTCTGGAGGCCACGGAAGCACCAGAGCATCTACCCTTTCCGACCCATGCTCTCTCCTGCGACTGAAGAAGCGAGCCGCTTTGGCGTTGAGCCGAGTCACCATCAAATCCAAGCGCGGGGTTCCCCAGTGGCGAGTTATGAGCTGCATCGCCTCGGATGACAGCTCCCACTCTCCTGGATCCAGACGCTGTCGGCTGAGAAAATCCGCCTGGACATTGTCCACGCCTGTGATGTGAGAAGCCGCGAGATGGCTCAGGTGACGTTCCACCCAGGCCATCAACAAATCCACTTCTGAGGCTGCAAGGTGACACTAGAAACAGATCGCGGAGTGGCCAAGCAAAATCCAAAGCGTAACCGTGACTTATAATGTCGAGAACCCACTGGTCCGATGTTATCCTGACCCATTCCTCCCGAAACAGGAACAGCCGCCCCCCAATCTGTGGGACGGAGGAATGGGTCGGCGTCCCTTCATTGTGAAATCTTGTTGGGGGTAAAACTATGAGGGGCCCCCGAACGCTGAGGCCTCCTGCTTCGAAAGGAATGTGCCCACGCCTGCGAACGGGATGCTGACTGTCTCTGTGTGAAGGAAGAACCCCATCCCACACAAAAACAGTGCTGACCACGGAAACGGCCCCTAAACACGCCGGAAGGGCAAAACTGTCTGGGCTTGTCCTCAGGAAGCTTATAAACTTTGTTGTCCCCCAAGTCCTTAATAAGCTGTTCCAGCTCATCCCCAAAAAGCAATTTTCCCCTAAAGGGAAAGGAACCAAACTGGAATTTGGAGGAGGCATCTGCCGACCAGTTACGGAGCCATAGTAGCCGCCTTGCGGAAACCGCCGATGACATAGTGCGTGCAGAAGTCCGTAGGAGATCATATAAGGTGTGCCTGCTCTGCCTCCTCCGGGGGGAGCTCTTGGGCCGTAAGCAACTGTTGAACCCAGTGGAGAGTGGCGCTCTGTATGAGACTGCTACAGACCGCGGCCCGGATGCCGAGCGCAGAGACCTCAAAAATGCGCTTCAGTAAGATCTCCAGCTTCCGATCCTGAAGCGCTGTTCCGCCAGTCGAGGGAATGGTGGTATGCTTAATTACAGCCGTGACCACAGAGTCTACCTTGGGAAGCTTGAGAAGATTTAAGGATTCGCTCGGTAGGGGATACAGCTTCTCCATAGCCCTGCTGACACTTAATGAGGCTTCGGAGAAATCCCATTCCCTGGGTACAATTTGAAACAACTTAGAGGTCCACCGCAAACTTTTCCATTTCACCCTAAGGCCCGCCAAAACAGAATCTCCTGGAGAAGAATCCGCCAGAGGTTGCGGTGCCGGGATCTCCAGCTCCCGCAACACATGTGGAATTAAAAGATCCAGCTCATCCTTGCTGAATAAGCGAAGGATCCGAGGATCATCCCCCTCTACCGGTACATGTGTGTCCACATCTCCGCCCATGTCCATAGCGAAGGGGTCCTGGGAGGGGTCCGCGGCCTTGGGAATATCAGGTTCCGCAGCCGGACAGTGAAGACAAGCCCCCGCCTTCCCCTGGTCCGGAGCGGGCTTGAAAAGCTTAGGCGGAGGGGGAGGCGAGTCCTCCCAATCTGCCTCAGCCTCTAAATAGGCTTTATGTATTAATAGGACAAAATGTGAAGAAAATGGAGGTGGCCTCTTTAAGGCCCTCCCTGCAGGCCGAGAGAAGGAAGGGTCCGAATCTGCTGTGAAATCGCGGGCGCGCTGGGGACTTAAGGCCGGCAGAGAGGAAGGAGGTAAATCCACCCCTTCCGACGCTGCATCAGCATCTGTGCTTGGCGCGGGCAAAATGGCCGCCGCTCCCTCGCCGAGTGGGGGCGGGGTAGGCCTCTGCCCCCGAGCCACCGGGACTCGCCGCAGTTCGCTCGGCCACGATAAGGGGGAGCCCCGTGCTGCATGCAGCCGCCGAGAGGGTTCCTTGCCCCCGGGGGATACACCGGAAGCAGAGACCCTCTTGGGAGGGTCATGTCCCCGACTCCCCGCAGGCCATGCAGGCGGAGGCGCGCGGCATGGCGATCACTGGGCTGCCTAAAAACCGCGTGAAATTTTATGAGGAGGAAAGTTATTGCGCCGGGTGAAAGATCCACCCCCTCCGGAGACCCGGGGCCATTTCGTGGCAGGCCGGGGTTGGAAATGGCTGCACTAAGGACCCGTTGAAAAAAGGTCTGTGTGTCTTTTTTTTTTTTTTTTTTTTTTTTAACAATAAAGTTAACCAAGCCCTTTACAAAATACAAGCAGTCTCCTTCCTATGGCAAACTATGAGCCCCCTTCAGAGGAATGCACATCTCTGGAATCTAGGAAGGGGGGAGAGTGACCGGCCCACCAGTAAATACTCCCCCTGGCCACCGAGTAACAGAAATGCTCCGGGTAACCTGGTGTTAGGGCGATCTCCTGCACTTGGGCCGTCGGCTGCCAGTATTCAAAATGGCGCCGGTAGCCTTTGCCCTTACTATGTCACAGGGGCTACCAGTGCCATTGGTCGGCCCCTGTCACATGGTAGGAGCAATGGACGGCCGGCGCCATCTTGTGTTCCTACCATGTGGCAGGAGCCGACCAATGGCACTGGTAGCCCCTGTGACATAGTAAGGGCAAAGGCTATCAGCGCCATTTTGAAAACTGGCAGCCGACCACCCAAGTGCAGGAGATCGCTCCGGACCCCCACTGGACCACCAGGGTCTTTTGGCAAGTCTTGGGGGGGGGGGTAGGAGGGTGGGAGGTTGTAGTTAATTACATTTAAAGGGTTGGGATGGGGACAAAAAAAACATTTTATGCCCTACCCTAAATTTGTTCCATAAGACACGCAGACACCCAGGAACAGAGCCGGTTTAGCACACCATTCTTTTTTTTTTTTTTTTAATTTTCCCGCTCTGAATCCTAGGTGCGTCTTATGGAGCGAAAAATACGGTACATAGTGGCGATAATGTCATAGATAAAGTCTGTTTACTCTGCCTCCATCTGCTGGTTCGGGGACATAACCCACTTGTTTGGACTGAAATGGACTGGTGTATCAGGGTGAAATCGAAGTTCTTATCTGGCAGAGATACTTCACACTTCTGCTCACTCACCTCTGCCTTGTACATGCGGATCAGCCCCTGGTTGACTTTGGCCCATGATGGTACAGCACTGATGTTCCATAGCTGGTTGGAGTGTTCTGCAAATGGGCCAGTCTTCATCTACAGCAGAAAGAGAAGAGATATAGCATGGAGCACTGAAAGGCATTTATTGTGAGGGATGTGTACACAAAAAAAATGAAAATAATTACAAACCTTGATGGTATGATAGATATTTCTGCTTTGCTGCTTGTTGAAGAATGCTCCCCGAAGCACTGATACATACCCCGTAGGAAAAATGTATACATTACATGTTATTTCTCTTAGATTTCAGGGCTTGCTTCTGGATGCTGTATGCCTGACTGCCCTTTGACCCTCCTTGTAGGTCCTATCAGGAAGCTGCTGCAGGTGCACACTGCTCCCTAAACAACTATGCAGGGCCTGGGTGAGGAGTTTAGTATCTTTTGGAAGAGAGCAAACTGCACTCAGAGATGGTGAGAAGGAAGAGCTCCTGCAGCCTCTCTCTAACTAGAAGGTATTTATACTCAGCGCATATCTAACCATCAGGTTGCAGGAATCAGAACCCCTGTGAACAGATGACCCATGAATCAGAACATGCGGGAGAAGCTGCAGAGCTGAACTTAGGCATTTCTCCTTATTGCTCACCATACAAAATGAGAAATTACTACTTACCTGATAATTTCCTTTTCCTTAAGTTTGATAGATTCAGGACCAGTGGGTTATGCATCTCTAGGACCAGTGGGTTATGCATCTCTACCAGCAGATGGCAAACTGACGTCACAGTATATATAATCCTGCCCTGACATCAGCCTGCCACTATTCTCTTCAAAAGCAACTATGGACAGACTAGCAAAAAACTTGATTAAAAACAGACAACCATTTCTGTACTCAAACAACAAGAAACACTGAACTCAGGCAAGAATGTATGCATACTAGGCTTGGGACTGGATGAACACAGCCACACAGGAGGAGCATTACACAATCATTCGGCAGCCAAGTGCGGGAAGCTGACTCCATCTATCCATCTTAAGGAAAAGGAAATTATCAGGTAAGTAATATTTTCTCATTTCCTAGCATGTAGATAGATGGAGTCAGGACCAGTGGGATGTATCCAAGCTACTCCAGAATAGGGTGGGAGGCTACCCGCGGTCCAGTGAACACCGCACGTGCAAAGGCTGCATACTACCGGGCCTGCACATCCAGACGATAGTACCTGGAAAAGGTGTGTAAGGTGGACCACATCGCAGCTCGACAAATGTCAACAGGAGACAACAATCTAACCTCATCCCATGACATTGCCTGAGCCCTGGTGGAATGAGCCCTAACCTGAGTAGGCAACGGCTTTTCAGTGGCCACATATGCGGCCGTAACTACCTCCTTAATCCAGCGAGCTAATGTAGCCTGCGAAGCTGGCTCACCCTGTTTACCTCCACCATGAAGAACAAACAGGCGATCTGTCTTTCGGAAAGGTTTAGAAACCTCCAGATACCTCGCATGTCTCTTGACATCCAAAGGACACAACAGGCAATATTCCTCTGAATCTCTTTCCCTATCCAGGGACGGCAGGGAAATGGACTGATTCAAGTGAAAATCTTAGACCACTTTAGGCAAAAAAGAAGGAACAGTATGCAGCTGTATTGCCCCTGGAGTCACCCGAAGGAACGGCTCCTGGCAAGACAAGACCTGCAGCTCGTACATTTGACGCACAGAACATATCACCACCAGAAACACCGTTTTCAAGGACAGTAACTGCCATGAAAGGCTCGCAATGGTCGAAACATAGGGCCCGCCAAGAAATCAAACACCAGATTAAGACTCCAGAAGGCTACCGGTAACCGCAATAGAGGACGAAGATGTTTCACTCCCCTCAAGAAACAGGTTATGTCTGGATGAGCCGATAAGGATTCACCATTCACCTGGCCTCTGAAACAAGCAAGAGCCCCTACCTGTACCTTCAAGGATTTAAGGGCCAACCCTTTATTCAACTGATCTTGCAAAAATTCTAAAACGAGCTGGATCTTAACTCAAGGAAGCACTCCTCGATCTTCATACCAAACCTCAAACACTCGCCAAACCTGCACATAGGCTAAGAAAGTGGAGAACTTTCATGCTCATAACAAGGTGGCAATCACCACAGTAAAATATTCACTCTTCAGCAAGCGAGCTCTCTCAAGGGCCATACCTTAAGACAAAACTGAGTTGGATCTTTGTGAAGAACAGATCCCTGCTACAACAGATTCCTGTGTGCCAGAAGATGGAGGGGGAGTCTATCAGGAGCCTTCGCAGATCTGCATACCATGGTTTCCTGGAGGAATCTGGTGCCACCAAATGCTCCATCCCCCTGTGACCTTTAACCCTTCCAACTATTCTGCCCAACATGGGCCATGGGGGAAAGGCATACAGCAGCTTGTCCTTCGGCCAAACCTGCACAAAAGCATTGATACCCAAGGACTTTGGATCTCTCCTGCGACTGAAGAATCGAGGACCCTTCGCATTGCAAGAAGTCGCTAGCAGGTCTAGAAATGGAAGGCCCCAGTGATCCACTATCAGCTGAAATGCTTCGTTGACAATACCCATTCTCCTGGGTCCAGACTCTCCTTACTGAGAAAGTCTGCTCTTACATCGTCTTTTCCTGCAATGTGCAAGGTCAAGATCTCCTAAAGCTGCGCTTCCGTCCATTCCATAAGTTGGTCTATCTCTTGCGACACTTGCTGACTCTTAGGTCCTCCCTGCCGACTGATGTAAGCCACAGTCATTGCGTTGTCTGACATTACCTGGACCGCTCGACCCTGCAGCCTGCCGCTGAACTGCAAGCACACCAACCAGACCTCCCAGGCTTCCAGCCGTTCGATGTTCCTGACAGTGAACTCCCCAACTCTGGAGTCTCGCATCTGCCATGAGTACCAACCAGTCTGGCGATGTCAGGGAGATTCCCTCTCTCAAATGATTCGCTTGCAGCCATCACTGTAGGTGAGAGCAGACTTCCATCAGCAGGTGAAGCCGAATCGAATAGTCCTGAGACTGCGGGCTCCAACAAGACATCAGGGAACGCTGAAGAGGATGCATGGCATCAAACTGAGTATCTGCAGATAGGACCACCCTGTTGGGCGCAACTGTGTCATCAACTTCTGAAATCAAGCTTCTGCCAGGAAAACATTGCCCTGCTTCATGTCGAATCAAACACCCAGATACTCCAACAACTGAGATGGCTGAAGACTGCTCTTGGCTAGGTTCACCATCCAACTAAGCTCCTGCTACAGGGCGATCACCTTGCGGGTCACCAGGCTGCTCTCTTCCAGAGACTTGGCCCAAATCAGCCAGTCGTCCAAATACAGGTGTATCAGGATCCCATCCTCTCTCAACTCTGCCGCCGCCACCACCACCACAACCTTGGAAAAAGTTCTAGGAGTGGGGGCCAGACCAAATGGCAGCACCCAATACCAATAATGGCACCCCAACACCACGAAATGCAGAAAATGGTGTTCCAATCGGATGGGAATATGGAGATACGCCTCTGACAGATCCAAAGAGGTCAGAAATTCCCCTGACTGCACGGCCATTATCATTGAGCGTAAAGTTTCCATGTGAAAATGAGTCACCCGCAAATGATGGCTGACCCCTTTTAGATCCAGGATGGGACTAAAGGAGTCTTCTTTCTTGGGCGCAATGAAATAAATGAAATATCGACCTGTATTTTCTTGAGACGTGGGTACTGGAACCACAGCCCTCAAACTGAGGAGCCTTGACAGTGTACACTCCACTGCCTGCTTCTTCTGCAGGGAGTGACAGAGAGACACCATGAACATGTCCCGAGGAACACTGCGAAATTCCAGCGCATATCCTTCTTGTATCAGCTCCAGGACCCACTGATACAATGTGATTTCGACCCACCTCTGATAACAGAGAGAGAGACAGACATCCCCCTATCTCCTGTTCCCAGGGGTGGGTTGGCAAATCTTCAATGGGAGACCCAAGGGGTACCATTACCTGAGCCCTCGCCCCGCCTTGGCTGTCTTGGATGAAAGGACTCAGATCTACAGAAAGCTGAGTCTTCTGAAAGGTCACCCATCTGTAGGGACGAAACTGCTTGGAGCCCCTGTGACAACCCCTCATACCAAGGGGCACGGTGACTGCTTCTTCTCCTCCAGCAACTGAGGAACCGGGGACTCGCCCCATTTTCTGGCTAGTTTCTCCAACTCGCACCCAAACAAGAGCGAGCCTTTAAAGGGCAATTTCGTAACATTAGCTTTGAAGGTTGCATCAGCTGACCACTTTCTCTGCCATAACTGATGCCTGGCCGCTTGTCTGAAGCTATTCTTCTGGCTGAGGTACGAACTAAATCGCAGCCTGCATCTGCTAAAAAGGCAGCGGCGGCGGGTTCCTTAACTGCTCTGGAATTCACACCAGAGTCATCAACCTCCTGAGAGAGAACCAAACAAGAGCGAGCCACCAGGGAACAACAAGAAGCTTTCTATAAGGTCATTGTTGCTGCTTCAAATGCTTGCTTAAGGATGGCCTCAATCCTCCTATCATGCACATCTTTCAAGGCCACTCCACCCTCTACAGGGATAGCTGTGTTTAGAGATGGCACATAAAAGCGCATCCACTTTCGGAAAACGCAGATGTTCTCTCACTACTGGATCCAGAGGATACAGGCCTTCCAAGGTCCATCCCCCTTTGATATTTGCCTCTGAGGCATCCCGGCTCAAGATCAATCAATTCTTGAATGGCCTCCATTACAGGGAAAAAAATAAGAGACTTTATGCAAAGAAACCAAAATGGGATTTTTCTTTGGTTCAGACATTGAGTCTGCCCCAGATACTCCCAACATTTTCAATGACTGGGTCTGCCCAGCAAGGTTTTACATTTTTTTTTCTTTCATATTTTTCTGTTACTCTTGTCCCTTTAAATAATTTTTTTGGTTCTATTTCCCTTCCACCCCCACCATCGTAGATAGCAGTGCTGGAGCTGCATCTAAGTGAAGTATCCAGCTAATTGGTTTGGGGTAGTAACCGCCGTAATAAGCAAGCTACTCCCACGCTTGTTTACCCAGCCTGTACAATTCAGTCCTTGTTGGTAGATGTCTAAATATAAAACATCTTTTCTTCATTCTCCCTGCCGTTGAAGCAGAGAGCTATGCTGGATATGCACTGAAAGTGAAGTATCAGGCATTTTTGGTTTTGGGGTAGTAACCGCCATAACAAGCAAGCTACTCCCCTGCTTTTATATGGATGCAAATCCTTTTTTCCACATTTCCTCTTGCCGTTGAAGCATAGAGCAATGTTGGAGTCGCATTAACCATGTGTATGTTTATTGAATAAGGATATTCATCTCCAGGTAGTAGCCGTCATTCCCGCATGCCTCTTCTCTTCATTCACATCCTCTAGACTTTATGGATCCACAGTATTTATCCCACGCCTCTTTGAAATCCTTCACAGTTTTGCTCTTCACCACTTCCTCCGGAAGGGCGTTCCAGGCATCTACCACCCTCTCCGTGAAGAAATACTTCCTGACATTGGTTCTGAGTTTTCCTCCCTGGAGTTTTAAATTGTGACTCCTGGTTCTGCTGATTTTTTTGCAAAGGAAAAGGTTGTCGTTGTCTTTGGATCATTAAAACCTTTCAAATATCTGAAAGTCTGTATCATATCACCCCTGCTTCTCCTTTCCTCCAGGGTGAACGTATTTTGATTCTTCAATCTCTCCTCATAAGACATTTGATGAAGACCCTCCACCTTTTTGGTCGTCCTTCTCTAGACCGCCTCCATCTTGTCTCTGTCCCTTCCGAGATACTGTCTCCAGAACTGAACACAGTACTCCAGGTGAGGCCTCACCAAGGACCTGTACAAGGGGATAATCACTTCCCATTTCTTACTTGATATTCCTCTCTCTATGCTGCCCAGCATTCTTCTGGCTTTAGCTATCGCCTTGTCACATAGTGTCTATTTATTTATTTATTTATAACTTTTTTTATACCGAAGTTCAGGTAACAGAATTACTTATCACTCCGGTTTACATTATAACAAGTAGAAAACAATGACAACATATGTCTTACAATGAACAAATGAGTGAACAACTTGGATAACATAACATAACTAGGAACAGTAGCAGTATGCACTATTAGAGCGAGACTAGCGCATAGGGAGGGAGGTTTGCTAATGGGGGGGGGGGGGAGGAGGGAGAAATTTCTTATTGATGAGTAAAAACATGAGCATAGGTTCTGGACGTCAACAGTATGAAAACAGTCTATGGGAGCTGTGGAAGACTAAGTAAGTTAAGGGAATGCTTGACCGAATAGCCATGTCTTGAGTCTTTTTTTGAACGTGTTGGGGCAATGTATCAGCCTTAGCTCCGGAGGAAGCAGATTCCACTGTTTGGGGCCTGCTGTTGATAGAGCTCTTTTACTTAAAGATGTTTTCATGGGAGGTGCATGTAGAGTTCCTCTTTGTGCTAATCTTAGCGGTCGGGAAGACGTGTGAAGCTGAAGAGGGATTCTGAGGTCCAGTGGAGTGTTGTTGAATATGGCTTTGTGGGTGATTGATAGAAGTTTATACAGGATTCGAGATTTGACTGGGAGCCAGTGGAGCTTCTTTAGAACTGGTGTTATATGATCTCTTTTGTTGGATTTAGTGAGACACCTTGCTGTAGCGTTCTGTAACAATTGAAGAGGCTTTAGGGTGTAGACTGGGAGACCATGAAGCAGTGAATTACAGTAGTCCATTTTCGAGAAGATGATGGATTGTAACACTGACCTGAAATCGTGAAAATGAAGGAGGGGTCTAAGCCTTTTTAGAACTTGGAGTTTGTAGTAGCACTCTTTAACTGTAGTGTTGATGAAATCAGAAAAGCTCAGATGGTTATCCATGACCACCCCAAGGTTTCTGACCCTTGGGGAGAGAACTGGGAGCGGCGTAAGGTGAGAGCTATTCAATGGAAGGTGAGAGCTATTCAATGGAAGGGTGCCATCTTGAGTGATCAAGAGGAATTCTGTCTTGTCAGTGTTGAGTATCAGGTTAAGGTTAGACAGGAGTTTGTTAATGGAGAGGAGGCAGGAGTTCCAAAAAAGTATGGTCTTTTGAAGTGATTCGGTGATAGGAATAAGGATTTGGACGTCATCTGCATATAAGTAATGGGTTAACTTTAGATTGGAAAGGAGATGACAAAGCGGGCGAAGATAGATATTGAATAACGTAGGGGATAGCGAAGAGCCTTGAGGGACCCCTAATGTGGAACTGAACGGTGGTGACTCTTTGCTATTGATCTTAACTTTGTAGTATCTGTTCTGGAGGAAAGATTTGAACCAGTTTAGAGCTTTGTTTTTGATGCCGATCTCGGATAGTCTTTCGATGAGATAATCATGGTTGACCGTGTCAAAGGCGGTCGAAAGATCAAGGAGGATGAGCAAGCAGGGATGTTTGTTTTCTAGATTCATGAGAATGTTGTCTGACAGAGATAAAAGAAGAGTTTCGGTACTGCGGGATTTGCGAAAGCCTAATTGAGCCGGGGAGAGGATGTTGTTATTTTCAAGAAATTCAGAGAGCTGTTTGTTGACTATTCTTTCCAGGATTTTGGCAATGATCGGAAGATTAGCAATCGGGCGGAAATTTGCTGGGTTATCTGTAGAGAGATTTGGTTTTTTTAATAAGGGTTTTAAGATGGCAAGTTTGAGGGTTTTAAGATGGCAAGTTTGTCTAATGATCTGAAGTTGGCGAAACAATCACCCCAAGGTCTCTCTCCTGCCCCGTGCACATCAGCCCTTCTCCCCCCACTGAATACAGTTCTTTCGGATTTCTACACCCCATATGCATGACGCTGCACTTCTTGGCATTGAATCTCAGCTGCCATATCTTCGACCACTCTTCCAGTTTCCTTAAATCCAGTCTCATTCTCTGCACTCTGTTGCAGATCTTAGTGTCATCCGCAAAAAGACAAAACCTTACCTTCTATCCCTTCCGCAATGTCGCTCCCAAAGATACTGAACAGGACTGTCCCAACACTGACCCCTTGCGGCACTCCGCTCAACACCGCTCTCTCTTCCGAGTAAGTTCCATTTACCATCACACATTGTCTTCTGTCCATCAACCAGTTTGCAATCCAGGCCACCACCTTGGCACTCACTTCTAAGCTTCTTATTTTATTCACCAGTCTCCTGTGTGGAAATGTATAAAAAGCTTTGCTGAAGTCCAAGTAGATGACATTGAGTGCTCTTCCTTGATCCAATTCCTTGGTTATCCAGTCAAAAACGTCTATCAGATTTGTCTGACAGGATCTTCCCCTGGTGAATCCATGCTGCTGGTCCAGCAATTCTTCCGACTGTAGATAGTTCACTATTCCTTCTTTTAACAGCGACTCCATTACTTTTCCCACCACCGAGGTGAGGCTAACCGGTCTGTAGTTACCAGCCTCTTCTCTGTTTCCACTCTTGTGAAGCGGGATCACCACCGCTCTTCTCCAATCACTTGGCACCACTCCCGTTTCTAGGGATCTATCGAACAGGTCACACAGCGGACCTGCCAGCACATCTCTGAGCTCCCTCAGTATCCTGGGATGAACCTCATCAGGCCCCATGGTTTTGTCCACTTTCAGTTTCCCATACATTCTCTACTGTAAATGGAGTTACATCTACTCCATTCCCCTCTAGTTTCTTGTTAACTAGTGACGGTCCTTCTCCAGGGTCTTCTTTAGTGAACACAGAACTGAAGTATTCGTTTAATATTTCTGCCATTTCTTCGTCTCTCTCCACACATTGATCCTTTTCACCTTTCAATTTCACTATACTACTTTGAACTTTTCTCCTTTCACTGATGTATCTGAAAAATGTTTTGTCACCTCTCTTTACCTCTTTGGCAAGCCTTTCTTCCGCTTGACTTTTTGCCATCTTGATTACTTTCTTTGTCTCCCTCAGTTCTACCAGATATTCTTCTTTGTGCTCCTCCCTTTGGGATCCTTTATATTTCTTGAACGCTGTTCTATTAGCCTTTATTTTGTCAGCCACCTCCTTGGAGAACCAGATAGGTTTCATTTTTCTTTTGCTTTTCTTTACTTTTCTAACATATAGATTAGTTGCCTTGGTAATTGCTCCTTTTAGTTTGGTCCACTGTTGTTCCACATCTCTCTCATTCTCCCAGCCTACTGTATATATAGTCTTGCCATGACATCAGTGCCGGTTCCAGTCCAGGAGGAATTTCCCCATTCTCCAGAGTCTGGATCTGCCTCATCATCAGTGCCATCCAGATCTGCCTCATCATCAGTGCCATCCAGATTCCTATCGGGAGTACCTGCAGTCAATCGAGGTGTACTCCAGCACTTAACATTAGTACTGGAAGAGGGAGAGGCCACCACTGACAATCTGACCTGACAGGATTGGACGGGGCTGAGGACTGCGCCTGAAGAAAGGATTGCAATCTTTGAAAAAATTCTACCGAAGAAAAGGCAGAAGGAACCATGCCAAAACTAGAAGGCACTTGTGCGGCACCCACTGAGCTGCTGTCCTCTGCTGAGGAACCAGTCAAGGGAGTTCCAAGGTCAGGCGTCCCTCCTGATATGTCCTTAAGCAGGCCCTCATCAGGCTGGGAAGAACCAGGCTTAGTAAAATCAGAGGAAGATAATTCTCCCTGAGACTCTAAGCAGGGCTGGCACAAGTTAGAGGGCCCTCTAGGCTGAGATTCATGAATATGAGAGGCAGCACAGAGGGAAAGGCACTTAAGCTTCTTAGCCACAGGTGCCATTAGTCCATCAGCATGCTTAACAGGCGACTGAAGAGGTGCGTCCAGCCGAAGTCGAGCTAAAAATTTTAGGAGTGCAAAATTTATGCGCACAAAATTTATGATTCCCAAGGCTATGCACCGAAAAACGTAAGCGCACTGTCACCGCATGAGTCCTGGGTGCACAACCAATATGTTCCAGAATGTGCGCACAGGCAGCACACCCAAAAGAAACTGGGCGCACAATTCAGACGCAAAACTGGATGTGCTTGTACGCACCAAGGGTCCTGCAGAGGGCAGCCGAAGGCGCAGAAAAAAGGCACGTGAAAACGCCGCTGCAGCCTACCACGCAGCACACAGAAAGAAACCTAACCATGGGGCCTAGCCCACCTGGGCTGCTCAACTCGCCAGACTGCCTAGATCCCTTAATCCCCATGGCAGCAGGAATGAACGTCGGAATGGTGCACTGAGCAAGGAGACCGGAGGAAGTCCTACAACAACCCCTCTACTCTCTGACTTAAAAAAAAAAAACAACACACTTATCTGAGTTCAGCCTTTCCCAGCCGAGTACAGAGATGGTCTCTGGCTGCGGGAGAAGAGGGCATATACCGTTGCCACTGCGCTCGGCTTCCTGCACCCACTGCCTTCAGCCGATTAAATCAGTTAAGTCCACACTAGCTGAAGAACCAGCTATGAGACCAAGGCACTCATATGAGGGACCACGGAAATCACCTCAGGAATTCTCAACTGGGGGAGGGACCATTAGTATCACCGCAGGAGAGCGGGACAGCTCAAAGCTCCTATTCATTCTTCCTTAAATATTGAAGCAATCCATGTCCACCATCTGCTGGAGATGGAGAATACAGGCAGGCTGATGTCATGGCAAGACTATATATACAATGATGTCAGTTTACTCTGCCTCCATCTGCTGGTAAAGGTGCATAACCCACTGGTCCTGAATCTATCTATCCACATGCTAGGAAAATGGAGAAATTACTTACCTGATAATTTCATTTTTCTTAGTATAGACAGATGGACTCAGGACCAATGGGTTATGTGCTCCCCTGCTAGCAGATGGAAACTGTTTCAAAGCTGACGTCACCCTAGATATACCCCTGCAATGACCTCAGCCATTCAGTATTCTCTTCAAAAGCCATTGTGGACATACTATTGAAAAACATGATTAGAATTTGGATACAACTTTATATATAACCTGCTTAAAAAACTGGAGACCGCAACTGTACTCAACCAAACAAGCGCTGGATCCCAGCAATACTACAGATAGGGCAACAGCTTATCTGTAACCTCCTGGAATCGAGATTCACCTCATGGGCGATTCCTTGGTACTGTTCATGGGCAGCCGTGGGCGGGATGCCGAGTCCATCTGTCTACACTAAGGAAAACGAAATCATCAGGTAAATAATTTCTCCATTTTCTAGCATGTAGCCAGATGGACTCAGGACCAATGGGATGTACAAAAGCAATTCCAGAATGGGGCAGGAGGCTGCCCATGGTCCGGCTAGCACCACCCTTGCAAAGGCTGCGTCCTCTCGGGCCTGGATGTCCAGGTGATAGAACCTGGAGAAGGTGTGAAAGGAAGACCATGTCGCTGCTCAACAGATGTTGACAGGAGACAGTAGCTTAGCTTCCGCCCAGGATACTGCTTGGGCCCTAGTGGAATGAGCTTTAACCTGAAGGGGTAAAGGCTTCCCTGCCTCAACATAAGCTCCTGTGATCACTTCCTTTATCCAGTGAGCTATTGTAGCTCGCGAAGCCACTTCGCCTTGTTTTCTTCCCGAATGAAGTACAAACAAGCGGTCTGTCTTGCGTACCAGTTCTGAACATTCCAGATACTGCACTAAAAGTCTAACACTGTTTAAATGGCGTAGGAGGTGGTAGTCTTCCGTGTCCTTGCGTCTATCTGGGGACGGTAAGGAAATGGACTGGTTCAGGTGAAACTCCGAGACTACCTTTGGTAAGGAGGGGACAGTGCAAAGCTATACTGTTCCTGGGGTAAACCAAATGAACAGTTCCAGACATGACAGCACCTGTAGTTCAGAGATGCAACAAGCCGAGCATATCGCCACCAAGAATACAGACTGCACAGTGGTCTAAAGGAAGGCCCTGCCAGAAAGTCCCATACTAGATTGAAGTTCCATAGGGGGACCGGCCACTTTAAGGGTGATCAGAGGTGTTTAACCTCTTTTAGGAAACAGGCCAAGTCCAGACGCATCGACAGGTGGGTTCCGTTCACATCAGCCTTGAAGCAGGAGAGAGCCGCCATCTGGACCTTCAAGGAGTTGAGGGACAATCTTTTGTTCAGGCCGTCCTGTAAAAATTCCAGATTCAGGGGGGCGCTCTTCCGCCGGCAAACAAGATGGCCGCATAGAGAACTCGCTCCGCTCCCGACGCAGCTTTTACATTAAAAAAACCCCGTTTTTCTCTAGCTCCGCCGCGGCGCCCACGGTGCATTGGTTATTTTAAGCGATTGTGCACAGGCTGGAATGGCGGCGCGGAAGAAAGCTGTGGACCTGAAGCAGTTTCACTTCAGCAAGCTTCCTCCCGATCTCGGCAGCGACCACGAGGCAGGGCCGGAACAGGCCGCGGCCCCCGCGAACGACCCGACGGCACAGGTATCTGATCCTCCGGCTGGGGAAAGCGCGGAATGGGCGGAGACAACAGCCCAACTTAAAAATGACATTCGTGGCTGGTTCGTGGAATTTAGGGCTGATTTAAAAGCTCATAAGCAAGAGCTGATGGCCTCAATGGCAGACATACGAGAAGACATTGCAGGCTTAGGTCTTAGGGTGGATGAGCTTGAAACCAGAGTAGATGCGCACGGAGTATCCTTAAACACAGTAGCGCTGCAACACTCTCACATGGAAGAAGAAATTGGCACCCTACAGGAAAAACTAGAAGATTTAGAAAATCGCTCTAGACGCTGCAATATTAGAATCAGGGGAGTCCCTGAATCCTCTGACTATACGGATGTTATGCGCACTGCCACTACCATCTGTACATTTATTTTACACCACACTACAGAAGCGGGAGATCAGGAGCCGGGGACTCAGAGTGACCCCATCCGCCTAGAAAGGGCGCATAGGGCCTTGGGGCCCAGAGCAGACTCGAGGCCGCGTGATATTATTCTGTGCTGCCATAGCTTTCTACAAAAAGGTCAAAT
Organism: Rhinatrema bivittatum; assembly: GCF_901001135.1. Taxonomy (NCBI): domain Eukaryota; kingdom Metazoa; phylum Chordata; class Amphibia; order Gymnophiona; family Rhinatrematidae; genus Rhinatrema; species Rhinatrema bivittatum. The sequence goes on along the minus strand of NC_042622.1, from coordinate 81,823,644 downwards.
AATGGATGCCGCCAGCAAAAAACAGGCATGGTCTTGGGAAGGACATTCCATATCCCTGTTTCAAGACTTGGCCCCTTCCACTCTCCGCAAACGTTTTGAGCTGAAAGAAATTACCGCCTATCTTCGGGCAGAGACTATACGCTATCGCTGGACTTTCCCTTTTGGACTTCAATTCGCGATCAACGGCGTGAGCTATCGTGTCAAAACACTTACGGAGGCTCTGGGAGCCCTGAACAAGGCCGGACATCAACCTAATATAGTGGCACCGAAGAAACCCACACGAAACCTGAAGATGGATGATCATCCGAAATGGCGCAGGGCGGGGAAGGGAGGACGACGCCTTCGTCGCCATTCTGAGGATTCCCGCACTGCTTTGTCCGATCAAGGCTGATTTCAAGTCTGGAGGGAGTCTGGAGGGAGTTTGAGCTACGGCCGCGGTCACAGAGACTCTAATCCGTCACTACTGCTTCAGGATTCCCCAAGTTGTTTTCCACACGCAGTTGTTCCCTGTGTGTGCTTGGGGGGTACGGAGAGGAACGGCTGGATTTTTTCACATCGTGAGACTGTTTCTTGTTCTACTTACATATCTATTGCGGGGTTTATTGTTATACTACTAACGGGAGGGGGGTGGGGGAGTATGGGTCTTGTTGGCAGGGAGTGACTCCCAGGAGGGGAGTATACTCACCCACGAGTTGCAACGGGTGATGTTGGTATTAGGGATGATATGGGGATTAGCCTTTCCGGGGACTATACAGGTTACCACTGTGCTGTTTGGCTTGTTATTAGTTATTAGGGGGACACTATTTAATCATGGCTAAACAACCTACATCCTCCACCAGTGTGGGTACTGGCGAGTGTATTATGTCCATTAATGTCAAGGGTCTCAACCACTACCGTAAACGATTTCTCCTTTACCAAGAGCTGCAGAATCATCATGTTTCCATTGCGCTACTCCAGGAGACACATTTAAAGAAGCGCCACGAACGGGTATTGTCGTCACCTCACTACCCCCATAAGTATCTGGCTGCTAGCACAAAAGATTCCAAATATGCGGGGGTAGGTATACTGATTGCCCGTGATCTAGTCCATGAGGTATTAGAGGTTGTGCGCGATCCTCTGGGGCGATATGTTTTGCTTAAATTGAGGGTGGGACAACAGATTGCTACTTTGGTTAGCCTATACGCACCTAATACAGGTCAGGATCTCTTCTTTCATATGATAGAGGAAGTGCTGAATAGGCACGCTGAAGGAGCACTCATTGTGGGGGGGGATTTTAATGTGACCCATAGCCCTTCTTTAGATAATTCCGCACAGACATCTACAGTGCCTCACAAAATACGGAAGCGCCTCTACACCTTAATATCCCACTGGCAGTTGGGAGATGTCTGGAGGTCGAGAAATCCTCATTCTCGTTGTTATAGTTATTTTTCACAAACTCACCAGCTTTATTCCCGGATAGATTATATCCTGGTAGATAAGCAGTCACAGAACTGGGTGCTTGATGCTGGTATAGAACCCATAGTCTGGTCGGATCATGCCCCAGTGTGGATTAAAGTGCAATTCTCCCATCAAGACCCGGGCCAAAAATTTTGGCGCTTGAATGAGAGCCTGCTCAGGGATCCCTCTTTTGTGGCCCACTTGGGTGCCCAACTTACTGAGTTTTTTCACCGACATACTGCTGATTGTACCCCTGGACCGACGATATGGGACTGCTCCAAGGCAGTTGCACGGGGCATACTCATATCCCGGGCCTCTTTTTGCAAAAGGGAAAAGGAGACGCAAAGGCGAACCTTAACCTCCGAGCTGGCGCAGCTGTCTCAGAGGCATATGCAAACACAGTGCCCTCGATCCCTCAGGCGTATGGAGGGCATCCGTGCTGCACTTAGGACACTTGATGCTGAAAAAATTGCTTTTCAATTGGACATTGTAAAGCAGCAATACTTCGAAGGGAGTAACAAGGCGGGCCGTTTCCTAGCCCGCCGCTTAAAGGAGGTTTTTACCCAAAATAATATAGCCAAAATTAGGGATAGCGGGGGATTATTGGTTACGTCCTCTGAAGGGATACGGAAATGTTTTACTGATTTTTATGGGCAACTGTATAGCGAGGATACTTCCATAGTCAACACTGATATAGCGGGGTATCTGGAGGATCTTCCTCTGCCGACTATCACTGTCGAGCAACAGACGTATCTTGATTCCCCCATACTTCTTGAGGAGGTTCAACAAGCCATAAAGGCCCTAAAACCCGGGAAGTCTCCGGGCCTTGATGGTCTGACTGGATGTTATTATAAAAAGCTTTCTCATGTGGTGGCTGCCCCCCTTACTGAAATGTTTAACTCTTTGCGGACTACTGGGCGGCTGGCACATAATGCCAATGTTGCGGGTATTACAGTACTTGCCAAGCCAGGTCGGGACCCTATTCACTGTGGGTCATACCGCCCAATTTCACTTATAAATTTGGATTTGAAACTTCTGGCCCGCATCTTGGCGGAACGTTTAAAGGGTATCCTCCCTTCTTTAGTGCATAATGATCAGGTGGGCTTTATTCCATCCCGTATGGCTAGTGACAATATCAGGAAAGTGGTTGATCTGATTGATTGGGTACACCATCATAAGCTCCCTGCCGCGCTGTTGGCCATTGACGTGGAGAAGGCCTTTGATTTAGTTCATTGGCCCTTTCTCTTTAAAGTGCTGGACGCCATGAACTTTGGCGAATTTTTTCAAACTTGGATCAAGAAATTGTATATGCAGCCACAGGCTAGAGTCAAGGTGAATGGAGGGTATGGGCCGTTACTCAACATCCAGAGAGGGACACGCCAGGGATGCCCGTTGTCACCCATGCTTTTTGCACTTTTTTTGGAGCCCTTGGCTTGGACTATCCGACAGACGGCTAATATTACTGGCGTCCGCCTTCCTAACTTACATTTTAAATTGTCCCTATTTGCGGACGATATCCTTTTTACATTAACTAATCCTGCCACATCCCTACAGGGGGTTGCCGATGCGCTGGATCGGTTTCATAAAGTCTCTGGCTTCACCGTGAATTTAGAGAAGTCAGAGCTCTTGAACCTCACTTTGTCTTCCCAAGAGGTCCTGGATATTAAACAACGTTTTTCCTTTAGATGGGCACAATCCTCTATTAAATACCTGGGGGTACGCATTGGATCCCACACTTCCCAATTACAATCCCTTAATTATGACTCTCTCTGGAAGAAGATTGACAGGGATCTGCTTACGTGGTATAGGGATTCATTCTCATGGCTGGGCAGACTGGCCATCGTTAAAATGGTAATTCTCCCACGCCTCCTATATTTTTTCTCTACCATACCTATTTTTCTCCCCACTGCATTGCTGAAACGCTGGCAGACTAAAATTTACAGCTTTATTTGGAGAAAACGGCCGCCCCGGGTAGCTCGAACTGTTTTATATTTACCCAAAAGGGCAGGGGGCTTGGGAGCACCGAACCTTACCTGGTATTACGCAGCGGCACAGCTTCGCTTTTTAGTAGATTTTTATCGTAAGGAGGATGCCAAACAATGGGTTCAATTGGAACAAAGGCAAATAGGGCCTATGCCCCTTCAGGCGCTCGCATGGCAGCCTAAATGCACCTGGCTGCCCATGGCCAGACTACCTCTAGCTCTTACTACCACACTTAGAGTGTGGAAGATTTGGAAGCCTAAACTTGTGGGCCCTTCTGAATATTTTCAGTCTTCTCGCCTTTTTTCCAATAACCTTTTTCAGGGGGGCACAGAAAATCCCCAGTTGGTATCTTGGGACAAACAAGGGCTCTCTACGTTTGGCCAATGCCTAATGGATATGTCTGTGCGGAGCCTGGAGGCTTTATCTAGACCAGGGGCGCTTGGCCTAGGACAAGTGTTGGCATATGCCCAGGTCCGTCACTTTCTTCAGCCATTATTATCTGCCAAAAAGATCCACCCCCATAAAACTCTCTTTGAGTCCTATTGTGAACATGCAGACAAAATGAGGGGAGTCCTTTCTAAAATTTATAAGCTACTCAATAATCACTCCCCTTATTCGGCCAAACACCTTCTGGCCTGGAGCAAAGACCTAGGGGAAGATATATCAAAGGATGATTGGGATCTCATCTTCCTGCAGTTTTCTAAGGTGTCTATTGCTGCTTCTATACAAGAACACTGCTACAAAGTGTTGTATCGATGGCACTGGACCCCTGAGAAACTTCATAGGATGATGCCTGCCATCTCTAATTTATGCTGGCGCGGCTGCGGCCTTGTTGCTAATTATACTCATATTTGGTGGCATTGCCCAAAAGTACGCTTATTTTGGCAACAACTTTTTGAATGGCTTGAGTCTGTGGTGCCGGGATTCCGGACTCCTAGTATACGGGGTGTTTTATTACATGAGCCCTCTGAGGACTACCCTAAGCATACTCATAAATTCCTTACACAAGTATATATTGCTGCTCGGGCTACATTAGCTAAGGTGTGGAAATCTCCGGACATCCCATCCAGGGCAGAGGTCCTGCACAGGTTACATAGCCAGTATCATTTGTCGTACCTCACTGCGGTTAAAAATGACACTTTGAAACCCTTTTCAGCTATATGGCACCCCCTGACCCAATGGCTACGTACTCAGAAGGGTCCTACTCAGGGGACGGCCTAATAGCGGTGGGACACCTTAGCCCAGTACTTAAAGGTAGGATGATCTACCGACACACTTCTGAAGGTGGACAAACAACAAAAAATTCCAGATTCATGGGGATCTTGGCCATTTGTGGGCGCACTCTGCGTTCCTCACACCAGGCCTCAAATATTCTCCAGATCCTTACGTACGCCAGGGACGTTAAGAACTTCCACATGTGGAGCAAGGTGGCGATTACGGCCGCTGAATATCCACGCTTCGTCAGGCGAGCCCTCTCAAGGGCCAGAGCATAAGACAAAATCGACTTGGGTCCTCGTGAAGATTCAGACCTTGCTGGAGAAGGTCCCTGTGTGAGGGGAGGCAAAGGGGACTCTCCACGAGAAGCCTCCATATGTCTGCATACCATGAGTGTCTTGGCCAATCCGGGGCCACCAGAAGGACTAATTTTCTGTGGTGTTCGATCTTGCGGATGATTTTGCCTAGCAGAGGCCAGGGAGGGAAGGTGTACAGTAAGTCCTCCTCTGGCCAGGTCTGGACGAGAGCGTCAATCCTTTGGGAGCACTGATCTCGTCTGAGACTGAAGAATCTGAGAACCTTCACATTGTGAGATTTGGCCAGTAGGTCGATGGATGGGAGGCCTCAGCAATCTACTAGGAGCTGGAAGGCTCTGATTGAAACGTCCATTCTCCTGGATCCAGGCTCTCCCTGCTGAGAAAGTCTGCTCTGATGTCTTTTCCCGCGATGTGGGAGGCAGAGATCCCTTGTAGGTTTAACTCTGCCCATTCCATAAGGAGTCTATCTCCAGAGACACTTGATGGCTTTTGGTTCCTCCCTGGAGGTTGATGTAGGCTACCATAGTTGGGTTGTCTGATATCACGCAGATTGCCTGTCCCTGGCGACTGTGGTTGAACTGCAGGCATGCTAATCTGACCACTTGCGCTTCCAGGCGGTTTATGTTCCAGCGAATCAAGTAGTCTTGATAGTGGGTTCCAATGTGACAGCAGGGAGTGTTGGAGGGGCTGCATATATGTGCCCTCGCCCACGGTACTACTTCCAGGGTTGACGCCATGAGGCCAAGGACCTGGAGATAGCTCCATACCCTGGGATGCATTGTGGTCACCAACAGACACACTTGGTACATCAATTTCCTTCTCCTCGAGGGAGGGAAGAAGACCTTGTCCTGCTTGGTGTCGAACCGGACTCCCAGGTACTCTAAGAACTGGGAGGGCTTGAGGCTGCTGTTGTCCATGTTCACAACCCAATCGAGTTCCTGTAGGAGGGACCCGACTCTGCTGGTCACCTGGAGGCTCTCTTCCAATGACTTTGCCCGGATCAGCCAGTCATCCAAGTAAGGGTGCACCAGGATCCCTTCTTTCCTCAGTGCTACCGCCACGACCACCATAATTTTGGAGAACATCCGGAACTGGTAATGGCGGCCCAATACCGCAAAGCGTAGGAAATGCTGCTGGTCTTGATGGATTGGAATATGAAGGTAGGCCTCCGAGAGGTCCAGGGAAGTTAAGAACTTTCCCGGTTGCACAGACATTATGACCGAGCGAAGAGTTTCCATGTGGAAGTAAATTATCTGCAGATAAAGGTTGACGCTCTTGAGGTCCAGGATGGGTCGGAATGAACCCTCTTTTCTTGGGTACGAAGAAATAGATGGAATAACGTCCCACATTTACTTGGGTTTTAGCCCTCAGACTGAGGAGCCGTATCAGCGTGCATTTCACTGACAGTTTTTTGTGCTGGGAATGGCAAGATAACATCATGAACATGTCTCAAGGGTTTCTGCGAAATTCCAGAGCATATCCTTCTCGAATGATGTCCAGTACCCATTTGTCTGACGTGATCTCGACCCACCGCTGACAGAAGAGGGATAGTCGGCCCCTTATCTCCTCGTCCCATGGATGGGTCTGCCAAACTTCATTTAAGTTCAGATCAAACCTGAACCCGGACCTGTTCCTCTATTTGGTTGTCGTTTCTGAAAGGACTGAGATGTTCCCGAGAGCCGAGATGTCTGAAATGACGAGTTTCTGTAGGGCCAGAAGCGCTGGGAGCCCCTGGCCTGACCCCTCATGGGTGAGGGCCACTGCGACCTCTTTTTCTTATCTTCCGGTAGCCGAGGCACTGGAGATTCACCCCACTTACTGGCTAGCTTCTCCAATTCACTTCTGAATAGGAGGGATACCTTAAAGGGTATCTTCGTGAGGTTCACCTTAGAGGTTGCATCGCTGACCAATTTTGCAACCATAGCCGTCTTCTGGCCGCCACCACGGAGGCTATTCCTCTGGCCGAGGTACGCACTTGGTCCGAGCTTGCAACCGCTAGGAAGTCTGTGGCGGGCTTGATTGCCTCTCTGGTATGCGCCCCTGAGCTATCTGCTCTCAAGAGAGAAGCAGACACAAACGAGCCACCAGGGCACAACAGGAAGCAATCTGCAGTGTCAATGCTGCCACTTCAAAGACTTACTTAAGGATGGATTACAATCGCCTATCATGAGTATCCTTCAAGGCCACTCCTCCCTCTACTGGAATAATTGCTCGCTTCGAGACGGCACAGACCAGCGCATCCACTTTTGGGACACGTAGGTGTTCCTTGACCGCCAGGTCCAGAGGGTACAAGGCCTCCAAGGCCCGACCTCCTTTAAAACTTGCTTCCGGGGCATCCCATTCCAGGTCAATCAACTCCTGGATGGCTTCCAGCATCAGGAAATAGCAAGAGACTTTCCGTGGAGACACCAGGATGGAATTCTTCTTTGGTTCCAACATAGGGTCTATGTCCAGAACTCCCAGAGTCTTCAAGTTCTGGGAGACTAGGGCCGGTAATTCATCTCTGTGGAAAAATTGAAGCATGGTTCATTATGGCACCAGGCCTGGAGGGATTTCCCCATCCTCCAATGAATCCATATCCCCTTCATCGTCCGTGGTGTCTGAGTCCCTGTCAGAGGTACCTTTGGTGAGGCAAGGCATGTCCCGAGGCATGCTGATAGGGCTGGGAGGGTGAGGCCTTCCCAACTGGGGCTCAGCTGACTGCACCTGAACAAAGGTTTGTAGGCCCTGAAAGAATTCCAACCAAGTAAAGGCCACCGGGTCCATATTTTGCCCAGGAGGAACCAGGGGCCGCTGAACTGCCCTCTCCCGAGGAAGATGCAGCCTTGGAACTGCTCAGGTCCGGAGTGCTATCAGATAAGTTTGTGGCTGACCCATCCTCCGACTAGGAGGGGCCAGACTTGGAAAACTTCTGAGAGTCCAGCCCTTCCTGGGCCTCCTCACAGTGCTGACACAGGAAAGATTCCAGGTCAGACTGTGCAGCCCTAATATGGCAGGCAGCACAAAGGGAGTGTCGCTTGAGCTTCTTTGCTGCTGGGGCCATAATACTCTGTAACTTGTGCATTCAGTTGGCTAGTGCCTCTTGAGCGTGCACAGACATGCCTTGGCGCACGTAAATCTAAGCAGCCGGTTGTACGTGTAGTTATGCATGTGGTTATGCGCGTAGTTATGCACATAGATGTGCGTGCGTTAGGTGCACAAAGGGCCAGCCCGCACTGCGCGTACCGACGGACAATGGGGGAAAATGGCGCTGCACCAAACCGCACATGATATGGCGCCACCACAGCCAGCCACGTGGAGTGTCCACCTTGCCTGAAGTGAGGCCTAGCCCATCGGGGGGGGGTGGGGGGGGTGGTGTCGCTCAACCTGCTCGGAAAACCCCCTTCCCTTGTCCTGACGGGATCAAGAACGACATCGGTACAGCACGCCGAGCAAGAAGACTGGAGGAAAGACTTACTGAAACCCTTCCACGTCTCTGAATAGGAAAAGGTTTTCACTACTTACCTGGGCTCAGTGCTTACCGGCTGAGTACAGGAACGGTCTCCAGCTGTGGGGTGAGAGGGCTTAGGCCGTCACTGCTGCACTCTGCTTCCTGCACCTGCTGCCTTTCAGCTGCTTCAGCAGCAAAGTCCATGCCAGAACCGGCTACCGGATCAAGGCACACCTCTGAGGGATCTTGGAAATCAACTCAGGAATTCTCAACTGGGGGAGGGACCCTTAGGTATCACCACAGGAGAGCGGGGCTCGATCTTTCTCCCAATTTAGAAGTAAGATTAAATTTCTTCTTCAAACTAGTGCTAAAATCCTGCTAATCACCGCTGCTGGTGTAGGGATAGCGCATCCACATCTGCTAGGAGACGGAGAGATACTGAATGGCTGAGGTCACTGCAGGGGTATATCTAGGGTGACGTCAGCTTTGAAACCTGACTCAGTCTCCAACTGCAGCAGGGGAGCACATAACCCATTGGTCCTGAGTCCATCTGGCTTCATGCTAGGAAAAGAATATTTAAATTATGTCAACTCAGTACTGGTGACAACTCCCTCCATATCCAGGCACTTTCTGATGTGAGCACAGTCAGCACCTAAGTAGCAAATCTGCCATAACTGCACTAACTGCACTAACTGTCGGGACCCAAACAGCAACAATCCTACCTCTGGAAATGCAGCACTACCAATAATATACCAGACCATAGAACCGCAATACAATCTCTAGGTTGAACTGCTACAGAACCCTACACAGACCCTCACCAAATATAGAGCCAGTATGCCAATGTTTTTTATAATGATGCAGAGAATAATATTAGAGAGTGCTTGGTAAAAGAAAATTATTCCTTACCTACTAATTTTCGTTCCTGTAGTACCACGGATCAGTCCAGACAGTGGGTTATGTCCCCCTTCCAGCAGATGGAGTCAGAGCACAAAGCTGAAAGGACGGCCCCCTATAGGATGAAGCGCCCTCTGTGTCCCTTCAGTATTTAGAATATCAGAGCCAGAAAGCCCACTTGTAACCAGAAACAGGAAAACATGAACTTGAAAACCAGAACTTATAATGCTTAAAAACTTGCAAAGAGAACTGACATACAGGCTTATAGAGAGGAAGTAGAGCTGGGCACAATCAGAAATGGGAGGGCGTCTGGACTGAACCATGGTACTACAGGAACGAAAATTAGCAGGTAAGGAATAATTTTCTTTTCCCTGTACGTACCCGGATCAGTCCAGACAGTGGGATGTCCCAAAGCTTCCCTAAGTAGGGTGGGCCCTGGATAGCCCAGCAAGAAGAACGTTCGCACCAAATGAACCAAACTGTGAAGAGGGAACATGTAGGCGATAATGGCGCGCAAAAGTGTGCAAAGACTTCCAGGTGGCTGCTCTGCAGATTTCCTGAGCAGAAACAGAAGAGCTTTCCACCCAAGAAGTAGCTTGGGAGCGAAGAGAATGAGCCTTAATACCTGCCACCCAGCCCCAATGTAGGCGGAGGCAATTGCATCTTTTAACCACCTGGCAATGGTGGTTTTGGAAGCCTTGCAATCCTTCTTGGGGCCGCTCCAGAGGACAAAGAGATGGTCCGTAAGGCGAAACGGATTAGTGACATCTAGATAGTGCATAAGAACCCTCTTTATGTCAAGGCGCTTGAGCTCTGGAGACAATCAGTCGGAAAGGCTGGAAGTTCTACGGACTGATTCAGATGAAAAGTGGAAACCACCTTGGGTAAGAAAGCGGGTACCGTGCGTAAAGAGATCCCCGAAGTTGTAAAACAAAGGGAAGGCTCCCTACACGACAAGGCTTGTAATTCCGATAAGCAGCGAGCGGAAGAGATGGCTACTAAGAAGACGGTCTCAAGAGTGAGGTCTTTGACAGTGGCACTGCGAAGAGGTTCAACAATTGGAGGAGTCTGTGATGAAAAGGAAAAGTTTTCGTGGGGGGCCGGAGGCCCGCCAAGAGAGGATCTCCCTTCCAGTCTCATTGGGCCCCGTAGGTTCCTGTGGGGCTTCAATGTCTAGCTCTTCAAGAACCTGCGGAATAAGCGGGTCTAGTTCATCCCTCTGAAAGAGTCTTAAAACTCGCGGGTCATCCCCTTCTAGCAGCGGTATCGGGTCATCCAAGTCTGGATCTGGGTGTTGGGGGGAGGCAGGGGTCTGGATTAGCTGGCTGGGAGAGGGACCAGGAAGATCTGGAGGGTGGGAGCCCCCTGTGGTGCCTGTCCCCTGATGAACTGAAGGTTGTGATCCCCCTGCAGAGCCTGTCCCCGATGGGACCAGAGGATCAGGAACTTGAGAAAAATCTGGGATATCTCCACTGACTTGAAGTCTGGGAATTTTTGGGAGAGGGGGGGCTGTGGGATCCTGTGAGAGGCTTGCCAAATATGCACTGTGCATAAGCAAAATAAACTGTGCCAAAAATGGCCCCGGGGGGGCCACGGGAGGGACCCCATTAAGCTGTCCCACCATGGGATTGTGAATAGCAGGACTCGTCGGCGTCAGAATCGGTGGAGGGGGCGAGGAACCCGAGTCATCTGGTAAATAGGGAGATGCCGGAGCAGGCAGCTCCGAAACCAAGATGGCCACCGTTCCTTCTTGTGAACGGGATGGAGCCGGACTCCTCAAGGGCGGGCGCGCAGAAGCGCGCGAAAGCAGATGGCCCTCCGATGTGGACGAACCCTCCCCGCCGGGGAGGCAGTCAGAGCAAAGGCTATCGCGGGAGAGTCGACCCGACTCCCCGCAGGCTGTACATCGCGCCGAGCGCAGCATGGGAGAGTGAACAAATCGCTCTCCCGAAATTGTCAGCAGCAGTCTCAAACAGAGCTGTCAACACGGCCTGAGGAAAACGACTTCTCAGGGCGGGCTGCTGAGGGGGGAAGAGGTTGGAGCCACCAACATTCACCCTGCAAAGCGCTGAAAGAGAAAATCACAGACATATAACACTTACTCCCAGGAAATAGACAGGGAAAGAAGAAAGTGTCCCTATTAAGTTCTGCCTGCAAGCTCAGAGTGATTGGGAGAAATGAAAAAATTGAGACTTGTAACTGAAATATCTCCTTTTTTTTTTTATTTGTAAAGTTGATCCATATCAAAAAGGAAAGAAAAATAATATATAGTAAGAAATGCTGGGGAGACGGAGGTGTCCCCTGCCATCTGCTGGAGTCAGAGAAAAATACTGAAAGGGGCCGACCTTTCAGCTTTGTGCTCTGACTCCATCTGCTGGAAGGGGGACATAACCCACTGTCTGGACTGATCCGGGTACGTACAGGGAAGCTGCATTATTTGTACCTGTGCTTGGAAAATTTGAATAAAACATAAGCCACAAAAGAATGAACAGGAAAAAACTCTGTATAATATGTGTGTGTGTGTGTGTGTGAATGTGTGTAAGAGCCTCAGGGGAGGAGGAGGGGAACACACCTATGACTCAGAGCAACAGTACTGAGCAGGAAATGACTCCCAGCCCCATGTTCCTGCCTCTCTGCTCCCAGGAGAATGGGTCTTTTGTAAATGGTTCCTCTGTCAGTGGGGGAGGAAGGGGGAGGCCAGAGGCTTGGTGCAGTGCCTTCCTGTCAGTTCCTTCCCTTGCAGCTGAAATCTGAGCCCTCCCTTCCCAAAACACATTTAGAAGCTGAATTTCTCTGTGCCCTGCCCTTTTCTCTTAAAGGACCACGATCACTTATCTTCTGGCACATAGCAGATTCTAATACTGGCATCCTGTTCACAGTCTGGGTGCACCCATTTACACATTTGGTGTGCCCCTACACATCTTCACGCCTGCCATGTCCTAATGAAACACAAACAAATGTTGATATATATATATATATATATACACACATATATACCTGCTTAGCAACATTTGTTTGTGTTTTCATATATATATATATACCTGCTTAGCAACATTTGTTTGTGTTTTCATTAGGACATGGCAGGCGTGAAGATGTGTAGGTGCACAAGGTGAGTACACCAAAGAAAATAATTGAGAAGCGAGAATTTTAGAAACAAAACATTTGCTTCATTTTCCCCTCTTCATTGGCTAAAAGCAAGATCCAAAAATATTTTAGAATTCAACATTCCTCTGAGCAGAACCCAGTTATATCAAACCTATCCCTGGTGCTATAGTCACATCACAGTGCTTCAGGGGCCTCAGCAATAAGAGAGCACATGACTTGGGCCCTGCTGGGGATCACCAGAGCACACGTTCCAGATTAGGTTCTCAGAATCTTAGGAGAGGTGAAGGCAGTAACTGTTCTCACCTGAGTAATGAAGAGAATGCACTCAAGGAACATGTAATCTTTATGGTTGTCGTTCACAACCTTCTCGGCTAAGAAGTGCCGTGGTTCCAGGCTGGGGTGATCTAGGAAATAGGATTATATAATGTGATCAGATTGCTGGAGCCATGTTTCCCGCCCCATACTTTGGAAAACATCACAGTGACTGCTCATTACAAAATGGAAGCAGGATTCAATGCCTATGACCTCAAAGCAGTGGATGCCAAAATTCCCCAAAGTGTCAGGGACGGCAAGTCATTACCAGCCAATGTGCCTTAGTGACAGTGGAATCATTAGTGACACAAAAAATCTACAGCTAGGCTGGCACTGGAGAGATGAGCAGTGGAAAATGAAGCTGTGCATGAAAATAGAGTGTGTTATGTTGCAAGGTGTTCTCCGCACCTATCAGCTGAGCACTTCCCCAGATAAAGGGTAGAAACTGGAAGTCATCCAGCCCCCACACCCCTTGGCTGCCAGCTGGTTCCATCCGATAGGTTTTCTGGAGCTTCCGCATCACCTCCAGATATCTGTAAAGACAAAGGAACAAGAAAATTAGAGAGCAGGAGACTGAAAGAAGCAAAGAAGGAAAGAAATATGCAACCATTATAAACCTGCAGTATGGCTCTATGAAACAGCAATGCTACCCCCAACCTATATATACATACATATACACACACAAATACATACATTCCCCCCCCCCCCCCCCACACACACTGCAGAAAGTAGAGGCGAATGGGGACAGAGTGGGTTTGAAGTTCCCCCTCCTCTTTGGCCATTGGGCGACAGCACTACTAAAACGTATTCAGAATAAAAGCCTAATGGCTTGGTAGTAATTTACTAAAAATCCTAAATCAAACTGCAGGGTTCAAGCATCCGACCTGCCCTGCTGGGAGACTAGAAATACTGAGAAACTGCAGGGGGCATCATCATAGTTAAAGCAGTGGCAGTTTTACTTTCTCTGTCCCCGCCTGCTGGCACGGATGTATGAACCCAGGAGCCTGGACTGATCCGGTACATACAGGGAAAGGAATATTCACTCCTGTGAAGGCGAGGGCAAGCGTGGGAGTATTCACACTTATGAGGTAGATGGGGAAGAGAAAGCATTCACACCTGTGAGCATGATGGGGGCTGAAGTCGGGGGACAGAGTATTCACGCCTCTCAGGGTGAGAGAGCGGGGGAATAGTGTCTTTAGGAAAATTGGTTCTTACCTGCTAATTTTCGTTCCTGAAGTACCACAGACCAGCCCAGACAAGTGGGTTTTGCATCCCTACCAGCAGATGGAGGCAGAGAACCAAAGAGTTTGAGGCACAGCTACATAACCAGAGTGCCACTTGCAGTTCCTCAGTATTGACATGTAACCAAGCCAAATTAGAGATCAACCACCCTAACTATTGTATAAATAAGGGGAAAAGCAAGTTTGCTTACCATAAACGGTGTTTCCGTAGATAGCAGGATGAATTAGCCATGCTGTCATGGGAACTGCCAATCAGGGCCCGGGAGGTGGAGCTTTACCAAGCAGAGTGTCAAGTTTTCAGTCTGTGTGGCTGCGCGTGTGTTCCCACGCAGGAAAGTAACAGATTCTCCTCAGTCTGTATCTAAGCTTGAGCATAGCTGAACAGAAGGGCGACTACCAGGGAGGAGGGAGGGGCCGCATAGCTAATTCATCCTGCTATCTATGGAAACACAGTTTATGGTAAGCAAACTTGCTTTTTCCTGTTGATAGCAGGGCTGAATTAGCCATGCTGTCATGGGAGTCCCAAGCTCCCAATCACACGTTAGGATAGTTGTGATAAGTTTGCTTGATCATTGAAGTGTGGTAGTCGAGTATGTTACGTTGAAAAAGCCTGCAGTACAGCTTGACCTAGCTTTGCATCCGCTGCTGACTGTTGTCTAGGCAGTAATGAGAAGTGAAGGTATGAAGAGACGACCATGTGGCCGCTTTGCAAATGTCCACTGGCTGCACATTCCTGAGATGTGCTATTGAAGTTGACATGGCTCTGACCTGATGAGCACGGGGAATAGCAGGGAGGCATAAGTTCTGTTTGTTATAGCAAAACTGGATACACTGTATAATCCATCGCCAGCCCATCTCTATGGAACTCTTTACCCCATTATCTAAGAACTCAATTTGACACCAAAACATTCAAAAAAGACCTAAAAACCTGGCTTTTTACCAGAGCCTTCTCAGATGATCTTAACCACCAACACCAACAGACTTCCAACCAGACAACTCCATGAAAACAGAGACACCAGCCTATCAACCCATGAAAGATCAACACAACCATGAAATCTACAATAGGCATCTAAGAACATTTTCTATATAAACTTACCCACTATTACCTTCCCCAATGTAACCCAACATGATCTAGGAAATTCTATGTTAAAACCCTAATGTTACTATACTAATATTTTTGTCCTGTAAACCGTTATGATGGCAAAACCTAATACACGGTATACAAAACATGCTAAATAAATAAATAAATCCAGCTGGATATGGTCCGTTTGGCTACTGGTAAGCCCAGGGCATTCGGGTTAAAGGAGACAAAAAGTTGAGATGCACGATCAGTCATTTGCGTTCTTTCTTTGTAATATGACAATGCACGTTTACAGTTTAGCGTGTGCAATAAACGCTCCCTATCATTAGAATGAGGCTTTGGGAAGAAAGTTGGAAGTTCTATAGATTGATTGAGGTGAAATTGAGAGACTACTTTTGGGAGAAAGGCTGGATGAGTTCTGAGTACCACCTTGTTGTGGTAAAATTGCAGGTATGGGTCGTAGTGAACCAATGCTTGAAGTTCACTAACCCATCGTGGGGATGTTACCTCTACGAGGAAGACAACTTTCCATGTGAGGTATTTGATATTCGCAGAATCCAATGGTTAGAACGGTGCGAGCAATAATTGTTCTAGTAGTATGTTGAGGTTCCATGGAATCGGTGGCTTAGTAACTGGTGGTCGAAGATGTATTAAGCCTTTGATAAAGCGAGATAACAAAGGATGTCCAGTGACAGAGTGATTATTAACTGGTCTGTGGTAGACTGATATAGCACTCAGATGAACTCTTATGGACGATGTTGACAAGCCTGTCATGTAAAGGGAATGGAGATAGTCCATGAGTAATTCCGGTGAACAGTCTATCGGTGGAATACCATTTGCTGTACGGCAGGTAGAGTAATGCTTCCATTTGAAACTATAACTGCGCCTAGTTGATGGTTTTCTAGATTCCAGAAGAATCATTTGGGCTGCAGCTGAGACACCTTGGGCAGTCAATATCGTCCGTTCAATCTCCATGCAGTCAGATGGAGGGATGAGTGGAGCAGGTGAATGAGCACGCCTTGCTCTTGAATTAAAAGAAGATCTGGTTGATCTGGTAATCGAATCGGAGGTTCGATCAAAAGGTGTAAGAGATAGCTGTACCATGGTTGTCTGGGTCAAGCTGGGGCAATGAGGATCAGCTGACTTCCGTCCATTATGCATTTTTTAATTGTCCTGGTGATAAATGGAATTGGCGGAAAGGCATACAGGAGATTGGACGTCACGGAATGAGGAAGGCGTCCTGAGCAATCCGCAGGTGACTGGGCCAAATCAAGCAGAACCGTTGAAGTTGAGTGTTGGCTTCTGTAGCAAACAGGTCTATCGACGGAACACCCCATCGAGCGAAGATCTCTTGTACTATCTCTGGATTGAGCGACCGGGTGAAATATGCGACTTAACCTGTCCACTCTGGTATTGGCCACTCCCGGAAGGTAAGTAGCTTGCAAATGTATGGAATGTCGATGTGCATGGTGGAAGATCTGGAGGGCTTCCTTGCAGAGGGACCATGAACCGGACCCTCCTTGTTTGTTTATGTAGAACATCGCTACTTGGCTGTCCGTGTAGATCATGACTCTTCGACCCTGCAGATATGTTTGAAAGGTCTGTAGGGCAGTGCGTATCGCTCTGAGTTCTAGCAAATTTATTTGAAGGGTTTGTTCTGATTTTGACCAAAGGCCCTGTTTCGAACAGGTCGAGATGTGCTCCCCAACCCTTGCGCGACGCATCGGTGGTGAGGACTGCGTTGTGTGTCGGAGGGTTGAACAACGCTCCCTTGTCTAATGTGGGCTTGAGGAGCCACCAAGTGATATCTTTCTTCATTTGGGACATCTGCAATAGACGTTTCGTCAACGGTTATGAATGTTGCTTCCATTGGCATTTTAGTCCCCACTGTAAGAGTCTCATGTGTAGTCTTGTGTTTGGAACCGTGAAATTCCCTGCTGCCATGTGACCCAAGACTGTTAAGATTTCCCGAGCCGTCAGGTACCAAGTTGCATGTAGGGAGTGGAGCAGATAACGCATTTCTTGTTTCCTGTCGTCCGGAAGATACACTCTGGTGTGTGAGGTGTCCAGACGAGCTCTGATAAATTGTAGAAATTGAGGAGGTTGTAACGTTGATTTTGGAAAGCTGATCACTAATCCCAATCCCTGTAAACAATTGATTACTTGTTGAAGATGTTCCCTCAGGAGGGTTGGAGTTGAAGCTACTATTAACCAATCGTCCAGGGTATGGAAAGATTGTCATACCCTGCTGATGAAGGTAGGCTACCACCACTACCATGCATTTGGTGAATACTCTGGGTGCTGCCAAGAGGCCAAAGAGAAGAACCTTGTACTGGTAATGCTGATGTTTGTATTGAAAACAAAGATATTGCCATGAGGATGGAGTCTATGGAGCACATCCAATCGTTGGGTTGTAAGAGGGGAAGAATGGATTTCAATGATACCATCTTGAATTTCTCTTTGACAATCAATTTGTTCAATTCCCGAAGATCCAGAATTGGACGATAGCCTCCTGATTTCTTTATGGTCTCCCAGGCGAAAAAGTGAGCTCAGATCCTTCCCGGAGGTGCTTCTGTAGGGAGTGGTGGTGGCTGGGCCCTCCTTTTCTTAGAGGGCGCTTGTGAGTGTCTCGGCTCCTTATACTGCGAAGCAGTGAGGGCGGACGTAATAAATGTTTGCGGCCCAGATCCCTGGGCTCCGCATAGCACCTGCTGTCGTCGGCTATCCTTACCTCCAGTCCTGGAGGCCTGAGGATCCCACGACGAGGCTCTTTTCTTTGACGGACCCAACTGTTTAGCTGGGCCCGGAGACGAATGCACCTCGGAAGGAGGATTTTCCTCCCGTAAGTCCCTCATTTTGTAGGCCCGATGGCGTTGGGCTCAAGGCAACATTTGTTGGCAAAATTCACAGTCCGCCTGACTGTGGTCCGGTCCAAGGCAGCGGTGACAGACATGACTTTACCGCATGGACCCGGCTTAAACCCAGAGAGTTTCTTTGACATCGTTGTTGAAAAAAATTGTTAGAGAGAGGAGAAACAAGCTCCGCGTGCGTTCCCGCGCGCGCAAAAACAGAGGAGAATCTGTTACTTTCCTGCGCGGGAACACACGTGCAGCCGCAGCAACTGAAAACTCGACACTCTGCTTGGTAAAGCTCCGCCTCCTGGGCCCTGAGTGGCAGTTCCCATGACAGCATGGCTAATTCAGCTCAGCTATCAACAGGAAAAACACTTAACTCAAACAATAGAAAAACTCTTGAACACAGCATAAACATCAGTAGTCCAAGGAAGAACCAACCAACCAGGCCATCTTCTGAAGGCTCTATGTACAACCTGACAGTTCTTCCCAGAAAATGTGACCTAAGATGGACTTGCCACAACGTCTTGAGCAAACATTA
Organism: Rhinatrema bivittatum; assembly: GCF_901001135.1. Taxonomy (NCBI): domain Eukaryota; kingdom Metazoa; phylum Chordata; class Amphibia; order Gymnophiona; family Rhinatrematidae; genus Rhinatrema; species Rhinatrema bivittatum. The sequence continues at coordinate 81,805,236 of NC_042622.1, read as the reverse complement.
CACAGGCATGGGTCTCTGGACTGATCTGTGCTACTTCAGGAACAAAAATTAGCAGGTAAGAACCAATTTTCCTTTCCTGTTCATACCCCAGATCAATCAAGACAAGTGGGATGCACCAAAGCAACCCTATACTGGGCGGGTCATGAAAGATCCCCACGCAACACACTCTCGCCAAAGGAAGTAGAAATTCCATGTGTGTTGGGTAAGAGTATAGTGATAGGAGTATACTACCGTCCACCTGGCCGAAATGGTCAGACAGATGATGAAATGCTAAGAGAAATCAGGGAAGCTAACCAATTTGGCAGTATAGTAATAATGGGAGATTTCAATTACTCCAATATTGACTGGGTAAATGTACATAAGAAATTGCCATACTGGGTCAGACCAAGAGTCCAACAAGCCCCACAGGCCACATTGAGAGGTCTTACCGGCCGCAGCCACTTGGCCGGAGCTCTCTCTGGGATTTGTATGGGCTCCTCGAGAGGGCTGCTGCTGCCTGGCACCCTGCCTCTGCCCCCCAAATGGCACGGAACTCTTCGAGGAACAAAGACAGTGACCTTCCCAAAATGGGAACAAGGTGGAATATTTTTCCAAGCTGCCTTCCTGTCCTTTGGCAGTTTATGGCTCTTTGATTCTCCCAGCACTTTGATCAACTGCTCCAAGTCCTCCCCAAACAGCAATTTTCCCTTGAAGGGGAAATTACAGAGTTGCGACTTGCACCATATGTCAGCCAACTAATTTCGCAGCCATAACAAGCGTTGGGTTGAGACTGCCGCAACCATACTCCTGGCTGAAGTCCGGATCAAATTGTAAAGAGCATCCCCACATACACAATTCCGGCCTCCACCTGGGCTGCCTGGCTATCAGTGCCAGTCACGGATGAAAGCTTCTCGAGCCTTCTGGACCCAGCACAAACATGCCCTTTGCATGAGGCTACTACAGATTGCAGCTTGCAGACTCAAAGCAGAGACCTCGAACATCCGTGACAAATGATTATGATCCTGCACATGCTTTAAGGCCGCTGATCCTGCCACCGGGATCGTCTTCTTGGTAACCACTGACACTGAAGAATTCTTGGGCAACTCCAACAGCTGAAGCACTTCCTCAGTCAGAGGATACAACTTCGCCATAGATACAACTTCAGGCCCGCCTCCGGGAGAATCCACTCCCAGCTTACCAGCTCCCTGACCTTCTTTGGGAGCGGAAAAGCCGTAGGCAGCCCTCAGAGACCATCCAAGGCCAGGTCCACCCCCTCACTATCCAACTCCTCTTGGACCAGTTTAATCCCCAGCTCCTGCAGAATATGGCGAATAAGCGACTTCAGCTCCTTACGAAAAACCCGAACCACACAGGAATCATCACCTTCCGATACCAGAATCTCCTCCGGATCCACCATGTCCTTATCTACTCCTGATCGGGATCTACCAGATCCCCAAGGTCCACAGGCACAACCCTGGGATCAATCTGGGTCATCCAGGTAAGAGTCCCCCCAACAACCAGGATCCAGTCCCAGGTGGCGGAGAAGTTCTCCTGACCCCCTAATTGAGGAAGCCCATGGCACCTTCGGAGCAGTATGAACCAGAGGGCCCGCAGATCGCTTAGCCCCCACAATATTCCTGGCCAGGTATGCCTTGTGCATAAGGAAAACAAAGTCCATGGACAAACCCAAGTTGTTCTCCTCATCAGACCCAGGACTGGCCAGATCCTCCTTCCCCAATTCCTGTGCTGATGCAAAAACTGGTGAAAATAGGGGGAGGGGAATCTCCGTGCCTAAGCCACTTCTCCTCCTGGATCTTGTTTTCCCCCTATCAGCAAGACCCTTCAGATCCCACGCTGAGTCAGCAACTGGACCCTGGGATCGAGTGGTCTTGCGCCTGGGCTTGGCCCCCTTCCCGAGGAGCGTTCCCCGCCTGAAGCATAATTACAGCATAAAACCTGTGCATTAAGCTGCCCCGGGGCCGCCCACACGAGCAGCAACTTTTACTGCGGTGCGATTCAGCCAGTGGCGCCATATTTAGACACACACGGTCAGGCATGCACCTCACTGTGTGGTTGCGGCGAGCAGGAAACTAAATCAATACAGGCAAGTGAAGGAAAAAACAGCCATGCAGCTCAGCCTGGATCCCCAAGCCGATCGCTGCAAGTAGCAGTCCCCGTGACGCTGCCTACCAGATCTGGCCTGCCTTGACCTGCCAGGAAAGAGCCGAACACCGCCGCTCAGCTTTTTTTTTTTTTTTTATATAAAACCTTTTACGGAGGCAGGAGCAGCCCAGCCATCAAGGAAACCACAGCAGAAAGACAGAAAAATCCCTAAAGATACTTTCCTGCTGCTGGAATCTGGGAAGAAGCCTCAAGGAACATAGAGGGAACCAGCAACCCTGGCTGTCAGCTCCCTGGAACTGCTGCAGGTCAAGCTGCTCAGGGATTTCTAACCCCCTGCTTGCCCGGCTCAATGTGAGGGATGGCCCACGGAGGAACCTAACACCTCAGGGAGCTACCCTTCTTCTCTCAAATTTCTTACATTTTTTTTTTAAACTCCAGACTGCAGGTTTGCAGCTCTACTATCTGCTGGAGATAGAGCAATACTGAGGGACTACAGGTGGCACTCTAGGTTATGTAGCTGTGCTTCAAACTCTTTGGTTCTCTGCCTCCATCTGCTGGAAGGGATACAAAATCCACTTGTCTGGACTGATCTGGGGTACGTACAGGAATAGGGAAAGGAAAATTGGTTCTTACCTACTAATTTTCGTTCCTATAGTACCCCAGGTCAGTCCAGACTCCTGGGTTTTGCCTCTCTCTTTTTTTTTTCCTTTAAACTTTACTGAACCTTTACTAACTGATACACAACACCTAAATAAATAAATAAATACATAAAAAATAGGCTGCCTCAGATCAAAAGCCTACCTGAAGCCTGCAGCCACCTAAGTGGCCTCGTGAAGGGAGGGATCTGGACCACCAGATTTACACCCCACTGGAGCACAGGCCGAGGTCACACAAGGGTCACCAACCCCCAGCCTGCCCGCCTCAACCGGACAGGGAAGAACCCACTAGGCTCAAAAAGAAAAAAAAATTGTCTCAGCTGCAGAACTGCAGGTTCTGCACCCATCTACCATCTGCTGGACCGAGGAACTGCAGGTGGCACATGTGGTTAAATAGCAGTGTCAGTAAAACTCTCTCTATCTCATCTGCTGAAAGGAAGGCAAAATCCAGGAATCTGGACTGATCTGGGTGTGTACAGGGAATTCCTGTTCCTTTCTCTTTAGGACTAAGCACCTTAGTCCTAAAGAGAAAGAGGAGCAGAGTGCTATACTAGGGACCAGACACACAGCCATAGCTCAGAAGTTACAATATGTTCAGTTACTGCCACGGGCATCCAATAACCTACTAGTCTAGACTCACACCCCAGCACATGTCCTACACCATTGTCCTAGGGTGTGAGTCTGCACATGTCAGCACACGTCAGCACCGAACCTGGACTCATACATCAGCACATTCTTGCACCCACCCTTGGTCCCTTCAGCCACATCCTAAATCCTACTTCTACCAGTCCACACTCTATATCGCACTGATTTGGTTTATAGTTCATGCTTACCTGTTAAACACCTTGAACACAATGGCCAGTTGATCATCAACCTTCAGAACCCCAATTTTGCAGAGACAGCAGAGGAAGGCAGCAAACGCAGCCTCGTGACCTGGGAAAGAGCAGTGAAGAGGATAGGAAGGAGAGAAAAATAGATTGCACACAAGTGATTGTGGACTTGAAGACAGGCACTGTGTGAGTGGAGAAGGAGCAGACATGACCATGAAGAAGTTTACCCTTCCCTGATAATTTCCTTTTCTTGAGTACAGTCCAGATGTGTGGGCTATGCTCACTGACCAGCAGATGGAGACAGAGTAATAAGCTTGCTGATGTCATCATTTATCGGCACCTGTACTGACCTCAGCCTGCCAGTATTATCTATAGCAAGCTAACTCCACAAACCATTAAAAACCCCATAATACCAAAGGGTTTCCAACAAATTAGAAACATTGATAGCAGGAAATTTAGAACTTAGAAAACTAGAAGATAGAACAAAAAGATTACACACCTATTAAGTCTCAAGATGTCCATTCACGTCTCCCTTTGAATAAAAACGTTGCTAACTAAAAGTAAGCTATATTTGGCAGATATGATGTCCAAATGATGATGCTTTGAAAAAGAATGTAGAGAATACCATGTTGCTGCTTTACAGATGTCCTGATGAGATACCAACTACAGTTCTGCCCAGAAGTCTCTTGGGCTTTGGTGGAAAGTGCCTTGACCTGTTTGGGCAAAATTTTTCCGCCATCTATAAAAGCCGCAGTATTGACTTAATCCATCGAGCTATGAAAACATTTGCTGCCATTTCACCTTTGCATGGACCAGCGTACAGTACAAAACAAATGATCAGATTTTCTGAAATAAATTGTCATTTTCAAACATCTCAATAAAGCTTTTTGGACATTCAAGAAATCCCAGTTTGGGAAATCTTGGCTTTTAAGATGCTTACTAAAAGAAGGCAAAGAGACCGCTCAATTTAGATGGAAAAACAATACCACTTTCAGAAGGATGATGGAACTGTATGAATTTTGACCGAATCCTGAGTAATTACCAAGCAAGTTTCCCTGCTACAACAAAGCCTGCAATTCTGATACAAGCCTCACAGATCCAACAGCAATTAGAAAGGCTACTTTCAAGGTCAAGAGGTTCAAGGATAATGTTATCTTTTTTAGCAAGTTCTAAGTTCAAAACCCAAGAAGGAACTGGGTCTCTCAATGGAGGTCTATGCTTGGAATAGTCTTCCTGAACTGGTGCATCATGCTCTGTGTTTCGTCGTTTTTAAATCCCATCTGAAGACTTACCTTTTTCAAGCTGCTTTTAAATTTTAGGCGTGATTGTAGTAAGTAGAAAGTAGTAGTAGTAGTAGGTCGTAGGTCTAATGTACTTCACACCCTTTCTCAAGAAGAAAGATCAGGACGGGCTGATAAAGGTTTGTCTTGTACACACTGTCTAACAAGGTATAGCTGCCACCTGAATCTTCAAAGAGTTGAGCGCTAACCCTTTAGTAAGCCCATTCTGAAGAAGTTCAAGAATGCAAGGAATTAAAACACTCCTAGAAACTATCCGCCCAACAGAACACCAATGTTCCAAACCTTACAGACATGAAGGCCAGGCCATAAAAGAGAAGTGAGATGGATCCTCATGAAGAACTGGACTTTGTGAGAGAAGATTTATGTCTTGAGGAAGCTGTAATGGAGTTCTATCCTGCAGCTTCAGCAGATCGGCATACCATGAACATTCTGGCCAATCTGGAGCTACTAGAATAACCAGACCCTGATGTTGGGCAATCCTGTGCAGAACTCTTATCATTGGTCACAGACGGAATATATACAGAAGGGATTATGTCACCCAATTCTGCACTAGCGCATCCAGACCTGATGATCCCTTGTCTTTCCAGTGACTGAAAAATCTCTAAATCTTTGCATTCATGGAAACATCCATCAAATCTATTAGTGGAGTTCACCATTTGAGAATTATCTGATCAAAGACCTCTTGAGATAAAGACCACTCTCCCAGATCTACGATATTCCAAATGACTTAATCTGACTAGATGTTGTACATTTTGGCTATGCACAAGGCTGATAAGATTCCTCAGGTGATTTTTGCCATTTATTGAAGAAGCAGGATTAACCTTCTCAGCAACCTGAGGGCTCTTCAAGCCAACTTGATGATTCACATGAGCTACTGATGTAACACTGTCTGATAAAATCCTCGCCACTTGTCCTCCTATAAGGTCCACAAAATGTTCCAGTGCCAGCTGAAATGCTCTTGTCTCCAATCGATTTATGGACCTCCCTGCTTCTTCCTTTGTCCCTTCACAAACTAGTCCATTCATTGAGCTTTGTATCCAGAGAGGTTGGTGTCTGTTACTGTTATCCAGAGCAGAGGCTCCAGATTAAACTTCAAAATTCTAGAAAAAGGAGTCAATCACCATCAGAGACTGATCCTCGCTTGATCAGGGCCTGACAGCCTCAGATAGTAATAGGAAAATTGGTTCTTACCTGCTAATTTTCGTTCCTGTAGTACCACGGATCAGTCCAGACTCCTGGGTTTATACATCCGTGCCAGCAGATAGAGTCAAGAGAAAGTTTCACTGACACTGCTTGATAAGCCCTAGTGCCACCTGCAGTTCCTCAGTATTGATATATACCCAAGCAAAAAAAACGCATTTGCAAAACTTGCAAAACTCCTAATAAAATGCTGAATAACAGTCTGCATAGCAAATAAGTAGTACAGCTGAGCGGAAGGTTCTCCACCTCTATAAAGTAGGCAGATTCTGGACTGATCCGTGGTACTACAGGAATGAAAATTAGCAGGTAAGAACTAATTTTCCTTCCCTGTCTGTGGCTGAATCGCAGGCATGCTAGTCTGACTGCTCGAGCTTCCAGGCGGTTTATGTTCCATTCTGCCTTTTCCTTGTTCCATTGTCCCTGGGCCGCCAGCTCCTGACAGTGGGCTCCCAACCCTCGCAGGCTCGCATCCGTAGTGAGCAAGATCCAGTTCGGTGGGGATAGGCTTACTCCTCTGCTTAGGTGGTCTTCCTGTAGCCACCACTGAAGCTGAGAATGTACCTCCGCTGGTAGCTGGAGGCGAATTGAGTAGTGACAGTAAGGAGCATTGGAGCGTTCACATGTGAGCCCTAGCCCACGGAATGACCTCCAGGGTTGATGCTATGAGGCCAAAGACTTGAAGATAGTCCCATACCTTGGGGAGTGCATTGGTCATCAATCATCGAATTGTTCCATCAGTTTCCTTCTCGGGGGAGGGAGGAAGACTTTGTTTGTTTGGTGTCGAAAAGGGCCCCCAGGTACTCTAGAGATTGAGAGGGCTGCGGACTACTCTTGCTCGTGTTCACAACCCAACCGAGTTCCTGTAGTATGCTCTTGACTCTGCTGGTCACCTGCCAGCTCTCTCCCGAAGACTTTGCCCTGATTTAGCCAATCGTCCAGGTAAGGGTATACAAGAATCCCTTTCTTCCTCAGTGTTACCGCCACGACCACCATAATTTTGGAGAATGTTCTGGGGGCGGTTGCTAGGCCGAAGGGTAGTGCTCGGAACCGATAATGGTGACCCAGTATCACAAAGAGTAGAAAACGCTGGTGATCTTGATGGACTGGAATGTGAAGGTAGGCTTCGGAGAGGTCCAGGGAGGTCAGAAACTTTCCTGGTTGTATTGCCATTATGACTGAGCGAAGAGTCTCCATGCGGAAGTGTAGTATCCGCAGATGATGGTTGACGTTCTTGAGGTCCAAGATGGGTCGGAATGATCCTTCCTTTTTGGGAATGATAAAATAGATGGAATAGCGCCCCGTATTTTGTTGGGGCGTGGGAACCGGAGTTATTGCTTTCAGACTGAGTAGTCTTGTCAGGGTGGCTTCCACTGCCAGTTTCACTGTGTGGGAGTGGCAGGGTGACATCATAAATTTGTCTTGAGGGATGCTGCGGAACTCCAGAGTAACCTTTTTGAATGATGTTTAGTACCCATTTGTCCGATGTGATCTCGACCCATGTTTGGTAGAAGAGGGTAAGTCGACCCCCTATTTTCTCTTCCTGTGGATGGGTCGGGCCCATTCTCATTGTGGAGCACGGCTGGAGCCTGCCCCCGGGCCTGCTCCTCTCTTGGTTTGTCAGTTCCGAAAGGGCTGGGACCTTGCGGAGGGATGAGGTGCCTGGAAACGTGAGATCCTGTAGGGTCTAAAGCGTTGCAAGCCTCTGCCCTTGGTTCTTCTTGGAGAGGGACGCTGAGATCTTTTATTCCTATCTTCCGGTAGCCGAGGCACAGGAAAATTAGTTCTTACCTGTTAATTTTCGTTCCTGTAGTACCATGGATCAGTCCAGACCGTGGGTTGAGCCTCCTGTCCAGCAGATGGAGACAGACCAAAACTGAAAGGGTATCCTATATCAGGACAGAGCCTACCCTGCAGCCCTTCAGTATAACCATTGTCAAAGCAGAAAACAACAAACGTAAGTAGGATCAAGCAAGTAACCAAAAAGCTCAATTGAGCAATAACATTGTAAAGAACATGGTAGAACTAAGCGCTCTTGCATATACTTGGTTCTCAACGACCAAGGCTTCCGGTGTAATCGTCCTGTGTTCAGTAGAAAATGAAGTATGAACTTCTGAGAATCTGCAATAACAAGCTTCGAGTGGACAGTAAAAAAAAGAAACAGGGAAGGGCGTCTGGACTGATTCGTGGTGCTACAGGAACAAAAATTAACAGGTAAGAACTAATTTTCCTTTCCCTGTACATACCCGGATCAGTCCAGACCGTGGGATGTACCAAAGATTCCCTAACCCGGGTGGGACAGAGACAGTCCAGCTCGAAGCACTTGCCACCCAAAAGAATCAAAAACCGGTGCTTGCACATCCAGATGGTAGTGTCAAGCAAAAGTATGCAGGGACATCCATGTGGCGGCCCTGCAAATCTCTTGCGGAGAAAGCAATTGGCTCTCCGCCCAGGAAGTACCTTGAGAACGCAACGAATGAGCCTTTAGGCCCTCAGGAACTGCCCAACCTTGGCAAAGATAGGCCGAGGAAATCGCCTCTTTCAACCACCGCACAATAGTAGTCTTAGAAGCCGGTTTGCCCCGATTGGGACCACTCCAGAAGACAAAAAGATGATCCGAGACCCGAAAGTCATTGGTGACCTGGAGATACCAGAGTAGAACTCATTTGACATCAAGTCTGCGAAGATCGCTCCCAGCGGTACCCACAATCTCCTCTGGGGAGAATGCTGGAAGCTCCACCGACTGGTTGACATGGAAAGTGGAGACAACCTTCGGCAGGAAAGAAGGCACCGACTTGAGAGAAACTCCTGAATCGGAAAAACGCAAAAAAGATTCCCGACAAGACAATGCCTGGATCTCGGAAACACGTCGAGCAGAAGAAATAGAGACTACAAAAAAACTGTCTTGAGCGTGAGGTCCTTTACCGTAGCTCGACGGAGAGGCTCGAATAGGGCAACACAGAGGGCCCGGAGGACAAGATTAAGACTCCACGATGGGCAAGTAGAGAGAGCAGGCGGATGTAGGTGCTTGACTCCCTTCAAGAACCGAACCACGTCCGGGTGGCCCGCTAAGGGATGACCCTCGACCCGTCCAAGGAGAGAGCCGAGAGAGGAAACTTGCACATGCAGGGAACTGAATGAAAGGCCCTTGGAGAGACCCTTCTGTAAAAAAGAAAGAACCAATGAGACCGGAGCGGAGCGTGCTGAGACGCCAGACTCTGCACAAACAGTCTCAAAGACCTTCCAAACGCGCACGTAAACTAGAGAAGTCGACTGCTTCCGAGCTCGCAGCAAAGTGGAGATAACTTCCTCCTTATAGCCCTTACGCCTCAGGCGTCTCCATTCAAAAGCCAGGCCGCTAGACAAAAGTGATCGGCCTGGTCGAAAAATTACAGGCCCCTGCTGAAGCAGACAAGGAAGATGGCCTAGAGAAGAGAGGGCCGTCCGTCGCCAGGTTGACGAGATCCGCGAACCATGGTCTGCGAGGCCATTCGGGTGCTACCAGAACCACTGGCCCTCTGTGTAGTTCTATTCTTCGGAGAACTTTTCCACCAGAGGTCACGGAGGAACATGTACAGAAGGATGTCCGCGGGCCAAGAAAGAGCCAGAGCATCCACTCTCTCCGAGCTGTGCTCTCTCCAGCGGCTGAAGAACCGATTGGCCTTGGCATTGCGCAAGGTCGCCATGAGGTCCAGGTGAGGGGAAGCCCACCTGTCGACGATCAGATCCATGGCTTCTTCCGAGGGTTCCCACTCTCCCGGATCGAGAGACTGGCGAGTGAGGAAATCAGCCTGAACATTCTCCTTGCCCACTATGTGGGAAGCCGCTAGGCAATCCAGATGCCGTTCCGCCCAGTCGAAGAGACGGCTGGCTTCTAGGGCCACCAGGCGACTGCGAGTGCCTCCCTGACGACTGATGTAAGCTACGGTGGTGGAGTTGTCGGCAAGAACCCTCACCGCTTTGCCGCGTATCAGGGGCAGAAACTCCTGCAGAGCCAGACGCACCGCCCAGGCCTCCAACCGATTGATGTGCCAACGAGCCTGAACCGGCGACCAGCTCCCCTGAGTGGACTGGGACTGGCAGACTGCGCCCCAGCCCGAGAGACTGGCGTCCGTGGTTACTATCGTCCGCTGTGGAGATTGGAGAGGCATTCCTCGGAGAAGATGACGAAGCGAAAGCCAACACTGCAAGGCGGCGACGGTAGAGGCCGAAAGCGGGAGAACTACTTGGAACTGTTCCGACACCGGCTGCCAACAGGATAGCAAAGCTCTCTGTAACGGTCGCATATGAGCAAATGCCCAGGGGACGAGGTCGATGGTGGAAGCCATCGAGCCCAAGGCCTGAAGGTAGTCCCAGGCCGTCGGAAGAGAGTAGATTCCGAACCTGGTCAATCAACTTGATAGCCTGCGCACAAGGGAGGAACACCTTGCCTATCCGAGTATCGAAGTGGGCTCCCAGGAACTCTAACACCTGGAAAGGCTGAAGCTTGCTTTTGGGAAAATTCACTATCCAGCCGAGAGATGCGAGGAGAGCTAGAACCTGATCCACCACCTGTCTGCAGAGAGTCTCCGACTTGGCCCTTACAAACCAGTCGTCCAGATAGGGGTGGACTAAGACTCCTTCGCGGCGGAGGGCCGCCGCCACCACCACCATGACCTTGGTGAAGGTGCATGGTGCGGTAGCAAGGCCGAAAGGCAGCGCCCGAAACTCAAAATCTTGGTTGAGGATGTGGAAGCAAAGATACATTTGGTAATCGCAGTGAATCGGAATATGGAAGTATGCCTCTGTTAAATCGAGAGAGGCGAGGAACTCTCTCCGGGGTGAACCGCCGCGATGACCGCTCTCAAGGTTTCCATGTGAAAATGTGGGATCTTGAGGGCCCGGTTGACCCTCTTGAGGTCTAAGATCGGCCGAAAAGCCCAGTCCTTCTTGGGAACCATGAAGTAAATAGAATACTGGCCTGAGCCGAGCTCTTCCTTCGGAACCGATACAACTGCGCCCAGACTCAGTAGTCTGGCGAGGGTTTGCTCCACCGCCTCCCGCTTGAGACGACCGCATGTGGAGAATACGAAGAGGTCCGGTAGATCGCGAACAAATTCTAAGGCGTAACTGTCTCGGACAATGTCAAGGACCCACTGGTCCGACGTAATTTTGACCCATTCCTCGAAGAACAGGGAGAGGCGACCACCCAGAAAAGGGACCGAGGAATGGGTCAACCGAACTTCATTGTGTGGCGGGCTTTGGGGTGGCGCGCTGAGAGTGTCCGTCGCGGAAGGAGCAACACCCACAAAAGGGCTGAGACCAAGATTGAGACCGGGAAGAATAACCCCTAGAGGAGCCACCTCGTCCTCGGGGCGTATATCTCCTCTGCCCCCGGAAGCGAGGACGGGAGGGCATAAAGGATCGAGATTGTTTCGGACAGTCCTCTGGTAGCTTATGAACCTTGTTTTCCCCCAAGGAATTAATAAGCTGCTCAAGGTCCTCTCCAAAAAGCAACTTACCTTTGAAAGGCAACATGCCCAGCAGTGCCTTGGAGGACGGGTCAGCCGACCAATTGCGCAGCTAGAGGAGCCATCTAGCAGAGACCGCCGAGGCCATTGCCTTCACCTGGACGCAGAGAAGGTCGTAGAGCGCATCAGCCCCATATGCTATGACGCCTTCCAAATGTTCAGCCTGCTCCACCTCTGCAGACGGGAGGTCCTGGGTGCCGAGTACTTGTTGAACCCACCTAAGACCTGCCCGCTGCATGAGACTGCTGCAGATAGTCGCTTGGACCCCCAGGGACAAGACTTCAAAGATACGCTTCAGATGGGCCTCGAGCTTACGATCCTGTCTGTCCTTCAGAGCCGATCCCATCACAGGGATAGTGGTGTGCTTGGTGACCGCCGAAACAGAAGAGTCCACGGTAGCAATCTTCAGCTTGTCCAAGCATTCCTCCGGGAGGGGATAGAGATTGTCCATAGCCCGCCCCACCCAGAGTCCCGCTTCGGAAGCCTCCCATTCCCGCAGGAGCAGCAACTTATGCATAGGATGAAAGGGAAAAGCGCTTGCCGGAGCCCTGAGTCCCGCCAGGACCGGGTCCATATCCTTGGGCAAGGAGGCCGTAAGGGTATCTGCAGAGGGCCCCTCCAGCCTCAGTTCCTGAAGGACAAATGGGATGAGGGGCTCCAACTCCTCCCTCTGGAACATGCGGAGGACCCTAGGATCATCCCCCTCCAGGGGTGGGAGTGCGCTCGCTAAATCTGACATGGGATCAGGATCCGGGGTAACTCGGGCCACCTGGGGGTCAGGGATAGGGGCCACCCTAACAGACCCGTGGGGTTCCAAGACAGGAAAAACAGGTAGCGGGGCGCAGAATTTTCATCGGGGGGGGGGGGGGCTTGGGGAAAGGTCCTCCTCCTCCTCCTCCTGCAAGCTAGCCAAATATGATTTATGCAGGAGGAGAACAAAATTGGAGGAAAATCAAGCCTTGATTTCCCGGGAGGGGGGGGGGGGGGGGGGCAGGGACCTCATCCTGGGGGACCTCGGGACTTAAATCGGGGGGAAAATCCTGAAATTCTTGCTCCCCAGCTCCAGGCAGCTCCAAATCGAAAGCTGCCAAAATCCCCAAGATGGCCGCCGTTCCCGCAGTTTGCCGACCCGGGAACGGCCTGGCCATGCACGAGGGATTCCATCCCCGGGCTAAATTTGCTTGCCCTGCCGAGGAGGGCCTTCCTCACCCGGCAGAGCAGAGCCCCTCACGCGATAGGCACAACGAGGGCTCCCCACAGGCTAGGCAGGCAGCTGGCCTCGGCATCCTCAGCAAAGAGGAGCCGAGAGCTGAAGAAGAAAAAAAATCTAAAAATAGATGATTGGCAGCTCTGCCGGCAGGAGCGGAGGCAGGGGAGTGAAGCCTGCACACTCCTCTGTGTCTGGCTGCCGGTTCGATACCAATTGAAAAACAGTTTAAAGTTTAGATTTTTTTTTTTCTATGAAGCCAAACTGAGCAAAAAGCAATGGAGCCCTAAGCTCCCTAGGCAGCCAGAAGGGGGGAGACAAATGACTGGACCACCAGTCTCGGTCCCCACACCAGGAAGCAACCATGGACTTAGGCTATGCCCAGCACAAGGGGCGAAGCCCCCGTAAGTCCGGCAAGAGCCAGGAGATGGGACCATCTCCTGCAAAGCACTGAAATCAATTAACTTTAAAAGGTAAAATTTTTTTTTTTTTTTTTGAACTGCAGAGGGCTGCAGGGGCAGACGCACCCAAGGGCTGAAAGCTAGACATCCTAAACCTGGGAAGGAAGGCTGTATCTGAGGAATCAGGAGATTCCAGATACCTGGAGTTGAAATCACCGGGATGTTTGCCAGTTTCAATTGCAGATTTCTCTCTATATATGTTATGCTTTCTTCATTCCTTATTGAACTATTGTGAGCTCTCTGTTGCACAGACAGATTGGCTCTGAGGGCTGGCTCACTTATCTGGATATGGACTCATATTTCACATTTGGTGCCTGCTGACCGGTTCCCATTTTCAGTGTTGGTACTGGGTCAATGTTGCTTTGGCTCTATCAGTTTGGTTATTCAGTGGATGGGGCTGGACTGGGGGGAGGGTGGGCGGTTGCGTGCATGGTGGTGGTCTCTATATTGTTGATAGAGGAGGGAAGGGGGAAACTCGGTAGGAAGCAGTATGGGCAGGGTAGGGAGGGGAGGGGGATGGGGTGGGAGTTTTACCTTACTAATGCAAAACTCCCACCCCATCCCCCTCCCCTCCCTACCCTGCCCATACTGCTTCCTACCGAGTTTCCCCCTTCCCTCCTCTATCAACAATATAGAGACCACCACCATGCACGCAACCGCCCACCCTCCCCCCAGCTGTGGGGAAAATAGATGCAACTGTGATTGATAATTTCCACTTATGTTTTCTGTAAACACAATCTCTTGGGTGCCTCAGCTGGGAAGGTACCCAAGATCCCGATTTCTGATTTGTTTTTCATTATATGTTCCTAGTCAATTTCCTCTAGCCTAGGTACTTGCATAGCTTCCTGGAATGTCTGTGGCATAAACTCACCAATTAAGAGAACAAGGATCCTTAATTTTATGAAGAAAAAGCAAGTGGATATTGCATTGTTACAGGAGACCCACCTGACGGACCTGGAGCATGAGAAACTTTGTAGGAGTTGGGTGGGCGATGTTTATTATGCGTCCGCAACTTCCAGGTCTGCAGGTGTGGCTATCCTGTTAAACAGGCAGTTGCCTTTTAAATTAGTAACTATGCAAAAGGATCCTCAGGGGAGATATCTATTGTTGGTGATAAAAGTATATGATTATACGCTTGTTCTTTGTAATATCTGTGCACCCTCTAATTACACCCCAGGGTTTTATAGAACCATACAGTGTCTCCTTCTCCCTTATGTAGAAGACACTATAATTTTAGGTGGAGATTTTAATGCGGTATGAGAACCCCACATTGATAAATCCCAGTGTACCACACATGATGTGAGACAAAGTCAAAGCTTCCACCATATAGAAAAATCACTCCAGTTACTGGATGCTTGGCGCACGTTACATCCGATGGAAAAAGATTTTACCCATTTATCCTGTGGGCATTCCACCTGGTCCCGACTGGACTATCTCTTGGTGGGTAGCAGGTTGTTTCCAAACATGAATGATGCCGGAATTGGGGATATATTGATTTCTGACCATGCTCCGATTTGGATAGATCTACAATTAACTGTAAAACAATTTCCCACACGGCTTTGGAGATTCCCCTACTATTTAGCAGATGACGCCCACTTTAAAAGTTACCTTGTAGACAAATGGGAGGAATATGCGTGATTGAATTCCTCTCATTTCCACGATCCAGTCTTATTTTGGTATACTGCCAAAGCGGTCATTAGGGGAGATATTATAGCCTATGTAGTCCATCGCTGGAAAACTCTAGATAAGCGAATACTCACTCTCACTTCTCAATTGCAGCAAGCCAAAAGAAGGTTGATCCATGTTCATGATTGTTTAGCTAGAAAGGAATACCTGGTTCTACAGGGGGCTTTAAACACTCTCCTATATCAACGAGCGAAAAAGAGTATCCTATACTATAAATTTCAACTCTACAAATATGGTAACAAATCGGGGAAACTCATGGCTAATTTGATTCGGACTACTCGTAAATCCCATCACATAGTGGCGGTTAAGGCCAAAACCGGGCCATATGATTACTGACACAGAGAGTATTTTAACCCCATTTAAGCATTATTATCAGACGCTTTATACGTCAGAGGGGTGGAACCCGGAGGTCTGTGCCCAATTTTGTGATAATATAGCGATGCCTAGACTCCAATTAGAGCAAAAGGAATGGCTAAATAGGCCCTTGGAAGCTGAGGAAGTTAGAGTGGCCATCCACCAGGCGAAACGCTTTAAAGCTCCTGGTCCCGACGGATTCACATCCGAATTTTATAAATGCCTTGCCGACCAAGTGGAACCTGTGCTGGCCTGTACTTTTTTGGCATTAACTCGTTCTGGGGAATACCCGGCCCATACAAATATGGCACACATAACTTTAATTCCCAAGCCGGGTAAGGATTCGCAATCCCTGGCTGCATATCGCCCGATCTCATTGTTAAATGCTGATCAGAAATTATTAGCCAGGATTATGGCTGAACGTCTGGCACAAGTGATCCCGACTTTAATTGGACAGGGCCAGGTGGGATTTGTTAGGAGGAGATATGCCCTATCTATTATCTAATGTTAGGAAGCTCTTGGCTGCGATGGCCATGAGTCAACAGATGAAGACCCCCTGTTTAATGGTTAGTTTTGATGCTGAAAAAGCGTTTGATAGGGTGGAGTGGGGATACCTTTTCTATGTCTTACAGGCCATGGGCTTCAATGGTTTTTTTCTGGATACTATCCATCTGCTGTACAATAATCCTATGGCCCTGATACTAGGGAATGGTTCCCAGTCAGAGCCCTTCCCAGTGGCTAGGGGAACGAGACAGGGGTGCCCTCTTTCCCCTCTGTTGTTCCTGCTGCAGCTAGAGCCTCTTCTATTAGCGATTCAACAAACTCTGGCAATACGAGGAATACGGATGCAAATGGAAATATTTAAATATGCAGCGTTTGCTGATGACGTAGCGGTATTCCTCACTGCTCCTGAACGTTCCCTCCCAGTTCTTTTAAACTTGGTTGAAGATTTTGGTGGTTTTGCGGGGTTACGCCTAAACACCGAGATGTCGGTGGCGTTAGCATTTCCGGATACTCTTAAGGAGACCTGGGTGGGCTCTTTTCCGCTACAATGGACGACAGAGCTGATTAGATATCTAGGAGTATATATTCCACAGACTCCCAATACACTCTATAAGGTTAATATTCCTCCTTCGTTGACTTATACCATAGAGAAAATGCGTACATGGAAAGGACTGCCATTATCATTAAGTGGGCGCATTAACATGTTTAAGATGGTCCTATTGCCGAAGTGGCTTTATGTGCTCTCCAACTTACCAATCTACCTTAAACGCAAGGATTTGACCTTATTGGATAAGGAGCTTAGGCTTTTTCTTTGGCGTGGGGGTAAATCCCGTGTCCCGTTGCAAACTTTACGGGCGTGTTGAGGAGAGGGAGGCCTGGGAGTTCCTGATATCGGGTTGTATAACTTGGCGGGTAACCTCCGACTTGTATGAGATTGGCTTCTTGACCAATCCTCTTTTATTCAAATCCCTGCTGAACAAGCTTTGGTGGCCCCCTTAGATTTAAACTATGCCCTGCAAGCTCCTTCCCAATCTTTGCCTACTATTTTGGTTCAATCCCCATCTATTGCGCCTATTAGACAGACTTGGATGGCGGTGATGAAACTTATCAAGGTCCCTCGGGTATGTGCATACCTTTTACCACTACAGGGTAATTTGGACTTTTCCCCTGGGTCCCAAACAGCAGGTTTTCATCTCTGGCGACAGAAAGGTGTAACATGCCTAGGTCATTTATTCAATGACGAGGGGGAATTATTATCCTTCGTGGAGTTACAGTCCATGTATCATGTGAGTCGAACACAGATTCTCCCCTACTTGCAAGCGAAACATTATATAAGATCCCTGCCTTCAGATACGTTGAGTCCTAGTGCGTTTCACTCATTAGTAGATTTATTTATGTTAGAAAGTAGTAAAATACCCTCGATGTCAAGATATTATAAGCTTCTGGTTAAGCATTCTGAATCGGACACCTATCAGGTTTTGGTAGATCGTTGGAACAAAGATGGGCTGTTTGTGATATCGCTAACAATAATCTGAGCATGCTCTCGTCGAATTTCCCACATCACAGACAATATGTATTATAGAGAAATACAGTATAAATTTCTCCACAGGGCTTATGTGACAGTACAAGTAGCTTATCAGTCAAAGCTTATCTTTTCTGATCTTTGTACAAGATGTAATAGTGCAGTAGGCATGATATCTCATTCTTTTTGGGCATGCCTCCCTATTAGACAGTTTTGGGGGTGCATTGCTCGATATCTCATGACATTATTAGCTCTTAAATTGCCCATAACACCTATGACGTTTTTGTTTGGCTGCTTACCAAAACTCCCAGAGAGAAAAAGAGGGATTGGGTTATTCATTCTGAAGGCATGCTTGGTGGGGAAAAAGGTGATTCTGTTGCAATGGAGAAATCATTTACATCATCTGTTATGCATGGAGGACCTCGGCTCCCGCGCAGCACCGCAGAAACGCCGAAGAGTTTTGGAAGTTCTAGGAGTCTAATTTTAAATGATTGACTTGGACTTTCTATTGGAAAGTGGACAATATGACTTGTATTTGTGGTGCATCGTATCGTAATATTTTTATTTCTCCCTCACAGCATGATTACTAGGTTCATTTGTTGGGAAAGGGGGGGGGGGGGAGGGATAATTGAAGGGAGAGTTCACGAAGTTCGCATATATTGTAAAGTAGCGGCGCTGGAGGTGCAGAGTAACCCCTCCAATGCCGGATTCCATTGAGTGTACTGTTATTGCGAAAATAATAAAAACCTTATACATTAAAAGGTAACTTTTTTTTTATTATTTGAAAAATCCTACTAGAATCCCAAAGGAATAAGTACTTGCTTGATCCAACAAGAAGAGTAGGAAAAAAGGCTGACTAGCCCAAATCAGGAGACCGCAGGGTGAGCTGATCCATCTGCTGGAGACAGACAAATACTGAAGGGCTGCAGGGTAGGCTCTGTCCTGATATAGGATACCCTTTCAGTTTGGTCTGTCTCCATCTGATGGACAGGAGGCTCAACCTACGGTCTGGACTGGTCCGGGTACGTACAGGGAATGGTGTTTCGCCCCACTTGCTGGCTAATCTCCAGTTCCCTTCCGAACAAAAGAGATCCTTTAAAGGGCATTCTTGTGAGATTCGCTTTACATGTAGTGTCAGCAGACCAATTTCGTAGCCATAATTGTCTTCTGGCTGCCACTACTGAGGCTACGCCTCTGGCTGAGGTACGCACAAAGTCTGAGTTTGTGTCCATCAGGAAGGCTGCTGCAGGTTGCCTCGTCTCACCAGTATACATTCCGGAGTTATTTGCCTCTCGAGAGGAGCAAGCAGGAATGTGCCACCAGTGCTCAGCAGGAAGCAATCTGCAGTGTCATTGCTGTTGCGTCGAAGGCCTGCTTAAGGATGGATTCCAATCGTCTATTCTGAGTATCCTTCAATGCAGCCCCTCCCTCAATGGGAATTGTTGTTCACTTTGAGACGGCACAGACCATGGCGTCCACTTTTGGGAAACGCACGCGTTCCTTGATCGCTGGTTCTAGAGGGTATAGGGCTTCCAGGGCCCGATCCTCTTTGAAGCTGGCCTCTGGGGCATCCCATTCCAGGTCAATCAGTTCCTGGATGGCTTCCATCATTGGGACGTAGCATGAGGCTTTACAAAGGGATACCAGGATGGGTTTCTTCTTTGGTTCCGCCATCGGGTCCGTGTCTGGAATACCCAGACTCTCGTGGAGCTCCCCGATGGCCCCTCCCCCCGGGGAGGCATCAGGAGCAAAGGCCGGCGCAGGAAAGACATGACCGCACATTCCTGCAGGAAGAACAGGCCACCCCACGCGGCATCCACAAGAGAGACCAGGATCCCCCTCCATCGGTCGAGCACCGCACAGGAGAGAGGCCGAATGAGGCAGGGGAGAGAAGAAAATAAAAGCTCCGACGTTGGCTGCCAGACGATGGGACCGAAGAAAGGCAAAAGTGCACTGACCCTGAAGGAAAGAAACAAACCTCTCACAGTAGATGCTGTATTTTTTTTTTTCAAACTTTAACAAAAGAAAAAAAGGGACACTTTCCTTAAAAAAGCAGCAGCAGGCTTCTGAAAAGGCGACAGGCTATGAAGATCCCACAGGGCGAGTGATCTGGGACCTCCAGGTTATCAGCCCTGTCTGGCCAGGGATCCGAGCAACACAGGGTCCCCGACCCCCTGCTCTCAAGCCTCACACACCAGAAGGGATGACCCCACCAGGGTCTAACAACCTTCTGGGAGGCTCAGACAGAATCCTATGTGCCCTTTCTGATTTTTTTTTTGTCAGACTGCAGGCTTTGCACCTCCACCATCTGCTCGAGTCAGAAATACTGAGGGACTGCAGGAGGCACCTCGTCTTAAGTGGCAGTGGCAGTAAACTTTCTCTGACTCCATCTGCTGGAGCGGAGGCAAAACCCAGGAGTCTGGACTGATCTGGGTACATATAGGGAATGCCTTTTACCCAAAGAGAACTTTTGTAAACCAAATCTATATGGACCCAGTGTTCTGCTTCTAGCACCCCGAGGGAATTACTGCACTTGTAATATTCACTGGGACCAAAGATGGCCTGATGGCTAAGTACTGTGGGAGAAAGGAGCCTAGTTTCTGTTCCATGGGCTAGCAGAGGATGGGAGGCAGTGCTAATAGCCCCAGAGGAGAAGGGAGTTCCAGTTATAGTGCAACAGTGACACCTAGTGACCAGACTCTAGATGAACACATATTAGGCTCTGCAGGAAGTTTCGATCTATGGCTCCTGTCCAAGGATTGTTGCTGCAATGATTGTGCTAGATGGGAGAGAGTGAAAAAAATGCAGAAGACCCTAAATAGCTGCACATGAAGGCTCATGGCACCCAAAAGAACAGAATGAAACTGCTAAGTCAAAAAAAAAAAAAAAAGTTTGAACTTCTCGATGAATCTGGAAAATGAATGAATTTTAATAAGCAAACTAGCTGAAGCAAGTGCTTTTTTTATCTGCTAACATCTTCTGTTTTTACAGATGCTTCATAAAAAGAAGATACTTCATAATCTGAACGAAAAGCAATCAGGTAAACTATCCCAGTCCTTTCTTCACCCTGTGCAATATACCAAACATCAGTGAGCTCAGATCAGCTTTGGTGCTTCGTGTGGCATCATCTCCCCCTTGTGGTTACTAGGAGCAGTCCTCTCTTCCTTACTAGTCTGCTTATTACTAGCTATAGACTACTGGAAAAGGATAAAGCATCATACCATTCTGCAGTCATGGAGCATAGCAACATGCATGCACATACAACAAATGCTGGCAGTATGATCAGGCTATTGAAAGACACCTCGCCTCGTCAAGTGGGGGGAGGTGGGGTGGTGGGTACATCCTAATGCTTGCTTATAGAAGGATAATGATGAGTGGAAAGGGACAGTGTGTGTGTTTCTCAAGGGGGAATGTGGGGGCATGAGTTCATGGTATGTGTGCAGGGTGAATGCGAGTGCATAGCTCTTTACAATGAATATTGGAGGGTGGAAGTGTGGGTGCGGTACATGAGAGGGTGCAGGTGCACAAATGTTTATCGTGTGTAGTAGGGGAGGAAATGCAGGTGCTCAAACGATCACAGTGTGTGTATGGGAGGTGCAGGTGCATGCGTGTGCAAACTTCATACCATACCTGTGCCATAGTCGATGCGTGTGGAATTTCCTACAGATTCTTTAAGGTATGTAGCCACCTCTGGAGCTGCAGCACTCAGGTGCTGGGGGATCACGGTGGCTACAAGATTTTCTGCTTCCTACACCAAAATTCATAGTGTTAGCAGAGAGATTTTGCCCGGCCCTGCACCCATGCAGGAACAACTCCCAGACCCCATACTGAGTAAAGATTAAGGGATTAGTGTAGCCCTAGAGCCACCCCTGACTGCACATAAAAATTGAGGTGCAATTACTATTTTCATTTCCTCCCCTCCTCCTCTCCCCATCTTCCCTCAGTAGCTTGCAAGTGATTTTCCATGACAACCAGTGCCAAGGAGATTTTTTTTTAACCCACTTACTTTGTGGGTGCAAGTATGCAGGTTAAACAATATGCTGAGATTTAAAAATGAAATCAACTTGTGTTTCTCAGCTGGCTCGCCCACCACTAGCGCATCTCCTTTTCTCGGTAGGGAAAAATACCTGTGTTGCTGACGGTATGTGTACTTTTCTCCCACAGTCTAGGGGATGGTAAAATCCTAAATTCATCCATGAGCATGCCATTCCTTACCTGATCAAGCTTGCTGTACCAGGTCCTGAATGCCTTGTTTCCAAAGCGAGATGGCTGATCCACTGGAGGGGTCTCATCGATCCAACAGTCAAGAGTGTTCAGGAGAGCCACCAGCTTCGCAATGGGCTACAAGAGAGGAGGCAGAGAGTCATCAGCAGCTCATGAGAGGGGCAAGAGGGTGCATTCGGATTTTCATACCTCGCTGTCTAGTAAATAACTTCT
Source organism: Rhinatrema bivittatum (assembly GCF_901001135.1). Taxonomy (NCBI): domain Eukaryota; kingdom Metazoa; phylum Chordata; class Amphibia; order Gymnophiona; family Rhinatrematidae; genus Rhinatrema; species Rhinatrema bivittatum. The sequence goes on along the minus strand of NC_042622.1, from coordinate 81,783,468 downwards.
TGTAAAACCAGTCATACTTTTAAATACATATGAGGCAATCTTTACATGTATTGCTCCCTTTATTCAATAATTGATCTGTTCCAAGCAGCCCAGCAAATTATCATATGATTGACTTTACCCAGAGCAAAATGCAATACAGCTTTGCTGACAAACGGTCAGCCCTGTCATCAGGACCCATCTATGTCTCCTACTGCTAGATTAAGGATTGGTTGCGCATTCTGACTGCTTTTGTCTTTGCTTAGTCAACCTGGAGGTAACTGTGATATTGATCTAATCTCTTTAAGAGGCGATCCCTGGATTTAGTGTATTAATAATGGCATTTTGAAAGCTTTATTACACATTGCTCCCAGACCTGTATCCCTATACAGTGGCAGAAAGTAGCTGTTGAACAACAACCAGAGGGACAGAATCCAGGAGGGAAAAATACCCCTTCATCCTGTCTGCTGGGAAGAGAATCAGATCCTCTCCATGGATCCAGTCTGCGGTGAGGATCTGATACAGCTGAGACAAATAGGAAAATTGGTTCTTACCTGCTAATTTTCATTCCTGTAGTAACACGGATCAGTCCAGACCGTGGGTTGAGCCTCCTGTCCAGCAGATGGAGACAGACAAAAACTGAAAGGGTATCCTATATCAGGACAGAGCCTACCCTGCATCCCTTCAGGTTAACCATTGTGAAAGTAGATAAAGATAAAGATAACCAGTATAAGATCAAGCAAGCAACAAATAACTGATAAATTGAACAATTCAAAACTCTGTATATAATTGCTCTTACATATATATCCATACATATATATCCACAGTCATCTAGTAGATGCTTCCGGTGCCTTAAAGTTATGAGAGGAAGCTGAAGTTTCCAAGAAACTGTAAAGAAAAGAACTTCAAGCGGACGTCGCAGATAGTGCATGGGAGGGAGTCTGGACTGATCCGTGGTACTATAGGAAAGAAAATTAGCAGGTAAGAACCAATTTTCCTTTCTCTGTACGTAAACGGATCAGTCCAGACCATGGGATGTACCAAAACTTCCCTAAACAGGGTGGGACTGAGATAGTCCCACTCGAAGCACCTGCCATCTGGAGCCAAAAACTGGCGCCTGCACATCGAAGCGATAATGACGAGCAAAAGTATGCAGAGACTTCCAAGTAGCTGCTCTGCATATTTCCTGCAGAGAGACCGACTGACTCTCCGCCTAAGAAGTAGCCTGAGAACGCAACGAGTGGGCCTTTAAGCCCTCCGGAACCGTCCGACCCCGACAGATATACGCCGAGGCAATCGCCTCCTTTAACCAGCAAGCAAGCGTAGCCTTAGAAGCCTTGTTTCCCCTATTTGGGCCACTCCATAAGACAAATAAATGATTCGAGACTCGAAACCTATTTGTAACCTGGAGATATCGCAGTAAAACTCGTTTGACATCCAGGTGCCGGAGGTCACCGCCAGAGCTGTCCACAATTTCCTCGGAAGAAAAAGCCGGGAGCTTCACCGACTGATTGAGGTGAAAGGAAGACACAACCTTCGGCAAGAATGACGGAACCGTCTCGAAGGAGACCCTGTAATCCGAAAAACGGAGAAAAGGTTTCCTACAGGACAACGCTTGGAGCTCCGAAACCCTCCTGGCAGAGCAAATAGAGACGAGGAAAACTGCCTTAAGAGTTAGATCCTTAAGCGTGGCCCGCCTGAGGGGTTCAAAGGGAGCCTCAAAGAACCCTAAGCACCAGATTAAGACTCCATGAGGGACAGGTAGCCCGGACGGGCGGATTCAAATGCTTGACACCCTTAAGGAAATGAACGACATCCGGATGAGCCGCCAAAGCGCAACCATCGATGCTACCCAAGAGGGACCAGAGGGCGGAAACCTGCACCCTTGAGGAGTTGAAAGACAAACCCTTGGAAAGGCCATTCTGGAGAAAGGAGAGAACCTGGGATACCGAAGCCTTGCGTGCCGGCACTCCGGACTCGGCACACCCATTTTCAAAAACTTTCCAAACCTGAACGTAAGTGAGAGAGGTGGAAGGCTTACGGGCCCGCAACAGGGTGGATATAACTTCTTCTTTATATCCTTTCTTAGTCGCCTCAGTTCAAAAGCCAGGCTGCTAGACAGAAGCGATCCGCCTGGTCAAAAAATACGGGACCCTGCCGGAGAAGACGAGGAAGATGGTCGAGGCGAAGAGGACCGTCCGTCGCGAGGTTCACCAGATCAGCGTACCACGGTCTGCGGGGCCTCTCGGGTGCCATGAGAATGATGGGTCCCCGATGAAGTTCTATTCTTCTGAGTACTTTTCCTACCAGAGGCCAAGGGGGAAACACATACGGGAGAACGTCGTGAGGCCAGGGAAGAACCAGGGCATCCACTCTTTCCGAGCAGTGCTCCCGTCTGCAGCTGAAGAACATGGGAGTTTTTGCTGTGTCCAGAGTAGCCATCAGGTCGACGTGGGGATAATCCCCATCTGCGGACAATGAGATCCATCACTCCGGACAATTCCCACTCTCCGGGATCTAGACGCTGACGACTGAAGACGGCTTGAATATTCTCCTTCCCGGCAATGTGAGAAGCTGCCAGACGATTCAGGTGCCATTCCGCCCAGAGCCATCAGGCGACTTCTGGTGCCCCCCTGCGGATTGATATAGCCTACCGTGGTGGCATTGTCCGAGAGCGCCCACACCGCCTTGCGACGGATCAGAGGGAGAAAGACCTCGAGTGCCAGGAGAACCGCTCGGGCCTCCAGGCGATTGATGTGCCAGCGGGACTGAGCTGGGGACCAACATCCCTGCGTAGCCCGAGTTTGACAAACTGCTCCCCAGCCGGATAGGCTGGCGACCGTCGTCACGATGGCCCATTGAGGAGTCTGTAAGGGCATCCCCTTCAGGAGGTGAGCGAGCGAGAGCCACCATTGCATATCTGCGATAGTAGAGTCTGAAAGCGGAAGGGCCATCCGAAACTGCTCCGACACCGGCTTCCAGCGGGCCAGCAAAGCTTTCTGTAATGGATGCGTATACGCAAAAGCCCAAGGAACCAGATCAATAGTGGAAGTCATGGATCCCAGGACTTAAAGGTAATCCCAGGCCGTGGGTAGCGAAAGCGAGAGAAAATTGCACACTTGCTCCATTAGTTTGAGCGCCCGAGCGTCTGGAAGAAACACCTTGCCAACTCGGATGTCGAATCGTGCTCCCAGAAATTCCAGGATCTGGGATGGCTGTAGATTGCTCTTGGAGAAGTTGATTATCCACCCAAGGGAGGTCAGGAAGGCCAAGACTCTGTTGAACGCCACCCTGCAGAGAGTCTCTGACTTGGCCTGGATGAGCCAATCGTCCAGGTAAGGGTGGACCAGAACTCATTCCCGACAGAGAGTGGCTGCCACTACCACCATGACCTTGCTGTGGCGAAGCCGAATGGGAATGCCCGAAACTGGAAGTGTTGTCCCAGAATATTGACACTAACAATTAACTAGCTGTAAATTGAAATATAATGTTGTTTGGATTTGTCATGAAAATTTAAAAAGTTCAAATCTTTATTATTGCATCAAAAAAATCAATTGTTTAAACCCTTGTGAATTTTTAGATGCTTATGGGCCAGTAAGTTCAGTCACTGGTCTTTTCATCTCTCTTTTTTCATTTTTTTTTTTAAATACTGTTATTTTTCTTCGTGTTGAAAAAGGTGTTGTGCTCTTGTCTTTTATGACATAGTTTAATTTTCAACAATCTTTATGAACAGCTTGATAGTGATTCAAACAACTTATATTCAGCAACAAGCCCAACTTTTTCTAGAAATTAAGTATGTTGCATGTGTTCAAGTTTCAGAACTAAATTGTCACATATATCTGAAAAAATTCTGAAACATTCCCGACATCTCAAGGAAGGGAAAATGGCACTTATCTGACTACTTGTTTCTGGTTTGTCCTTTACAAAACAAGCATGGACTCGTTCAGTCTCTGTCAATCGCTGCCAAACCAGAAACAAGTGATCAGATAAGTGCCGTTTTCCCTTCCTTGAGATGTCGGGAATGTTTCAGATTTTTTCAGATATATGTGACAATTTAGTTCTGAAACTTGAACACATGCAACATACTTAATTTCTAGAAAAAGTTGGGCTTGTTGCTGAATATAAGTTGTTTGAATCACTATCAAGCTGTTCATAAAGATTGTTGAAAATTAGACTAAACTATGTCATAAAAGACAAGAGCACAACACCTTTTTCAACACGAAGAAAAATAACAGTATTTAAAAAAAAAATGAAAAAAGAGAGATGAACAAGACCAGTGACTGAACTTACTGGCCCATAAGCATCTGGGTTGATCAGACACTTTGCCAGTTTTGAGGTCTTTTCTCTCATAATTAAAAAATTTAAAAAATCTAAAAATTCATAAGGGTTTAAACAATTGATTTTGTTGATGCAATAATAAAGATTTGAACTTTTTAAATTTTCATGACAAATCCAAACAACATTATATTTCAATTTACAGCTAGTTAATTGTTAGTGTCATAATTGAAACTAGCTGTCCCTTATTTGTAGTTGGATTGTCCCAGAATATTGAACCTGAGATACTTCTGATGGTCGTGGCATATCGGTATGTGCAGATAAGCCTCCATTTCGTCGAGCAAGGCCAAAAATTCGCCTGCGTGAACAGCCACTATCACAGCCCTCAGGGTCTCCATTCGAAAATGGGGAACCCTGAGAGCCCGGTTGACTCTCTTGAGATCCAAGATAGGCCAGAAGGACCCGTCCTTTTTGGGAACGAAGAAGTAGATGGAATACTGGCCGAACCCTTGTTACTCCACTGGGACTGAACTATGGCACAGAGCTCTTGTAGCCTCCAAGGGTCTGGTCAACCGCTGTCCGCTTCCGGCTGCCGCAGGGAGAAATTACGTGAAGGTCCGGTAGGTCCCGAGCAAATTCTAATGCGTAACCTCTCTCTCTTACCTCTAGGACCCACTGTAGTAATTTTGACCCATTCCTCGAGAAACAGGGACTGCTGTCCACCTAAATTTGGAACGGAGAAATGGGCCGGCCGCATCTCATTGGGGCGAGGACTTGGTAGTGGAGTGCTGTTGGCTGCCATCCCGGAAGGGACGGCGGCCACGAAAGGAATGAGACCAGGCCTGGGATCTGGAGGAGGTACCTCTTGGAAAAGATCCCCGCGCTCTGCTATTATACCGACGCTGACCTCTAAAGCGAGAGCACGAAGGAAAGAAAGATGTAGCCTGCTTCGGGTGGTCCTCTGGCAGCTTATGAACCTTGTTTTCTCCCAAGGATTTGATAAGCTGTTCAAGGTCCTCACCAAAAAGCAACTTACCCTTGAAAGGAAGTGTGCCCAACTGCAACTTGGAAGAGGAAGAGGAATCCGCTGCCCAATTGCGGAGCCAGAGGAGGCGTCTGGCTGACACTGCAGAAACCATAGCCTTGGCCTGCACTCGGAGCAAATCGTAAAGGGCATCAGCCCCATATGCCACTGCTGCCTCTAGCCTTTCTGCCTGCTCCGCCTCTGCAGATGGGAGGTCCTGGGCGCTGAGCAATTGTTGAACCCACCTGAGGCTTGCCCGCTGCATGAGACTGCTGCAGATTGTCGCCCGGATTCCAAAGGCCAAGACTTCAAAGATGCACTTGAGATAAAGCTCAAGTTTGCGGTCCTGAACACATCCTTCAATGCTTTGGCTCCCACCACTGGGATGGTGGTGTGCTTGGTGACAGCGGAGACTGAGGACTCCACCTTGGGAACTTTAAGCATGTCCAGGCATTCATCAGGGAGGGGACAGAGCTTGTCCATTGCCTTCCCTACTCAGAGTTCCGCCTCGGGGGACTCCCATTCCCAAAGCAGCAGCAGCAGCTTGTGCATAGGACGGAACGGGAACGTACATGGAGGAGCCCTAAGTCCCGCCAGGACTGGTTCCACGTTAGCTGGCATAGCGGCTGAAACAGTATCGTCAGGTGGCACATCAATTAGCAGTTCCTGTAAAATAAAGGGAATGAGGGGATCCAGCTCTTCCCTTTGGAACAAACGGAGGACATGTGGGTCGTCACCCTCGAGCAAATCAGAGTCCTGATCGGGATCAGGGACCACAGCCGGTTGTGGGGGGTCCGGGAGGGCCAAAGGGCCCGGCACCACCCTGACCGAGCCCTGTACATCCAGTACGGGAGGGGGCTGCAGAGTGGGCACCCGAGGGATCTTTGCTGGGGAGGGACCTGGCGAAGGGTCATCCTGTTCCTGCAAACTAGCTAGATATGATTTGTGCATTAAAAGCACAAATTCTGTGGAAAAATGAGGTCTGGATTTCCCGGGCACGTAGGGGGGTAGGGAGATGGATCCAAATACCCCTCCGGGGCTCTAATTGGGCTTAAATCCGGCTCTCCTGAGCCCTGCAGATTGGAGTCTAGAGAAAAACCCACCCCCAAAATGGCCACCGTTCCCACGGTTTTCTGAGAAGAAGATGGCCTAGTCACACGTTTGGGGGGGATGAGCCCGGGCCGTCTGTTTTGTTGCAGCCACGGAGGGACCCTCCCCTCCAGAAAAACAGTGAGAGCAGAGCCCGTCGCGGGAGAGCCGAATCGCAGGCTCCCCGCAGGCTAGACAGCCACTGGATCGCGGCATGAAGGCAGGTTAGAAAAGCCGCAGGAGGGAGAATCAGCTGAGTTGTGCTGCCCGAGCAGCAGAGGCAGGAGAACGAACCCTGTGTTGCTATCCGTGCACAAAAGGTGCAGAATTCGCTCGTCTCTTGCCTCCGATTGTTCACTTTTTTTTTTTTTTTTAAACTTAAGTGATGGCAGGGGGATTGAACTTCCCTGTTAAATACTGTAAGGCAGCACAGGCAAGGAGGGGGAGTGACTGGACCACCAGTATCACCCCAGCAGACAAGCAGGTCACCGGGAAAGGGGTCCTAGGCTGTATAACAAGGGGCAAAACCCTCCTAGGATCCCTTAAGAGCGGAGAGACAGAGCTGTCGCCCAAAGCAGGAGTTCTGAATCTTTTTTTTTTTTTTAAATATAAAATAAGGTAATACTTGCTTGATCTGATAGACAACAACACAGGAGAAGGAAAAATCTCACGGGTAGAAATGAGAGAAGTAAGGGAGCCGCAGGGTGAGCTGCCTGCATCTGCTGGAGACATACAAATACTGAAGGGATGCAGGGTAGGCTCTGTCCTGATATAGGATACACCCTTTCAGTTTTGGTCTGTCTCCATCTGTGGACAGGAGGCTCAACCCATGGTCTGGACTGATCCGGGTATGTACAGGGAACTTGCCAATATATAATTAAAGAAACTGAATTCCCCATCCTGGGTTCTTTCACAAGCTGATTACTGCAGCATCAGCTTGCTTGGCCTCTTCTGGCCACCAACCCAAACTTTGGGGCCAGCAGAGTCAGAACATGAAGCAACTCGCCCAAGAACAGAAAGGCTGAATCTGCTACTGTCGGATTTCTTACTCAGACAGTAGCAGAGGAAATTCACTTACCTAGGCAGAGAATACCAGAAGGCTAACCCTGCTAAAGAAAACAAGTACAGTGCAGGCCAGTAAAGGAGGACTCAAGAGAGTACTATCTGCTATGGGAGAAAGCAGTCTTTCTTCCCCCGAGGTAGATGCACACCGCTGGGTCAGTAATCCGACCTGCTAGGTGCTTCATCTTTAATAATTAACTGGTACAGAGACTTTCATCTAACCACCCTCCCTCATACAAGTCCACCCATGACAGAAATCCAACTCCTCAGATGCCATTTGCCTCAGCAGAAGCATCTGATAAGGTGCAAAGCTAGAAGCTGAATCACAGCCAGCCTGCACCTCTTACTAGTCCTACCTCAGAGATTTTGTATTCACATGTGAGTTTCTTCCCCTTAACTCCTCCGTTCAAGGTCAGGATGAAACCAATATAATCTGCATAGGCCTATAGACAGGGATACAAGAAAACAAATGAGAAATTACTACTTAGCTGAAAATGTCCTTTTCTTTAGGACAGTTAGATGAATCCAGAACAAGTGGGTTTTGCACCTCTACAAGTAGATGGAGACTGAGCAACCTGACGTCACAGCATATATACCTCTGGGTGACATCTGCCTGCCAGTATTCTCTTCAAAAGCAACTGTGGACAGACTAGCACAAAACTTTTTTTAAAACAGAAAACCATTTCAATACTCGGCCAACAGGCAACACTGAGCTCAGATAAGAATGTAATATTATTAGTCTAGTGACTGGACTAACATTTATCAGTAATCCCTGTTATACACAGTCACACAGGAGGACCATACTACAATCATCTGGCAGCCAAAGGAGGGAAGCTGGATTCATCTGACTGTCCTAAAGAAAAAGAAATTATCAGGTAAATAGTAATTTCTCATTTCTTAACATCCAATCAGATGAGTCCAGAACAAATGGGATAAATCCAAGCTACTCCCAAATAGGGTGGGAGGCTGCCTGCGGTCCTATCAAAACCGCATGTGCAAAGGCTGCAACCCCCGGGCCTGAACATCCAGATGATAAAACCTGGAAAAGGTGTGTAAGAAGGACCACGTCGCAGCTCGGCAAATGTTGACGGGAGACAACAATCTAACTTCCGCCCGTAACACTGCCTGATACCTAGTGGAATAAACCTTAACCTGAGTAGCTAACGGCTTCCCAACATCAACGTATATTGCTGTGACTATCTTCTTAATCCAGCAGGCTATTGTAGCCCACGAAGCCAGTTCTCTTTGTCTAGTACCGCTGTGAAGAACAAATAGGCAATCTGTTATCCATAACAGCTCAGAATCTGCCAGGGGTTGCAACAGACTATACTCCTTTGCGACTTCCTCTCTGTTCAGGAACAGCAGAGAGATGAACTGATTCAAGTGAAATTCAGTGACCACCTTCATTAAAAAGGAACAGTACGCAGCTGTATTGCCCCTGGAGTCACCCGGAAGAAGGGCTCCCAGCAAGTCGAGGCCTGCAGCTCGGAAACTCTCCGCACAGAACAAACTGCCACAAGAAATGCCGTTTTCAAGGTCAGTAACCACAAGGATAAGGCTACGCTTCGGCCTAAACGTAAGAAATCCAAGACCAAATTCAGACTCCATAAGGGTACTGGAAACCACAAGGGAGGACGAAGATGTTTCACTTCTTTCAGGTAACGGGCCACATCAGGATGAGCTGACAAGGAACCACAATTCACCTGACCCCTGAAACAGGCGAGAGCTGCTACTTGTACCTTTAAGGAATTAAGGGCCAAAACTTTATTCAAGCCATCCTGCAAAAATTCCAAAATGAGCAGGATCTTGGCCGAATGTGAAAGAATAGCTTGATTCTCACACTAGACCTCAAACACTCTCTAAACTCACACATAGACCAAAGAAATGGAGAACTTTCTAGCCCTAAGCAAAGTAGAAATCACTGCAACCGAGTATCCACGTTTCAGCAATCGAGCCCTTTCAAGGGCCATACTGTAAGACAAAATTGAGACGGATCTTCGTAAAGGACAGGTCCCTTCTGTAATAGGTTCCTGTGCGCTGGGAGTCGAAGAGGTGAATCCATCAGGAGCCTCTGCAGATCTGCACAACACGGCCTTCTGGGCCAACCAAGAGCATCATCCTTCTGTGGCGTTCGATCCTTTGAATCAATCTGCCCAACATGGGCCATGAAGGAAAGGCATACAGCAACTTGTCTTCCGACCACTCTTGCACTAGGGCATAGATCCCCAATGACTTCAGATCTCTCCTGCGGCTGAAGAATCGCAGAACTTTCACACTGCGAGAAGTCACCAGCAGGTCTAGGAACAGGAGACCCCAGTGATCCAGAATCAGCTGAAACACTTCGCATGACAACGCCCATTCTCCTGGGTCCAGATTCTCCCTGCTGAGAAAGTCTGCTCTTAATGTTCTCTGTGCCTGCAATGTGCAAGGCTGAGATCATCTGGAGAAGCACCTCTGCCCATTTCATAAGTTGATCTAACTACTACAACGCTTGTTGGCACTTAGTACCTCCCTGCTGATTAATGTAAGCCACAGTCGTTGCATTGTCGCTGAACTGTAAGCATGCCAGCCGGACTGCCCTGGCTTCCAGCAGACTGATGTTCCAGAGAGACACTTCTACACTGCAGCGCCTTTGCTTTGTCAACTCCCGACACTGAGCTCCCCAACCAAGGAGAAGGAAAATTTGGTTCTTACCTGATAATTTTCGTTCCTGTAGTACCAAGGATCAGTCCAGACTCCTGGGTTTATTCATCCATGCCAGCAGGCAGAGACAGAGAAAGTAAAACTGACACTGCTTTATATACCCTGATGCCACCTGCAGTTCCTCAGTATTAATCTGAACCAAAGTTAAATGCAAACAAACCATCAAAAAAACCATTTGAATATAAACTTGATAAAAAACAACTTCTGATATCTGTAATGTACAACAGTTGAGCGGTCAACTATCCACCCTCCTTAATACCTGGGCAGGACTCTGGACTGAACCTTGGTACTACTGGAACAAAAATTATCAGGTAAGAACCAAAATTTTCCTTTCCCTTTACATACCGGATCAGTCCAGATTCCTGTGATGTACCAAAGCTTCCTAAACAGGGTGGGACCTGGAGAGTCCAGTTCGTAACACGCTTTCACCAAAAGACAGAGACTCCCGATCTGCCACATCCAGACGATAATGTCTTGCAAAAGTATGCAGCGACTTCCAAGTCACCACTCTACAAATCTCTTGTAGCGATACCAAGTGAGCCTCTGCCCAAGAGGCTGACTGAGATCTGGTGGAATGAGCCCTCAAACCTTCCGATACTGGCTTACCTTTGAGAATGTAAGCGGATCCAATAGCTTCCTTAAGCCATCTGGCAATGGTGGTTTTGGAAGCTTGAAGCCCCTTCTTCAGTCAGATCGCCTAAATCCATTCGTGACTGTAAGATAGCGAAGAAATGCTCGATGGATGCCCAATAACCTAAGCTCACGAGCGTTCGGTGGAGCTGCCGGCCTTTTCAGATTTGGCAGCCTCTGAGCCAAATGATTAACATGAAAGGAAGATACCACCTTTGGGAGAAAGGATGATACTGTCCGTAAAGACACATCCCCATCCGAAATCTTAAGAAAAGGATCACGACATGACAAAGCCTGCAACTCTGAAATTCTCCTTGCAGAGCAAATGGCTACCAAGAAAACAACTTTCAATGTCACATCCTTAAGAGTAGCCCTGCGGATAGGTTCAAAAGGAGCCTCAAACAAACCATGAAGTACCAGGTTGAGGTTCCAAGGAGGACAAACTCTCCTTACTGGCGGATGCAAATTCTTGAAACCCTGCATAAAAATGGACCACATCAGGATGAGAGGACAAGAGGTAGCCATCCAGGTTTCAAAGCCGCCACATGAACTCTAAGAGAGTTGGAAGCAAGGCTCTTGACCAAACCATCCTGAAGGAAAGCTAACACATGTGACACAGAAGCACGCAAGGCCTGAATCCCCTTCACCATACACCAGGACTCAAAAACCTTCCAGACTCGGATGTATGACATTGAGGTGGATTTCCGCCTAGATTGAAGGAGGGTAGTAATCACCGGTTCCAGGTATCCTCTCGACCTTAAACGCCTCCTCTCAAAAGCCATGCCGCTAGACAAAAACGATCTGCCTGATCGGAAAATACGGGACCCTAATGAAGTAGACCGGAAAGATGACTGAATCGTAACGGGATTTTTCTTTGCTTCAGACACCAAATCTGCCCCAGGAACTCCAAGCATTTTCAAGGTTGGGGAAATCAGAGCTGGCTGTCCATCTCTATGAAAGAACCGTAACATAGTTCTATACAGTTCTAATCCTTGGAGAATTTCACCATCATCAAGAAAGTCAGAATTGGCGTCGTCAGCCGGATCTCTATCCGGAGGTCCTGCTGCTGCACTACTATTCCTGCACTTGATAGAAGGCCCAGACAAAGTTCCTACTTGCGCTTCTGCTCTAGAAGCATTGGACAGGGCTGAGGACTGCCCCTGAATAAAGGATTGCTACCCCTGGAAAAATTCTACCCAGGAAAAGGTAGAAGTATCCAGACCAGGAGGTACCCAAGGAGTACTCCCTGAGTTACCATCCCCCGCTGAGGTACTAGTTAGGGGAGTTGCAAAATCAGGCACCCCACCCGGGTCTTTACCCAGACCCACATCCAGCTGGGAAGAACCAGGCTTAGTGAAATCAAAGGAAGACAATTCTCTCTGAGCTTTCTCAGAGAGAATTGTGTGATTGCCCGCTGACACAAATCAGCGGGCAATCACACACTTAGGCTTCTTAGGTACAGGCACCATAATGGTTGACAGTGTGCTGAGTGGCGGCCAGAAGTGTTATGTCTAGCTGTTTTCCTCTGGTTTTGTTTTTTTTTTAAATATGCACTCAACTAGGTGCTCAAAAATTATGCATCCAAATCTTAGGTGGCCAAAAAAATTAAGCACACAAGAACTTGAGTGCACAGCACTACTTGTGTGCAGCAGCAAACTGCGCTTAACGTGGACGCATAGACTACAAGGCCTGACAGTGCGCCCAAAACTGAGTGCGCAACCTAGATGCACACACCAGACAATCCTGTAGAGGGCAGCCTTAGGAAGCACATGAAAAGCCGTTACGGCCTACCATACGGGACACAGCAAAATGCCTCGGAGAGGGGCCTAGCCTAAGGAGGCTACTCAACCCACCAGGCTACCCATGTCCCTTGACCTCCCACAGAGCAGGATGAACGCTGAACCAGCACGCTGAGCACGGAGACTGGGGGAGGAGGAAGCCCTATACAACACAAAACCTCCTTGTAAGTCTGTGTATGTATATATATATATATATATATATATATATATATAAATAATTTTTTTTTTTAACTTACCAGAGCTCAGCCTTACCTGGCTGAGTAGAGAGACGTTCTTCAGTGGGTGGAGAGGGCATCTGCCGTCACTACATCGCTTGGCTTCATGCACCTGCTGCCTTTCAGTTGCTCAAGCAGCTATGTCCATGCCAGCTGAAAATCAGCTAACGGACCAAGGCACTCATCTGAGGGACTACGGAAGTCACCTCAGGAATTCTCAACTGGGTGGGGGGGCAAATTGGTGTCACTGCAGAAGAGTGGGGCAAATTTACTTTCCTTTTGTAAGCCCTCTAGGGATAGGAAAATACCTACAGTACCTGAATATAATCCACTTTGAAGTGCTGAAAAAAGTGTGAAAACTGGAATACAAAAATTCTATATAAATAAATAAATTCTCCTTTTTCAAGTTGAAGCAATCCCCATTAGGGAGATGCATGTCCACCATCTGCTGCAGATGGAGAATACTGGCAGGCTGATGTCATTGTAGTGGTATATATACTGTGACGTCAGTTTTCTCCCTCTCCATCTGCTGGTAGAGATACATAACCCACTTGTTCTGGTTTCATCTTTCTGGACACTAAGAAATGGTAAATACACCTTTTAGAGAGGAAATATATTTTGAAAATATAGATACCAATGGAAAACAGGATTTGTTTTCCTTCTAATTTACTCTACTCTCCATAGGCAAAGATTGCTTCTCTGTACAATAGGCACCAGGAAAAATGCCAGTCACAAGGGTAACCAGGCACCTGGCATAATTCCACACCTGTCCATATTAGTACCTTCTGCTCCCCACAGTGTGCCAGGGGCACAGAGAACACAAGTGAGAACCCTACTCCCTAATTGTGTACCAGTTACAGAGAGAGATGTGCAGAAGCTCTGCTCCCTCACAGTGCATCAGTGAAGGAACATAAGAAACAGGATGAGGGTTAAACAAAGATCCATCAAGCCCAGCAAAAGCCAGTCCAGCTCCCAAGTACACAGTGTGTGCATGAGCTCCCCTCACCGCAAGGTGCACCAGTGACAGAGAGCATAAGAGCTCTGCTCCCTCACAGGGTGTTCCTGACAGCAACAACCATCTAAAAAAGGCATTAGCACAGCTTTGCTAAATATGAAATATTCAAGATCTTCTGACCTCTTACAGCTCTTTGTGCCCTAATAACATTTTCCGATTTCCATCAATTCAGCAGCACTAACTAAACCTCCACCCACCCCTCCAGCTGGGACAGAGAACCTACATGTGAGGAGCACCGCTGAATTCAGTCACACACCTGAGAGCACTTCCACTTGGCCATGTCAGGGACCATGTTGATCTCCTTCTTTGGAATCATGAAGCTGTAAGTGGGAAGAGAGGGAAGCACCTTGTCCTCCGAAGAGGAGTCTGGGAGAAGGGGGGCATAAAAGATATCAAATATTACATAATGCATCTTCCCTTCACAGATCTGAAAGTGATCGTTCGCTCCCCCCACCCAGTTTTCTCTCTGACAGTGTTCCCACGTCCCCCTCCCTCCATGTCTCTCCCTTCATAGACCCGTCGCCTCCTCCCACGGTCTTCTCAGACTTATTGCCCTCCTCCCCGGGTTTTTCTTATTAACAGTATCCCCTCCACCCCCTGTCGCAAACCTATCCTCCGCCATTTCTCCAGCCTGTCACCCTCTCCTCCCCGAGTCATTCTCCCTGACAGCGTCCCCTCTTCCCCTGGTCCTTTCACAGACCTGCCTCCGTCTGCTTTTCACTCTCAGCCATCTTTCCGGAGACAGAGACCGCCGTCACCTCTCACCCTTCACCTCTGACCCGCACAAAGCCCGGCTCGCGGAGCAGAGGCGAGCGATACTGAGTTCAGCCCGGAAATTACCCTGTTATACTGCGCATCTCGGTATATCCGATATCATCAGCGCCATGTCTGTGCGGGGCATCTTTCCACTCTGATCAACCCCTTGATCTGGACTACTTTCTGCCCCTCACCACCATGGTGGCGTTTCCACATCCATTATCTTCCGCTATGGGCATGAGGGGCTCCCTCAGCCTGGTTTTGCTCTTCTGAAAGCACTAACTATTGAAACCTGGAAGGCTTCAACTGAGATCCGAGGAAATGGAAAGGAAATGCGTGCTGATTTTACAAAACGGGAGGTTAGGTGCGGGTCGTTACTCCTCATGGGCATGGCGGGAGATTCCTGCCCCTCACGATTCCGGGAGGGGAAGTCTTTGACCCTCACAGGCATGGCTGGAATATCCTGCCCAACAATGACATGGCGGCATACTACTAGGCGCAGGCGCAAGGGAGAGGGCGGGGAGCAAGGTAGTTGTTTGTGTCCTCGACCCCCGCCCCACATACGGACTTTGAGGTCTGGGAGAAGGCCTGGAGCCTTCCTGTGCGGGAAGCTATGTTGGGCTTGCTAGCAAGAGCTATGGTAAGAGAGGCGGGCGGGGTCTTAGCAATCAACCCGAGATCACAGCTTCGAGGCGCTGTTTTCTGGCAGTAACTTCCATTCCTACTGTCAGGTGTCCGCTGTTACTATTTGCAGGTTCAGAGCGGTTGTTGTAGGGGCACAGAGTGCCTGGGAGGAGGCGTTGTCGGGGCCAGAGTGGTAGCGGGGGGTTTGTTGTAAGGGGGCTTGTTGTTGGGGTGGGGGCACGTTACTGGAAGCTCAGGGTGGCTGGAGTGAGCTCAGGGAACTTTCTATTGTGCGGGAGGGGAGGGTACATCTTAGGGGCTCAGTATTTCGGGAGGGGGAGATGTTAAGGGATCAGAGTGCTCGATGGAGGTGGGGGCTCGGGGATCTTGCTGGGGTTGCGGGGGCATTTTACACGGGGCTCGGGGTACTTGCTGGAGTGGGGTACTTTAGTGAGAGCTGAGGGTGCCTGGGTGGCTCTGGGGTACTTGTTTGAGGGATTAAAGGGCATGTATTTATTATTTATATTATTATGTTATTTATATTCATTGTAAAGCTATTTGCTATGTTATGTTACACTGTGAACCGAGGTGATGTTTTGCTACGTGCCCCGGTATATAAAAATTCTTTAAATAAATAAATAAAAATGTAACCAGGAGTTTAGGTTGCTCACTATTGGGTGGGGAGACAAATTAGTTGGGCTCAGGCATAATACTAGGAAGTCAATGTGGATGCTTGTGGGGCGCAGGCTGTTTTCTGTTACTGCTCCTTTATTTACATTTGTATAAAAGGTGTGCATGCTTTGTTCTGCTGTGTCCCTGTGTATAAAAATTCCTGCCTTGAAGTCAAAGGCCCCTGCCTTTTCTAGCCTTGGATATATTGGCGTGATGTTAGCACAGGGGTCTGGGCACACTTTGTGGGACTGACTGGACCTGGATAAACCTGAGTTGTGATAACATTCCTTACACCGATGACAAACCAATCAAAAAAGGGTGTATTTTATGCGCTTCACAGATCAAATAGTGCAAAGTTGAAGGTAGGAGATTGTTGTGATTTGATGCTAATGTCAGCTGAAGGACTGACCTGATAAAATAGAATACTCTTAATGAGCCAATATATGCGGGCATGGAGCACTCCATCTGTCGACTCCTTGGGGAAGAACTCATTGCGGGAATGGAAAAAGCATTACTTGTGTTTGGTTCTGGAAAAACATCTAGTTTGTGCCAAGGATAAGAGAAGAATGCGCTGCTTTCTCTGCAATACATTTTTTTCACAAAATAATTTAACACTGATTGTCTCTTCAGAAATCTTCAGGTCTTTGGCTGGTTTCCATTTCACAGCAGGTTCTAACTATAAAAACGCCCTTTATCTTTAGATTATTGCATCTTTGCTTCAGCATTTAATGTGACTAAAACACAAGACTGCCTGAGGCTATATATGGCCTTTGTCCAAGGTGCAGAAATTATTTACCTGTTGTACCTGGCCCAGGAAGTAAGGTACAGTAATTACAGGCTGTTGGGGAGGGGCAGTCAATAGGACACTCATAAAAAGTACTAAGATTTGCTTCTAGTGACTGATTTATGATTCTCCAGAGACAAGCAGGATGTTGATCCTCTTACGTGTGACGACATCAGATGGAGCCAATGCAGAAAACTTGTTAGTTTCTAGAAACTTTGACTAGGCACAGTGAGCGTGCCGTATACCACACAGGGTCTTTTTTTTTCCTGTAGCGCTGTCAGCATCACAATTGGATTGAGCTCTAATACTTTGGCTTTTTGTGGAAAACATTTCAGTTTTTCGCTTTCTCTCCAAAGTCTGTTGCCAGGTTCCTCGTACTTTCCCGTGGTGTCCCCTATCAGGTTTTTGGCATTCGGGTAAGTTTCCTTTTGCTGTTTTCTCCCCCCTCCCCCCGTGTTGACGGTATCTCAGTGCCCATTCTTCATTGATGCCTGCTGCCATCATTCCAAACTTTTTCCTGTTTGTTTTGCCCCATCATGACCACATCTGGCTTCTTCCAATGCACCCAGTGCTCAAGGATCATGTTAATCACTGATCCTCATGAGGTTTGTCTCCTCTGCCTGGGTGCATCGCATGATGTCCGGGGTTGACTCTTGTGCACCCAGATGACCTTGAAAGTATGTCAACTTCGATTCGACAAGATAGACAACTTATTTGGGCCAAAGAAGTCCGAGCCATTGGCATCGGCAGCATCGGAGGACCTCTGAGCCGCACTGATGGACACCATGCCATCAACATCAGCGGGACCATCTGTTCCGTCAAGGTCACCAGTGGATAGGGGCACCAGAATCCAATCGTTGTTGATCTCTGGGCCCGATGACATCGGGTTCATCGGCACCGGGGAAAGACCGGGCTGATCATCGTGGGAAGACCAAGAAGCATCGGCACTGGTCACAGTTGCTGCCTGATGCCATTGATGCTCAAGGAACGTGATGGTCTCCACTGGTCCTGGTGCCAGTCGCCGATCCTCCTTGTGGGTCCGAGGAAAATCTGGCCACCCTTCCTTCCTCCCAATCAGTATTGGCATCGGCAACATTTAAGGAGGAACTGGAGCATCGAGTCCAGCTAGTGGTGGAGCAGGCTTCGGTCCAGTTGCACAGATGGCTTCGGAGCCGATGCTGCCTGTGCTCGTACTGCTTCTGGAGAAACTGTGTGCTCATTGGTGCCGTACTGACCCAGCTGACCACAGATGGTCCAGTTGCACAGATGGCTTCGGTCCAGTTGCACAGATGGCATCGGAGCCGATGCTGCCTGTGCTCGTACTGCTTCTGGAGAAACTGTGTGCTCATTGGTGCCGTACTGACCCAGCTGACAGTTCCCAGGGGGCACTGAGGCCTCCCCCTAGCAATATGGTGGTCATCACCAGTTCCTCCAAAGAGGATGATCTGCCAAGGCCGGCAAAGACACACAGGCCAGTTGTCCTCCGTCCAGTTCCATTGGTGCCTGCACCTCTGGACGTCAGCTGAGCACTTAAGGCCCCATCCCCTGTGGTATACAGTGAGAATGAACGTCACTATGACCCCTGGGGGGATGATCAGACGGAATCCTCTGAGGATTCGGATGGTCTCCTGTGAGACCCTTCTCTAGAGGAGCAAAGGAGGTCCCCACCTGAGGACTTGACCTTCACAGGGTTTGTCAGGGTGATGGCAGAGGCCATCCCGTTTCAGTTTTTAACTGAAGAAGATGCCAAATGCTTGAGGTTCTTCAGTTCGAGGAGACTCTTAAGGAGATTGTGGTGGTCCCTGTACACGAGATCCTTACGGAGTTGTCAAAAGTTTACCAACCTACAAGAGCCCTGCATTTTATTCAACGTGATCTACTCGAGATTCCTTCACTGAAAATAGCACTTTTACATTCGACCCGTGAATGTGCTTTTTCTGTTGCCGGCCGTACCTATGGAAATCTCTTCCTGTTGACTTGAGGCAATCAGACTCTATTAAACCTTTTTGTTTAATTTGGCTTATTTTTAATTATTTTTATTGCAAAAAATTTTATTTTGCTTTTCATATTTATTTTGTGATGTCATTTTTATTTTATTTCACTCTTAGACTGAAGATTTTTATAATTTTATAACTTTTTCTGTCTTAACTTTTGTTTAATTTTGTTAAGAAATGTACATAATCATAATATTATGTTCATCACTCAGGCCTTTTTTGTGTTGAGCGATTCACAAATCTAATTTTACCGAAAATGAACACAATAGAGCAGTGGTCCCCAACCTTTTTTGCACCAGGGACCGGCTTCAAGCAAGACCATTTTTCCATGGCCCGGCAGGGTGGGGAAGGGGCGGGGCTTAGGTCATATGGGTGGGGTTATGGAGGGGGTTGGATTTTAGTGCATACTTATTTAATTACCACGGTCATGCCCGTACTGAAAGATGCACCCGAAAATGAGAGCTAAGACCTGGGCTAAGCTCAGTGCACAGGATTACATTTTAAGTTCAGGACCCTGCCTTCCTTGCTTTCCTAACGCCTGCTCCCATTTCCCTGCCTCTTACTTACAGCAGTCCTAGCACGGCAGAGATCCGATCTTTTATACCTGAGCTGCAAGGGGCAATGAGCTCTGACTGCATCCTGGGGATGCACACACACACAGGCAAGCTCCCAGTCATTCTCACACTGAACCCCAGGCAGGCTCCCATTCATTTTCACACCACTCCCTCCCCATCCCCCAGACATGCACACATTCATTCTCACACACACAGACCACCAGGCAGGCACCAATTTATTCTCACACACACATACACCAGACACAGGCAGGCACATATTCTCACACATACAAACCCCAGGAAGACACCCATTCGTTCTCATACACAGATACAGCCTCAGGCAGGCACCCATGCATTCACATACATACACCCCCAGGCAGACTCCCATTCATACACATGCACATATTAAAGGCAGAGACCCCCTCACTTTCTTTTGCCAGCAACCTCAGAGCCTCTCTCATTCCTCTGCTGCCACCGTCACTGCTGCCGCGTGGCTATTGGGGAGGTGCTGATTACTGCTACTGGCACTGAAGCCCATTCTGCTGCCTCCTCTGTGCAGGCCCCATGGGCTTCCAGTTCCTCCATACTGATCTCGTACATTGTGAGATCCACATAGAGAAAGTGCTACTCTTGCACATTCCCAAAGATTACATGTGTCAATCAGTAAAAAGTAATTTATTTTGTTTTACATTTGCTGTCTGATCTTAGTTTTCTAATCAGTTGGTCACAGGCTTTCCACCTTCCCTTTATTTTTTTGCCAATTCCTTTTATATTGTCTTTTTTTCTATTTCTTTTCTCTCCATCTGTCGTCTTCCCTCAAACAGTCAGGTTCTCA
Organism: Rhinatrema bivittatum; assembly: GCF_901001135.1. Lineage (NCBI taxonomy): Eukaryota > Metazoa > Chordata > Amphibia > Gymnophiona > Rhinatrematidae > Rhinatrema > Rhinatrema bivittatum. The sequence goes on along the minus strand of NC_042622.1, from coordinate 81,763,461 downwards.
CTCACATGCTCTCTCTCATACAATCATTCATACACACAGTCTCTCACTGGCACATGCTGTCTGACTCTCACACACACAGGCTCTCTCTCACTCCCACATGCTGTTTTGCTCAAGCACAGGCCTTCACTGGCACATGCTGTCTCACTCATACACACAGAGGTTCTCACATGCTTTCTCTGCAAACATTCAGGTCTTCACTCCCACACAGTCTCTCAGCTCACTCTCACACACAATCTCTCAACTTATCTCATACACGTACACATTCTACAGGCCCTCAGCCTCTCTCTCACCTCTGGGCCTCTTCTTTACGGGTTGCCACAGGATGGGCTCTGCAGCGGCCCTGGTCTTCTCGGGCCACGCTGCTCCTCTTCTGCACGTGGCTGATGCTCCTCCTCCTTCCTGCCCGCGCGGCTCCGGCAACATTTTTCTTCCGGGGCTGCGTAGGCAGGATGGAGGAGGAACACCTGCACATTTAGACACGACCTTTTTCTTCGGGCTGTGGTGACATGAGTTCCACAACGGCCCTGCTGATGTTCTTGCTGTGTGTATCCAGCACACAGCACAGCAGTAGTTCACCGCTCAGCCGCCAGTGGGATGAGGTCCGCCAGCGGTGGCTCAGCACCCCCTAATGCTGAGCCACTGCTGGCCGCTGGGCTTCTATTGGCCCTGGGCAGCAGGAAGCATCCACCCCACATGGGTGCTCTGAGCCGCCGCAGAGCACACTGTCAGTGTTTAGTGCTGGTCTTCGGCACCGTGGCCCGGCAAAAAACCCCCAACGGCCCAGTCCTGGTATGTGGACCGGTGGTTGGGGACCCCTGCTATTGAGAATAGTTTTAAACTTGCAGCAATGTATTTGAATATAATTAAATAACTTTTAACACAAATGGAGCTAGTAATAAACATTGATAAAACTGAATTCATTCACCTAGAAAGAAAGACATCAATGATTGTTCAAACACCGATCAAAATTAACGATAGTCTTACGGTTAAACTTTCCAACAATGTATGTGACTTTGGAAACATTATCGATTGTGAACTTAATCTAAAACAAAATATAGCACCAACGTGAAAGGAGATTCTTAGAGTTGTCAGTTGATGGGTTTTTTTTCTTTTACTAATTAGGATTTTAGTATTTATTGTGCATTTTATATTTTTAGTTTTGTTTTATGTTTTTAGATTTCTTTTATAAATTTTACATTTTGATTTTATTTTCAAGTAATTTGTATTTTATTATTTGTCTATTAATGTTTATGTTGTTATGCTATAGTGTTTGAAATGTAAACCGTTATGATAGTACTACTTAACGACGGTATAGAAAAGCTGTCAAATAATAATTGTAAATGAGATTGTGGGAACACTCCCTCAGTGCTTCCCGTGAATAGGAAGACGGACAGGGTTTATCTCATCCAGAAGGCTGCCGGATGGATTCGATAGGTCAGCTGCTCCACCGATTGGTGGTGGTCGAATCTGCCCTCAAAAGGGCCATGCGCTCTCAGACGTATTCCTCGGCGGGGGTTTCCAAGGCACCAGCTATACATGGGCCAATACTCGGACACCTGAAAGCAGGTGCAAGAGGTGGCCAAGCAACTGCCTCAACAGCAGCAAGACACCCTCATGTCGCTGGTGCACAAGGGTTTGGAGCATGGAAAACACGAGGTCCGTTTTCGAAATTGTATCGAGGGTCTCTGTAGCAGGAATCATCGCCTGCAGACTGGCATTGCTGTGGGCCTTGGATCTCAGGCCTAAGGTGCAGAAACAACTTGCTGACGTGCCGTGTAGTGGAGAGAATCTCTTCAGAGGTAGAGGGAACGATGCTGTGTCCCAACTCCAGGACCACCATGAAACCTTCTAACACTTCTCCACCAGTACTCCGGACCCATCCTCCTCATCCAGGAGGCTGTCGAGGCAGGGACCCAGGAGGTCTTTCGCCAGAGGAAGTACTATCCTCCGCCTCCTTAATCCCGTGCCCACCATCAGAACTCCCACAGCCATTCCTGGCAGCAGAGAGCTCCCAAGACCCAGCTAGCTCCTCAATCAATCCTGGGTATGGAGTTTTGACTGGGCTGTAAGAACATATGATGGACCCTCTGGTCAGGGGCAGACTGTGGTTCTTTGTTAGCCAGTGGCCTGGTGTAACCTCAGACTTTATCCATCATCTGCCAGGGGTACCAAATAAATCTATTGGGTATCCCATCAAATTGCTCCCTTGCCTGTCTTCGGGGCTGGTAGCACATCAGGAGCCACTACAAACTGAGTTGTCCTCCTTCTTAATAGCCAGGGTGGTTGAGCCTGTACCACCAGGGCAGGGATTTTACTCCAGGAATTTCCTGATTCCAAAGAGAACTGGAGGACTCTGTCCCATCTTAGACCTGAGGGCCTTGAACAAGTTTCTAAGAGAAGAAAAGTTCAAGTTGGTTTCCCTGGATGCTTTGATCCCCCTCGTGCAAAAAGGGGACTGGCTATGCTCACTCGACCTGAAAGATACATAAGAACATGCCATATTGGGTCAGACCAGCAGAAAAGCCTTGGCTTGAGCTGTGTCTAGCAGGGCTCCGATGTAGTCCGATCTTCTCTGGTCACAGGAGGTATCTCCGATTTGTATTGGGGAAACAACACTTCAGTTGCCGTTCGGGCTTGCATCTACCCCACGCGTCTTCACAAAATGCCTTGCCATGGTGGCGGCGCACCTCCGCAGACTGGGAGTGCATGTTTTCCTGTATCTGGATTGGTTGGTCAAGAGCACATCTTAGGCGAGGGCCATCCTGTCAATGCACTTGACCATCCGGGTGTTGGAGTCACTAGGGGTCGTTCTCAACCACCCAAAGACCCATCTCAGACTGTCACCTCAATTGGACTTCATCGGAGCCCTGCTAGACACAGCTCAAGCCAATACCTTTCTGCTGTTCCAGAGGGCCGTTGCTCTGGTGACCATTGTAATACAAGTGCAGCAGAGCCAGCAGGCGTTGGCCTGGCAAATGTTGAGGGTGTCGAGTCACATGGCCACGACAGTCCATGTAACCCCCTTGCCGCAATTACATATGTGCAGAGCCCAATGGACCCTGAGGTCACAGTGGCGTCAGGCCACTCAGAACCTCCAGGATTGCATCCGTGCACCCCATCTCTCCGGGATTCGTTGTCCTGGTGGCGGGTACTCTCTAGTCTGGAAAGGGGAGGTTTCCTTTTGGAGTCTCCCCACTCAAATTGTGCTAGCCACAGATGCATCTACCCTGGGGTGGGGAGCTCGGCACCCAGGGGATGTGGTCTGCCCAGGAATGTTATTGTCAAATCAACTTCCTGGAACTTCGGACGATCAGGTGTGCGCTAAGGGCTTTCAAAGATCGGCTGTCCCACAAAATTATCCTGATCCAGACAGATAACCAAGTTGCCATGTGATATGTCAACAAGCAGGGAGGCACGGGATTCTATCTCCTGTGTCAGAAAGTGATCCTGGGCCCTGGCCCATGAGATGGTGTTCAGGGCCATGAACCTGGCCAAAATGGAGAGCGTGATGGCAGACAGGTTGAGCCGAGCCTTCAGACCCCACGAGTGGTCCCTGGACTAGGAGGTAGCGGATCGGATTTTCCGCCTCTGGGGAAGTCCAAATGAAAGAACTTAAGAACATGCCTTACTGGGTCAGACCAAGGATCCATCAAGCCCAGCATCCTGTTTCCAACAGTGGCTAATCCAGGCCATAAGAACCTGGCAAGTACCCAAAAACTAAGTCTATCCCATGCTACTGATGCCAGTAATAGCAGTGGCTATTTTCTAAGTCAACTTAATTAATAGCAAGTAATGGACTTCTCCTCCAAGAACTTATCCAATCCATTTTTAAACCCAGCTACACTAACTGTACTAACCACATCCTCTGGCAACAAATTCCAGAGTTAATTGTGCGTTGAGTGAAAAAGAACTTTATCCAATTAGTTTTAAATGTGCCACATGCTAACTTCATGGAGAGCCCCCTAGTCATTCTGTTATCCGAAACATTTAGTCATTTCAATTGTTGTATGTAAACCGAAGTGCTTAGTAACTCTGTCACTAGAACCTCGGTATATAAAAATGTTAAATAAAAAATAAACAAATAACCGATTCTCATTTACCCGATCTAGACCTCTCGTGATTTTAAACACCTCTATCATATCCCCCTTCAGCCGTCTCTTCTTCAAGCTGAACAGGCCTAACCTCTTTAGTCTTTCCTCAGAGGGGAGCTGTTCCATCCCCTTTATCATTTTGGTTGCCTTTCTCTGTATCTTCTCCATCACAACTATATCTTTTTTGAACTGCGGCAACCAGAAGTATACACAGTATTCCAAGTGCGGTCTCACCATGGAGCGATACAAAGGTATTATGACATTTTCCATTTTATTCACATTCCCTTTCTAATAATTCCCTACATTCTGTTTGCTTTTCTGACTGTCGCAGCACACTGAACCAGTGATTTCAATGTGTTATTCACTATGACACTCCTAATATGGAACCTAACATTGTGTAACTATAGCATGGGTTATTTTTCCCTATATGCATCACCTTGCACTTATCCACATTAAATTTCATCTGCCATTTGAATGCCCAATTTTCCAGTCTCACAAGGTCTTCCTGCAATTTATCACAATCTGCTTGTGATTTAACTACTTTGAATAATTTTGTATCATTTGCAAATTTGATTACGTCACTCGTATTCCTTTTCAGATCATTTATAAATACAGTACATTGAAAAGCATGGGTCCCAGTACGGATCCCTGAGGCACTCCACTGAGAAAATTGTCCATTTAATCAAAATCTCTGTTTCCTGTCTTTTAGCCAGTTTGTAATCCATGAAAGGACATCACCACCTATCCCATGACTTTTTACTTTTCCTAGAAGCCTCTCATGAGGAACTTTGTCAAATGCCTTCTGAAAATCAAAATACACCATATCTACCGGTTCACCTTTATATGTTTATTAACCCCTTCAAAAAAGTGAAGCAGATTTGTGAGGCAAGACTTGCCTTGGGTAAAGCCATGCTGACTTTGTTCCATTAAAATATGTCTTTCTATATGTTCCTGGCACTGACGTCAGGCTAACTGGTCTGTAGTTTCCCGGATCGCCCCCGGAGCCCTTTTTAAATATTGGAGTTATATTAGCCACCCTCCAGTCTTCAGGTACAATGGATGATTTTAATGATGTTATAAATTTTTACTAATAGATCTGAAATTCCATTTTTTAGTTCCTTCAGAACTCTGGGGTGTATACCATCAGGTCCAGGTGATTTACTACTCTTCAGTTTGTCAATCGGGCCTACCACATCTTCTAGGTTCACCGTGATTTGGTTCAGTCCATCTGAATCATTACCCATGAAAACCTTCTCCAGAATGGGTATCTCCCCAACATCCTCTTCAGTAAACACCGAAGCAAAGAAATTGTTTAATCTTTCCGCGATGGCCTTATCTTCTCTAAGTGCCCCTTTAACCCCCTTGATCACCTAATGGTCCAATTGACTCCCTCGCAGGCTTTCTGCTTCGGCTATATTTTAAAAAGTTTTTACTGTGAGTTTTTGCCTCTACAGACAACTTCATTTCAAATTCTCTCTTAGCCTGTCTTATCAATGTCTTACATTTAACTTGCCAACACTTATGCTTTATCCTATTTTCTTCTGTTGGATCTTTCTTCCAATTTTTGAATGAAGATCTTTTGGCTAAAATAGCCTCTTTCACCTCCCCTTTCAACCATGCCAGTAATAGTTTTGTCTTCCTTCCACCTTTCTTACAGGTCGATACTGTAACGTGCGGTTGAAGATTTCCCGTCTGTAACGTGCTGGGAGCGCACAATTCGGACGCGTAAGGCGATTCAGCGATACAGTCTCCAGTTTCACGCGTCCTTAGCGCTTTTTAAAACAGACACATAACCCTTTCCGCACGCAGCATGTATATGCTATGTAAATGAACGAATTAGCTGTATAATGAAGGAATTAGCTATTCCCCTCCGATACTGTGACGTGTGCTCAGATTATCTCCTTTGTAACCCGCTATTTTGCCGCGTCCTTAACCTGTTAGTTTACCGCCACCCTCTACTTGGTGTTAGTGTGGTGTTCGAAAATTAAAACGGGAATAAAGTGTAAAAAATGGTGTAAAAAAAAGTGTAAAAACATTGCTTACCTGCCCTGGCCCCGTCCGGTCTCCGGTGCAGCCCCAGTCCTGTCCCCTCCTCCCGAAGCAAAAAAAAAAAAAAAAAAACCCGAAAAAGTAGCAAGGCTCGGGCCTGCTACGGTAGTCCCTTCTCCCTTCTCCTCTCCTCCCGATTTCGGCGCTCAAGGCGGCCAGGTGGGTGTGCATTCATCCAGGCAGAGGGAGCCGGCGGCGAAAGCGGCCTCCGGCTCCCTCTGCCTGGATGAATGCCAGGCCCCCGCCGGCCGCGAATGAATGCCCGTGCGATTTCGGCGCTCAAGGCATGAGCGCCGAAATCGCACGGGCATTCATTCACTGCCGGCGGGGGCCGTGCATTCATCCAGCGGCCCCCGCCAGCAGTGAATGAATGCCCGTGCGATTTCGGCGCTCAAGGCAGTCACATGACGTGACGTCACGCCTTGAGCGCCGAAATCGCACGGGCATTCATTCACTGCCGGCGGGGGCCGTGCATTCATCCAGGCAGAGGGAGCCGGAGGCTGCTTTCGCCGCCGGCTCCCTCTGCCTGGATGAATGCACGCCCACCCGGCCGCCTTGAGCAGTTTTGTGTTTTGTTTTTTTTTGCTTCGGGAGGAGGAGACAGGACTGGGGCTGCACCGGAGACCGAGCGGGGGCTGGGGGATAGTTTGCCGAGCATCGGGGAACATAACTGTCCACTTCCTGGTACCTGTCATTTCAAATGTCATTTCAAATGTCATTTGAAATGACAGATACCAGCGCAGCCGTGAAGCGTTAGGCCTGCGAACCCAGGATACTGTATAGGTGCTCTATACAGTAAAATGGGTTGCGCGGGCCTAACGCTTGCCTAAGGCTTCGCAGCCGCGGCATGCATTTGCATGCAATTAGAAGAGAGTATAGAGCGGTAGGTGAAGAGAACTGTGCGTGCGGGGAACGAGGGTGCGCCTGACACTGCCGCACTGTTTCTACCGCGGCCTTAGAGTATCGATCTGTTAATGTATGGAATTCATCTGGACTATGCTTCTAGGATGGTATTTGTTTTAACAATGTCCACGCCTCTTGTACACTTTTTACTTTGTAGCTGCTCCTTTCAGTTTTTTCTAATTTTTTCTCTTTATCAAAGATTCCTTTTTGAAAGTTTAGCACTAGAGTCGTGGATTTGCTTACTGTCGCCCTTCCAGTCATTAATTCAAATTTGATCATATTATGATCAATTGCCAAGCGGCCCCACCACAGTTTCTTCTCTCTCACCAAATCCTGTGCTCCCCTGAGAATTAGATCTAAAATTGCTCCCCCTCTCTTCGGTTCCTGAACCAATTGCTCCATAAAACTGTCATTTATTCCAACCAGGAACTTTATCTCTCTAGCATGTTCCGATGATGCAGTATTGGGGTAATTGAATTCTCCCATTATTACTGCACTACGAATTTGGTTAGCTTCCCGAACTTCTCTTAGCATTTCACTGTCTGTCTCACCATCTTGACCAGGTGGACGGTAGTATACTCCTATCACTTTACTCTTCCCCAACACACAAGGGATTTCTACCCATAAAGATTCAATTTTGCATTTAGTCTCATACAGGATGTTTATCCTGTTGGACTCTGCCATCCTGGACATAAAGCGCCACACCTCCTCCTGGATGCTCCTCTCTGTCGATGTGATATAATTTGTACCCTGGTATAGCACTGTCCCATTGGTTATCCTCCTTCCACCCTGTCTCTGAGATGCCAATTAAGTCTGTCATTCACTGCTATACATTGTAATTCTCCCATCTTACTTCTTAGACTTCTGGCATTAGCATACAAACATTTCAAAGTGTGTTTTTTGTATTTTCATTCTGCTTTTTAATTGATAGGGATAAATTAGAATTTTTTTAGCTCAGGTGAGTTTTTAGTTGCAGGCACTTGGACTACTTTTCTTATTATTGGAACCTCACTGTTGGGATGCCCTAATTCTAATGCATCATTAGTATCCTTTGAAGATACCTCCCTCCGAACCAAGCGCTGCTGAGCGACTGTCTGCTTTCCCCTTAGAGCAGCTTTTAAACTAGAACAATCTCCTTTTTAAAGGTTAGCGTCAGCAGTCGGTACCACCCTGGTTAAGGTGGAGCCCATCCCTTCGGAAAAGACTCTTCCTTCCCCAAAAGGTTCCCCAGTTCCTTTTGCACCATCGTCTCATCCATGCGTTGAGACTCCGGAGCTCTGCCTGCCTCTGGGGACCTGCAAGTGGAACAGGGAGCGTTTCAGAGAATGCTACCCTGGAGCTTCTGGATTTAAGCTTTCTACCTAAGAGCCTAAATTTGGCTTCTAGAACCTCCCTCCCACATTTTCCTTTGTTGTTGGTACACACATGTACCACAACAGCCAGCTACTCCCCAGCACTGTTTAAAATCCTATCTAGATGACGCATGAGGTCTGTCTTAATTGGCATCTCAGAGACAGGGTGGAAGGAGGATAACCAATGGGACAGTGCTATACCAGGGTACAAATTATATCACATTGACAGAGAGGAGCATCCAGGAGGCGGTGTGGCGCTTTATGTCCAGGATGGCAGAGTCCAACAGGATAAACATCCTGTATGAGACTAAATGCAAAATTGAAGATCACCAGGTAGGCATGTTACCAGGCGATCTTCATGCCCACCAGCCACCCGGCTGTCTACATTCCTAATAATCGAATCACCAACTTTGAAGGCTGACCTAACCCTTCGCTCCTGGGCAGTAGCCCTTGGGGACACATCCTCGGTGCGAAAGGACAATGCACACTAACTTCTGCTTATTAGCTGCCTTACTGACTATTAAAAGCACAAACACACTAAATAATATACCCCAATAGTTTACTTCTCCCCAGTACTTAAAAAAAAAAAAAAAAAAAAATTTTCCCAAGCAAAACTTACTGATTCCTTCAGCCACCAGCAAGGTGATCCTCTCCTCTCAGTGCTCCCAGTAGATCTGTTCGCATCCCTCTGCAACCAGAAAGTGCCTCAGTTGTGCTCCCTGTTCAGGTCAAACAGCAAACCAGCATCTGACGCCCTTGCCCATCATTGGGGGCAGGGTCTTTTGTATGCGTGTCCTCTTAGTGGCAAAGACTCTCTTGACGCTTCGCAATGTCAGAGGGACTGTGATCCTTATAGCCTCTAATTGACTAAGACTGGTCTGGTTTCCACTCCTGCGGGAGCTGTCCATCCGGAAACTGACTGGTCTGGGGACTTCCCCCGATCTCGTCACTCAAGATCAGGGCAGGCTGCGGCATCCCAACCTCCAGGCCCTGTCACAGCCTGGATGTTGAGAGGTTAATCCTGCAGCCTTTTGATCTTTCTGAGGATGTGTCTTGGGTCCTTGTGGCTTCCAGAAAGCCTTCCACTAGAAAGTCCCACAGACTGAAGGGAGGTTTTCTATGTGGTATGAGCAGAAGACCCTAGATCTATTCTGCCCCCCACAAAAATTGCTTGACTACCTTCTACACCTTTCAGAGGCTGGCTTGAAAACCAACTCAGTCAGGATTCATCTTAATGCGATTGGCACATACCACCGTGGTGTAGATGGTACACTCATCTCTGTAAAACCTATGGTTGTATGATCATGCTGAGCCTGCTTCAATTGAAGCCTCCCCTAAGGCCTCCCTCTGTTTCTTGGGACCTCAACTTGGTGTTGGCTCAACTGATGAAAGCTCTTTTTGAGCCGCTGGCACCTGTGACCTGAAGTACCTGACCTGGAAGGTCATATTTTTAGTGGCATTCACTTCAGCACACAGGGTCAGTGAGCTCTAGGTCTTAGTTTTTTATCCACCTTATATTAAGTTTTTTCATGACTGGGTGGGCTTGAGTACACACCCTAAATTCCTGCCTGAGGTGATGATGGATTTCCATCATAACCAGTCAATTGTCCTACCATTTTTTTTCCCAGGTCCCATTCGCATCAAGGTGAACGAGCACTGCACAGTTTGGACTGCAAGCGAGTCTTCTCTTTCTATCTGGAGTGGACAGAAGCCCATACAGTCCTGCCAACTTTTTATCTCTTTTGATAGAACTAGGTTGAGCGTTGTCGTTGCCAAACAAATACTATCCACTTGGCTAGCAGATTGCATCGCCTTCTGTTATGCCCAGGCGGGACTGCATCTTGGGGGTCATGTCAAGGCTCATTCTGTCAGAGCCATGGCAGTGTCGGTGGCCCACTTGCGAGCAGTTCCTGTGGAGATCTGCAAGGCTGCAATGTGGAGTTCTCTCCACATATTCACATCCCACTACTGTCTGGATAAGGATGGTTGATGTGACAATAGGTTTGGCCAGTCTGTCCTCAGGAGTCTGTTTGAGGTGTAGAACCCAACTTTCCCAACCTAGGACCCTTTGTTTGGGTTCAGGCTGTCTGCCCCCTCTATTACCAACAGTACTGGTGGTTTTATGCCCATTGGCACCTGTTTAGGTGTCGGTTGGTCCCCTTTTGTGTTGGGGAGCAACTTGTAGCTAGGGATTCACCCATGTGTGAGGACTACCATCCTGCTTGTCCTTGGAGAAAGCAGAGTTGTTTACCTGTAACAGGTGTTCTCTAAGGGTAGCAGGATTTAGTCTTCACAAAACCAGCCCACCACCCCGTGGAGTTGGGTTTCTCCTATTTTTTTGTTTTATTTTTTCGTAACTCTGTTACGAGATTGAAGAGGGACTCCGAGGACGCATAGTATAGGGTATGCTGGGCTCCATCTGATGATGTCACCCATGTGTGAGGACTAACATCCTGTTGACTCTGGAGAACACATGTTACAGGTAAGCAACTCTATTTCCACAGTCAGACTTGTTTGTGGTCTTTGTGGATCATAGTTTAACCCTTTTGATTCTGCTGGAGCATTGGGGAGCTTAGTATGGTTTCTGATCTGTTTCTGACATTCTTGCTATCTGTGGATGCGAGACTCTACATAGAGTACATGATCCCATTCCTTGCCCTTACTGAGACTAGATGGTTTTAGTACCAGAAATATTTCTAGTCCTGCTTCTGCCACTGTATAGGTTAGCGCAGGTTCCTTTACCTGTCTGTGCTATTTTTCACCTGATTGTAATTCTTTTATTTAGAGGATATTGGCCATGCGTCACTATTGTTTGTGGGCCCATCCATTCCTCTCTGCTTCAACAGCAGGGGGAAATGTGCAAAAGAGGATTTGCATTCAGACAACAACCAACATGGACTGAATGTCACAATCTGGGTAAACAAATAAGTGTGGGGGTAGCTTGCTTATTACAGTGGTTACTGCCCTAAATCAATTAAGCTTGATACATCACTTTGAATGCACATACGACATTGCTCTCTGCTTAAACGTCAGGGATAAATGTGGAAAAGAGGATTTACATTCAGACAACATCCAACAAGGCAATGATCTGTGCAGTCTGGGTAAACAAGCATTGGAGTAACTTGCTTGATGCGGCGGTTACTTCCCTTATGCTCCCCTTTGATGCAACTCCAACATTACTCTCTGCATCAATGGCAGGAAATTTGAATCAAACAGTTATCAACAAGGGCCCTGAACTTGGTGGTTGGTGAAACAGATAAGTATGGGAAAATTAAGTGTGGGAGCTTGCTGGGCAGACTGGATGGGCCGATTGGTCTTTCTCTGCCGTCAATTCTATGTTTCTATGTTTGGAATCTTGTTTAGGCAGAGAAGGTGCTCCATGAAACCAAATTCTTACATAATTTTCTAGGGTGATTTAATCAGCATTCCTGCAACAATTTTTCTCACTGATGTAAGTGTGGATCCATAAAATATGTAGACAAACCCTGTGTGTCTTTCTATCAATAAAATCGTTATTAATATAAAACCAAAGCTCATTTCATGCATGTGAATGTTTGATATGTTTTGACAGCTGGAGCTGTTCCTGCTTGCAGATAGAGTAGGCTGCAGTGCCTCCTGCAGAGGACAGGGCAGGGTGAGCTTAGCGAGAGAATCTGAGGCAGACAGGCAGAGAGCTTTCGGTACGGAGATTTCCAACGATGGAGAGAAAGCGACTGGCAGATGAGGTATAGTATGGAGCCATGTTCAGTTGTCTTTCCATCTTCATCTGCTTTCCAGGCTGCAGTGATCCCCTTCTCACAGTACACTGTTCTGTGTATTGCACAATACTAGCAGAAACACTGGACTACCCAAGGAGCAAAAAACTCTGAAATCTGGTGACTGTAGATGGAAAACTGATCGCTACATATGATTTCCTGGTTGCTGGTGGCCACCTGACCCTGTTGAGTGCTGGGGAATGGATTCTATTCTGGGCCTTTCAGCATATGTGCATGTAACCCTTTCCCCCTGTTTGTACCCAGATCAGTCTAGACTCCTGGGTTTTTCCTCCCTTCCAGCAGATGGAGACAGAAAGTTTTGCAGACACTGCCAGATAACATAGTGTGCCACCTGCAGTCCTTCAGTATTTCTCTGTCTCCAGCAGATGGTAGAAGTGCAAAACCTGCAGTTCTGAGCCTGTTTAAAAAAAAAAAAAAAAAAGAGAGAGAGAGAGAAAAGACTGGAGGATTTCCTCCCCGGAGGTTGGCAGGTCCTGGTGGGGTCATCCTTCCTGGTTTTGAGGTGGACAAGCAGGGAGTTGGGGACCCTTGGTTGCTTGGTCCTTCCATGCCAGAATCAGAAAGCTGGTGGATCCAGTTCCCTCGCCTCCAGGAGGATTAGCAGAGCCTGCTGCCACTTTTCAAATCAGGGAAGCCCTTTTTTGTCTCTTTAGTAAACTTTAAAAAAAAAAAAAAAAAGTGAGGCAAGCTTTAAAAAAAATAATTTTTTTTTCTCTTTTCCCTCTTGGCGATGGCAGAGTGGGGCTGACGCCAGACAGGGGCTCAGCTCCAGCGGCTCTCGTGGGTGCTTTTCCTGAGACTTGTGCTGTGCAGTCAGAATAGGGCTGCAGCATGCCGCATGGTTACAGGAGCTCCGTGTGTGGTGAAATGAGCGCGCGCCTTTCTTGAGCTGGCCAGTGTTCCCGGTGCCTCTCTGGGAGAAAGGACACTTAGGGAGCAACCGCAGCAGCTTCATTATGGCAGTGCGGGCCTGGGAGGTCTTCAGCTGTGTCAGGAGAAGCAGCGGCTCTGTTCACTGTGAGTGTGGGAACGACAGCCATCTTGGATTCTTTCACGGTTGTGGGGGGAGAATCGCCCTCCACTGCTGTCACCTGCTGATTTGAGGACCGGGTGGGGGGGGGGGGGAGGACCTCCTGGAGGAGAGATCTCTGATGATTCTTCCACCTTCTCATTGGATTTCATTCTCTTGCGCGAAAAGGTTATTTGGCCCAGAAGGTCGCGGGGCAGCATGCTACCACATAGGGGGCATCGGAAGGTCCGTGATCCAAGAAGAAGTCCAGGCTTTCAGGGACCTCTGGGGCTATCAGGGTTCGGCGAGTCCTGGGGTTGCCTGTGCAGGGGGCCGCTAATGACTATTTTTCTGATGATTCTTAGCATGGGGTCCCATCTAGAGAAAGTCCTCCAGAGACGGATCCTTCCCTGGAGGGACAGGATCCGGTTGAGGGGCTGGGGAAGGTCTCGGCTGTGGAGGGGGACGATCCAAAGGTGGTTTCTCTGATCCACAGAGAAGAGTTGGGACCCCTGATCTCCTGTGTCCTTTTGGCGTTGGGCATGAAGGTTCTGCAGGAGGAGTCCAATCAGGAGGTCTTGGATCCAGCCATGGATGACTTATGGGGTCCAGCAAAGGCTTTTCTGTTCCATAAGTTAGTTAAAAAGTTGGTGGTCAGGGAGTGGGATACACCGGAGACTGGCTTGAAGGTGAGTAGAGCAATGAATAAGTTATATCCTTTGCCCGAGAACACACTGGAACTCTTGAGAGTCCCAAAGGTGGATGCCTCCATCTCGGCTGTTACTAAGAAATCTATTCCGGTGGCTGCTTCTGCAGCTTTGAAGGATTTGCAGGACAGAAAGCCCAAGGTCCATCTTAAAAATTTTTTGAGGTGTCTTCTCTTGGCATCCATGCTGCGGTGTGCAGCAGTTTTATGCTTCGGGCTGGGCTGCTATGGGTGCAACAGTTGCAGGCTGACAAGGTCATGTCTGCCTCGGAGTCCAAGCAGGCAGAGCGGCTGAAAACTGCAGTTGCTTTTAGAGCAAATGCATTGTATGACCTCATTATGACTTCCTCCAGAACGACTATGTTGGCAGTTTTGGCCAGGAGTCTTCTTTGGTTACAAAACTGGTCAGCAGACATTTCATCTCAGTCTCAGGAGCATTGCCCTTCAAGGGAAAGATGCACTTTGGAGAAGAATTGGAGGAGCTGATAAAGTATCTGGGGGAGAATAAAGTACACACGTTACAGGAGGATAAGCCTAAAAGGCCAAGAGGTTCTTTTCCTTTGTGTTTTCGGTTTCGAGGTCAGAGGCATTTTTGGCAAGGTAGGGCTTCAGGAAGAGCCCAGAGGCAGGCCTCGGGGAGGCCGCAGTCCTGGAACCAGTCCTTTCAAGTCCAAAAACCGAACAGGGATGGCTCTAGCCAGGGTAGTGGTGGAGCCAGATCTGCCCAATGAAGCGAGGGCGGCCCATTCCTCAGTCCCAGTCATAGGAGGTCGGTTGACTTTTTTTTTTTTTTTAACGAGGAGTGGGCCAAGATCTCGTCGGACCAGTGGGTCTTAAGTGTGATAAGACAAGGTTTCACTTTAGAATCTGTTCGTCCGCTAAGGGACCTATTCATGGTCTCCCCTTGCGCCTCAGTGGAGAAAGGCAGGTGGTGCAGCAAACCATTGATCGTCTGCAGATGCTGGGGGCTTTTGTTCCCATTACCCTAGAGGACAGTGGATGGGGTGCTCTTCCATTTATTTTGTGGTTCCAAAGAAGGAGGGGACTTGTTGCCCAATTCTGGACTTAAAGAAAGTAAACATGGCTCTCAAAGTTCCTCATTTTCAGATGGAGACTGCATTCTGTCATCACAGCAGTGTACAAGGGAAAGTTTTTTTGGCTTCGCTGGATCTGACAGAGGTGTACTTGCACATAGGGATCTGGCCAGACCATCAGAGGTTTTTCCCGGTTCATGACCCTCGGGAGGCATTTTCAGCTTTGCACCCTTCCGTTCGTTCTGGCAACTGCTCTGAGGACTTTCACCAAGGTGATGGTAGTGGTGGTGGCAGCTCTCAGGAAGGAGGCCGCGTTGGTCCACCCATATCTGAACGACTGGCTCATTCGAGCAAAGTCTGAAGTCCTTTGCAGGCAAGCAGTGGACTTGGTACTGCAGCGCTTGTGATCCCTGGGATGGATAGTGAATTTGTCCAAGAGTCATCTCTCCCCTTCTCAGGTGTTGGAGTTTCTGGGAGCGCGTTTCGATTCCAGGGTGGGGAAAGTTGGGTTTTTTTTCTCACCGTTGAGTGCGTTATCAAATTGCAGTCACGAGTTCACAGGCTGTTGGAGAACCAGGTGCCCAGGGTCTGGGATTACTTGCAGGTTCTTGGTTCCATGGCATCTACTTTGGAGCTAGTTCCTTGGGCGTTTGCTGATATGAGGCCTCTGCAGGTGGCGTTGCTTTCCCAGTGGGACTCATTGTCAAGTAATTTTAACTTCCACTACCTCTTTTAGAGTTAGCCGGGTCCAATCTCTCGCAGTGGCTTGGTCGAGTCCATTTGTGTCACAGGGTGGAATGGTGAATAAAACGGAAAATGTCATAATGCCTCTATATCGCTCCATGGTGAGACCGCACCTTGAATACTGTGTACAATTCTGGTCGCCGCATCTCAAAAAAGATATAATTGCGATGGAGAAGGTACAGAGAAGAGCTACCAAAATGATAAGGGGAATGGAACAGCTCCCCTATGAGGAAAGACTAAAGAGGTTAGGACTTTTCAGCTTGGAGAAGAGACGGATGAGGGGGGATATGATAGAGATGTTTAAAATTATGAGAGGTCTAGAGCAGGTAGATGTGAATCGGTTATTTACTCTTTCGGATAATAGAAAGACTAGGGGGCACTCCATGAAGTTAGCATGGGGCACATTTAAAACTAATCGGAGAAAGTTCTTTTTTTACTCAACGCACAATTAAACTCTGGAATTTGTTGCCAGCGGATGTGGTTAGTGCAGTTAGTATAGCTGGGTTTAAAAAAGGATTGGATAAGTTCTTGGAGGAGAAGTCCATTACCTGCTATTAAGTTCACTTAGAGAATAGCCACTGCCATTAGCAATGGTAACATGGAGTAGACTTAGATTTTGGGTACTTGCCAGGTTCTTATGGCCTGGATTGGCCACTGTTGGAAACAGGATGCTGGGCTTGATGGACCCTTGGTCTGACCCAGAATGGCATTTTCTTATGTTCTTATGGAGGTTCCGGAGTGGATGATGGTGCAGTGGCAGTGGTCAGCGGAGGAAGCATCATGGTCCATCATTGGCTTAGACGAGAGTGGTGCGGTTGGCACTGCGGGCGTTTCTGCTTCTCTTGCACGGCCGTCTAGTCAGGATCTTGTTGCGATCCTGCCCGCGACAGCGCTGCGAGCATGCTCTTACCTCGCGGCCCAGAGGCCGCGCTGAAGCCCGGACCTTTCTTCTTGCCTTGCTCCCATGGCATGAAGGCTGCGCCACGACTTCCGCCATAGCGGCAGGAGCCGCCGGGGCCATTGCGGCCCGACCGCCATCTTGCCGGCACGGCAGGAGCCGTGCCGGGCCTTCCCTAGTGCGGCAGAAGGCCACCGGTGACTTTGTTTGCTTCGCGGCCCAGAGGCTGTCGAAGCCAGGACCTCTCCTGCAGCTGGAGCCGCTCCTGGTGATTCCTTAGCGGCTTGGATGCCACCGTCTTCCTCAGGGCCTGTCTAAGGTCCTCCTCCGGCGCTTCTGCATATCTGCAGCAGTGGTCACTGTCCAGGGTCCTGCCTCCTGCTACAGTTCCTCCTTAGGGGCAGGCCCGCGGCTTTCTTCCCTATTTAAAGGGATAGTGAAGGTGCCGGTCCCTGTAACTCCTCCCGCAAGCTCTTCCCAGGGAGTTGTCGCCTCAGCCCTACAAAAGGGCTCAGCTGCGACTTCATCTTTGCCTTTGCAACAATCAAGTCTTCCTTAAGACTTCCTGCCTTCAGCTCCTGCTTGGCCGCCTTCTTCGTTGGATCCTTCAGCATGATTCTTGGTCTCTCCTGATGTCTCCGTTGTTCCTGATTCCTGATGTCTCCTTTATTCTGACTCCTGATGTCTTGATGTCCGTCCTGTCTGATGTCCCAGGCTTCGTTGATCCATCCTAGCGTGGTCTGCAAACAGCCCGGCTGGGTTGGTAGGGCGCGCTGCGGCCCTGTGGTCTGCGACCACCCCCGCTGGGATGTGTAGGGCGCTGTAGGGTCTCTTCCATCGTCGGAGCAGAGGATCGCCTTGTTCCTGTCTGTCT
Source organism: Rhinatrema bivittatum (assembly GCF_901001135.1). Classification (NCBI taxonomy): domain Eukaryota; kingdom Metazoa; phylum Chordata; class Amphibia; order Gymnophiona; family Rhinatrematidae; genus Rhinatrema; species Rhinatrema bivittatum. The sequence goes on along the minus strand of NC_042622.1, from coordinate 81,746,025 downwards.
CCTCCTGGACCTGGAGTCTTTGGATTTCCGCTTCGTCCATCCTGGCTGCTCTTCACTGAGTGTCCGGAGAGTCCGTTCCGGATGTCTTGGATCCTCGCCTTGGAGATTCGTTCCTTCTCTTCTCCGATGCTCTGGACTCCAGCTACACCTAACCCCCGGTGGTAAGCTCCAGTGGATAGCCTGAGGGCCGTTCTGCCCACTGCAGTTCTCTCTGGCTGAGGAGGTTAGAGTCTACCCGGAGTCTTCTCCATCCTGAGTTTTATTGATGATTTTAGTCGCCTTGCCTTGCCAGAGTCCTGTCTTCGTCCATGTCTGACCTTCGTCCACGTCCTTCAAAGTCTGAGTCCTCTGTCTCATCTGCCTCATGCCCGGCCTGCCGCCTCTGCTGCTCCCTTCAGCAGATCCGAAAGGGCTGGTAATGGTCGGAGGACTGTTCAGAGACCACCATTGCGTTAGTGGCCTTCCGGAGGCGTGGAGGTCCCTAGTTTCCCGATATCCAGACTTGGACCATCTTGCTGCAAGGGCACACAGTTATGAACTGCGCTGGAGCGCCCCCTGGCGCTCCAGTCCATCGAGTGCAACAGATCTTTTCAAACAATGCGATGACGGTGGCTTACATCAACCGCCAGGTTGGTACCAAGATTCAAGCAGTGGCTCAGGAAGCTGTAGGAACTGATCCACTGAGCAAAGCAGCATCTGGTGTTAACGGCATCTCACATAGCTGGGACTGATGATGTGCAAGCGGATTATCTCAGCCAGCAACAGCTAAATTCTGGAGAGTGAGATCTAGAGAGTGCACCTCATCAATTGCAGATGGGGCAGCCCCTGCATGGATTTAATAGCAACTGAGTGGAATGCCAAGGCACTGTGCTTCAGTTGCAGAAGAGAGCATGGAGTAAAGGGGGTCAATGCCTTGGTCCTTCCTTAGCTGTGGGACATTCTGCTCTGTGTTTCCGCTGTGGCTGCTGGTGGGCAAGATATTGCAGTGAGTGGAGATTCATATGGGAGATGTAATTCTAGTGGCTCCGGCGTGGCCTTGGAGGCCTTGGTTTGCAGATTTGATCATCCTAGTGGTGGACAGACCATTGAGGCTCGCTCATCTGCTGAAGCTTTTGCATCAAGGCCCTGTATTTTCAGATCAGGCAGCTTGCTTTTGTCTCACAGGTGGACTTTTGAGAGGAAGTGCTTAGGGAGAGAGGATATTCTGAGGATGTCATTTCTACTATATTGCAGACTAGAAAGACTTTCACCTCCTTGGTGGCACACATTCTGACCTTTTTGCAAAGAGAGTTGGTGAAAGGTTTGTCCTTTAACTCTGTCAGGTGGCGGCTTTGGGCTGTATTAGAAGCAAGGTGCAGGGAGCGGCTCTAGCTGTGCATCTAGATGTGGTGCGTTTCCTCCGGGGGGGGGGGGGGGGCCTCGAAGCATTTGCACCCTCTGGTTCAGAAGCTGTGTCCCTCCTGGAGCCTTAACTTAGTCCTTAAGAGCATGTATGTATTGCCATTCAAGCCTCTTAGAAGGGCTACTATGAAAGATCTCACATTGAAGGTGGTTTTCTTGGTGGCGATTCCTTCTGCTAGAAGGATCTCGGCACTTCAAGCCTTGTCATGTAGGGATCCTTTTTTTGAAGATTTCAGATTCGGAGGTCTCCTTGAGAACTGTTCCTTCCTTTCTGCCGAAGGTGGAATCGTCATTCCACTTAAGTCAGTCGGTGGAGCTCCCAGCTTTCCCAAATTTGGATGCTATGGGGCCTCATGCGAGGGAGTTGAAACTGTTGATAACAAGCATACATTGTTGCAGTATCTTAAAGTCACTAATAGCTTCCAGTTGTTGGATCACCTTTTTGTGCTATGGAGTGGTGCAAAAAAGTTGACTTAGATAATAACCACCGCTATTACTAGCAATGGTAACATGGAATAGACTTAGTTTTTGGGTACTTGCCAGGTTCTTATGGCCTGGATTGGCCGCTGTTGGAAACAGGATGCTCGACTTGATGGACCCTTGGTCTGACCCAGTATGGCATGTTCTTAAAGGGTCATAAGGCATCAAAAGCTACAATTGCGTGGTGGTTGAAAGAAGCAATTGTCTCCGTGTACATCTGTCAGTGTTGTCTGTCCCGGAGGAGTTAAGGGCTCATTCTACCCATTCCCAGGCGGCCTCCTGGTCCGAATGTCAGCAAGTTACGCCACAAGAGACTTGCAGGACAGCTACTTGAAAGTCGTTGCACACTTTCACCAGGCATTATTGTTTGGATGTCCAGGCCTCAGAATCCATGGGTTTTGGCGAGAGTGTACGTTGAACCAGGACTCTCGTAGTCCCACCCCATTTAGGGAAGCTTTGGTACATCCCAGGAGTCTGGACTGATCTGAGTATGTATAAGGAAAGGAAAATTTGGTTCTTACCTGCTAATTTTCGTTCCTGTAGTACCACAGATCAGTCCAGAGTCCCGCCCAAAGGAGGGAGGTTTGGAGAGTCCGCGCGATCTGTTGTAATCTGAAGAATGGCACAGGTTTTGTTATTCCTGCATATTTTGTAGTGTGGGCAAAGTTATCTATTCTAAGTTCCCTATCCCACTGCTCGTTCAGGGAGATGTTATTTCGTTATTGGTATTGTTGCTATCTTGGCTTGGGTACTTATCAATATGAAGGATTGCAGGTGGCATACCAGGTTATGTGGCATTGTTCACAAAATTTTATCTGTTTCCATCTGCTGGAAGGGAGGCAAAACCCAGGAGTCTGGACTAATCTGTGGGACTACAGGAACAAAAATTAGCAGGTAAGAACTAATTTTCCTTTCCAGGAATGTCTCTTTCCCAGGGGAAAAAAGCAAAGAAGGATCGGTATGTCAGAACTTTTATTAGAACTTGCCCGACTCTGGCTGAGTTTCGCTCACACAGGAGCTGCCTCAGGGGCTACTGTATGGATGGACTCTTGAAGATAAAGGCTTCAGTATAGAATCACCATAAGATACTCATAACCATTCAAAACAAGATAACTTGGCGTTAAACAAAACACATTCAGGTTTGGGATACTTAATGTAGTTTTGTATGTCTCAGTCCCACGCATAAATCGTTATAGGAATCTCAAAGATATCGTTAGTTTTACTAAGCCATCATATTCAAATTGTGTGATGCTAACATACCGATCCTTCTTTGTTTTTTTCCGCTACACAGCAATATTAGATCGCCTTCTGCTTTGTTTTTTGGGACCATCGATTTCCCAGGGTACATAAAAGAATTTATACAACGTGGCTAGCTGCTCTGCCTTTTTCCCAGTTATTCTGATCCCAAGGGGTGGATCCTTTCTGTGGGGGTGAAGGTTAACCTTCTTGGCCCAGGCACTGGAAACCTTCTGTGTGTGTTATCCTTGCTCTTTGGTGCAGGTACCTGAACAGACCAGGCTTGACTCACAGGCTGAGTGTTCAAATAATATTTTACTTTCAATTGTAATAATGTAATCGATACATAACTCAAAAGTCCATTTACATCCAAGTTGGTAGAAACTTTAGAGTACAGGATATTTAATGTTCTCTTGTGCAAGTATCCCTCAGTATGGGAGGTTGAGATATTTGTATCCTCCATTTGGGAAGAATGGGAATCTCAACATGGCCAGGGTATCCTAACTGTGTGTGGGGTCCCTAGTACCCACAGTACCTGAAATCCACATAGGCTAGAGTTCAGGACATGCTACTATCTGTGGTCCTACATACTGGGTAGAGAATCCAATTTGGGGTCTCTTGGTGTTCTTTTTTTCTTCTCTCAAATGCAAATCTTTTGGGACCTTTCTGGCGGGAAGGCATATTTTGGAAGCAGATCTTATCTTTCAGTCCTGGGAAGGAAGGGGCAGAAAAAATACTTCCTTCCCAAAAGATGGTACAATCTTAACAAAAAAGGGAATCTTACTATGAACTCTGCAACCTTCTCTTGGCTGGATGAGAAGGGTATGCAGATCCCTCCTGCACTCCTAGAGAGGGAATTTCTGCCTCCCAGAAAATGAAGGTCTGAACAGTTCCAAAAATATCACAAAGTAGTAAACCAAATAAAACCCTTCTCTCTGATCCTACTTCACTCCAGCCTTTAGTAGAAAGCACTGGCAGGGCTGTCTCTCTCCTTTGATGTGCTAGGTTGGGGCCTAATGGCTTAGAGCACACAAACACTTCCTTCCTCACTAAAATCAAAACGACACTGCCCTCTGTACTCCTAGGCTCACCTTCCCTTACCAAAAAAAGAATCTACCACCTAGGCAAACCTCAAGGGGAGGTGCCTTGGGGAATGCCATGTTCCTCCTAGCTATTAACTAAGATAGGGACCTAGGGCCATTTGATAGAGACCAGGGTGTGTGTGTAGGGTAAGGTGTGTTGAGATTGCAGCAATAAATATGTTCCTGAAAATTCCTGAAATTTTTGAAAAATGCTGCTTGTAGCTAATGCTGCAGGTAGATGGAAATGTGAAAACATTTGGCAGGGTTCCCATTGTGGTATAAAGACACAGGTCAAGTCAGGAATATTGCACCCAACACACAATGACACATGATAGAACACTCACACCAGCACACATATATACCTTTACGTAATCTAACACAGACCCACAGTCGTACATACACACAGCCTCCTGTCTGTCATGACTAGAATAAGCAGGGACTCTCATATCTGTACAGTGCTGTTTACATCTACATTTACATTATATAGAAATGAGGATAGAAGTGCATTATTGTTGAAAAGGTATTACTATATAGCACATGCTAGGTTTTAGCAAGATATTGGGTCATCATAAGACACTATGAATGCAATGAGCTTTCCATGTAAAAAATGAATACCTCAAAGGCCTCTAGCAGTTTGAATATTGCCAGATTTCCTAGCGTATAGACAGATGGACCAGTGGGTTTATTCTCCCCTGCCAGCAGATGGAGACGGAGCAAGCTGACATCATAGTATATATATTGTCCTGCAGTGACCCCAGCTTTCCAGTATTCTCAGTCTCCAGCAGATGGTGGATGTGCATCTCCCTATGGGAGTTGCTTTGTGTTTTTTGGAAGGAGAAATTTGAAATCTAAATTAAGGAAATGTTGAGGCGCCATTGTCAGTTTCGGGCGCTGCCCTTTGGCCTAGCCACCGTTCCCAGAACATTTTCCAAAGTTATGGTGGTCGTAGTGGTGGACTTGCGAAGAGAAGGGATCCTGGTGCACCCGTATTTGAATGACTGGCTGATTTGAGCCAAGTCTCAGGAAGAGAGTTGCCTGGTGACACAAAAGGTGATCTTCTTATTGCGGGAGCTTGGTTGGGTGGTGAACCTGACCAAGAGCAATCTTCAGCCATCCCAGTTGGTGTGTCTGGAAGTCCGATTTGACATGAGGCAGGACAAAGTTTTCCTACCGGAAGTTTGGATTCAGAAATTGATGTCTCAAGTGCATCAGTTGGTGAACACCATGCCCCCGACGGTGTGGTTCTACCTACAGGTACTCGGCTTGCTGGCAGCAACCCTGGAATTGGTGCCGTGGGTGATGGCGCATATGAGTTCTCTTTAGCCCTCTCTGCTATCTTGTTGGAACCCACAGTCTCAGGATTATGCGGTTCGGTTCCACTTACCGATGGAAATCTGCTCCCACCTTCAAGGGTGGTTGCAGGAGGATCATCTGAGGAAGGGAGTTCCTTTGACCTCTCCGACCTGGTTGGTACTCATGACAGATGTGAGTCTTCACGGTTGGGGGGCTCACTATCTGGAGTTGACTGCCCAAGGGCGTTGGAGTGCCAAAGAGGCCCGCTGGAACATCAATCACCTGGAAGCCCGGGCAATACGACTGATGTGCTTGCAGTTCAGCCACAAGCTGCGGGATCCAGCAGTTCACATGAGGTCTGACAACATGAGGATGGTGGCCTACATCAATCGCCAGGGAGAAACCAAGAGCCAGCCAATGTCGTTTTATGTAACGCCTCAACCGCGACTGTTTTGTTATAATGGAAACCGATTTGATTTGATATTTTGTATCGAGAATGTCGGTATAGAAAAATTCTAAATAAATAAATAGACCAGCTTATGGTATGGGTGGAAGGTCATCTGCAGATGATCTCGGCCTCTCACATTGCAGGAAAAGACAACATGGGAGTGGACTTTCTAAGCAGGGAGAGCCTGGACCCAGGAGAGTGGGTGTTGTCAGCCGAGGCATTTCAACTGATTGTGGATTGCTGGGGCCTTCCATTCCTAGACCTGCTGGTGACGTCTTGCAATGCGAAGGTTCCTCGATTCTACAGTCACAGGAGAGATCCGTGGTCTCTGGGAATAGACGCTGTCATACAGGTCTAGCCGGAAGACAGATTGCTTTATGCCTTTCCTCTCTGGCCTTTGCTGGGCAGAATAATTCGCAAGATTGAAGACCACAGAGATTAGTACTCCTGGTGGCGCCGGACTGGCCCAGATGTTCGTGGTAAGCGGGTTTGTGAAGACTCCTGGTGGAGACCCCCCTTCACCTTTCGCTGCACATGGATCTGTTACAGCAGGGACAGATTCTTCACAAGGATCCGACTCTATTCTATATTATGGTTTGCCCTTGAGAAGGCTCGCCTGTTGAAGCATAGTTATTCCTCTGCTGTGATAGCCACCTTACACCATGCTCACAAGTTCTCCACTTCCTTGGCTTATGTGTGGGTTTGGAGAGTTCTTGAGGCCTGGTGTGAGGAGCGTGGTGTTCTTCCTTGTTCAGTTAAGATCCAACTCATTCTAGACTTTTTGCAGGATGGGTTGAATAAAGGATTTGCCCTTAATTCCTTGAAGGTGCAGGTTGCCGCTCTTGCCTGTTTCAGGGACCAGGTGAATTGTCATCTCACCCTGATGTGATTAATTTTTTTTAAGAGAATGAAGCATCTTGGGCCTCCCTTGAGGTTACTGGTTCCCTTGTGGAGTCTTAACTTGGTGCTGGAGTTTTTGGCGGGCCCTAAATTCCGACTGCTGCGTAGCCTTCCTTGCGGTTGTTGACCTTGAAGACTGCATTCCTGGTGGCTATATGTTCAGCATGTCAAATATTTGAGCTGCAGGCCTTGTCTTTCCGGGAGCTGTTCCTTCAGGAGATTCTGGGGCAATTCAGTTGCCTACTGTTCCATCCTTCTTGCCCAATGTAGATCCAAACTTTCATTTGAATCAGTCCATCTCCTTGCTGCCCATGGATAAAGTCAGGAATGCGGAGGTGTAGTGTCTCTTGCGCTCCTTGGATGCCAAGAGACTTGTCGTGCGGTATCTAGAGGTTTCTGAAACTTTTCGAAAGGCGGATCACCTGTTTGTTCTCCATGGCGAGAGTACGCAGGGCACCCTGGTTTCGCGGGCTACCATAGCTTGTTGGATTAAGGAAATAGTCACGGCCGCGTATGTGGATGCTGAAAAGCCATTACCTACTCAGGTTAGAGCTCATTTCACTAGGGCTCAGGCAGAGATTGGTTTGTCTCTCGTAGATATCTGCCAAGCTGTGACGTGGTCCTCCTCTTACACTTTTTTCCCAGGCTTTCTCGTCTGGATGTGCAGGCCTGGGAGAATGCAGCCTTTGCACTTGTGGTGTTGACTGGATCATGGGCAGCCTCCCACCCTGTTCAGGAGTAGCTTTGGTACATCCCACTGGTCTTGGTTCCATCTGTCTACACAATAGGAAATGGAAAAATTACTTACCTGATAATTTCGTTTTCCTTAGTGTAGACAAATAGACTCTGCTTCCCGCCCTCAGCAGCCGCATGAGTGTGTCAATAGCCCTTCTATGGGGATACAGATCCCAAGGGCTTATTGGTAAGTGTTCATCCAGGTCCTAGCTTGGGGTACCTAGAATCTTACGTGCGTTCAGTGTTTCTTTTTGGTTGAGTACAGTTATGGGTGCCTATTTTTCATCAAGCTTTTGTTAGTCTGTCCACATTTGCTTTTGAAGAGAATACTGGCAGGCAGGGGTCACTATAGGACTGTATATACTGTGGCATCAGCTTGCTCCATCTTTATCTGCTGGCAGGGGAGCATAAACCCACTAATCCTGAATCCATCTGTCTACACTAAGGAAAATTAAATTATCAGGTAAGTAATTTCTCCATTTCTTTCACATGTGCTGTGGTATGAGGACCAGGCTCTAATAAAACTCAATGGCTGTCTAGTGTAATTGGGGCTTTCTTACAGTTCTTCTGGTTGTGTGTGGTGAAGGAATGACCTGGATGCCTTTATCTTTATTATGTTAACACAATTTTTGTGGTGATTTCCTCTGTGCGCTGAAGATGAGGTGAGAAAGGTGAGGGGATATTTCTCATATATAAGAACCTAAATCCAGAAGCTGTCTTATAAATTTTCTTTGGTTTAAGGTGAAGCCCATGAGCTTGGTGAAGCCAGTGTCTTTGGTGAAGCTCCCTGGGCGCTATCTTGCTCACCAGGAGGGGTTGCCACGACTTCCAGTACCACCACTGCAGCAGACTTTGGAGAGGTACCTACTAGCCCTGCAGCCAATTGTTAGCCAAGAGGAATGGAATCACACCAAGAAGGTGGTGGATGAGTTCTGGAGCCCAGGAGGTGTAGGGGAAAGGCTGCAGAAGGGTCTGGAGAGAAGAGCCAAGAAAACGGACAACTGGGTATGTTGGGTACTTCCATGCATTGCCAAACTAGGGATTTGGTGGAGGGGGCATGCTCTATTCTCTACCAAACTATAGAATTAGAAGAGGGGGTTCATAGGGGCAGTTGGTATGTAATATGGGAGGATACCTGGTTCATTGTATAAAGTGGATTATTCTAAACTTAATCAAAAGTTAATCCCTAAAACCCAGGCTATACTGTGGGTGCATTTCTCCCTCCCCTCCCCTGCGAGACAGACGTTGATGATGATACAGTCCTAAAACAAGAAGGCACTTGTGCTATTCCATTATTTTTAAAATAAAAACCTGATCTCATACATGAATTGAGTTAATAATCATGTGGGCTGACTCAGTCTCACAATTCTAGAACAGCGCCCCCCCCCCCCCCCCCCCCCCCAATTCTGATCCAATCACATTCCCCCCCAGCTCTCGGACTGGTGGTTGCAGACAGCCTACTTGGAATACAGGCTTCCGGTTGTGGTTCATTCCAGCCCTGGTGTGGTTTTACCGAAGCAAGATTTTGTGGATCGTCAAGGCCAACTCCGGTAAGACCCTGAAACACCTGAATTAGTTTCTTACAGGCTGCCAAAGCATTAGTTATTTGAGTGTAAAAGACTTTGCAATACAAGTCTCACCCAGCAGGAGCTGCTCTAAGGAATATTTTAGCAATACTGGCTGTGGGAGAGAGCTTACAGCTTTTGCATTAGCAGCCTCTTCCAGCACAGCAGTGGGAGCTGGTACTGTAGGGAATGATGTAGCAACACTGGTTGTGAGGGAGCTTATCTCTCCCAAAGGGAGGTGCTATGGGAAATGGTGCAGCAATGCTGGCTGTGAAAGAGCTCACAGCTCCTGCAGTCTCATCCTCTTCCAGCAAGAGGGTACTGTAGGGTATGATGCTGTGACACTGGCTGTAGGAAGCTTGCAGCTCTTGCAATCCTAACAGAAAGATGGCTCTGTCTACTTAAACACCAATGTGTACGTGTTCAAATGCTTAATTGGGACTTGAGCATGTAAAATGAAATTATGCATCTAACTTGGCCTTTGTGTGCAATGTACATTTCCCTGTACGTACCCGGATCAGTCCAGACCGTGGGTTGAGCCTCCTGTCCAGCAGATGGAGACAGACCAAAACTGAAAGGGTATCCTATAACAGCACAGAGCCTACACTGCAGCCCTTCAGTATTTGTCTGTCTCCAGCAGATGAGACAGCTCACCCTGTGGGTCCCTGGCTTATTTCCTTAGCCTTTTGCCCTGTTGGGTTCTTTTCTTCTATTTCTGTCGGATCAAGCAAGTATCTTTATTCTCTCTAAATTAAAAGGATATATATAGAGTGACATTTTTGTCAGACTTTTGAACAGGCTCTGTTTCTCTCAGGAGACAGTGCTGTCTCCTCGCTCTAGGGGGGTTTTCACCCCTTGTTTTATGCAGCCTAGGCTCCTTTTCCGGTGAACCTTTTGGGGTGATACTGGTGGTCCAGTCACTCCCCCTATTGAGCTGCCTTTGCCTCACTATTTCCCGGGACGCTCAATTCCCCGGCTGTGCCAGCAGGGAAGATCATTCCCTTGCACTTTTAAAGTAAAGCCACATCTCCAAAAAATTTAGTTGCACTAGAGAAAGTGCAGAGAAATGGGACCAAAATAAGTGGCTTGGAACTGCTGCCTTATGAGATAAGGCTAAGGAAGTGAGAGCTGTTCAGTTTAGAGAAGAGACAATGGGCGATATGGTAGAATTCTAGAAAATCATGAAAGGACTTGAAAAAGTTAATGTAAATTGGTTATTTACTCTCTCAGATAATAGAAAGACCAGGGGGGTACTGCATGAAGTTAGCAAGTAGCTCATTTAAAACAAATTGAAGAAACTTCTCTTTCACTCAGCGCATAGTTAAGCTCTGGAATTCATTGCCAGAGGATGTGATTACAGCAGTTAGTGTAACTGGGTTTAAAAAAGGTTTGGATAAGTTCCTAGAGGAAAAATCCATAAACTGCTATTAATTAAGCAATAGTAGCTTGAGATTTATTTAATGTTTGGATACTTGCCAGGTACTTGTGACTTGGATTGGCCACTGTTGGAAACAGGATACTGGGCTTGATGGACTCTTGGTCTGACCCAGTATGGCAATTCTTATGTTCTTATTTCGGAGCTTCGAGCATTATCGTGCAGAGATCCTTTTTTTATGGATTTCTGACAATGGAGTTTTTTTGCATGCGGTGCTTTCCTTTTTGCCCAAAGTTATTTCGGCACTTCGTCTTCACCGGATGGTGGAATTGCCGGGCTTTTCCGCACCTTGATGTCTAATTTTCCCCGTGCAAGGGAGCTTTACTTTTTCGACGTGCATTGGGTGCTATTGTGGTATCTCAAGGTGACAAATGACTTTCAGAGGTCGGACCACCTTTGTTTTATTCAGTGGCCATAAGAAGGGTTGCAAAGCAACTAAGAGCACGATTGCATTGCAAGATGGTTGAAGGAGGAGATTGTTTCAGCCTATATTTGTAAAGGTCGGTTGATTCCTGAGGGATTGCGAGCACATTTTACTAGGGCATAAGCAGCCTCCTGGGTGGAGTGTCAATTGGTTTCTCTGTAGGAGATTTGTTGAGCAACGACTTGGTCCTCATTGCATACTTTTACTAAACATTACCATTTGGATGTCAGGGCCTCCTGTGCGCGGGGATCAACGTTTTGGAGAGAAAGTCTGAGAAACAGTCTCATAGATAAGACTAAAATGTGGCAGGCCAGTCTCTCCTTTTGTCAGAACAACCTGCTTCAATGCAACATCCTTACTGTCATTGTACCTGAAGACTGGAGGGTGGCCAATGTAACCCCAATATTTAAAAAAGGCTCCAGGGGCGAACCGGGTAACTATAGACCAGTGAGCCTGACTTCAGTGCAGGAAAAATAATGGAAACTATTCTCAAGATCAAAATCGTAGAGCATATAGAAAGACATGGTTTAATGGAACACAGTCAACATGGATTTACCCAAGGGAAGACTTGCCTAACAAATCTGCTTCATTTTTTTTGAAGGGGTTAATAAACAAGTGGATAAAGGTGAACCGGTAGATGTAGTGTATTTTGGATTTTCAGAAGGCATTTGACAAAGTCTCTCATGAGAGGCTTCTAAGAAAACTAAAAAATCATGGGATAGGAGGCGATGTCCTTTTGTGGATTACAAACTGGTTAAAAGACATGAAACTAAGAGTAGGATTAAATGGTCAATTTTCTCAGTGGAAAAGGGTAAACAGTGGAGTGCTTCAGAGATCTGTACTTGGACTGGTGCTTTTCAAAGATATAAATATATGAGATCTGGAAAGGAATACGACGAGTGATATTATCAAATTTGCGGATGATACAAAATTATTCAGAGTAGTTAAATCACAAGCGGATTGTGATACATTACAGGAGGACCTTGCAAGACTGGAAGATTGGGCATCCAAATGGCAGATGAAATTTAATGTGGACAAGTGCAAGGTGTTGCATATAGGGAAAAATAACCCTTGCTGTAGTTACACAATGTTAGGTTCCATATTAGGAGCTACCACCCAGGAAAAAGATCTAGGCATCATAGTGGATAATACTTTAAAATCGTCGGCTCAGTGTGCTGCAGCAGTCAAAAAAAGCAAACAGAATGTTAGGAATTATTAGGAAGGGAATGGTTAATAAAACGGAAAATGTCATAATGCCTCTATATTACTCCATGGTGAGACCACAAACCTCGAGTACTGTGTACAATTCTGGTTGCCGCATCTCAAAAAAGATATAGTTGTGATGGAGAAGTTACAGAGAAGGGCAACCAAAATGATGAAAGGGATAGAACAGCTCCCCTATGAGGAAAGGCTGAAGAGGTTAGGGCTGTTCAGCTTGGAGAAGAGACGGCTGAGGGGGGATATGATAGAGGTCTTTAAAATCATGAGAGGTCTTCAACGAGTAGATGTGAATCGGTTATTTACACTTTCAAATAATAGAAGGACTAGGGGGCATTCCATGAAGTTAGCAAGTAGCACATTTAAGACTAATCAGAGAAAATTCTTTTTCACTCAACGCACAATAAAGCTCTGGAATTTGTTGCCAGAGGATGTGGTTAGTGCAGTTAGTGTAACTGGGTTCAAAAAAGGTTTGGATAAGTTCTTGGAGGAGAAGTCCATTAACAGCTATTAATCAAGTTTACTTAGGGAATAGCCACTGCTATTAATTGCATCAGTAGCATGGGATCTTCTTAGTGTTTGGGTAATTGCCAGGTTCTTATGGCCTGGTTTGGTCTCTGTTGGAAACAGGATGCTGGGCTTGATGGACCCTTGGTCTGACCCAGCATGGCAATTTCTTATGTTCTTATGTTTTGGAAAACATTCATACTTTCACAAATGGCAGTATCAACATTTTCAGCAATACCGGCTCCACCCTCTTCCGACACAGCATCAACTTTCAGCCAGCCTTAAACAAAGGGAATGCTATCGGCGAAAAACAACCCAACAGGCCCAGCCTTAACCAGGGCTTAGTTTTTTTTATATCACTTTCCAATCCTCATCCTTCCCTTTTAGTAGCGGCACGATTTCATTAGTTATGTCAAATAAGTAATGACTCTTGGGTCCTCATTATTGTGCAACATGGGTACTGATTGCATTTCTCCCAACACCCACCACTTCCATGCTATTTGCCACCCAGACTGTATCCCTGTTATTTCCCTCAGATTCAGCTGGCGGTGTAGTCTCTCTTCTACAGTATCAGGCGGTACAGATACTCCCTGCATCGCAACACCAACAAGGTTTTCACTCCAGATATTTTCTTATACCCATGAATTCAGGGGGATTGCAACTGATCCTGAGTCTGCAGCTCCTCAAGCTTATCCTCTGGAGAAATTCAACCTGAACTCTCTCAGCACAATTCTACCTTTCATTCAGAATGGCGAATGGATGTGTGTGCGTGGATCTCAAAAACACCTATATTCATATTCCACTCCACTTGGCCCATTGGTGTTCTCTTCTGTTCCAAGTGGATTTGTCCCACTACTAATACAAAGTCCATCTATTTGGCCTGTCCTCCCCTTCCCACCTGAATCTTCACCAAATGCCTTGCAGTAGTAGCAACACACCTCCATTGCCAGGGCATTCAAGTTTTTCCATACTGAACGACTGTCTCATCACAGTAAATTCAAAAGAAGTCATCCTCTACTTTCTGGATATGACCATACATCATCTTCAGAGCTTAGCCCACATGTACTCCTTGCTTCAGAAAGCATTCCTGTCCAGCAGTCAGAGGTAGACCATGATCTTGCTCATTTAAGCACAGCTTGCCAATTCAGTGTCCACTGCAAGGAGGCTCCTCATACTGCTTGGTCATGTGGTGGCCATCCATGTAGTTTCACTGACCTGTCTTCACATATGTTACCTCCAATGGGGTCTAAGATCTCAGTGGGATTAACTCACATAACTGTATCTTCAGTAATATGAATCACACCAACAATGGTAAGGGAGTTGCAATAGTAGTTGCATCCACAGAATAGTGCTCCACTTTAGTTGTGTTCTTATCAGCTCATTCTTGCAACAAAGACTTCTCTGATCTTTGCAGGAATCTCTCTTCCAGGTCATCTGCTAGAGCTAAGAGTGATCTGGCATACTATCACCACATTCATGTATCTCCTCTACAAAAAGAGCATCCTGAATCAGACAGACAATCAAATTGCCATGTTCTGTGTCAACAAGCAAGGAGGAACAGGATCATGGCTTCTCTTTCGGGAAGCATTGAAGATCTGTTGCTGAGCAGAACACCAGGGAACACTGCAAGCATCTTACCTGCCAAGTGTTTCCAACATTTGAGGTCTCTTCAGTAGTCAGCGAACAAATTGTTTGATTTCTGGGATCTACCAATAGTGGGTCTGTTTGCATCACAGCAAAACAGATAACTAAACCAATTTTTCTCCATTCTTCCAACTGATCTCAAGCTAGCACAAGATGCTTTCCTTCTCAATTGGGGTCAAAACCTCATGTATGCTTTTCCTCCGATGCTGCTTATTGCCAAGACTATATAGAAAGTTTTCTGAGATCAAGCCCACCTGATTCTCATAGCACTGGCATGGCCTAGGTGGATTTAGTATTTGTATCTCACCAAGCTTTCCAGCAGTCCTCCCATACCGCTGAGATCCTAACCTGCTCTTATAACTCAAGAAGATGGGATGCTCTGTCATCCCAATATCTCTGCCCTCATCCTCAAGGTGTGGATGCTGAATGCTCAGCCAGTTTTTGCTTACCATCAGCAATTAAGAACATTTTAATTTCCTCTAAAAAAAAAACCTTCAACCAGGAAGAACTATGCCTTCAAATGGAAAAACATTTTCCAACTGGTGCCAACAGCATGATTCCCATCCATTCTCATGTGAGCCCCCACAGCTTTTACAATACTTGCTTCACCTATCTAATTCTGGCTTTGCTACTACCTCAGTGAGAGTATGTTTGAGTGCTATTGTGGCTTGCTATACTTTGTTAGACAAAAATCAATCTCAACATACCTGCTTATGTCTTGGTTTATAAAAGAACTATGGTATGTCAAACCCTCGATGCAGAAACCACCTCTTTAATAGGATCTCAATGTGGTCCTCTCTCAAAAGCTCCTTTCGAACCGTTGGAGTCAGCTCCTTTGAAGCTTTTAACTTGGAAAGTACTTTTCCTCATTGCAGTCACCTTGGCAAGAAGAGACTGTGAACTCCAGACTCTCGTCTTCTATCCTCCATTCCCACAGTTCTGTCATAAGTGTGATTATCAAAAATAGTCTCTGATCTCCATATCAATCAGTCGGTTGTACTACCTACCTTCTTCCCAATTCTGTCAAGGCTCATCAGCTGTGAGTTATGGCTTCCATTGTCATGCATATCCAAGAAGTACACATTGAAGATATCTGCACGGTTGTGACGTGGTCTTCAGTTCACACATTCATGTCCCATTACTGCCTTAATATTTGAAAGACTAACAGTAGATTTGGAGAAGCAGTTTTGCAAAATCTATTCTTGCTGTAGTCCACTCTCCATCATGGAGTCCAAGTTGCATTTTCAGTAATCACTCCTCTGCAAACTTCAGCTTGGGATTCTCTCCACTTGTAATGGCTAATTCATTGTGTTTTCTATGGAAAACACAATTTGTAGTAAGCAAATATGTTTTTCTCCTGTTTCCTTAAGGATTAAACAGTTTTTCCTGCTCGTTTTGGCACGTTCTTGTTGTAGGAGGAGTTGTGGGAGGCTTGATTAATCAGCACTCAAGGTGGTGACTCAAGGACTGCAAATGTTTCTTAGAAGGGATTGTGAAGACTGGAAGTCAAGCTTAAGAACTAGAGCTGGGGGGGGGGGGGGCGGGGAAGGATCTAGGATCAGAAGGAATGCTCACTTCATTTTTGCTCTGGCCCTGCCTTGCTAATAAGGAGGGTACCCTCCTTATTAGTGACATAAATTATAGACTGGGAAGGACATCAGTGTTGTGATCCATATTGACATTATAACAGAGAGGTTGATATTATCCAGGTGAAACTTAGCCAGATAAAGAGGCAGGGTGGGTTGTGTTCCAGGGGCATGGACTAAATTTTAAGCCTGGTCGCAGCAAATGCTGTTCTAGAGTTACCTGAGTATATTCAGCAGGAGACTTAGAATGAATTATCTGGGTAATTTTCTGTTTCAGCACTGCTGAAATTTCACCACCTAGGTTTTGAACTGGGAAGGACATTCAGAGATCCATATTCAGCCATTGTGTGGCTCTGCTAGTTATCCGTATAAACGTATCCAGCTAACTTATCCTATGTATCCTACCTTAAATTTAGCTGGATGAGTTTATCTGGCTAACTAGGACAGGTCTACAAGCTGATCAGAGTTGGATATGTTTTCCAACTAACTCAGAATATTGGAATTAGCTGGATAACATCCATCTAACTCAACTCCTCCCAGTTAGCCACCAGAATGCCCCTAACTTATCTAGCTAAATTTTAGCCAGATAACTACTTATCCTGCTAGAATTTAGCCAGTTAAGTTCCCAAATCTTCATTTAACTGGATAACTGATAAACACAGCCCTGCCCTGTGGCCCATTGCTATCCAAGCAGCAGCTGGTGTAATGTCTGGCAAGCTGGGGACTGAACCAGCACAAGCTCTGCTCTTGGCCTCTGCCTCCTGTAGGAAAGCTCAGGAGGGAGGTGGGGCTACCATGGAGCCCTGAAGCACACTGGGTGCTAGATCATTCTTCAGCCTGCATTCCCTCAGGACATACTGCTGCAGTCAAAGCTTGTACCAACCCCTCCTTGGGATAGGCGAAGTCTGCTGGGGAAGGGGGAGAAGAGTGCAAGGTTGTACTGAGGGTGGGGACTATCCTTAGGGGTAGTTTCAGGGCAACTGTTCTGCAAGGACAGATTCGAGATTTGTTGTCCAAGAATCCTCCAAGAGTATGGGATTACTTGCGGGTCCTTGGTTCCATAACATCCACCCTAGAGTTGGTGCTATGGGCCTTTGCTCATATGAGACATAAGAACATAAGGGTGGGGACTATCCTTAGGGGTAGTTTCAGGGCAACTGAGCTTGACATTTCTCAGGAGCAGTGGTGGGCTTGGAGTTGCAGCAGCCTATGTGGTGGTGGCACATCAGTGCCGTAGTACAGTGCCTCTTCCACTCTTTGCTCTTCAGCCTTGAGGAAGGGGGGTTGCTCTGAGCTTCATACCTTCCCCAGAGTCAGCCCTGGATGAGGCTGTATTTTGGAACTGGGGAGAAAAACTGCTGGGATTTGGTTGGAACTGTGGAATTGGAGAATGCTGGGGCTATATGATGGATTGCTTGGATGTGGCTAGAGTGTTGGGGCTGTGCTGGGAGGGTAGAACATGCTGAGGCTGTGAAAGGGAAAAACACTGTTTTAGCTTCCGCTAATAAGTAATTACAAAATGTATTGTTAATTTGAAATAACCAAAAAGTCTACCCAATAAATGTTAGAGTAATGCAAAAACACAGATTTTAAGCATTAAAAAAACATTTAAATTTACTTTTTATAAATGCCTACAATCTGGAACCCTAATTATATATTTTGTCTTCCAGATTTGCTGCCAAACTAATTGAAGGAGTCGTGGATTTCAAAACCATGGTGGATAAGTGAGTGACCATGTCCTGCACCTCATCTCACCTTTCTTCCTCTCTAGGATATAGAGAGGTCTTGGGGGAGCTCTAAAACCCCCATAGCAGATCATTCTGACTAGCCTTTCTTTCCCTGCCAGCGAGACGCTCCCAGTGGAGTACTTGAACGGGAAGCCCCTCTGTATGAACCAGTATTACAGAATTCTGTCATCCTGCCGCATTCCGGGCCCTAAGCATGACTCTGTTGTCAACTATGCACAGACAAAGAAACCGCCAACTCACATCACTGTGGTTCATAATTTCCAGGTACACCACCTTGTTTGGGGATTGTTTATATGATGTTGGAATATGGCTTAGTAGATCATCAACTTCTTCCAGGGCTCTGGTCCTTGAAATCCTTGAACTAGATTTTGTAAATGCTGTAAGGATCTGCAAGTTAGGAACAAGATTTTACTTGCAAGCATATTCCTGCAGGATTGTGGAGAGGTAGGGGCCCCTTGCCATGTGTGCTCGTGGTAAAATACAGCTTCCATTGCCACCATGTGTGGGGTGGGCAAAGAGTAGAAAAAGGGATGTCCACCTATCACTGTTTCGTTAGGCAAGGCTCATCCAGCTTGAGAGAAGCCAGCAGATATCCATCTTGGAAATTGCTGCTTTTTTTTTTTTTTTTATTTCTAAAGATTTCTGTTGAATCAAATGGAAACAGAAAAATATAGTATAGGAATGAAGGGCAGACATCGCCATAAAATAGAAAAATAGGAGAAATGGGTTTTCCCTGTACGTACCCGGATCAGTCCATACTCCTGGGTTTTGCCTCCCCTCCAGCAGATGGAGATAGAGAAATTTTGGCGGACTCTGACCTAAACCCTGAGGTGCCACCTACAATCTGTCAGATTTTCTCTGTCTCCAGCAGATGGTGGAGGTGCAAAACCTACAGACTGGTCTTAGTCAGTTACTTATATTAAAAAAAAAAAAAACAGAAAGGACTTCAATTCTCACAGCCTTTGGAGCCTCCCAGGGGGTTGGCAGGTCCCGAGCGGACTATCCCCCCTGGTATTTGAGGCACTAGGGGTTGAGAACCTGTGTCTGCTCCAGCCCCCCCCCCCCCCTAGGTTTTGGGCTGATACCGGGGAGCCCGGCTCACTCACCCTTGGAAGCAGAGGACCCAGGACGACATCAAGCAGGTTGTACAAAAAAAAAAGTTTGCTTCTTTTTTCCTGCGACAAAGGCAGAACGCCTTGCGGTGCCGGGTCTCCCTCCATTATCGAGCTGCGCTGGAGACGGGTTTCTTACCCGGTCGGCGCTCTTTTGGTGCGCCGGTTGTTTTCCTCATGCCGCGGTGAGCGGCTTGCATAGCTTGTGGAGATGGACTTTGCTCCGCCTGCCTCCCTGGGGGGAGGGAACATCATCGCCGGCAACAGCATTTCTAAGCCACGCCACGAGCTGGGAAAGATTGGGCGTCTGCAGCAGGACGCAGTGGACCCGTTCCCGCTCAGTGCAGGAATGGAGGCCATTTTGCAGACTTTTCGCGCTGCTGAGCTAGCCGCGCTGGGGGAGGGGATTTTACCCCCACCCTTGTTGCCGCATTTTCAGGTCATGAGGGGAGCAAGCGAGCAGAGGAGGTTGCTGACGAGGAGGGACAGAGCCCTGAGGGGGATTCTGACTCCTCCACTACCTCATTTTCATCTGATTTTATGTTGTTCCTGCACAAAGCTTTTAAGGCCCACAAACTGCCAAGAGGGGGGCAGAAGCTGCCTCGCTGGCTTCTGGGGCGCGTGGTCCCAAGCAGGATAGGCTTCCGGACAAACGGGATGCTTCAGTTCCTCCATCCCTCCGTGGTTCCGCCCCAGCCCGTCTGGCGGGTGAGGTGTCTTCACCAGATTCTGACCTGGATGATACAAATTTGGGTGACAAGCCCCCGCTGGGGGCAGATCATGACGACGACTTGGACCTCGTTAAGCCTCAAGGCATGGAGGGAGATGACCCTAAGGTGGTTCGTCTCTTTAGGAGAGATGTTGGACCCGCTCATTCCGGCTGTTTTGGAAGAATTAGGTATTGAGGTACCTAAGGAAGATTCCCGTCTGGGAAACATTGACCCACTCATGGTGGGTCTCCGGGGTCCGACAAAATCTTTTCTCTTTCATTTGTCCGTCTCTGATTTGCTGTTCCGGAAATGGGACACTCCGGACTTGGGGCGGAAGGTCAGCAGGGCAATCAATAGGCTGTATCCCTTGCCCGAGGAGGCATTGGACCTGTTAAAAGTGCCTAAGGTGGACATGACGGTGTCTGCTGTAACCAAGAAGACCACTATCCCGGTGACAGGAGCAACGGCACTTCGAGATCTGCAGGATTGTAAGCTTGAGGGGCAGCTTAAACGCATTTTTGAAATTTCTGCGCTGGGAGTCTGGGCTGCTATGTGCAGCAGTTTTTCCTTGCATGCAGGGCTTCGTTGGGTCTAACATCTGCAGAATATTACCTCTTTCTCAGGAGCAAAGCCGTTCAGGCAGGACACCTGGAAGCTGCGGTGGCGTACAATGCTGATGCCTTGTATGACCTGCTTTGGACATCGGCCCGCTCCATGGTGGCAGCTGTCTCAGCCCGCCGCCTTTGGTTAAGGAACTGGTCAGCTGATGTCTCCTCTAAGGCTCAGTTGGGTTCTTTGCCATTTAAGGGCAAACTGATGTTTGGAAAGGAACTGGAAGATATGATACAATCCTTGGGAGAAAACAAGGTCCATCGCTTGCTGGAGGATAAACCTAGACAGAGGGGTTCCTTCCCTTCTCGTGAAGCGCAGATTCCGAGCTTCTCGTTCGTCGGGGTCCTCCAGGCAGCCTGCAGGCAGGCAACAATCATGGTCTCAGTCCTTTCGTGGCCGTAGATTCAGAAGATCCGGGGCCTCTCACTCCGCAGGAGGAGGCAAATCCTCTCAATGAAATGCGGCTTGTCCATTCCTCTCTTCCACTGGTGGGAGGCAGACTGTCTCAGTTTTACGAGGAATGGACCAAGTTAACGTCAGATCAATGGATCCTCATGGTAATAAAACAAGGCTACGCTTTAGATTTTGCTCGGCGCCTTTAGGATCGCTTTCCAATCTCCCCTTGCTCCTACGAAGAAAAATGTCAGGCGGTCAGGGACACTGTAAAGCGCCTTATGAATCTAGGGGCAATAGATCCAGTTCCCTCCGAGGGACGGCAAAAATGCCGTTACTCCATTTACTTCATAGTTCCAAAAAAGGGACGGCACCTACCGGCCCATTCTGGACCTGAAATGAGTCAACAGATGCCTTCGGGTTCCATGATTTCGCATGGAGACTCTGTGATCGGTCATACCTTCGGTTCACAAGGGTGAATTCCCAGCGTCCCTCGATCTCACCGAAGCATATTTACGCATCAACATCCGTCCAGATTACCAGAGGTTCTTGCAGTTCTCCGTGCTGGGCGATCATTTTCAATTTTGTGCTCTTCCTTTTGCTCTGGCTACGGCGCCCAGGACCTTTACCAAAATCATGATCGTAGTAGCGGCGCACCTGAGAAAAGGTTTGTTTGTGCATCCTATCTGGACGACTGGCTGATTCGGGCGAAGTCGGAGGAGCTCTGTCGTTCGGCGGTGAGCAGAGTGCTTCACCTACTACTACAGACTCTCGGGTAGTCAACCCCGCCAAAATCCACCTGACTCCTTCGCAGTCTTTGGAATTCCTGGGAGCTTTGTTCGACACACGGCGTGGCAGAGTCTTCCTCACCGAGGACCGCATTGTCAAGCTGCAAGGACAGATTCGAGATTTGTTGTCCAAGAATCCTCCAAGAGTATGGGATTACTTGGGGGTCCTTGGTTCCATAACCTCCACCCTAGAGTTGGTGCTATGGGCCTTTGCTCATATGAGACATAAGAACATAAGAAATTGCCATGCTGGGTCAGGCCAAGAGTCCATCAAGCCCAGCATCCTCTTTCCAACAGAGGCCAAACCTGGCAATTACCCAAACACTAAGAAGATCCCAAGCTACTGATGCAATTAATAGCAGTGGCTGTTCCCTAAGTAAACTTGATTAATAGCCGTTAATGGACTTCTCCTCCAAGAACTTATCCAAACCTTTTTTGAACCCAGCTACACTAGCTGCACTAACCACATCCTCTGGCAACAAATTCCAGAGCTTTATTGTGCGTTGAGTGAAAAAGAATTTTCTCCGATTAGTCTTAAATGTGCTACTTGCTAACTTCATGGAATGCCCCCTAGTCCTTCTATTATTTGAAAGTGTAAATAACCGAGTCACATCTACTCGTTGAAGACCTCTCATGATCTTAAAGACCTCTATCATATCCCCCCTCAGCCGTCTCTTCTCCAAGCTGAACAGCCCTAACCTCTTCAGCCTTTCCTCATAGGGGAACTGTTCCATCCCCTTTATCATTTTGGTTGCCCTTCTCTGTACCTTTTCCATCGCAACTATATCTTTTTTGAGATGCGGCGACCAGAATTGTACACAGTATTCAAGGTGCGGTCTCACCATGGAGTAATATAGAGGCATTATGACATTTTCCGTTCTATTAACCATTCCCTTCCTAATAATTCCTAACATTCTGTTTGCTTTTTTGACTGCTGCAGCACACTGAGCCGACTATTTTAAAGTATTATCCACAACGATGACTAGATCTTTTTCCTGGGTGGTAGCTGCAAATATGGAACTTAACATTGTGTAACTACAGCAAGGGTTATTTTTCCCTATATGCAACACCTTGCACTTGACCTCTATAGTCCGCATTGCTTTCCCGTTGGAATCCCGTTTCCGAACAGTTCCATCTTTTCCTTCCCCTTACGGATTCTGCTCAGTCCAGTCTCGACTGGTGGCTCCTCTCAGACCACTTGAACCAGGGTATGCCCCTGGAAATGCCTGTCTGGACGGTAGTGACCACAGATGCCAGCCTCTCCGGTTGGGGAGCGGTCTGTCAAGACATCGGTACAGGGCCTCTGGTCACTGGAAGAATCCAGTTGGTCAATCAACCGTCTAGAGACCAGAGCAGCGAGGTTGGTGTCGCAAGCCTTTCTGCCGCTTCTGCAGGGGAAATCTGTCAGAGTCCTGTCGGACAACGCAACAACGTTGGCTTATATCAATCGCCAAGGAGGAACTGGAAGCTCAGCTACTGATTCATTGGGCAGAGCATCATCTCGTCAGTATCGCAGCCTCTCACATTGCCAGGGTCGACAACGTTCAAGCCGACTTTCTCAGTCGCCACCGTCTCGATCCCAGAGAGTGGGAACTCTCCGCAGCAGCTTTCCAGATGATATGCAATGTGTGGTCCAGGCCGAGCATGGATCTCATGGCCACGTTCCGAAATGCCAAGGCTCCTCGTTTCTTTAGTCTGCACCGGGAGACGGGGGCGGAAGGAGTGAATGCCCTGGTTCTTCCCTGGCCATCGGCAGTCCTGCTGTGTGTTTCCACCCTGGCCATTAATCGGAAGAGTGCTTCGAAGAATAGAGACTCATCTGGGGGAAGTGGTACTAATTGCGCCAGAGTGGCCGAGGCGTCCCTGGTTTGCGGATCTAGTCAACCTAGTGGTGGACGGTCCACTGTGGTTCAGAGAGTTGCCGAATCTCCTGCATCAGGGACCCATTTGTTTGGACGAGGCAGATCGCTTCTGTCTCATGGCATGGCTTTTGAGAGGCAATGTTTGAAGAGCAAAGGATACTCGGATGCGGTGATAGCTACTTTTTTACGATCGCGAAAGACTTCTACCTCACTAGCTTATGTTAGTGTGGGGGATATTTGAGGCCTGGTGCATTCAACACAGCATAGATCCCACTCGAGCAGTAGTGGCGGATATTCTTTCTTTCTTGCAGGCTGGCCTCGCTAAAGGATTATCCTGCAACTCGCTACGTGTGCAGGTAGCGGCTCTTGGATGTTTCCGTGGAAAGTTATGAGGAGTTTCTTTGGCCGCGCATCCTGACATGGCACGTTTTCTTAAAGGGGCGAATCATCTGCGTCCTCCGCTTAAAAGGATTTGTCCGTCGTGGAATTTGAACCTGGTTCTTAAAGCTTTGTGTAATGTGCCGTTCGAGCCCATAAAAAGGGCTACTTTGAAGGATCTTACTTTAAAGGTGTCATTTCTCGTGGCTATTTCTTCAGCTCATAGGGTGTCGGAACTTCAAGCTTTGTCTTTCAGGGAGCCCTTTTTGAGAATTACAGATTCGGGAGTTTCCTTGCGGATAGTTCCTTCTTTTCTTTCGAAGGTGGTATCTTCTTTCAATTTGAATCAGTCTGTGGAACTGCCATCCTTCTCTGGTTTGGATCCTTCTGATCCCCATTCCACTGAGGTACGAAGATTAGACGTCCGAGCCTTGCTGCGTTATTTGGAGGTTACAAATAGTTTTCGCATGTCGGACCATTTATTTGTCCTCTGGAGTGGTCCCAGGAGAGGTCATGAAGTGTCGAGGGCTACTATTGCCCGTTGATTAAAAGAGGCCATTGGGATCGGCTTACCTCCTCCAGGGTCGTCCTCTCCCGGAGGGTCTCCGTGCGCATTCTACATGTTCCCAGGCAGCCTCGTGGGCTGAGTGACAACAGAATTCGCCACAGGAGATTTGTAGAGTGGCCACTTGGAAATCGCTGCACACCTTTACTCGTCATTACCAGTTGGATGTGCAAGCTCCAGACTCTGGGAGTTTTGGTGAAGGTGTGATCCGAGCGGGACTCTCAAGGGCCCACCCCGGGTAAAAGAGCTCTGGTAAATCCCAGGAGTCTGGACTGATCCTGGGTACGTACAGGAAAAGGAAAATTTAGTTCTTACCTGATCATTTTCGTTCCTGTAGTACCACAAATCAGTCCAGAGTCCCGCCCTTTTCAGTGTAGGGATAACTGAGAATCCGCTCATTCAGTTCTTGGTTACTTTGCCCTGCAGATAAGTGATTACATTATTTAAACTTTTTTATTGATGTTTTCCAATCTTGTTATGGGCTCTGCTACTGTTTGGGTTAGTTAGCCTGGTTTCTATGGGTTTGAACCCCAGTTATAGCAGATAGTTAAGTAGGGTTTTGAATCATTCTGCTTGGATACATTAAAATACTGACGGACTGTAGGTGGCCCTCAGGGTTTAGGACAGAGTCCGCCAAAACCTCTCTGACTCCCTCTGCTGGAGGGGAGGCAAAACCCAGGAGTTTGGACTGATCCGTGGTACTACAGGAATGAAAATTATCAGGTAAGAACTAATTTTCCTTTCTCTCTACGTACCCAGATCAGTCCAGACTGTGGGTTGAGCCTCCTGTCCAGCAGATGGAAACAGACCAAAACTGAAAGGGTATCCTATATCAGGACAGAGCCTATCCTGTAGCCCTTCAGTATTTGTCTGTCTCCAGCAAATGTGACAGCTCACCCTATGGTTCACTGGCTTTCATCTTAGCCTTTGCCCTGTTGGGCTTTTTTTCCTTATTCTTGTCGGATCAAGCAAGTATTTAAAATAATTAAGTGTAATAAAAAAAAAAAATCTTTAAAGCAGAAAAGACTGTTTTTCCTCAGGAGACAGCATCTGTCTCTTCGCTCTTGGGGGCCTAGGGGGGGTTTTACCCCTTGTTTTGTTCAGCAGCCTAGGCTTCTTTCCCGCTGTACCTCGGGGTGATACTGGTGGTCCAGTCACTCCTCCTATTTAGCTGTCCTCTGCCCTTTTCTCTTCCGGGACGCTTCATTCCCCGGCTGGGCCAGCAGGGAAGTTCATTCCCCTGCATTTAAAAGAGGAAGAGTTTTGGTTTGATTTTTGGGGCACTTTCAGCTTCAGTGCTGACTGTTTGACAGCTTTTTGAGTTTTAGGCTAGGAGCCAGCAGGGTTCGATCTCCTGCACTCGCTCCTCAGCACTGGACAGCTCCGCCATTTTTTGTTTCCTTCGCGGCTTTTTTTTCTCTCAGCTTATGCTGCGTCCAATCAGTGCCTGGCCTGTGGAGAGCCTGCCTTGCAGCTCTCTCATGAAGGCCTTTGCTCAGGGTGCCTGCCGGGTTGGGAGGGCCCCCTCCCCAGCAGCAGCAAAATCTGCTTCCCAGGGGAAATCTTCCGATCGCTTGGCCAGGCCGTTCCCGGGTCGGCAAACCGCGGGACTGGCGGCCATTTTGGGAATTTCAGCAGCTCCCGATTCGGGGCTGCAGGACTCAGGGGACCCCAGATTTTTAATCTTCTCCCCCCAATTTAAGCCCAGGATGAGGACACTGACACCCCTTTCCCCCCCCCCCCGGGGAGTCCAGGCCGCATTTTTCTTCGGATTTTGTGCTGTTAATGCACAAATCTTCTTGGCCAGTCTTCAGGAGGAGGAGGCACCTCTCCCAGGTCCTCCCCCCACTAAGATTCCTCGTGTGCTCCCTACGCTTGCTCCTGCGGCGCCGGATGCGCAGGGGTCTGTCTGGGTTTGAGTGGTACCGGGGGTCCCCCCGCCCCGGACCCTCCAGCCCCACCGGTAATACCAGATCAGGATCTGGATGTGGATTTGGTGGGGCCTGCCCCCCTCTGGAGGGGGATGACCTGCGCGTGCTCCGCTTATTTCAGAGGGAAGAGCTGGAATCGCTCATTCCCTTCATACTTCAGGAGCTGAGGATTGAGATCCCGCCGGAAGATACGGTTACAGCTGCGATGCCGGCTCACGTGGATCCGGTCCTTGCTGGACTCGGAGCTCTTCCACGTACCTTTCCCTTCCACCCTATGCATAAGCTGTTGCTCCTCCGAGAATGGGAGGCTCCCGAGACGGGGCTCCGGGTGGGGAGAGCTATGGATAAGCTCCATCCCCTTCCCGAGGATTGCCTGGAGATGCTTAAAATCCTTAAGGTGGATTCTTCTGTGTCTGCAGTCACCAAGCACACCACCATCCTGATGGTGGGAGCCACGGCGTTGAAGGACGTGCAGGACCGCAAGCTCGAATTCTATCTCAAGGGTATCTTCGAAGTTCTGGCCTTAGGAGTCCGGGCGACGTCTTGCAGCAGTCTCGTGCAGCGGGCAAGCCTTAGGTGGATTCAACAATTGCTCAGCACCCAGGACCTCCCGTCTGGCAAAGCGGAGCAGGCTGAACGGTTGGAAGGCGGATGCCCTTTACGATTTGCTCCGAGTGCAGGCCAAAGCGATGGTTTCAGCGGTGTCAGCCAGATGTCTCCTCTGACTGCACAATTGGTCGACGAACTCTTCCTCCAAGTCTCAGTTGGGCACTCTTCTTTTCAAAGGTAAGTTGTTCTTTGGCGAGGACCTAGAACAGCTTATTAAGTCCTTGGGGGTCAACAAGGTCCCTAAGCTGCTGGAGGCCCACCCGAAACAGGCACGCTCCTTTTTCCCTACTCGTTCCTGCTTCAGGGGCCAACGGTGGTATAATACGTGGGCACGAGGTGCCTTTTCTTGGGGAATTTCCTCCAGATCCCAGTCCTGGTCTCATTCCTTTCGGGGCCGCCGTGCCTTCCGAGATGGTAACCCACAGCATTCCACCGCAAAGCCAGTCTCCCAATGAGATCCGGCCAGTCCATTCCTCCGTTCCAAACTTAGGTGGTCATCTCTCCCTGTTCTTGGAGGAATGGGCCAAAATTACATCGGATCAGTGGGTCCTCGACATAATGGAGAAAGGTTACGCTTTGGAGTTTGCTCGAGACCTGCCGGATCTGTACATAGTCTCTCCTTGCGGACACTGAAAGCAGGCTGCCATATGTCAGACTCTTACCTGTTAATTTTCGTTCCTGTAGTACTACGGATCAGTCCAGACGCCCTTCGCCGAAAAAGGACGATTCCTTCCATCTGATCTTGGACCTCAAGAGAGTCAACAGGGCCCTCAGGGTACCGCATTTCCAATGGAGACCCTGAGGGCGGTTATAGCGGCCGCTCGTTCCGGCGAATTCCTGGCCTCTCTCGACTTGACGGAGGCTTATTTACACATCCTGATTCACCACGAGCATCAGAGGTATCTCCGATTCCACATTCTGGGCCAGCATTTTCAGCTCCGGGCTCTGCCCTTCGGCCTCGCCACCGCACCACGCACTTTCACCAAGGTTATGGTGGTGGTGGTGGCGGCCACTCTCCGACGAGAGGGAGTCCTGGTCCATCCTTACCTGGACGATAGGCTTGTGCGGGCCAAGTCGGAGACTCTCTGCAGGCTGGCAGTTGACCGGGTTCTTGCCCTCCTCACCTCTCTTGGGTGGATAGTCAATTTTCCCAAAAGCCAGCTACAGCCCTCCCAGGTTCTGGAATTTCTGGGGGCGTGCTTCGATACCCAAGTCGGCAAGGTGTTCCTACCGGACGCTCGGGCACTCTAGCTTAAGGACCAAGAGTGCAGTCTTCTCTCTTTTCCACTTCCCACGGCATGGGACTACCTTCAGGTCCTGGGGACCATGGCTTCCACCATTGACCTGGTCCCCTGGGCTTTTGCGCATATGCGACCATTACAGAAAGCTTTGCTGTCCCGCTGGAAGCCGATATCCGAACAGTTTCGGACGATTCTCCCACTATCCGACTCTACCATCGCCGACATACAATGGTGGCTATCGCTACCGCACCTTCTGAGAGGGATGTTCCTACAGACTCTGCAGTGGATAGTAGTCACGACGGATGCCAGTCTCTCCGGGTGGGGAGCAGTCTGCCAGTCACAGGCCACGCAGGGATACTGGTCCCCAGCTCAATCCCGCTGGCACATCAATCGACTGGAGGCCCGGGCGGTTCGTATGGCCCTCAAGGTCTTTCTTTCACTGCTTCGCCGCAAAGCGGTGCGGGTGCTCTCGGACAACTCCACCACGGTGGCTTATATCAGTCGACAGGGGGCACTCGGAGTCTCCTGGTGGCCCTAGAAGCCAGTAAGCTCTTTGCCTGGGTGGAGCGTCACCTGGAGCGTGTAGCACCTCCCATATAGCCGGCAAGGAGAATGTGCACTTGATGGCAACCTTGAGCAATGCCAAAGCTCCCAGGTTCTTCAGCCACTGGAGGGAGCACTATTCGGAGGGAGTGGATGTGCTCGTCCTTCCCTGGCCCCACGACATTCTTCTGTACGTGTTTCCTCCTTGGCCTTTCGTGGGAACAGTTCTCCGAAGAATAGAACTTCACAGAGGACCGGTCATCCTTGTGGCACCCGAGTGGCCCCGAAGACCGTGGTTCGTGGATCTGGTGAACCTGGCAACGGACGGTCCTCTTCGTCTCTGCCATATCCCTCGCCTACTCTGTCAGGGTCCCATATTTTTCAACCAGGCGGATCACTTCTGTCTAGTGGCCTGGCTTTTGAACGGTGAAGACTGAGAAAGAAGGGATATAAAGAGGATGTTATATCCACCCTTCTACGTACCCGTAAGCAGTCTACGTCTCTGGCTTATGTCCGCATCTGGAAGGTTTTTGAAACTGTATGTGCTGAGTCGGGTGTCTCGGCTCGTTCAGCTCCGGTTCCGGTGATCCTCTCCTTCCCCCAGAAAGGCCTCTCCAAGGGTCTCTCCTTTAGCTCTTTGCGCATTCAATTATCCACTCTCGGCACTCTCCTAGGTTCTGTTGATGGTCACGCAGTAGCGTCGCACCTGGATGTTGTCCGCTTCTTCAGGGGCGCCAAGCATTTGAAGCTTCCCGTCCGGTCTACTTGTCCTTCGTGGAGCCTTAATTTAGTTCTTCGGGCTCTCTGTGAGGCTTCTTTTGAATCTCTCTGTCAGGCTACCCTTAAGGACCTGACGCTCAAGACAGTCTTCCTGGTTTCTATCTGTTCCACCAGACAGGTGTCAGAGATTCAAGCATTGACCTGCCGGGAGCCCTTCCTGCGGTTTTCTGATTCCGGAGTTTCTCTTAAGACTGTACCTTCCTTCTTGCCGAAGGTAATTTCATCTTTTCATGTTAATCAATCAGTAGAGCTGCCCGCGTTCTCTCTTGAGGATATCGCGAGTACAGTTGGGGGTGATCTTCGTCGCCTGGATATACAACGCATTTTACTTCGTTACCTCCAGGTCACCAGTGAGTTTCGGGTCTCAGATCATCTTTTTGTCCTATGGAGTGGTCCAAATAGGAGCAACCAAGCTTCTAAGACTACGATCGCTCGGTGGTTGATGGAGGCGATTTCGTCAGCCTATATCTGCCGAGGCCAGGTGGTTCCAGAGGGCGTAAAGGCTCATTCCTTGCGTTCTCAGGCTACTTCTTGGGCGGAGAGTCAATTGGTCTGTCCACAGGAAATATGCAGGACCGCTATGTGGAAATCCCTGCATACCTTTGCTCGACATTACCGCCTTGATGTGCAGGCGCCGATGTTTGGTTCCTCCGGTCGGCAGGTGCTTCGAGCAGGACTGTCTCGGTCCCACCCTCTGTAGGGAAGCTTTGGTACATCCCACGGTCTGGACTGATCCGGGTAGTACAGGGAAAGGAAAATTAGTTCTTACCTGTTAATTTTTGTTCCTGTAGTACCACGGATCAGTCCAAATGCCCTTCCCTGTATTTTTTTTTTCTGCCATCCACTCGAAGCTCTCTTTGCAGATTACTGGATGTTTTTCCATTTATGATTCTCCTTAAAGGCACCGGAAGCATCTGTTTTGATGACAATGGATATGCAAGAGCGATTCTATACAGAGTCTATTCAATGTTTGCAATTGTTCAGTTTTTGTGAGTTCTCTTGTTACTTGCTTGATCCTTTTACTGGTTATCTTTATTCTTATCTGCTTTGACAATGGTTATACTGAAGGGCTGCAGGGTAGGCTGTGTTCTGATATAGGATACCCTTTCAGTTTTGGTCTGTCTCCATCTGCTGGATAGGAGGCTCAACCCATGATCTGGACTGATCCGTGGTACTTCAGGAACGAAAATTAACAGGTAAGAACTAATTTTCCTTTTTACCTGAGGGCAATCATCAAACCTCTGGCGTCTTTTGAAAAATAACACAAAACAAGCCCCAATACCTCAGTAGTCTGGGGAAAATAACAAATCTCCAAAACACACCACAGTATTCCCCAGTAATAATTTTTTCTATTTGCAATCAGGATCACTATAACGTTTGTTGGACCTTCATGGATACAACTTGATAAAGTGAACAAGCTGTGTTGTCCCTTTGGTCCACTTTTAATTTTATTAAACCAATCACACCGGGGTAAGGCCGCCAATAGCAGCAGGGCCAGGAGCCCTTTAAATCGACCGCGGCGACGAGAAATCACCCCACTTACCTGCACCAACGACTCTGATCGTGCGAGGCCTGAGCAGCCGGCGCCGAGACCCACCGGGGTAAGGCCTGGATCGCACCCTTGCCCCCGGCAGCCCCCAACGCCGGCCACGAGGCACAGAGCCGCGAACACAGGCGCCACCCTCAGCCCTCCTCCGGGCCGCGAAGCAACCAATCACACCGGGGTAAGGCCGCCAATAGCAGCAGGGCCAGGAGCCCTTTAAATCGACCACAGCGCCTAGGCGTCGCACGCCGAAGGAGCACGACAAAGGGGCTGGCCCCTTTGTCTCGCCCCTTCGTTGCAGCCCCTAGGAGCCCCGATCACCACCCAGGGAGTGCCTACAATTATTCAAGGACCCCCATGCAGATGACAGCTACCTGAATCTCAACTAGCCTACTACCGCATCATCGAAGCCTCGGCTCAAGGAGGACATTACAGACGGTGCGAAAAGCACCGAGACCGTCGGTGAGTCATTAGCAATCGCTCACCCTCTCCAGTGGCCCCCTAAAACCTTTTGACTCTTGTAACTATTTCGCTAAGATATCTACCCACTAGCTATTCTACAAGTCTGTCTAAGATTATGTATATGGACAACATTACCATTTGAATCTTAATATCAATCTGCCTCCGATTTCACTATTCTCCCACCCTAAAACAACCTTTCTACTACTGTCTCCTATGCTAATGTCACCTGCTGATATCTTAATCTTATAAGTGAATCGTCTATGTTAATGCTTTCCTTACATCCCGCCACCCGGCAGTGAACAATCCTTATATTACACCTATCCACTACATACCATACTGCAACCCATCCATTTAACAGCAACATGGGTTATCAACACATACAACACATTCCCACCATTACACACTTCTACACGTCATACAAAGAGATCCGAGACACACATCAAACCATACAACACAGATCACTTATACCCGTAATGGCTTCTCCCCTTACACAACTGTTAGGTTTAATGACCTTCTCTATTCTACTTCTAAATACCCAATCTATTGTAAAGAAAATCACCCTACTACATGACATACTTAATGATGAATCTCCTGACATATGTGCTATTACAGAATCCTGGTTAAAAGATACTGACTCTGCATTAATCAACCAACTCCCCACAGACCTATACAGCATCTTCTCCATTCCCAGACCCAAAAAGAAAGGGGGTGGACTACTCCTTGCTACTAAAAAGAAATTTAACTTCTCTCTCCAATCTACCCTCCCCCCACCCAAATTAGAGATCAGCTTCTTTAGATCCGGCTCCCTCCAACTCTGCTTAATTTATGCTCCACCTGGCATCCTAGAAAAGAACCCATCCCCTCTCATAGAATACATCTCTAAACATATAAACATTGCCAACCCAGCCATCATTCTCGGAGACTTTAATCTCCATGCGGACCGTGACCCCCTCTCCCCCTCATGCGAAACCATATTGACAGCTATGAATGCCCTTGGATTCAAACAGATTGTGACTAACCCCACACACAAAGCGGGTCATACCCTTGACCTCATATTTACCAATACCTTAATCCAAGCTGACCACCCCATCTGTACGCCCATTCCCTGGTCAGATCATTACCGTATCGACACATGGTGCACTATACAAGCTCCCCCCCAATCCTCACAACCTACAAAAACAATTAGTTTCCGCAAACAGGCTAAAACTGAAGATATAGAGGCCCTTTCAGAGGAACTACCTAACCTAGACCTTTCAGATGCTAACTCCGCTAGCTCCTCATGGTTCCAAATCACCACCAACATAGCAGATAGACTCTGCCCCTCTCAAACAAAAATAATCAACTTAGAAAAGAATAACAAAAAACCATGGTATGTAAATGAACTTAAAACCATGAAACTGAATCTTCGTAAATTAGAAAAAACATGGCGAAGGAACCGCCTCCCTTCCACACTATCACAATTTCGCACACAATTACATGCCTACCGAAAAGCCACTGAAAAAGCAAAGAAAGACTTCTATGCCACAAGAATCCATCAATTCAAGTTCAATCCACAAGCCCTCTTCCAATATGTAAACAGCCTCATTAATTCCCAAGACAGATGCAACCCTAGTAATGACGATGAAACAAAATGTGAGAATCTAGCATCTTACTTCCTTTCCAAAGTGGAAACCATTATGGCATGATTCACAGCTCATCCTTGCTCCCCTAACTCTCCTGCACCTAAAAACACCTCAATAGACTGTACCAATCAAAGCACACAATCACACCCATACACAAAAAACCCAAACTCCTCTCTACTGAACTTCGAAAACACATCTGCACTAGAAATTGAAACCACGCTCAAAAAAATCAAACCTGCCTATCGCCCCTCAGACAACCTGCCCACCAAAATACTACTCACAAGCCCGGCTACTACTGCCAAACACATCACAAACATCCTTAACAAATCCATTACGCTAGGCCAAGTCCCAAAGCAACTCAAACATGCTATTATCAAACCCACTCTCAAAAAACCTAATTTGGATCCTAACGAACTAGCCAACTATCGCCCAGTATCAAACCTCCCATTCCTTTCCAAAATACTGGAAAAGATTATCAACAAACAACTTACTGAATACATTGATGAACACAACATTCTTTCCACATCCCAATTTGGTTTTCGCAAACACCATAGTACAGAAACGCTACTCATCACCCTCTCAGAATCTATACTTAAAGCCATGGACAACGGACAATCCCACATACTTGCACTATTAGACATCTCTGCGGCATTCGACACAGTCAACCACCTCACACTCATCAAACGCCTCATGGAAATTGGAATTGCTGGCACAGCCCTACTATGGTTCCAATCATACCTTAGTGACAGAAGCTACAGTGTAAAAATTGGTGGTAAAAAATCTAACCCTGTCAAACTATCTCAAGGAGTACCACAGGGTTCATCCCTCTCTTCTACACTCTTTAATATGTACCTCCTTCCCCTCTGCCATCTCCTCTCTAAACTGGGTATCCAGCACTTTATATATGCTGATGACGTGCAGATACTCATCCCTATTAAGGATTCCATTACAAATGCAATGAAGATCTGGAACTCTGTGCTATCTGAGATAAATAAATTGCTCTCCGATAACTTCCTAGCACTCAATACTAACAAAACAGAGCTACTCATTCTTTCCCCTCCTAACAACCCATCACGCAGTCTCTCCCCCACACCCTCACTACCCAGTTGCCCTCCCACCCCTCTAGTCCGCAACCTTGGCATTATGATAGACAACCAATTTAACCTCAAAAAATTCATTTCAGCCACCATAAAAAGCGGATTCTTCAAACTCCACACCTTGAAGAGAATCAAACCTCTTCTTCATACCTCTGACTTCCGCACAGTTCTGCAAGCTATGATCTTGTCCAAGCTTGATTATTGCAACGCTATCCTCCTAGGCTTACCAAAAAGTACTCTACAACCCCTACAGTTATTACAAAATGCCGCGGCACGCATCCTTACCAACACTCACCGTCATGACCACATCACTCCTGTCCTTCAATCATTACATTGGCTCCCCGTAACCTCCAGGATAGTATATAAAGTACTCACGCTCATACACAAAGCCATCCATAACCATGACATGCAATGGTTCCCTGAACATCTCCAGCTTCACACCCCGACAAGACCCACAAGAACGCATCACCTGGCCAAACTCCAAATACCCTTCCCTAAGCACATAAAGCATACCACCTTTAGAGAGCGATCGTTCATCACTGCAGGAACCGCTCACTGGAATAAAATGCCTTCCCAACTACGCCAGGAACCTTGCCACAAAAAATTCAAACACAATCTTAAAACATGGCTGTTCAAACTAGCGTACCCTGACTAACGAACTGTCTTTCCCCTAAGATGTGATATGACCGTCCATCTGACCTTTGCCCTTTCTATCCTCTCCCTACCCCCCACCCTCTGTAGATATACTCCTCTTCCTCCCCTTCCCTTTTTTACAATCCCCTGCTATTTAGCCAGATTGCTTTGTCTCTCTTATTAAAACTAGCATGTACATTTGTATATAATCCTTGTATTATCAGCTCCTGCCCTTGTTAACCCTCTCCCTGTTAATGTTACTATTGTAAAGCTTGTTGCTAAGTTACGTTACACTGTGAACCGAGGTGATGTTTTGCAAATGTGCCTCGGTATATAAAAAACCCATAAATAAATAAATTAATATGTTCAAATCTTCATTTTTTTAATTTTTATAATTTCTTTAAAATTAAGTCCCATCACCATGAAGATCCCATATCAGGCTGTTACCGCAAAACCTTAATTTCAAGCAATGTCAAGAGAGCCAGAAAACTTTCACAACTTATCTCGAGTGTCCATATTGATCACGACCCCGACATGGCCATGTTTCGATCACCACTCTGCTTCAGGGGGTTCACCATAGACTTTCAACACGCTCTCAAACCCAGGTAACGTTAGCTTCCCGAACACGTCCTTTTGCTAGTACCTTTTAAACATGGCGTCTCAGGCCCTTCCTTTTAAACGTATAGCAGCATCATGATGTCATCAAATGTTACAATTAGATCAGAGAATACCAATTAATCATCTCATTAAGACCATTGGGGGCTACTGCTTTCAATCGTAAAATCCAGAATTGTTCCCGTCTGTTTAAAACCGATTGATGATCCCCACCTCTAGTTGAAACATTAATTGTTTCCAAAATAGTCCACCTGAAGTCATGAAATTGATGACCTTTTTCCACACAATGCGTTAACAATAGAGCTGTCAGTTTCTGAGTCTTAATACAACTTTTATGTTCAAGCAACCGTACCCGGATTTTTTGTTTTGTACGTCCAACGTAAATCGTATTGCACGGGCACTGTAAAACATATATGACATTGGTGGAATTACAATTTGTAGGTTTGTTTAAAACAACTCTTTGTTTCGAACCTGGATGCAGCCAGACTGATCCCCCTCAAACCTAGCTCGCACATTTCACAGGCGCCACAGGGGCCGTTCCTTGGAGCTTGTTCCTGAAGTCCTTCTTCTATTCTTGGTTTCAAACAAGCCCTTACTACTTTGTCTCATATGTTAGAATTCCTCGCAAACGCTATTAAGGGTGCTCTTTAAAAACCTGTATGGAGGCATCAGGCAACTATAATTGAGTACATTAAACAGCAAATGATCCCACGGGATCTGTGAATGCAAAAAGAACCTCGGGTGTTCCAGGAAGATCCGGAATTTGTGGCCAAGTGGATCGCTGTACTCAATAAATGTTCACTAGACTTGATGCTCCTGATTGTTGAGAGAACGACATCCTCTATTGAAGATCTACGAGGTGAGATTTCAGACATTAAATCTCAGTTACAAACATCTACGAATCAAGAAGTATATGAAGCTTCATGCAAACAAATTGAAGCATCTATAGCTCAATTTAGAACACAGTTGAAACAATTCAAAATTCAGAAGTTTTGCCATGATGAGCTGGACTATAAATCTGAACTGATTTATTTTTGGAACGCGAAGAAGAGTGGTAGTAAACGCCCTCATGTCACTTTTCAGGATTCTTCGGGGGATTCTTTGATGTCAAGTGATGACGAAAAAAATGAGAAAAGTGAAAAAAAAACGATAGCCTGAGTCAGGCATCGGTGGGACAGTCTAAGACATATAACAACAACAATCCTTTTTTAGGATATCCCCGAGAGAACAGGAATCGAGCGGGGAAAAAAGTTTTCCCAGACACATACCAGTGAATGGGAGGGACCCAGGAACCGGACAACAGATTGGGAAGGTCCGACAACACGATTCAGGAGTCAACAGCAATATTAAATCTATCAGACATTAGCCTGGATGAGGTGACCCGCCAAGCATTGGAAAAAGGGTTATCCTTTGTTCCTGAAAGCTCATATGATTCTTTTCAGATATGGATTGATCTTTATCGGTTCTTTAGATCTCTCCAGATCAAAGTATTTTTTTTTGTGATCAGATGGGAATGGATACTTCAGTCATTACGCTGAAATCGAGATGGAATCTCCCAGGTCCGATCGATCCAGTCCTTGCAACGTTTATGCAGCTGGTGTTCCGGGACATTGAATTGCTTGAACAGGAGAAGAATTTTAAGAAAAATTGTATGGCACAGGATTGGTCCAAGTCCCATCAACAAGCGATTAAAATACTAGCTGAAAACTGCGATGTAGTAGTTAAAGCTGCTGACAAGGGCGGTGCGATTGTGATACAGAGTCGCACTAAATATACACGAGATTCGGCGATAATTAGATGATACCACTTATTATCAGCCTTTATCTGAAGATCCGACTTAAGGAATTCAAAAACAGATTAATACGATCACCAAACAGAGTGTTAACATAAGCTTTTTAACGAATCATGAGGTTCATGCATTAAAAGTTCAATATCCTGTATGTCCAGTACTATATACCTTACCGAAAATTCACAAGGACCCTAATGCCCCTCCGGTCACCCGATCATGGCAAGTAGGGGATCCATCCTTGAACCTCTATCGAATTTTTTGGATCATTTTTTGAAGCCATTCGTACAGAACACACCTTCTTTTGTGCAAGATACAATGCAAATGTTGTCTTTACTTGACAACATGTCATCTTTACCCAAAGACTGCATATTAGTAACCTTGGATGTAGAGGCCCTTTATACTAATATTGCTCAGAAAGGTGCCTTTGAACTTATGGAGAAGATTTTTGAATCTCGTGAACGACCTCATAGGGTCCCGACTGCTTTTTTAACATTTTTGTTGGAATTGGTTCTGTTTAAAAATGTATTTATGTTTGAGGATCGCTACTATTTGCAAGTCAAGGGTGTTGCGATGGGGGCCACTATTGCCCCCGATATAGCCAATCTTTTTGTGGCACATTTTGAAGACGTGTTATATTCATTGACTTGGTTTAGGAAAATTCAGTTGTGGCGTCGCTAAATCGATGACATCTTTTTCATTTGGTTAGATACATGTGAAGATCTTCAGGTGTTCATCGGATGGCTTAATGGACAGAATCCATATTTGAAATTCACTTTGAATTACAGTGTTTTCTTGTTATCATTTTTGGACATTACCATCACGCGAGAGGGAGACAGGTTGTCTACTACCCTATATCGAAAGGAGACCGACCGTAATCAATTTCTAAAATATTCCAGCTGTCACCCCAAAAAACTGAAAAATAGTCTGCCGATCAGTCAGTTTCTTCGACTGAGACGGCTGTGTTCCACCCTATCTGAATTTAAGATACAATCTAAAATCATGTGGCTGAGGTTTTCTGAGAGGGGGTACCCCCGATCTGTGATTAAAAGAGCCTATAAACGGGCGTTATTTGCGAATAGAGAGCTTTTGCTGGGGTACAAAACTTCCCGTGCAAATAACGATTTGACATGTGTTCTACACTACAGTAATAAAGTATGGAATATAATTGATAGCCTACGTAGACATTGGGATATGTTATCTCTCCATACGGGTTTTGAAAGAACACTCTTAATAGCGTTTGCAAGGAATTCTAACATACGAGACAAAGTGGTAAGGGCTTGTTTAAAACCAAGAATAGAAGAAGGACTTCAGGAACAAGCTCCAGGGAACAGCCCCTGTGGCACCTGTGAAATGTGCGAGCTAGGTTTGAGGGGATCAGTCTGGCTGCATCCGGGTTCGAAACAGAGTTGTTTTAAACAAACCTACAAATTGTAATTCCACCAATGTCGTATATGTTTTACAGTGCCCGTGCAATATGATTTACATTGGATGTACAAAATGAAAAATCAGGGTACGGTTGCTTGAACATAAAAGTTGTATTAAGACTCAGAAACTGACAGCTCCATTGTTAACGCACTGTGTGGAAAAAGGTCATCAATTTCTTGACTTCAGGTGGACTATTTTGGAAACAATGTTTCAACTAGAGGTGGGGATCATCAATCGGTTTAAAACAGACAGGAACAATTTTGAATTTTCCGATTGAAAGCAGTAGCTCCCAGTTGTCTTAATGAGATGATTAATTGGTATTCCCTGATCTAATTTGTAACATTTGATGACATCATGACGCTGCTATACATTTAAAAGGAAGGGCCTGAGACGCCATGTTTAAAAGTCTACGAAAGAGGTACTAGCAAAAGGACGTGTTTGGGAAGCTAACTTTACCTGGGTTTGAGAGCGTGTTGAAAGTCTATGGAGAACCCCCTGAAGCAGAGTGGTGATCGAAACATGGCCATGTCGGGGTCATGATCAATATGGACACACGAGATAAGTTGTGAAAGTTTTCTGGCTCTCTTGACGTTGCTTGAAATTAAGGTTTTGTGGTAACAGCCCGATATGGGACCTTCATGTGATGGGACTTAATTTTAAAGAAATTATAAAAATCAAAAAAATGAAGATTTGAACATATTAATAGAATTAAAAGTGGACCAAAGGGACAACACAGCTTGTTCACTTTATCAAGTTGTAACCATGAAGGTCAACAAACGTTATAGTGATCCTGATTGCAAATAGAAAAAAATATTACTGGGGAATACTGTGGTGGGTCTTTTGAAAAATTACAGGCAGCTCTGCAATATTTCACTAAGCACTGCATACTACTTTCCCTTTAGCTTTGTTAGGAGCCATAAAGCTCCACATGATTAGCTTTTAAATCAGAATAAATGACTGAATGTACTCTTTCTCTTCCCTACTGTTCTTTCCTCACCCCCAACCCTTTCTCATCTTCTGTGGTTTCTCCCTCCCCTCATTCTTCCAGTTCTTTGAGCTGGATGTTTATAACAGTGATGGAACGCCTCTCACCTCGGACCAAATTTTCACACAGTTGGAGAAGATTTGGAACACCTCTCTCCAAACCAACAAAGAACCCATTGGAATTCTCACCTCCAATCATCGTAACAGCTGGGCCAAAGCCTACAACCATCTCATCAAAGGTGAGAACCACTTCTTCCTTCCCCTTCTTGTGCCTGAAAGCTCTCAATCTTGTCAGACGTCTGCCCTGGGGTAAGAGAAGTAGAGATTCTTACTCCAGGGATGTCTGTAGACCTCCCCTGATTTGGATTTCCAGGCAATAAGTCATTGGCCCTTAACCACCCATCCAATGCTAGGGGAGAGTGCTGTGGGCCCTTGGGCACTGCCCTATTATATGAATGGACAGTCTGCCCCTGAATGGAGCTGGCTGAAAAATGTACCCCTTTATTCACAAGTTTTTGAACAGTGTACCAGCTGCACTACAGATGCCATTTTCACAGCCACTCTCTGCTTCTGTTTAAAAGACAAAACAGAAAAACTGTGAGGGATCCTGATGTAACCCAGCCGTTCCTTTCCCAATTGCCACTGAGAAGAACAAGTCATTCAGGTCTGACTTAGGTATACTGCAGTTACTGCTGCACTATTTCTTCAGATGTTTCTTGTGTGTGACACACAGAATGCACAGAGGGATCTAGCATTGAAGAGCTGAGTTTTAAAACCAAGCCCTGTTACTCAGCTTCCTTCTCTCCAGGAAGACCAGATTCAGAAGCCCAAAGAAACTGCACTCCTTCCCCACATTATAGCAACATAAAATGACAGCAAATCAGAACCATCTAGTCAACTCATCTTTTTTTTTTTTTCTGATGCAGTGCCATAGATTGCAGTAGTCTCTAGGATTAAGGCCAAAGATCAATAATGACCCCCAGATAACATCACACATACTATTTGTAATTATTTGAAGTGTTACTGCTTCTATGTATGTCACTTAGTGGAACAATTTTGAATAGTCACAAGCTTCTTGGATGACATTTGGCCTGGCCAGATGTGCTAAAGTGATCTTCCTTAGAGGAAAATTAAACAAACCATCCCTGGCTGAAGACTGTAACATAAAGAAACTTGAACAGGAAGGTTTATATATTGCAAATATCTAGGAGTATAAGAAGGTACAATAATCCAGAAATGTGATAACATGCAAGTGGTCTTTGGCTTTATATAGGTGCTGGAGGACAGAATAGTCTGGACTCTGGCCTTTTCTCCACAGAAATGGGGAAAAAAGGTCTAAATGAAAAGTTACAGCAGTAGGTAGGTCTTGTAGTAGGAACTGCCTTCTCCTCATCTCCAGGTGCCTCCTGTTCACTCTTATTCCCCTGCTTAGGGAAATGCCCTGGGACCAGAATTCCTTTCTGGGCTGTCTTAAAGTGGACCAGGCTAAATACCTGGTCGTTGTCTTTTATTTTATTTATTTATTTACGTGTTTTATCTACCGACATTCGTAGGTACTTCATGCCGGTTTACATGTAACGGTGATAACAGGAAAAAGAGTAACATAAAACTGGATCAGTGGTAACAAAGGAGTTAAGATTAAGGAATTTCAAGAGATAGTGTAAACGCAATAAGATAACAATATGAGAACATGGCTATAAGATAACAAGGGGAAGGGAGAAACCAATTGAGAAGTTTCAAAACAATGGAACGGGCATGAACAATGGGAAGGGCATATACAATGGATTGGGGTGAAACAATGGAAAGGGCATCAAAATATGTACTGAGAGTGAGGTAGGATGTGTTAAGGGTAAGCTTGTTTGAAGAGCCAGGTTTTGAGTTTTTTCTTAAATTTCTGTGTGCACTGTTCTTGTCTGAGATCAGGCGGCATGGAGTTCCAGGTTGATGGGCCTGCAATGGATAGAGCACATTCTTTTGTGGTATTAAGGTGGGAAAGCTTAGGTGGAGGAATGCATAGAGTGCCTTTATAGGAGAATCTGGTTGGTCTGTTGGAGGTGTGGAATTGTATGGAGTCGTTTAACCAGCACATGTTCTGGTTGTGAAGGGTTTTATGTAAGATGGTAAGTGTTCTGTAGATGATTCGGGAGGAGATGGGGAGCCAGTGAAGATCTCTGAGGATGGGTGTGATATGGTCTTTTTTGCGGGTATTTGTGAGTATTCTAGCAGCGGAGTTTTGAAGCATTGTAGGGGTTTAATAGAGGCTTTGGGGAGACCGAGGAGTAGGGAGTTACAATAGTCTATTTTGGAGAGTATGGTGGCTTGGAGTACAGTGCGGACATCGTTATGGTGGAGGAGTGGTCTGAGTTTCTTAAGGGTATTCAGTTTAAAATAGCATTCTTTCATCGTTGAGCCAATAAATTGTTTTAGGTGGAGGTGATTATCTATGGTGACACTGAGGTCTCGTACTTGCTGTGAGAAAGTAATTGCTCTGAGCAGGGCGTTTATGGGGTTATTGGGTGGCGAGATGATCATGAGTTCCGGTTTGGAGGTGTTGAAGGCCAGATTCAGGCTGGTGAGGAGGCTATTGATCGATGATAGGGTGTTCCCTGAATGTACCAGGATCAGTCCAGACTGCTGGGCTATGCCTCCCCTCCAGCAGATGGAGTCAGAGAAAAGCTGAAAAGCACCCCCTAGATATACTGGTGTGCCATCTGCGATCCCTCAGTATAAAGAATATCAAAGCTGAAGGAAAATATAATCATGCACTTCCGCTGAGTAATAAACTGTTTTAACTCAACCACTGACAAGATCAAGTAGTAACATTGCCCTAAAGACAAACAATCCTGTCTCCCTATTCATAAAAATAGAAATGAAACTCAGCAAGCTTCTCCATTCCTTGCATACACTACCCCTCCCCTAGAACACCCCACCCCTCACTACTTTCCCTCCTGTCATGTTACTCCTCCCCATCCTCATCTCCCCACTTACTCCCCACTTACTCAATTCTTAGGACTCACAACATTATCCATAATTCTTTTTAACGCCCAATCCCTCTCCAAAAAAAACATAATACTCAATGACCTCCTATCTGACTCTAAGCCAGAAGTCTGTGCCATCACAGAGACCTGGCTCAAGGACTCAGACATAGTCCTCCTCAACCAACTCCCCAACCATACCTACGATATCTTCAACACCCCGAGACCTAAGAAACGAGGCAGAGGTCTACTCTTGGCACTTAAAAAGCACATAAAGCTCAAACCTGTCAACATCCAATCCCCACCCCCCCCCCCCCAGATTAGAGATTGGGCTCTACAAATCACACGAACTACAGGGATGCCTGGTCTATGCCCCCCCCCTCGGCCTCTTAGAATACAACCCATCCCCCCTCATCGAATTCATCACCGACAACATCAACATTGAAGCCCCCGCCATCATTTTAAGAGACTTTAATCTCCACGTTGATGTATCTCCCCTCTCCTCATCCTGCGAAGCCTTCCTCCAATTCCCTAGAAAATTTGAGAGATTGAGATCATACCCAGCATACCTTATGAGTGAGGTTCATGCATTTCACGTTATAAGCAAAACAAACCCATTTGGAGACACTGTCCTTGTTAGAAACCTAGAATGTGACAGAAAATTAAGATGGTAAGACCTGTCTAGTTTGGTTTTATTTCCAGGAGGTGCAGTGCCATAGACCTCAGTTGATCTTTGGCATTCCCTTGACAACTTTCCAGCTAGGGATCCTTTGTGCTTATCTCAGCCTTTCTTGAATGCATTACTGTTTGTGGTTCATTTCCCATCTTCTCTTTCCCAGACAAAACAAATAAGGAGTCTGTGAGGACCATCCAGAAGAGCATCTTCACTGTCTGCCTAGATGCTCCTATGCCACGGGTCTCGGATGAACTATACAAGAGCCGTGTGGCAGCACAGATGCTACATGGTGGGGGCAGCCGCTGGAACACGGGCAATAGATGGTTTGACAAAACTCTCCAGGTGGGTAAAGGAAAAAAATCCTGAAAAGCAAGAGGGTCTGACATGTGCTTGCACCTTGTTGGGAAGGAAGTATGGAGCAAAGGTATTTTTCTGAAGTGTTTTAAGAAGTGGGTGATGCTCCTGATATTTCATGTCCTATGGCAAGCAGTAAGAAGCAAGCTTTTATTGGCAGTTAAAAAGTTCTGCCTTGAGTTATGATGAATGATTTTATCTCTTTAAATTGTTGCCTTGGTGTATTGATTACTGTGTGGTCATGCTCCAGAAACCATATTTGAGCTGTCTTTTTGGGAGATTTTTTAATTTGATTTTGATTTCCTTATGGTGTCCTCTTGGTAGTGCACCCAAAATTGTGGCTTCAGAACTTTGACGGAAAAAAAAAAAAGAATAAAAATTATTTTTTTTCTCTTCATCCAGGCAAGCCGGTCCACACCAGTGGGTTGTGCACTCCAATCAGCAGGTGGAGACTGAGAACAAAGACTTCTTGATGTCACCCTCCTATAGCTCTGCTCAGGCACCAGCCAGACAGTTTTTCTCCATCTCCAGCAGGTGGTGGACATGCATCCGTGCTTATGGATCTTGGCCTGCCGGGATTGAACAGGCCAGTTTAACCTTTTGTAGTGAAAGCAGTAGCTCCTGCCCTCAGTTGAGTGTCTGAAAACCAATGTCAGGAGACAAGCAAAAAATTAAAAAAAAAGGATAGGAATGAGGTGAAGGTTGCAGCCCTAGCCTCACTCCGAGCAGCAGAAGAAATCCAGTAGGGTAAGGAGGCCTTGGGCTCAGCCCTGCTGCATAGTCTTCTTCTCTGAATGGTCCTGCTTTCTTCCTTCTACTCTCTCCCTGCCTTTCTTATTTTGCCGTTTTTGTCTGGAAAGTTTTATTGAAAAAAAAAGGCAGCTGCATCAAGCAGCACTGAGAGTGGGTGCCGGCACGCTATTTTGTATGCTGAGCAGCAGACAACTGCAATCGCAGCTGTGCGATTCAGGAGGGCTGTGGGGCTAATTTTAGAAGTGGCAAAGCCACACACAGCAGGCACCATTTGATTGGCAGAAACTGCTGAGGCACATGATGGGACACGTTTGCTCAGCTTTTAGAGGAAGAGAGAGAGTGTGTAACGTTCCTTCAGGGAGCCTCTTGGGAAGAAACTTCGCATCTGCT
Organism: Rhinatrema bivittatum; assembly: GCF_901001135.1. Lineage (NCBI taxonomy): Eukaryota > Metazoa > Chordata > Amphibia > Gymnophiona > Rhinatrematidae > Rhinatrema > Rhinatrema bivittatum. Next base: position 81,701,481 of record NC_042622.1, on the reverse strand, counting down.
CAGCATGCCATATGAGGGTCATTAGTCCCAGGAGGTCCCAAAGTGTGTGGAGGCCCAGGGGGATGTCTGTTCAGGGGAGGTTGTTCCTGAGGGACCTTCCAGGAGGAAGAAGAGAAGGAGGCAGCCGGAGGGAGAAGAAGTGACAACAAGGATCCTTCAGGAGACTCAGAGGCGGGAGTAAGAATCCTCGGAGTGGGGGGGATCCAAATAATCCATTATTGGAAGAGGGGGAGATTCCTCCAGATGCTGAGCCTCATAAACTATGCTGTGGCTTTTTCACAGGGACGAGATGTCCAGTTTAATTTAAATACCTTGAAAGCCCTTGGGTATGAGGATATCTTGCCAGCAGTGACCAAAGAGGAACCCTGTAATGATCAGCTTGCGCAAGGCATCCAGGTTTTATCCTTTGCATGAGGCCATCCAGGAGCTGATAGATTTGGAATGAAGTGCACCTGAGGCTTATTTTAAAGGAGGTCCGTCCTTAGCTGGATTGTATCCTATGGACCCTAAAGCGAGGGAGCAACTCTGGTTTCCTAAGGTGGACGCATTAGTTTGTTCTGCAGTGAAGTGGACCACCATTCCGGTAGGAGGAGGTGTGGCTTTAAGAGACACTCAAGATTGAAAGATTGAGGATATTTTGAAGCAGGCTTTTAAAGCAGTGGCTATGAATCCAAATCTCTGCTTGCTGTTGTATGGTTGCCAGGGCTGGGTTACAGTTAGCCCATGAGGCCCAGGAAGCTCTGGGAGAGAATGGGTCCATATCTGGAATTAGGAGCTGCCTTCTTGGCAGATGCTGGCTATGATTTGGCTTGCACGGTGGCTCAAGAGGTGGCTTCGGTGGTTGCAGCCCGAAGGCTCCTGTGGTTATGGAACTGTCTGCTGATACTATTTCAAAATTGAACCTTACAAAGTTACCTTTTAAGGGGCATTGCTTGTTTGGGGAGGAGTTAGCGAAGATGGCGGATCGATGGGAAAAGTCAAAATTTTGTCTGTTACCGGAGGATAAGAAGTCAACTCCCTGGTTTTCTCAAGCCAAGAGGCGATTTTGGAGCGCTCTGCATTTTTGATCATCCAGAGGTTCAAGTAGTCGGAGGTCTCTGACATTTGGGGTATCTCAGTCCTTTTGGCCAAGGAAGCCAGGCAAAGGTGACACCTCTGACTCCAGAGCCCTGCATTCCTCCCAATTAAATTTTGGGGATCTATCCTCCGGTGCCAGAGATAGGCGGTTGCCTGTCTCAAATTTATCGGAGGTGGACTACATCACTTCTGACCAGCAGGATATGCTTTGGAATTTATCCGTACTCTCTAAGACGCTTTTATGGTTTCTCCCTGCAACTCCATAGAAAATAAATCAGCGGTCCAGTGCATGTGGCAATGGTTGCTCGGCCTAAAGGTAGTGGTTCCAGTTCCAAATGATCAGGAGGGCACATGGCACTATTCCATTTACTTTGTGGTTCCCAAGAAAGAGGGTTCATTTCAACCTATTCTGGATCTGAAGGGGGTCAGTCGGGCCCTCCAGGTTTCCAATTTTCAGATGGAAACATTAAGATCAGTAATCATGGTGGTGAAGAAGGAAGAATTCCTCACTTCTCTGGACCTATCAGAAGCTCATCTTCATATTCCAATTTGCTTGCAACATCAGTGATACTGCGCTTTGCAGTATTAGGTCAGTACTACCATTTCCAAACGTTGCCTTTGGTTTGGCCATGGTACCCAGGACTTTTTCCAAGGTGATGGTAGTCGTGGTCGAGGCCCTCAAAGGAGGGCATTATGGTTCATCCATACTCAGACGATTGGCTAATCAGAGCCGAGCCATTGGAAGAGAGCAGAGTGGTGACCACCAGGGTGGTTCAGTTACTACAGCACCTGAGGTGGATAGTGAACGTAGCCAAAAGCAACCTGCAGCCATCTCAGGTCCTGGAGAATCTGGCCGTCTGGTTTGACACTGTGCAAGACCAGGTGTTTCTCCCAGGGTCAGGTCCGGGCCCCGCATGCAGCAATCAGCCCATCATCCTGGTCTTATCTGCAGATGTTTGGCTCTAAGGCCACGATGACAGAGGTTATACCTTGGGCGCGTACTCCATATGCATTCTCTGCAGCGGTCTTTCCTTTCTGGATGGAATCCCCAGTTTTAGGAGTACAATGTGATGCTGGCCTTAAGAAGGGAGCCTCTAGAAAAAGAAATGGACTTGGAGACTCCTGACTGGTTGGTGATCACCACGGATGCGAGTCTCCGGGGCTGGGGAGCACATTGTCAGGAGTTGGTGGTGCAAGGGCAGTGGATTCCTGAAGAGGCAACTTGGTCCATCAATCGACTGGAGGCACAGGTGATTCGACTGCCTTCCTTCAGTTCACGGACCAGTTAGAAGGAAAGGTGATGAAAGTTATCAGACAACAGGATTGTGGTGGTGTACATAAATCACAGTCGGGGACCAATTTTTCACGACAATCTGAGACAGTTTTCTTATGGTTTGGCTCTTGAGAGGTCTAGGCTCTTGAGAGGTCTAGGCTCTTAAAATGAAGTTACTCGGGGACAGTGGTGGAAATGCTTTTGAGAGCGCACAAGTATTCCACCTCTTTGGCATATATTTGCGCTTGGCGGGTGTTTGAGCATTGGTGTCAGAATCACACTTCTTTGCCCGCTTTGACACCTGTTCCCTTAATCTTGGAATTTTTACAAGAAGGTAGGAGTAAGGTAGGAGTAAGAAATTATCCTTGAACACGCTGAAGATGCAGGTGGCTGCTATAGTATGTTGTCTGGGTTGCATGCAGGGATGATCGCTCCCTTCTCATCCAGATGTATCTAGGTTCTTGAGGGGAATAAAATACCTTAGACCTCTTTTGTGTTTACTGGTACCCTTGTGGAATTTGAATCTGGTTCTCTCCTTTCTGGTGAGTCTGACCTTTCATCCTCTCTGGAGTATTTCCTTGCGGTTACTGACTCTGGAGACGGTGTTTCTGGTCGCTATTTGTTCTGCATGGTGGATTTAGGAATTACAAGTTTTGTCATGTAGAGATCTTGATAATCTCTCTGGATAAGGTATAGATTGACAGTACCTGCCTTTCTTCCAAAGGTGTTTTCACTTAAACTAGTCAGTGGTGTTACCATCCTTGGAAAAGGATATGGATGGTCAGGAATACAGGAAATTGTGGCTGTTGGACATGCAGCAGCACTTATTGCGTTATCTGGAGGTTATGAATGAGTTTCGGAAATCAGATAGGCTTTTTGTTCTTCACTGGGGTGGGGGGGTGAAGAAGGGGGAGGCAGCTTCTCAGGGCCCAGTGGCTCACTGGATTAAGGAAGTCGTATTAGCAGCCTATGTGGATTCCAGGAAGCCTCTTCTGAGACGAATCAGAGTGCATTTGACCCAGGCTCAGGTGGTTTCCTGGACAGAATTGTTTGCTTTGTCCAGCAGAGATTTGTAGAGAGGCAACGTGATCTTCATTGCATATGTTTGCAGGTATTACAGACTGGATATGATGGCATGGGAGGATTCTGCCTTTGCCCAGGGCAGTGCTGCTTCGGCCTCAGGCAACCTCCCGCCCTTTGGGGAGTAGCTTTGGTATATCTCACTGGTGTGGACTAGTTTGCCTGGATGGAGTGAGGTTCCAGGATCTTTCATGCAGCTGGACTCCCACAAATTGGGTAAGTGAGTTCCGTTCTTCTGAGATGCTCTGATTGTCCTAAGGGACTATTGTTAGCAGAGCTGAGTCCAGTGTTTTCGTGGTTATAAAAGAAAAAAAAATTAAAAAGAAAAGAATCCACAAGGTTAAGTTGAATAGAGTTTATAGGATGGATTTTTATTGTTACTGTTTAGTGGGTAGTGTCACAGTTTGCATGAACAGAGCTATATGAGTGTGATGTCCGCGAGCCTTTGTTCTCCGTCTCCACCTGCTGGTGTGGACTGGCTTGCCTTACTTCGAGGAAAGGAAATTATCAGGTAAGAAGTAATTTCAGCTTAATAGGCTGCAATAATGACAATGTTTTGCAAAATTCCTAGGGATGAGGACAAGTCTATATGAAACTTGCTTTTCCTAGCATGTAGACAGACTCAGGGTTATGCTCCCCTGCCAGTAGATGGAGTCTGAGCAAACTGATGTCATAGTATATATACTCCTGCAGTGACCACAGCCTGCCAGTATTTTCCATCTGTAGCAGATGGTGGGATGTACATCTCCGTATGGGGATTGCTTCGGATTTTGGAAGGAGAATTTTAAATTTAGAAGGAAAAGCCCTGCTGTCCTGCGGTGATACCAGATGGTCCCTCCCCCAGTTGGGAATTCCTGAGGTGATTTCCATGGTCCCTCAGAAGTGTGCCTTCGTCTGGTAGCTGGGTTTCCTGGCATGGAATTAGCTGATTGTACATCTTAAAGGCAGCGGATGCAGGAGGCTGAGTGCGGTGGTGACAGCAGATGCCCCACTCCCGCAGCCAGAGACAGGGATAATCGGTAAGAGCTGAGTTCAGGTAAGGTTTAAAAAAAAAAAGAATTTTTTTTTTTAACCTTAAGAAACAGACATATAGAGAGGTTTGTAAGGACTTCCTCTGTCTCCGTGTTCAGCGCGTCATTCCTACGACGTTCTCACACCAATGGTTAGGGGAACTGGGCAGCCCTGGTGGGCTAGGCCCCGCAGTTAGGCCTTTTGCCTGAGCACTGCCTGATGGGCCACGAAGGCTTGTTTGTGCACTTTTGAGCGTGCTTTACTGCCCTCTGCAGGACATCGGTGTACGCCGTGTGGTCAGTTTTAGACTCACCTTTTGCGCGCGCACAGTTTTAAGCATGGTGGTGCATTCAAGCTTGGGCGCACAGGTTGTGCGCATGTTTTGCAGCGCTTACTTTTGAGGTGCCTAATTTTTGTGTGCATACATTTTTTAAGCACAAGCCATTTAGAATCATGTTCACCGTCGCCTGTGCATTGGTGAACAAGAAACCTAAGCAGCTTTCTCTCTATGTTGCCTGTCATATCCAGGCTTCTCAGCCTGACCTGTCCTCTAACATGTGTCAGCGCTTTTTGGACACTCAGGGAGAATTGTCGTCTTCGGACTTTGCTAAGCCTGGATCCTCCCTCCTGATGATGATCTGGTGTCTGCTCTGTCTGGAGGTACTCCAGATCTATGTACTCCCTTGTTCCTGTACGTACCCGGATCAGTCCAGACAGTGGGTTGAGCCTCCTTTCCAGCAGGTGGAGACAGACTAAAACTTGCAGGATGCCCTATATCAGGACAGAGCCTATCCTCTCACCCTCCAGTATTCGTCTGTCTCCCAGCAGGTGCAGCATCTCCCCTTCGGTTCTCTGCTGTAGGCTAGTCAGCCTCTTTATTCTCTTTAGGTTCAAGCAAGTACTTCTTTTGGTTCTTGTTTTTAAAAATTATAGAAAGTGAATCTCTGAAGGAATTTTTGCCTCCTTTAGTGCCTTTTTGTGTGGGAGATGTCAGTCTCCCAGCTCTTGCCCGGCTCAGGGGGGCTTGTCCCCTTTTGCAGGAGGGGGTTCCCTGCTTAGTCCTGAGTCCGTGTACGCTTCCAGGTGTGGGGACAGACACTCTCTGGGCCTCGTTCCCCCTCTGGCTGCTGAGAGGGTTTTGAACCCGCTGCTGCGCTCAGTTAAAAAAAAAAAAAGAATTTCAAAGTTTTAACTTTCAATAAGTTGCAAGTACTCACCTACCTCTAACTTATTTGCAGCAGTTGACCAGTTTTTTTAACTTTTTCTGGTCAGTATAGGATTAGAACTGGCAGTCAGAGAAGCAGAAGGCAGCAGGTTCCCGCCTGCTCTCTCCTGCTGTGCAGGCTGTCAATCAAGCTTTGTTTTTTTCAGCTTTTTTTTCTTCAGCTGAGGTTGCTATGTCCCGGCTGACAGCCTGTGTTTCTTGTGGGCTGTCCTCACGTTTTTCGCGGCAGGGCCTCTGCACTGCTTGTCTGCCGGGTGGGGAAGGTCCCTCCTCAGCAGGACAAGCAAATTTAGCCCGGGGCTCCACTCCTCCCGGCATGGCTAGGCCTTTCCCAGGTCGGCAGAGCCCGGGAACAGCCGCCATCTTGGATTTTTCGTCGGGGCCGATTTTCAGTGCTCCCTGGAGCTGGGGGGCCGGATTTTTTCGATTTAACACCCGATTTGGCCACCGCGGGTTCCCAGGAGGGGGGTCCTGACCTTCCCTCACCCCATCCCCTCCCTCCCCCCGCCACCCCCCCCCCCCCCCCCCCCCCCCCCCCCCGGTAAATCCAGGGTCCCTTTTTCCGTGGATTTCGTCCTCCTCATGCACAAATCTTATTTAGCTAGCCTGCATGAGATGGATGAAAGCCCCACCCCCCTTGCCCCTCCCCATCTAAAATCCCTTGCTCAGCGCCGTTGACCTCTGGACCGGCTGCGGAGCCTCAGGGACCAGTTCGGGTGCGGGTGGTCCCGGGGGTGCTCCCCTCCCCCGGTGTCTCCTGGGTCCTCAGACCCCGCTCCTTCCTCGGATTCGGCAGATGCCCTCCCCCTAGAGGGGGATGACCCCAGAGCCCTTCGTCTTTTTCGTAAGGAGGAACTAGAGCCCCTCCTCCCTTTTGTTTTGGAGGAGCTGGGTCTGGAAAGTCCCTCCGTGGATAATCTCATGGCCTCACTTCCTAAGGATATGAACCCGGTTTTGGGAGGGCTCCGGCCTCGGCCTTTCCCTTCCACCCCATGCTTAAGCTCCTTATCCTACGGGAATGGTAGGCTCCTGAGGGTTCGCTCCAGGTGGGGTGTGCGATGGATAAGCTCTATCCCCTCCCGGAAGAGGGCTTGGAGCTGTTGCGATATCCATCAGTGGATTCTTATGTTTCTGCAGTGGCCAAGCACACCACGATCCCAGTGGAAGGTTCCACAGCCCTAAAGGATTTGCAAGATCGTAAGCTGGAGGCTCACCTGAAGCGTATCTTCGACGTCCTGGCCCTCTGGGTTCGGGCGTCTTGCTGTAGCAGCCTCATGATGCGGGCAGGCCTCCAGTGGGTCCAACAGTTACTCTGCGCCTGGGAGCTTCCGCCAGGTGAGGCAGAACAGGCCGAACGTCTGGAGGCGGTAATCGCTTACGTGTCGGACGCCCTCTACGATTTGGTCCGTGTCCAGGCGAGGGCGATGGTTTCAGCAGTGGCTGCCCGGAGGCTCCTTTGGCTTCGCCACTGGTCGGCTGATCAGTCCTCGAAGACCCGGCTGGGCACGCTTCCCTTCAAAGGTAAGATGCTCTTTGGCGAGGACCTCGACAAGCTTATGGACTCCTTGGCTGACGACAAGGTCCATAAACTTCCAGAGGACCCCGCCCTAAGGCTTCTCGGTCCTTCGTGGCCTCTCGCTTTCGCTTCAGGGGTCAGCATCACTTCGCTTCTCGAGGGCGGGGCGGTACTCCTAGGGGATCTTCTCATACGCAGTCCTGGTCACAGTCCTTTCGTGGCAGGTGGCCCTTTCGCGAGGGCCAGCCCATGCGTACCACCGCTAAACCTGCCACACAATGAAGTTCAGCCGGCCCATCCTTCGGTCCCTTACCTCGGCGGACGCCTCTCCCTGTTTTTCGAGGAATGGGTCAAAATCACTTCGGATCAGTGGGTCCTCGACATTATCAGAGACGGGTATGCTTTCGACCTTGTCAGGGAACTTCCAGATCTCTTTCTGTTCTCACCTTGCGGCCGGGCCAAGAGGGACGTGGTGGTCCAGACTCTCTCCAAGCTTCTGGATCTGGGGGCGGTGGTCCCAGTCCCAGAAAGGGAAAATTGGCGCCGGCCAGTATTCTATTTACTTCACCGTGCCCAAAAAGGACGGGTCCTTCCGCCCAGTCCTGGACCTCAAGAGGGTCAATCGGGCCCTCAAGATCCCCCACTTTCGCATGGAAACCCTGCGGGCGGTCATTGCGGCGGACCGTCCAGGAGAGTTCCTTGCTTCCCTCGATCTCGCAGAAGCATATTTTCATATCCCCATCCACCGCGACTACCAGAAGTTTCTCCGATTCCACATTCTCAACCAGGACTTCCAGTTTCGAGCTCTCCCTTTCGGCCTCGTGACCGCTCCTCGCACCTTCACGAAGGTAATGGTAGTAATGGCTGCGGCCTTGCGCCGGGAAGGGATTCTCGTCCATCCCTATCTGGACGATTGGCTCATCAGGGCCAAGTCGGAGACCTCTTGCCGGCGGGCGGTGGATCGAGTCCTGGAGCTCCTTGCCTCTCTTGGGTGGATAGTGAACTTTTCCAAGAGCAAGCTTCAGCCCTCCCAGGAGTTGGAATTTCTGGGAGCACGCTTCGACACCTGAGTAGGCAAGGTTTTCTTACCTCGGGCGCGAGCCCTCAAACTGATCGGTCAGGTTCAGAATTTGATTGCGCTATCTTCACCGACGGCCCGAGATTATCTCCAAGTCTTGGGCTCCATGGCTTCTACCATCGATCTGGTCCCCTGGGCTTTTGCTCATATGCGTCCATTACAGAAAGCTTTGCTGTCTCGTTGGCAACCAGTGTCTGAGCAGCTCCACGTAGTCCTTCCCTTCTTGGAGTCTACTGCCGACGAATTAGTGGTGGCTGTCCCTTCCTCATCTCCTACAAGGGATGCCTCTTCAAGCTCCACAGTGGACGATAGTAACCATGGACGCCAGCTTGTTGGGCTGGGGTGCGGTCTGCCTATCTCAGTCCACCCAGGGGACATGGTCCCAGACTCAGTCGCGCTGGCACATCAATCGGCTGGAAACTTTGGCGGTCCGCCTGGCCCTTCAGGAGTTCCTTCCTCTGATCCGCGACAAGGCGGTATGAGTCCTGTCCGACAACTCCACCACAGTCGCCTACATCAATCGCCAAGGGGGCACTCGCAGTCCCCTGGGAGCCTTAGAAGCCAGCCGCCTACTCGCTTGGGCGGAGCGTCACCTACAGTGCCTTGCGGCCTCTCTCATCGCCGGAAAAGACAATGTTCAAGCCGACTTCCTCAGCCGGCAGTCGCTCGATCCGGGAGAATGGGAACTCTCGGACGCGGCCATGGCTCTGATAGTGGACAGGTGGGGTCCTCCTCATCTCAACATCATGGCGACTCTGCGCAATGCCAAAGCCAATCGGTTCTTCAGCCGCTGGAGGGAACACGGCGCAGAGGGCGTGGACGCTCTGGCTCTCCCTTGGCCGGCGGACGTGCTTCTGTACGTGTTCCCCCCGTGGCCTCTGGTAGAGAAAGTTCTCAGGAGAATCGAACTCCACCGGGGTCCGGTGATTCTCATCACTCCCGAGTGGCCGCGAAGGCCGTGGTTCGCGGATCTCATCAATCTAGCGGTGGACGGGCCCCTGCGCCTCAGTCATCTCCCTCGTCTCCTCTGGCAGGGGCCTGTATTTTTCGACCAGGCCGATCGCTTCTGTCTAGTGGCCTGGCTTTTGAACGGCGTCGCCTGAGGCGCAAAGGTTATAGGGAGGATGTCATCTCCATCCTGCTGCGAGCCCGGAAGCAGTCGTCTTCTCTGGCCTATGTGCGCATCTGGAAGGTCTTTGAGTCTGCATGTACGGAGGCGGGCGTCCCGGCGCTCCGCCTCTATTCCTTTGGTTCTTTCTTTCCTTCAGAAGGGTCTCTCTAAGGGTCTCTCCTTCAGTTCCTTACGCGTTCAAGTCTCTGCGCTTGGTTCTCTCCTGGGTCGGGTGGATGGTCATGCCTTGGCTGCTCACTCGGACATCATTCGTTTCCTGAGGGGCGTTAGACACCTCCGCCCTCCCTCTCGGGCCACGTGTCCATCTTGGAGTCTCAACCTCGTCCTTCGTGCTCTCTGTGCGGCTCCCTTTGAGCCTCTTCGCCACTCTACACTCAAGGATCTTAATCTTAAGACTGTCTTTCTAGTCTCTATCTCCTCTGCTCGTCGTATTTCCAAGCTTCAGGCGCTGTCCTGTCGGGAGTTCTTCTTGCATTTTTCTGATTCCGGGGTCTCTCTCAGGACGGTTCCTTCCTTCTTGCCTAAGATTGTCTCTGCTTTTCACGTCAACCAGTTGGTGGAACTTCCCGCGTTCTCTCCGGAGGAGATTGCGGGTACGGCAGGGGGCGACCTCCGTCGACTGGATGTCAAGCGAGTCTTGCTTCGTTATCTTCAATTCACCAATGACTTTCGCGTTTCGGACCATCTCTTCGTCCTTTGGAGTGGTCCCAACCGGGGTAAACAGGCTTCTAAGACCACTATTGCACGGTGGTTGAAGGTAGCCATTTCCTCGGCATATCTTTGTCAGGGTCGTCCACTTCCTGAGGGTCTGAAAGCCCATTCTCTGCGTTCTCAGGCTACTTCTTGGGTGGAGAGTCAGTCTGTCTCTCCGCAGGAGATTTGCAGGGCTGCCACTTGGACGTCTCTGCACACTTTTGCTCGGCACTACCGTCTGGATGTACACACTCCGGTGTTCGGTTCCTTTGGGCGGCAAGTGCTTCGAGCGGGACTGTCTCGGTCCCACCCAGTTTAGGGAAGCTTTGGTACATCCCACTGTCTGGACTGATCCGGGTACGTACAGGAAAGGAAAATTAGTTCTTACCTGTTAATTTTCGTTCCTGTAGTACCATGGATCAGTCCAGACGCCCTTCCCTGTCTGTCTTCTGTCCTCTCGAAGCTTGTTTTCTTGCAGGTCTGCAGATTTCATATTTTCCTTGGTGCAAGATTACTGAGCATTTACACCGGAAGCCTTGGTGGTTATTTTATACCAAGTTTATGCAAGAGCGTATAGGTATACTATGCTTCTACATTAATCTATGGTTGCTCCGTTGAGCTTTTGGTTACTTGCTTGATCCTATTCTTGGTTTTATTGTTTTCTGCTTTGACATACGTTATACTGAAGGGTGAGAGGATAGGCTCTGTCCTGATATAGGGCATCCTGCAAGTTTTAGTCTTCTCCACCTGCTGGAAAGGAGGCTCAACCCACTGTCTGGACTGATCCGTGGTATTACAGGAACGAAAATTAACAGGTAAGAACTAATTTTCCTATTAGCTCCTCCACTGGCGATGGCAGTTCAGTGAACCCTGCTCCAGTGCCTCTTGAGTTTGGCCTGGATCCCATTGCTTTTTCTTGCGTGGAGTTTTTTCAGGGTTTACAAGCCTTTCTTCAGGTGCATTTCTCAGCTTCGCCCAATCCTGTCAGGTTGGATCCTCAGCCGGTGGCCCCTCCTGCTTCCAAATCTTATGGTTAAGCACTGGGGCATGCCTCAGTTTGCTGCGGGTATTCCTGACAGGCACCCGGATGGCACTGTTGATGAGGCAGATCCGGATTCCCTGGAAGGTGGGAAAATTCCTCTGGGACTGGAACCGTATCGGACCATGTTACAGTTCTTTCATAGAGATGAACTGCCGGCTCTGATTTCCCAGACCTTGAAGATGCTGGGTGTTCCTAGAATGGATTCCTTGTCGGAGCCGAAAAAAATCCCATTTTGGTTTCTTTGCATAAAGCCTCTTGCTTTTTTCCCTGATATGCACACCATTCAGGAATTGATTGATCTTGAATGGGATGCCCCAGAGACAAATTTCAATGGGGGTCTGACATTGAAAGACCTGTATCCCCTGGATCCAGCTGTGAGAGAACATTTGCATTTTCCCAAAGTGGATGCGCTGGACTGTGCTGTCTCTAAGCGGATGACTATCCCTGTGAAGGGAGGAGCAGCCTTGAAGGATGTGCATGATGGGAGGATTGAAGCTATCCTTAAGCAAGCCTTTGAAGCAGTGCAATACTCAAGAAGTTGATGATTCTGCTGTGAATTCTAGAATGGTAATGGAACCCGCTGCCGCCTTTTTACGGATGCAGGCTGCAATTTGGTCTGTACCTCGGCCAAAGGTGTGACTTCAGTAGTAGCGGACAGGTGTCAACTATGGTTGAGAAATTGGTCAGCTGATGCAGCCTCCAAGGCTAATCTTTCAAAAATGCCTTTTAAAGGTTCATTCATGTTCGGGAACAAGTTGGAGAAACTGGCCAGTAAGTGGGGCGAATCGCCAGTTCCTCGGTTGCCGGAGGATAAGAAGCAATTGCAGCGTCCCTTTGGTATCGGGGGTCATTTCCATGGTTCTAAGCAGTTTCTTCCCTACAGAGGGTCGACCTTTCAGAGGACTCGGCCTTTTGATAGGTCTCAGTCCTTTCGTCCCAGACAGCTCAAGAGAGGAGCAGGCTCGGGTGGTGGATCTTCCCAAGCTTCCCAATGAATGTTTGCTGACCCACCTTCGGGAACAAGAGATAGAGGGATGCCTCTCTCTCTTTCATCAAAGGTGGGTCGAGATCACATCAGATCATTGGGTCTTGGAGGTGATACAAGAAGGATATGCTCTGGAATTTCGCAGTATTCCTCGGGACATGTTCATGGTGTCTTCTTGCCTCTCCCCATAGAATAAGCAGGCAGTGGAGTCTACGCTTCTAAGGCTCCTCAGGCTGAGGGCTGTGGTTCCTGTGCCCACGTCTCAAGATATTAATTTTGTTGTGCCCAAGAAGGAGGGTTCATTTCGTCCCATCCTGGATCTCAAAAGTGTCAACCATCGTTTGAGGGTGACGTGTCTTCACATGGAAGCCTTGTGCTCTGTGATAATGGCCATGCAGTCAAAGGAATTTCTGACCTCCCTGGATCTGTCCGAGGCCTACCTTCATATTCCCATCTGGTTGGAACACTGTTTTCAGCGTTTTGCAGTGTTGGGGCGCATTATCAGTTTCGGGTGATGCCTTTTGATCTAGCCTCCACCCCCAGAACGTTTTCCCAAGGTTATGGTGGTAGTAGCAGTGGCATTGAGAAGAGAAGGGAATCCTGGTGCACCTATACTTGGATGACTGGTTCCAGCCAAGTCTCAGGAAGAGAGACCTCCTGGTGACGCACAAGGTGATCTTGTTGCAGGAGCTCAGTTGGGTGGTGAACCTGGCCAAGAGCAGGCTTCATCCATCTCAATCATCGGAGTATCTGGTGTCTGGTGTTCGGTTCGACACGGGTCAGGGAAAAGTTTTCCTGCTGGAAGTTCGGATTCAGAAATTGATGTCTCAGGTGCGTCAGTTGGTGAACACTATACACCCAACAGTGTGGTCCTATCCAAAGGTGCTCGGTTTGATGGCAACCCTGTAAGTGGTGCTGTAGGCGAGGGCCCATATGCATCCTCTTCAGCACTCACTGTTGTCTCATTGGAACCTGCAGTCTCAGAACTATCAGTTTGGCTCCACTTGCCGATGGAAATCTCCTCTCGCCTCCAATGATGGTTTCAGGAGGCTCATCTGAGAAAGGGAGTTTCCTTGTCTTTCCTCACCTGGTTTGTACTCATGACAGATGCGAGTTTTCAGGGTTGGGGAGCTCACTGTCGGGAGCTGACAGTCCAAGGACATTGGAATGCTGAAGAGTCCATCTGGAACATCAATCGCCTGGAGGCCCAGGCGGTCCAGTTGGCATGTTTACGGTTCAGTCACAGGCTGCAGGGTCAAGCGAACCGCATGATGTCGGACCATGCAACAACTGGGGCCTACATCAGTCAACAGGGAGGAACCAAGAGCCAGCAAGTATCGCAGGAAATAGACCAACTTATGGAATGGGTGGTAGGATACCTACAGATGATCTCAGCCTCTCACATTGCAGGAAAAGTCAATGAAAGAGCAGACTTTTTCTCAGCAGGGAGAATCTGGACCCAGGAGAATGGGTGTTGTCAGCTGAGGCATTTCAGCTGATATTGGATCGCTGGGGCCTTCTGTTCCTAGACCTGCTGGCAACTTCTCGCAGTGCGAATGTTCCTCGATTTTTTTTCAGTCGCAGGAGAGATCCGTGGTCCCAAGGCATAGATGCATTCGTACAGATCTGGATTGGAGACAGGTTGCTTTTATTTCCTACATAGCCCTGGTTGCGCAGGATAATTTGCAAGGTTGAAGGCCACAGGAGCCTGTTACTCCTTGTGGCACTGGACTGGCCCAGGCATCTGTGGTATGCAGATCTGCAAAGACTCCTGGTGGAAATCCCCCTTTGTCTTCCGCAGCGCATGGATCTGTTGCAGAAGGGACCAGTTCTTCACGAGGATCCGACTCTGTTCAGTCTTACAGATTGGCCCTTGAGAGGCTTGCCTGTTGAAGCATGGATATTCTTCTGCGGTGATTGCCACCTCACGCCTTGCTCAAACGTTCACTTCCTTAGCCTATGTGCGGGTTTGGAAAGCGTTTGAGGCCTGGTGCGAGGAGCGTGGTATTCTTTGTCTTACATTTAAGATCCTGCTCGTTCTGTATATTTTGCAGAATGGGTTGAATAAAGGATTGGCCCTTAATTCCTTGAAGGTACAGTTTGCAGCTCTTGCCTGTTTCAGAGGCCCTGTGAATGGAGATTCCTTATAGTCTCATCCTGATGTGGCCCATTTTTGAAGGCAGTAAAGCATCTTCGGCCTTCTTTGAGATTGCTGGTTCCATTATGTAGTCTTAATTTGGTGCTGGATTTCTTGGTGGGCCCTACGTTCCAACTGCTGCGTAGCCTTTCCTTGCAGTTATAGACCTTGAAGATAGTATTCCTGGTGGCTATATGCTCAGCACGTCGAATTTCTGAGCTGCAGACCTTGTCTTGCCAGGAGCCGTTCCTTCAGGTGACTCCAGGGGCGTTGCAGTTGTGTACTGTTCCATCCTTCTTGTCTAAGGTGGTCTCGAAATTTCATTTGAATCTGTCCATTTCCTTGCCGTCCTTGGATATGGTCAGGGACGTGAAGGTGTATCCTCTCCTGCATCCCTTTTGGATGTCAAGAGGCTTGTGAGGTATCTGGAGGTTTCTGAACCTTTCTGGAAGTCAGATCACCTGTTTGTCCTCCATAGTGGAGGGAAGCAGGGTGACAATAGCTCTCTGGATTAAGGAGTAGGTCACTGCTGCATATGTGGATGCTGATTAAGCTGTTACCTACTCAGGTTAGGGCTCATTCCTCTAGGGCTCAGGCAGTGTCATGGGCGGAGGTTAGATTGTTGTCTCCCGTCGATATCTACCAAGCTGCAACGTGGTCATCCTTCCATACCTTTTCCAGGTTTTATTGTCTGGATGTGCAGGCCTGGGAGGATGCAGCCTTTGCACATGCGGTGTTGACAGGACCGCGGGCAGCCTCCCACCCTGTTCAGGCTTAGCTTTGATACATCCCACTGGTCCTGTGTCCATCTGTCTACACAGTACAAAATGGAGAAATTACTTACCTGATAATTTTGTTTCTTTAGTGTAGACAGATGGACTCAATTCCCACCTTCAGCTGCTGAATAATTGTGCCACTAGGCCTTCTGCAGGGCTCCGGGTCCCAAGGGATTACTGGTAAGTGTTCATCCAGTTCCTAGATTGGGGTACCTACATTCTTACTTAAGTTCAGTGTTTCTTGTTGGTTGAGTACAGTTATAGTTGCCTGTTTTTTTTAATCATTTTTGCTAATCTGTCTACAGTTGCTTTTGAAGAGAATACTGGCAGGCTGGGGTCACTGCAGGAGTATATATCTGCTGACAGGGGAGCATAACCCACTGGTCCTGAGTCCATCAGTCTACAATAAGGAAAACGAAATTAGATAGGTCATTTCTCCATTAGAACATTGTCCCGCTTCTCTGTAATGTAACAATTTTTGTACCTTTACCTGCTGCGAAAAGACTGTGCATATTGGATGTGTGGCTGAGAGATGCATTCCCGGGGTTGGGGGAGGTCGGGGATTGAGTGTATGCGCATATTGGATGTGTGACTGAGTTATGCATTCTTGGGGCAGAGAGGGAGGTCAGGGAAGTAAGTCTATGTCTATAAATACCTCTATTTTTTTTTCCCCTGCAGATAAGCAGGCTGAATTAGCCGTGCTGCCCGGGAACGTCCTTCGGTCCTCTAGGTGGTGAAGCTGTCCCATGTGGCTCCCAGCTTGCCTCATTCTTGTTCTTCCACGTTGCAGGCTGCACGCAGAGCTCCTACATTGTTGCCATTTTTTGGCTACAACTTTGGTTACTCTGCTGCAAAACAGCAAGATAATGCCAAGTTCGCCTGGCTTTAAGTTCTGCCAGTATGGAAAGGTGATGTTTGTAACAGATGGCCAAGTGCGCTCTTATATTTGCCTGGGGCCAGACCATGATCCATCCAGCTGCAGGGACTGCAGCCGCATGTCCCCAAGAGCACGCAAGCAGCGGATAGCGAAAATAGAAAAGCTGAAGGAGGCAGAGTCAGGATCCTGCATTCCAGAGCCATCTTGAGGATCCACTCAGTCCTCTCTGGGGCCGGGAAACTCCGAGATTGAGGTCAAAAAGGACCTCCACAGCAGGCGAACTGCAGGGGAGGAACTGCAGAAGCGTGCCCATGCCGCCTCGATGCAGGGAGTACTGAAAAATCCATAGCATTTACGGCCCAGGAAAGACTCGGCATGGCGTTGTGCTCCACATCGATGTCGCCCAAACCATATGTGTTGAGGCATAAGAAACACAATGCAGGATCGAGGCACCGGAGAGCGTCTGTCGACACACCGATGCAGGGATCTTTCCCCAAAAGCACTATGCATCGGCAAAGAACACATCAAAGCAGGGGAGACCCACAGACCATCAGGTCCCATGTACCTCTCTGGCAAATAAGGATTTGTCGTCTACAGCCCAGCTGCAAGCCTTGCATGAGGCCCCTGTTCCAGATCTGGAGCTCATATTCTCAGACGTGGAACCGAAGTCAGTCCACGGGTCAATGGGATCTTTCCATCTTTCCATTCATCCAGGGTCTTCTCCGACCTGTCTTCAGCATCAAGGCACAAACGAGAAGGGTCACATCTTCAAGAGCCCTTGGAAAAAAGACACAAGTGGGCCCCCCATTAGAACAGGCGCCCATACGGCCCAGAGGCCCAATCTCTGATACACTACTGGCGGCATTGCCTCCCAGAGGGCCTCCAAGCAAACTCTCCCTTAGGCCACAGGGAACCCTGGCCTCCCAGGTGATGACACAAATCTCGCAAATTGACACAGTTTCTGTCGTCGCTGGAACATCATCACGGGCAGGGAGAGCATTCCCCCGCAGGACTCCACCTTCACCAAGTGAGGGCACGACTGGCCAGTACTAAGCCCCTCTCAAGATGCACCGCAGGAAGCTTCCGCATACAAGTCATCCTCTACATCTTCTGGCTCTTTGAAAGGCTATCCCTCCAACCCCCCCTCCTCCCCAGAGGAACAGCCTCAACCCATCTCTCTGCCAGAAGATCTCTCTTACTCCAAGTTTGTGGAGAAGGTGGGGAATGTTCTCAATATAGAAACCAGGAAGGTGCTGGACCCCCAGGTGGAAGTCCTGGTTATACTCAAGATATTCGAGACATCTGCAGAGCCAATTGCGTTACCCTTGCATGCAGTCCTGGATGATTTAATGACCACAGCGTGGCAGTCTCCCTTGTCGGGGCCAGCAACATCCCGTAAAACTGACCTGAAGTTCTGGTTGTACACCTCACCCTTTTTTAGTACGGTCTAGCTCCCCCAGCTCCCCCATGCTTCCATCATGGTGGAGGCATGAAGAGGGCAAACAAATCACATCTGCACTCCAATACCCTTCCAGGGAGGGGCAACAAGAAGTACTTTCCAGGCTGCAATGCTGAATGCCAAGAAACAGCAGCACCAGTTTTATATCACTCAATACTTGTATGAGTCTCCAATCCCTGAAGACCATGGTGATGAGCGCCGACACAGATACGGATGGCAACCCAGCAGCCCTGCTGCATGAGATGGAAGAAGGCCTACACCACTTGCTCTGCATCATTTATGAGGCATTTGAAATATCAGCTAGAATCTCCGCAGGCGCTATCGTAGCCAGACGTCTGGTGTGGCTACGAGCGAACGCTATCAGGGAGGATGTGCATGAGAAGCTCTCCGACCTCCCCTGTCTCCCGGACAACCTCTTTGGGGATAAGCTACGGGAGACACTGGCCCAGCTAAAAGAACAGAATGTCGCGGTGCAGTCCCTTACTTCTCCAAGAGATCAGTCATCCGAAAGAAGATATTCTGATCCTGGAGAACACACGCTCAATTGCATATGGGAAGACTTTATCCCTCCTTTTGCCTGCAGTCGTACCAACCACCCAGTGGGACCACAGCCACAGCAGGCACAAAGCCGTGGTTGACAACGCAACTTGCCCCTTCCACGTGGGCTCGCGGACCCAACCAACTCCAAAACCCAGCAGGTGTTTTAGGAATACCCAAATCAACCCCACTGCTAACAGTGGGAGGAAGACTCTCCCATTTTTATCAGTCCTGGGAGGCAATTATGACTGACCGCTGGGTACTTCAGAGCTATATTCTGAATTTCAAAACACTGATCCTCTCATATCTCAAGTGGCTACAGGGGGTCGGAGCATGCAACAGGAATGCCCTCAGGGAGGAAGTCTCCAGACTGCTTCACCAGGGCTGCATCCACAGACTCCCCATCTCCTTGCAGACTCGGGGATTTTATTCCCCATACTTCCTCATTCCCAAGAAATCGGGAGGCCTTTGCCCCATCCTGGACCTACAGACGCTCAACAGATTCATTTGCAAGGAGAAGTTCAAGATGACTTCCCTCAAGTCCATCCTACCCTTTTTACAGCCCAACGATTGGATGAGCGTATGCCCACATCCCCATCCACCGTACCTGTTAGCAGTACCTCTGCTTTCAGGTCAAAGGGAACATTTCCAGTACAAAGTACTCCATTTGGACTTTTGTCATCCCCGAGAGTCTTTACCAAGTGCCTAGCAGTGGTGGTGGCCCATCTCAGGAAACAGGGAATACAGCTGTTTCCTTACCTCGACGACTGGCTGCTAGTTGCCCCGGACCCATCCTCTCTGCAGCACAGCCTACAAATCACCATCCGATGCCTGGAAGAGTTGGGCTTGCCTATCAACTACGAAAAGTCCAACCTATAGCCAACCCAAACCCTTCAATTTATTGGGGCAGTAATCGACACGAAAGTAGGCAAGGCGTCCCTGCTGGAATCCAGGGGGCATGCTCTTCACACCCTGGCTACACAACTGCTGGCGGTCACATACACCCCACCCCGACAAGTATTGACTGTCCTGGAACACTAGGCGGTGTCAGTGTACATGGTGCCTCACACGCACCTACATATGCGCCAACTACAGTGGGGCCTGAAAACACAGTGGACACAGCATCTGCACTCCCGGTCACAAGTCAAGGTCATCACAAGCATGAAAAAGGATCTCCCAGAGTGGCTGCGCCCTATAACACTGTTCATGGGAATGCCCCTTCAACAGCCAACTCATCAGGTCATCCTGACCCCAGACGCCTTGAGCAAAGGCTGAGGTGCCTACATAAATCAGTTTTAAACCCAAGGCTGATGGTCGGACTGGGAGAGAACAAAGCAAATAAACCTGTTGGAACTGCGAGCGATCAGGTACGCCTTGCACAAGTTTAGGGACGCCCTATGGGGAAAAACAGTCATGGTCCACACAGACAACAAGGTGGCAATGTTTTACATAAACAAGGAAGAGGGGTCCAATTCATGGAGGCTCTGCCGAGAAGCCATAAGCATCTTAGAATGGGCAGAAGCGGAGTCCATCGCACTCCAAGCGACTTATCTCCCCGGTATAAGAAACTCAAGAGCAGACAGATTCAGCAAGGTTTTCCATCCCCACGAATGGGAAGTCAACCTGGAGGTGGCAGGGCTACCCCTCCGTAGTTCTCTTTGACACTGTGAACAACAGTAAAGTGCCTGCGTTCTGCTCCATCTACTCCAGCAAGCACTGCCTAGCACAGGACGCTTTCCTCATCCCGTGGTCAGAAAGACTGCTATATGCCTTTCCCCCATCCCGCTCATGTTGAGGACCATCCAGAAGTGCATCACAGACAGAGCCGATCTCATTCTCATAGCTCCTGCGTGGCCCCTGCAACAGTGGTATGCCTACCTAGTCCACCTATCAACCAGACAGCCAGTGTCCCTCAGGCACGCTCAGAACCTGCTATTACAGAACGAAGGGTCCCTTCTTCACCCAGTACACTCCTACCTCAATCTCACAGCGTGGAGATTGAAAGGACATTATTGACATTCCTAAACTTAACACTGCCAATTCAAGATGTATTTGTGTCCTCCAGGAAGTAGTCCACCAGAAAAAACTATCAAGCCAAGTGGCTCAGATACTCAGTGGTGCAGAGAGCACAGAGTAGACCCTTTCTGCTGCCCTCCAGAATGCCTGCTGGAATACCTCCACTCTTTTTATACCAGGCGGGACTGGCAACAGCATCTGTCAGAGTACATGGCGCTATCGCAGCTTACCACCTCCCTCATGATGGCTTCCCGGTTTCATGCCGCCCGCTCATCTCCAGATTCATGAAGGGCATTCTACGACTGGGCCCACTGGTTCAGAAGCCTCCAGTTCTGTGGAATCTCTACCTAGTTCTAGAAAGTTGATGCTCCCACCCTTCGAACCTCTGGATTAGCACATGAGGTATCTCTCCTGGAAAGTCCTCTTCCAGGTTGCCCTCGCCTCAGCAAGGAGGGTTAGCGAAACTGCAAGGGTTGGTCCACTATTCATTATACTGGAGTTCCACCATGATAAGATTAAGAGCTCGTCCTTCCTTCCTCCCCAAGGTGGTATCAGCATTCCACCTTCAATCATCTTACCGACCTTCCCAAAGCTGCACAAATCCGAAATAGAAAGACGGCTTCACAAGTTGGATTGCAAACGTGCCTTAGCTTACTACAAACAGCACACACATTCGGAGTCCAGGGCCTCCCAACTCTGTCTTACAACCCAAATGCCACAACTCTAAGAGAACCCTATTGTGTTGGATTTCCCAATGCATCCTGTTCTGTTACAACAGAAGAGCGGAAACCCTGTCTACCTCACCAAGGCCCACCAAGTCAGAGCAATGGCGCCTCCATCACCCACCTAAGCGAGGTGCCTATCCAGGACATATTCAAAGCCGCCACATGGTTGTCGCTGCATACTTCACAATACTGTCTCAACCAGCAGGCAGCTGCAGACGCTGTGGTGGGTCGAGCCATCCTTCTGGCAGGAACAACTAAAGAGAGTGTCTTCAACGGAGTACCAGACTGAGCGCACCTCCTACGAGAACCGGAATGGACTGTACACCACTTCCAGAAACCATGCAGCGCTCAACCGCCCAGCTGTGGGACTCCAAGGCAGCATGGCTAATTCAGCTTGCTTATCTGCGAGGAAGAAAGCAAGTTTGCTTACCATAAATGGTATTTTCCGTAGATAGGGTGAATTAGCCATGCTAACCCACCCGCCTCCCCAGCAGTCTCCTAAGCATGCAGTACAAGCTTAGATAACAGACTGAGGCAAGCTGGGAGCTGCGTGAGAAAGTACACACACAGGCACACAGAGCAGAGCAGCATGGCTAATTCACCTTGCTATCTACGGAAAATTCCATTTACAGTAAGCAAACTTGCATTTTTGCCTGTCATGATATTATAGTAGGTCACATCTCAAATGTAGGCAGATATAATTATAAGCTGCTTCTTCTGGGTGTTGATTGCCTGTTTCACTCTGGTTCTGTTCCACAGTTCATAATTGCAGAGGATGGATCCTGCGGTCTGGTTTATGAACATGCACCTGCAGAAGGGCCGCCCATTGTGGCGCTTTTGGATTACGTGGTGGAATACACGTAGGTTTCTCTACTAGTCTCTTGACCCTTGCATGGAGGATAACTAACTGGGAACTGGATCTTTTCTTGACATCCTCATGGCAGTGCCAGTACTATCTGCTTCATTCCAGATGTCATAAAAAATACTCATAGTGCAGTAAGGACCAGGACTGGAATGACACTGGTGGCGCTGTAATGCTATCTTAAGAACATAAATTGCTATACTGGGTCAGACCAAGGGTCCATCAAGCCCAGTATCCTGTTTCCAACAGTGGCCAATTCAAGTCTCAAGTACCGGGCAAGTACCCAAACATTAGATAGCTCACAAGCTACTATTGCTTATTAATTACCGTAATAGCAGTTTATGGATTTATCCTCTAGGAACTTATCCAAACTTTTTAATGTAAAACAATTTTTTATTGTTTGCAGAGCTGAACAATTAGACAAGATAATAGATCAATACAACAAACTCCACCATAATGTAGCCTCCAGTGTAACCAGAAGGAAACCCACCACCACCACCCACCCTCCCATAATGTTACCAGCCCTCCTATATGAAGAAAATAGTCTCCATTATCCAAGAGGGCCACAGTTCTGCCCATCACTCTGCACCGTCCAATGCATGTCACCTTGAAATCAGTTCCATCAACGATCAATCATTAATGATCAAGCTGCGAGACCGATGTGGTAATAACTGAAGATATAGGTCCCAGATGTTCAAAAATCTCTTCCTGAGGAGCGGAGACTGTCGTCCTATGGCCGCCTCCATATGCATCAATCTTATGAAAATAATTACGCCAGGTCCAATAAGAGGGAGGGGTCACTTCTCTCCAATGGAGCAAAATGACTTTTTTGGCAGCCAAACATGCCTTATGAATTAGTAAACGAGATCCCAGAGCTCTAACTTTTAATGGAGAAATACATCAAATAGCAACCAATATGGAGATAAGGGTATATTGATCCTCAAAAGAGTAACCAGATAATGTACCACCCTACTCCAATAACATTGGATAACTGGGCAGTCCCAAAATACATGAGACAACGTGCCGCACGCCTGTCTGCATTTCCCACATTCAGCCGTAGGCAAAATCTTGAGATAAAAGGCACGTTGAGGGGAAATATAAGCACGGTGGAGAAATTTAAATTGCATTTCCCGGTATGTCATATTGGTTGAGGTCTGGGACACCCGTTTAAAACAGGCCTGAATTATAGCCCCTGTCAGCACAAATACACCATCACTATTCCAACACTCTACAAGGATGGAGCATGTATCAATAACAGTTAAGGTTTTCAGTCATTTATAATAGTACGAGAGAGAAGGTATTTTGAATTGGTCAAACAAGAAAATTGATATTAACGACTGGAATGTGGATGCCTTACGTGAAGTTATAGATAGTGATCCCACATAGTGTTGAATTTGTAGGTATGAGAAGACTTCCTTAGCTGGCAGGTCATACAACTCCCGAAGTTCAGGCCAGGGCAAAATCAAACCCTCCGGATTGAGCACATGACCCAAGAGCGAGATACCTCTATCCTCCCAATTATGAAAAACCAATGTCTGGGTGCCCGGTGTAAAATCCGGATTCCCCCGGATTGGTAAAAAATGCACACACTGACGTCCAACCCGTAACAACCACATAAGATGAGCCCATGTGATCCGAATAGGTTTAATCAGGATATTTTGTACCAAGAACGTATGGAGACTTGCAGTTGGGGACTGCAGGCCAAATTTCAACGCTAAGGGGTTGACTAGCGCAGCGTCCGATGAAATATTAATAAAAGTAGACTGGGCCAGCAACCAACCCAAACTACCCGAAGGTTACTAGCTAAATTATAGAGCGCCAAGTCTGGGATTCCCAAACCCCCCAATCTCCATCACTCCCTCAGCCAGGTTCGGGGTACACGCGCTTTACCACCTCTCCCAAAAAAACTCCGCTGGGCTCTTATCTAGTTGAATCAGGTCCGCACACCAGATATGTATGGGCAAATTTTGAAAGAGTTAGAACCATTTTGGTAATATAACCATCTTAAAAAGATTAACTCTCCCACCCAACGATAATGGGAGGTCCCGCCAACTGAATAATTTGTCGTGCATATATTTGAGCAATGGCTGCACATTTAATTTATATAATTGTGTCAGTGAGCATGGAATAGTAATGCCCAAATAAGAAATGAACTCCTCTGCCCATTGAAGAGGGAAGTCTGGGCCACAAGACTGGGGAAGTTCCTCCAGATACACCAGCACTGTAGACTTATCCATATTAAGGCATAAGCCCAAAAACACCCCAAAGGCCCAAATTAAATGGAGCAAAGGAGATGAAGATCGCCGAGGCTCAGTGATAAAATCTAATATATCATCTGAAAGGCCGCATACTTAAAAATTGCCGACTGAAATCTGATATCCCGGATATCCTTAGCGACTTGAATAGTCTGCAATAAGGGCTCCATCTGAAGAATAAACAATAGGGGAGAGAGGGGACATCCCTGTCAGGTACCCCTACTAATGGTGAAAACGTCAGTTTTAGAGCCATTTGCTACAATAACTGCTTCCGGAGTCTGATATAATAGGCGCACAGCATCATAAAAAAGCCCATCAAATCCCATGACTCATAAAATATAAAAGAGGTACTCCCACTCCACCCTATCAAAAGCTTTTTCAGCATCAAAGCTTATGGTGAGAGATGGAGCCCCCAGCTGCTGGCTCATGGACATCGCTGCTAGCACTTTCCGAATGTTGGAGAGGCCATAATGCTTCCGCAAAAACCCAACCTGGCCCTCCCCAATAAGAAAAGGGAGTATCTCCACCAATCTGTCAGCCACAATTTTGGCAAAAATCTTGTGATCAAAGTTTAGAAGTGAGATTGGACGGTATGATTCGGGTAGAGAAGGATCCTTCCCAGGTTTAGGTATAAGTGTAATGTGGGCAGTATTAGTGTGGACAGGAAAGGAACCACTGGCCAACAAGTCTGTATACAACCGAACTAGGGGGCCACCCACAAAAGCCAGCATACATTTGTAAAATTCAGAATTATAACTGACAGGTCCAGGGGCTTTAAAGCGTGGGACCTTCCAAATAACCACAAGTACCTCCTCTAAAGTAATAGGGCTGTTTAACATCTATTTGTGTTGATGCGTTAACTATGGAAGATTTAACTGAGAGCAAAAACACTCACAGGCTTCAGCATTCCAGCCTTCCGAGGTGGCTCCTAGGAATGACGGCTACTGCCTGGAGATAATACCCTTATTCAATAAACATATACACGGTTAATGCGACTCCAACATTGCTCTAAGCTTCAACGACAAGAGGAAACGTGGAAAAAGATTTGCATTCACAAAAAAGCGGGGAGTAGCTGGCTTGTTACGGCGGTTACTACCCCAAACCAAATAAGCCTGGTACTTCACTTTCAATGCATATCCAGCATAGCTCTCTGCTTCAACGGCAGGGGAGAAAGACTGATACTTCACACATATCCAGCATAACTCTCTGCTTCAACGGCAGGGGAGAAAGTCAGATACTTCACTTTCAATGCATATCCAGCATAACTCTGCTTCTACGGCAGGGGAGAAAGACTGATACTTCACACACATTCAGCATAACTCTCTGCTTCAGCGGCAGGGGAGAAAGTCAGATACTTCACTTTCAATGCATATCCAGCATAGCTCTCTGCTTCAACGGCAGGGGAGAAAGACTGATACATCACGCATATCCAGCAGAGCTCTCTGCTTCAA
Organism: Rhinatrema bivittatum; assembly: GCF_901001135.1. Taxonomy (NCBI): domain Eukaryota; kingdom Metazoa; phylum Chordata; class Amphibia; order Gymnophiona; family Rhinatrematidae; genus Rhinatrema; species Rhinatrema bivittatum. Next base: position 81,676,274 of record NC_042622.1, on the reverse strand, counting down.
CGGCAGGGGAGAAAGACTGATACTACACACATATTCAGCATAACTCTCTGCTTCAGCAGCAGGGGAGAAAGTTAGATACTTTACTTTCAATGCATATCCAGCATAACTCTCTGCTTCAACGGCAGGGGGAATGAAGAAAAGTAGATATATATACAGACAACAACCAACAAGGTCTGAATTATTTAGTCTGGGTAAACAAATAAGCATGGGTATAGCTTGCTTATTGCAGCGGTTACTACCCCTCACTAATTAAGCTAGATATTTCACTTAGAGGCAGTTCCAACACTGCTCTACATTAATGGTGGGGGGTGGAAGGGAAATAGAATCAAAAGGTTATTAAGAGCCAAGAGTAACAGATAAGAATGAGAAAAAAAAAAGTGCAAAACTTGCTGGGCAGACTGGATGGGCCGTTTGGTCTTCTTCTGCCGTCATTTCTATGTTTCTATATATGTTACCATAAAATTCTCTAAAGTGTTGGAGAATGGCTGATGTTTCTGTAAGGATCTGTCCAGAGGTAGAGCGCAGCGCAGAAATATAACTAGATTCACGAGCCGAGCGCACCAAGTTGGCCATTAATTTACCAGCTTTATTGCTGTGTTGGTACAATTTTTATTGATAGTAGAGGAAGCTCTTATGAGCTTGCTGGTGAATTAAAGTGTTCAGCTCAGCTTGTATCGTAAAGAAATGAGCCCGTGCTGCTGGGGTATTTGCGCTAGTTAAACTTATCCACGCTCTACCCAATTGGGCAGTCAGGGTCAGTATGCGGTGATCCATAGCCTTCTTTCTATGTGCCATGTAGGAGATAATGTTGCCCCGCAGCACTGCTTTAGCCGCATACCAAAATAAACTTGGGGACGACAAGTGTTGCGCATTCAGGTCTGCATAAGCCTCCCAGCGAGTTTGCAGATACTCCTGGAATTTAACATTGGTAGCCAGGAAAATGGAAATCTCCAATTAAAGGAAACCACCCAGCACAATTTCTAGTTGAACCGGGGCATGGTCTGAAATTAGAATGTCATCAATGGTGGCCGCGTGGACTTTGGACAGATCCTTAGCACTAATCAAAAAATAGTCTAGTCGAGATAGAGCCATGGGCTCTCGAGATGAGAAAAATCCCACTTCCCACGATGCAGAATACGCCACACATCTAGCAGTTGAAGAGAACGCTCCAAATAGGCAGGCCCCTTTCCGCATCCCAAAGCCTGAGGGGTCGGAGGTGATTTATCCATTTGAGGATCACATACAGTGTTAGTCATCCCCAGTTATAACAATCTCTCCCAGATATTTATTTATTTATTTATTTATTTATGGATGGCACCAATAGCTGATAAATCTCATGAAAAAAGGAAGGGCAGTGGTTATTAGGGGCATATAGATTGCAGAATACCACTGTAGAGTGATGCAGCTCCACCACAAAGATGAGATATCTCCCTTGAGGATCTTTGATTTCTTTCTGAACCTGGATAGGCAAATTTTTTTCACAGCAACCCCTGCCAATTTGGTGATGGCAGAGGCATAGTGCACCCCTCCCCCCCAATATCTCCTCAATTTCTCATGTTCAACATCATTAAGATGGGTCTCTTGTAAGAAAGCGATTGCAGCTTTCCTGCGTTTGAGAAGAGTAAGAATTTTGGACCTCTTGATTGGGGAATTGATCCCGCAAACATTCCAAGTTATTAGACTAGTAACAGTACTAGAGACAAAATATAATGTGGTCTAATTGAAATCGTGAAAAACCCAGTACCCACAGCGAGAGCCCTCCCAGCATAGGCTCCCAACTGTTGAGAAAATGAGAACTGAATGTGTGTGAAGTAGAGTGAGGACCCAAGCATAAGACAAACCCCAGTCTGTGTGTGACACCATCTCAGCACCTCCCCTTTCCCCCCCCCCCCCCATGTACCCCCCCAATCCCACCCCCCACACCCCTCCTCTGTGTCCCCTACTTCATATCACCGATGATACATAGAGAACACTACCATGCTGGCAAACCTCCCCCCCCCCCCCATCATAACCCCAAGCATACCCAAAAAAACGCCTCCATCTCAAAAATAAGAGAGGAAAAAGATAAAGAACAGAAGCCAACAGTGGCTTAGGGCAGAAACATCCAACCCACCCTTAAGTGATCCTTACAAATTCCCAAATGATTATAAAAAAACATAAATTGCAAACTTTTTTTAAACCCAGTTACACTAACTGCTGTCACCACATCCTTGGGCAATGAATTCCAGAGCTTAACTATGTTCTGAGTGAAAAAGAATTTTCTACAATTTGTTATAATTGGTAAAACATTTTATTGGTATTTATCATTAACAATACAACATTGAGGATGTAGAGATCCTGATACATCCTCAGTCTCATACTCATATCTTACCATTCCTATAACAGCGAATTCTTCTAATTTCCCCTTGGTCAACCCCCCCATCCCATCTCCCAATTTGCCGACTGTCCATGTCAATGAGATCAAACAAATCAATAGAAAGTCTGAAACAGCAGAGCAGAATAACTAAATGGTGTGGTCAATCATTCAAAATCAAACTCCGTGCACGGAGCAGAAGTGCCTGTAGATACGGGTCCCAAATGGATAGAAAAGTCTGTTGACGTGGGGAGTTGCAAGATGACAAATTGTCCACAGTCGTCATGGAGTGGAATTGGTTCCTCCAAGCCGAGAAAGAGGGCGGATCATCGCTTCTCCAGACCGCTAGAATCATCTTCTTCCCCACCAAACTTGCTTTCTGTATCAATAAGTGAGAGCCAGGATCTTTAATACGTATGGGAGAAATGCAGCCAAATAAAAACCATAACTGTGCCACCGGTGTAGAGACATCCAATGTGTCTGCCAAATATTCAGCAAACCGCTTAACAGAAGCACAAGCCCAAAAGGCATGCGACAAGGTGCTTAAAGCTGATTTGCAGCGCCCACATAAGGCAGAGGAGGCAATAGTCAGTCTTTGAGCTACCTGAGCAGAGACACATAACCGGCTCAAAGATTTGTGCTGTAGCTCCTGATAGTACATATTAGTAGAGACCCTGGCTATCCGCCAAAAACAAATCCGAAGAATAGACTGAAATCTCCATCCTTATTCCATTGTTCCACCAAGACGGCACAAACATTAGCCCTCCTCAGTTTCCGCACACATTTATAATAAACAGATAATGAAGGGCCCTATCTTAGTCAAAGCAGAATACCTGATCTAATGCATGAAAGGCTGATGGCTGCATTGAGGCCGCCGGCAAGGACTGGAGATAATGCCGAATCTGCAGGTAAAGGAAAGTATACATAGTCCCCAGGCCATATAAGTCCTGCAATTTGTAAAGGACAAGATCTTCCCCTCCCCGTTATCAACTGCCCTGGTTGAGTAATACCCTTGGACACCCAGGTCTGAAAATCTGCGGACTGAGAGCCCGGGGAAAAATCAGCATTACCAACAATAGGCAGGAAAAAAGAACAAAACCGGGGCACCTGTAATAACCTGGTTAGCTTCAGCCATGCCTGCCGGATAGGTTTGGTAATAACAGCTTGAGCAAGGAAGGGCGGGAGACTGCTCAACTCAGATTGTAAGACATAAGATCTATCGGTGCCGTCAATGCACCTTCCGCTAATACATTAACATATAGTGATTTGTCCAATAGCCAGTCTCTTACTATACGCAAGTTACTTGCTAAATTATAGAGAACTAGGTCAGGAACCCCCATACCTCCAACCCCCCAGCGCTCCTTCAGCCAAGAGAGGGGAATCCTGGCCTTCCCACCTCTCCACAGAAAACACCGCAAAGCGCCCTCAAAAGAGAGAGAAGTCTACGTGTAAGCTGAAAGGGCAGGTTTTGCAATATATACAGCCACTTGGGGAGAATAATCATTTTGAATAAATTCACCCACCCTCCCAAAGAGAGCGGAAGAGCCCACCAATCCACCAGGGTATCCTGAGTAAAAGTCGGGGGATGCTAACTTTATATACTTGGTCAGGAATACTGGGTATCAACACTCCTAGGTAACGGAAAGGCTCACCGCAAAGGAAAGGGATCAGGCCACCACTCCTTCAAAGTGTCAGGGTAGGCCAGAGCGGAGGACTTACTTTCATTTAAATGTAAACTCGAAAAAACCCCAAACCTCCATATCAGTTGTAGTAAAGGAGAAAGTGAAGCCAAGGGGCTGATGAGAAAAACCAGCAAATCATCTGCAAAGGCTGTGGTATTTGAAAATTCCTGAATGGAAACCAATGCCCCTGATCTCCCTACTCGCCTGAATGGCGAGCAGTAAAGGTTCAAGCTGCAAGATAAATAATAAAGGAGATAAGGGACAACCCTGCCTCGTGCCCCTCATCACCGAGAATGACTCTGACTGTGCTCAGTTAGCAGTGATAAGCGCTGTGGGGTCACGATATAGGAGCTGGACAGCAATATAAAAGTAGCCCTCAAATCCCATTTTTTGTAAAACATATAAATATTGCCACTTCACCCAATCGAACGCCTTTTTGGCATCAAAAATAATAAGTAGGGATTGTTCGTCTGTTGGCACATCACCATAGCAGCCAATACTCGCTATATATTGGAAAGAGCATAACGCTTTCTCACAAAGCCCACCTGATAGTCACCACTGAACAATGGAAGGAGTACTGCCAATCTATCCGCCATGATCTTAGCCAATAATTTTTGTTCAAAATTAAGCAAAGAAATGGAGCAATAAGATTCAGGAAGGAGGGGATCTTTGCCCGCTTTAGGAATAAGGGAGATGTGCATGAGGTTTGCATTGACAGGAAAGGAGCCGGTATCTATAAGCTCCGAGAACAACAAAGCCAAGGGAATGGTTACCTGGCCGGAAAGACATTTATTAAACTCAGCAGAGAAGCCATCGGGCCCTGGGGCCTTAAAACTTTTAGATCGTCCTATAGCTAGCTGAATTTCTCCGGCCATAATAGGACGATTAAGCTCCTCCTTTTGGGCCTCCGTTAGATAAGGAAGGGATAAATGAGAACAAAACCTCGCTCATGCCTCTTCACTCCATCTCTCAGTTGTATAAAGAATAGAGTAAGATTCTCTAAAAAACTGCAAGATAAGAGGGAGTGTCTGTAGCCTGCCGACGACCGCAGCACAGGTATAAAGCAGGCCATGTGGGTAGACTTAAGCAAATTAATACATCATCTTTCCCGCTTTATTACTATATTGGTACAGCTGGAATTTATAATACATAAGGCTTTTTTTTGCACGTTGATGTAACAAGGAGTTTAAAGCATGCTGCAATAACAAATACTCCTCTCGAGCCTTCCCCATGTCAAAGGCCACCACTCTAATACGCGCCTGACGCGTATTAGAGTGGTGGCACTTAGTTGGGCACTTAGCTTCAAAATGTGCTGATTTAGGGATTTCCGCCAATGGGAAACATAAGAGATTATATCCCTCCTCAGGACTGCCTTAGCTATGTACCAAAACAAAATAGGCTGATCAGTATGTTCCTGATTAAGTTTGGCATACTCGGACCACTTCCCAACAAGATATGCCCGAAACTGAGCATCTTCTGCCAAATAATAGGGAAACCGCCAGATTCTAGAGGTGGCTGGTGAATTTGTAAGCTGGATGTCTACCTAGACTGGGGCGTGATTGGAAACAATGATGATATCAGTACCCGCCTCTTGAATACGAGAGAAGGTGTGGCCACTAATGAGAAAATAATCTAATCTAGAGAAGGTCGCATGCGCCCTAGAGAGATGGGCGAAATCCTTCTCCATGGGATGGAGAGTTCGCCATGTATCTACCAAAAGCAATGTATTCTCCAACATGGATGGGCCTTCACTCATGCCCGGTTCATGTCTGCGACTCTGAGATGCATCCACCTGAGGGTCTCTAATGGTATTAAAGTCCCCACCCATAATTATCATCTCTGCCAAGTGAGGGAGCAGATGACGATAAATTTCTCGAAATAAAACTTGGGCTGTAAGTGTTTGGGGCATATATATTGCAGAGCACAACTACCTTATATAATTCCGTTACCAAAATGAGAAAGCGGCCCTGGGGGGGGTCTTTCATTTCTTGATGAATCTGTATAGGTAATTGCTTATTAATCAAAATAGCCACCCCCGCAGATTTAGATGAGGCCGAGGCGTAATGTAATCCCCCCACCCAGATCCGGCATAGCTTACCATGCGTAAGGTGAGTCTCTTGTAAGAAGGCCAAATCAGCAGACTTCTTCAGTATAGAAAGTATCTTGGACTGTTTAATCGGCAAGTTAAGCCCACACACATTCCATGAAATTACTATGGTACAATTACTAATGTAACAAGATAATTAAGGGAAACAATTGCCGAGCAAACAGCAATATTTGGACAGAGACCCTCCCAGCATAGGCCTCTACCATCAATGCATACTTCCACCATAATGCAGTATCCAGGCTCTTGCTGGAGCTGCGCACATTGACATATTTCACACCAAAGGGAGTTAACACCCAACCCCCCAATTCCCCCCCCCCCCCCATTCTACCACACATCATCAATACAGAGACCACCACCATGCATTCAAACCCCCCCCCCCCCAGTCCAACCCCATCCACACCTTGCCCAAGCAATAAAAAAACAATGCTGTCCCCTCTTGAAAATTTACATAGTCCATGACAAGGGAATGCCAAAAAAATCTCCAAGGGTGCGAGAGTGGCCCTCAAAAGGAAAAAATTAAGAATCAGGGCATCGTGCCCAAGCAAGTACACCACACCACTCTCGCAAAAGAAAGAAAAAAAACAGGGCATGCCCAGTTATCACTTGGGGATTTTCCAGTCATATCCAGCCATGGCAATGCAAAAAACAAAAAACACTGAACAGGTCAAAAATAGAACAAACTATCCAACTGAGCTGTAGGGAGAAAAACATCAAGCCTCCGGACCCATGTCCAGGCACTGGCTACATAGCCACTCGCCGAGGTTCTCAGCTAGGCATTGGGGTATGCACCCGTAAACAGGCCGGGTAAAGCATGGTAGCTCGCAGACTCAAGTCAATCAATTTGGAGCAATAAGGAGCCATGGCACGCCGCTCAGCCGACACTCCAGCTGAAAAATCCTGGAACGCTAAGATTTTATGATTGTCATATGACAGGGAGCAACCCGCCCATAGAGCTCTCAATATTTCATTCTTATGCATGAAATTAAAAATCTTCATGATGACCACACGCAGTCGGGTCGCAGCCGCATGCTTCGAGCTGAGATGGTGCACCCTCCTACCCGCAGGGGGCCATGAGTTGTGGTGAGGCCCAGCTCAGTCGCAAGCCACTTTTCCAAAAACCCCAGCAAGACCCTGGCCCCCAGCAATTCGGGGAGACCAACAAATCGCAGGTTAGACCTGCGAGAACGATTTTCAAGGTCTTCGATAAGCGCTGTGTGTTTGAACAAGGAAGCCTGTAGGGCCGAGATGTCAGACTGCGCTTTTGAGAGGCCATCTTGTAAGTCCGAGACCCGCTGCTCCACTTTGGAGAAGCAGGCCTCATAACCAGCCAACGCAGCTGAAAGCTCCGAAAGCTACCAGAGATCACTTTCAATTCGGGTCCAAGGGCCTCAGTCACGGCTGCCTTAATTGCAGCCAGCAAAGCAGCTGAAGGGGTTACCTCCGCAATGTTGGCATCCGGCGGCAACGAGGGTTCTAGGCCACGTGGCTTCTCCTTTTTCCTTCCGAATCACCCGGGAAGTCATTCTTCCTGTCCAGACAGGAAGGGGAGAGTAAAACAAAGCCTCTGAAAAGTTTAATCGCCAAAAAGGTTTTTTTATAGGTGTAGATGGGGTTGGATGCAAAGGCCGGGCACCGAGAGGGATTTTTACATCCTCTTCCCTCACTGCATCACGTGATCTCCTGTACAATTTGTTTTAAATGAGCAACTTGCTAATTTTATGCCATTCTCTGCACTTTCTCCAGTGCAGCTAATTCTTTTTTGAGATGCGGTGACCAGAACTGTACTCAGTATTCAAGGTGTGATCTCACCATGGAGTGATACAGAGGCATTATGACATCCTCCATTTTATTTTCCATTCCCTTCTTAATTCCTAACATTCTGTTTGCTTTTTTTATTGCCATAGCACACAGGGCCGATGATTTCAATGTATTGCCCACTATGACGCCTAGATCTCTTTCCTGGGTGGTAATGCCTAAGATTGTGTAACTACAGCAAGGGTTATTTTTCCCTGTATGCATCACTTTGCTCTTGTCCACGTTAAATTTCATCTGCCATTTGGAAGCCCAGTCTGCCAGTCTCGCAAGATCCTCCTGCAATTCATCACAATCAGTTGTTCTGAATCATCACCCATGAAAACCTTCTCCGGAACGGGTATCTCTCCAATATCCTCTTCAGTAAACACTGCAGCAAAGAAATCGTTAAATATCTCCGCGATGGCCTTATCTTCTTTAAGTGCCCCTTTAACCCCTTGATTATCCAGTGGTCCAATTGACTCCCTTGCAGGCTTTCTGCTTCGGACATATTTTAAAAAGTTTTTATTGAGTTTTTGCCTCTGGCCAACTTCTTTTCAATTTTTCTCTTAGCCTGTCTTGTCAATGTCTTACATTTAACTTGCCAATGATTATGCTTTATCCTATTTTCTTCTGATTGATCCTTTTTCCAGTTTTTGAATGAAGATCTTTTGGCTAAAATAGCCTCTTTCACCTCACTTTTTAACCTTGCCAGTAATCATTTTGCCTTCCTTCCACCTTCTTAATGCATGGAATACATCTGGTCTGTGCTTCTAGGATGGTATTTAACAATGTCAACATCTACCTGTTCACCTTTATCCACATGTTTATTAACCCCTTAAAAAAATGAAGCAGATTTGTGAGGCAAGACTTCCTTTGGATAAATCCATGCTGACTGTGTTCCATTAAACAATGTCTTTCCATATGCTCGGTAATTTTGATCTTTAGAATAGTTTCCATTATTTTTCCCAGCACTGAAGTCAGGCTCACTGGTCTGTAGTTTCCTGGATCACCCCTGGAGCCCTTTTTAAATATTGGGGTTACATTGGCCACCCTCCAGTTTTCAGGTACAGTGGATGATTTTAATGCTAGGTTTCAAATTTTGACTAATAGATTTGAAATTTCATTTTTTAGTTCTTTCAGAACCCTGGGGTGCATATCGCCTGGTCCAGTTGATTTGCTACTCTTTAGTTTGTCAATCTGGCCTACTATATCTTCCAGGTTCACAGTTTGCACTTTCTTTCTAATACAGAAATATTCAAAAGTCCAGAAAAAATGTAAGCATTATCAGAGGGCCAATTTTGTCCTCTTTAAATATCAAGTGAATCTTCTAGAACAGAAGATTCCCTATTGGACTTTTATGGAAAATCTTGTGCTCTATATAATGGAGAAGTGATTTGTGAGTATGAGCCAGCAACAGGTGGTAGGACTGAGTAGGTGATGGAGAAGTTTGCACTATGTGTTGGTACATAGGAAAATAAAATATCTGCCAAATCTAGATTTACTGGCTTATTGTCCAGTGAATGGAAATGGTGCCATAATATATCCTCCTCTCCGTTACCCCAACACATACAAAAATAGGAAGCAGATGAATTAAACTGGCATCTGGCAGGCTGAAAATACTGTAAAAATTAGAAGTAATTACGAGAAGTCCTAGCAGAGTTGCAGGCACTCACATTGTCTATCTGTCTAGACTATGCAGAGAACCTGGGAAGATGGATGTTTGGGCAACACTAGTATCGCTGGCTATTCAGAATTTTAGAGTTTTGGGATTGGATTTGGGAGTTGGGGATCTTGCATACTCTTTTACCCAAGATAGTGGAGTGTAGCGGAAGACAAAAAAGACTGTATAAAAAGTCTTGCAGGTACTTATGCTCTATGGCTGACAGTTGGGATATATCCTTAGCAGCATGGACAGGAGAGGTGGGCAGAATGGATGTCTATTGTTTGTTTGTTTTTTCTGCAGTCATCTATTGTCATTTTAGCTAAAAATGACTTAAAATGTTTTTACAGGAAGAAAGCAGAATTGGTGCGATCTCCCATGATTCCTTTACCCATGCCCAAAAAACTGCGGTTTAATATCTCCCCAGAAATCAAGAATGATATTGAGAAAGCCAAGCAGAATCTCAACATGTGAGTGGGGAGTGTGGGACCACTGATGCATGAAGGATGAATAACGAGAGAGTTGTCTGGGATGTTTACTTAGTTTGTGGTTAATTAGTTCTTCCTCTCTGGACAAGCTGAACAAACAGTCACATAAGATGGATGACATTATCTGACAGCACCGTCATTACTCTTCTAGCCCAGAAAGTGTTTTTGTTTTGGGTCATGCGCGTGTATTTCTGCATGACTCTGTTCAGTCTTAATTCGTCCACTTTGTGAATGGTCATGTATTCTCTCTCATGTTAGCCACAGTTCTTTAAGAGAAAACTACTAAGAAGCACTTTCTTGATCATCAAATGGCTTCTCACGTTTGTCAGTAGAAAAGAAGGGAAAGAGCACTTCTTAGATGTGTTAAAAAAAAACAAAAAACAGCCACCATAAAATGGCATCTGCTGATCAAAACAGCTTGTTCTTCAGATGACTGGGATCAGAACATAACAGTTCTTCCTGTGGGCACTGTGGGAGAATGTCCCCAAGGGATTCATTTATAGAGATCTAAAATTTAAATATGAGCTAAAAGCCTCTTCTGACACAGAAGTTAAAGCATCATCATAAAACCAGCGCGAATCCCAATGGAGTATCTTCCAGCTCGAAGAGATTGTGCATAAGTTTGTCGGTTCATAGAGAGCACTGTGAAAACACTCTGTACTGAAAGAGATTATAGCCCAAAAGTCTGAGTATCATTTGTACTGACCAAAGTCAGCACAGACCCACCAACAGCAAAGTGTTAGTGCTGAGACACATAGGCACAGAATTGGTGCCGAAGAGTGTGCAGATGCTGGCACCGAGAGAGATCTGCACAAAATCTTCAGCACAGAATAGCGCAGATCCAATGGCGCACATACTCTGTGCCAAAATTTCTTTGCGCTACAATAATGACACAGACAAGAAGGTGCACAAAAAGTATAAATTGAAGACAACAGTACCAAATAACAGATTCAGAATCATCACCACTTATACTAATACCAGAAGGATCATCTCCTAGTAGGCAGGAGCCCAAATTACCACACCCATCAAATCCGGATTGATGGATGTTGTCCAAAAGCTATGCTAAAGAACAAGAGAACATGGAACCAACTTTCTGAAAATCAATTTTGGAACAATTAAAGGAGCAGTTGAAATCCAAACTCCCTGCTTCCACTTTTCAACACAGAAAAAGAGACAGTGTAAACCATTACAGATGAATCAGTAGAAGAGAGGAGAAGATCACCATCTCCCTCTTATAACCCTTTCTTTTTGGAAGATTCTCAAGATTCATATGACTCTGGAATTCGTCAAGAACCCATTCATCTGACACCCCATCATACCCATCACCAAAATCAAATAGAGTATGAATTCCACCAGAAGATACTGCTTACTCTGCTTTTATACAAAATGTCAGAAGCAATCTCTTTTAACTTGCAAGAGGAAGATGAAAATGCCACAGAACTAAGTGTCCTACAATACATACAACCTCCAAAACAATATAAGGCTGTTCCTATGGATCTAGGTCTTTTGGATGTTCAGACAAAGCTATGGAAAACACCATATTCCATAACACCGGTGGTTGAAATAACTTTGATTTGAAATATAGAATCCAAAAATGTCCCAGTCATAAGGTACAGCAAGCTCATGAGTCTCTCATAGTTGAATCAGCGATGGAAAAAAACAGATATACCCAAGTACCTCACCAGGAAAAGACCCTAGGATCTTAGACATGATAGGAAAGAGAGTATTGGGTGCCACCTTACAATCCATAATTGGCTCATAAGATACAAATGATCCAGTACCTCTTTAACAACCTGCAAAAGTTGAAAGAATATGCAAATAAATTACTGGAAGAAAAGCTTAAACTTTTCTTTGAAGTTATGCTTTGTGCAGCCTTCTGTGCTTGACATATCACACATTCCATTTATGAAACATTTGATACATCCCTTGCACATATCAGCTAATGCTATTGTAGCTAGAAGACTGGCAAAGCTTCAAGCATCTGATCTGAGAGACAAAATCCATGAGAAGTTAGCAAATGCACTGTGCCCAGGGTAAAACCTATTTGGGGAAAAGATAAATGAGGCAGAGTCAATACATAATCAAAACATGTTCTCCAGTCTCTGACAGCATTGCAGACAGATACATTTTCTAATTCATGATACTATCAAGACACTTATAAGTATTATTCCCATCGAAGAAGGTATAATCCGCACCCTTACTACAAACAACTTCCAGTAGTTCTGCAGAAGCTTCAACAACTACAGAACCAGGTACAATAACCTCAAACAAGAGAGAGGAATCTTCTTTGGCAATAACAGAGACGATAACAGCAGCTTCCAACAGGCTGACGTCTGGTTTTTGACCAGAGCATGCATATATGCAATCAGGACCTATTTCCAGATATAAAGGTAGGGGGAAGAATGAATATTTTCAGCAAAGGCTGGATCATCATCACTTCGGACAAATGGTTTTGAAAATTATACACCAAGGATATTGCCTAAACTTTGAATGCTTATTACTGCAGGAACCCTGCTTTATACCAGCTTTACACAAATCTCCAGATACAAGTGCTAACACAGGAACTATAAGCTCTTTTTCACTCCAGAGCAATTAAACTGGTTCCACAGGGTCAGCAAGGGAAAGTATTTTATTCCAGATATTTCCTAATTCTGAAATAAACAGCCTATCTTAGATCTCAGTACTTGAATACCTTTCTCAAGAAAGAGAAGTTCCAGATTAACTCCTTAGGAACAATCCTCCAGCTCCTTCAACAAAAGAACTGGTTAACTTTGCTAGATCCCAAGAATGCAAATGCTCACATCCTAATCAATAAGAAATACAGGAAATATTTAATATTTATCTTATAAGACCAATATTACCAATTCAGGGTATTGCCCTTCAGACTAGTAGCAGCTCCGAGAATCTTCACCAAGTGTCTAGCAGTAGTAGCTGTTTACCCAAGGAAGCAGAATATGTGGTTCCATTTCTAGATGTCTGGCTAATATTGAGTTTCTTATGAAAAATCTATAAAAGACATGTCAAAACCGTGATGTAGCATATTGACTTTCTAATAAACTTTGAAAAATCAACATTAGCCCTAACTCAATAGCTCAGATTTATAGGTGCAGATCTGGATATAATCAGAGGGGAGGGCTTACCTTCCATTACAAAGAACGATCAAAATACCTAACATTCTTTATCCAAGAGCAAGTAGGTTACAGCACAAAATTATAGGAAGATGTTGGATCACATGCTTTCACCATTCATGTTATACCCTTAGCAAGCCTAAAAATGAAACAGGTGCAGTTGCATCTGAAGAGGAGCTGAAATCAACATATCCTATCACTCAGTCATAACGTACCAATCACACAGAAATCAATACAGTCACTAAGATGGATAAAGATAAATCTGTTTCAAGGACAAAGCATACATCCCTTGAAAATAGAAAACACATTGACAACGGCAGTATCACATCAGGTTTGGGGAGTATACATTGACTCGTAATGCACTTAAGGAAATTAGATAAAACAGGTAACAGCACTGTACTTTTGACATTCTAGAACTAAGCGCAATCTACAGTGGCCTTCAGATATTTGAAACTTGCTTATGGAACAAGACTGTATAAATTCAAATGGACAATCAAGTAGCAATATTTTACGTTGACAAATCAGAGATGGGTTCCTTCTAACTTTGCAAAGAAGTAATCAACATTTGGAAGCTCATGACAAAAGGATGCATATCTCTCAGCAATTTATCTACCTGAGAAAGACAATAACCTGTCTGCTAGAATATTAAGTTGTCAACTACAACCACACTAGCGGATGCTCCATAAGTAAACTTCGCGTACCATATTTGATTTGGGGTACACCAATTATAGACCTTTTTGCATCACTTTCAATCACAAACTACAAAGGCATTATTCCAAGTGATCAACCGAAGGATGCCTTCATCATACTGTGCATCAAGGGCCTGTTTTGTGATTTTCCACCAATTCCTTTGATAGCAAAAGCAATTTTCAAGTTGAAGCACAAAAGGACAATGATCCTTTTTTGGTATACAGACTTGCAATAGTGATTCCAATCAAACTGCCACTGATTCTGAATCTCCTGACTGTACAGAGAAACAATTTTGCATCCTAACCTCCAGTTTCTAGCACTGGCAGCATGAATATTGAAAGCCAGATAATCCAAAGACTTCATCTGCCCTGAGACATAAGTGAAATAGTACTAGGGGCAAGGATCAAATATGAAAAGATCATACAACTATAAATAGTCAAGATTTATTGCTTCCAGAAAGCAGACCACCTTCACTTGTGCCATTCCAGATCTTTTAGCACAGAGGTTCTCAACCGGTGTGTCGCCAAGCCACCGGCAGGTGTGTCACGGCTCCTGGTGTCCCACTGCCCCACTTGTGCTTCCCTTCTTCCCAGGGGTGGACTGGCCAATGTAGTTGATAGGGAAGTGCCACTGCCTGAGGCCGGGCCAGTGGTGGTTGAAGTGCAGAGAAGACAGTGCGCGCTGCCGCCGGAGGCCGGGCTGGCAGGCCGAAGAGCGGAGAGAAGCTGAGCGCCGCCGACGGAGGACAGGCTGGCAGCGGCTGAAGAGCGGAGAGGCGCTGAGTGCCGCCGTCGGAGGACAGGCCGGCGGCAGCTGAAGAGCGGAGAGGCGCTGAGCGCCACCGTTGAAGGACAGGCCGGTGGCTGAAGAGCAGAGAGGCACTGAGCGCCGCCGTCTGAGGACAGGGCGGCGGCTGAAGAGCGGAGAGGCGCTGAGCGCCACCGTTGAAGGACAGGCCGACGGTGGCTGAAGAGCAGAGAGGCACTGAGCGCCGCCGTCTGAGGACAGGGCGGCGGCTGAAGAGCGGAGAGGCGCTGAGCGCCGCCGTCAGAGGACAAGCTGGCGGCGGCTGAAGAGCGGAGAGACTGTGCGTGCCGCCGTCGGAGGACAGGGCAGCGGCAGCTGAAGAGCAGAGAGACCGTGCACGCCGCCGGCGGAGGACAGGCCGCCGGCGGCTGAAAAGCGGAGAGACGCTGCGAAGCACCGCCGGAGGCTGGGCCGGTGGCAGCTGAAGTGCGGAGAGACCATGTGCGCTGCCACTGGAGGCCGGGCCGAAGAGCAGAGATGCTGAGCACCGCCGGCGGAGGACAAGCCGGTGGAGGCCAGGCTTATTGGGCCAAGCAATAAGAAGAGGTTCCATGTGAGCGTATGTGTATAAGTGGCAGCATTGTGTGCCTGTAGTAGAATGGGTGCGTGAGTGAGAGCTTGTGTGTGTGTGTGTGAAGTAGAATGGGTGCCTGCATGCGCGAGTGGCAGCTTTGTTTGTTTGTGTGTGTGTGTGTGTGTGTGTGTGTGGTAGGGATGCGTGAGTGGCAGCTTTGTGTGTGTGTGTGGTAGAATGGGTGACTGAGTGCGTGAGTGGCAGCTTTGTGTGTGCCAGAATGGGTGCCTGGGTGTGTGGTAGAATGGGAGCAAGAGCATTTGTGTGTGATTAAGAGCTTGTATGTAAGTGAGAGAGCATGTGTGTGATTGAGAGAGACCATGGTCGGAGGTGATGTGTTTCTGTGAGAGAGACAGACTGGTCAGGGAGGTGACTGGTGTGTGTGTGTGTATATATGTGAGAGAGACAGAGACTGGTCAGGGAGGTGACTGGTAGGTGTGTGTGAGAGAGAGACAGACACTGGTCAGGGAGGTGACTGGTGGGTGTGTGTGAGAGAGAGACAGACACTGGTCAGGGAGGTGACTGGTGGGTGTGTGAGAACAGAGACTGGTCAGGGAGGTGACTGGTGGGTGTGTGTGAGAACAGAGACTGGTCAGGGAGGTGACTGGTGGGTGTGTGAGAACAGTGACTGGTCAGGGAGGTGACTGTGCATGAGACAGAGACTGGTCAGGGAGGTGACTGGCGTGTGTGCATGAGACAGAGATTGGTCAGGGAGGTGACTGGTGTGTGTGTGTATATATGTGAGAGAGACAGACACTGGTCAGGGAGGTGACTGGTGGGTGTGTGAGAGAGACAGACACTGGTCAGGGAGGTAACTGGTGGGTGTGTGAGAGAGACAGACACTGGTCAGGGAGGTGACTGGTGTGTGTGTGAGAGAGAGACAGACACTGGTCAGGGAGGTGACTGGTGGGTGTGTGAGAACAGAGACTGGTCAGGGAGGTGACTGGTGGGTGTGTGTGAGAACAGAGACTGGTCAGGGAGGTGACTGGTGGGTGTGTGCATGAGACAGACTGGTCAGGGAGGTGACTGTGCATGAGACAGAGACTGGTCAGGGAGGTGACTGGTGTGTGTGTGTGTGAGACAGACTGTTCAGGGAAGTGACTGGTTGTGTGTGTGTGTGTGAGAGAGAGAGACAGAGACTGGTCAGGGAGGTGACTGGTGTGTGTGTGTTTGTGTGTATGTGAGACACTGGTCAGGGAGATGACTGGTGTGTGTGTATGTGAGGCAGACTGGTCAGGGAGGTGACTGGTGTGTGTGTTTGTGTGTATGTGAGACACTGGTCAGGGAGATGACTGGTGTGTGTGTATGTGAGACACTGGTCAGGGAGATGGCTGGTGTGTGTGTATGTGAGACAGACTGGTCAGGGAGGTGACTGGTGTGTATGTGAGACAGACTGGTGTGTGTGTGTGTGTGCATGAGACAGACTGGTCAGGGAGGTGACTGGTGTGTGTGTGAGAACAGAGACTGGTCAGGGAGGTGACTGTGTGTGTGTGTGCATGAGACAGACTGGTCAGGGAGGTGACTGGTGTGTGTGTGTGTGCATGAGACAGACTGTTCAGGGAGGTGACTGGTGTGTGTGTATGTGAGACACTGGTCAGGGAGGTGACTGGTGTGTGTGTGTGAGAGAGAGAGACTGGTCAGGGAGGTGATTGGGTGTGTGTGAGAACGGAGACTGGTCAGGGAAGTGACTGGTGTGTGTGTGTGAGAGAGAGAGACAGAGACTGGTCAGGGAGGTGACTGGTGGGTGTGTGAGAACAGAGACTGGTCAGGGAGGTGACTGGTGGGTGTGTGTGAGAACAGAGACTGGTCAGGGAGGTGACTGGTGGGTGTGTGCATGAGACAGACTGGTCAGGGAGGTGACTGACGTGTGTGCATGAGACAGAGACTGGTCAGGGAGGTGACTGGTGTGTGTGTGTGAGACAGACTGGTCAGGGAAGTGACTGGTTTTGTGTGTGTGTGTGTGAGAGAGACAGACAGAGACTGGTCAGGGAGGTGACTGGTGTGTGTGTTTGTGTGTATGTGAGACACTGGTCAGGGAGATGACTGGTGTGTGTGTATGTGAGACAGACTGGTCAGGGAGGTGACTGGTGTGTGTGTGTATGTGAGACAGACTGGTCAGGGAGGTGACTGGTGTGTGTGTGTGTATGTGAGACAGACTGGTCAGGGAGGTGACTGGTGTGTGTGTGTATGTGAGACAGACTGGTCAGGGAGGTGACTGGTGTGTATGTGAGACAGACTGGTCAGGGAGGTGACTGGTGTGTGTGTGCGTGCATGAGACAGACTGGTCAGGGAGGTGACTGGTGTGTGTGAGAACAGAGACTGGTCAGGGAGGTGACTGGTGTGTGTGTGTGTGCATGAGACAGACTGGTCAGGGAGGTGACTGGTGTGTGTGTGCGTGCATGAGACAGAGACTGGTCAGGGAGGTGACTGGTGTGTGTGAGAACAGAGACTGTTCAGGGAGGTGACTGGTGTGTGTGTATGTGGGACAGACTGGTCGGGGAGGTGACTGTGTGTGTGCATGAGACAGACTGGTCAGGGAGGTGACTGGTGTGTGTGTGTGTGAGAGACAGGTCAGGGAGGTGACTGGGTGTGTGTGAGAACGGAGACTGGTCAGGGAAGTGACTGGGGTGTGTGTGTGTGAGAGAGAGAGAGACAGAGACTGGTCAGGGAGGTGACTGGTGTGTGTGTTTGTGTATGTGAGACACTGGTCAGGGAGGTGACTGGTGTGTGTGTGTGTGTGTGTGAGAGAGAGACAGAGACTGGTCAGGGAGGTGACGTGTGTGTGTGTGTATGAGAGAGAGACAGACATTGGTCAGGGAGGTGACAGGTGGGTGTGTGTGAGAACAGAGACTGATCAGGGAGGTGACTGGTGTATGTGTGTGCATGAGACAGACTGGTCAGGGAGGTGACTGGTGTGTGTGTGTGTGTGTGTGTGTGAGAGACAGACTGGTCAAGGAGGTGACTGGTGTGTACATGTGAGAGACAGACTGATTAGGGAGGTTACTGGTCTGTGTGAGACAGAGACTGTGTATGAGTGACTGGTTGTGGGCCCTAAGAAAGAGGACCTTGAGGACAGAGCTTCAGCAGCCCTGCTGCTTCTGGTGAGTGCTATTGGCCTGCAAGGGAAAGGAGTAGGAGAGTTGCTGGAGAGGTTAAGTAAAGGTGGCTTTTAAAGTTTATTTTTCTTGATTGACTGCCATTTTAATTATTGGGTATTGTGTGATATGTCTGCAGTTTTGAAATATTTTATTGATATTTGGACAATTTTTAATACATTTTATGAGTTTTTAATTGGTGGAGTTATTCTGTTCATCAGCTGTTTTGTAACATTTATTTGTATAGTTTTACAATTATTTCTGTGTGGGGATCTATAGCAGCTTGGCTTGTTCTGTTTTCCTAATAGGAGGTGTATTCGTGTTTAGGGCCTGGTTAAATATTTGTAGTGTTACCTTTTCATAGATAGGGTTGTTACTGTTTGAGTGTGTTCCATAATACAAGTGTAACTTTGTGCGGATTAGTTTGTGTGCATTATTGCAGGTCCTGGGACTATGTTAGGTGCTATATTTCTCTTTCCATTTCTCCAGGTTTGCACTGTATGCCGAGTGGTTGTTTTGGTTTCCCATTCCAGTTTGTCTCCATATTTATAATTTGTGGTGAAGGTTGGTTCTGGGTGTGTGATCGAGGTGAGGTATTTTACTAGCAAGTAGGCATTTGTATCAATCTTATTTGTTGTGTTTTCTCAATAGGACATGCATTAGTGGTAATTTACTCTCTTTTCATAAGAGGGGTATTGTGCCTGCAAGTAAAGGGAGTTTGTTTTGCTTTTACTGAGATGTCATCAGAACCAGAAAATCTTTTTTTATATGGTGAGTTGTATGGATAATGCCCTAGTTCTGCTCTGCACCCATTTTTGGGGGTCAAGAGGTTCCTGAGGATGCAGAATGTATATTTACATTTAGCACCATGACTTTCACATGTTCAGTGTGTCACGCATGTGAGAACTGTCAGGTGTGTCCCGACCAAAAAAAGGTTGAGAATCACTGTTTTAGCATACCAGATGCATTTTATAAAATTGGGATTAAAACCTAACTCCATGGCACTCATCCCACATCATCTGATAATCTCTAGATTTATTAGGGGATTTTACAATCTAAGACCTCCATTAAAAACACCACCCCCACAATGGGACTTAAATATAGTGCTACAGCAATTGATGAAGAAGCCATATGGAACCCATGGCTACAGCAAATTTATAATTTGTCACATGGAAAACTCCCCTAATAGCCATAACTTCAGCCTGGAGAGTGAGTGAGCTACAAATTCTAGAAACATACTCTCCCTCCACTCAAATATTTAAGAACAGAGTAGCATTAAGGACTCATCCCAGGTGCCTACCCAAGAGTGTCCCAATTCCATATTGACCAGATGATCACATTGCCTTCATTTTTCCCAAAGCCACAGTCCACTCCAAAAGAGCAGGTTTATCATACTCTAGACTGTAGAAGGGCACTTGTTCTACTTGGAAAGAACTAGATCTCATAGAAAATCTACACGACTATTCATATCTTTTGATTATTATAAGAAAGGAGATTCAGTAACTAAGCAAACTTTATCGTTACGGCTTTCTCAATGCATTTCTATGAAGAGGTGGATCAAAGATTCCACATTCAATTATAACTCATCAATTGAGGGCAGTCGCCACAACAGTGCGTCTGAACTCCACCTCCATGCTAGATGTGTGCAAAGCAGCAACATGTATATCTATGCAAACTTTCACTTGTCACTATTGTCTGAACCAAGAATCTCAAGCAGACTTATTTTGGGCAAGCTATATTCAGTAACATTTTGAATTAGAGTAATCGATATCCTACAAAAAAAAGTCTCAGGTTGCAAAATAAAAAACATGTAACTTTTAGCTAGGGAGTCCCATCTTGTGTTGCAGTTTGTATGGCTTGTCTATGGAGAAAGCAAAGTTGCTTACCTGTAACAGGTATTTTTCATAAACAGCCACACAATCCCTCCCTTCTTCCTGGGAAGTTGAACTTAGCTAGAAGATAGAGTGAAGAGTCATGTGGCAACGCCAGTGCGGAACACTCACACATGCCCAAAAAGGAAAAAGATGGGCTAAAGAGAAGAGTACTGACAGGGTGCCATTGGATGACATCACCCATCTTGTGTGGCTGCTTATTTTGCTGTACATGAAGAACATCTGTTACAGATAAGTAGCTTCGCCTTCTCTCTAGCCACTATCAGGCTGATGCAATACCTGTGCACTAAAAATGTGCATCCAAGCTGGACGCACCTTTTTTTTTTTTTTTTTTTTTAACGTGCACAATCACCTCTCCTGGGCGCTCAATGCAATAGGCAAATGAGCCACCGCACTAAAAAGAACACACTAGGCAAAAATTATGCATCCTTCATACATCCATGAGAAATGGCTATGTGTGGGTTATGAAAACGATCAATTTTACAAGCATCCATTTTTCTAACCCATGCACAGCCACAGATTAGGGAAATGGACACTTGTAAATTGAGCATCCATTTCCCTAACCTGACTGCCATCAAGACTTTTTTTTTTTCTCAGGTTGCTGCTTTCTTTGTTTTCTCCGGTATTAAGTCTGAGGAACCACAGAAAAGCAGTATTTTCTGCTTTTTAGTTCTACTTTTGAGGCTCCTCAAAACTTAATGCCAGCTCTGGGGCTGGTGTTAATTTTTGAGGTTTAAATTGTGTGCATTGGGCGCATGGTTATTTTTTTACATCTGGGGTAATAGCCAATAGCCTCATCAACATGGCATTTACATGTGATGAACTCTATTAGCCTCGCACTGGTTTGGATGCGTGTTTTGGACACGCTAATCCCCTTATTGCATAAGGGGTTATGGATGCGCATCCAAACGCAGATTAACCTATATGCTAGCCTGAGCGCACAGTATTGCATCAGCCTGCTAATGTTTCTAATTTTGTCATATAAAAAATAAACACAACTTTCCCTGTGCGTACCAGGATCAGTCCAGACCGCTGGGTTGTGTCTCCCTTCCAGCAGATGGAGTCTGAGAACCCCTCTTATACTGGTGTGCCACCTGCGATCCTTCAGTATTTCTCTGACTCCAGCAGATGAGAGACAGAACCTGCGGTCCTGATCCTTTGACAAAAAAAAAAAAAGTTTATCAGTTTCATTGCATTTAAGGCAACATGTCTCTTTAAGAGATTTAGTGCCTGTGGCTAAATCAAGCTTGTTTTGAAAAAAAAAACTTGGTTTCTTTTTCGGAGGTGAGCATCTTGAGTCCTCCTGAGGCTTTTGCCTTGGTAGAGGTGCGGCTGGGGTGGGATTCCCCGACAGCCGAGTGCCCGGAGCTGCTACTGATCCCGGTGAGTAGGAGGATTAACCGGTGGGCCGGTCCCTCCCCCCCCCCCCTGAGAAGAGGAAATTCCTCAGGTGCTTCTAGCTGTGCCACAACTGTTGGTGGTTAGGGAAAAGTTCCTACCGTGCACTGCTATCCCGGGGCTCCGGAGGGGCATTTTTTTCACCAAATTTGGGCCCGGGCTGGCTCTTCAGCTCGTCGGAATGCCACGGAGCTCAGTCTGTTCAGCTTGCGGGGAGCCCGCGTTCCGGCGGTGAAGGACCGTCTGGGGGAGGCTCCGGAGCGTTTTCAGAGGGTAATCGGGCTGCGAGGAAAATATCACACTCCCGCCGACCTCGGGCAGCCCCGGCCGCATCCAGCACGGGAACGGCGGCCATTTTGCCTGCACCACGCTGCTCTGCAGGACTGGATGTGGGGGGAGGGGACATTCCTTCTCTGGGTTCCCCACGACTTTGAGCCCCGTCAGGCCTGGGATTCCCTTGCCAGCTTCCCCTCCAGGTTCGGACCCTCCCCTGGGGGGAGCCTTAAAGGGCCAGCCTTCATTTTCTTCAAAATGTGTGCTTTTAATGCACAAAGCTTTTTTGGAGGCTGAGGCAGAGTTACAGGCTATGGAGCCTCCACGGGCTAAGGTTGCTCGGTTTTTGGAGGGGTCAGATGCCTCCGGAGGGAGGGCGGACCAGGGCAATCCTGACTGGTTTGGAGATCCAGCTCCCAATCCTGATTCTCCTGCACAGGACCCCCTCATGGGGACCTCAGCCGGGGATGTTGAGCCCACCCCAGTCAAGGGGGGATGGTCCGAGGGTACTCAGATTATTCCGGAATGATGAACTGGATCATCTTATTCCCTGTGTTCTGGTGGAGCTCGATATTGAGGTGCCACAGCCGAGCCCCGAGGCTACCAGAGGGGACCTGGTTCTCTCGGGGTTTAAGACTCCTCCTGCTGCGTTTCCTTTTCACCCAATGCTTCTGCAACTTGTGACCCGGGAATGGGAAGCTCCCAAGGCCAGTCTTCGGGTGGGGCAAGCTATGGAAAAGCTCTATCATTGCCAGACGAGTCCTTGGCCGTCCTTAAGGTTCCAAAGGTGGATGCGGCCGTCTCAGCTATCACCAAGCGGATGACCATCCCGGTCGCAGGGGCTGCCGCTCTTAAGGATCTTCAGGATCGGAGCCTGGAAGTTATTCTCATACGGATTTTTGAGGATTCAGCGCTTTGCGTTTGGGTGGCGGTGTGCAGTAGCCTCATGCAAAGGCGATCCTTAGATGGGTACAACAGTTACTTCGCAGGAGCTGCCTCCGACAGAGGCGGAACAAGCAGATCGCTTGGAATCGGCTGTGGCTTATATCGCGGATGCCTTGTATGATCTTCTTCAGGCGACTTCGCGTAATATGGCTTCGGCGGTCTCTGCTAGAAGGCTCCTATGGCTCCGCAAGTGGTCGGCAGTTGTTTCCTCCAAGGCCCAACTGGGCAATCTTCCTTTTGTAATTAACGGTTTTTATTGTATTGCAAACATATCCAGTAACAAAAAACCCCATGAGCACATTTGTCCTTATGTGATTACATGTTTCAAACAGCATAGGGTACAACAAAGTTTTGTTCCTCACCCCTACCTCAATCTTCCTTTTAAAGACAAATTTTTGTTTGGGGATGATCTGGAAGCCCTTATCAAATCCCTTGGGGATAATAAGATGTACAAGTTGCCGGAAGATAAACCTAGGACCTCCAGGTCTTTTGGCTCAACGCGCCCACGCTATAGGGGACAGCGCAAGTTTTGGCAGGCCAGAGCCCTGGCCTTTACTTCGCATCAACCGTCAACGAGGTTGCAGTCTTGGCCTCATTCCTTTCGTGGCCACAGGCCTCTCCGTGACGGGGGTCCTCAGAGATCTTCCAGGGGCAAATCCTCCCAATTGAAGGTGTGCCAGCCCACTCCTCGGTTCCGATGATAGGCGGATGCCTGACTCTCTTCGAGGAGTGGGTCAAGATTACGTCGGACCAGTAAGTGCTAAGCATTATCAAACATGACTACGCTTTGAATTTTGCTCGCTCATTACGAGAGCAGTTTGTTATGTCGCCCTGTGGGGCCCGCGCAAAACGGACGGCAGTACTTCAAACCCTGGGTTGGAAACTCTCCGCTCAGTCATTGCGGCCGTCCACTCCGGTGAATATTTGGCTTCTTTAGACCTGACGGAGGTGTATCTTCACATAGGGATCCGCGAACAGTATCGGCGGTTTCTCCGGTTCATGATTCTGGGCGAGCACTATCAGTTTCAGGCGCTCCTGTTTGGGTTGGCGATGGCTCCTCGCATCTTCACCAAAGTCGTGGTGGTAGCTGCGGCCCTCAGGAGGGAGGGGATCTTGGTTCATCCCTATCTGGACGATTGGCTCATCCGCGCGAAGTCGGAGGAGCTTTGCCAGAGAGCGGTTCACTCAGTAGTGAACCCGGCTCCAGTCCCTTGGTTGGGTTGTCAATTTTGCCAAGAGCCAATTAGTTCCGTCCCAGGTGTTGAACTTCTTGGGGGCTCGGTTCGACACATCTGTCTGCAAAGTATTTCTCACGCAGAAGTGAATCGACAAGTTGACGGCTCAGATTCGGTGGCTGTTGTCTCTGCCACTACCACAAGTTTGGGATTACTTGCAGGTGCTTGGTTCTATGGCGTCTTCTCTGGAATTAGTCCCTTGGGCCTTTGCTCATGAGATCTTTTTACTGTCTTGTTGGGTCCTGAAATCGGAGGAGTTCCAGGTCCGATTGCTGCTCATGGATCCGGCCAAGTCCAGTCTCCAGTGGTGGTTGATTCCAGCCCACGTGCAGCGCAGGATGGACCTGAAGAAGCCCCAGTGGGTGGTCGTGATGACGGACGCCAGCCTCTACAGATGGGGGGGGCGGTTTGCGAATTGAAAGCAGCGCAGGGTCGTTGGACAGGACGTCAGGCGCAGTGGTCCATAAATCGCTTGAAGACCAGGGCAGTTCGGCTGGCATTGCAAAGTTTCCTTCCCCTGGTGAGCCGTCGTTCGGTACGAGTGTTGTCGGACAATGCAACAACAGTGGCTTACATCAATTGTCAAGGTGGAACAAGAAGTCATCCAGTGGCGTTGGAAGCCAATCGCTTAATGAGCTGGGCAGAGCGTTATCTAGTGCGGCTGGCAGCCTCCCACATAGCCGGCGTCAGCAACATTCAGGCAGATTTTCTCAGCCATCAGCAGCTAGATCCCGGGGAGTGGGAACTCTTCAAGGAAGCGATGAGTCTCGTGACTCGTCAGTGGTGGGTACCTCGCCTAGACTTGATGGCCACTCAGCGGAATGCCAAGGTGGCTTGGTTCTTCATTCGCAAAAGGGAACACGGGGTGGTAGGTGTCAACGCTCTGGTCTTGCCGTGGCCTCACGACATTCTGCTGTACGTCTTTCCTCCATGGCCATTGGTGGGCAGGGTTTTACGAAGGATAGAGATTCACGCCGGCTCAGTCGTTCTCGTGGCCCCGGCGGCCGTGGTTTGCGGACCTGATCAATTTAGCGGTGGACGGTCCTCTTCGCCTTAGTCATCTACCGAATCTTCTGCGGCAGGGTCCCGTATTTTTCGATCAGGCGGATCGCTTTTGTCTAGCAGCTTGGCTTATGAGAGGCGGCAATTGAGGAAGAAGGGTTATACGGATTCCGTTATTTCTACCCTACTGAGGGCACATAAGATGTCTACCTCGCTCACCTATGTTTGAGTCTGGAAAGTTTTTGATTCTTGGTGCGGCGGGTTGAATGTGTCCCAGCGTCGCGCCTCTATTGTCCATATTCTGGCATTCTTACAGGAGGGCCTGAAGAAAGGTTTGGCGTGCAGTTCTCTCAGGGTTCAAGTAGCGGCCCTAGGATGTTTGCGGGGCAAAATTGACGGAACATCCCTGGCGACGCATCCAGATGTGACGCGTTTCCTAAGAGGGGCAAAACAGCTGAATCCTCCAGTTCGTCCAATGTGTCCTTCTTGGAGTTCGAATCTGGTTCTCCGAAGCTTATGCGGTCCTCCATTTGAGCCTGTGAAACAGGCCACCTTGAAGGATTTGACATTAAAGACTATCTTTCTGGTGGCTATCACGTCAGCAGGGCGTATCTTGGAGATTCAAGCATTGTCGTGTAGGGAGCCCTTTCTCCGGATATCTGATTCCGGGGTATCTCTTAGGACGGTTCCCTCCTTTCTACCGAAGGTCGTGTCTGAGTTTCATTTGAATCAGACTGTGGATTTGCCTGCCTTCACGGATTTGGATAAGACTTCGCCTCAGGCTCGTGACCTACGACGGTTAGATGTGTGGCAGATTCTTCTGCGCTGTCTGGAGGTGACAAATGCTTTTCATTTGTCTGATCATCTGTTCATCTTATGGAGTGGTCCTAGGAAAGGACATAGGGCCTCCAAAGCCACTATTGCCCGATGGATGAAGGAAGCAATAGCTTCAACATATATATGTCTTGGGCACGAAGAGCCAGGAGGTTTAAAAGCACATTCCATTTGTTCTCAGGCGGCGTCTTGGGCTGAAAGTCACTTTGTTTCGTCGCTTTGTAGAGCGGCTACTTGGAAATCACCGCACACTTTTGCTAAGCATTACCGTTTGGATGTCCATGCTCCGGATGGCGAGTGTTTTGGCAGTAGTGTTCTTCGAGCGGGACTCTCCAGGTCCCACCCCATTTAGGGCAGCTTGGGTACATCTCAGCGGTCTGGACTGATCCTGGTACGTACAGGGAAAGGAAAATTGGGTTTTCATCTGCTAATTTTCGTTCCTGTAGTACCATGGATCAGTCCAGATGCCCGCCCATGGCATCTGGAGAGTCCGTTCGCTATCATTTCTCTCTCTTTATTCTGCAGAATATTCTCAGTGAATAGTCTTTGTTACTTATAGAAGTACTCCCTCCATGTATATAAGTTCCGGAAGTTAAACAGTTTCTTTAGTTACGTGATTTGATATAGCCATTGGTTCTTATGTTGAGGTTATGATCTGTTTTCATTCTGCTATGGTATGGATTATACTGAAGGATCGCAGGTGGCACACCAGTATAAGAGGGGTGTCTTTCAGTTTGTTCTCTGACTCCATCTGCTGGAAGGGAGACGCAACCCAGCAGTCTGGACTGATCCATGGTACTACAGGAACGAAAATTAGCAGGTGAGAACCCAATTTTCCTTTTTTGTCTGGGGAGGCTGTGTTTCCTCTTGTACCTCTGATTCTCTATCAAATCTTTTTTATCCTCTTGAATACTCTCTCCAGAATGGTACATGATGTGGACATCAAGGTGTTTGTCTTTACCCAGTTTGGAAAGAACTTCCCCAAATTGAAGAAGCTGAGCCCAGATGCATTTATCCAGGTGGCACTGCAGCTAGCATACTACAGGTAAAGGCAGTTCTTACTTGTTTGGATGTGTCCACTATTCCATACAGAGAGGATCATCCCTGGAAGTGCAGACTCCAGGAGGGAGTATACATCCTGATAGAAACGTATTTAGTGCTTAGAAGTTGCTTCTTGTGTTTTTTCTTTACCCTTTCTCAGGATGTATGGTTTTACCTGTGCCACCTACGAGAGTGCTTCTCTGCGAATGTTTCACCTGGGAAGAACAGACACCATCCGCTCTGCTTCTGTGGACTCTCTCTCATTTGTGCAAGCTATGGAAGACCCAGCAAAACAGGTGAATCCCCAAGCCAAGCGCTGACTTTAGTTCCATATTTATTAGAGGACAAAACTCCATATCAATGTCTGCCACAACCAAGCAACTCAAATAATTGTTTCTCTGTACGCAGGCAGGCCAATCCACATTAGTGGGTTATGCACTCCTACCAGCAGATGGAGACGGGGTAAAACGGACTCGCTGATGTGGACACTGATGGTGGACATGCATTTCCCTAGTAGGAATTGCTCACGTTAAAAAAAAAATAAAATAAAAAAAAGAGAGGTTAAATGCAGAGTTTGAACTCCTGAGCTGACACCTAACTGATCCTTCCCTCAGTTGAGCGGTTTAAATCTCGATGCCTGGCCAGGCTTAGACTTATAAAGAATGAGGGAAAGCTCGGTGGTGAAGGCTTGTGCCGTTTCCCTCCCTACCTCCCTCCCGTAGCCGGTGACTTGATTGTGCTCTCAGCCAGGGAAAGACTGAGCTCAGATAAAAAAGAGATAGGAGGGAAGTGTGAGGCCCCCTTTTGTTTTCTTACTGGGTCATTCTCTCCCTCGGCGTTTCTGACCTTTCTCCTAGAACAAGCAGGATGGTAGTCCTCATAGATGGGTGACATCATCAGATGGAGCCCGGCATGGAAAACTTCTGTCAAAGTTTCCAGAAGCTTTGACTAGAACACTGAGCATGCCACTATACATGTGTCCACATGGAGGCCGAGGGGAGCCCTTACTTACCTTGTCCCTCTCTACACCCCTAGTAGGATCGTCCCAAGAAAGAGGAGCCGGTGATAGGCCCTCTCCATTGCCAACACTCTGTCATCGGGATCTTCAGGGTCCTCGGTGCCGAGGAAAGACTGGGCCGAGCATCGAGGGGAAACCCCAAAAGCAGAGTCACTGGTCGCTATCAGCACACTGCTCCGGATCCAGTGTGGCATCAGCGGTAGCCGTGCTGCCACTGAAACGACCGCCATGGTACGGAGGCCCCATCCTTCAATAAACCCAGTAGTCCCAGGCCTTTTTCCATCAGGAAGGCCTCTCGACAAAGCTCGAGAAAATCCTATCAACAAAGGAAGTGTTATTTATTTATTTATTTAAAAGATTCTTATATACCGCATATACACATAGAGGTGGATCTAGGCAGTTTACAATTAACACACACAAAATCAATTAAAATAAATAAAGGATAAAACAAAGGAAAGAATAACAAAAAGACAAATTAACAGTTGTATATGAGAAATTAACTCTGGGAATTTGGAAATGCTGTAGAGAATAGGTATGTTTTTATTGCTTTTTTGAAGTCCTGCTTGGCAGTAAGTTGACTAATACACGGGCCGATACAGTAAAGTCTGCGGGAGAGCGAGCAAATGCCCGCTTTCCCGGCGCATGCACTGGCCACTCGTCGGTGTGCGTGATTCAGTATTTAAATTAGGTCCGGCGGTAGATCCGGGTAAAAGGAGGCACTAGGGACACTAGCGCGTCCCTAGTGCCTCCTTTTTGACAGGAGCGGCGGCTGTCAGCGGGTTTGACAGCCGACGCTCAATTTTGCCGGCGTCTGTTCTCGAGCCCGCTGACAGCCACGGGCTCAGAAACCAGACGCCAGCAAAATTGAGCGTCCGGTTTTCGGCCTGACAGCCACGGGCCGAATTCAAATTTATTTTTTTTTTTACTTTTTTTACTCTTCGGGACCTCCGACTTAATATCGCTATGATATTAAGTCAGAGAGTGCACAGAAAAGCAGTTTTTACTGCTTTTCTGTGCACTTTCCTGGTGCCGGAAGAAATTAGCGCCAACCTTTGGGTCGGTGCTAATTTCTGAAAGTAAAATGTGCGGCTTGGCTGCACATTTTACTTTCTGTATCCCGCGCGCATACCTAATAGGGCCATCAACATGCATTTGCATGTTGAAGGCGCTATTAGGTGCCGCGGGTTGGACGCGCGTTTTCCTCCCCTTACTGAATATAAGAAGTAAGGGAAAACACGCGTCCAATAGCAGGCTAACAGTGCGCTCCGTCGGAGCGCACTGTACTGTATCGGCCTGACAGTTTGGTATGGAGTTCCATAATTTAGGACTGGCAACAGAGAAGGCACGGTTTCTAGTAAGGTCTAAACAAGCTGTTTTGACCATGGGTACTTAGAGGTACTTCGGATGAATGGACGTGGTGTGGAGGTTGGTAAAGATGGAGAGTGGAACATAACCACATGGAATAAGTATTATGAAGTAGAGAATGAATTATTGTCAAAACTTTGTTTCCCTGTACGTACCAGAATCAGTCCAGACCATGGGTTAAGCCCCCGTTCCAGCAGGTGGAGACAGACCAATGTTCTAAGGGCAGCCCATATAAGGATGGAACCCACCCTGGAACCCTCAGTATTTGTCTGTCTCCAGCAGGTGGAACAGCTCACCCTTTGGTTCCATGTTTAGCTTGCCCTCTGTGTTTTCTTTCCTCTCCTTTCTCTGGGGCAAGCTCACGCAAGTACTCTTTTAATTTACTTCTTAATTTTTAAATATATAAAAAAAAAAAAGATTGTTTTCTGACTGACTGTGTCAGGGCAGACAGTTCTGTCTCCCTCGCTCTTGGGGTTCCTAGGGGGGACTTTGTCCCTTGATTTCTGTCAGCCTAGGTTCCCTTCCCGGTGACCTACTGTGGGTGATACTGGTGGTGCCAGTCCCTCTCCCCACGTTTGTATCTGCTGCCGTGCCCCGAGATGCCCATACCTCGGAGCTTCAGGGAGGATTATCATACCCCTGCCTCTGTGAATGCAATGAGTTATTAATGTGAACAAACTGTTTTTGTTTTCCCAAGCTTTCACAGAATATATTTTTTACTTGTCTTTGTTTAAATAAAAAAAAAAAAAAAGGCAGCAGTTTGATTTTGTGAGGAGGGAGTGGGGTTCAATCTCCTGCCCAGCTCCTCAGGGGCTCCCAGCTCAGCTGTTTTCAATTAGCTTTGCAGCCGCTTTCCTGCTCCATGCCGCGGCCACCTTTTTGTTTAGCTTGTGGAGAGTCGGCCTCCCGACTCTCCCGCGATGGGGTATGCTCCAGGTGTATTTCGGGGGGTGAAGGCTCCTCTTCTGAACCGCCAAATTTTAGACCTCAGGGAAGGGCTCCCCGACGTGTTTCTAAGCCGTTCCCGTCCCGGGAACGCGCATCAGCGGTGGCCATTTTGGGTGTTTCTGATGAAACACTTCCTGCTTCTCCGGGGGCTGGGGATCCGATTTCCCCCCCGATTTGAGCCTGATTCGCTCTCGGGAAGGGGGGGTGGCTCTGATCCCCCCCTCACCTCCCCCGCCCCCTGTGAAAAATTCGGCCCAAACCCGTTTTTCCTCGGATTTTGTCCTTTTAATGCATGAATCTTACTTGGCCAGCTTACAGAGGGATGTGGCCCTCCCCCCCCCAATTGTTCCCCTTCCTCCAAAACCTGCTCTTTCCTGTGCCGTCCCCTGATGTTGTTCCGGACCCTCAGGGCCCGGTTAGGGTTCGTGTGGTCCCGGGTGCTCCAACCCCCCCCCTCCTTTAGACCCGCTTGACCTAGGGGGCGATGATACCATGGCTCAAGCCCCCCGGCTAGAGGGCGACGATCCCTGGGTCCTGCGCTTATTTCAGCGGGAGGAACTGGAGCCTCTTATTCCCTTCGTTCTCCAGGAACTGGGAATTGAAGCCCCACCAGATGATTCTGTGGTGGCAGCGATGACACCAAACACGGACCCGGTCCTGGCGGGACTCAGGGCGTTACTACATACTTTCCCGTTTCATCCAATGCACCGTTTGCTTCTCCTCCGGGAATGGGAGTCCCCAGAGACGGGGCTTCGAGTTGGTAGGGCTATGGATAAGCTATACCTGCTCCCTGAGGACTGCCTAGACATGTTAAAGATTCCTAAGGTAGATTCTTCTGTCACCGTGGTGATGAAACGTACCACCATTCCTGTGGTGGGCACTACAGCATTACGGGATGTGCAGGACCGTAAGCTTGAATTTTATTTGAAACGCATCTTTGAAGTTTTGGCTCTCAGAATCCGGGCGACTATTTGCAGCAGTCTCATGCAGTAGGCAAGCCTTAGGTGGATGCAACATTTACTCAGCACCCAGGACCTCCCGTCTGCAGAGGCTGAGCAAGCTGAACGCTTGGAGGGCGCTATAGCCTATAGGCGGATGCCCTCTATGACTTGCTTCGTGTCCGGGCAAAGGCTATAGTTTCTGCGGTCTCAGCCAGACGTCTTCTCTGGCTACGTAATTGGTCTGCTGATACTTCTTCAAAAGCTCAGTTGGGCACTCTTCCTTTCAAGGGCAAGTTGCTTTTTGGTGAGGACCTGGAGCAGCCTATTAAATCCTTGGGTGATAACAAGGTCCACAAGCTGCCAGAGGACTGTCCCAAACAGTCGAAGTCTTTTTTTCCGACTCGCACTCGCTTTAGGGGAAACTGCCGTTACGGCACCAGGGCTTCCCCAGGGGTGGTGTCTCCAGTTCCCAGTCTTGGTCCCATTCCTTTCACGGCCGTCGAGGCTTCCGGGATGGCCATCAGCAACACACGACCACTAAGTCAGCTCCTCCGAACGAAACTTAGGTGGGCGTCTTTCTCTGTTTCTCGAGGAGTGAGCCAAAATCACATCCAATCTCTGGGTCCTCGAGGTGATAGAACACAGCTACGCATTAGAGTTTGCCAGGGACCTGCGGATCTATATATCGTGTCCCCTTGCGGCCGCTCCAAGCGACCTGCGGTCTGTCACACCCTGTTGAGACTTCAGGATTTGGGGGTGATCCTTCCGGTACCGGTGCAAGAACAGGGCACTGGCCAGTATTCAATTTACTTCGTTGTTCCCAAAAAGGACGATTCCTTTCACCCCATCCCAGATCTCAAAAGGGTCAATCGGGCCCTCAAGGTTCCCCGTTTCAAGATAGAAACCCTGTGCGTGGTGTTTGCGGCAGTCCATCCCGGCGAGTTCCTCGCTTCCCTCAATCTGACAGAGGCTTATTTTCACATCCCCATCCGTTGGGAACATCAAAGATTCCTTCGCTTTCAGATCCTAGACCAGCACTTCCAGTTCCAGGCCCTTCCCTTCGGTCTTGCCACCGCTCCCCGCACCTTCACCAAGATCATGGTAGTCATTGCGGCAGCTCTCCGAGAAGGGATTTTAGTCCATCCTTATCTAGACGATTGGTTGGTAAGGGGCAAGTCTGCTGCCCTCTGCACGCACGCGATAAACAGAGTTTTAGCCCTACTCACATCTCTCAACTGGATAATCAACTACTCCAAAAGTAATCTTCGGCTCTCACAAGAGCTGGAATTCCTTGGTGCTCTTTTCAACACGCGGGTCGGGAAAGTTTTTTTCTTTTGGACTCGCAGACTCTCAACCTGATCGATCAGTTGAACACTTTTGTCTCTCTACCGCTTCCCACGGCGTGGGATTACCTGCAAGTTTTAGGGACCATGGCTTCCACGATCGATCTTGTCCCCTGGGCGTTTGCTCATATGCGTCCTTTACAGAAAGCATTGTTATCCCGTTGGAAACCGATGTCCGAGCAGTACCAAGAGATTCTCCCTCTCTCCGACTCTACCATAGCCAATATACAATGGTGGTTCTCCCCGGCACATCTTCTCAAGGGGATGCCTCTTTTTGACTCCCTCTTGGGTCATTGTGACGACAGATGCCAGCCTCTCCGGTTGGGGGGCTGTCTGCCAATCTCAAATGACGCAAAGTTTCTGGTCCCTCTCCCAGTCTCTGTGACACATCAATCGTCTAGAAGCCCGAGCGGTTCGCCTGGCTCTCAAATTTTTTTCTTCCTCTGATTCGCCACAAAGCGGTCCGGGTGCTATCGGACAATTCTACCACGGTGGCTTACATAAATCGACAGGGGGGGACTTGAAGTCATCTAATGGCGCTAGAGGCCAGCAAGCTCTTTTTCTGGGCAGAGAGGCACTTGGATCGCCTGGCGGCCTCCCACATAGTGGGCAAGGAGAATATTCAAACCGACTTCCTCAGTCGACAACATCTCGATCCCAGCGAGTGGGAGCTATCAGACGAAGCGATGGATCTAATTGTGCACAGGTGGGATCCCCCTCACCTGGACCTCATGGCAACGCTATCCAACGCCAAGGCTCCCCGGTTCTTCAGCCGGTGGAGGGAGCATTGTTCAGAAAGGGTGGATGCGCTGGTTCTTCCCTGGCCCTCTGACGTTCTTCTCTACGTGTTTCCACCGTGGCTGTTAGTGGGGAAGTTTCTACGGAGAATAGAACTCCATCGCAGTCCAGTCATTCTCGTGGCCCCCGAATGGCCCCGACGGCCGTGGTTCGTGGATCTGGTGAATCTCACTGTGGACGGACCTCTTCGTCTCGGTTACCTGTCCCATCTTCTGCGGCAGGGTCCCGTATTTTTCGACAAGGCGGATCGCTTCTGTCTAGCGGCATGGCTTTTGAATGGAGACGTTTGAGACGAAGAGGATATAAGGATGAAGTTATTGCCACACTCCTCAGGTCTCACAAACAGTCGACATCGCTTACCTACGTCCGGGTCTGGAAGGTTTTTGAAAACGTCTGCAAGGAGTTGGGTGTTTCGGCACGTATGCCTTCGGTTGCGGTTATTCTCACTTTTCTTCAGCGTGGTCTCTCCAAGGGTCTTTCGGTTAGCTCCCTGTGAGTTCAGGTTTCGGCTCTTGGTTCCCTCCTGGGCTCTATCGAAGGTCAGGCAGTCGCCTCTCATCCGGATGTTGTACGTTTTCTCAGGGGTGCTAAGCACCTGAAACCGCCTGTCTGGTCTATTTGTCCTTCGAGGAGTTTTAAACTTGGTTCTTTGAACTCTTTGTTCGGCACCGTTTGAGCCTCTCTATTGAACCACTCTCAAAGACTTGACTCTCAAGACTGTCTTCTTGGTCGCTATTTGCTCTGCCAGGAGGGTGTCTGAGCTTCAAGCTCTATCCTGTAGAGACCCTTTCTTGCGTTTTTCCGACTCGGGCGTCTGTCTCAAGACCGTACCTTCTTTCTTACCTAAGGTTGTTTCGTCTTTTCATGTTAACCAGTCTGTGGAACTTCCTGCTTTTTTGCCAGAGGATATCGCGGCGTCTGGTAATAGTGATCTTTGTCATCTCAATGTCAAACGAGTCTTATTGCACTATCTTGAGGTCACTAATGATTTTCGGGTTTCCGATCACCTTTTTGTCCTGTGGAGTGGACCCAACAGGGGAAGCAAGCTTCTAAGGCTACAATCGCTCGCTGGTTGAAGGAGGTGATTTCTTCGGCCTACATTTGCAAGGGCCGACCATTCCTGAAGGCCTAAAAGCTCATTCTTTCTTTATGTTCTCAAGCGACTTCTTGGGCGGAGTCTCAATCAGTGTCGCCGCAAGAAATATGTAGGGTGGCTACATGGAAATCTCTTCATACTTTTGCTCGTCACTACCGACTCGATGTTCAGGCTCCAACCTTTGGTTCCTTTGGTCGGCAGATGCTTCGAGCGGGACTGTCTGGGTCCCACCCTCTGTAGGGAAGCTTTGGGACATCCCATGGTCTGGACTGATCCGGGTACGTACAGGGAAAGGAAAATTAGTTCTTACCTGATAATTTTCGTTCCTGTAGTACCACGGATCAGTCCAGACACCCGCCCGTTCTTCTTCCAGCCGCTCGAATTTTCTTCCTGTTATTTTTTATTTTTTTCCTTCTTATAGGACTCTCTCTTTTTTGATCCCTGTATCATCTTCCTGGAATCTACTAATATCCTAAATAATAGTATCTACTAATATCCTAAATAATAGTATCCCTAAATTATCGACATCTCACCAATTCCTACTATCAGGACTCCACAACTGCTCAATCAATTTTTGAATCCATAAGTTCACTATATTACTCTTATTGTATCTATATGGTAGATTTGACAGGTCATCTCTACTACGTTAAATAGTTAAATTGTATGTACATATTATATTATATTATATTTATTATTACTATGTTAAATTGACATCCGGTTTTATTGTTCCTTATGTTCTACAGTTCTATGTAAAGCCCCCATCCGCTGTTGGGCAGTTCATCGTTTTTTGTAAACCGGAGTGATTTGTAATTCCCACAAGAACTTCGGTATAAAAATTAAAAATAAATAAATAAATAAATATAATAGGCACCAGAAGCATCGTTACGATGATCGAGGGTAGATATACAAGAGCGTTTAGTTACACAGTTCATTCAATTGTTCTGTTATTTTGTTGGTTTAAATTAAATTA
Source organism: Rhinatrema bivittatum (assembly GCF_901001135.1). NCBI lineage: Eukaryota > Metazoa > Chordata > Amphibia > Gymnophiona > Rhinatrematidae > Rhinatrema > Rhinatrema bivittatum. Next base: position 81,640,797 of record NC_042622.1, on the reverse strand, counting down.
CTAGTTATCCTGTTACTTGCTTGATCTTGTATTTTCTGCTTTCACAATGGTTATACTGAGGGTTCCAGGGTTACAGTGTATTTGCATGGAAATTTTAAAATAATTGTTCCACCAATCTGCAATATTCTCTGACGCATTAAGAGAAACTGCAGTCTTTTTTTCTGGGTTTGACGAGATACATCAGGATAGATTCTAATCTTCATTTGGAGGAAAGGTTGCAATCGGTATTTGAAAAAAAGACAAAGAACCCATTCCCGATCGGCTTCAAAAACAAAAGTAACAACTACAGTAGCAGGCTGAACTAAAGCTGTATCTGATGTTTCTAATAAAGTAGAAATATCCAAATTAAGAGAGAGAATATCCATTCCTGGCTTGTCTTGTTCTTGTCTCTTCTAAGATCTTCTATATTCCGCCTTATAAGTAGGAGGAACAGCTTCAACAGGAATTTTAAAATGTTCAACCAAGAATTTCCTAAGTTGGTTATTGCTTCCCATATATTTTCCAAGGTAATATTTAAAGGTCTTACCAATGTAGGGGCAGCAATTTCTCTCAGAGGAATATGACTGTTGCCTTGAGAAAGTTCCTCCAGCGTCTCTCACTCTCCAGTAGGCTGACCGGCCAGGCCCTCCACCGGGCCTCCAACGGTTCTCTCTCCGCTTTAGCAAAGGAACAGCCCAATTCAACTGGCGTCCTAGCCAACAGGTGACCTCGATCTCTGGTAGCAGCCGGGTTTGCCGGAGCTTGTCTTTCTATCGGGGACAAAGATGTAAGAAAGTCCAAAGACAAGGTAGCCGAAACCTTTTCTGAAGGCAGACATAGCCTATGCAGCAGATGCTTTGTATGACTTGGTGCGTACATTGGCTCGCTGCATGGTCTCCTCTGTAGCAGCTTGTAGGCTGCTGTGGTTACATAACTGGTTGGCCGATTTATCGTCCAAAGTCCAGCTCTGTAATCTTCCCTTTAAGGGGAAGCTGTTATTAGGAGAGGACCTGGATCAGTTGGTGAAAGTCCTGGGGGAGTCCAAGGGGAATAGATTGCCGGAGGACAGGAAGCCCAGTAAGACGGTGTTTCCTTCTCAGGCTTGTTTTCAGAATTCCTGTCTGTTTCGTTCTGGCAAGTCCTTGTCTGTTCCCGTTTCAAAACAGGGCAGCGGGCACCAACAGTCCTTTCGTGGAGTACACAGGTCAGGCAGAGACAGCGTCGAGCAGGGTATTGGGAGTGGAAAATCAGCCCAATGAAGCCACTGGTCACCTCTCCTCCAAGGAAGCTGTAGGAGGCAGATTGTCCAGCTTCTACGAGGAGTGGGAAAAGATAACCTCTACCGTTGGGTGTTGGAGGTGATACAAGAGGGCTACGCTCTAGATTTTTTGTGCCTGCCTCGGGAGGCCTTTGTAGAGTTCCACGTGGTCTCATGCGACAGGCAGGAGGCAGTGTTGGGGACGCTGCAAAGGCTGCTTGCCCTAAAGGCCATTGTTTCCATCCCACTGGAGGAGCAGGGTCAAGGAGGGTATTCAGTTTGCTTTGTGGTGCCGAAAAAGGAGGGCTCCTTTCAGCCCATTCTCGATTTGCAGAAGGTGAACCGGTTCTTTCGGGTTCCGCGCTTTTGCCTACCTACACATCCCCGTTCATCAGGAACAGCAGAAGTTTCTTTACTTCAAAGTGTTGAGTCAACATTTTCAGTTCAGTGCCCTCTTGTTTGGCTTGGCGACGGTGCCCCGCCCATTCACCAAGGTGTGATGGTGGCTGCAGCTCTTCGCCGGGAGGGAATTTTGGTCCACCCGTATCTGGACAATTGGTTGGTTCAGGCGAAGTCCAGGGAGGAATGCGAGAAATTTATCTGAAGAGTGATGTCCACTTTACAGTCTCTCAGTTGGGTTATCAATGTGCAGAAGAATCAGTTGGAGCTGACTCAGTTGTCAGTTTACTTAGGGGCCCACTTCGACACTCAGTGAGGCAGGGTCTTCTGGAGGCGGACCAGGTGTCAAAGTTGCAGTGTCAGGTCAAGCGACTTCTTCGTCTGGAGGTGCCCAAAGTGTGGGATTATTTATAGTTCCTGGGGTCCATGGCATCCACGTTGGACTTAGTCCCATGGGCATTCACGCATCTGAGACCTCGTCAATGTGTGCTGTTGTCCAGGTGGAGTACCTGTTGGAGGCGTTTCATTTTCACTTGCCTCTGCTTCAGGAGTCCAGGTTCAGTCTCTCGTGGTGGCTGTCTCGTCCCAGTTTAGAAAAGGGGATGGATCTGGAGCCTCTGGACTGGGTGGTGGTTTTCATGGACGCAAGCCTCTCTGGCTAGGGAGCAGTGTGCTTGGGCCGGCTGGCCCAAGGTCCGTGGCGACCAGAGAAGTTCTGGTTCATCAATCGCCTCAAGACGAGGGCGGTCCGTCGAGCCCTGGAGGTTTTTCTGCCCCTGGTCTGGGGTCGCATGGTTTGAATAATTTCGGACAACATGACAGCTGTGGCTTACATCAATTGGCAGGGTGGTACAAAGAGTCATGCAGTGGCATTGGAAGCCAGAGATTATTTGCCTGGGTGGAGCGTCATCTCGTAGGTCAAGCCACATCACACTTAGCAGGAGTAGACAACGTGCAGGCGGACTTCGTCAGCAGGAAGCAATTGGATCTTGTTTATTGTAACTTCACTGTTTCTCTTCACTTGTTACAGTTTCAAGTTCTTTTTACACCCCTTGTTAATTGTAAACCTGCATTATGTGATTGTATCATGAATGCCGGTATATAAAAACTCTAAATAAATAAATAAATGTATTAGGGTCTGGAAACTGTTTGAAGTTTGGTGTCTTCAGTGTCGTCTAGATCCTCTGGCAGTGGAGGTGTCGCATGTGCTGGATTTCCTGCAGCAGGGGTTGTCCAAGGGTTTGGCTTACAACTCGCTTCGGGTGCAGGTGGCTGACTTGGGTGCACTTAGAGGCAGATTTCAGGGTAGGTCTCTGCTCATCCAGATGTGGTAAGGTTTCTCAAAGGGACTAAGCTGTTACGTCCTCCAGTGCCCGGATTGGAGTCTCAACCTGGGACTTCGTGTCCTTTGCGGACCCCCCTTTCAACCCTTGAGAAGGGTGACCCTGAAGGATTTGACTCTGAAAGCAGTCTTTTTGGTAGCGCTTTGTTCAGCTTAAAAGATTTCGGAACTTCAGGCTCTGACATGTAGGGATCCATTTTTGCAGATTTCCAGGGATGGAATCTCATTGAAAACAGTGCCTTCCTTTGTTACTAAGGTGGTGTCTGCCTTTCATGATTATCAGATGGTAGATCTTCCAGGGTTTCCAGAGTGGTCGAAAGATTCTCCTCAGGATAGAGAATTATATCTTCTGGATGTACGGCAGACGCTACTTTGGTATTTGGAGGTTACTATTACTTTTCGTCGCTCAGATCATCTGTTTGTCTTCTTCAGTGGACTGAAGAAAGAGGACAAGGCCGCTAAGGTCTCGTTGGCTTAGAGAGGCCATTTATTGAACTTACATTTGGAAGGGATAACAAATTCCTATCGGTTCACGGGCGCATTCCAGTAGGGCACAGGCTGCTTCCTGGGCTGAATGTTAACTTCTGTTGGTACAGGAGATTTGTAGGACAGCAGTGTGGTCCTCAATTCATACCTTTACCAGGCATTATTGTCTGGATGTCAGGGTGCAGGATGAGCCGTCCTTTGGGGAGAGGGTCATGCGTGCGGGTCTTTCAGGGGCCCGTCCAGTTTAGGGATGCTTGGGGTACATCCCACTGGTCTGGACTGATCTGGGTATGTTCAGGAAAGGAAAATTGGTTCTTACCTGCTAATTTTCATTCCTGTAAAACCACAGATCAGCCCAGAGGCCCTCCCGCTTGATGCCGAAAGACTGATTTCCTGCCAAGTTTTGCTGCTCAGTACAGAAGTTTTCTGTTTAGTAAAGAATTTTTCTCATGAAGGACAATTTCAAGATTTACTTCCTTGTCTTGTTTGCTTCTTGACGAACAAGGTTTATAGTTCAGGGGTATCCAACCCTTAGTTCCCTATGGCTGTGTGACATAGTTTTTAAAGTATCCTGGCTTGGGTACAGGTCAATACTGAGGTCCTGCAGGTGGCACTTTCAGTTAAGTTGCAGTGCCTCAAAGTTTTGTTCTCTGACTCCATCTGCTGGAATTGATGCATAACCCACTGGTCTGGACTGATCTGTGGTATTCTGATGAAGCAGGAGGGTAGGTTGTCTAAAAACGCCATTTGGGCAACAATATAGATTAGACACCGAAATAGTCCAAGTATAACCTTTTTATTTGAGTGGAGACATATATTCATACAGGTGCCCGACTCTGGCCGAGTTTCGCCCCTCTTGGGGCTGCCTCAGGGGCTAAAACAATAAATACGCCATATAAATAAACAGACATATATAAATACATTAAAACATAAAATATAATTAAAATATCATTTAAAGGTACCAAAGACTAAAACACAAATCACAAATAACACTTGATAAAAATCATTTAAAATAAGGATGCCTAATAAATCAAACTGTGAAAAATCAAATAAAACAACAATATTAGTACCTGTATGGAGAGGTTCTCTTTTTCTATATCACAACAATTCGCTTACGGTAAAAACTTCAATTATCTAATAATCTGGAAATCAATAAACACATTAATAATACTTCTAAATATAAATATATAATGAAAATGATGATAAAATAACTAATCCAAATCTGTACTCTATAATAAAATGCAAAAAAATTGACCAAAAATAATTCATAATTTATATGGGCATCAGATAGAGCTTTAGTTGACAGACTTTAATCTCAAAACATCACACTCTAAATTGAGTAAATATAATTACCCGCATCTCTAAAAATGCGAGCAAATATTAAAAAATGTATACAAATATATCATAAAGAACTGTCCTCTAGTATATCTTAAAAAAGGGGCACAGGCTTGTAATTGAGGTGCATATAAGAGCTACATATAAAATGAAAGGAACATCTCAAACCTATATCATTAATCGAGTAAAAATCTCGAAATATGCACTCATAAAAAGAACTACTATAATATGTATTAAAAAACTCACTCTAATCGAGTGCTGCTGGCAGCCGTTATGTCTGTTTGTTTATATGGCGTATTTATTGTTTAGCCCCTGAGGCAGCCCCAAGAGGGGCGAAACTCGGCCAGAGTCGGGCACCTGTATGAATATATGTCTCCACTCACATAAAAAGGTTATACTTAGACTATTTCGGTGTCTAATCTATATTGTTGCCCTGATCTTTAGTATTACAGGAACAAAAATGAGCAGGAAAGCACCAATTTTCCTTTCACCTAGGACCAGCAGGATGTTAGCCCTCAGGAAACCCACCCACCTCCCCGCGGAGTTGGGGTCTCTTGCATTTTGTTTATTTTTTCGCTCGTGAATTCTATATTACGAGACTGAAGGGGGGACCACACGTAGATAGTGGCATGCTGGGCATGCTCAGTGTGCTAGTCAAAGCTTCTAGAAACTTGGACAAATGTTTTCTGTGTCGGGTTCCATCTGATGATGTCACCCTGCTGTCCTAAGAGAACACCTGTTACAGGTAAGCAACTCTGCTTTCCCCTTTCACTTCTCTGGGGAGTTAGTGGAGAGTGGAGGCAGCATGGGTTGGCGGGTTGAGCAACTTTTGCTTGGCCTTGCATTGCAGGCTCATTCAGTCAGCCGTGTGGTAGTTTTCAGATCAGAAAAATTCCCTTAAGGTCTGCATTATCCATTGCAAAGCAAGCTTGGGGGGCAGTGAAGAAAATCTAATATGCCATCAACAAATGCTGCTACTTTGAATTCTTCTTTACCAGTTTGAAGGCCTATAATTGTGTTTGATTTTCTTTAATTTCCTCAGCAAAAGATCTAGTGACAATAGAAATAAAAGAGGTGACAAGGGGCAACTTTTTCTAGTCTCTCTTTGAAATATAATATTTTGTGAGTTAATGACATTTGCAAGAATAGTTGAACAAGGAGAATAACATAATAAAGAAAGAAATGTAAAACTTTATCCTTCAAACACATATTCTGCCAACACAGAAAAAATTATGTCCATGCTTCCCAAGTGAATGCTTTATCAGCCTCAAAGCTCACCGCTAAAAATGGAATAGAGTTTTGTTGAAAATATTCCACTGAGTTAAATACTTTGGAAACATTTGCTCCTGCGTTCTGCCCTTTCACAAAACCTACTTGATCTTGTGAGATCCTGAATGGTAATTCATAATTGGCTTAGTTTTATGATGTTTGTAATAGATGTTCAGTTTCTGTACCAATAAAAATTTAAATTAAAAAAAAAAAAAGGTGAATTTTAAAAGTCCAGCGTGTGCATTGATTAGGGGATGCATGAAGAAGTTGGGCTTGCGCACACAGAGCAGATTTTAAAAGTCGTCAAGATACACTCATATCTCCTGGAGTGCTCACATCGTAGGCTGCGGTATCTTTTTTTTTTTTCCATGCGCTCAGGCACCTTTGTAATACTCTCAACAAGACATTGGCTTAGCTTAGACACTCACGAGCATACATAAAGCCATAGTTTAGATTTGAGCGCAGAGTTGCGTGGATACATCCAGATGCCATTGGAATGCATGCTGGTGACCGCGTGATAAGAAAAATAATGGCGCTGGGGACAAAGAAGTTTAAGCGCCTTGCTATTTGTATGGCTTGCCATATAAGGGCAATCCAGCCATTGCTTTCTCTTCGTCTGTGTCAGTGCTGCCTGGAGGCTTAAGGTGATTCGGGGCATCTCCTCGGCCGATGGTAGATTTGGAGGGGAGAGGCGCAGGAGGCGATATGGTGGATAGTTACCTCCCCCTTGTTCCCGATAGGAGAGATCTCCCTCAGGGGAGGGATCGGAGAGTGCCATGTTTGGGCCTATGGGCCCTGGTATGGATTCATCCTCCTCCTGGATGGAGTTTTTCCAGGGCTTACAGACCTTTCTGAAAGGGCATCCAGTGGAGGCAAAGCAGCCCAGTAAGAAGGGATCATGTTGGGTGTCTGCTTGCTGATAATAGCTAAATGTACGGTGGAGAGGAATTTAGTTAGCTGCATTAAGGCAATATTAGCTGTAATCAAATTTAAGGGATTGGTGAAGGGAATTTGTCCCATTTGAGAAAAATTGCAGAGAAGACTTTAATGTGTTTAATGCATTTATGTACATGACTATCATCACTGCTTTGTTATAATATGAGATCTGTAGGTTTTTGGTTTAAAAACTGCCTAAGATGTGTATTCTTTTGAGAAGAATTTAAAGTTGCTAATGTGTGATTCATTGTTTGATGTTTTTAATGAATGAATGGAGTTTGAATGGCTAGATAGCATTAATTGTCTAGATAGGATGTGTTATTCTTAATAAATATTTTTGTGTGGTTTGATTACATATTTGGTTCTCTGTTTGTGTGGTCAATATCATTGAATATTAGAGAACCTATTTAAATAATTGCCCTCTGTGTTTGTATTACCTTGCTGTCCACTTTGGGCATGCACCAAAGAGAGGCTGCCCCTGGAGATGTTGAGGATGTAGATCAAGACCCATTGGATGATTTTGGTGGAGACTCTGATTTCACACCTCTGGCAAACTGAGAAATTCCATCTGACTTGGAACCACATAGGATTCTACTCTGTGTTTTTCACAAAGACGAGTTGCCAGGTCTGATGACTCAGACCCTAAAAACTCTCGGAATAGACAGGGGTGATGCGTGATTGCAAAAGAAGGATCCCTTATTGGTCACCTTGCACAAGGTGCCCTGTTTCTTTCCCCTCTTGTAGCCAATTCAAGAGTTGATTGATCCTGTTCATACTCCAGATCAGTCCAGACAAGTGGGTTTTGCATCCCCACTAGCAGATAGAGGCAGAAAATAAAAACTTTTTAGCCACTGCTAAATAACAGAGTGCGCCACAGTCCTCCGTATTTCTGTCTCCAGCAGATGGCAATGTGAAAAAAAGACTAGTTAAAATTGAAGAAAGATAGGAGAAGGAAGATAGAGAAGTCAAGAGACATTGTCGTGGGCCATCCCTCAGGTCGAGCTGGGCAAGCAGCGGGTTGGCAAACCCTGTTATGCTTTAGCCTGCAACATCCAGCGGATTAGAAACCAGGGGCCCTGGTTCCCTCCTTCTGCCTGAGTTCTTTGCCCCCATGCCTTCAACCAGGAGCAGGGAAGTATTCCTCTTTCTTTCTCTGCTTTTGCCTGGTTTTTCTTTGCAGCGCTGCTCTTTTGAAAAAAAAAAAAGTTTGCGGGTAAAGGGCTGTCCAGCAGTGCCTTGCTTGGCAGCACAGGGGAAAGGAGCAGCAAGTAATTTCCTGTTGCTCTGTGGTTCTGGAGGAAGATAAAGTGTACGTCGGGAAGGCCTCTTCTTTTTTGACATGGCTGAGGGACTCGTGTAATTCGCCACGTGTGTCTATTATGGCACTGACCGTGGAGCTCAGGAAGTCGTGTTGGGCCTGTGGCTCCTGGCGCATGCGACTCAGTGCGCTGTGTGGAGACCGTGCCACTGGAGGGTAAGGTACCTTAACAGGAGCAGCAGGAGGAAGGAGAGCCAACCATTCATAGGAGCCCATCGGAGAAGCTCGAGAGGAGCTGATAGTGCTGCTGACGTGGGTTCACGTGACAAAAAATAGTCAGTCTTTCAAGAGCCCAGGGATTCCCCTCCTCATTTGTCTCCAGTGGTGCAGACTGGGTTGGATGACCAGGTGGATGCAGGAGTCCCTGAGGAGGCCACGCCAGATGACGTGGACAGTGAGGGGGAAGAATTTTCTATGGACTTTGTCCTACTTATGCATAAAGCTTATTTGACCAGGAGGAATGTAGGGATAAAAGACTTCTGGCCCAGAAGTCACAGTGGCTCTCCAAGAGAGTTAGGATAGGCTCAACTGAGGGAACGGGGAATCTACGGCACTGTTTGGGACTTGACCATCTGGCGACAGAGGACAATTTGATGGAGTTGGAGAGATCCAATGAGCCACAGGATGACCTAAGTGATGATCTGGCTGATCCAACATTCGTCATAGCTGGGATGGATCTGGATGGCAATAAGGATTTGGGTGACCTGGAGGAGATTCCAGTGGTGGAAGGAGATGAACCTCAGGTAGTCTGGTTCTTCCGCAAAGAGGAATTGAGACCCCTTATTCCCCAAGTGCTGGAGGAACTGGGGATCAAAGTTGTCCAGGAAAAGTCAGATAATGAAGGGGTGGACCAGTACTGGATGGGTTATGGGGACCACCCAAAACCTTTCCACTGCCTAAGAAGATGATGAAGCTGGTGAGCTGGTAGTGGGATACTCCTGAAGTGGGTCTAAAGGTAGCCAGAGCAATGGCGAAGTTGTATCCATTGATGGAGGATACATTGAAGCTTTTGGTGTTACCCAGGGTTGATGCTTCGGTCTCTGCAGAGACCAAGAAGATGACTATCCCAGTGGCGGGGTCGGCTGAATCGAAGGACACCCAGGATTGAAAGCTGGAAATTCAATTGAAGAGGATGTTTGAGGTTTCGACCTTAAGTCTCCAAGCAGCGATCTGTGGTAGTCTGATGCAGAGGGTGTATGTACGCTGAGTGCAGAAGTCCCAGGAGAGTGAGTCGGTCTAGTCTGACAAGGCTTAGCAGGTAGCCCAGTTGGAGACTGGGGTCGCTTATGTTGCGGATGCACTGTATGACTTGGTCCGGACTATGGTGTTGGCGGCAGCGCAGAGGCTTCTCTGGCTTCGGAATTGGTCAGCAGATGTGTGGTCCAAGTTGCAGTTGTGTTCTCTCTTTTAAGGGGAAATTACTGTATGGTGAAGACCTGGAACAGCTGGTGAAACATTTGAGGGAGTCGAAGGGAAATAAGCTGCCGGAGGGTAAGAAAAGTGGAAAGAAGACTTTCCCACTCTGGACTCATTTCTGAGATATGAGGAGGTTTCCCTCCAACAAGTATCCTTGCAGAAGCAGGGATCAGGGAGGCAGCAACCCTTCTGGGGCTCCCAGAGACCCCCTAGGTTTAGTGCCAGTCAGGGGACTGGAGGGGAGCAGCAGGTCCACTCCAGCGTGGAAGCTGTCAGGGGACACCCGACATGTCTTGCATTGAGTGGACCGGGATCACCTCAGATCAATGGCTTCTGGAGATAAGAGATGGTTACGCTTTCGAATTTTCACATTAGATCAGGGAAGCCTTCTTGGTCTCCCATTGCACATCTTGCAGCAAATGAGAGGCGATTTGAGATATGTTGCAGCGCCTTCAAGGATTAAACATGATCGTTCCAGTACCATTCAGGCAACAGGGTCAAAGAAGATACTCTGTTTATTTCGTGATTCCAAAAAAGGAGAGTACATTTAGCCCAGTTGGATCTGGCGGAATGGGAGTTGACACCAGAGGCTTTGGACCTCATTCGAGCCATGAGGGGCAGTCCCCAGCTGGATCTGATGGCATCGTGAAGCAATGCCAAGGTGGCTTGTTTCTTCTGTCGCAGATGGGATATCGGGGCCAAAGGGATCGACGCTCTGATTCTTCTTTGGCCAACAGAGATTCTGTTGTATGTTTCCTCCATGGTCTCTCATAGGCCACGTGTTGACTTAGGAAATAGCCACTGCTATTACTGGCATTAGTAGCATAGGATCTACTTAATGTTTTGGTACTTGTAACCTGGATTGGCCACTGTTGGAAACAGGGTTCTGGGCTTGATGGATCCTCAGTCTGACCCAGTATGGCAACTTCTTGTATTTCTATAATGCCTTATTGTGCACGGTTACTAAGTGAACCACTATCCCACTGGAAATGAGGAGCAGTTTTAAAGGATTCTCAAGATAGGATTGAGGCTATCCTCAAACAGGCACTTGAAGCCATGGCAATGAATTTGCAAATTGCTTCTTGCTGCTGCCTGGAGACTCAAGCAGCGCAGTCTGATAGCGGGCTGTGATGGAATCGGGAGCTGCATTTTTAGCTGTTGCGGACCGTGACTTGGTGCACACGGCTTCCATGATAGTAGCTATGTTCCAGCTGTGAAACTGGTCAGTGGACACTATTTTCAAGTTCAATTTAACAAGGTTATTCTTTAAAGGTTTTCTCTTGTTCAAAAGTGAGTTGGAGAAGATGGTGAACAGATGGGGCGAATCCAAAATTCTGCAATTGCCGGAGATGCAAAAGTGGTGTCGTGTTCTTTTGGGGCGAAATCCTGCTCCAGGGATTAATGTTGGTTTCATCCTTACAGTGGAGCAGCTACTCGAGTCTCATACCTTCGGAAGATATGTCTTTTTGGCCTAAGAAGCCTCATAAAGGTGCGGGCTTTGGGACCGGAGGTCCTTGATCTTCGTAATGAAAATGTGAGGGCTCATCTACCAGTTCAGGAGACAGGCGGTTGAATATCTCACTTTTATCAAAGGTCCTGTGCAACTTCTTAGTGAAGAGAGCAGCAGAGGAGGCTATATTAAGAAGGCTGATAGATCTGAAAGCCATAATTCCATTTCTCAGATAGCTAGAAAATACAGGGCATTATTCCATTTATTTTGTCATTACCAAAAAGGAAGAGGGTACCTTTCAACTCATCCTGGATCTGAAGGGAATCAGTCGGCATTTGTGTGTGACTCACTTCAGGATGAAACTCTACGACCTGACGGAAGCTTATCTACATATCTGACAGGCACATAGTTTCCTTTTGTTTTGCTGTGCTAGGGCACCATTATCAGTTTCAAGTCCTACCCTTTGATTTGGCTACTGCGCCCAGAACCTTCTCCAAGATTATGGTAATAGTAGCGGTGTCTCTTCGCAAGGAGGGCATTCTGGTCCATCTGTATCTGGACGACTGGTTAATTCGAGCCAAGAGTGCAGAAGAGTCAATTGGCATCTTGCAAACTGATCTGCTTGCTTCAAGAGCTACTAAAATTCACCCGGTGTATAATTTTTATAAATATTTTTTACATATAGGTGACCCTCTATATACCAGCTTAGCACTGTTAATGATAACAATTCTGTATAGCAAACAATTTTTTCTTTCTAAAAAATTTTTTAGAGAGCAGGAGATGGTTTCATATATTTTAATAAAATAAATAAAAATAAAATAAATAAAAATAAAATAAAATATATGAAACCATCTCCTGCTCTCTAAAAAATTTTTTAGAAAGAAAAAATTGTTTGCTATACTGAATTGTTATCATTAACAGTGCTAAGCTGGTATATAGAGGGTCACCTATATGTAAAAAATATTTATAAAAATTATACACCGGGTGAATTTTAGTGTGTGGTCTTTATTATGCTCATTTGGTGAGGATCTATATTTAGTGAGATTGCTTCAAGAGCTAGGCAGGGTGGTGAACTTAGCCAAGAGCAGTCTATAGCCAATACAGAACTTTGAGTACCATGGCGTGTGCTTCTCTCTGGAGCGGAGCAGAATGTTCCTGTTGGAAAAATGTATTCAAAAGTTGGTGTCTCGGGTCCAGTCCTTGAGAAGGACTATTCATCCGATATGTGGTCTTATCTATAGGTCCTGAAGTCTATGGTGGCAACATTGGAGATGGTACCTGGGCAAGGGCACATATGTGGCCATTTCAGCGTGCGTTGCTCTCCTGGTGGAATCTGCAGTCCCAGAAGTACACAGTGAGACTCCAATTGCTGATGGACATAAACAAGCAGTTGCAGTGGTGGTTACAAGTGGACCACCTCAGGAAAGGAGTGCCCTTGGAGACACCGGACTGGTTGGTGCTCTTGCCAGATGCAAGCTTCCTGGGTTGGGGGGCTCACTGTCCAGAACTGATGACACAAGGTTAGTGGAATGCCAAGGAACAGCAACGGACCATCAATCGTTTGGAAGTGCGTGCAGTTCTCTTGACATGCTTACGGTCCACCGAGTGGTTGGCAAGTCGAGCTGTAAGATTGTCAGACAATGCCACGATGGTTGCCTACATAAATCAGGGCGGAACCAGAACCATCAGTTATCAGTGAAGATAGATGCTCTCATGCTATGGGCGGAACAACATCTTCAGGAGATATCCAGGAAGGACTCATAGTAGTTTGTTGGGCTCAACCATATCTGGACATAATGGCAAGCTCCCAAAAATGTGAAGGTACAGTAATAGAAGGGATCTGAGAACACTGGGCATCGATGCTGTCATCCAGGTGTGGCCACAGAGCAGTTTTTTATATGTTTCCCACCCTTGCCAATGATCACTGGGGTAATTGGGAAGACTGCGAGTCAGACCAAGACCATACTTCTAGTAGCTCTGGACTGACCTTGGATGCGGTAGTACGCCGATTTTCAGCAGCTCCTGGTGGGCAGTCCTCTCCATCTGCCACTTAGGAAGGATCTGTTTCATTGGGGCCGATACTGCACGATGATCTGGGTCAGTTTTGTCTTACAGTTTGGTTCTCGAGAGGGCTTGATTTCTGAAGCATGGTTATTCTTCAGTGGTAATTTCCACATTGCTTCATTCCAAGACAATTTATACCTTTCTGGGTTATATTAGGGTTTAGAGAGTGTTGGAGAGCTTTCAATCTCATCCTCTTAAAGTAGAAATTACACTAATATTAGAGTTTTTACAGGAAGGTTTGGTTAAAGGCTTGGCCTTGAATACTCTGAAGGTATAGGTAGCAGCTCTCACTTGCTATAGGGGTGGATCAATGGTAGACCCTGGTCTTCCCACCCAGATGTGTTCAGATTTTTGAAGAGACTTAAACATCTATGTCCTCCTTTGTGTCTACCAGTGCCTCTTTGGGACCTTAATCTGGTTTTGTGTTTTTGGCGGGTCCTACATTTCAGCCACTAAATGTGCTCTCCTTGCGGCTGCTCACCTTGAAAACTGTTTTTTTCTGGTGGTGATCTGTTCAGCATGGCGGATCTACGAGCTGCAGGCTTTTTCTTGCTGTGAGCCATTTCTGCAAATAACTCCAAGGGCGGTATAGAGTCCAACAGGATAAACACCCTGCATGAGACTAAATGCACAATCGAATCTTTATGGGTAGAAATACCTTGTGTGTTGGGGAAGACTATAGTGATAGGAGTATACTACTGTCCACCTGGTCAAAATGGTGAGACGGACAGTGAAATGCTAAGAGAAATTAGGGAAGCTAACCAAATTGGTAGTGCAGTAATAATGGGAGATTTCAATTACCCCAATATTGACTGGGTATTGTATCATCAGGACATGCTAGAGAGATAAAGTTCCTGGTTGGAATAAATGACAGTTTTATGGAGCAATTAGTTCAGGAACCGAAAAGAGAGGGAGCAAGTTTTTAGATCTAATTCTCAGTGGAGAACAGAGAGAGGTAACGGTGGTGGGGCTGCTTGGCAATAGTGATCATAATATGATCAAATTTGAATTAATGACTGGAAGGGGGACAGTAAACAAATCCATGGCTATTGTGCTAAACTTTCAAAATAGAAAAAAACTGAAAGGAGCAGCTTAAAGGTAAAAAGTGTGCAAGAGGCGTGGTCACTGTTAAAAAATACCATCCTAGAAGCACAGTCCAGATGTATTCCACACATTAAGAAAGGTGGAAGGAAGGCAAAACAATTACTGGCATGGTTAAAAGGGGAGGTGAAAAAATCTATTTTAGCCAAAATATCTTCATTCAAAAATTGGAAGAAGGATCCAACAGAAGAAAATAGGATAATGGGTAAGCATTGGCAAGTTAAATGTAAGACATTGATAAGAAAGGCTAAGAGAGAATTTGAAAAGAAGTTGGCTGTAGAGGCAAAAACTCATAGTAAAAACTTTTTTAAATATATCCGAAGCAAAACGTGTGTGAGAGAGTCAGTTGGACCATTAGGTGATCGAGGGTAAAAGGGGCACTTAGAGAAGATAAGGCCATCGCGGAAAGATTAAATGATTTCTTTGCTTCGGTGTTTACTTAAGAGGATGTTGGGGAGGTACCCGTAATGGAGAAGGTTTTCATGGGTAATAATTCAGATGGACTAAACCAAATCATGGTGAACCTAGAAGATGTGGTAGGCCTGATTGACAAACTGAAGAGTAATAAATCACCTGGACCAGATGGTATACACCTCAGGGTTCTGAAGGAACTCAAAAATGAAATTTCAGATCTATTAGTAATCTATCATTAAAATCATCCCATTATAACTGAAGACTGGAGGGTGGCTAATGTAACCCCAATATTTAAAAAGGGCTCCAGGAGCGATCCGGGAAACTACAGACCGGTTAGCCTGACTTCAGTGCCAGGAAAAATAGTGGAAAATGTTCTAAATATCAAAATCACAGAAAATATATTTACTTATTTATTTAATTCTTTTCTATACCGTCATTCATGATGCCTGTCATATCAAATCGGTTCACATCGAACAAGGGTAAATTAACTAACTTAATCGTAGCTAGGAAGCTACTAATAGAGTTAAGAGAAGAGGTGAGTTACAATGAACGAGGGTTACTGAAACTTGGAGGATGGAAGAGAGTAAGGAGAGAGGACAGATTTAACCAGTTGCATGCACAGATGAATTCACCAACCCTCACAGGAAAAGAAGTTACATATAGAAAGAATGGTTTAATGGAACAAAGTCAGCATGGCTTTACCCAAGGCAAGTCTTGCCTCACAAATCTGCTTCACTTTTTTGAAGGAGTTAATAAACATGTGGATAAAAGTGAACCGGTAGATGTAGTGTATTTGGATTTTCAGAAGGCGTTTACAAAGTTCCTCAAGAGAGGCTTCTAGGAAAAGTGAAAAGTCATGGGCTAAGTGGCGATGTCCTTTCGTGGATTACAAACTGGCTGAAAGAAAGGAAACAGAGTAGGAATAAATGAACAATTTTCTCAGTGGAAGGGAGTGGGCAGTGGAGAGGCTCAGGGATCAGTATTGGGAACTGTACTTTTCAATATATTTATAAATGATCTGGAAAGAAATACAGTGAGTGAGGTAATCAAATTTGCAGATGATACAAAATTGTTCAGAGTAGTTAAATCACAAGCAGATTGTGATAAATTGCAGGAAGACCTTGTGAGACTGGAAAATTGGGCATCCAAATGGCAGATGAAATTTAATGTGGACAAGTGCAAGGTGATGCATATAGGGAAAAATAACCCATGCTATAGTTACACAATGTTAGGTTCCATATTAGGAGCTAACACGCAAGAAAAAGAAATCTAGGTATCATAGTGGATAACACATTGAAATCATTGGTTCAGTGTGCTGCGACAGTCAAAAAAGCA
Source organism: Rhinatrema bivittatum (assembly GCF_901001135.1). NCBI lineage: Eukaryota > Metazoa > Chordata > Amphibia > Gymnophiona > Rhinatrematidae > Rhinatrema > Rhinatrema bivittatum. Next base: position 81,624,695 of record NC_042622.1, on the reverse strand, counting down.
AGCAGAATGTTGGGAATTATTAGAAAGGAAATGATGAATAAAATGGAAAATATCATAATGCCTCTGTATCGCTCCATGATGAGACCACACCTTGAATATTGAGTACAGTTCTGGTCGCCGCATCTCAAAAAAGATATAGTTGTGATGGAGAAGGTACAAAGAAGGGCGACCAAAATGATAAAGGGAATGGAACAGCTCCTCTATGAGGAAAGACTAAAGAGGTTAGGACTTTTCAGCTTGGAGAAGAGACGGCTGAGGGGGGATATGATAGAGGTGTTTAAAATCATGAGAGGTCTAGAACGGGTAAATGGGAATCGGTTATTTACTCTTTCGGATAGTAGAAAGACTAGGGGGCACTCCATGAAGTTAGCATGTGGCACATTTAAAACCAATCAGAGAAAGTTCTTTTTCACTCAACACACAATTAAACTCTGGAATTTGTTGCTAGAGGATGTGGTTAGTGCAGTTAGTGTAGCTGTGTTTACAAAAGGATTGGATAAGTTCTTGGAGGAGAAGTCCATTACCTGCTATTAATTAAGTTGACTTAGAAAATAGCCACTGCTATTACTAGTAACAGAAACATGGAATAGACTTATTTTTGGGGTACTTGCCAGGTTCTTATGGCCTGAATTAGCCACTGTTGGAAACAGGATGCTGGGCTTGATGGACCCTTGGTCTGACCCAGTATGGCATGTTCTTATGGACTGTCACTTCTTTTCCTACCGAAAGTAGTTTTGGAATTTCATTTGAATCTATTTCCCTGCCCACACTGGATAGGGATAGAGATGAGCGGGATTATCCATTGTTGCGTGCCTTTGATGTCAAGCGGCATCTGGTGTGGTAATTAAATGTTACTTGCTCCTTGAAGAAGACTGACTGATTTCTTGTGCTTCATGGTGGAAGTAAACAAGTGCAATCGGTGTCACGGGCAATGGTAGCCCATTGGTTTAAAGAGGTCATTACTGCTGCCTGTGTGGATGCAGTTGTACCATTACCTAGTCAGGTCAAGGTGCATTCCATTAGAGCTTAGGCAAATCTCATGGGTGGAGATCCGGTGGTTGTCTCCTGTCGAGGTTTGCTGGGCAGCAACATGGTCCCCCTTACTTACTTTCTCCAAGCATTACCGCTTGGGTGTTAAGACTCTAGAGGACATGGCTTTTGCATGTGCAGTGTTGACAGGACCATAGGCAGCCTCCCACCCTTTTCAGGAGTAGCTTTGGTACATCCCATTGATGTGGATTGGCCTGCCTTAGTGCAGAGGAAAGTAAAATTACTACTTACTTGATAATTCCCTTTCCTCTAAGGAAGGCAGGCCAATCCATAACCCACCCTGGGCTGCCTATTTGATTTTACTTTGCTGTTTATTTGAGGATGATGCAGAATGTTCTTTCATTTGATTGGTTTGAAGGACTGGTAAGTGAAATAACCAGCTTCTAAGATCAGTTGATGTTAAACTTTTACTGAGCTTAGTGCTTCTCAGTTGGCTGGAAGCAAATGAGTGACTAACAATAGTCATGTTCAAGTATAATCAGTTTGTCCACAGTTTGGCTTTTCTAGAGATACAGGGGCAAGGTTATATATCAGCAAGTCAGTTTTACTCTATCTCCATCTGCTGGTATGAGTGTAAAACCCACTGATATGGGTTGGCCTTCCTGCCTTCCTTGGAGGAAAGGAAATTATCAGGTAAGGAGTAATTTCACCTTTTGTGAGTCGGACTTTGTTGTCCTCTAAATAAAAATAAACCCAATGAGATTGATGGTCAAAGGGTTTGTCTGACTGAGTTACCCAAACAAAGCGTAAGATTTGAGTGTTTCCCCTATTGCCTGTGCAAAATTTACCGGAGTGGTAAAAAGAAGTGCATTTCTGAGATGCTGTTTCACTTTATCCCAGACAAAGCTAGCTAGGTAAATCTTGGGTAAATATCTGTCCTAGTTATTCAGACAATGCTATCTGGTATATGTAGCAGAATAGTTATCTAGATAAGATCTGATGAATATCCAGTTAGTTAGCTGGGTAACTTTACCTGTTAACTGGCTTATTCAGTATAGATCTCAGTATGTTTCCTGACCTGAGGTTCTTGGATGTCTTTGGAGCAGCATTGGTGATGGTGCTTGTTAGAGTTTGGAAGAAAAAAAAGCATGTGTTGTGCTGTTCAGGATTCAAGTGGATGAGTGGCAGATTGTTAATTAATGCATTATCTTTTTCAGAATTGGGAGAAGGTGGAGTTGCTAAGAAAGGCTGTGCAGGCACATAGAACTTACACTGACATGGTAGGTGGCAAACCTTTCCCCCTCCCAAAAATAAAAGGTTGTGAAGTAAGAATGTTTAATTAGATGGCTATATAAATAATTAAATTGCCTCTACTAGTGGCATATGTTTCCTCTTTATCTAGCCAGACCAATCCAGATGCATGGGCTATGCTCCCCAGCCAGCATGTTGCACTCAGCCTGCCAGTATTCTCTGTCTCCAGAAAATGGCAAGCAAGCATCCTGTGCTGTGACTAAGTCCTGGTTTAGGCTGGGTGACGAGGCAGCTGGTGGATTGGTTACTCCTGGAGTGATTAGTCTGGGCACTTCCTCCCTGGGTTTTGCTGCTCCTGGGGTAACATTTCAAAACATCAGACACATGAAATAATACACAATTTTCTAGCGTGTAAGCAGATGGACTCAGGACCAATGGGTATAGTGTACTCCTGATAGCAGTTGGAGATGGATCAGATTTCAGTCTGACATCAGCCCTAGTACATGTACCCCCGCAGGAAGTGCAGCTCTTCAGTATTTTCCATCTCCATAGCAGTTCGGGACTCTATGCACGGTAGCACAGCGTTAGAGTAATTTAGAAAGAAAACCAAAACAAGAAGAAATCTTACTCTACAGACGAGCCCCACTTTTCTGCGGTGACACCCATTGGGTCCCTCCCCCAAATGAGAATTCCTGAGATGATTTCTGCGAACCCTCGGAGGTAAGCCTCGGTCCGGCAGCCGACCCGCGGCAGGGACCTAGCCCCCGACATTGGGTGAGGCTGAGAGGCAGCAGGTGCAACTTCGAGCGTGGCGGTGAAGATATTTTCCCTTTCCCCCCCGGAGACCGCCCGGAACGAGACCGGGAAGCGCCGAGACAAGGTAAGGTAGAAATCTATTTAAAAGTCTCAGAAGCTCAAGGAGTCGTACAGGTCGCCAGCCGGGACCAGTGCCACTGGGTTGATCTGCCCCAGCAGGGCTAGACCCCGGTCAGATCTGAGGGTCCTCCCACATGGAGACCCTCCAAGGTGGTCGCCATATTGTCCGCGTGGTCGCCGTCACCATCTTGATCTGTTCGCCGCCCTGTCCGCCGCCCCAATCCATGCGCACAGAGGTGAGCCTGCGCACAAATATCTTGTGCGCACAACATCGCGTGCCCAAGCACCGTGCACACAAGTGACACGCATAGCCACGCGCTTACTGTGCTGGGCGCATAACTTTGAATTGTGCGCACAACAGCGCGTACATCTCCCTGAGCGCATACCAATCCTATGCGCACAACTTCGATGCACCAGAGCGCATAACTAAGCCACCCGGGCCCTGTATTTTATGCGCACAAGCCATGGCACCACCGGAAAAGAAGCTCAAGGCTCAGGGCCTTTGCCCAGCATGCCACATTAGAGCTGCACAGCATGAGGAGGCAGAGGCTGAGGCCCTGAGGGATCCAGCCCATGGCCCTCCCCAGCCGGTATCGGGTTCCAGCTTCTCGAACAGTATGCCAGACCTAGCGTCTCCCAGCAGGACCCTCCCTCAAACGGGGCTCCCCAGGGACACAGCGCCTCTTAATTTAGACCTAGCATATATCTCCTGGGTGGAATTCTTCAAAGGCCTGCATACCTTCGTCCACATGCAACCGGGGCCTCCGATAATATGGCCACAACCTCCGCCAGAGGACCTCAACATCCCGGGACCCTCAATGCCCAGGGAAGTGATTCCACCGCCCAGAAGCCCCACCTTCGGGGACACAGACAACTCAGATGAGGAATCAGAACCCCTGGAGGAAGGGGAACTCCCCCCGGGGACTGAGCCCCACCGAACCATGAGGCGCTTCTTCAACAAGGACGAGCTTCCAGACCTGGTCACACACAGCTTGAAAGAGCTCGCTATCCCGGGCACAAGCACCTCGAGGGAACCTAAGACGAATCCCCTACTAGAGGGACTCCGTCAGACCTCCCGTCATTTCCCACTATTACAAGCCGTCCAGCAGCTAATTGACCTGGAATGGGATGCCCCGGAGACTATGTTCAAAAGGGGGTGTGCCCTGGCAGCCATGTACCCTCTGGATCCAGCTGCCAAAGACCTCCTGGCATGTCTGAAAGTGGATGCCATGGTCTGCGTGGTCTCAAAGCACTACTATCCCAGTTGAGGGAGGAGCAGCACTCCGAAGCTGGTCGGCCGACGCATCTTCCAAAACGAGACTCACAAGGATGCCCTTCAAGGGAACCCTCCTGTTCGGAAGCAAACTAGAGAAACTAGCCAACAAATAGGGCGAATCCCCACTGCTGTGGCTACCGGAGGACAGGAGTAAGAGAAACCAGCGACCCTTCCCCCGAACTTCCAGGGGCAGAGGATCACAGCACTTCAACCCATAAAGAAGCACAAATCAAGCGGCTTGCCCCGCAGGCAGGAGCCGGTCCTTTCAGAACAAGTACAACAAAAAGGGAGCCGGCTCAGGCCCAGGCCCCAGCCGCACCCCACAATGAAAATCAGCCGACCCGTCCAATGGAAGAAGCCATAGGGGGCAGACTTGCCCTATTCTACCAAAGATGGGTCGAGAGAACTTCGGACAAGTGGGTCCTAGCCATCATTTGAGAGGGATATTACCTGGATTTCCACCACCTCCCTCCGGACAAGTATGTGGAATCCCCTTGCCACGACCCTTCCAAGAGGATGGCAGTGGAAGCTACACTGACCAGATTGCTAGCCTTAGAGGCTATAACACCGGTGCCCGCACAACAAATAAATACTGGACATTATTCTATCTATTTTATCGTTCCCAAGAAAGAAGGAACGTTCCGGCCCATCCTGGACCTCAAGTCTGTCAACCGCCACCTGAAGATTCCTCACTTCCACATGGAAACCCTATGCTCGGTAATAAGGGCGATACAACCGGGAGAGTTCCTTACATCCCTGGATCTGTCGGAAGCCTACCTGCACATTCTGATCCATCAAGAGCATCAGCGTTTTCTATGCTTCACGATCCTGGACCGTCACTACCAGTTCCGGGCACTACCATTCGGGTTAGCCACAGCACCCCGGACGTTCACCAAGATCACGGGGGTAATTGCAGCAACACTGAGGAAGGAAGGAATCCTCGTACACCCTTATCTAGACGATTGGCTGATCAGGGCGAAATCCCCAGAGGAAAGCCACCAGGTGACTCACAGAGTCAAAACTCTACTGGAGAGCCTCGGGTGGGTGGTCAACACAAACAAGAGCTGTCTGCAGCCTTCCCAATCTCTAGAATACTTGGGAGTCTGGTTCGACACCAAACAAGACAAGGTCATCCTGACACCGACAAGGAGATCAAAACTGATGACCCAGTTGCGAACCCTGTTGAGCGAGCTTCGTCCCACGGCATGGGACTACCTCCAAGTCCTCCTCCTCATGGCATCCACACTGGAAGCAGTGCCATGGGCAAGAGCTCACATGAGACCCCTACAGCGCTCACTACTATCAGGATGGAATCCGCTGTCCCAGAACTACACCGTACGTCTTCAGCTCTCGGACCCAACTACGATGGTGGCTACAAGAAGGCCACCTGAGCCAGGGAGTGAGACTGTCCTTACCCAACCTGGATCCTGCTCACCACGGACCCCAGCCTACGAGGATGGGGAGCACACTGCCGGGAGCTAACCGCCCAGGGGCAATGGAACACAGAAGAGTCTAGATGGAACATCAATCGCCTAGAAGCCCGGGCAGTCAGACTAGCCTGCCTACGGTTCGGTCACAGACTCAGAGACAAATCAGTCAGAGTAATGTCTGACAATGCCACAACAGTGGCCTACATCAACCGTCAGGGAGGAACCAGAAGCCAACAGGTGTCTCTGGAAATAGACCCCCTAATGTCATGGGTGGAAGCGAACCTTCAAAAGATCTCGGCCGTCCACATTGCAGGGAAAGACAACGTCGCTGCGGATTACCTCAGCAGAGAAAGTCTAGACCCAGGCGAATGGAGGCGGTCGACCACAGCATTCCAGTTGATAGTAAACCGTTGGGGAACACCAACCATGGACCTCCTGGCAAACCGGTCCAACATCCAAGTGCCCAGCTTCTTCAGCCACAGGCGGGAACCTCAGTCCCAGGGAATTAATGCCCTGGTACAGACCTGTCCACAGGAAACTCTATTATACGCCTTCCCACCGTGGCCCCTATTGGGCGCAATCATCCACAAGAGAGCACCACAAGGGACCGGTACTTCTAGTGGCCCCGGACTGGCCAAGAAGACCGTGGTACGCAGACATGCGAAGGCTGCTGACAGGGAGCACCCTCCCGCTATCGCCACACAGGGACCTGCTCCAACAAGGTCTGATCCTCCACGAGGATCCAGCTCTATTCTCTCTTATGACCTGGCCGTTGAGAGGATTCGCCTGAGGAAAATCGGATACTCGGGGGCAGTAATTGACACCCTGCTCTGAGCACGCAAGTTCTCTCCATCCCTAACATACATAAGGATTTGGAGTGTATTCGAAGCCTGGTGTGAGGACCGCAACATTATTCCACGCTCAGTCAGAATTCCTGCGATTTTGGAATTCCTGCAGAACGGACTACAGAAGGGATTGTCTCTCAACTCCATCAAGGTACAGGTGGCCGCATTGTCATGCTACGGAACCAAGAGTGAGAGTGGCAGCCTAGCCTTTCACCCGGATGTCTCTTGCTTTCTGAAAGGAGTCAAGCAGGTCCGACCACCCCTAAAGTGGCCGGTGCCTCTTTGGAACCTCAACCTGGTCCTAGATTTCTTAGCAGGAGCCTCCTTCAGACCTCTTCACGGCCTGTCTCTCCGACTAAACATTGAAGACAGCCTTCCTGGTGGCAGTCTGTTCAGCCAGTCGTATCTCCAAGCTACAAGCACTGTCCTGCTGGTAGCCGTTCCTCAGACTCACCCCGGGAACCATCCAGTTATGCACAGTTCTGTCATTCCTCCCCAAAGTGGTCCTCACTTCCATCTCAACCAAACCATCTCGATACCATCGCCAGATGAGGATAAGAATTCGGAAGAGTCTCGTAGTCTACGTCACCTCAACGTCGGCAGACTTCTAGTCCGATATCTGGAAAGGTCGGAATCTGTACGAAAGACGGACATCTATTCGTCCTTCACAGCGGGAAGAAGCAAGGGGAAGCGGCCTTGCGAGCAACCATAGCCCGCTGGATCAAAGAAGTCATCAAGGCAGCCTAAATAGAAGCAGGCAAGCCACCGCCTTTACAAGTCAAGGCCCATTCCACTAGAGCCCAGGCAGTGTCCTGGGTGGAAACCAAGATGCTGTCACCCGCCGAGATCTGTTGGGCGGCGACATGGTCCTCCATCCACACCTTCTCCAGGTTTTACCGCCTGGATGTTCAGGCTCAAGAGGACACAGCATTTGCAAGGGCAGTACTAAGTGGGCCACGGGCAGCCTCCCACCCGGTTTGGGAGTAGCTTTTATACATCCCATTGGTCCTGAGTCCATCCCCTACACGCTAGGAAATGGAGAAATTACTTACCCGATAATTTCATTTTCCTTAGTGTAGACAGACGGACTCAGCATCCCACCCACGGCTGCCGTTATTCATGGAATTCTCGGGTGACATCCCCGAGAGCGAGTGATTCACGGGTAAGCCATGCTTTCCTCCAACTAGGGCACCCATCCTACCGGGTGTCAACGTTTCTCGGTTGAGGGCACTGGCGGTCTCCAGCTATAACCAATTCAACCAGTTCAAATTAATCAAGTTATTCAAGTTATTCAGTCATGCATATATCCACAATTGCTTTTCGAGGAGAATACTGAAGAGCTGCACTTCCTACAGGGGTATATGTACTAGGGCTGACGTCAGATTGAAATCTGATCTGTCTCCAACTGCTATCAAAAGTACACTATACCCATTGGTCCTGAGTCCATCTGTCTACACTAAGGAAAACTAAATTATCAGGTAAATAATTTCTCCATTTTAAAACTAATAAGGATAAAGTAAATTCCCTGCCATCAATACCTGGAAACGTTTGATTTCCAGTTGCCCTGAGATTGTCATGGATTAGTGTGTGTTAAGGTGGGGGCAGGATTTGCACACAGACTCTCTCTCCCCTTCCACCTCTCACTCCCTCCCATACAGGCTTTCTCATACATACATACATACTGACTGGTTCTGACACTCACACATATATACAGGTGCTTTCTCTCAGTCACACGAACACACATGCTCTCATTCCTACCCAGATCATTCCAGACAAGTGGGTTTATGCATCCCCTACATGCAGATGGAGGCAATAAACAAAACTTGGAGGCACTGCTACTTATCCAAGAGTGCCATCTGCAGTCCCTCAGTATTTCTCTATCTCCAGCAGATGGTAGAGGTACATAACCGCAGTCTGAGAACAAAAATTAAAAATTAAAAAAAAAGAGTATAGAGAAGAGATGTTTGGCTCCCTGAAGTGTTAGACTCCTTCGTGGACCATCCCTCAGGTGGATCAGGACAACCGCGGGGGGGTTGGAAACCCCTGGCTGGGTTAATCCTTGACTTGCCAGAGGTCCTGATAGCCAGGCGACTGGCTCCCTCAGGATGTCAAAGGTCTGCTCTTGAAGCTTCACTGTGTTGTCAGGGAAGTACCCTGTTTTGTGCCTTTAAGCTGTTTGGGGGGGGGGGGATGAAAAAAGAGGGAGTTGAACTTTGTTCTTTTTGCAGTGGCTGAGGAAGCAGTTGGGGCACGGTAGTGAGTGCCCCAGGGACAGTGGGAGCTGTTGATGCTTTCAGGAGGGGAAGAGTCACGGGGCTTCCTTTTCCCTTCTCCCCAAGGGGGCCTGGAGGTTTTAAGGGAGGGCTTGATCGTGCCGATTCGATCATTGGGGAAACCCTTTCTTTCACCACAAGGGTGGTTCGGGCAGCTGGTATTCAGGGGCTAGCTGACTCGAGCGGCGACATTTAACGCCTTTCCCAAGGACCGCCTGGGCCTTCCTTTTTGGCACAGCATGTCATTTTCAACCACATGTGTGGCCTGCGGGTGGATTTTGAGCCCGCCGTGTGCAGCAAAAATGGCGCCAAAGCCTGCGGTGTGTGATCCACTATGTTCAATATTCGGTCCCTGTGTTCTGGCTGCACGGCAGTGGACAAAGGGACATTGTCGGGGGTGCCTGTGGAAAAGAGGGCCCCTCCGGTCATTGAGGGCTACAATTCTAGGAGGATCCTGGAGAGCTTCCGTTCCCACAGGAGATCACGGACAGGGACCAATGGCTGCTGGAGACACCAGGGATTCTCCTCCCCCTTTGTCTCCTGTGGTGCAGGAAGGACAGGAGAGGGAGGCAGAGTTAGAGGACAGTCTGCCAGAGGGGGAGACGACAGATCCTGAGGATTTCTTGCTGGAGTTTGTGTTGTTTCTTCATAAGGCCTTCCTGGCACAGAGGGGGTTGGGGACTAAATGCCCAAAGGAGAGATCTCCTTGTCGAGCGTCTAAGTGTCCTAAAGTGGTGCCTGCTGGAGGGGCTGGGGACCTGCTGCGACCCCTGGGTCTGGGTTGCATGGATTCAGAGATTGAGCCCAGGGATCTGGGTGTCTTAGATGATATGCAGACGGACCCTCTGGACTTGTATGGCAAAGATCCAGATGTGGTCATGAATGCAGCTCCAAATGCGGAACTGGCTGCAAATAAGGATGATCCAGATCTGGATGAGTTTCCAGTGTCTGAAGATGACCCTAGGATGGTCCGTTTGTTTAAGGAGAAATTACGTCCCCTTATTCTGTAGGTGTTGCAAGAATTTGGGAGTTAAGGTGACTGAGAAGGAGTCTGATAAAGAGGGCATTAATCCATTTCTGGATGGGCTGCGGGGCCCTCCTAGAGCCTTTCCCTTGCCCAGGAAGATTCGCAAGTTGGTGAACTGGGAGTGGGACTTTCCGGAAGCGGGTCTCAAGATTGGTAGGGCCATGGCTAAATTTTACCCTCTGATGGAGGCGACCTTGGAGCTCCTGCAGGTGCCGAACACCAAGAAGACAACCATCCCAGTAGCGGGGGTGGCCGCTCTGAAAGATGTTCAGGACCGCAAGTTGGAGATTCAGCTGAAGTGCATATCTGAGGTTTCTGCTTTGAGTCTCCGAGCCACAGTTTGCGCAGCATGATGCGAGGAGGGCTCAGGAGCAAGCATCTTCACGGGATGTTGGTCCAGTGCACTCGGCGCACTTGGAAGCTGGTGTGGCTTATGTTGCGGATGTGCTGTATGACTTAGTGCACACTTTGGCCAGGAGCATGGTCTTGGCAGTAGCAGCTCGCAGGCTTTTGTGGTTGAGGAATTGGTCGGCTGATATGTGGTCCAAGGCGCAGTTGTGTAATCATTTATTCAAAGGAAAGCTCCTTTTTGGGGAGGATTTGGATCAGTTGATGAAGACTTTGGGAGAGTCCAAAGGAAACAAGCTGCCAGAGAGGATAAGACGACCACTGGGAAGGTTTTCCTGTAATGGTCCCATTTTCAGGTGTTGTATAGGTTCCAGGCAGGCAAATCCTCCTCTGGTGTGGGAGCAAAGCAGTCTGGTGGATGGCAGCAGTCCTTTCAAGGCCCCCACAGATCTTCCAGGGATGGTGCCAGCCAAGGAGGCCGGTGGTGGAAAGTCATCACAATGAAGCCAGCATCATCCATTCCTCCTTAGAAGCGGTAGGGGGAAGATTGTCCAGATTTTATGAGGAGATTTCCTCAGACCATTGGGTTCTGGAGGTGGTGCGAGAAGGTTACGTTTTAGAATTTTCACGCCATCAGGGAAGCCTTTATGGAATCCCACGTTACCTCTTGAAGCAAGTGAGAAGCAGTGCAGGGAACTCTGCAGAGGCTGTTGCAGTTAAACACCATAGTCCCTGTCCCACGGGAGGAGTAGGGGCAAGGAAGGTATTCTATTTATTTTGTGGTGCCTAAGAAGGAAGGAACTTCTCAGCCCATCTTCGACTTGCAGAAGGTGAACAGGGCACTGAGGGTTCCTCGTTTTCGAATGGAGAAGTTGCGCACAGTTATTGCGGCAGACCGCAGAGGAAAGTTCTTTGTCTGTGTTGGCTCTGATGGAAGAGTACCTCCCTATTCCCATTCAAAAGGACCATCAAAGGTTTCTTCGGTTCATGGTGTTGGGTCAGCACTTCAAATTTCAAGCTCTTCCCTTTGGCTTGGCCACAGCACCATGAACCTTCACAAAGGTGATGGTGGTAGTGGCAGCCACCCTGCAACAGGAAGGAATTTTAGAGCATCCATATCTGAACGATTGGCTTGTTTGCACAAAAACAGAAGAGGAGTGTGTGCATTCGCTTCAGCAAGTGATGGTCACCATGCACTCGTTGGGTTGGGTGATAAATGTGGCGAAGAGTCACCTAGTACCGACCCAGTCATTGGAATATCTGGGGGCGGCGTTCAATTCCCAGAAGGGCAGGGTGTTTCTGACTCCGGACAGGTTGACAAAGTTACAGATGCAGGTGATGCGTCTGTTGTGGTCGCTGCCAATGGCCTGGGATTATTTTCAGGTCCTGGGGTCCATAGCTTACAAGTTAGATTTGGTTCCATGGGACTTCACGCACATGAGACCGTTGCAGAGCGCACTTTTGTCCATATGGAATCCAGTGTCTGAGGAGTATCATCGACCTTTGCCTCTTCCAGAAGAATCCAGATCCAGTCTTCATGGTGGCTTTCGCATCACAATCTGGAAAAGGGATAGTATCTGGAGAACCTGGACTGGGTGGTGGTGACCATGGATGCCAGCCTTTTAGGTGTGCGTCGAATTATGTTGCGATGTCTGGAGGTCACTAATTCTTTTCGGCAGTCCAGTCACCTTTTTGTGGTGTTCAGGGGCGCGAAGAACGGTGATAAGGCTTCAAAGACCTCGATTTTGCAATGGCTAAAAGAGGCCATTTACTCTGTGTATATTTGTAAGGGTCGCAAGATTCCAGTGGGGCTGAAAGCACATTCCACAAGAGCTCAGGTGGCCTCTTGGGCAGATTGTCAGTTGCTATCTCCCCAGAGCTTTTTAGAGCGGCGGTGTGGTCCTCGCTTCATACTTTCACCAGGCATTACCGTTTGGATGTGCGGGCGCAGGAAGACGCGTCCGTTGATGAGTGTTTTATGCTCAGGTCTTTCGGGTTCCCACCCAGTTTAGGGGTGCTTGGATACATCCGAGTTGTCTGGACTGATCCGAGTATGAACAGGAAAGGAAAATTGGTTCTTACCTGCTAATTTTCATTCCTATAATACCACAGATCAGGCCAGAGACCCTCCCTATCGCTGCCGAAAGATTGCGTTTTCCTGTTAGTTGATATAAACTTTTTCAAAGAGTTCTTTACAGTTGTACATGTGTTTTTGGATATCTGGAGGTGACAGAGGCTCCAGCGCAGGGGATTCCAGCCCTGCTTTACCTGTTCGCCCTGGAGGGGGTTTGAGATTAATCTATGGCTTGGGTACAGGTCAGTACTGAGGGACTGCAGGTGGTTCTCTCGGATAAGTAGCAGCCTCAAAGTTTTGTTTTCTGCCTCCATCTGCTGTAGAGATGCATAAACCCACTTGACTGGACTGATCTGTGGTATTACAGGAATGAAAATTAGCAGGTAAGAACCAATTTTCCTATCACGCTCGCACACGTTCTTTCACACACTGGCTCTCTGACTCTCACATGTAGGGCTCTCTCGCACACACTTACACATGCACTCACATACTCTGAATCTCACACACACACAAAATGGTCTTTCATTCACCCTCCCCTCCAAAAAGCACATAGGGCACCAACAGCCTCCTCAGCCTGCTGAACTTTTTTTTTTTTTTTATGGGCCACAGGGACTGACAGTGCTTTGCCTCCAGCTCGTAACCATGTGCTTCCTCTGATCTCGACTGTGAGGCGAGAGGGGTGGGGCTGCTGCTTCTCTTCTTGACTTCTGGGGAGGTGGGGGCACAACTATTGCTGCTCTTCTTCACCTTGCATCGTTGCACTCTTTCTCTTGAATGTGAGGAGGCTCGGCTGCTGTTCCTCATCAGATTGCGCTCTGGGCCTAGATCTCTTGTTCCTCACCACCACCAGCCGATGCTGAAATGTGCTAGTCTCCTGCTCCTAAGGAAGAAATGGTATTTCCTGCTTCCCATTTATGAGCCCATTACATCATTTGCTCTTTTGGCCTTCACCATTGGCAGGAAGGAGGAGACGCTGTTCCCACGCCGCCTCCTTTAACGGTGGCAGTCTAGGCGATTGCCTAATCCACCTAGTACTTCCATCGGCCCTGCTTTCAAGGACGTGCAGGATAAGAGAATTAAAGCTGCTCTTATGCATGCGTTTGAAGCTTCTGGTTTGGTTTTCCAAGCAGTTGTGTTTACTGGCATTGTGGCTAGAGCTGGTTTGCAACTGTCTCAGCATATACAGGAGCCTTCCTTAGAAGGTTCTGCTGTGGGGAACGCAGTTCAGATGAAGCCGGGGATGGTCGCTTTGGCAGATGCTTTTTATGATTTGGTTCGTATTGTGGCTTGAAGTATGGCTTCTGTTATACAGACGAGGCATTTGTTGTGGCTGCGTAACTGGTCGGCTGATTCTATATTTAAAACTCAACTGATTGTTTTCTTTAAAGGGGAATCATTTCTTTGATGAAGGTTTACAAATGTTTATGAAAGCCTTGCAAGAATCCAAGGCTCCTAGATTACCAGAGGATAATCCCAAAGGGGTTTTGTGGACTTCTACATCCAGAAGTCTGTTTTGAGATCCAAAGTGTTAGAAGATCAGTGAAGTGGTTGGGAGGCCAACGATAAGAGTTAAGGACCCAGTCTCTGGTTCAGGAGATAGGCGGATGGATGTTAGTCTTTTGCTGGAGATGGGTCCAAATTACTTTAGATCAGTGGGTTCTAGTGATAGTCAAAAATGACTACCATCCTGGAGTTTTCCTACCCTTTTTCAGATGCTTTTATGGTGACTCCTTGCTATTCTGCTTGAAAAGTGGAAGTGGTTCAAGTAACCCTTGAACATCTCCTGCTATTAGAGGCAGTAGTCCCAGTGCTATCTTTCAGTGGGGCCAGGGAAGATACTCAGTCTTTGTAGTTGCAAAGAGGGGGAGGGTGCCTTTCATCATGTATTTGATCTGAAGAAGATCAATAGGCTCTGACGTCTCACTTCAAAATGTAAACCTTAAGGTCAGTCCTGGTGGTGGTGAGGTAAGGGAAATTCCTAAAGTTCTTACAGAGGCATATCAGAGAGAATCATCAGAAATATCTTTGTTATGGGGGTGCTAGTTAGTGTTTATGGAGACAGAATAATTTTGGTGAAGCTCCATCCACCCTGGAGCGGATTCCCCCTAGCCCCCTTAGATTAAAACAATGTTTCAGTGTGCAAGCAGTGAAAACATTTTTGACAAAGTTTTGACTCCTGAAAAGAACTCCAATGGGACGGTATGCTATAAAAGAAATAAGTTCCAGACGAACATGCAGCACATTAGACAGGCCAATAAGACTGTTACCGCGAGGCTAATGAGTCAGAGGGCTTGAGTGTGGGAGGGAAGGAGGAACCCGGTAGTGTTGATGGCCAATTAGCTGCAGCAGATCATGACATTGTTGCCCAATTTTTAAGTGAAATAAGGGGATTACAAGCCAAAGCTGTGAAAGATATGCAACTAATGAACTCTTTGATCACAGAGATCAAGGCACAAATAGCATGTTGCCCCATGGTCGAGGAGTTAGAGCACTACATGCTAGCTATGGAGGATTGGGAATTCTTGGCAGCAAACTCCCTGGTGATGCTGAAAAAAGTTAGAACCTTAGAAAAGAAAGCTGAGGACTTAGAAGATAGGTCCTATTGCTCTAATGTCAGAGTGATAGGGATTCTGGAGAAGTCAAGGGTCAGAATGTGAGGGGGTTGCTGGAGAGATTTCTCTACAACATGCTTCACCCTGGTGAGAACCTCCCCCACCCCCCGTTGGAAATACAGGGGCCATCACGTTCCAAGGCAGAGTAGGCCTGACGACAACCTCCCAAGTGTTTATTATTAAATTTCACAAGTATCAAAGGAATGAGTTCTAACGAAAGCGCAGGAAATGGGCCCTCTATCTTATCATGGGAACCACATGACAATATTGCCTGACTTCAGTGCAGCCCCCAGAAAAGGAGGACAGCGTACACCCATATGAAGAGAATCCTGCATGAAAAAAATGCTGCGATTTAGATGAAAATACCCAGCAAGACTTGTGGTGTGGATAGATAGATCCTGGAAGGGTTTTGACATGCTAGGAGAGGCCATGGTATTTCTAGCAGCAGGAAGCAAAGATGTTGCCTCTCCCTCCCACTTGCATGGAGAATACTAGGGGGTTCAGAGAAGGAGCATGGAGGGAGAGATCAGAAGAGGGCAAAATGGAAGTCCTGGCTCATGTGGGGAAAGTCCTGATCACAGGATTCCAGCACGTAGTAACATGGAGAGGCCTTTCTTGTCTGCATGCACTGGCTCCCTGACAGAAAAACTTCGCACAGCCTGAGACAAAAGTGCTGGAAATATCAGTGGCAAAAAGATACAAGGCCAGGTACTGCAGCCGACTGTGACAAGGTGGAGTGATAGTTGGGGCAAAGAGCAACAAATGTATCTGAGGTGTGTTGCCACTCCAACTAACGTTGGCATTGGGACAAAGGAAATCAGAATGCAAGAATTTAAGGTGCTATATATCTTTTTCCTATTACACATCTTTTTATGCACTGCCTCCATTGCATACAAATCTATCTCATGCATATTCATTGTGGATATCCTGAAAACCTGGCCCGTTTGTGGCTCTTGAGGACTGGATGTTGTTATGTGTGTTTGTGGATCCTTGGGTGCTGTGGAGGTGACCACGCCCACGGGGAGGAGCCCCGTGAGGAGCCACAGCACTGGGCTAGACTCGTACTACACAAACACAAGAGTTCTTTTATTAAATAGCTTGAATAGAACCAGCAGAGGTGGCAGTAGTGAGGTAGTCTCGTAGTTGCAGTCTGTGACCTCGGCAGAGGGAGCCCTTCTCTCCTAGATGACGTCAGGAGGTTCCGCAGCAGGTCTCCCAGCGAGGAGATACTGTGGATGAGATAGACTGAGAGAGTACTCACTAGGTGTTTGCTGTTGATATGCGATTCCACCAGGTCGTTGTAGAAGGTACAGGCACTGAGGCAGGGAGAGCAGGCCCTCGAGGTGCGAGTACCAGTTCCATGTAAGGCACCTGAAATAAAGCAGAGGGCCCCCGAGGAGCGGGTACCCAGGTTAGCATATACCCCGAAGGGCAGAGAGAGAGAGCTTCCTGCGGCAGCACGGAAGCAGCAGAGTAGCGTAGACAGGAACGGATTCGAGTCCTTGCTAACTCAACGAGCTAGCAAATTAGTGAAGGTAATATACCTGGATGGTGTGACGTCAGCATGAGGGAACGCCCTCGAGGTTCGCGCCAAGGGTGGTACAAAGACGTGGGTTGCACGCACACCCTAGTAGGTACCTGGGAGGAGCAATGGTGGGAGGCTGCACCATAGCCATTCCGGGGACGCCAGAGAGGTCGGTTTGTAGATGTAGTGGTAACCATCTTTCCCAAGTAAGCGGGAGGAGTCGTGAATAAGGTGAGGCAAACGGGGCGAAGCTGTCGAGGACCGACGGACGCAACACTGGAGTTAGCCATGTTGCGTTAGAATGAAGTTCACTGACCATTTTAGTAGCCACCCTCTGGACTGACCTCAACTTGTTTATATCCTTTTAAAGGTGGGGTCTCCAGAAATGTACACAATATTCCAAATGAAGTCTCATCACAGATCTATACAGGGACAATATCACCTCCCTTTTTTCTCCCTATACAGCCAAGTATTTGTTTCTGGCATTTGTTGTCGCTTTATCCACCTGTTAGCCATTTCAACTCATCAGCGACAATCACCCCCCAGATCCCTCTCTTCTTTCGTGCTTAGAAGAATTTCACCTCCGATACTGTACCTCTCCCTTGGGTTGTTGAATACTAAATGCATTACTCTGCTTTTTTGAGCATTAAATCTTAGTTGCCAGTCCCTAGACCATTCCTTGAGCTTTGCTATATCCCTCATGTTTCCTACAAGTTTGGGATGTCCACCCTGTTGTAGATTTTGATATCAGTAAAAAAAAAAAATCCTTTCCTGAAAATCCTTCAGCTATGTCGCTCATGAAAATGTTGAAAAGAGCTGGTCCAAGGACTAATCCCTGAGAAACACCACTATCCTGTGCCACCCACTCTTCCCAAAAAAAATAATTCAGTAAATAAAGATGCCCAGCCTAATGCTGTATGGCTGGAGTAACTCCTACAGTGCATGTCTTGTGTCTAAACTTGCATATCCTACCCCCATTTTAATGCTAGAACAAGCTTTTCTGCATCCATGCACATCTCCAGGACACGCCGCCCATCCCCTTTGCTCCATGGAACATTATAGCCTTGCACTCATCCATGAAGTTCCTCCTCTGTCTGATCACAAGCCATCCATTACTTTGGCTTATGGAAAGGTAGCTTTCCCTGTACGTACCTGGATCAGTCCAGACTGCTGGGATTTGCCTCCCTTCCAGCAGATGGAGACAGAGAAAAACTTAAGAGCGCCCTCTCTTAACCTGGTGTGCCACCTGCTGCTCCTCAGTATTTCACTGTCCCCAGCAGATGGAGGTGGTGCAAAACCTGTGGTTCTAATCCAAGCAAAAATAAAGTTTCTCTCATCTTGGGAGTCTCCCAGAAGGTTGTGAGGTCTTGGTGGGACCATCCTCCCTGATCGTAGGCATTTGGACGAGCAGGGGTTGGGAACACCGATCTTTGTCCCCGAGTCTGCTGTTGGGGTGATAGCTGGTGATCCATCCCCCTCCCTCCTCCTACGCTCCTCTTCCTCAGCCTCTTCAGGAAAGTATATTGAATTTTTTGGTCTCTGTCCAAAGTTTTAAAAAAAATGTAGAGATTACTGTGTGGGGAGGATCTTGGGCTCTCCCTCAGCAGCAGGCAGTGCAGGAGCTATTTCGAGCCCGAGAGCACGGTGGGGATCCCTGTTCTTTTTTTTTTTTTTGTCTTTCTCCCATGCCGGCAGGCTGCTGCCCCACGGTGTTTTTCTTCTCATCATGCCACACACGAGCCGGTGCTCCTGCTGCGGCAATTGGCTCTCCAGCCGGACAACGTTGGGGGTTTGGAGCCAGTACCTCCCCAGCGGGGAGGGTTGTTCCAGCTGGGCTGCGGCGGCAGATCTACAGCAGCGCCGGGAGGCTGCTTGCTGCATGGGAGGCCCCGATTGATCGTTCCCGCTTAGCGCAGAAACGGCAGCCATTTTGGGCGCTTTTCGTGCCGCGGAGGAAAGAGCGTTTGGAAGGAGAGGATCTCCCTCCAGCTGATTCCAGCCCCATGGCGGTTTGGGGAGCCATGAGGGACTCCCCTGATGTGGATCCTGACCCTTTAGAGGGCATTTCTGCAGTGCCTACGCTGTTTTCTGCACAATTTATACTGTTGATGCACCAGACCTTCCTGGCCAGCAGTTCGAAAAAAAAGGGGGCCCTGTCCTCTGCAGGGGCCTGTCGGTCTGCCGCGTAAGGTACCTAGAAGGGAGGAAACGCCGGTGGCAATGAGAATTCTTCTGGTTCAGACTCCAGTGGCACAGTGGTCCACCCAGGAGTCCTCTTCCAACGATTCAGACCAGGGGGAGGGGCCGGTGGTCCCCACCCCTTCTCCCAGCGTTCCAGACATTGGCGCCACGTCTGACCAGATCCCTCCGGTGGAGGGGGACAACCCTAAGGTGGTCTGCTTATTTCAGAGGGATGAACTGGCGCCTTTGATTCCCTATGTCCTGGCGGAGCTGGGCATCGCGGACCCTAACTCTAAACCAGGTCCAGACACGGTAGATCCTGTCCTCATGGGCTTGCGCGGTCCTGCTTGAACTTTCCCCTTGCACGCTATGCTGAGGCAGATGATACTCCGGGAGTGGGATTCCCCGGAGACAGGCCTCAAGGTCAGCAGGGCTATGGACAAGTTGTATCCGTTGCTTGAGGATGTGTTAGAGTTGCTGCGGAGTCCTAAGGTGGATTCGTCAGTCTCCGTGGTTACTAAGTGGATGACTGTAGCAGGGGCAGCAGCTTTGAAGGATTTGCAAGATTGCAAATTGGAAGGTTACCTCAAGAGGATTTTTGAAGGGTGTGTCCTGGGCATTCGTCTGCGGTCTGCAGCAGTTACATGCTCCAGGCGAGACTGCGCTGGGTATAGCAGTTGTAGAGTGCCAAAGATCTAGCGCCTTCAGAGGCAAAGCAAGCCGAACGGCTGGAGGCCACAGTGGCATATGGGTAGGATGCAATTTATGACTGACTTCGCACTTCGTCACGAACTATGGTGTCGGCAGTATCAGCCCAGAGGCTTCTGTGGCTGCGGAATTGGTCTGCGGGTGTATCTTCTAAAGCGCAGCTGGGGGCTCTTCCTTTTAAGGGCAGGCTTCTGCTTGGAGAAGACCTGGAGCAGCTGATCAAGAATTTGGGCGAAAATAAGGTCCACAAGCTGCCAGAGGATAGGCCAAAAGGCCAGAAAGCCGCCTTCTCCACCTGCCCTCTGATTCGGGGGCAGAGGTGTTTTCGTCAGAGCAGGGCTCAGAACACAGGCAACAGACAAGCCTTGGCGAGATTCCAGTCTTGGTCCCCCAGCCTACTGTGGACGTCACACGCTTCAGGACGGAGCCAGACAGGGCACCATGGGGATCAAGGCCAATCCACTCCGTGGATCTTGTGATAAGGGGGCAGCTGTCTCTCTTTCTCCAGGAGGGGTCCATATCATGTCAGACCAATGGGTCCTCAGTGTGATAGAACACGGCTACATGTTAGAATTTGCTCACCCGCTCCAAGGCCTTTTTCTGGTGTCCCCTTGTGGGTCCCCAGCAAAAGAGTTAATCGTTCGCCAGCCCATGAGTCGTCTCCAGAGTCTGGGGGCTATCATACTGGTTCCTCAAGCGGAGCAGGGGAAGGGACGTTATTCCATCTATTTCATCGTCCCCAAAAAGGAAGGAACTTTTCAGCCCATCGTGGATTTGAAGAAGGTCAATGTAGCCCTCAAGGTGCCTCGTTTCCGCATGGAGACACTCTGGTTGGTCATTGCTGCCATGCGAAAGGGCGAATACCTGGTGTCCTTAGACCTGACAGAAGCCTATCTACACATAGGCATTCGACGGGACCACCAGAAGTTCCTCAGATTTATGATCCTCTGACAGCATTTCCAGTTTTGTGCCCTGCCATTTGGCCTTGCCACAGCTCCACGGACTTTCACCAAAGTAATGGTGGTGGTGGCGGCGGCATCCTTATGGAAGGAGGGAGTGCTGGTGCATCCCTATCTGGACGACTGGCTCATTCGGGCGAAATCGGCAGCCCTATGCTCGCAAGCTGTGGAAATGGTCTTAAGCTGCCTGCGCTCCTTGGGTTGGGTGGTCAACCTCGCCAAGAGTCATCTTGTCCCCTTCCAGGTCCTGGAGTTTTTGGGAGCCTGTTTTGACACTCAAGTGGTCAAGGTCTTCCTTTCTGGGGACAGAATCATCAAATTGCATGGTCAAGTGCAATCTCTGCTGCGAGCCTCCGTGACCAGAGTCTGGGATTACTTGCAAATCCTTGGTTCCATGGCATCAACCTTGGAGTTGGGCCTTTGCGCTTTTGAGGCCTCTGCAAGTGGCTTTATTGTCTCATTGGAATCCGCTCTCGGAGGAGTTCTGTCTCCTGTTACCACATACAGACGTTGCCAGGTCCAGTTTTTGGGTACTTGCCAGGTTCTTATGGCCTGGATTGGCCACTGTTGGAAACAGGATGCTGGGCTTGATGGACCCTTGGTCTGACCCAGTATGGCATGTTCTTATGTCTGTCATGGTGGCTGGTGCAACAGCACTTGGAGCATGGCGTGGATCTTGAAATACCCCTGTGGATGGTGGTGACGACCGATGCCAGCCTCTCCGGCTGGGGAGCAGTGTGTCAGGATTGGTCAGTGCAGGGCCAGTTGGCTCCGGAGGAGGCATCCTGGTCAATCAATCGCCTCGAGACAAGGGCTGTTCGCTTGGCTCTGGAGTGTTTCCTCCCCCTTCTGTGCTACCAGGCAGTTCGAGTTCTGTCGGACAGTGCGATGACAGTGGACTATATCAACTGGCAAGGAGGAACAAGAAGTCGCCCTGTAACTCTAGAAGCGGGTCTGTTGATGGCCTGGGCAGAGCGCCATCTAGAGATGTTGGTGGCATCGCACATTGCGAGGGCGACCAACAGACTTCCTCAGTTGCCAC
Source organism: Rhinatrema bivittatum (assembly GCF_901001135.1). Taxonomy (NCBI): domain Eukaryota; kingdom Metazoa; phylum Chordata; class Amphibia; order Gymnophiona; family Rhinatrematidae; genus Rhinatrema; species Rhinatrema bivittatum. The sequence goes on along the minus strand of NC_042622.1, from coordinate 81,603,278 downwards.
CAGCTAGACCCGGGGGAATGGGAGCTGTCCAATGATGCCATGCGGCTGATATCGCGCCGGTGGGGCAAGCCTCACGTGGATCTCATGGCGACCCACGTAAATACCAAGGCTTCGCGCTACTTCAGTCACAGGAGAGATCACGGCGTGGAAGGAGTTAATGCTCTGGTGGTTCCCTGGCCGCACAACGTTCTACTTTATGTATTCCCTCCATGGCCACTGGTGGGAAAGGTGATCAGGAGGATCGAACTTCACCTGGGCCAAGTCATTCTCATAGCTCCAGAGTGGCCACGCCGACCATGGTTCGCAGATCTCCTGTATGTGGAGGGACCCCTACGGTTGAGTCATCACCTTCTTTGACAGGGTCCCATATTTTTCGATCAGGCAGCTCGCTTTTGTCTTGCAGCCTGGCTTTTGAAAGGCGCAAGTTGTGGAAGAAGGGATATCAGGATGAGGTGATCTCTACTCTACAAGGAGCTTGGAAGGTTTCTACCTCCCTGGCCTATGTTCGTGTTTGGAAGGTCTTTGAGTCCTGGTGTCAGCCTTGGGGGGTGGATCCTCGGAAAGCCTCGGTTCCCTTGGTCCTTTCCTTCCTGTAAGATGGGCTTCAGAAAGGGTTGTCTTTTAATTCCCTCAAAGCCCAGATCGCCACTTTGTGATGCCTGCGGGGCCAGATCCAGGGCTCTTCTCTGATGTTACACAGTTTCTTCGCAGAGTGAAGCATCTGCGACTGCCGACTCAACAGTTATGTCCCTCCTGGAACTTGAACTTGGTTCTCCGGGCTTTGTGCGAAGCACCCTTCAAACCTATTAAGAGGACTATTTTGAAGGTTCTCACGTTGAAGGTAGTGTTTCTGGTGGCAATCTGTTCGGCCAGAAGGGTGTCGAAGATTCAGGCCCTATCCTGTAGGGAATCTTTCCTGCACATCTCGGACTCTGGAGTTTCGCTTCGAGCGGTTACATCCTTTTTGCCAAAAGTGGTATCTACTTTTCATTTGAATTGAATTTGAATTGAATTGGCTTTTATGGATGTGGAGTTGAAGGATCCTCATTCTAGAGAGTTGAAGCATCCGGATGTCAGACGGGCTTTGTTACACTATCTGGAGGCTACCAACGAATTCCGTTTATCGGATCATCTTTTTGTTTTATGGCATGGCACGAAGAAAGGACAAAAGGCGTCTAAAGCCACTATTGCTTGTTGGTTAAAGGAATCCATTGCATCAGCATTTATCTGTCATGTTTGCTCAATTCCAGAAAGGCTGAAAGCTCATTCTACTTGAGCACAGGCGGCCTCCTGGGCAGAATGCCAACTGGTCTCCCCACAGGAAATCTGCAGGGCAGCTACCTGGAATTCTTTGCACACTTTTGCTCGACACTACTGTTTGGACGACCAGCAGGCGGACGCCTGCAATTTTGGGGCCAGTGTCATTCGAGCTGGACTCACGCAGTCCCACCCTGTTTAGAAGAAGCTTGGGTACATCTCAGCAGTCTTGACTAATCCAGGTACGTGCAGGGAAAGGAAAATTGGTTCTTACCTGCTAATTTTCGTTCCTGTAGTACCACTGATCGGTCCAGATGCCCACCCACTGTGGGGTTGAAGGGTGTAGAAGGAAGAGCCCCTCGAACTGTTCTATGTTTTCTAGTCTTTCCTGAAGTGTTATAGACTTGTCCTAACCATTTAAGGCCATTCTTTGGTCTGTTATCAAAGTTCTGTGTTTTCACCCTCTGCTCGTTAAAGGGATAAAGGTTAGGTTAATTCACGAGTGGTTTGGTCTATAAAGTTGTTTCTGCTTGGATATAAATAAATACTGAGGAGCAGCAGGTGGCACACCAGGTTAAGAGAGGGCGCTCTCAGAGTTTTTCTCTGTCTCCCATCTGCTGGAAGGGAGGCAAAACCCAGCAGTCTGGACTGATCTGTGGTACTACAGAAGCGAAAATTAGCAGGTAAGAACCAATTTTCCTTTCCACCCCTGGACTCCAAGTTTAAGCAGATGTTTTGCACTCTAATCTTGAAAAACAGAGTTTCTGAATCTCTTCATTTAATGGAAGAAATCAGTAGGAATGAAGTTTCTGCTAGATTATAAACTAACCCTGCAGTATTTCTTTCTCAGGCAATCGGTGGTCATGCTATAGACAGGCATTTACTGGGCCTGAAGCTCCAAGCCATTGAAGACCTAGTGAGCATGCCTGAAATGTTTATGGATACCTCCTTTGCTGTGGCTATGCACTTCAAACTATCAACTAGTCAGGTAAGGGCAGCAACCAGAGAAGGGTTTAAACTTCGTTTTCACTGCCACAGGGCACAGCTATGATGCTGCACTCCCCTCCTGGCTTCTTTACGGGTGGTGGGATTTGAGAGCAAAGGTGCACTGGCTCAGGTCCTGGCCTGTGTGCCTTTAGAGGATTCTGCTGCTGCTCCTGTTGCTATGATCAGACTTCAAACCAGCCCATGCTTGTATAGAAAAGGTCTATAGTGTAACAGGGCAGTGTTTATCATTTAAAACCAGTAGCTCCAGGGGTGTTCTATTGGTGTTTGTTGTCTTTTTTTCCATCGATAAGTAGGACTGAATTAACCATAACATGAGGGGTGACTTCATCCGGTGGCATCAGACTCTTCTCTCCTAGTTAGTAGAGCTTTTAGCTTTACTGAGCATGTGCAGGAATTCTTTCACAGGCATTGCCTTGTGAGCCTTCATAGTCATTTTTTGGCTGTGCACAGCACAGATGTGTATTCAAGTCTCTCCGTATTTTTTTCTCTCAATCCTTTGTATTTTTCATCAAATATCTACTTATTTTCACTTTTCAATTCCCTCACTGCCTCAGCAGCACCACAACAGCACTTTTCAAGATGTCCGGCAAAAAGAAGCCAACATGCTTTTGCAGTAAGGTAATGTCCGTTCCCTGTATGTACCCAGCAGATGGAAACAGAGAAAGTTTCACTGACACTGCCATATAACCTGGTGTACCACCTGCAGTCCCTCAATATTTCTCTGTCTCCAGCAGATGGCAGAGGTATAAAACCTGCAATCTGAAAATTAGTGTAAAAAAAAAAAAAAGAGAGAAAATAATTTAGAGAAGGATTAGGAAAGAAGAGGAGTTCCTCCCAGAAGGTTGGCAGGTCCTGGTGGGGCCATCCCTTCTGTTCTTGAGATGGGCGAGCATGGGATTGGGAACCCTTTTTGGCTTGGTCCTTTTCCCAACAGGGGGTGGATAACTGGTGGGGCCAGTTCCCTCACCCCCAGGAGGACGTCCAGAGCCTGCTGTCCAACTTCAGGGAAGTGTGCTTAGTTTTAAAGTTAAAAAAAAAGGGGGCGGGGGTTTCTCTTTTTTTCTTTTTGTAGTATTGCCCATCCAGTGAAACAGATCGTAGGTGGCCTGGTAGTGAGAGGGTTGTGTTCTTCGGCGTCCTCTGTGCAGCTGTCGGGGTGTGCGTGATCGAGCCGGCAATGGCTATGCCATGTGGCAGCCAGTGCTCCATGTGTGGCGATGCACACACCTCTCCCGAGCCAGTCTTTGTTCTCACTGCCTCTCTGGGGGAGAGGGCAGCTCGGGAGCACTTCTAAAGGGGTTGGGGAAGCATTATGATGCCATGGGGGGATCGCAGGTGATGCTGGTGCAGCTGCGGACTCCTTCCCAGGTCACACAGGAACAGTGGCCACTTTGTCATCTTCTGTAACTGCATTTGAAGCTGTGGTGGGAGAAGGGAATCTCCCTCCACCTCTATCCCAGGGGACCCGGCAACCTTTGTCTGAGGAGGATGAGGACCTCTTGGCAAAGGATCCTGAGGATCCGACAGGTTTTTCTCCTGACTTTGTTCTACTGCCCCATAAGGTGTATCTTGCCAGGAAGGCCGTGGGGTGCCGCTTTTCCAGGCAGGAGGGCCCACTGGGTCCATGGCCTAATGAGGCCCAAGGTTCCGTGGGCCAGTGTGGTGACCAGGGTTGGGAAGTCCTGAATTAGGCTATGCGTTCGGATGCTGTGGATGGGGAGCTTCCGGCAAAGGACCCTCTGGAGGCGGATTCTTTTCCGGAGAGATTGGATCCAGATGAGGGGCGGAGTCTAGCCCCTACTGTGGAAGGGGACAATCCTAAGATGGTTCATTTTTTCCACAGGGAAGAATTGTGGCCCCTGATTCCCTGTGCCTTAAGGAACTGGAATTAAAGTACCGCAGAAAGAATCTGACCAGGAAGAGGTGGACCCAGTCATAGAGGCTTAAGAGGTCTGGCAGAGGCCTTCCCTTTTCATAAATTGGTGAAGAAGTTAGTGGTTCGGGAGTAGGATACTCCAGAGACTGGTTTGAAGGTTGGTAGAGCAATGGACAAACTATATCCGTTACCGGAAGACATGCTGAAATTGTTGAGGCTCCAAAGGTGGATGCCTCAGTGTCAGTTGTTCCGAAGAAAACAACCATTCCTGTAAATACCCGGATCAATCCAGACTCTTGGGTTTTGCCTCCCTTCCAGCAAATGGAGACAGAGAAAGTTTTACTGATGCTGGCATATAACCTAGTGTGCCACCTGCAAGACCCTCAGTATTTTTCTGCCTCCAGCAAATGATAGAGGTGCAACCCCTGCAGTCTTATAAAAAAAAGAAAAAGAAATAAAGAGAGAGAACTTCAGGAGATCCTCCCAGGAGGTTGCTTAGGCCCTGGTGGGGCTATCCCTCCCTGGTATTGAGGAATACAAGAAGGGGGTCGGGGACCCTTGCCTGGCTCAGTTTTTCACCACCAGGAGGTATACAGCTGGTGGGGCCAGCTCCCTCCTCCTGGAGAAAAGTTAGAGTCCCACAGCTCTTCATCCTCAGGAAAGTACCCGTACTTTTTCATTAGTTTGTTTTTTGTTTTTGTTTTTTTGAAAAAAAAATAAAAAGGGGGGGGAAAAGTGTAGGTGAGTGGAGGGTGTAGCAGCCAGAGAAGGCAGTGTGGAGTCCTTGAGGTGCTCACTGGCTGAGGGGATGAAAGTTCTCAGGCGGCAGAGCAAGATCGGCTTTGATGCACAGCACTGCTTGTTTTTTCCATGTGGTTGGTTGCAGTAATGGTGCATGGGAGTGCTTGCTGCATGTACGGTGATGCGCATATGCAGTTTTTCCGCTCCAGGCTGTGCTCCTGCTGCCTCTGTGGTGGAGAGGGCAGGTCGGGGCCAGCCTACTCAAAAGTTAGGAGCGGGAGCACCTTTCAAGTCGGCTGCCCCTCTCCTGCCGGGCGCAGGAAAGGTGGCCAAGTTGTCAGGGGCTGCAGACCCTTCAGGACTGTTTCGGGGGTGTGAGGATCCCCCTCCCCCCCCCCCCCAATTATCTCTGGTGGGGCTCGATTCTGATGACGAGGGGGATCCTTCCAGGAATGGATCAAAGGACCCCGCAATGTGCATTAGATCTTGGTACTCCCTTGACTGGCTCTTCCGTAGGAGATGGCAGTTCAGTTGGGCCTGCTCCATTACCTTCTGGGTTTGGTCTGGATCCAGCTGCTTTTTCATGGGCGGAGTTTTTTCAGAGTTTGCAAGCCTTTGTACAGGCTTAGTCCTCCACTTCGCCCACTCCTGTCAGGTAGGACCCTCAGTCTGTGGCCCCTCCTTCTAATCCTATGGTTAAGTGCCGTGGCACACCTCAGTTGACCACAGGTTTCCCAGGTGGGGACCCAGATGGCACAGATGATGAGGCAGATCCTGATTCTTTGGAAGATGGGGAAATTCTTCCTGGTTTGAAACTGTATCAAACCATGTTGTGATTCTTTCATAAAGATGAACTACTGGCCCTGATTCCCAGACCTTGAAGATGCTGGGAGTACCTGGGGTAGATTCCATGTCTGAGCAGAGGAAGAATTCCATTTTGGTTGCCTTACAATAAAGCCTCTTGCTTTTTTTCCTGTTATGGAGGCCATTCAAGAATTGAATGGTTTCAAAGGGGTCAGGCATTGGAAGGCCTATACCTTCTGGATCCAGCTGTGAAGGAACATTTGTGTTTTCCCAAAGTGGATGCACTTGTCTGCGTCGTCTCTAAACAGACAACTGTCCCCATGGAGGGAGGAGCGGCCTTGAAGGTTGTGCATGATAAGCGGAGTTAGTCTATCCTTAAGCAGGTCTTTGATGCAGTGGCTATGACCTTGCAGATTGCTTCGTGTTGTACTCCTGTGGCATGTTCTTGCTTGCTTCTTTCTCAGGAGGTGGATGATTCGGGGGTGCATTCCAGAGCAGCTATGGAACCCGTGGCCACCATTTTGGCAGACGCAGGCTGTGATTAGGTCCATATCTCGGCCAGAGGAGTAGCTTCGGAGGTAGCGGACAGATGTCAGTTATGGTTGCGGAATTGGTCAGCTGACACAGCCTTCAAGGCTAATCTTATGAAAATGCCCTTTAAAGGCTCACTCTTGTTTGGGAGCGAGTTGGAAAAGCTAGCCAGTAAGTGGGGCAGATCTCCAGTTCCCCGATTACCAGAGGATAAGAAGCAATTACAGTGCCCTTTTCTGTGAGGGGTCATCTCAGAGGCTCGAAGTGTTTTCATCCCTCCAGGAATCCAAGTTTTCAGAGGACTCGACTTTGTGGTAGTCTCGATCCTTTCATCCCTGCTGTCCAAGAGAGGAGCGGGCTCGGGTGGCAGCCAGTCCCGATCTTCCCAATGAAGGTTTTCCGGACCCACCTTCGGAAAGAGGAAATAGGGGGACACCTATCTCTCACTTTTACCAGAGGTGGGTCAAGATTACGTTGAATGAATGGGTCCTGGAAGTAATATGGGAAGGCTATGCGCTGGAATTTCTCAGCATTCTCAGCATTGGAGCATATCAAAACAGACTACTTACCCAGCCAGCAAAATCCTCCCTGAGAAAACGCGCTCTATCAACTGCGGGCCCGTCTCTCTGGAATTCCCTACCACCAGACCTCCGCCTTGAGCCGTGCCATATTACCTTTAAGGCGAAACTCAACACTTGGCTCTTCCTGCAAGCATTCCCAGAGAGCTAAGAACTAGAATATTTAACACCTCAGTCCTTTGATTTTAATGTATTGTTCTCTGCCTTATTTAGACAAGATTATCAATTGCCTTTATTTATATGCTTAAAGTTGAACTCAGTTTTGTTCTTTTACTATTTATTTAGATCAAGTGTTCTGATTTGTTCCAAGATTTGTTCCATGTAAACTGCCCCCGGCAGCTTTGTTCTTTTACTATTTATTTAGATCAAGTGTTCTGATTTGTTCCAAGATTTGTTCCATGTAAACTGCCCCCGGCAGTAGTTCTTACTGTTATTTGTAAACCAGAGTGATATGTATTGTATACAGGAACTCCCGGTATATAAAAACTATAAATAAATAAATAAAGCATTCCTCGGGATGTGTTCATGATGTCTCCTTGTCACTCCCCACAGAAGAAGCAGGCAGTGGAGTCTACGCTTCAGAGGCTCCTGCGAGCTATGGTTCTTGTGCCAACATCTCAGGAAAATATAGAGCGCTATTCCATTTATTTTGTTGTGCCCAAGAAGGAAGGTTCCTTTCATCCCATCCTGGATCTTGAGTGTCAGCCGTCATCTGAGTGACTCATTTCCGCATGGAAACCTTGCGCTCTGTGATGACTGTACAGTCGGGAGAATTTCCGACCTCCCTGGGTCTGTCCGAGGCTTATCTTCATATTCTCATCCATTTGGAACACCAAGGTTTTCTGCACTTTGCGGTGCTGGTTCGCCATTATCAGTTTCAGGCATTGCCCTTTGATCTGGCCACCGCCCCCAGGAACATTTTCCAATGTCATGGTGGTCGTTGTGGCAGCGTTGAGAAGAGATGGGATCCTGGTGCACCCATACTTGGAGAACTGGTTGATTCAAGCCAAGTCTTTGAAAGAGAGCAGCCGGCTGATCAATAAGGTCATCTCCCTGCTGTGGGAGCTTGGTTGGGTGGTGAACCTGGCCAAGAACAGTCTAAGACCTCAGTCTTTGGAGTATCTGGAAGTTTGATTCAACATGAGATTGAGCAAGATCTTTCTGCCAGACGTGCGGCTCCAAAAGTTGGTGTGTCAGTTGGTGAACACTACCCGCCCAACACTATCCTCCCAACAATGTGGAGCTATCTACAAGTGCTCGGTTTGATGGCAACCCTAGAAGTGGTGCCATCATGCGTCCTCTTCAGCGCTCACTGTTGTCTCGATGGAACCCACAGTCTCAGTTCTATTCGGTTCACCTCCATTTGCCGATGGAGATCTGTTGTCTGCTCCAATGGTGGATGCTGGAGGTTCATCTGAGGTGGGGAGTGTCCTTGTCCTTCCCACACTGGTTGGTTCTCATGACAAATGCAAGTCTCCAGGATTGGGGAGTTCACTGTCAGAAACTAATGGCCCAGGGATGTTGGACAACTGAAGAGGCTCTCTGGAACATCAGCCTGGGCGGTGAGGTTGGCGTGCTTGCAGTTGAACCACAGACTTCTGGGTCAGGTGGTCCGCATGATGTTGGGCCTGCATCTATCTTCAGGGAGGAACCAAGAGCCAGCAAGTGTCGCAGGAAATAGACTAACTTATGGGATGGGCGGAAAGACATATTCAGATGATCTCGATCTCCCACATTGCAGGAAAAGACAATGTAAGAGCAGACTTTCTCAGCAGCAGAGTCTGGACCCCAGAGAATGGGTGTTGTCCACAGAGGCATTTCAGCTGATAGTGCATCTCTGGAGCCTTCCGTCCCTAGACCTAGCGACTTCTCGCAATGCGAAGGTTCCTTGCTTCTTTAGTCACAGGAGAGATCCATGGTCCTTGGGCATTGATGCTATCATACAGGCTTGGTCGAAAGATGAGTTGCTTTATGCCTTTCCTCCGTGGCCCTTGCTGGGCTGAGTCAGTTGCAGGATCGAGGTCCACATGGGGCTCTGGATTGGCACAGGCATCCGTGGTATGTGACTTGCGGAGTCTCCTGGTGGAGGACCCTCTTCGTCCTCAGCCGCACATGGATCTTTTGCAGCAGGGGCCGGTTATTCACCAGGATCCAGCTCAGTTCTGTCTTAAGGTTTGGACCTTCAGAGGGCTTACCTGTTGAAGAGTGGATAATCTTCTGAGGTAATTGCTACTTTGCTCCACACTCGGAAGTTCTGCATTTCTCTAGCGTATGTGCGGATCTGGAGAGTGTTTGAGGCCTGGTGCGAAGAGCGTGGTGTTCTTTCTTGTTCAGTTAAGATCCTGCTTATTTTGGAATTTTTGCAGAATGAGTTGTCTAAAGGATTGGTCCTTAATTCCTTGATGGTTCAAGATGCGGCTCTTACAAGTTTCAGAGGCACTGTGAATGGTGTCTCCTTGTCATCCTATCTTGATGTAGCCCATTTCTTGAAAAGGGAAAGCATCCTTGGCCTCCCTTGTGGTTGTTGCTTCCATTGCAGAGTCTTAACCTAGTGCTGGATTTTGTAGTGGGCCCTACATTTCGACCGCTGCGCAATCTTTCCTTGCAGTTATTGACCCTGAAGACCGTGTTCCTGGTGGCTGTATGTTCTGCTTGTCATATTTCTGAGTTGCAGGTGTTTTACCAGGAGCTGTTGCAGGGGCGTTGCAGCTTCGTACTGTTCCATCCTTCTTGCCTAAAGTGGTTTTGGAATTTCATCTGAATCAGTCCTTTTCCTTGCCATCTTTGGATAAGGTCAGGGACGCAGAGAAGTAATGCCTTATGCATTCCTTGGATGTTAAGAGGCTTGTACGCTATCTGGAGGTTTCCAAGTCTTTTTGGAGGTCAGATCATCAGTTTATCCTTCATGGTGGAAAAAGCAGGGCGAACCAGCTTCATGGGCTACGATAGCTCGCTGAATTAAGGAGGTGGTCACAGCTGCGTATGTGGATGCTGAGAAACCGTTGTCTGCTCAGGTTAAGGCTCGTTCCACTAGGGCTTAATTAGTGTCATGAGAGGAGGTTTGTTTATTTTCTCCCATCGAGATTTGCCAAGCTGCGATGTGATCCTTCTTTCATATCTTTTCCATGTTTTATTGTTTGGAAATGCAGGTCCGGGAGGATGCAGCCTTTGCATGTATGGACCGCAGGCAGCCTCCTTCCCTGTGTGGGAGTATCTTCGGTACATCCCATTGGTCCTGAGTCCATCGGTCTACACGCTAGGAAATGAAAAAATTACTTACTTGATAATTTTGTTTTCCTTACTGTAGACAGATGGACTCAGCTTCCTGCCCTCACTGCCTACTGCTTGTGTTCATGGTCCTCCTGTGGGGATTGGTGACCTTCAGCTCTCTCCTGTTACCGTGTGGCTAACATCTGGAGGTCCAGATCCCTCAGCTTTCATGAGGCAATGCTGTGACCCGCTGGTGATCCTGTCTGCTCTATCAAGGATGCAGGGAAATATCTTATTTCTTTTGGCTTTTTTTTTTTTTTTTCTGGTACAATTTTATTTTTAAAAAATTAGTAATTTCTCTGCCGCTGTTTCTACTACTTAGTTCGGGGAGGACAAGTGACCGGGGGGGTGCGGTGCAGCAGGCGAGTTTTCCCAGCATCTTTTTTTTTTTTTTTTCACCGGTTCTGTGAGAGGCTGGTTTCAGGCACTAAGCATGCATTTTTGGTCATGCCGCATGCTCTTTGCCAGGCCTGCAGGGAGTCGTGTTTGTGACTCAGTCGTTTCAGCTTATGTGCCGGGAGTGCTGCTGATGGGGAAGGCATGTTGGTAGGGCCCTCCCCTCATTTGTTTGCTGCATCTTCAGTGTGCCATGCCAGAGCTTCTCCCGGGGCCTCTCTCTCCAGCTTGGGAGAGTCAGCAACCATTCTGGATGCTGCCATGCAGCTGGCCATGTGGTCTCCCACGATTTTGGGGGAGCCCAGGCCTTCTCTGTGTCTCTTCCCAGCTGCTTCAGATCCTGGGCTGGTTCAGGATGACCTCGAAGGGGAAGATTTCCCTTTGGATGCGGTGTCCACAAGTGTTGGATCTCCTCAGGATTATGCTTCTGATAACTCTCATGGTTTTTCCTCTGAGTTTGTTCTCCTGATGCACAAGGCTTTTTTGGTCAAAATAAGTGTCGGGGGGGGGGGCAAGGTGACTGTGACTCAACTCCTAAGTCTAATCCTCCTAAGAGAGAGCGTGCTGAGGGACCTAAAGTCTTTTCGGCTTGGCTTTGGGTTCTGGGGACCCACAAGATGATACGGATAATTCAGAGGATCAGTAGGAGGTTGCCTCCCACCTATTCACTTCTTCATCATCAAGATCCTGGGTTAGTGTTCCCACATCCTTGGGCTCAGAAGAGGGACTGATAAGAATACCCTCTGGCCCACTACTGGAGCTTCTGGAGCACTCTGTTCGGCGCTCCGTTCTGGAGCACTCCATTCGGAGCACTTCTGGAGCACGTTCGGAAGACCTGTCATATTCAAACTTTTTATCCGCAGTCACTTTTGGACGCAGAAGAGTACATAAGACACCTTCTTAGGTTAGTCTCTGAATTGTTTGATACTATCTGACATACCTTAATTGCTTCTATTGGAGCTCAACACATTGCCTGGTTGAGAACAACAGCATATACAATGAAAATTAGCAGACATTCCTTATCTAGGGGAGCACCTTTTTGGAGAGAAGCTCAGAGAAACGGTCGAACAGATAATGGAACAGAATGTAACAGTCCAATCACTCTCAAAGGGACCTGAACAACTGTCATCTTCAAGATGCTCGTTCTACACTTTTAAAAGGCTGTACTTTCAAAGATGCCCCTTTCAGCCTTTTCAGAGATACCAGCTCATGCATTTTCCTGCTCAGCAGCAACTTCCAGATCATGCTTGTCAGCGCAAATGCTGTCAACCTAAAGTGATAAAACAGGTCCAGCCCAAACCTGGATCTAGTTTTTATTCTCTAGTTTGATCTTTGCCAGCCACCCTCTCCAGGAGGAAGGAGAATCAGGCATTCTTGGAGGAGAAGCGCAAAGTAATCAGACCACTGGGTTCTGAAGATTGTGTATGGAATATCTTTCACATTTGTCCTGGCTGCCATCTGTTCCTCATTGTTTAGCCTTCAACCCAGATCCGTCTCATATGACGCAACTCTGTCTAAAAGAGAAATCACTTCTTCAACAGTGGAGCGAAGTGGTTGGCTCTGTCACTCAATATGGGTAGGGGTTTTATTCTCAGTACATCCTCATTCCCAAAAAATCTGGGCGCCTGAGATCCATTCTGGATCTGAGAAACCTGAACAAGCATCTACTCCAGAAGAAATTAAAAATGAATTCCCTTCACATGATTCTTCCCTATATCCAGAAAGAGGAATGAATGTGTGCTTTTGATCTCAAGAATGCATATGCCCACATAGCCATCCACTGGCATTCTTTGCTTCAAAATGGACTCTTCCCATTATCAATACAGAAACTCTCCTTCAGGTTCTCATCCATTCCAAGATCTTCATGTCTGGCAATAATAGCAGTGTACTTATGACACCAAGGAATCCAAGTCTTCCCATATCTGCATGATTGGTTAGTTATTGCCAGCTCCCAAGCGGACTTGTTAATCTCCCTGCAGAAGTCAATTCAGCTTTTACAGAAGTTGGGATTTCTGGTGAATTTCGAGAAATTGAACCTAGTACCAATCCATAAAATACAATTTATTGGAGTATGGATAGATTTGCTGCCGGAAAGAGATTTTATTCAGTTGGAGTAACCAACTGTTCTGAGATCTCTTGTTCACAATCTATTGCATTCACAGCACATATAACAGCCAGACAGATCTTGGTTGTTTTGAGTCATATGGGAGCATGCACTCATGTAGTTCTGTTAACCTGCTTCCAAATCCGCCACATGCAGTGAGGTCTCTGCTGTCACTGGTACCAGCTAATTAGCCCTTGACAAGCAAAGTACAATTGTCAAAGAATATGAAACAGGAATTGCATTGGTGGCTATATTGTCATGTTCTTGAGGAAGGAGTTCCACTTTGTCTGCCCCCCCCCCCATCAAGTAACCACGGTGACAGATGCTTTCACAAAAGGTTGGGGTTGGTTGGACCATTTCAAACCAAGGAACTTGGGGTCTCCAAGAAAAACATTATCAAATCAATTTGTTAGAACTGAGAATAATCATGGCTGGGATCTATAATAACATGGAGGAATGGAATCATATTTCCTGATTGGGGAGAATAGCCACTCTAAAGATTAATTTGCTGCGTTTTATTTTTACCTAAATCTAGGGGAGGCTTGGGAGTACCTAATTTGACCTGGTACTATGAAGCATCTAATCTCAGGGCAATAGTAGACTGGCATCACATGGAAAACCCAAAACCTTGGGTAGTTTTGGCACAGGCCTTATTGGGTAAATTACCTCTCTTCATTAATTTGGCAGCCTAAATGGGCCTGGGAAATTGCTAGAGATGTATCCCCATCATTATCGCTCTCCCTTTCTGTGTGGGATAGGTGGCGTACTCTTTTAATTGGATTCTAAACATTATCATTGTAGCACATCTCTTTATTATAATCGTCACTTTTTTTTTTGTAATTCTTTATTTTCAAAAGTTTCACAAACTTTACATGCAATGCTTCTAAATAGAATGCGGGACATATTTATATATATATATAACATCATTCTTCAAAAATAGAAAAAAAAACAAAACCTCAGATTATGCAGCTAAATATAGGAAATTAGGGGGCAAGAGAATGTAGAGCGAAATCAAACATTATTACTTAATCAGGAATAAGATAGATGAGCTACCCTATTTCTTTTAAGCTGAATAAACTTTGGGAACATCATGAGGGTGGCCCAACAGGAAATCCTTTAATTGCACAGGATCAAAGAAAACCTAGTTGTTATTCTGATATCTAATGCAGCATTTGCAGGGATATTTTAAGACATATCAGGCTCCCAAACTTATAACCCTAGAATTCATAGCAATGAATTCTTTCCTGCATTGCTGTGTTATTTTTATCACAACAGGATAAATCCAGACCTGAGCCCCATAGAATAAAGCTAATCTATTCCTAAGAAACATTTTCAGAATGTAATTGCGGTCTGATATAAATGCAAAAGTAACTAACATAGCTTTTCTCTCTCTTATTTCTGACTCTATTGATAATTCTAATACTTCAGAAATATTCATAGATGGAACACTCTCTCCTTCAACGTCGCGACCCGGCTGGGGAAGGTAGTATGCTCTAGTGCATACTGGTAACGTTGACTCTGGTATCTCTCATATCTCCTTTATATATGTTTTAAACAGCTCTGCAAGTAAAATCAATCTAACCACAGGAAAGTTTATCACTCTCAAGTTCATCATTCTTAAATTATTTTCAACTCTTTCCATTCTTTTTCCCATTTCTGATTTTACAAAGTTCTGTTGTAAAGACTCCACTTTGAGTAGTCTTTCCTCGTGATCTTGCATTTTAAGATTGAAAGTTCCAATCAAATTATTATTTTCCTTGGTTTGATTTTTGACTTCAGTTATTGACTGAGCAAGATGGCCGCCAGATAGGACGCGTGGGAAGTGAGCTCCTGGTGTGGCGTTTTTCTTGTTAAACCTATCTACAACAAAATACCACATACGAAACGAAAGGGGAAAATTCGGGGAGCATTATCAAGCTCTCCGGTTGTTGACCCTTTCCAGCCGGACATAGAGGGCTTCCTAGCGGGAGCAACCGGAACACCAGAAGGGCTGGTCGCTGGGGGGGATGCTGGAAGAGCGAACACTTGCCCCCTGACCCTGAATGTCACCTTGAGCCCTGGCGCACTGACCAGGCCGACGCATCCAGCGCAGATTGAATCATCCCCACACAAGTTGACCCCAAGAAGATTACAGCTGGAGCTTTTGGAGGCCGAGCGGGTGAGCCTTGGGACGCGAGAGGATGGGACGGTCATTCCACGAGGCGGAGAAATTCGTCGGGCGCTGGAAATGGGCCCTTTTGGAGGAGAAAATCTGACCCAAGCTGCGAATACCACCACAGGTAACATACTACATTTGGCAACAGTATGGGAACAGGGTGAGGCCCAACCGGAGTCCGCAGCAATGAATGTCAATCTTGGGCAGCCCGAGGATATAACACTGGGGAAAGTTTGGTATGCCCTAAAAGCTATAGACATGGCTTTAAAATCGATTGCTCAGTTAATAATTGTCACTTTTTTGCCTGGGTTGACTAATCCTGCTTTTCGAATTTGGCAATCACTTGGGATATTAAGATGGGAACCTGTATGGGGCTTACTGGGCTTGTTAATTTTCCAACACTGCAAACAACTGATGATCTTCCTGATCAGGCTGCATTTTCCTATATTCAACTTAGTCATTTTGTTCTACACACTAAGGACCTGATTTACTAAGCATTTTCTCCATAGATCCAGAAAGAGAGGCCTTAGTAAATCTGGCCCTAAGATAGGAACACGTTTGGCCTAAGGAGTCTCTTATTTTGAATTGCTCTGTAAAAACGCGGATAGGATTAAAGGGATCCTCTCAAAAATCATGTTTTTAAATCGTGATTTGCCTTCACATTCCCATGATTTGACAAAAGGTTTGATTTGGGAAGTGACTTTTCCTCAGAACAGTGGTTAGCTATTTTCCAAGCCACGGGTACGGTATTTATCTCTGCAAATATAATTGAAAATGGTTATAAAGTCTTACCATTGGTATTTGATGCCAACTTGTCTGCATAAGATGATTTCTTCTCATACAGACCTCTGTTGGAAGGGTTGGAAGGGATTGGGCTCTTTCATTCTTTTGTGGTGGGAATGTCCCCATATTAAAGCCTATTGGAGAGAGGTAACCCAGTAGTTAGAGAGTATACTTCAATTCTCTGTTGATCTTCTTCCCCCAATATCATTACTTAATGTCCCCATTACTTAAGGGAGCAAGCATGAACAGTTGTTAGTTCGGCATCTTTGTGTAGCAGCTAGATGTGATATAGCTAGGCTCTGGAGGGAGTCAAGGGTTCCACATCTTTGTGAAACACAAGCCAGGCTTGAGAAGGTGTATATTTATATAGAATCTCTGCTGTTCAACACAAATGCTTGAACAAATTTGAATGAGTGTGGGCTCCGAATGATTTGTGGAGACAGTCCATGGATGGGCAGTCACTGTTCTTTACTTTTTCTTTTCTTTGCATACGCTGACCTATAGGTGGTGTTTCATCTTCAATCTATTCAATTCTGAATCCTGTGTGTATGTCCATGTTGGGGAGAAGGGAAGGGGGGGGGGGGGTAGGAGTTTCTTGAGGTGAGGGAGGTTATAGTTTTTGCCTTGTTGGTTTGGCTTAAGGGTCCAGAATGTCGTGTTACTAGATATCTGGTATATATTTTCTAGTATGGGGTGGGGAGGCATGTCACATGCTTTTATACTTTTGTATTTTATGTGCTTTTTATGTATACCAGGAACACGTTTTGTTACTGATTTGTTTTATCCTGGAACCATATATAATGTTTCTTGGACTTGTGTGTGAACCATAATAAACATTTTGATTAAAAAAAAACTGAGTAATCATATAAAGCTCTGTCAACTTCTGAGCATCTTCTGCAGGGGAAGAACATTCTAATTCAAATAGACAATCAAGTTATCGTGTTTTATGTGAACAAACAAGGAGGCACAGGGTCATGGACTTTCTGCCAAGAAGCAATTCAGATATGGGAATGGACATCAAACATGCTGTCCTGCAAGTTACCTATCTTCCAGGGATCTGCAACATGTTAGTGAATCATCTCCACAGAGTCTTTTGTCCACACCAGTGGTCTCTGCAGCAATCAACAGCCAACGCACTATTCAACTTAGTCTTCCAAAGATTGACCTATATAAATCAGAACAGAAAAGTGGAGAAGTTTTGCTCAGTTCTACCGCAAACTTAGATTAGCTCAGAAAGTCTTCCTGTTATGTTGGAATGCTGAACCCTTTTCCACTGATTCCATTATTAGAACAATGCAAAATGTACTAAGGGATCGGGCTCGGCTAATCCTCATAGCTCCAACGTGGCCCATAGAGATTTGGTTTGCATATCTCATACAACTTTCCAGCAGTCCTCCCATTCATCTGGGGATAGATTTAAGTATGCTAACTCAAAAGGAAGGAAGTCTGTTCCATTCCAATCTCCTATTCCTCAATCTGACTGCTTGCATGTTGAAAGCTCAATAATCGCAGATCTTTTTTTACCCAAAGAGATTGCGGACATATTATGTGCCTAAATGCCATCAACTAGGAGAGCCTATGGTTTTAAATGGAAGAGATTCTCCATATGGTATCAGCATAATGTCTTGGACCCTTTTTCTTGCGAGCCCAAAGATTTTCTAGCCTACTTACTCTGTCACTGAATCAAGCCTTGCCATATCCTCAGTATGAGTGCATCTCAGTACCATAGCAACTTACTATATTTGAGTTGACTATCTAGCTAGATTTAGCCTTTTAATCGACTGAATAGGCTCAAGACAACGCTTGTGTGGGAGTTCCTGCACATGCTCAGTAAAGCTAAAAGCTCTATTAGCTAGGAGAGGAGTCTGTTCACTACTGCTAGGTGACATCACCCCACATCATGGCAAATTTATTCTGCTACTTATGGAAAACACGGTTTACGGTAAGCAAACTTGCTTTTTTAACCGATCAGAAATACTACAGTTTTAAAATGCTGGAATAGACATGCACAGTTATTTTCTATCACATCACAGGACATTGTACATATGATAACAGCAGTACTGTGCTGCTCAGAAGAATGTAACAGCAGGGTGAGACAGGACAGTGCTAGGGTAAAGAGATGTACTAATGTAGGCTTGGTGCCCTGCAGGTACTGGGAAAGAGCAGACACAGTACCAGATAACTACCCTTCTTGTCTGTCCTTGCCAAGATATGTGTAAACAGAGCTTCATATTATGTCTGTCTGAAATGTTTAATAAAGTCTGTTTCATGTACTAGGTGCCATCACAGACTGACCTCGTGATGTGTTTTGGTCCAGTGGTCCCAGATGGATATGGTGTGTGTTACAATCCCATGGACGACCACATCAACTTTTCCGTCTCTGCCTTCAACAGCTGTGCAGATACCAATGTAGCACGCCTGGCCCACTACCTAGAACAAGCCCTTTTGGACATGCAAAGCCTCATTCAGTGTACACCCAAATCCAAACTCTAACGCAAAAGCACTTTACTGTTGCCAGGATCAAGACAAGCATTTGAACATGGTCTCTGTTGTACAGATGAGAGTAAGAACCATGCGTACTTCTCCAGTCTTTGGTTCTAGTAATTGGCACCGCAGTGGTGTCAGGGAGATCCCTCCCGTCACCTCAGTGTAATAGGCGAAATCCTAAAGGTTTAGGTCAGCTAAACCTTTATATATTAGCTCTTCTTTAAGTACAGAGCCAGATTTTGGGGTGGGTGAGCTGGGAGGTGCCCTAGGCACCACCAGCATCACTCATCCCATGGTGGTGTGGCTACAATGGACGCCATCATAGAGAGGTTCAGCATGACCACCATCCTGCTGTGCCCAAAGAGAGACCCAGGGGGTCATTTGCCATAGGCCCAGCCCTGTTAGTATGAGCCAGGGGACTCTCTTTATTTTACTCTTGAAAAATTATAGCCTCAGAGATGGAAAGACTGAAACTAGTATGTGTGGGTGGAGAATGAGTTTGCACTTTCTGGGTCTTTTCCTTCTAGGTTGTTTTGGGAGAAGGGTGGGAAATTGGAAGAAACATCGCACAGGGACACCAAGGAAGGAATAAAAAATATCAGTCCTTGGAGAAGAGAGGGTAGTGGTGTGCCAATGACATACTAGACTCTGCTGGTGCCATATCTGCTGTATTTCATCCTTGCATTGTGTTCCTTAAAAAATGCGCCTCCATCTTCCTTTCTACTCCACTGTTGTGGGTTGTCATGTGCTAATGTTCAACCATAAAATTAGAATTATTTTTTTAAACCAGCATTAAAATCATGAAGTTGCCAAAGTCTACTAATGCTGAAACTTGCAAGTCTTTTCTGCTTCTGTTGCCAAATCAGATCTCATAGGCACATGTTCTAGAAAAGGATTGTAGTGCTACTTTTTTTATGTTAATATATTACTTTAATTGTGCTATTCTTGTAAGACTTTATATTCTTTGTTGTTATGTTTACCTGGTAGGATGCGGTGAGCCTGAACTCCTCAAGGAGGGTATAAGTGGGAGGTCCCAGAACACTCACTCTCCATAGATGCCTATAGCTCTTTAATGGTGGATTTTGGAGATGTCCTACTGCATTGGTGACACTTATCACTTCTTTCTGTTTTGGCAGATGTAATACTACCAACTAGGCCCACCACCTTCCTAATCAGAAGCAACAGCTCCTTCTGAAATGGCCTGGGATTTTTTCCTCTAGCTATAGATTTGACATCACAAACATCAGAGCTAAAACAAAAAGTGTAGGTCATTGCTGCCAGAGCAGAAATTGTGGTATCAAGAATGAATTTTTTTGTCATGTTAGGACCCCATTTTATTTATAAGTACAAAATGAAGAACAAAAGTTGGAGTTTTGGAATACCAGAACTGAAGTTTTTTTGTATTATTATTAACCAGGTAACTGGATAGGAGCAAAATCTGTGCAAGCTTAATAAAATGGGTTGTCCTGCACTGAGTAGGACTACGCAGGAAGTGTGAAAAGGCATTGCTCTTTAACCCTTGAAGTGAGCATGTTTACCCACCTCATCAGCTGTGACAATGTTGCATGCAAGGTCGCAGAGGTGTGGAATATTTTTGATAATGGAATAAGTAGTGCTTTTTAACAGATGTTTATGGTGGCTTTGTAATAAACAAATCAATAAAACAGAACAATAGACGATACATTCAAAATTAAACTATTGTTAGCAAATAACAAACGTATTTTTATGCATGGAATATTTTTTTCTACTGTGTACAGAAGTCTGGATTTAAGGAAATGATGTGTAAGTCACACAATGAATAATATAATTCAGTGTATGATTTGAAATAAATATCAGAAGGATTGTAGCAAACAAGCAGCAAGGAGAAATTTCATACTTGTTAATTTCCTTTCCTTTAGTCCTGCTACACCAATCCAGACTAGTGAGTTGGTCTCGGACTTCCACTTAAATCAGTTAGTTGAGCTTCCATCCTTCCAGGACAATGATTCTAGAGAACTGAGACGGCTCGATTTCAAGCATGTCCTTATTCGCTATCTGGAGGTTACCAACGATTTCAGATTATCGGATCATCTGTTTGCCTGTGGAGTGGTCCCAAGAGAGGGACCAAGGTTTCTAAGACCACCATTGCTCGCTGGTTGAAGGAAACAATCTCTTCAGCGTACATCTGTGCTGGCCGGCAACCTCCAGTGGGCATAAAAGCACATTCTTTCCGTTCTCAAGCATCCTCCTGGGCTGAAAACCAAGTGGTCTCTCCACAGGAGATATGCAGGGCAGCTACCTGGTGGTCGTTACACACCTTCACATGTCACTATAGTTTATATCTCCAGTCTTGGGTTCGTTTGGCACTCAAGACATTCGAGCAGGGCTATCCGGGGCCCATCCTACGTAGGGAAGCTTTGGTATATCCCACTGCCTGGACTGATCCGGGTACGTACAGGGAAAAGAAAATTATTCCTTACCTGCTAATTTTCGTTCCTGTAGTACCACGGATCAGTCCAGACTCCCACCCTAAGAATATATATGGGATTAATATGGGATTGGGATTGTCTAGTCAGCACCTTTACACACTCAGCTCGAATATTTAAGAGGCTTAGGACCGTTCATGCCATACTAATGGTTCCATTTGCAAGTTTTTTCTCTCAAAAAAAAAAAAAAAAAAAAGAGAACAGTAAGTATGCCATGTATAAGTTACATTTTGAAGTTTGGTTTACTTGATCCATTCAACGGTTTAATTCATGCTTTTCATTCAAGGCTCTTCCTTATCCTCTACCCTTTTTAACATCTACCTACTACCACTCTGCCATCTCCTCTCCGAACTTGGTCTCACACACTTCATACATGCGGATGATGTCCAAATACTCATCCCCATAACTGATTGCCTACCCAATGCCATCAAAACCTGGGAATCCGCTCTCAACGCAATCAACACCCTCCTCACTAACGTCAACCTCGCTTTCAACACCTCCAAAACAGAAATCATGATCATATCACCGCAACACAACAACATCACCCGCTCCCATCCATTCACCCTCCCCTCTACAATCACCCCTGCACAGCACATGTGTGACCTAGGCGTCATCTTAGACAATCATCCATTCATAAATCCATTTACAAAGCCTCATACCTAGACCTCAGGATCCCATTCCAGCTACATATTTCCTCCCGTCCACTGAGAACTGCGCAAAAAGGCTCTCTGAAAATCCCTCCACTTAAAATTTCGTCAAACAAAAGAGCCTTCTCCACTGCAGGTCCGATCCACTGGAACTCTCTACCATCGGATCTTAGGCTTGAACAATGCCCCCTCACTTTTAAAAAAAGACTTAAAACTTGGCTTTTCTCTCAAGCCTACGATTGAGTACTATCCACAATCCCTCCTCCAGGTCTATGCCATATAATACCTCTTAGCTCAACAACTAAAGAATTAATTTTCCAATCCCTCTTGTCTATTTTGCAGATATCTTATTCATAACTGATTCATTTCAATCGCCTGTATATAACATGTCTATTACTACTGTTGTTGTTTTAATGTTATTTGTTGTTAGTATTTATTCAATTTTCTCCAAGTTCATTTTCCTGTTCCATGTAAGACTCGCATGTTAAGTCACTCCAATGTTATATGTAAACCGAAATGATTAGCAACATTGTTGCTAGAATTTCGGTATATAAAAAATGTTAAATAAATAAATAAATCAACTAAACCTAAAAAAATTTATGAATTCCACAATGAAAGAGTGTTACTTCAAACTGCACACCCTAAAAAACTAAGACTGCTCCTCCACTTCAGTGACTTCCGCAAAGTCCTCCAGGCCATGATATTCTCAAAAATTGACTACTGCAATGCCCTACTCCTAGGCCTTCCCAAAAACACAATCTCCCCCCTCCAAATGTTGTAAAATGCCACTGCCTGCATCCTCACCAACACTCGTAAAACTGAACATATCACCCCCATCCTCAAAGATTTACACTGGCTCCTTATTGCATCGCGCATCCACTACAAAACCCTAGCCATCATACACAAAACCTTACACACCCATAATATGCACTTCCTCAGTGACTCACTATACTTCCACACCTCCAACAGGCCAACCAGAACACACTATAAGACTACCTTACACACACCCCACTAAGCATACTCATCTCACCTCCACAAAAGAGCGTGCCCTATCCATAGCAGGGCCCACAATCTGGAACTCTATGCCCACCGATCTATGACAGGAACTCTGGCCAAAAAACTTCAAACAAAAACTGAAGACCTGGCTATTTAAACAGGCTTTCACTTGACCTCCCTCCCCATGGCACCCCGTATCCCACCACCTCCCCCACATAAAGCATATCCTTAGCCCCACTCTGCAATTATTCCTTTGGTAAATCCTTACTTTGCCATATAATTATTCTTTAAGCAACTTATTCCTTGATATACCTCCATACCTGCTCTACATTCTCTCTTCATCCCCTCATTGACCCCCAATATTTTAGTATATTATTTTTGTCTTACCTCCCACCATGTTCTTATCTTCCCACTCTATGTTATTTGAAGTTAACATTTTAACTTCAATCCATGAGATTTTATCTATTGAAGTTAATTTGTATTTTAATTATCTATCTCCCCTCCCCATCTTATGAGCCGATATGAAGAGCTACCCTCAAGGATCTCACTCTCAAGACAGTGTCAAGAGGCATCCCCCCCCTTTTATGTTTTAAAAGTTATAACGTTCCTTGTAAAGCTTTTACACTGTATTTTCTGTTTTTATGTAAACCGATATGATGTTTCACAATGAATGTCAGTCTAGAAAAACCTTAAATAAATAAATAAATAAAATACTTAATACTGAAGGGACACAGAGGGCGCTCCAGGTTATTAGTGAATGCCCTTTTCTCTGTCTCCATCTGCTGGAAGGGAGGCATAACCCACTATCTGGACTGATCCGTGGTACTACAAGAATGAAAATTAGCAGGTAAGGAATAATGTTCTTGTACCGATTTTTATGCACACTTGGCTTTTAAAATTCGGCCATTAGTGAATTTTGTGAAATCTGCAATTTAAGAAATTCTCTTATGTAGTTTCTTGACTTCTTTTTTGTGCTTAAATTAAAGCTTGGAAACCTGTGGCTGGTACCTTGTCTGGCTGTCTGGAGTGGTTCCTAGGCGATAGAGTTGTCAATTTTGCTGAATTGGGCAGTGGCTCAGCCACCACTGACCAATGCACGGTAACTAATCAGCATACAAAGTTTTGCGATGACTAATTTATGAAAATATGTCTAAACAAATATGTTACAAAAGCTAAAACAGGCCGATGCAATATCGGTGTGCCGAAAATGGGTACTCATGATTGAGCACCCACTCTCCTAAAGTGCACCAATGCACCTCTCCGGGGCACCCAATGTTATATTTAAATGGGCTGCCATGGTAAAAAGGAGATGCTAGGGGAAATTGTGCACCCCTAGCGCCTTCTTAGCAGGGGATGCCCAGGAGAGTTGGTTATCAGTGGGTTAGGAAAATGGATGCTCATCATTGACCGTTCCTTTTCCTAACCTGACTGCAAGTGCACTTTTATTTATTTTTTTTTTTGGGGATATCCTTTTTTGGTTCCTCTGACTTAATATCGCCATGCTACTCTGTTATAGGCTAGGAAATCTTCTACTTCATGGGTTTCCATTTTTTTACCAAGATAGTCCAGTTTATTGTTATATTCCCCCATAGAATTGCCCAATGAAGATACTAGGTCCCAAATTACCTCCAATGTAACTATAGCTGGCTTTGGGGGCATTTGAAAATGGGGACGAAGCTGTAACTCACCCATTTCCCCCACGGAGATACTCCAGCCAGCAAATTTACCCCCTCTCCATCCATGGGTCTGTTCAAAGCCTCCAGCTCCCCCTCCCCAGTCATAGTCGACATGGGAGGCACTGAGGTCAGCCCTACAGCTCCCATTGTCTCCAGGGCTTCATGAGGCTGTGTCAGCGTTGCAGATTCTTCTCCTTGCTGGCCCCCTCCTGTTGAGGTCGCAGGAGCCGCGTCATTGCTCTGTGACTCTGCAGCCAGCAGGACGTCAGGGGAAGCAACAACCAGAGGAGCGCGAGGATCCGGGGGGCTGGGGGTAATCTCCCCCAGCGAAACCGATGCGCCCTCATCGATCTTCGTGGCGGGGGCTTCTCCCCTCTTCACTGTATCCTTCCCGGATACAAACGAGGTAATGAGACGTTGTGCTGTAGAGATATCTGGGTCTGAGGGGAAGACTCGGATTTTCCCCTTTCTCTTTGCAGGCATTTCTTAGAGAGAAAATGTTAGCAGTAACCAGTATTACGAGCAGTGAATTGATTCACGCCGCCATTTTGTCCCTCCGCGTCAAACCATTTCTTTTGAAAATATAACATAAGAACATAAGAAATTGCCATGCTGGTTCAGACCAGGGGTCCATCAAGCCCAGCATCCTGTCTCCAAAAGAGGCCAAACCAGGCCACAAGAACCTGGCAAGTACCCAAACACTAAGAAGATCCCATGTTCCCTGTACGTACCAGGATCAGTCCAGACGGTGGGTTATGTCCCCCGTCCAGCAGATGGAGTCAGACCAAACTTCGAGGGACGTCACCAGTATAAGCTAGTGCACCCTCTGCTGGAGCTCAGTATCTTTTGACTCCAGCAGATGAGAGTTGGGGGGAGCCATTAGCTCCCCCAGAGTGACAGGATTTTAGGGTTTTCTTCTTCTCTTCTTTCTGTCTTTTTCTTCAGAGCTCCTGGATCAAGTTTAAAGTTGTCAAGTTTAAAAAAAAAAAAAGACTCCAACTTTTAGGAGGCGGGCTTTTCTCTCTGCCTCTCTCTGTTTTCACTGCTCTGTCGTTTGGTGGTAAGTCGTTGGGGTTTTTTCTTCTGCGGTTTATTTCTTCTTCACAGGTTCTTGCCTTCAGCAGTTTTTCCTTTGGTGCCCCGTGGATGCCGGTGGTGCCGGCCTCTCCGCGTGTGGGCTGACGGTCCGGCGGCTCAATTTTTGCGGCCCCCCTCCGTGTGTCAGGGCCCTCCGGCGCTGCGGGACCCGACGGGCGGGTTGTGTTGGCCGTTCCGGACACCCCCCCCCCCCCCGCGGTGCTCTCTCCGTCTTCAGGCCCCCCCGAGGTATTTGCCTGCTCCCCGGCGTTTTTCATCATGCCGCGGCCGTCACGTTGTGCGGCCTGAGGCGAGCCAGGGTCCCGGATATCGAGGGAGGGGATTTGTGCGAGGTGTCTCCCCGAGGGGGAAGGCACCTCGCAGCCGATTTCCACTTTTTCGTTTCTCCCCTCCCCCCGGCAGGGGCGGCGCGGGCCGGCCACTTTGCCGCCGTCGGCGGGAACGGCAGCCATGTTGGATTTGCAGCACGAGGCTGCACAGCTTTTAACACAGGAACGGACGAATTTGTCCCCGGAGGGGGGCTTGTCCGTCCCTGAGCCCTCAGTGGTGCCTCCCTTGGGACCTCCTCCCAGTTTCCCGAGTTTTTCTCCTGAATTCATCCTGCTTATGCATAATGCATACTTGCAGGGGCTGGGAGTCCAGGGGGGGCTCCCCCCGGGCCCCCCACCTACCAAGACCCCTAGGGTCTCCTTGGCTCCTCAGGTTGCGCCCCCCCGACCTGGTGGGCTCGGTGTCAGTGGCCCCGGGACCGCTTCCTCGCACCAGGTCCTCCCAGGGGGGGACGGCAGCCATTTCTCCACCGGGGGGAGCCTCCCCGGACCCTTCGGACCCGGCTCAATCGGATCTGCCCTCCGAAGGGGATGATCCGTTAGCACTACGCATTTTCCAAAGGGATGAGCTGAATGATCTGATTCCACAGATTCTCCTGGAACTCGACCTTGATCCTCCACCGGATCCGCTGGCTCCAGTTGCCCCCGCTGTCGCCACCTCATCCAGGAAGGGGGACCCTGTTCTTGCAGCCCTTCGTCCTAGACCTCATGCTTTCCCCATCCATGATTCTTTCCTGCAGCTGCTCACCAGGGAGTGGGATACTCCCGAAGCCTCTTTGAAGGTCACGCGGGCCATGGAGAAACTGTATCCGCTACCGGAAGATTTCCTGGACCTCATTAAGGTACCCAAGGTAGATTCGGCTGTCTCAGTGGTTACCAAGAGGACGACGATCCCGGTCACGGGCAGCACAGCCCTGCGAGATACACAGGATCGGAAGCTGGAAGTCTTTCTGAAGAGAGTTTTTGAAGTCTCCGCCTTGGGAATGAGGGCCGTCATGTGTACATCGCTGACCCAGCGAGCCAGCCTCCGGTGGGTTCAGCAGCTACTCACCTCCCCGTCTCTTCCTCCAGAAGAGACCGCACAGGCAGACCACTTGGAGTGTGCAATAGCCTACGGGGCGGATGTGCTCTATGATCTTTTCAGAGTCCTGGTGCGCTCCATGGTGTCGGTCGTGGCGGCTCGATGGCTTCTCTGGCTGCGAAATTGGGCGGCGGATGCCTCCTCTAAGTCGAGCCTGGGCTCCTTGCCGTTCCAGGGCAAGTTTCTGTTTGGAGATTATTTGGATCAGCTCCTCAAGTCCCTGGGGGAGAACGCGGTCCACAGACTCCCTGAGGATCGGCATCGGCCTTCCCGGTCCTTTGCTTCCGGTCGGACCAGGGCCAGAGCACAGAGGCGCTATAGGTCTTACAGGCAGTCAGGACCTCGCACAGGCTCCTCCAGACCCCAGTCCTGGACTCGGTCCTTTCGCGGGCGCAGGCCGCCACGCGACGGCTCAGGGCAGGGTAACCCCCCGCCCAAGTCTACACAATGATGCCAGTTTCGCCCACTCCTCCACTCCCAAGATAGGGGGTCGGCTGGCAGACTTTTACGAGGAGTGGGTACGTATATCCGCAGACCAGTGGGTCCTGGATACCATAAGGACCGGCTACACCTTGGAGTTTGTCCGCCCTCCCAGGGACAGATTTCTCTTCTCCCCCTGCGGCTCGGATCTCAAGAGGGCGGCAGTGCAACAAACCTTGGATCGACTTCAGAGCATAGGGGCCATTGCCAACGTCCCCTTCGGCGAGGTGGGCTTGGGTCATTATTCCATCTACTTCGTCGTGCCAAAGAAGGACGGTTCCTTTCGGCCCATCCTCGACCTGAAGGAGGTCAACAAGTCCCTACGCGTCAACCGGTTCCAGATGGAGACGCTTCGCTCCGTGATCGCGGCGGTTCACCAGGGAGAGTTTCTGGCCTCCCTGGACTTGATGGAAGCTTATCTGCACATTCCCATTCTCCCAGCGCACCGTCGTTTTCTCCGCTTCAAGATTCTGGGCCAGCACTTCCAATTCACTGCTCTCCCTTTTGGCTTGGCGACTGCACCTCGTACTTTCACCAAGATCATGGTTGTCGTGGCGGCGGCCCTGAGGAAGGAAGGCATCCTGGTGCATCCCTATCTCGACGATTGGCTGATTCGGGCGAAGTCCTCTCACGGACAGGTCTCGGTGGCCAGGGTCGTCCACGTCCTCCAAGCCCTGGGCTGGGTGGTGAACTTCTCCAAAAGCTCCCTTGTACCCTCACAGCGCCTGGACTTCCTGGGTGCCAGCTTCGATACCCTCCAGGGTAAGGTGTTCTTGCGCCTGGACAAGGCTCAGTCATTGCGGGAGCATGTCTGTCGTTTTTCTGCGTTACAGGAACCCACTTCCTGGAATTATCTGCAGCTGTTGGGAGTGATGGCGTCCACCATCGATATGGTACCCTGGGCCTTCGCCCACCTACGTCCTCTGCAGGCGTCTCTTCTCTCCAGGTGGAAGCCAGTGTCTCAGGATTATCAGGATGTCCTGCCTCTCCCCCCAGGCGTCAGGGCCAGCCTGGATTGGTGGCTGGTTCCTGCGAATCTGGCACGCGGAGTCTCGATCGTGGTACCCGATTGGGTGGTAGTCACCACAGATGCAAGTCTCGTGGGCTGGGGAGCCGTCTGCGATCGAACCGCCACGCAGGGGACGTGGTCCCCGGTAGAAGCGAAGTGGCCGATCAATCGACTGGAAACCAGAGCAGTTCGGCTGGCGCTCCAATACTTCCTCCCACTGGTACGGAACAGAGAAGTACGAATTCTTTCGGACAACGCCACCACCGTGGCTTACATCAACCGACAAGGGGGCACAAGAAGCAAGCATGTCTCCCTCGAGTCGACACCCCTGATGGAATGGGCAGAAATGCATCTCGTCCGGATAGCGGCCTCTCACATAGCCGGGGTGGACAACGTTCAGGCGGACTTCCTAAGTCGGCAACAGCTGGATCCCGGCGAATGGGCTCTTTCCGACGAAGCAATGCGTCTATTGACCCGCCAATGGGGCGTACCGCACCTGGACCTGATGGCGACTGCCAGCAACGCCAAGGCACCTCACTTTTTCAGTCGCAGAAGAGAGCGCGGTGCGGAAGGGGTGGATGCTCTAGCTCTTCCGTGGCCAACTCACCGGCTTCTCTACGTCTTCCCCCCGTGGCCCTTGGTAGGGAAGACTCTCCGCAGGATAGAAGATCATCGGGGCCCTGTGATTCTCGTCGCCCCGGAGTGGCCTCGCTGACCTTGGTTTGCGGATCTTCTACAGTTGGCAGTGGACGGTCCGCTACGGCTAGGTCATCTTCCTCGTCTACTGCACCAGGGTCTGGTATATTTCGAGCAGGCCGAACTCTTTTGTCTTGCGGCCTGGCTTTTGAACGGCGGCGTCTCCGACGCAGAGGCTACCCGGAGGCGGTAGTCACAACTATGCTGCGGGCCCGCAAGTCTTCTACTTCAGTTGCTTACGCCCGAGTTTGGAGAATTTTCGACAGCTGGTGCTCTTCACGAGGGATTCGGCCAATTGAGGCATCATAAGAACATAAGAAAATGCCATACTGGGTCAGACCAAGGGTCCATCAAGCCCAGCATCCTGTTTCCAACAGTGGCCAATCCAGGCCATAAGAACCTGGCAAGTACCCAAAAACTAAGTCTATTCCATGTAACCATTGCTAATGGCAGTGGCTATTCTCTAAGTGAACTTAATAGCAGGTAATAGACTTCTCCTCCAAGAACTTATCCAATCCTTTTTTAAACACAGCTATACTAACTGCACGAACCACATTCTCTGGCAACAAATTCCAGAGTTTAATTGTGCGTTGAGTAAAAAAGAACTTTCTCCGATTAGTTTTAAATGTGCCCCATGCTAACTTCATGGAGTGTCCCCTAGTCTTTCTACTATCCGAAAGAGTAAATAACTGATTCACATCTACCCGTTCTAGACCTCTCATGATTTTAAACACCTCGGTTCCTTCTATTCTCCAGTTCCTTCAGGATGGTCTGGAGAAGGGGCTCGCTTATAATTCCCTTTGAGTCCAGGTGGCGGCTCTGAATTCCCTCGTGCAAGGGAACGGTTCTCTCCTTCAACCGGACTTAGCTCGTTTCCTCAAAGGGGTCAAGCACATACGTCCACCGGTGCGGGATCCCTGTCCCTCCTGGAGCCTTAACCTGGTACTTCGTGCCTTGTCAGGAGCTCCTTTCGAGCCAATACATGCAGCGACCCTCAAGGATCTTACCCTCAAGGCGGTCTTCCTCGTGGCCATCTGTTCAGCACGTCGTATCTCGGAGCTTCAAGCTTTGTCCTGCAGGGAACCTTACCTCAGGTTCTCGGATTCGGGAGTTTCCCTGTGCACCGTCCCTTCGTTTCTCCCGAAGGTGGTCTCGTCTTTTCACATGAATCAGACAGTGGAACTTCTGTCCTTCGGTCCCGACGAGCCTCGGACACTTCGTCTCTTGGATGTCAAGCGCATTTTGCTCCAATACTTGGAGGTGACTAATGATTTCAGGATCCCCGATCACCTTTTCGTTCTTTGGTCGGGTCCCAAGAAGGGGTACCAGCCATCGAAGACAACGATTGCTCGATGGCTTAAGGAGGCTATCTCCTCAGCTTACATTGGTGCAGGACGAATCCCTCCTCGCGGAGTGATAGCACACTCCACTCGCTCGCAGGCTGCGTCTTGGGCGGAAGTCCGTTCTGTCTCCTCACAAGAAATCTGCCGGGCTGCAACGTGGAAGTCGTTGCACACTTTCTCACGGCATTATCGACTACACCTGGCGTCGTCATCCACTGGGCATTTTGGTGGCCAGGTTCTCCGAGCAGGGCTTTCAGGGGCCCACCCGGTTTAGGGAAGCTTTGGTACATCCCACTGTCTGGACTGATCCTGGTACGTACAGGGAAAAGAAAATTATTCCTTACCTGCTAATTTTTGTTCCTGTAGTACCATGGATCAGTCCAGACGCCCACCACTTTGGGATTTCTTGCCTCTGCTCGGGTCTGCTCACTGTCGATAATGTCTGTCTTCCTCCGTTTGTTCTTATTACTGTTCACAGCTCCCTACAAGTTGGGTGTCTTGCCGCTAGTTGGCTGTTTATTCTTATATCTAGTTATTTCGGATGTTTAAGGTTGGTTAAGTAGCTTGATCCAGTCCTTTCTAGTCCATTTGGGCTTTGCTATACGTGATACTGAGCTCCAGCAGAGGGTGCACTAGCTTTTACTGGTGACGTCCCTCGAAGTTTGGTCTGACTCCATCTGCTGGACGGGGGACATAACCCACCGTCTGGACTGATCCATGGTACTACAGGAACGAAAATTAGCAGGTAAGGAATAATTTTCTTCTACTGATGCAAATAATAGCAGAGGCCATTCCATAAGTCAATGTGATTAATAGCAGTTAATGGACTTCTCCTCCAATAATTTATCCAAACCTTCTTTAAACCCAGCTACACTAACTGCACTAACCACATCCTCTGGCAATAGATTCCAGAGCTTAATTGTGCATTGAGTGAAAAAGAATTTTCTCCGATTAGTCTTAAATGTGCTACTTGCTATCTTCATGGAATGCCCCCTAGCCCTTCTATTATCCGAAAATGTAAATACCCGCTTCACATCTACTCGTTCGAGAACGCTCATGATCTTAAAGACTTCTATCATATTCCCCCTCAGCCATTTCTTCTCCAAGCTGAACAGCCCTAACCTCTTCAGCTGTTCCATCCCTTTTATCATTTTGGTCACCCTTCTCTGTACCTTCTCCATTGCAACTATATCTTTTTGAGATGCGGTGACCAAAATTGTATACAATATTCAAGATGCAGTCTCACCATGGAGCGATACAGAGGCATTATGACATTTTCCATCTTGTTAACCATTCCCATCTTTATTCCTAACATTGTTTGAAATCATTGGCTCAGTGTGCTGCAACAATTAAAAAAGCAAAGAATTATCCATTATGATGCCTAGATCTTATTCCTGGGTGGCTGCTCCTAGTATGGAACCTAACATCGTGTAACTACAGCAAGGGTTATTTTTCCCTATATGCAACACCTTGCACTTGTCCACATTAAATTTCATCTACCATTTGGATACCCAATCTTCCAGTCTCGCAAGGTCCTCCTGCGATGTATCACAATCCGCTTGTGATTTAACTACTCTGAATAGTTTTATATCATCTGCAAATTTGATAACCTCACTCGTAATATTCCTTTCCAGATCATTTATAAATATATTGAAAAGCACCGGTCCAAGTTCAGATCCCTGAGGCACTCCATTGTTTACCCTTTTCCACTGAGAAAATTGACCATTTAAGCCTGCTCTCTGTTTCCTGTCTTTTAACCAGTTTGTAATCCACAAAAGGACATCACCTCCTGTCCCATGACTTTTTAGTTTTCCTAGAAGCTTCTCATGAGGGACTTTGTCAAATGCCTTCTGAAAATCCCAATACACTACATCTACCAATTCACTTTTATCCACATGCTTATTAACCCCCTTCAAAAAAATGAAGCAGATTTGTGAGGCAAGACTTCCCTTGGATAAATCCATGTTGACTGTATTCCATTAAACCATGTCTTTCTATATGCTCTGTGATTTTGATCTTTACAATAGTTTCCACTATTTTTTCCAGCACTGAAGTCAGGCTCACTGGTCTATAGTTTCCCAAATTGCCCCTGGAGCCCTTTTTAAATATTGGCGTTACATTGGCCATCCTCCAGTCTTCAGCTACAATGGATGATTTTAGTAATAGGTTACAAATTTTAACTAATAGATCTGAAATTTCATTTTTGTGTTCCTTCAGAACCCTAGGATGCATACCATCTGGTCCAGGTGATTTGCTACTCTTTAGATTGTCAATCTGACCTACTACATCTTCCAGGTTCATAGTGATTTGGTTCAGTTCATCTGATACATCACGCTTGAAAATCATTTCCAGAACTGGTAATCTCCCCCCCCCCCCCCCCCCCCAACATCCTCATTAGTAAACACAGAAGCAAAGAATTACATTTAGTCTTTCTGCAATGGCCTTATTTTCCCTAAGTGCCCCTTTAATGCCTCAGCATTCTGACGGTCCAACCGACTCCCTCACAGGTTTCTTGCTTCAGATATATTTTTTAAAGTTTTTATTATGAGTTTTTGCCTCTATGGCCAACTTCATTTCAAGTTCTTATTCACCCATCTTATAAGAAAATTAGGTTCTTACCTTTTGCTAATTTTCGTTCCTGTAGTACCGAGGATCAGTCCAGACTCCTGGGTTTTGCCCCCCCTCTAGCAGATGGAGACAGAAGTTTATAAACAAAAAACTCCGCCTACATATAGGCTGGTGCCACCTACAGTCTGGCAGTATTACTGAATGTCAAAGTAGCAGGATAACCCGCAACAAATAACCCAAAGAACACTGAAGATTACCTCCAAACTAAGCCAAACTGAAGCTTAACTCCACCCAACTGGGTACCGAACTCGAGGCAACCAACAAACAAAAAACATATTCCAGAAACAGCACACAGACCACACATCCTCTTCCGGCAGACAACCGCAACCGCAATACTGGGCGGGACTCTGGACTGATCCTCGGTACTACAGGAACGAAAATTAGCAAAAGGTAAGAACCTAATTTTCTTTTCCCTGTACGTACCAGGATCAGTCCAGACTCCTGGGATGTACCAGAGCTTACCTTACTGAGGGTGGGAGCCGGAGAGGCCTGCTCTAAGCACCCCTTCTCCAAACCCCGACGACTCTGGCGCCTTCACATCCAAACGATAGTGCCGGGCAAAAGTATGGGCTGACTTCCAAGTGGCCGCCCTACAGATCTCCTCTGTAGGGATATGTTGGCATTCCGCCCAGGATGCAGCCTGGGCGCAAGTAGAGTGGGCTTTCAGCCCCACCGGTAATGGTCTCCCCGCCAACAAATATGTGGAGCGAATGGTTTCCTTCAACCAACGAGCAATTGTAGTCTTGGAGGCCGCTTTACCTCGCCTGGGACCACCATAGAGGACGAACAGATGATCGGAGACTCTGAACACATTAGTGATCTCCAAATAGTGCAACAAGGCGCGCCGAACATCCAGCTTCCGCAGGTCCCTAGCCAAGGGATCCGAAGACTGCACCTGACCAAACGATGGCAACTCCACCGTCTGATTGACGTGAAAGGACGAGACCACCTTTGGTAAAAAAGACGGCACAGTACGCAAGGAGACTCCTGAATCCGAAATCCTCAGAAAAGGTTCCCGACAAGACAGAGCCTGCAGCTCAGAAATCCGCCTCGCCGATGCCATGGCCACCAAAAATACTACCTTGAGCGTCAAGTCCTTAAGAGTGACGTGCCGCAGAGGCTCAAACGGTGCCTTACACAGCGCCTTAAGAACCACATTCAAATTCCAAGACGGACACGGAGGACGAAACGGAGGGCGTAACTGTTTTGCCCCCCGAAGGAAACGCACCACATCCGGATGCTGCGCTACCGAAACTCCGTGCACCCGCCCCCGCAAAGATCCTAGCGCTGCCACTTGCACCCGCAAAGAACTACAGGACAGGCCCTTAGCCAACCCATCCTGGAGAAACAGCAGAATATCTGGGATAGTCGCCCGGGTAGGTGCTGTGCCGCGATGCACACACCAAGTCTCAAACAGTCGCCACACGCGCACGTACGCCAGAGACGTAGATTTCTTTCGGGACTGCAACAGCGTGGATACCACGGAAGCCGCGTACCCTTTAGAGCTCAACTGCTGCCTCTCAAAAGCCATGCCGCTAGACAAAAGCGATGCACCAGGTCGAAACAAACGGGCCCCTGATGTAGGAGATCCGGCAGAAACGGAAACCGAAGTGGCCCCTCGACCGCCAGATTCACCAGATCCGCGAACCAGGGCCTCCTTGGCCATTCTGGAGCTACCACGATCACCTCCGCCGGGTGCTGCTCTATGCGACGCAGCACCCGTCCGATAAGCGGCCACGGAGGAAACACGTAGAGCAACACATCCCTCGGCCACTGAACTACCAGTGCATCCACTCCTTCCGCCAACGTCTCCCGTCGACGAGAGAAGAATCGAGGAGCCTTTGCATTGCGGAACGTGGCCATCAGGTCTACCGCCGGTGTGCTCCACCGATCGCAAATGAGCCTGAAGGCGTCCTCCGCGAGCTCCCATTCCCCGGGATCTAACCAATGCCGACTGAGAAAATCCGCCTGGACGTTTTCCACCCCGGCTATGTGGGAAGCCGCGATACTGCTCAAATGGGCCTCCGCCCATATCATCAACGACCGAGCTTCTGCCGCTACCGGCTGACTCCGGGTTCCCCCCTGCCGATTGATATAAGCCACCGTGGTCGCATTGTCCGACAGAATCCTGACCGAACGCCCGCGGAGAAGCGGGAGGAACCTCACCAGAGCTAATCGCACCGCTCGAGTTTCCAACCGATTGATGGACCACGACGCCTCCTGAGCCGACCATGTTCCCTGAACCGCTTGACCGAGACAGACTGCTCCCCAACCGAGCAGACTGGCATCCGTGGTAACCACCGTCCACGACGGAGTTTCCAATGAAACCCCGCGACTCAAGTTTTCCTGGCAGAGCCACCACGGCAAGCTGTCTCTGGCGTCCTGGGTCAATGGCAGGCTGAGGAAAAATTCCTCCGAGACCGGGCTCCAGCGGGAGAGCAACGCGGACTGCAAGGGACGCATATGCGCAAACGCCCATGGAACTAACTCTAGCGTGGAATTCATAGAGCCCAAGACCTGCAGATAGTCCCAGACCACTGGGACCAGTTTGCGCAACAACCTGCGAATTTGCCCCTGTAGTTTGAGGATACGCTCTTGCGTTAGGGCCACCGTGCCTTGACACGTGTTGAACACCGCCCCCAAATACTCCAGGGATTGCGACGGCACCAGATGACTCTTGGCCAGGTTGACCACCCAGCCCAGGGAGCGTAACAGGTGAAGCACCCGCTGAATCGCCAGCTGACAAAGAGTCCTTGACTTGGCCCGAATCAGCCAATCGTCCAAGTATGGATGCACCAACAGCCCCTCCTGGCGGAGTCTCGCCGCCACCACCACCATAATCTTGGTGAACGTGCGCGGGGCAGTTGCGAGGCCAAATGGCAACGCTTGAAACTGGTAATGTTGCCCCAGTACTGCAAAACGGAGAAACCGTTGGTGCTCCCGTCGAATCCCAATGTGCAGGTACGCCTCTGTGAGGTCCAGAGAGGCCATAAACTCTCCTTTTCTGACCGACGCGATCACGGACCGCAAAGTTTCCATTCGAAAACGCGGAACCCTTAGGCACTTGTTGACACTCTTCAAGTCGAGAATGGGACGAAACGTCCCCTCCTTCTTGGGTACCACGAAATAAATGGAATACCGGCCCTGTCGGAGTTCGCCAGTCGGCACCGGAACGACGGCCCCGAGGTCGCGCAAGCGCGCCAGAGTCTCCCGCACCGCCCGGTGCTTTTCTGAAAACCCGCAAGGGGACACCAGAAAACTTGGAGCCGGACGGCGCGAAAAATCTAACGCGTAGCCGTGTTTTATCACCTCTAGGACCCACTGATCCGACGTAATCTTGGTCCATTCCTCGTAAAACCGGCTTAACCTGCCTCCAACCGGGGGAACCGAGGAACGGACCGGCCTCACTTCATTGTGCTGGCTTACTGCCCTGCACAGCCGGACTGGCCCCCGGACGGCCGAATCGACGCCCACGAAAGGACTGCGAGTACGATTGTTGGCGGGCCGCACCGAGACGGAACGAAGAGTTCGATCCTCGCGCTGCACGAGTTCTACGGCCCCCACGAAACCGCGGCCGAGCGGCTGGAGCACCCCGGAAACGGTATCTATCCTCCGGTAAACGGTGCGCTTTATTCTCCCCCAAGGATTCCAGGATATCCTCCAACTCCTTACCAAAGAGCAACTTCCCCTTAAAGGGAAGGGAGCCTAACCTAGCCTTGGAGGTACCATCTGCCGCCCAATGGCAAAGCCACAACAGTCGCCGCGCCGCTACCGCCGAGACCATGGTCCGTGCCGAAGTGCGCAGGAGATCATAAAAGGCGTCCGCACTATACGCGATGACCGCCTCCAATTGACTCGCCTGTCTCGCCTCATCCGTCGATAGAGACTCATTCGCCAACAGCTGCTGTGCCCAGCGTAAACCGGCTCGCAACGAAAAATTACTACAAACCGCGGCCCGGATTCCCAACGCCGAGACCTCAAAAATACGCTTCAGTTGAACCTCTAACTTCCTATCCTGTATATCTTTGAGAGCCGTACCTCCCGTTACCAGGATGGTGGTCTTTTTGGTAACCGCCGCCACCCCCGAATCAAGTTTTGGCAGGCGCAAAAGTTCCAACACGTCCTCCGGCAGTGGATATAACTTATCCATAGCCTTAGCTACCTTGAGTCCTAAATCCGGAGTATCCCACTCCTTTAACATCAAATCCGATGCCGAGAAATGTAGTGGAAAAGCCGACGAGGGACCCCTGAGGCCCAAGACAACCGGATCCGTCTGACCCAGACGAGATTCTACCTGGGGAAGTGGGATTCCCAGTTCCCCCAGGATTTCCGGGATGAGGGGCCCTAGCTCATCCCTATGGAACAACCGAACTACCTTCGGATCGTCCCCATCCGTAGCGTGCAGTGTCCCTGCATCCTTAGGCTCCGGCTCTTCATCCCCCTCAACCCCCCTCGGGGGCTGGGATGGACAGTCCAGATCCTCCTCCGGATCCGCCAGCGCCTCCGACTCCAACGAGGAGAGCGAAGGCCCCTCCGCCCCCCTGGAACGAAGAGGCCTTGGCCTGGGCCGGGGCCTAGACAGCCCCCCTCCCCCCGTGCTGGATTTTGGGGCCTTGACCGCTGGCGCTCCGCTCTCAGAAGCGGGGACCCCCGGACCTCTCTTCCGAGCCAGGCGGCGTGCTTTAAACGCCTTATGCATAAGTAACACGAACCGCGAGTTAAATGAGGAGTCCGATGACCCCTCCTCCTCTTCCCCATCCTCGGGGGAATCATCCCCAGGAGACCTGGACCCTAACGGCCCTTCTTCGCTTCCAGACACCCTCTGGGGGGACAAACGCGGCGGGTCCCGCACCTGTGCGCTGGTCTGCCGGCCCGCGCTAACTTGTGCTGCCCGCGCTGAGAAAATGGCCGCCGTTCCCGCCGAAAACGCTGGCAAAATGGCCGCCGTCCCTGACGAACTCGCAGCCGTCCGCTCCGGGAACGCTGCTACCTCACGGTCGTGCCTACCCCGCCGAGACGCCGAAGGCACCGCCGACCCTCCTTCTCCGCCGCCCACGCACGCGGAACAAAGACTGTCGCGCGACAGCCGCCCTGCCGCGGACCCGCAGGCCCGACACGAAGCCTGCCGAGGCATGTGCAAAAACGCCGCGGAGATCGGAGAAAAGAAGCAAGAAAGACAAAATTTCCTCCCCGGATCGCCGAGCCCCCAGCCGCGAGGTACAAGCACACCACACACACACACACACAGCCAAACAAAATCCAACAACAAAAGTTTTTTTTTTTTTTTTATTTTTTATATGCTGCTTACCTCGGATCCGGATCCGGCTGGGGGGAGTGAGCCGGGACCCCCGGTATCACCTCCAGCCCTGTCAAGCCGGTACGTGGGGCTCCCCCACTCCTCGGCGGCCTCTGCCAGGAGGAACGGTCCCCTCAGGACCCTACCTTCCCCTGGGAGGCGGGGATTGGGACCAGCAGGCAAGCCTCTGCGGTCCCTTCCCAGAGCACAAACAAAGAAAAACACCTACCGTCCTACCACAAAAGTCCTATTCTTTTTTTTTTTTTTTTTTTTTTTACAACACCTAATAAACTAGGCCCTCAACAGACTGTAGGATTTTGCACTCTCTCCACCTGCTAGGAGACAGAAGAATACTGCCAGACTGTAGGTGGCACCAGCCTATATGTAGGCGGAGTTTTTTGTTTATAAACTTCTGTCTCCATCTGCTAGAGGGGGGGCAAAACCCAGGAGTCTGGACTGATCCTCGGACCCTAGGATGCATACCATCTGGTCCAGGTGATTTGCTACTCTTTAGATTGTCAATCTGACCTACTACATCTTCCAGGTTCATAGTGATTTGGTTCAGTTCATCTGATACATCACGCTTGAAAATCATTTCCAGAACTGGTAATCTTCCCCCCCCCCCCCCCCCCCCAACATCCTCATTAGTAAACACAGAAGCAAAGAATTACATTTAGTCTTTCTGCAATGGCCTTATTTTCCCTAAGTGCCCCTTTAATGCCTCAGCATTCTGACGGTCCAACCGACTCCCTCACAGGTTTCTTGCTTCAGATATATTTTTTAAAGTTTTTATTATGAGTTTTTGCCTCTATGGCCAACTTCATTTCAAGTTCTTATTCACCCATCTTATCAATGTTTTACACTTAACTTGACAATGCTTTTTCCTATTTTCTTCAGATGGTTCCTTCTTCCAATTTTTGAAGGATTTTTTTTGGCTAAAATAGCCTTTTTCACCTCACCTTTTAACCATGCCAGTAATCATTTTGCCTTCCTTCCACCTTTCTTAATGCGTGGAATATATCTGGACTGTATGACTAGGATTGTATTTTTAAACAATGTCCATGCCTGTTGAACACTTTTAACCTTTGCAGCTGCCCCTTTCAGTTTTTTTCTTATTTTCCTCATTTTATCAGTTTCCCTTTTGAAAATTTAGTGTTAGAGCTGTAGCTTTATTTTTTGTCCCCCTTCCAGTTATTAGTTTAAATTTGATCATGTTATGATCACTATTGCCAAGTGGTCCCACCACAATTTCTTCTTTCACCAAATCCTGTGTTCCACCAAGAATTAAATCTAAAATAGCTCCCTCTTTCAGTTCCTGAACCAATTGCTCCATGAAGCAGTCTTTTATTACATCCAGGAACTTTTTGTCTCTTGCATGTCCTGATGTTAAATTTACCTAGTCAATATTGGGGTAATTGAAATCCCAAATTATTAGTGTACTGCCAAATTGGTTAACTTCCCTAATTTCTCTTAGCATTTCATCATCTGTCTGACCATTTTGTCCAGGTGGAAGATAGTATATTCCTATCACTATACTCTTACCCAACACAGATGGGATTTCTACTGAGCATTTAATCTCTTGTATGATCTTTATCCTGTTGGACTCTATACCCTCCCAGACATAAAGTGCCACACCCCCACCAAGTTGATCCTCCCTCTCCTTGCAATATAATTTGTACCCTCATATAGCACTGTCCCATTGGTTATCATCCTTTCACCAGGTCTCTGTGATGTTAATTATGTCAATCTCAACATTTACTGGTATACACTCTAACGCTCCCAAACATTTTCTATCGATTCTCCAATTAAAAGCCTAGGTGTTTGGCTGGATTCCACTTTTTCATTTCATCCTCACATTAAATCAGTAATCAAAAGTGGATTTTACAAATTAAGGGGTAGATTTTCAAAGGGATACGCGCGTACCCCCCGAAAACCTACCCCAAACCCCCCCCTGCACGCGCCGAGCCTATTTTGCATAGGCTTGGCGGCGCACGCAAGCCCCGGGACGTGCGTAAGTCCCGGGGCTTGAATGGAGAGGCGTGGCAGGGGGCATGGCAGTCATGATGCGGCATTTCGGGGGCGTGGCGCGGGTGACGCGACGTTTCAGGGGCGTCACCGCGTGTGTGGTTTCGGCCCGGGCATGGCCACGCCCTCCGGAACAGCCCCCGGGTCGGGTGATGGCACACCAGCAGCCCACTGGCGCATGCAGATTTACGTCTGCCTCTGGCAGGCATAAATCCGGCAATAAAGGTGTGGGGGGGGGGTTAGATAGGGCCAGGGGGGGGGGGGGGGGAGGGAACGGAGGCAGGCTGCGCAGCTTGGTGCGCGCAGGCTGCCCAAAATCGGCAGCCTTGCACGCGCCGATCCCGGATTTTAATGGATACACGCATATCTATTGAAATCCCGCGTACTCTTGTTCGCGCACAAAAGCACATGCTCGCACAAAATTATAAAATCTACCCCTATGTCTATTAGCAGGATTGAGACATCTTTTGCACTGCCATGATTTACTTACAATCGTACATGCTATCATTTTCCTACATAGTGATTCCTTTAATAGTCTTCTATTTGGTTTACCTTCAAATTCACTTTATCCCTTTCAACTTCTGCTTAATTCTGCTGCTAGGCTTGTTACAAATACCAAATGTCATGAACATATTTCTTATGTTCTCAAAAAGTTGAACTGGCTCCTAATTGGCCAAATAATTCATTATAAAATTCTCATAACACTATTTAAATAGCTAACCTCACCCTCTTGTTCTTGGTCCAATGCTTTACTAAAAATTTACAAATCATCCAGAGTTGAGATCTTCTCAACGAGGGTTCTTAATGTTCCATTGCCCTGGCATGCTCATCTGGCTGTAACATGCAAGTTTGCCTTTTCCATTGCTGCACCAGTACTCTGGAATACTTTACCAACTGACCTCCGGTTAGAAGACTCCCTGCAAAAATTTAGAACCTGCCTAAAAAGATTTTCTGTTAGAACAAGCCTTCCCTTAATTTATTACAGATTTCTTTAATACAATTGCTGACTGCAATTTAACTTTCTCAATGTAATTGTGGTCTACGATTTAAAAGTCTGATTTGTTTTAATTGTATTTTGTTTTTATACTGTGAATGTTATTTCTGTAAATCGCTTAGACCGAGTATGGGTTAAGCCATTAATACCTTTTAATAAAATAAAATGAAAAGCCAGCAGCAGTAAGGTATTGAGCTCTTCTTTCTGAAAAAGAAGAACTACCTTTGGGTCATCGCCTTCCGGCAGTGGGATGATAACGGCCCCTGGACCCGGCTCTCCAGATACCGGATCACCCGAGTCTGCCGGAAGCCCCGGCATCTGAGACTCCTCTGACCTATAGGAGCCTCAACAGAATCATCCCTACCTTGGCCAGCCGCCAAGGGGGGACCCACTGAGCCCTCTATTAGGGGGACACACTGCTGGCTAGATTGCATCTGATTTGGGTCAGTAATAGCCCCCTCCCCCCTACAAGCTGGGCTGGTAAAAGAAAATTGGTTCTTACCTGATAATTTGCGTTCCTGTAGTACCACAGATCAGTCTAAACTGCTGGTTTTGCCTCCCCTCTAGCAGATGGAGACAGAAGTTTTCACAAACTCTGCCCTATACCCTGAGGTGCCACCCACAGTGCATCAAGTATTACTCAGTAACAAAGCAGAATGGATTAAAACCCAACTGAACATATACAACAAACTCATTGTCCTAACTAGCTCACTAAACCCCAAAAGGAACATAAACCAAAGAACACTGAACAAATTGATCTTCAGATTCAAAAATGGAAAACACAGACAGAATGAGTGGACTCTCCATTGCCTCTTATGCCTCACACCGGTGGCACTCTGGACTGATCGGTGGTACTACAGGAACGAAAATTATCAGGTAAGAACCAATTTTCCTTTCTCTGTACGTACCCGCCTCAGTCCACACTGCTGGGATGTTCCAGAGCTCTCTTACCTGGGATGGGATCCGGAGAAGCCCGCTCTGAGCACTCCTCCAAATCCCCCTGAATTCAGATCTTGAACATCCAGCTGATAATGCCTTGCGAAAGTGGGTAAAGGCTTCCGTGTAGCCGCTCTGCAAATTTCTTGGGGCGAAATTTGTTGGCCTTCCGCCCATGATGCTGCCTGCGCCCGTATAGAATGTGCCCGAAGACCCACCTGTAAGGGCCTACCATGCAGCAAGTAAACTGAGCTTATAGCCTCCTTCAGCCAGTGGGCTAGCATAGTCTGTGAAGCCATATTACCTCTCTTCGGACCACTCCACAGCACAAAAAGATGGTCTGACAGACGAACTGCGTTAGTAACCTCCATGTACCACAGTAAAGTCAGACGAACATCCAACTTCCGTAAATCTCTCGCAAGGGGATCTAATCGGTCCAAATCTGGGAAAGATGGACGCTCCACAGACTGATTCAAGTAAAAACATGGACAGCCAACTGAACTGCAAAAGTTTCATCAACACCACCACCAAGGACTGCTTTTTTAAACTTCAAGTCTTAAAACGTTTGAGACCACTCCTCCACTTCCAGGACTTTCGAACAGTTCTTCAATCCATCATATTCTCAAAGTTAGACTATTGCAATTCTCTACTCTTCGGCCTCCCAGCTAACTACATCAAACCATTACAGATGCTTCAAAACGCCTCAGCAAGGATTCTGACAAAGACCAACAAAAGAGACCACATAACATCCATCTTGCGGAACCTTCACTGGCTCCCAATG
Source organism: Rhinatrema bivittatum (assembly GCF_901001135.1). Taxonomy (NCBI): domain Eukaryota; kingdom Metazoa; phylum Chordata; class Amphibia; order Gymnophiona; family Rhinatrematidae; genus Rhinatrema; species Rhinatrema bivittatum. The sequence continues at coordinate 81,560,808 of NC_042622.1, read as the reverse complement.
AAATACAGAATCTCTTACAAAATTCTAACGATCATCCATAAAGCCATCCACAATATCTCCCCCCTGGATCTTAAGTTCCCATTTCGACAGCACATGCCCTCCAGACCAGTGAGATCAGCGTACAGAAACACCCTGTTGGCCCACCCCATTAAATCCACATTAAGGAAGAGAGCCCTCTCCACAACGGGACCTTTGCAATGGAACTCCCTCCCTCCTGAGCTTAGACTAGAACAATGCCCAAACACCTTTAAGAAAAGGTTAAAGACATGGCTGTTTGGTGAAGCTTTTGCCCAACTCGGATGACCATTATGGTTCAGATTAGGCAACATTGTTGAACTACATCACAAGAAAGCCGCTCTGAGGAGTGATATACCATCTTTTGTTCCTCAGCTGTAATACTTGTACCAAATTATCTAATTGGTTTTCCCCGTTTGTTTGGCTCCAAGTCTTGATCTCCCTGTTCAATGTATTGCATCCTTGTGCAAGGTTTATTGTTTGAATGTAAACCGAGGTGATTTGTAACTTGTTACAAGAATATCGGTATATAAAAATGCCAAATAAATAAAGAGAGGAAACTACTTTTGGAAGAAAGGACGGGACCATCCATAAGGAAATCCCCCGACTCAGAAATCCACAGGAAAGGCTCCCTACAAGACAACGCCTGAAACTCTGACATTGCAAGCCGACGAAATAGCTACCAGAAATATCACCTTCAATGTGAGATCTTTCAGCATTGCCCTCTTCAAAGGCTCAAAAGGCAGAGCACACAGAACTGTGAGAACTAAATTCAGATTCCACGAAGGACAAGGATGTCTGATCAGAGGCCGCAAGTGCTTCGCTCCCTGAAGGAAACGGGCCACATCCGGATGTGCCACTAACACCACTCCTTGAATGGTACCCCGTAAACAACCAAGCGCTGCCACTTTCACCTTTAGAGAACTACATGATAACCCTTTAGCTAGTCCAGCCTGCAGAAAACACAAAATGTCAGACAGCGACGCCCAGATTAGGACCACCTCCTGTTCTACACACCAGGCTTCAAATACCTTCCAGACCCTGACATAAGCTAAGGACGTGGAAGGTTTGCGTGACTTTAAAAGGGTAGCGACCACCGCGTCCGAATACTCTTTGCTTTTCAAACGCCACCTCTCAAAAGCCATGCCGCTAGACAGAAGCGAACCGTCTCTTCCAAACAGAAGGGTCCTTAATGAAGAAGAGCCAGGAAATCCTGCAGATGCAGAGGGTCCGCCACAGCTAGGCTGAGCAGATCTGCAAACACCATGGGTGTCTCGGCCACTCTGGGGCTACTAGAATCACTTCCGCCAGCTGAAGTTCTATTTGGTGGATTATCTTTCCGATCAGAGGCCAAGGAGGAAACACATACAGCAACACGTTGATCGGCCAGGGAAGCACCAGAGCCTCCACTCCTTCGGCTCCGCTCTCCCTGCGCAGACTGAAGAAGCGTGGGGCCTTGGCATTCTTGAATGTCGCCATCAGATCCAGGCTGGGAGTGCCCCACTTGTCACATATGAGCTGAAAGGCCTTGTCTGCTAACTCCCATTCTCTGGGATCAAAACGGTTCAGACTGAGAAAATCTGCCTGAATGTTGTCGACGCCCACAATGTGGGACGCTGCAATGCTGACCAGCTGCTGTTCTGCCCAGCATATCACCTGCTGAGCTTCTTCCGCCACTGGATGACTTTTGGTCCCTCCTTGGCAATTGATATACGCCACACTGGTCGCATTGTCAGGCAGCACCCCGACTGACTTTCCCTGGAGAAGGGGGAAGAAAAGCTTGCAAGGCCAAAAATACTGCTCTGGTTTCCAGCCGGTTGATCGACCACCGAGACTCCTGCTGAGACCATTGTCCCTATATGGATTTCTCCAGACAAACCGCTCCCCAGTCAGACAGGCTGGCATCCGTAGTCATTACTGTCCACTTGGGCATTACCAAGGAAACCCTGCGTTCCAAGTTGTCTGAGAGGAGCCACTACTCGAGACTGGACCGTGCTGACTCCGAAAGAGGAAGGGGCAGATGAAATTGCTCGGAGACTGGATTCCACTGGGAAAGCAATGCTGATTGTAAAGGAAGCATATGAGGAAAGGCCCACGGCACCAACTCCAGCATAGAAGTCATCGATGCCAGACCCTCAAGTAATCCCATACTCTGGGAGGTTGTTTGTCTAATAGGTCCAGAACCTGACCTTGTAGCTTGCAAATAAGGTCCGCGGTAAGGAAAACTTTCCCCTGCTGCGTGTCGAACAGTGCTCCCAGAAATTCCAAGGATTGAGAGGGAAACAGGCGACTCTTGGCCACATTGATCACCCAACTGAGTGACCTCAAAAGCTGTATCACTTTGTGAACTGCTGACTGGCAAAGTACTTCTGATTTGGCTCAAATCAACCAGTCGTCCAGGTAAGGATGAACCAAGAATCCTTCCCTCCGAAGCTGCGCTGCCACCACCACCATTACCTTGGTGAAAGTCCTGGGATCTGTAGCAAGACCGAAAGGAAGAGCAAGAAACTGATAATGATGGCCCAGGATGGAGAACCGTAGGAACCTCTGGTGGGCTTTCCGGATGCCGATATGCAAATATGCCTCTGTCAAATCCAGCGATGCCAGAAACTCTCCCTTTCTTACTGAGGCAATAACTGACCTTAGAGTCTCCATGAGGAAACGAGGCACCCAAAGGCACCTGTTGACTTTTTAAATCCAGGATGGGCCGGAAGGTCCCCTCCTTTTTGGGAACCACAAAGTAGATAGAATAGTGGCCTTTCCTCTGTTCCACAGACGGAACTGGTGTAATGGCGCCCAGCTCTAGAAGGCGCTGCAACATCTCGAGTACTGCCTTTCATTTTTCCTTGTACGTGCATGGAGAGACTAGAAACCTGTCCCGAGGACGGCGTACAAAATCTAACATAACCTTGCCTTATCACGGTTAGGACCCACTGGTCCGATGTCATCTTGGTCCAATCCTCGTAAAAAAGGGATAGTCTACTCCCCACAACTGGCACCGAAGAATGGATCAGCCGCATTTCATTGCGAGGACTTGACTCCAGGGGCAGACTGGGGATTACCGGGTCTACCGAACCGGCGACCTCGAAAGGACTGAGACTACGTCTGCTGTCTGTTTGAACCCTGCCTAAAGGAAGGACCTGAAGACCTGGACGGGCGAAACTTCCGATTTCCCCGGAAACGAGACCAAGCAGTAAAGGAGCCCCTTGATCTGGGACGGTCCTCCGGTAACCTGTGTACCTTATTCTCGTCCAGGGACTGAATCATGTCCTCCAATTGCTTTCCAAAAAGTAACTTGCCCTTAAAAGGCAATGAGCCGAGCTTTCGATGAAACGTCCGCAGACCAATTCCGCAACCACAGAAGTTTGCGTGCAGATATGGCTGACACCATGGACCTGGCTGAAGTCCGTAACAGATCATAAAGCACATCCACACTATAAGCAATTGCCGCTTCCAGCAGACCTGCTTGGAGAGCTTCACCCTCCGAAAGACCTTCATTGGTCTATAGTTGCTGTACCCAGCGAAGGCCTGCACATAAGGAAAAACTGCTACACATAGCTGCACCCACCCCCAGAGTGGAAACTTCAAATATCTTCTTGAGCTGAAGTTCCAACTTCCTATCCTGCGCCATCGCCCCAGTCTTTTTGGTGACTGCCAATACCGCTGCATCCACCTTGGGAACTCAGAGCAGGTCTAAAGCTTCCTCAGGCATAGGATATAGCTTATCTATAGCCTTACTCACCTTCAAGCCTAGGTCTGGGGTATCCCACTCCCAGAAGAGTAAATCCGTTATTGAGAAATGAAACAGAGAAGAGGTGGTGGGGCCCTTCAGGCCCAACAAAACCAGATCCATGGCCCCCAGCTTAGCTTCCTCAGGCAGCACCTCGAGACCTAGCTCCCCCAAAATCGCAGAGATAAGCAGCCCCAGTTCCTCCTTTCTGAAGAAGAGGTGAACCACCTTCGGGTCGTCCCTTTCCATAAACTGGGAACCGCGGACTGCGTTTGGATGCTGATCCGCATCTCCATCCACCCGTCGGGGGTTTGGTCTGCAAGTCCTGGTCCTCTGAGAAATACGAATCAGTTTGATTCACAAATAGACTTTAATTGCCGTTTAACCTTTGCAGGACCAGAGCCACCTTTGACCCTGTCCAAACCCCCCATGGACCTGGACCTCTTTCGAGCAGATTTGCAGGGATTTAAAATCGGAAAATTTTTCCTCAGTCTGCTTTTTGCCAGATTTCTTGGCCTTAAAGGCTTTATGCATAAGCAAAACAAATTCAGATGAGAAGGAAGATGAAGAGGAGGAGTCCAAAGCCTCCCCAGGGCTATCCGTGCCTGAAGAGTCTGGGTCTGCCAGTTCACCGCCTGCGGAGGACATTTGTTGCGGGGATAGGGTGGGAGGTAAAATCCCTCCCCCATCGTGGCTTCTCTAAATGTGTCCAAAATGGCTTCCATTCGCACGCTCAGTGGGAACAGATCAGCTGTAATGGACCACGATGCAGCAGGCCCTGAGGCGGCTTTGCGCACCCCGTGCCAACTGTCCCGGACTAAGACGGAGGTTCCCTCCCCCCGGGGATACAACCAGAGCAAAGTCCATTGCGAGACAGGCAGGCGGTAAGCCGAGCTCCCGGGCATCACAGAATGCTGAAGAAAAGTACAGAAACGCGGCGAAATTAACAACGACCCGAATGGCAGTAGCAAGGAGGGGAGAGTAGACGCAGCAAACAAACATCCTGTGTTTTTTTGGGTTTTTTTTAACCACAAAATCTGTACTGCAATCATCCTTAGGTCCTGCTCCTTCTGGGGGTAGTGAGCTGGGCTCCCTGGTATCACCGCCAGAGGTGCTTTCACCTGGTAATAGGGCCCTCAACCCTTACCAGCAGCTGCCTGCAACACCAGAGAGGATGGTCCCCTCAGGACCTCACAACCCTCTGGGTGGCTGAAAAAAAATAGTCCCTCTGATTCCTTTTTTGATTTTTTTTTGTTTTTTTTGTAACCTAACTTTAAAAGCAAAGAAACAAACCCTAACTTCCTATCAGCTCTTTATCCTTTCCTTTTTTTTTACACTAAATAATCAGAACAGATTGTGGGTTTTGCACCTCCACCATCTGCTGGAGACAGAAATACTGATGGACTGTGGGTGGCACCTCAGGGTATACGGCAGTTTGTGAAAACTTCTGTCTCCATCTGCTGGAGGGGAGGCAAAACCAGAAGTCTGGACTGATCTGGGTATGTACAGGGAAATAACATGGCTCCCTGGTTGCAGAAGCTGCCTGCTGCTTGGTTAGATAAGCAACACGCAGCAGCATAAAGTCAGCAGAAAAAAAGGTCTGAAAGTTCCAGCCTTCTCCGGCAAGGAACTAGGGAGTGGCGAGACAGTACCTTCAGAGCCTCCACAGTTTCCCCGATCGTGGGCAGAGACGGAACGGGCTTACCCCTCCCCCTCCGATCGCATGAACACGGCCAAATGTAAATCCAAGATGGCCACTGTTCCTGCACTGATTGGGAGTGGACCAGCACCCCAGCCAACAACATGAAGTGATGCTAAGGCAATAGCAGAGGAACCCAAACGCTTTCGCAGCAGGCGGACAGTCGAAGGGACCCTCACACCCATGGAACACGCGGCACAGAGGCTGAGCCGTGAAGAGTTGTGCCACATGTGCAGCAGGCCGACCCCCGGCCCACCAGTGTACGCTGCCAGTGAGCACAGAAAAGAAACTGGCATAAAAAAAAAAAATGTATCCTACTGCACTGCTAAGAGAGGAGGAGGGTTGCTACTCAGCCAGGACAAAACATTGCTGCTTCCCCCCCCCCCCAAAACTTTAATAAAGAAGTATGCTAACCTGAGACAGAGCCTAACACATAATGAAAACTATGTAGGCTAAGAGAAAAAAAAAAAAGGGTACCTAGAACCTGCAGCCGTTAACCAGCCTCGTGAAGGGGAGGGATCTGGACCACCAGATTTACACCCCACTGGTGCACATGTTGGGCACCCACAAGGGTTACCAACCAAACCCTGGCCTGACTGCCTCAAGCAGACAGGAAGAATCCCATAGGACTCAGAAAAATAAAAAAAACCCGGGAGCAAGGCTCAAAAGGAAAAATAAAAAAAATTGTCTCAGTTGCAGAACTGCAGGAGAGAGAGAAATACTGAGGAACTGCAGGTAGCACATTTGGTTAAGTAGCATTGTCAGTAAAACATTCTCTGTCTCCATCTGCTGGAAGGGAGGCACAACCCAGGAGTCTAGACTGATCTGGGTACATATAGGGAATGGTAACAAAATATAATTAGAGCCTGGGGAGCTACTTGGCCTTGAATGCACAAGAATGATGGTAGCAGCCCTAGTACTTCTGTCAGACTGCCAGGATGGTCTTAGGATTTGGTCCGAAGGGGCAGCAAGTGTTACTGTAAGAGCCTGCATGGAGTCAGCGCAGATGTGCAGTCCTGAGGAAATGCAGATCAACACTGGAGGCTGTATACAGGAGTCAGAGCAGAAACAGGGTTGCATATCACACAGAAAGTGAACCCTAGCAGCACTAGAAAGCCACACAGGTTAAGAGGGGTTAAACATTTTATTGTAAAATAGACATTCATTCTTCAAGTCAACTGAATTGTCAGAAAAAAAAATTAGAGAGGGAACAAAGCAAAAATCTTTTTTTTTTTTTTAATCATTTAACATGTATGAATAGCTGTATGCAGCAGTACGGCACCAGCTTTAACTGCCACTCTCAGCCCTACAGTACAGGCTCTGGGGGCATCTCATACTACATATACACTGTGCCACTCTTTTGGCAGCATCTCACAGTACCACATGCACACAATACCACCCCTTGGCACTACACCACAGGCTCTGGGGGCATCTCACATTACCACACATGCACACAGTGCCACTCCTCAGAACAGACTCTGGGCATCTCTCATAGTGCCACAAACTCCGAATCACCGCTCAGTACTACACAGACTGAATGTTTTTTTCACTACTACCTCATGCCACACAACCATGCTTGGGGCATCTCTCACTACCACCCATATTCAGCAGTGGCCTTCTGCCACCCTCCTCACTTTTCACAGGCTCTGGCAGCTCTCAGGATCTCTTTCCATGGTCAGTGAGACACCATGCTGTTGCTGTAGCACTGTCTCACACACACACACACACACACACACACACACACACACACACACAGAGCTATGACAGTCTTCTCTCTTACTATCTAATGTTCAGCACTATAGTAAGTGCTAACTTCCCTCATTTAGTGCTACAGTGACAGCGCGCTGGTGCCCTGCCACTCAAGCTGTTTCTGACTGAATTATTAATACAATGATTTGCAATTAGATCAGGCACAGTGAAGGGTGTTGTTCCTGCTTCCCTCTCCTCCCTGTCTCATAAAGGCAGGTATCACTAGTGTTAAAGCAAGTCTGGAAACAAATTTCAAGAAATTATTACAAAGTGCACCTGGAATGGTTTTTAGGTCTCCCAAACTACCTTAAAAAAATTAAAAAAAAAAAAAAAAATCCTAGAAGCAACTTAGACTTAATTCCTCATCAGCATCCACCCACACAACCAAGGCAACAAATGCCTGTTTAAAAAATAAAATAGAACTTGTAGATTTCATGCAGTGAAGACGTCACAGAAATATGCATTTTTTTTTTTTGTTTTGTCGTCCCCCTGCATCAGTTTCTGCTTCTGCCCCCAAGTCAGACGCGTCCGCTAGGAACATGCGTGTATTGTAAACTAGCTGTCTTCTGCCCACGTGGACATGTGCCTGGGAGCCGGCTGGCACTCCCCCTCTGGTCCATCTGCTGAAAGACTCTGCCACTCCCAGCTCTGGCTGGTCTTGTTTCTTGTCCTCCTTCATGAAATCGTGGATTCTGTTTTCTCTGCTTGCTGGTCCACCGCTCACTGGAGTTTTGTACCCAGTTTTCGTTGTCTGTTTCTGAAAATGAGAGAACACAGAGGACTGGAGGGCTACAGAAATAAAGAGGCAACATTTGTGCTTATCCCTGCTGTACTTTTCAATATGCCATTTTAAGAATGGGTTCCCCCACCCCTTCACTATTTTCATAGCAGGTCTTCTAGCTTTAGTTCTGGCTTCTCCTTTCCATTTTCTCTTTTGTTCTATGCTTGTCTCCTGTCTTCATCCATCTCTCCTTCACCTTTCAGGTATCTTTATTCCCCCCCCCCCATCATTTTTCCATTTCCCTACCCCTTTTTCACCCAGGCTCAGCCCTCTCTCCCCTCCTCCTTACACCAGCCCTCTATCTCCCTTTCTCTTTACCTGCACCCCCCCCCCCCCCCCTACTTATTAGATCTCCATCTCCCTAATTTTCATCTGGCTCCTGTGTCAACTAAAAAAAGCAGCAATCGCCACAAGGATGCAGGGCCTGAGCCTTGGGAGAAGCAGCCAGCTGCTGCACCAAAGCAAAGCAGAGGCAGCAGGCACCATCGGTACAAAGTAAAAACCTGCACTCTTTCGCTCATGACTGCCTCTTCTTACTCCTGCCACTATGTAGGCCTTATTTTTAATCAGGAAGCCTGCAGGATAGGGAGAAAGAAGACTGCCGCAGGCATAGTATGTCACCGTCTGGTGGTCTCTGCAGAGCTTTAACTCTGCAGCTCCTGCTGCCCTTGGGCTAGTGGTACCATTCATCTCCATTTTACTTCTCCAGACCAGAACATGACAGCTGACAATCAAGGATCTCTCACTTGAATTTACTATTTTGTGTGGCACAGCAGGTGGTTGCTTTCCATGGTTTTGGCTCCTCTCTCTTGTATAGCTGCCGCCTGGTTATGCAGCCCTGCCAGACTTCCATATGGCCTCTGAGACCACTGCCCTAGAAGCCTTTACCAGACCAAAGTCTCCTAAAACAGCAGCAATAGGAGGGAAGATCCTCTGAAGCAAGAGAATGGGATTTAACTTCCAGATTTATCAGAGCACAAATATGTCCAATGATTCCCAACAGAAGAAGCTACCATGCAGGATGCTTTGCTTAGAGTACTGCTCCCTGCATAACAGGCAGCCATATTCTTCCAGGTTCATGCATACAAAATTACCAACTTCAGTGGGGGAAGCTCAAACTCTCAACCACCATACTGTCTTTCCGCAGGACAAAACTAGAAAGATTCACCTGCAAGCACAGCACTGCAATGGATGTCCCCCAGAACAGCAGTTTAACAGTGCGGTATGCTTACCTGGCCTCTGCTCTGGTCACCGTGTACTCAAACCACAGGATGTTGGGGATCAAACTAGTGTCACGTATTAGTAAGTACTCTGAAATTGGCCTAAATAGGAAACAAAAGTAACAGAAAAATCAACTCCAGGCAAAAGACTCCATACATAGATCTCATCAGTACCACCAATGTATGTGAACTGCTATTCAAACTCAAGAGGATTCCCCCCCACTCTCACCGTCACAATCTGTTTACACAGAAATAATCTGCATAAGTCTCAGCCTTTGCAGCAATGACACAAGACTATTGATCAGAGTCTTCTCAAAGCTGAATCACCACTTCCCTGTTCTATACTAAAATCATAAAGCAGGATCGGCCCCCAGCATCAGGGACAAGCTGTAGCCAAGTTGCGCAATATGGGGCTTGCCAGCCTGCAGAAAGTTTTCACCACATTGTTATTTACCAAGCTGCTATCTTTGGGAATAGCGGTGTCAGAATCTCCTGTGTGAAGGCAAACCAAGCGACAGCCATGAAGCTCCCTGCCAGCCCTCCGTATGTCACCTGGCTCCAGGTGTGGTACAGCAGGTACACTCTTCAAAAGGGGGAAAAAAAAAGAAAGAAAGACTTATCAAAGAGACCTAAACCCAGACCTCATAGTATGGCTTAAAATTTGTGGGGGAAATGGCCTGGAATGCAGTTCAGTGAATCAAAGAGCTAGGAATTTCCACACAAAATAATCTAAGTTAATGTTCAGTATGAGCTCGTCTATAACCTTAATGAACCTTAAATAGTTCTTGTAATCACGCATCAGCGAGCCCGACGACGTGCCCTTCACAGTCGGACCGCCCGGACCACCTCATCACATGCATGTAGACGAATTAAATTTTTGAAATTTTCTTTGCAAATAAAACTTTTGCCATGTTGAAGGAATTCTGAGCTCAGTGTTACTTGTGTTGTGTTGAAGGAATTCTAGGCTCAACAGCGGCCGGTGTTTCACGGAGGAGCTTCCTCAGGAGCAAACACGATGATGTGATTAAACTCTAAGAAATTGACATTTTTCTTCCCAACTCTATAATGAAATAATTTAAAAAATATATATTATCTGAATATTTGGAAAGCTCTGAAGTTGGAATTGGTTGATAGATGTTTTACTTGTCTCCCTTTTCTCCAAAAAAGATGTAAGTTTGGTAATGAGATATTTTAAGAATTTAGAAGTTGCCTACTTGGGGGGACAGGGTCCGTATTTATCCTGACCAAGCTAGACCTACTCAATTGCGAAGGAAAGCTTTTTTGAATATGCGCTCAGAAGCTTATAACTTAGGAGCTAGTTTCATGTTACGTTATCCATGCAAATGTCTAATCAAATTTTGAGATAATACTTATATATTTTTTGTTCCTGAACAATTATGAGATTTTCTGAATGCTAGAGTGTTAATCCCTGCTAATAATGAGGTTGGGTCCTAGTAAGTGTACCGGGATCTCATGTGCAATTACTGGATGTAAGTGTTTTTCTTATTCAGATAACACCTCTTTCTTTTTCCATCTGCCCCCCCCCCCCCTTATGTTTCTTTCTGTTGGATGACAGATTGTTTCTGGATAAATGTGTGAATAAATTTGTTTATTTTTAAAATTTTCCTTTTATGGTTTTCTTGATTACCATTACAAAACGTTTTACTTTGTTATATTTTGAAAAATTTCAATAAAGAAAAAATATTACTACAACTATTCAAAAAGCTCAAAATATTTGTCTTGTAAATTATACCCATTTTACCAGATTATGATCTCTTCTTACTTCATTAATGGGAGAACAGTCGAACCAGCCATCTTGTTCACCATTTATATTAAAAAAAAAAAAGCGCTGAGTGAATACCGAAACATACATACCGAATACATTTCGCTCAGTTATTCTTAAAGAAGTTCAGGATATTTTGTTGAACAAGCATCAGTTTTGTAATTTTACACGACAGGAATTTGTTGCTATTAAAGACCTACAAAGGAACATCGATCTGACTATTAAACCTGCCAATAAAGAAGGTAAAATAGTGCTATTGGATCATTCTCAATATAATGCTGAAGTACAATGACAGCTACAGAACGATACATTTTATACACCTTTGGGTTTGGATCCAATAGCATAGATTACAGAAGAGATAGAAATTATTTTACAAAAAAAGTAGTCAGTCCATTTTTTTGGCCTTTAAAGAATCAGCTTTTAACATCAAAACATCCTATGGTTCCTGTTTTTTTACATCTTACCCAAAGTGCATAAAAATCTTACTAATCCACCAGGCAGACCGATTATTTCTATCTTGAGCCACTACTGAAATTTATTGATTATTTTTTGTCTCCATTTGTACCAAATTTACTGTCATATGTTCAAGATTCGCAATAAATGATTACATTTTTGGAGAGTCTACATTTGAAAACAGATGGTTTGTTTCTTGTGACATTGGACGTGGAAGCACTTTACACCAGCATCCCCCAACATAAAGTATGCGATGATTCATTTTGAGCAACACCCTCGACTCCATCGGATTCCTTCCAAATTTTTGTATAAGTTATTGGAGATAATATTAACAAAAACCTTTTTTGCTTTTGAACATAAGTTTTACAGACAGACTTGTGGTACTGCAATGGATGCCACAATGGGCCCAGATTTGGTGAATCTCTATATGGGGGAGTTTGAAGCGAGGTGAATAAAACAAGACCATGCGTTTAAAAATTTAAATTTTAAACCTGGAATTTCTATAAAAAATAGATGACATTTTCATGATTTGGAGTAGCAGTCACAATTTGAAGATTTTATGATTTGTTTGAATTCATGTAATATTGAGATTTACAGCAGAGATACAAGATCAGACTGTTTTTAGATATTATGATTATGAAGACTTGTGATTGATTTCATACCACCCTTTATCAGAAATGTGTGTAGCAATACCTTGTTATACTTATTGAGTGCCCATTCACGATCACTGAAAGAAAGTTTACCTATTAATCAATTTTTTCATTTAAGAAGGTTATGTACAACTAAGATATAATATAAACATCAAGCCTGAGCTTTGACTGAAAGATTTTTATCGAGAGGATATCCCAGTAAGTGTAATAGAAGGGCTTTTTTGAGAGCAAAAAAAAAAAAATACTCATCGGGATTGGCTTTTTCTCCCCCAGACAGAATAAGAAAATGATAAAAATCGGATGACTTGTATTATAAAACTTTTTCTCCATTGGCATTTTGGGTTAGGGAAGCTATGGTATATTACGCAACTGGCATATTTTGCAACTTTAAGGCATTCAAGGAGACTCCACGTATCTCAAACAAAAGGACCAAGTTTATGGGACATGCTCGTTCAATCGGATTCTACTCTAGATAGGCTTGATAATGTGAGACACGAAAAAGGGATCACAAACCATGTGGTTCCTGCACAGTTTGTCAAATATCTATGGATGTTTCCTCTTTATATGTTCCATTGGCAAAATTGACAGTTTTTTTAGATCACAATATTACATGTATTTCAACAAATGTAATTTATGCTATCGGGTGTCTGTGTGGCAAATTTTACATTGGAAAAACCAAACAGAGTCTTAAAACAGGGATGATAGAACATCGTTCTAATTTAACACAATGAATTAATGCTCCATTAGTCTCTCACTGACTTGAAATGAAAGACAGTTTTCATCAATTATGATTTTGTGCATTACAGAAGATCATACCACAATGGCGAGGAGGTGGCTTAGATCAACGGTTATTCGAACAGCAATGGATTTATAAATTGAAACCTGTGGGTTTAAATTCTGAATTGGATTTCAGTGTATACTTATATTCCCAAAGAAAACTTGTTATAAGTTGAATACAAATGGGATTTCATCTTTTTGAGTAGGATGGGAAAAGTTTAACAAAATTCAAAACACATCTTGGTGGGTTTTGAGACCTGGGGGACTGTGGAAGTATGTCACACTGTCATTGTAATATAATTTTTAAAAAAATTATGAAGTTGGGAAGAGAAATGTGTCAATTTCTTAGAGAGTTTAATTACATGATCATGTTTGCTCCTGAGTAAGCTCCTCCGCAAAACACCAGCCATTGTTGAGCCTAGAATTCCCTCAACACGACAAGCAACATTGAGCTCAGAATTCCTTCAACATGGCACAAGTTTTATTTGCAAAGAAAATTTCAAAAATTTAATTCATCTACACGCACTTAAGTGGAATAGCAGCATGGGTGTTCTGATCCAGCCCTTCCCCTTCAGGCAGTCTGCAGGGAAGAAGAGAGGAGAGGGTAAACCAGGAGCAGAAAGAGCAGAGAATAGCCACTCTGCTCCATAACCCAGCCCTTTCTCTCTTGTTTCCCTGCTACCTGCCTCTTTTTCCACAAGAAACAGGAGAAGGGGTGAAACCCAAGCAGATGCTGAAGAGCAGAAAAAAAAAAAAGACAGACAAAAGGATTGAAATTTATGAGCCCTAATGCCAGTTGTCAAGGTTTCAACTGTGACCTTGGTAAGCACTACAGCACAAGTTTGAAACTTGTGGGATAATTCAACACCTTTTTGGGTGTGTTATCCAAGGCTTAATTTCTGGTGGAACCACCAAGAATGGTGTTCTGCCACTTTTCTGGTGGCAAACCAGTTCTGGCTCTTCTCCAGAAACAGACTATGTAAATCAGAGAAGCCACAGAGTAAAATTGGTTCTTACCTGCTAATTTTCTTTCCTGTAGTACCACAGATCGGTCCAGACTCCTGGGTTTTGCCTCCTTCCAGCAGATGGAGACAGAGAAAATTTGCCAAGATGGAAAAGTATCCAAAAACGCAAACATCTCCCGCCGAATGAGCAGGAGGAGAAGGAACCACTAAATCTGAACAATCCTTATAACCATATAAGTCAGAATATAAAACAGTCACCAGAGCCAGAAAAAGCCAATTGAAAATCCTTCAGCTTATATACAAAAAAACCCAATTCGAGCAGACTCTCCAAACCCGGGTGCTCAGATACTGGGTTCCTCCTGGAGAGCATGGCAGACTGAAGTGGATGCATATGAGCGAACACCCAATGGACCAATTCCAAAGTGGAAGCCATAGACACAAGAACCTGCAAATAATTGAAGACCTGGGAACCGCCTTGCTTAGCAATCTGCGAATCTGTCCCTGGATCTCAACAATCCGCTCCTCGGCAATAAAAAAAACAAAACAAAACTTGAGCCCTGTGTCGAAGCGTGCTCCCAGAACTTGAGATGGCATCAGCTGGCTCTTGCACAAATTCACAACCCAGCCCAAGGACCCTAAGCACTGCAGCCCTACTGCCACCACTCGATGACAAAGGTCATCTGAATTTGCCCGAATCAACCAGGCATTCAAATATGGGTGAACCAGGATGCCTTCCTGCTGAAGAGCTGCAGCCACTACAAGAATCACCTTTGTAAAGGTTCTCGGTGCTGTTGCCAACCCAAAAGGTAGGGCACAAAACTGAAAATAATCTGAGGATCATGAACCTGAGAAACCTTTGATGGTCTGGTCGAATTGGAATGTGGAGACACGCCTCTGTCAAATCTAGAGAAGCCAAAAACTCCCCTTTGTGCATTGCAGCGATCACCAACCTCAATGTTTCCATCCGAAAATTAAGTACCTTGAGCACCACATTCACCTTCTTTAAATCCAGAATCGGTCAAAAAGTGCAGTCTTTCTTTGGGACCACAAAATAAATGGTATACCTTCCTGTTCCCTGCTCATCGACTGGCACTGAGACGATGGCCCCCAACAAATGTAGATGACTGACAGTTTCTCGAACCTCATGTCTTTTCTGCTCATAAGTGCAAGGGGACCTTATTTATTTATTTATTATTTTTCTTATCCCGAGTTTCATGATATGAATCACATCAACCCGGTTTACAATTAACAATGTGAATAACTGCAGAGAGTAACATGGTAGAAACATTTCCCAATTCGACATCAAATATAAGAAACTTAACAAATAAAAACATTGTAACAATATTTAGGATGTGAGGAAGTTACAAAAAACAAGGAAAAATAACTAGGATCTGAAAGGGGAGGAAATTAAAGAAAGAATATTAACATTTTAGCCAACTGTATCAATTAATAAATATGTATAAAATTATAAAATATAGATGGGTAGGAAAGATTGACCAAATATGAATTGTAGTGAAGTATAATAATATGTTGTTGTCACTGCGTGTGAAGTTAGTGAACAAACCTTATGAACAAATCCTTTAATGGACATGTAAATTCTAAAGCATAACTGTGTTCTGTCACACTTAGGACCCACTGATCCGATGTGATCTTGGCCCTCTCCTTGAGAAAAAAAAAATGTTATCAGACCTCAGACTCCTGGAATGGAAGAGCGGGCCAGCCTCGCTTCATTGGGAGGACTCACCGATTGGTACCATTTCTGATTGGTCTACGGCCTCGAAAGGACTGATTTCGAGACAGATGCCTCCCGGACCTTTGTCTCAGACTTCCTCCCGAAGGATGAGACTGCCAGGGACGTCTGCTCGATCAGAGACGAGCCCTTGCCGAAGAGAAACCTCTGTTGACCTTTGGCTTGTCCTCTGTCTCTCCGAGAAGCTTCACAAACTCCTCCAAGTCCTCACCAAAAAGCAGTTTCCCCTTAAAAGGAAGCGATCCCAGCTGAGACTTGGACCAAACATCCACAGACTAGTTCCTTAACCACAGAAGCCTTCTAGTGGAGATCGCAGGCATCACAGATCAAGAAGAATCATCTGTACCATAGGCTACCACGGCTTTCAGTCTCTTGGCCTGCTTCACATCCTCTGGAGATAACGACTCAGACTGCAATTGCTGTACCCAGCACAATCCGGCCCAGAGCATAAAACTGCTACATACAATAGTGCGCATGCCCAATGTCGACACCTCAAAAGTTTTCTTGAGGTGTACCTTGTTAAGCGCCAGACCATTCTTTATGACACTTATGACCAGGGATACAAGAACACTTAGATTTTGGTAGAAAGCATAATTTTGTATTTATTAATATAAGTATTCTTGGGAGATGCTGATGCCATTTCTCTGACAAACTGACCAGCATCTCATTGTATACAGGAAGTGATCCTTATTTTATAGATAACATACAATATTGTGGAAGATTCTAGAGTGTGTGACTACCTCAAGGATAATTTACATAGGTTGTCATGTCAACAGCATGATAATTACCCTGACCAGCAAGATGATCTTAACACATCTGTGACTATATGTTTATAGAAACCCCTGAGAAAGAGTCCTCTATTGTGACAGGATAGCATGAAGTTCCTGCTGTTGGCTTCTGCTTTGTGTGACCCTATGATTAGGCATCACCTTATGGAGCCAGTTTGACTGCCTGTCCAGATGTCCTGGGAATTCTGCAAGTCATTCTCAATAAGTCACTTAGAATTCATACAGCCAAGGCAGGCTAAGAAACCAGAGGATTCTGGGGCATTTGATTTTCTCCATGTTTGTTTTCTGTTCAGGCACACTCCTCAACCTCCAACTTCCTATCCTGCATATTCTTAAGTGCCGCCGATCCTGCCACTGGAATTGTCTTCTTCGTCACTGCGGAAACTGAAGCATCCACCTTTGGCATCTGCAAAAGATCAAAAATGTCTTCCGGCAATGGATACAGCTTCTCCATGTCTCTGCCAACCTTAAAACCTGTAACCGGAGTCTCCCACTCCCAAAGCACTAATTCCTTCAAATGACATTTAGAAAAGGAACGCCTTCGCTGGCCCTCTCAAGCCCCACATTTATTTAGATTTTTTATATTCTGCTTTTTGCACTTTTAAAAAAAAATTTCAGCACTTCAAAATGGATTACATTCAATTACTATAGGTAGTTCCCTATCCCCAGAGGGAATGACCAGATCCACTCCCTTGTGGTCCGAATCAGCCTGGGGCTCTTTAATACGCAGTTCATTTAGAACGCTTGATATTAAGGGCCACACTTCCTCTTGGCAAAAAAAGGCGTACCACCTTCGGATCATCTCCCTCCACAGAGGGTGCTTGATCCTGAATGTCATCAGGGTCTGTAATGCCCAAATGGAGGTTCTACCCCAGATGGATCACTAGCCAGAGGATCATCTGCCTCAGAGCTATTATCTGTATTCTCCAAAAGCAACTGACGAGCCAGCGCTCTCCAAATTCTGGTTGCCCCACCATATCAAGTCGAATGTGGCCTCTTGGCCATAACTGGCTCCTGCAGGTCCACTGGCTTGGGAGGACAATGTCCAGCTGCCCTTTATGCCAATAAAGCCTTATGCATAAGAAGAATAAAATCTGGGGAAAAACATCCCCCGATTCATCTGGATCCTGCTCTACGAGAGGATCCTGGGACCCCCGGGGCTCTGAGAGTTTTCGATTTGCCGGCAACAGTGGTGGGGGCAGGGCAGCGTCCTTGCAGACCTTGTCGTCAAGACAGCAAAAGATGATAAGATGGCCGCCATTCCCATCGAAATCGGGAAGGCACCTTCAGGTTGCTGGGCTATATCCGCACTGCTTGCGAAGGACCGCTGCCTGTCTGAGGCTCTCCTAAGCTGCCTTCTCCCCTGGAGATGCAGTGGGAGCAAGTGCTGGCAAGAGAAAGACAGTGCGTGTCTCCCCACACGCTGCGTACTGCCCGCTGTGCGGCATGGTTGAAAAATTACTTTTTTAAACCGCCACATGAGCTCGCCCGCATCAACGCCGCCAAAAACCAGAGTTCAAGCATGCCTGACGCCTGAATCAGAACGCTGCGAAACCCAGCTGAAGCACCCAACCGGCACCACAAAAAGCATAAAAAACCCCCAAAAAACACCCCGCAGTTTTTGTTTTTTTTTTAAACTTTATAGAAAAAGGACTTCCCTTTTGTGGCTGCAAGCTCCAGCTGTCCAACTGTAGGAGGGATGAGAGGGAACTGGTCCCATCAGTTATCTCCCCCCTCAGGGGGTCAAGGATCCAGACAGACCCAGGGGTTTCCAATCCCTCCCGTTCGTCCGCTTATCTACCTGAAAGGATGGCCCCACCAGGACCTACTGACCTTCAGGGAGGGCTAAGTAGTAATCCTAACCCTAAAAATACTTCTAAGATCTTTTAAAGTTCTTTTCTTTTATTCTCTTTAGACTGCAGGATTTGCACCACCTTCTAACTGCTGGAGACAGACAAATACTGACAGACTGCAGCTGATACACCAGTTTAAGTAAAACTTTCTCCGTCTTCATCTGCTGGAAGGGAGGCAAAACCCAGGAGTCTGGACTGATCTGGGTATGTACAGGGAATCTTGATTTTTGTGAAATTTCCAGGCATCAGTTTTAAGGCCATGAGAGAGGATGGGTAGGGGTGAAGAGAGGGGTCAGCCCCACTGCTTCTGCTGGGTGTGTTTGCATATATGTGAGAGCAGGACAGGTGTAAGACTATTTGGTGTCCTAAGTGAACCTTTGGTCATGCACATTCTTCCCCCCCTCTAATGGTGGCAGCTTCAGCACAGCGCCCCATCGTGGGATTTTACTGCCCCCCCCCCTCAAATATTGGTACTCTAGGTGACTGCCTAGTTTGCCTAATTGAAGCACTGGCCTGTGTGAGTGACAGCGTGTGTGTATGTAGGAGAAGCTCACTCCCAGCCCCGCCCTGCTGCTTCTCACCCCCACTGCTCCAGTTTCACTTCCTTTTTGTCTACAAATTAAGCCCCCCTTCTTAGTGATGCTTATTGTTGTAGAATAGGAGCTTCACATTCTTATTGTTGTAGAATATAGTCTTCACATATCCTAAAAGTCTGGTTTGTTTAGCCAATTTAAAAAAAAAAAAAAAAAAAGAAAAAGGGGAATATCACAACCAGTTTCTTGAGGACCACATTAGGGCTGAACATAGATACTAAACTATTAATTACGCTCCTGCTGGGAAGAGCTTGTTCTTATTTACTCAGGCTTTTCAAAACTTATTCCCAATAGTTCCTTACAGAGAATAAGAATGTCTGTCATGGATTTGATTTGTGTCCTTATTTGTTGCTACCTGTTGTCTGACATTTTGTTCATGTTGTCATGTAACTCACCCTGAACTTTAGAGGGTGAGGGACAGAAGTAATTTAAAATAAAACAAACTCACTCAATTTTCAAAAACACTAAATAGATGAAATTAACTTCAGACTCCAAACTGTGCTAGCAGGGTAGGTAGCCCCTCTCTCCCGCCCCCAATCTGAGCTATGGAAAAAAAAAAAAAAAAAGTCTTGCTCAGATAAACTGTACACTCTGAGGGCAATTTTGAATGCCGTTTGCACAGGTAAATAATGATCTACCAAGGTAAACTGGCTGTCTCAATCCATTTGAAAGTACAGAAGGTTTCCACAATGCACATACTTGTAGCCAAAATGAGGGGAGGTGTTCCTGGAGGAGGGGAAAGGGCAACATAGGGAAATGACACATGGACTGGATTTTCAAACAACAATGTATGTTTTCCAGCAAAACTTTTGCCTACAGAAAAAGCGGATGCAAAATCTGAGATTACATTTCGAAGGGAAGTCACGTGCAGCCTCCCTTTGAAAAACTTAGCTACAAGGTCTATAGGTACTGCAGCTGTGCAGCCCTCATATGTATGTAAATACAATGTACAAAGAGAAGGAGCAACGCCGTACCTACTGTAAGAGACTAGAAGGGCTCCCAGCAAAAGCCCAATCGAGAGCAGATGTCTCCAGAGTAGGTCCAGGAAACGTGCATTGTTTGTTTGGTGCATCCTGAAAGATAAAAATGGGAAGAATCCACATGGCATAAAACAGAACAGCAGCACGATCACTTCTTCATTATCATGGAGAACGCTACCAATGCGAGTCCTCTCTGATGCAAACTCAGTTATGCAAGAAGAATATGACATCAGCAGCCCTCCGAGAGTCTCACCTTAAATAGAGGAAGAGGAAAGAGTAAACAGAGAAAAACCACATCAATTGAGAATGTCTAGAAGGTAGACCATACTCTGTAGTGACTGTCGTATGGGATCCTAGGAGAGAGAAGAGAATATACGTCACACATCTGCCTCCTACCAAACGTGGACATTGTTCACAGCTGGAACATTGCAAGCAACCAGTAATAAGATTAATCAAAGCAAAACACCAGCAACGGCAAGGTGAAAGGAAAAGGACAAGGAGGCAGAGGGCAGTCTCTTCATACCTTCACAGGGACGGGGCTCCTGGACTAGATTCTTAATTAACCAATTCACTCCTTCATTCAGCAGCAGCCCTCCAAAGAAGGAAATCTACATAAGAAAAACAGCTTTGGATTTGTAGGGAGTATTTCATCCAGATGGAATCCCAAAATATTCCACAATCTGATACTACAACGATGTATATGTAACAGAATAGAAATGCCTGAAGATGAGCGTCTATCACACTGGGGCCAATGCAATTCCATGCGCAGTGGCCAGTGCACGGTTTGACACACGTCCATGACCCTCGATACAATAAGGGGATTAACGTATCCAAATCACTGCATAGCTAAGAGCGCTCACCACATTTAAAATTCCATGAAGATGAGACTATTAGCTAATTCCCACAATGCAAAACGTTTCCCGTGCTGCCAATGCACCCATTGCAATGTGGAAAATTTTACACCAGCCTGGCTGGCATAAAAGCAAGTTTGCTTACCGTAAATGATGTTTCCGTAGATAGCAGGATGAATTAGCCATGCTGTCATGGGATCTGTCAATCAGGCCCGGGAGGCGGAGCTTGTCAAAGCAGAGAACAGAGCTTTGCTCTCTGCGGCTGTGTGTGTGTTCCCGCGCAGGAAAGTAACTGAATCTCCTCAGTCTGTGATTAAGTATTATTGTAGTCGAAGACTTGGTGACTGCCAGGGAGGAGGGTGGGTCAGCATGGCTAATTCATCCTGCTATCTACGGAAACATCATTTACGGTAAGCAAACTTGCTTTTTCCCCCGTCGATAGCAGGGCTGAATTAGCCATGCTGTCACGGGAGTCCCAAGCTCCCGATCACGTCATTTATGATATATATGTTTGTACGTGATCCGGAGGATAGAGATTGCAGTATTGCTTGCCCTATCTTCACATCAGTGGCTGCTTGTTGGTCAAAGCAGTAGTGAGATGTGAAGGTATGAAGCGATGACCATGTAGCTGCCTTGCAAATGTCTATGGGTTGTACATTCTTCAGGTATGCCAAGGAGGCTGCTACTGCTCGGACTTGGTGAGCTTTAGGAGTAGGATGTAATTGTAAATTCTGTTTATCATAGCGGAATTTGATGCACTGTACTATCCAGCTGGAGATGGTGCGTTTAGCTACTGGTAATCCAGGTGCCTTCGGGTCAAAGGAGACAAAGAGTTGAGAAACACGGGAGTCCGAGTTTGTTCTTTCTTTGTAGTGTGTTAAAGCTCTTTTACAATCTAGTGTGTGCAGTAGTTTTTCCCTATCATTTGCGTGAGGTTTAGGGGAAAAAGTTGGTAATTCCATGGTCTGATTGAGATGGAATTGAGTAACTACTTTCGGTAGGAAGGATGGGTGAGTTCGGAGAACTACCTTCTGGTGATGAAATTGCAAATATGAAGGGTAATGGACCAAGGCCTGTAACTCACTCACTCTTCGTGCTGATGTTACTGCAACCAGGAATACCACTTTCCATGTGAGGTATTTAATGTGTGCTGAGTCCATGGGTTCAAATGGGGAAAGCATGAGCTGTTCCAGAACTATGTTGAGGTTCCATAGAACTGGAGATTTAGATACCGGAGGGCGAATGTGAGTTAATCCCTTGATGAAACGAGACAGTAAAGGGTGATTGGATATAGGAATATTGTTTACTGGTCTATGATAGGCGCCTATGGCGCTGAGATGAACTCTGATGGATGATGTTGCTAGACCAGCTACATATAGTGTATGAAGGTAATCCATGAGCAACTCAGGTGAGCAATCCAATGGTGGTACACCTTTGGAGGTGCACCAGGTAGAGTAACGTTTCCATTTATAACTGTAATTCTTCCTTGTGGAGAGTTTCCTGGATTCCAACAAGACAAATTGTGCTGAATTGGAAACTCCCTGATCTGTTAGAAGGAGCCGCTCAATCTCCACGCTGTCAAGTGGAAAGATGACTGTAGCAGGTGTAGAAGCATCCCTTGATCTTGGCAGAGAAGATCCTGGCGATTCGGTAGCCGAATTGGGTCCATGATGGATAGCCGGAGAAGGAAACTGTACCATGGTTGCTTTGGCCAGGCCGGGGCTATGAGTATCAGTTGAGCTTTGTCTGCTATGCACTTCTGAATTGTTCTTGTTATGAGTGGTATGGGAGGAAATGCATACAGGAGGCCTGTCGTCCACGGGATGAGGAAGGCATCTTGAGCGATCCTGAATTGGCTTGGTCTTATCGAGCAGAATTTTGGAACTTGAGCATTGATCTCTGTTGCAAAGTGATCTATTGATGGTGTCCCCCACTGCATGAATATGTCTTGGGCTATTTCTGTGTTGAGTGCCCATTCGTGAGGATGAAAGATGCGACTTATTTTGTCCGCTCTTGTGTTTGCAACTCCTGGTAGATAAGTCGCTTGGAGATGTATGCAATTCTGGTGGGCATGCTCGAAGATTGTCAGGGTCTCCTTGCAAAGGGACCATGAACCGGACCCTCCTTGTTTGTTGATGTAAAACATCGAGACTTGATTGTCCGTGTAGATCATGACCCTGCGTCCTTTCAGGTGGTCTTGGAACACTCGTAATGCATTGCGAATTGCTCTGAGTTCCAACCAATTTGTTTGCAGGCTCTGTTCCGAGATTGTCCATAACCCTTGTGTTTCGTAAATCTCGAGATGTGCACCCCAGCCCTTGTGAGACGCATCCGTGGTTAGGACTGTGTTGTGAGGAGGGGAACTGAACAACGCTCCTTTGGACAGGGTGGAGTCTAGGAGCCACCATGTTATATCTTTTTTCATTTCGACGGTCAGTGATACCTTCTGCATCAATGGTTGTAAATGTTGTTTCCATTGGCGTTTTAGTCCCCATTGCAGGCGCCTCATGTGTAGCCTGGTGTTGGGTATCGTGAAAAATCGCTGCCGCCATGTGGCCCAGGACTACCAAGACCTGTCTCGCTGACTGTCTCTGAGTATGGTTCAAGGTACGTAGAAGGTGACTGAAGTGTGATATTCTGTCGCCTGCTAGGTATGCCCTGTTGCACGTAGTGTCCAGGCATGCACCTATGAACTGTAACTGTTGTGTTGGTTGTAGGTGTGATTTCTGGAAATTGATCACTAATCCTAATTCCTGTAAGCATTGTATCACCCAATGTAGGTGATCTAGTAAGATGTTGGGAGTTGAGGCGATTACGAGCCAATCGTCCAGATATGGAAAGATGGTTATACCTTGTTGTCTGAGATGAGCCACCACCACTACCATGCATTTGATGAACACCCTGGGTGCAGCCGATAGTCCAAAGGGGAGAACTTTGTACTGGTAGTGTTGATGTCTGTAGCAAAAGCATAGGTAACGCCACGAGGATGGATGGATTGGAATGTGTGTGTGTACGCATCCTTCAGGTCGATGGAACACATCCAATCGTTGGTTTGAATGAGAGGAAGGATTGACTTCAAACGATACCATTTTGAATTTCTCCTTGGTGAGAAATTTGTTCAATTCCCTTAGGTCCAGTATGGGGCGAAGGCCCCCCCCCCCCCCCCCCCGACTTCTTGGGTATGAGGAAGTATGGGGAATAAAATGCTGCTGATTTGGAGCCTGGGTGAATTTGTCGAATTGCTTGTGGTTTGCGAAGCAAAGCAATTTCCTCCCCCAGTTGTGGTTTTTGAATCTTGAGTGTGGAAAGATGAGGCAATATGGGTTTTGTGGTAAATTGGAGTTGGTAACCGTGATGTACTATCTCCAAAACCCATTGATCGGATGTTATTCTTTCCCAGGCAAGAACGAATTCTGCCTGGTGGAGCTTGATGTTGTGGTGGTGGCTGAGTAACTAAAAAGATGAAGCCGCTTTTGCTGCAGAAGTAGGTTGTTGTGCTTGTCATCTCTGGTTACGTGGTTTACCTCTATGTGGGTTTGAGGTATTCTGTTGTGGAGCAGGACGCTGGTAGGAAGGGTATGTTTGTGTACAAAAGACTGATAAGATCTATAGGGTCTTCTGGCATATGATTGCCTTCGAGTAGATCCAATATAACGACGTGTGGTCGAATAATTAGAATGTGACGTTAATGATTGTACTGCTAAGGCTTCTTCTTTCAGTTTACCTACTGCATCTTGAAATCTTTCTCCAGACAGATTATCTCCTGTACATGGGAGGTTTGCGGGCTGCAATGGCTGTTGCTGATGCCCTAGATGATGTTTCAAGTGCTTCGTAGATTGACCTCAAAAGGTGTCGAGAACACTCTTCCATGTCATGAAGAGGCGGAGGTATTTGATCCGCCGTAGAAGAAAGCATACCCTTCATAGGTTGCATGCACTCATATGTATTGTACCATGTAGAATTGATGGTGCATAATTCGGGTAGTCAACATCGAGTTATGATATATTTTCCTGCCAAACTCATCTAAATATTTGTTGTCTTTCCCTGGTGGGAATGAGATTTTGTTTTCTTAAATCTTTGCATCGCCGATTCCACCACTATCGAGGTATGAGGTAATTGTGGTAGAGTATACAGTGATGTTTTCCTCATACGAAATTTTGTGTCTGTTTTCCTGGAAACGGCTGCAATTGTATAAGGCGCATCCCAGGACTTCTGTAAGACTGAATGCAGGAGTTCTTGTGGTGGAAGAGATGATGGTTCTCCTGGAGAATCAAAAATCTTTAGGAGACCCAGGGTTTCTGCCCTAGGGTCTGTTTCTTTTTGGACCTCTAGATGCAGAACTGTACCCAATTTTTCTAGGAATTTTGGGTATGTGAGGTCTTTCAGAGGGGAGTACGGTTCCTGAGGTTGTTCTTGGGGATCCGATGGTAATCCCGTAGATGATGATGGGGATTGTTTGCATTGAAGGAGAATCAAACGATCTATCCTGATCATGAGTTGGCGAGGTTGGTCGATTTGTTATGGGAGATGTCGGCAGTTCCACCGACTGTTCTCTAGTAAGCTGTGCTTTGTGTTCCGGAGAACTGTCGTCAGCAATATTAGTCATTTTGAACAATGATTGAAGAGCTTCATAAAAACCTGCTAAGGATTGAGACAATTGAAAAAATGCCTCTCTTGTATGAGGGGGCATTGTTGTACGATGATCTGGTTCTCCTGAGACACCTGCTTTAGGGTGCATTGGAGTATTTTGAGGTGAAGTGTCAGATACCTTTTTGTCATTTCGTATTTTATTGCCCGTTATGTTTCTCGAATCTTCTGAATCTGTAGAAGTGTCAGAGGAAACCACCTGTATTACCTCTCTATGTAAGATGGTATTGGAATGTGGTATATGAGATGATTTAGAAGTTGAAGGGCTTATTTCCCATGTAGCACTCCTCTTTGCCAGTTTTTTATGGTGAGAGTGTCGTGAGTGCTTATGAGAATAGTGAGACGAGTCTGTATGACTTCTACGTGAAGCATGTGATTGCTTCCTATGTTTATTGTAACTTGTTTGGTGTCAGCGCTCGAAGAAAAGGAGATATCTGAACAAGGTGAAGTTATTGGTGAAGAAGCTGAAGAAGAGCTTCGTGAAGGGTAACGTCGTCGTTTCAACTCCTTCTGTAGCATCTGAGTGAATATGTCTCTTGTGCGCAGATTTAGTTTTAAGCACAGACATAGATTTATGCGCGGAAGTAGACTTGCGCGCATATCTTTCTGTTTTCTTGCATGCAAGGGTTATCGGCGCCGATGTCTTCGGCGCTGCGCACAGATTCCAATGGAGTTGAGCGCGTAGGTGATATCGGCACCGTATGCGCAGATGTCGACGGCAACGTGTGCACATTTGCTCTGTGCGCAGCATTCTTCTGTGCCGGGCGCGCCAGGTTCTTCAGCGTTATATGCAGAAGTGTCATCGGCGCCGTGCGCATAAAAGACTTGTGCATCGATCCATCTGTAGGCGCCGAAGTATCATGCGCCGATACTGGTTTGTGCGCATACAGCGCCATAGGCGCAGAAGTTGTAGGCGCCGAGTTTTTTGGCGCCAATAAGTCCCATTGCAGCGCTTCAGGCTCTGTGGATTTTCTAGAATTCATTGGCCTTTGTCGTTTTGAGCTCTCCTTACCTCCAAGAGTGGAGGGTTGAGGATCAGACAAAGATTTTCTCTTTTTTGAAGGAGCTGATGAAGTCGGTGGGCCAGGCGATGATTGAACCTCAGATGGTTCCGTCGAGGCAAAAAGCTCCTGAAGCCTGTAGGCCCTTTGTGAATTTTGCTCCAGGATGTCTCCTAGAGCATTAAAACAATCTTCCCGATTGTGATTTGGTCCTAGGCATCGGTAACATCGGTCATGGCCGTCCGTGACTGACATTACTTTGCCGCAGTGACAGGGTTTAAACCTCAATTTTGACATTTTACTTTTAGACTTTGAGGAGAAGGACAGCTCCGCGTACGATCCCGCTCGTGGAAAAAACAGACTGAGGAGATTCCGTTACTTTCCTGCGCGGGAACACATGCGCAGCCGCAGACAGCAAAGCTCTGTTCTCTGCTTTGACAAGCTCCGCCTCCCGGGCCTGATTGACAGATCCCATGACAGCATGGCTAATTCAGCCCTATCGATAGGAAAAAGGTATTCCACACTCAAGGACACATTGGAGAAAAAAAAAAAAAAAAAAAAAAAAAGGAGAGAGACAGAGAATCCATTTTCCCAACCTGCTTGACAGCCACCTCTCCTGGGCGCCCAATGCCGAGGAGCCGCTAGGGATGCACAAATTTTCCCTAGCGCCTCCTTTTTTGCACGACCCCCAATTTAAATATTGCATCGCGCCCAGGAGAGGTGGCTGGGCATACATTAGGAAAAAACAGGCGCTCAACACAGAGCGCCCGTTTTCTGCTCACAAATACTGAATCAGCCCCACCGTGTCAGACCATTTCCTTTCTATTCCTATCATCTCATCATTTCTTATCCATTCCTGTTAGATACACTGAATAATGTGGGAAAAGTCAGTAAAATATGCAGTCCTCTCCTCAAATTTGAGGGCAGATAATGGAAGCTAGAGAAGGAAGACTCACCGTGTGCAGTTCTCGTTTGAATATGATGAGTGTAATAAAGCCAATACAAATGCAGATTGGACCCAGACTTATGTAGGCTAACAGCTGACCTGAGAAATCCCCTGAAAGGAAGAAGCAACCACAGGCCAGTCATAATGTGGTTAGTGATAGCAATCAGACATGAAGCTCACCAACAGCCAGGAGCAGAAAGATCTTCCACATCAATGTTACAACGTTATTGTTAAATTTTGAACTTATGTACTCTGTTCCAAGTTTCATAACCTTGTTCTATGTAATGCCTTTTGGCAATTTTCATGTTCTGTTTCAATGTAAACCGATGTGATCTTTATTTCATATAGGAACACCGGTATATAAAAATCTAAAAATAAATAAAAATAAATCCTGTGGCAGCTTAAATTAAAACCAAATCCTAAGCAGTAATGTGCCCATGTTGATGCCCCTGCCCTCACACACACAAACAGAAGGTTGGTCCAAGAACACAACACATAAGACGGTCAGGTAGAGCCAGAAGGCAAATGTAGTAAAACAAGACAGTCATTTTAGTTTGAGGGATTCTTTTATTAATTATATAAATAAAAATCACAGAATAAATAAAAAAATGCTGACTCAGGCCGAGTTTCACCCTGGCATAGGGCTGCATTAGGGGTTGTAAAACATTTAACATATAAACTAATTAGTAAACAAATGATACAATAAAATCCATTAATGCACAATCTTAGCCAAAAATGTGACAACATACAATTCTAGAGGCAAAAAAGGAAAACATCAATATATTTGCATATCAATAGGGAGAAGAGAAAAGTAAAGTAAAAGATATATTTAAAAACTGATTGTCTAAATAGGTACACATATAAGAGGAAAAGAAAGGAAAAACAAGGGACAAGAAAAGAAAGGAAAAACCCCAATATATGTACACACAATTATACCACCTATACTTTGTTGGGTTTACTCAATTGCCCGTAAAGCACAAATTATGGTTTGTACATCGCTGCCATCCCTAGAAACTGGGGGAATGTCATAACTTAGTAATATGCATATAAGTCTCTTGCTCCTATTATGGGTTTTAAGAGCAACTAGATAATTCACCTGATTAAAAGGTTACCTTCAACAGTGCAGTGACTCTTAAAACAGCAGATAGAATACAGATTGAAATCTCAAAGTGTGCCGCTGTATTGTAGAACCGCAATCTATTTTGAAGCCAGTGCCAAGAATTGGCTCGCACTGTGTGAATCATCTGCAGCTACAGAAAACATATTCCGATGCACATCAAACACATCCGAAACTGGACTGATTTTATATTTTAATTTTTCATAGCACAACATATCTTCCCAAAACGCCGCTGCATATTGAAAAAATATTTTCATAATAGCACACTTACACAAATGAAGACTATTTAATCTAGTAACATTATCTGTGTAAGTACCACTTATCCAGATGCGTGAAATATTCTACACAGATATTTAGATGTAAAAAACGTGCCAAAAGATAATGATGTAATTTCTTGTGGTTCAGCGATGTATACAGAATGATTGATATTTAGAATGAGTTATACAAAGATGACCAAGAGTTCAGAAAAGTTAAATGTGGGTACTGAAAGATAATAAATATTAAAAATAATTCAATTTTAAAAACGACTAGAATAAATTAAAAATATGGAAATAAAGTAAAAACTATGGAAAATAAAAATATAAAAATTAAAACCATAAAGCAGGCTTACATATATGGATCCACATAAACCCTTTATTAAGCTCATTGATTCACCCAAAAAAAGACTAATTTTATATTCCCATAAAACCACTGGGAGCACAGAATACATTACACAGCAAATCTTCCCAAAGCACCGTTGTGTATTGAAAAAGTATTATGGCTTCATTTACACAAATGAAGAGTAGTTAATCTAGAAGCATTATCTGTTTAAAACACCATTCATCCAGATGCACGATTTATTTATTTAACACTTTTATATACCGATATTCTTGTAACAAGCTACAAATCACTTCGGTTTACATTGTAACAATAACCAGCGCATAAACGAATGCATTACATTAAACAAGGAAGGACAAACTTGGATCCATAGAACTGAAATAACCAGGGAGATAACTTAAGAGATATTGAACGGCGAGCCGGATTATGACTTTGTTTAATACCTGGGTGTTTAAGAAGAAAAACATTGGGATTAGGAATTAGGAGGGAAAAATTTATGTTCGTCTGTAAAGAAAGAAAGCTGATTGCTAGCAAAACGATGGTCTTTTAGCGAGCAACTTGTTTGATTCAGCAGATCATCTGAGTTAGGAAAAGGCCTGATTGAACAGCCAGGTTTTGAGTCTTTTTTTGAAGGTGATCGGACATTGTTCGAGTCGGAGATCTGGAGGAAGAGAGTTCCAATGTGTTGGTCCAGAAGAGGAGAGGGCTCTCTTTCTTAATGTGGTTTTTATGGGGGGGGCCTGGAGTGTGTCTTTATACGCTGCTCTTACCGGTCTGGATGGTATGCGAGGTAGAAGAGGGATACTGAGCTCTAGTGGGGTGATGTTGTACAAAGTTCTAACGATCATCCACAAAGCCTTTTACAAGATTCTGAATTTGATTGGGAGCCAGTGGAGGTTCATCAGGATGGGTGTAATGTGGTCTCTTTTTTTAGTCTTGGTCAGAATCCTAGCTGAGGCGTTTTGCAGCATCTGTAAGGGTTTGATGGTATTGGCAGGTAGGCCAAGCAGAAGAGAATTGCAATAATCTATTTTTGAAAAGATGATTGCCTGGAGCACTGTACGGAAGTCTTGGAAGTGGAGAAGAGGTCTCAATCGTTTTAAGACTTGAAGTTTGAAAAAGCAATCCTTAGTAGTGTTGATGATGAAACTTTTGCAGTTCAGTTGATTATCCATGATGACTCCTAAGTTTCTGACTTGGGGGGAGAAAACTGGTAGGATTGCAGGGGGTGTATTGGGCAGTGCAAAATTTCCGTCTTGAGTGATGAGGAGGAGTTCCGTCTTGTTTGTGATCAGGATCAAGTTGAGGCTTGTTAGAAGGCTGTTTATGGATTGAAGGCAGGTGTTCCAGAAATCCAGGGTTTTGTCTAATGATTCGGTAAATCGATAAGAGAATTTGTACGTCGTCGGCATATAAGTAATAAATTAGATTTAGTTTGGAGAGTAGTTGGCAGAGTGGGAGCAAGTAGATGTTGAAGAGGGTTGGGGATAATGAGGATCCTTGTGGGACTCCCAATGTAGAGCAGATGGGTGTGACTCTTTATTGTTGATTTTAACCTTGTAGAACCTGTTTTGAAGAAAAGACCTGAACCAGCTGAGAGCGGTGCCTTTGATGCCGATGTCAGATAGCCGATCTATGAGAATGGCGTGGTTCACCGTGTCAAAAGCCACTGAAAGGTCGAGGAGAATGAGCAGACAAGGTTGTTTTTTGTCAAGATTCAGGAGAATGGTGTCTGTTAATGTGATTAAGAGGGATTCAGTGTTTCGGGATTTCCGGAAGCCAAACTGAGATGGGGAGAGGATTTTGTTATTGTCCAAGAATTCCGTGAGTTGCCCATTTACTACGATGTGGGAAAGAAACTATTACCATCCCACATGGATATTTAAACAAAAACAAAAGCACCAAAAAATGACTCAATGGCCTCAATGCTGGAGTTGGCAAAAAAATCCCAAACCCTGGGAATCTGCAAAGCCAACAGATGCCAGACTTGCATCTGTAACTTGCAGGCTCTCTTCTCAGAGAGGAACACCTTGCTCCCAAGTAATCTAGGGTCTGAGACAGGATCAGCTGACTCTTCGCCAAATTCACCTCCCAGCCTAGAGAGATTCTAGGGTGGTCATTACCTTCTGCATTACCGCACAAGTAACTTCAGACTTTGCTCTGATGAGCCATATCATCTAGATAAGAGTGCACCAGGACACCCTCGCACTGCAATGCCGCTGCCACCATTACCTTGGTGAAAGTATGGGGCACCGGGGCCAGCCCTAAGGGAAAAGCCTGGAACTAGAAATGCTGACCCAGTACCATGAACCTCAGGAACCACTGGGGATATGTAGGTAGGCCTATGTCAGATCCAAAGAAGCCAGGAACTTGTCCTTGCACACCACTGCAATTACCAACCGCAGAGTTTCCATCCGAAACCTCAGGACCTTTAGTGCCACATTTACCCGTTTTAAATCCAGAATGAGGTGAAAAGAGCCTTCTTTCTTTGGAACTACGAAGTAGATGGAATATTGACCTCTGCCTTGTTTGCTCTGCAGAACTGGAACCACCACTCCTAAGGTCCAAAACCTGTCTAATGTCCCCCGGACTGCCCGACGCTTTTCCAACGACCTGCAGGGGGAACTAGAAAGAAGTCACGAACGGGCTGAGCAAATTTAAATGTGTAACCATCTCTTATTTTGCTGAGGATCCACTGATCCTGAGTGATTTTGGTCCACTCCCCATAAAATCGTGCTAGACGACCCCCTATAAAAGGAACGGCAGAGTGGACTGGCCTCGCCTCATTGTGAGAATTTGGATTCAGCAGCTCCCACTATTGGAGGAAGCTCTGAATGGCCATCAACTGCCTCGAAAGGCTGACCCCAGGACTGACCACGAGAAGAGAATTGCTTTTGTGAGGCTGGGGCTCCTCTTGCTAGACGCGAACTCCTAATATCCTGAAAACGCAACAGAGATTGAAAAGGCCGCTTGCCCTTAGGCTTATCCTCCGGCAACTTATGCACCTTATTCTCACCCAGGTCCTTCATCGAGTACGTCAAATACTCAAACAAGAGGCACCTCTTAAAGGCAAAAAGCCTAAACAAGACTTAGACAAAATATCCTCTGACCAGTTGCATTGTCACAATAACCGCCTGGCTGAAATCGCGGAACCCATAATATAGGAGGAAGTTCTGATCAAATCATACAAGGAATCCACCACATAAGCAAGCAATGCTTCCAAGCGCTCTACTTTATATGCTTCGACACCCGAATTTGCCTACCTATCTTGAAGCTGTTGAACCCAGCACAGGCAAGCCCTTTGCATGAAGCTGGAGCAGATAGCCGCCCATAGACTCAAAGCAGATACCTCAAAAATCCTTTTGAGCTGAATTTCCAACTTCCGATCTTTAACATTCTTCAGTGCCGTGGAACTTGCAATAGGGATGATAGTCTTCTTTGTGACCACTGAAACCGCAGCGTCCACCTTTGGAAGGGAAAAGAGCTCCAATGTCTGTTTTGGCAAGGGATAGAGCTTAGCCATCGCCCTTCCCATTCTCGATCCACCATCTTTTTCACTGACTTATGATAGGGAAAAGATCGTGGGGGAGCCCGAAGCCCATCCAGAACCGGATCTGCACCTTCCATATCTGAGTCTTCCTGTGGGAGTTTCAGCCCTAGTTCCTCCAAAACCTGAGGAATCAAAGGGCCTAACTCCTTCTTCCGGAACAAGCAGAGCACTTTAGGGGCATCACCCTCTGAGACTGGAAGAGTATCTAGATCATCTCCTTGAGATATGTCAACGACATCTGGATCAATAACTTGATCCTGTGACAAGGCCTCCTGTGACCTGGGGTCCCCCTGAGACCAACCGAGTCATCAGAGTCTGCCCCAGCAAACCCAGGATACCACGAATGCTGTCCCAGTGGAGGGTTCCAATGTCGGGATTTCTCAGGCCCCGGAGAACCTCTCTGACCACCTAGAGGGTGAGACTGGCTACCCTAATCTGCCTGCTGAGCTAAAATATGCTTCATGCAGCAAGAGAACAAAAAAAACATCAGCAGAGAAGGCCAAAGGAGCCTGAGAGAGCTGTGAAGGCGCAGTCTCCACTGATGCAGGCACTAGCAGATCCAAGCGCACTGCCTCTTCTGCCCTCGCCCCCCCCCCCCCCCCCCCCCCCCGCAGACCCTCTACCGTGGTTGGGTGGGCCAGAGAAAGATGCGGAGGCAAATCTCCCCCATTGCCCATCTGAACAGACCGCACTGCGGTGGAGCTGAAATGGCTGCCATTCCAACGTCGGAGGAAATCAAGAGGCTTGCCGTGGGCCACACATCGCTGCTTCACAGAAACCCTCAGGGGAGAGTCCGAACGACAGTTCCTGCCTCTTGTGGTCGCCAGAGCCTCCAACTGCCCCCCTCCCCCGAAATGCAGGCTGCACATAAACTAAAGCAGCCGAACCACGCTGATCCTACACCACATGCATGGCAAACAGAGCCACGAGCCATGCTGAAACCAGCAGGAAAATCCCCCTGCCAAGCCCCAAACAAATGTGCAAATGGGAGCAAAAAACAGAGCCTACACACCCGCTACAAACAGGGACCAGAGGGAGAGAGACGCCCGTGAGACAGCCTTACCTCCCCCCCCCCCCCTTAAAACAACTTTAAAACTCTGGTCAGCCTCTCCTCTGCAGAGAACACAGCAGCTTGGGTTTAGCAAAAGGCAAAAAGAAATAAGGACAGACAAACCAGAAATTTAAAGAAAGGCAAGCAGATGAAAGAAAAAAAAAAATATATACCAGCCGCTCTGAGCCTACAGCCCCCTGTGAAGGGGAGGGATCTGGACCACCAGATTTACACTCCACGGACTAAAGGAGCAAGCATACAGAAAGGTCACAGACGTCCAGCTCGTCCACCTCAACCAAACAGGGAAGGATCCACCAGGACCCAAACACCCCTGGGCGGAAAGGCTCACAAAGGAAAAAAAAAAATCAGACCTCAGCACTGCAAGTTTATGCACCAGCCGCCATCTGCTGAAGATCGAGAAATACTGAGGAACTGCAGGTGGCACCAGGGATTTTGAAGCACTGTCAGTGAAAATTTGTCTCCATCGGCTAGCAGGGATGGATAAACCCAGGAGTCTGGGCTGATCCAGGTATGTACAGGGAAATGCATATTACTAATTTATGACATTCCCCTGGTTTCTAGGGATGACAGCGATGTACAAATCATAGTTTGTGCTTAGCGGCCAAGGGAGTATACCCAACAGAAAGTATAGGTAATATAATTGTGTGTACATATATCTTTTTTTCTCTCTCTTCTTGTCCCTTGTTTTCCCTTTCTTTTCCTCTTATTATATGTGTGCCTGTTTAGACAATTTTAAATATATCTTACTTTTCTCCTCTCCCTATTGATCTATATATATGTTTGTTTGTTTTCCTTTTTGCCTTTACAATATTATGTTTTTAAAACACATTTTCCATATTTTGTGTGTACAGCTATGATTGTGCATTAATGGATTTTATTGTATCATTTGTTTACTAATTCATTTGTATGTTAATGTTATGCAGCCCTATGCCAGGGCAAAACTCAGCCTGAGTTGGGAATTTTTTTTTATTTATATAATTAATAAAGGAATCCTTCAAGCCAAGACTACTGGTCTTGTTTTACCACATTTGACTTCTCACATACAAACAGGCCAGGTAGCCAAAACAGATGTTCCATCCTAGGAGATTAAAGTAAAACTGCTAGGAAGAATCTGTGTCTTTTATTCAGAGCAGATTTAAGGCTGTTCTTACTTCATGTAGCAGGAGGTACAGACTCACTTCCTGCAATACAGCTGTTAAGACACTTTCTAATATGGTCTACAATGTGGGAGAGTGGTTTGATGGCCAGCGTGAATAGAATGCAGCTCCTCAAATACAGGCATGTCCGTCACATCTGATACTAATGGGTATCCCAGCGGGCAATTTTACACTCCTACCGTTAGAAGGTAGAAGCATACATGCTGGGGCTTGGGAAGCACATATGCTTTCCAATTTTTTGTAAACGTCAAATCTCTACTTACGGGGTAAACTGTAACAGCTACTGCCCCAAGGCATTAACAGTCAACCCCAAAAGCAATTTCAACAATTGTGATTGTACTGCCTTTAAACATCAAACATATCAAAAACTGATTATATTAAAAAGGTGGAAAATTGGTAGTTTCATATCTTATTTTTCAACAAAACAAGAGAACATTACTGTTCTGCTCACCAATTCATCATTCCATATACATATTGATTGAATAATTTTATTTCCAAATTTCTACAATCACACCTCATTCACACAACCACATCCCACTAAAAATATATACTAGTATTTATTGTATAAATTAAAACCCCACTCTTATTTCATACCCACAAATGTGCAAAAATCACCTCAGCATTTCAAAATCCTTTTTTATAAATGAATGCAATGATTCAAGATTCAGTGCCTAATGATGGCTCAATGCATAAAAGTTATTGTTTCAACAGTCCTTCCTTACTTCACAAGGCACAATTCTCAAGGCCCACTCAATTCCCACTGGTGGAAGATGCAAAATTGTTTCAAGAGCTCTTGATGTACGGTATATGGAATGATGAATTGGTGAGCAGAACAGTAATGTTCTCTTGTTTTGTTGAAAAATAATTTATTGGACAAGGGATTGTCGGTATTGATATTGCTTGTAGTTTCATATCTTAACCAATCTGAACATCGTTCTGAACTAGATGGTTTATTGCTAGTTATAATCATTAACTCAGTGATTTCAACCTATAAATCCCAAACTGCTCGTGGTAGTTCAAAGGTGCTGTGTAATTACCTCCCCTAATAGTGAGCACGACTTGATCAATGATAGCCCAGCATAAATGCTTGAACTCATGTTGCTTGTCAATACAGTGATTAACTACAGGAGCTGTCGTGTTGGCTGTATGCATCCGTGAACGATGTTTCAATAAACGGTTTCAGATTGATCAACTCGTACGCCCCATATAGATCTTTGGATAGGGACATATTAAGACATAAATTACATTTTTGGACATACAGTTAGTTTTAGTTCTCCGTCGTATCACTGGAAATGCCAACAATGTGACATGTGTGAGTTTACAGTTGAAGGGGAAGTGTGGACCAATCCAGTTTCTAGTTATCAGATACGACGGAGGACTAAAACTATGTCCAAAAATGTAATTTATGTCTTAATATATTCCTGTCCAAAGATCCATGTGGGGCGTATGAGTTGATCAATCTGCACAGTTTATTGAAACATCATTGATCAAGTCGTGCACACTATTAGGGGAGGTAATTACACAGCACCTTTGAACTACCGAGAGCAATTTGGGATTTATAGGTTGAAAATCGCTCATCCCCCAAGGTCTGAATGAAGAACTGAATTAGTCATAAGTGTGACGCAGCTTTCCAGAAATAGTTCGTTTGTATGATGCAAGGAATATTTTAATACTTTAGAAAAAGGGAGATTTTAGCTCGCCTAGGTCATTTACTATAGTTTCGCCGTTGGAGTATTTGGAACATTACTACACATATATCCCCCTGATGAAGGAAGAGATTCTGAAACATGGCCATGTCGGAGAATACATAGAGCTAAGTACTGTTGATTTATATACATGGTGATGGTGGACTCTATAAGAATACAAACATACCCTGGGATGACAAAGAGTTGTTATATAACATTTCATTCAACGATTGTTGTTTAAAAAAAAATTCAGACAACTTAAAAATTTTTATTCACAAGTACGCTTCAAAAAAAAAAACAACTTGAAAAAAGTTTTTTTGTGATCTGCCAGATTTTAAGGAGGAGGGTGAAGCGTTAATGGTTATAACTAGCAATAAACCATCTAGTTCAGAATGATGTTCAGACTGGTTAAGATATGAAACTACCACTTTTCCATCTTTAATGTAATCAGTTTTTGATATATGTTTAATGTTTAAAGGCAGTACAGTCACAATTGTTAAAAGTTCCATTTTTTTTATAGCGGGTCTGGTTCTTTGGAATTCATTGCCCATGGATATTTGTCTTACAACTTGTTCCAAGACATTTAAGAGAGTCTACTCAAAATATTTGTCCAGCAAGCTTTTGTTGATATGTTTTAACAGCTTATGATATCTTTTTTTTCTAGATGATAAGCTTTTAGGAGGCAACATATGCTTTGATTTTCTGGCAGGGTGTGGTATGATTCTTTAGTTATATTAATGGCTATTATGTCATTGCATTTAATTTAAAGGCTGGGTGGGCCCTATCCCCCCAGCCGATATTAACATGAGGGCGGGACGCACATTACAGTTTTGATTTTGCATGGACCGGGGAGGGGGAATAGGGTGCTGCACCTCAGGCGCCATTATAGTTTGGCAACAATTTTGAAATGCTGGATTGCCATTGGTTCCCAACGGCAGCATGGGCTTTCTGCTGCCGCGTGAGCAGAATCCAGCGCAGTTCAGAGATCGAGTGTCTCAGCATGGATCTTTTCTTCCCTCCCTATGGTACGTTTTGATGTTTTGGTGCAGTTTGGAAGCAGAAACCCGAGCCCAAAATATTGTTAATAATTGTGAGTTAAAAGGGAGCATTTGGAGGGAATGTTCTCTATCAACTGCATTGAACTGTATATATTGCAGGATACAAATATTTAAAAAAAATAATAAGCTTGAACTGCTCATGTCCACTTGTTTTATTATGTAATGGGTGCCCCTATCTAGCTTCAACTACTGTTGCCTATGTTGTACCTGTTCTGTGCTTCAGAGGAGAGAAATAAGAAGGGTTGGGTTACAGCAGAAGTGCTTGAGAAGGGGGAAGACTACATCAACAATTATAGTATAACATAAGCTAGTGAGGTGAACTAAGGATTACCTTAGCTTCCAAAGTACTGTGTTTAAAACATGTTCCTCCTATACCACTCAGCAAAAGAAGGCCAAGTTCTACACATCCCAGCTCTTTTCAAGTATTTTACATATTCGGCAAATTTCCAATTAATGCTATACACTTCAGTGGTACCATCACAACTTTTATAACATCATTCTCCCCATTAAGGATTCTCAGTGCCTATCCAAATGCTCTTTGAATTCTGATATTTCTGTCTCCATTAGTTTTTCTGAGAAACTTGTCCTTGCATAACATTATTTCATGTTGCTCCAGTGGTTTACTCTCGCTGGTTTCATTGGTCTAGTGCCTTTTTACTACATTATTTATAACTAGGAGATAGTAAAATGTCATATTTGAGTGTGGAAGAAGTCACTGAATGATGCAAGTACATAGTTTCAACAGGCCCAAGTACCGATGCATCCGTTCCCTACAACCCTAAGAACGGTCACTAAAGGCACACCTTACAGATGGTTTTCAAGACATTCATAATGAATATGCACGACAGATTTTAATGCACTGGAGACTCGGTGCATGATATTCATTGTGGCAGTTCTGAAAACTCAACTGTCTAGGTGTGCCTCCACGAGAATGTTGGGAAACAATGCTGTAAGCAAATAAGTTTCACAGGAACGACGGAAGAAAATCACCACAGCTGACAGAAGACCTGGTAGTTCTCCCGAGAAAGTGCAGCATTCCAGGAATCTGCCTGCAAACCAAGTGCCAAAAACCTTCAGAACAGAAGGAAACCCGGGCATACATCAATTCGAAGTGGCCACAGCCTAGCACAGGGGAATAAGCTACCTACTAACTCCATCGGGTTTTTTTTAGTATAGGCTAATCCAGTCCTGGTTTTACTTCACGACATGCTCAGAGATTTAGTCCTGATTTTTTGGGGCGGAAATCGGAACTACAAGTCCATGCATGCAATTAGGTTACACCAGTTCTTGTTTTACTTATGACAATCGAAGCCAGTTGGCCACTCAAGCTCGGCAGGGGCCTCCGCAGACAGAACTGCCGCGCATGCGCAGAGGTCCCTCACTAGCAGCTGCCCTGCACACCCTGTTTTAGCCGCAGACAGCTAGTTTTTTGACAACTGTCCACTCCGGCCAAGATCCCATCAGTACAGCATCTAAAGGCAATAGCTCCAGACTGCAGATATCTTAAAAGAGATTAGGTATGTTTTACCTGCAGGATATTCGACGTGAGTGAGGGACACAGCCATCCACTCAGCAGACAGCAGACACTGTCCTACCGCCGCCATCTTACCCGGATACCGGGCGTTTAGAAACAACCAATTGGAAGATGGAGAGGAGGTACCCTCTTTCAATGAGAGCAATTGAAAGCGAGGAAGTAAACATTGGCGAATGACAAAAAGCTACAGGTGAAAATTGAACCAATGATGACAACAAATATAGTAAGGTTCTGCCCCCTGCTTCATAATTTCTACTCAGCGAATCAAAAATTAACGGTGGCACCCAGACAGCCATTAGAAGACTTAGTTTTGAGCTTCCAATCAAGGTAGGGCAGGTGGAACTATAACCAATGGGTACGTAAGTGATGTAAATTCATAAAAACCAATGTCAGGAATGCAGGATTGAACGCGAGAGGGAGCTAATTTAGTTTTTTGTTTTAATATTTAGCGACAAATCCGTCATAAGAACATAAGAAATTGCCATGCTGGGTCAGACCAAGGGTCCATCAAGCCCAGCATCCTGTTTCCAACAGAGGCTTTCTTATAGTTATAAAATCTGCATCGGGTTCTCCACTGATTAAAAAGGCTGCCAACAGAGAGGGTGTGTTTTAGCTACGCCTTATCTCTGTATTTCAGACGATATTTTTATTTCCATCGACCAATCCCATGCATGAAGAGCCCTGGGGTCAGCTAGACTGTGAGTAAGATGCAGCCAATAGGAAAGCGCCCAGAGACCTTCTTTGATAGGCTGAGGGTCACTAGAGCAAAGTTGCAAATCTGTGTCAGGTGTTCTTCATAGACAGCAGTACTACATAGTCCCACACATGCTGGCGATGTCATCCGACGGTGCCGTCAGGCCCTGACGGCACCGTCGGATGACATCGCCAGCATGGGCCCCTATTCCCAAGTTTGTGAGCTTTAGAAAAGCTTTTGAAGCATGCGCACAGTTTCCCTGCAGTCCCTACCGAACGTTATCTTAATATTTCATAGATTATTGATATAAACATACATTCTAGTGATACTTCATCTTCCCGAAGGTGGGTGGGTATGTGTGGCTATAAGTACTGCTGTCTAGGAGAACAGCTGTTATATGTATGCAACTTTGCTTTTTCCGCGGACAAGCCTACTACATAGTCCCACATTTGGGGACTCCCAAGCTCAGTGAAGGAGAGGGAACCTTATTTTCTCTGTTTATGTCCTTTACACTTTAATTGGGAAAGTTGCATTTAATGTAACAATGTATTCAGGATTGTTTCTTCAAAAGATTCGTTTAGATTTTGTTCTTCATGTAGGCAATAATGTTTCCCAAAAGTGTGTATAGAGGACCATGAAGCTGCTTGTAGATTTGGTAAGGTGAGACTCTATTTAAAAATGTTATTGAAGCAGCTTTTGCTTTCAAATTATGAGCTGTGACATTTTTGGTTAATGAAATGGTAAATTTCTTAGCATTCAGACAGGTACCTCTACCAGGAGATGGAGCAAAGCTGACGTCACGATATATATGCCCCTGCACTGACTTCAGCCTGCTAGTATTCTCCGTCTCCAGCAGATGGTAAACATGCATCTCCCTACTGGGGATTGGTTAAAAAAATTTTAGAAGGAGAAAAGAAGAAGGAAATTCATTTGCCCTGCTCCCTTGTGGTGATACCTTATGGTTTCTCCCCCAGTCAAGTTTTCCTGAGGTGTTAGCTGCAGATCCCTCCCTCAGTAGAGGGCCTCGGGCTGGTAGCTAGTTCTGTAGTGTGGACTTAGTTGTAGAGAGAGAAACATCTGAGAGGCTAGCGGGTGCAGGAAGCTGAGCATGGCAGTGAAGGCCTTTGCCCTCATCCCCCTGCAGCCAGAGACCGACTCTTTACTTGGCCAGGATGGGCTGAGCTGAGCTCAGGTAAAGAGTAAGTTTAAAAAAAAAAAGGGGGGGGGGGAGAGAGAATTTTAGTGATTCTGTTCCCCTTCTGGTCTCCGAGCCTTGGCACACCGATCCGACGTCTGTTCCCACCTCTAGGGAGCTTGGGGAATTGTAGCAGGTTGAGCAATCTTTTAGCTAGGCCCTGCTCTCAGGCTTTGCTCGGGTGCTGTGTGGTAGGCCACGGTGGCGTTTACGCACTTTTCTACGCACAGGTCTGCTGTGAAACAGCGTCTGATGGTTCAAGCTTGCGCGCCCGGGTGGGCACTCAGATGGGCACCTACCTGGACCAAGTATTGGGGCCTAAAATTTGGGCATCCGTAGTGTAGGCTTATTGGACAAAACTTGTTTTTGGCACTCTGACCAA
Source organism: Rhinatrema bivittatum (assembly GCF_901001135.1). Taxonomy (NCBI): domain Eukaryota; kingdom Metazoa; phylum Chordata; class Amphibia; order Gymnophiona; family Rhinatrematidae; genus Rhinatrema; species Rhinatrema bivittatum. The sequence goes on along the minus strand of NC_042622.1, from coordinate 81,519,536 downwards.
ACTCGCTTGTGTGGACGTGCACTTGGGCGCACAATTGTCAGACTCCTTTGGGAGCGTGCTGCTAGTGAGTGTTTACCCATGCACAGGTAGCAAAGAAGCCTAAGCCGCCTTACCCTTTGGCTGCTTGCCATATTCTGGCATTTCAGCTGGGTGTCCCTCTAACGTGTCAGCACTGTTTGGAGGCTCAGGGAGAGTTGTCTCCAGCCGATTTTGCTGATCCTGGCCCTTTCCAGCATGATGTGGGAATGTGGGAGGGGGACTTGTCAGAGGTTTTGCCTGGTTTTGGGGCTCCCCTAACTGGTTCGTCAGCAGGGGAAGGCATCTTAGTGGGTGCAAGACTGATGCCCCCTGGGTTTGGTAAGAATATAAGAAATTTCCATGCTGGGTCAGACTAAGGGAACATCAAGCCCAGTATCCTGTTTCCAAAAGAGGCCAAACCAGGCCACAAGAACCTGGCAATTACCCAAACACTAAGAAGATCCCATGCTACTGATGCAATTAATAGCAGTGGCTATTACTTAAGTAAACTTGAACATAAGAACAAGCCATACTGGGTCAGACCAAGGGACCATCAAGCCCAGCATCCTGTTTCCAACAGTGGCCAATCCAGGCCATAAGAACCTGGCAAGTACCCAAAAACTAAGCCTATTCCATGTTACTGTTGCTAGTAATAGCAGTGGCTATTTTCTAAGTCAACTTAATTATTAGCAGGTAATGGACTTCTCCTCCAAGAACTTATCCAATCCTTTTTTAAACACAGTTACAGTAACTGCATTAATCACATCCTCTGGCAACAAATTCCAGAGTTTAATTGTGCGTTGAGTGAAAAAGAAATTTCTCCGATTAGTTTTATATGTGCCACATGCTAACTTCATGGCATGTCCCCTAGTCTTTCTATTATCTGAAAGAGTAAATAACCGATTTACATCTGCCTGTTCTAGACCTCTCATGATTTTAAACACCTTTATCATATCCCCCCTCAGCTGTCTCTTCTCCAAGCTGAAAAGTCCTAACCTCTTTAGTCTTTCCTCATGGGGGAGCTGTTCCATTCCCTTTATCATTTTGGTCGCCCTTCTCTGTACCTTCTCCATCGCAACTATATCTTTTTTGAGATGCGGCGACCAGAATTGTACACAGTATTCAAGGTGCGGTCTCACCATGGAGCGATACAGAGGCATTATGACATTTTCAGTTTTATTCAACATTCCATTTCGAATAATTCCCAATGTTCTGTTTGCTTTTTTGACTGCCAAAGCACACTGAACCGATGATTTCAATGTGTTATCCACTATGACGCCTAGACCTCTTTCTTGGGTGGTAACACCTAATATGGAACCTAACATTGTGTAACTATAGCATGGGTTATTTTTCCCTATGTGCATCACCTTGCACTTATCCACATTAAATTTCATCTGCCATTTCAATGCCCAATTTTCCAGTCTCACAAGGTCTTCCTGCAATTTATCACAATCTGCTTGTGATTTAACTTCTCTGAACAATTTTGTATCATCTGCAAATTTGATTACCTCACTCGTCGTATTTCTTTCCAGATCATTTATAAATATATTGAAAAGTAAGGGTCCCAATACAGATCCCTGAGGCATTCCACTGCCCACTCCCTTCCACTGAGAAAATTGCCATTTAATCCTACTCTCTGTTTCCTGTCTTTTAGCCAGTTTGTAATCCACGAATGGACATCGCCACCTATCCCATGACTTTTTACTTTTCCTAGAAGCCTCTCATGAGGAACTTTGTCAAACGCCTTCTTAAAATCCAAGTACACTACATCTACAGGTTCACCTTTATCCACATGTTTATTAACTCCTTCAAAAAAGTGAAGCAGATCTGTGAGGCAAGACTTGCCTTCCTCCAAATAGTAACTTGTTTCCTCCCGTAACTGTTTACAAAATTGTTCTTCGTCTAGAATACTTTCATTCAATTTCCATAAGCCCCTAGAACCCAAAGAGGAATCCAACCGTATTACCCATATTGCTGCATGGTCCGACCACGAAATGGGCTCAATATCAGCAAGATCCACCCTATTAACCAGGGCTTTATCAAACAGGAGGAAGTCGATACGAGAGTAAGTGTGCGCTTTCAAGAAGAACGTATAGTTTCTTTCAGTGCGGTACAGCAGCCGCCATATGTCTATTAATCCCCAGTATCTATTAGCGCTTTAAGACCTGCTCTGTTTGACTTAGAAATCACCCCAACCTATCCACTATGGTCTAAAAATGGATATAGGGTCATATTAAAGTCACCCCCAAGTATTATGTGACCTTCCACCCATTGTTGTAGAGTGCAGAAAAAGTTTCCAGGAACTTCCCTTGCCCCGTATTTCCCAAAGTGTAAAGCTGATTGCCAAGCCGAAATTTTACTATTATATATCTACCCAGAGCATCCCTAATAACCGATATCACATCCAATACTAAGGATTTAGCAAATAAAATTCCCACCACGCAGTACTTATGAAGCTTGGTGGCAGAAGCAAAGAACTGGCAAGGATAGTGGGGGACATCAATAAACGTTCATGTCATTTTCTAACATGAGTTTCTTGACATAATATTATGTCGGCATGCATACGAGTGGCATCCTGAATCAGCTTTTTCCATTTAGTATATGTACTGAGATCTTTCACATTACACGAGATTATTTTTAAATTTGCCATCTATCAGAATGCACCAGATGTTACCCACATTGCCAATTCCATACCTCTTCGTCCTCCCATGCAAACATCCTTTACCCATCTGATAGGTCCATTGTGTACTACAATCATATACTCCACTTCCCCTTATATGACCAACCCCCAAATTAGACTACCCCATTTTGCCGCCCCCCCCCCCCACACTCTCATCGCCTCCTGGAGGAATGACCACTCCAATCGCCGCCAGAGGCCCTCGACCCAGCCCGATATCCTGTTGTAACGAACCAGCACAAAAAAACTTGCCACAGACCCTAAATTGTTCCCTAGAGTCCTTTGACTGTAATTACCAAATCAAACCAGTCAAATAAACATAGAACTCCCCAACTGTCCGCGAACCACCAAGGTGAGTAAAAGCCATCATGATGTAAAGACTGGAACTGATTCAGCCATTGGTGTCCTTTGAAAAAGCTGAGCCTCCGGAGTTCTGTCTCAGCCTTTTCCCTCTGGATTTTACTCACTCTGCCATCTGTAGCGCTGCCCTTTGTTCCAAGTGCTCTGGGATTTGCATGCTGTCTCTCCCCGAAGTCTCCAGTCCTGCAGCTTGTAGAATCTTCTGCGCCTCTTCTACAGTATTGACCCGGGATGTAACTCCTCTGACGGTGAATGCCATCCCGAAGGGGAAAAGCCAGCGATAACGATAGTCACCATGTCTGAGAGTAGTCACAATGTCCTTGAACTCACGCCTTTTCCTTATGGTGTAGCTAGAGAGATCTTGAAATACTTCAGTGTGGTATCCTTGCCACACAATTTCCTTTCTTTTGCGGGCCTGTGCCATCACCTTTTCTTTCATATTGTAGGAGTGGAAACATACAATTATGTCCCGTCGCTGGTTACCACGTGGCTTTGCTAGGGCACGATGAGCCCGATCCAAGATGAGCTCTGTTCTTCCTTCTGGGGGATCATTATTATATAGTATAAGGTTGCATATATCTTTAATGACCACATTACAGTCTGCATATGCGGTTTCCTCGGGTACTCCACGAAATCTTAAGTTTCCCCATCTCGAATGGTTTTCGAGGTCATCTATCCACTCCCTCAAAGCAACGTTATCCTCCTGTAGTTGTTTCTCTTCTCGTTGCAAAGCCTCCTGGCCGTCCTCAGTCTCGGCTACCCGCTGTTCTGCCGTTGCCATTCTGCCTTCTAGAGCCTTGTGGTCCCTGCGGAGGTCCGACATCATAGACTTAATTTCGTCCTTCATGGAGCTCATATCCGCTTTGAGGTCGTTAAACCAGGTCTGGAAATCGTAACGCGAGAGAGGTAGCTCAGTGTTTGTCAAAGCCTGCGCACGGATGAATTCAGTCTCTTGTGCTAGCAATTCCCCGCCGCCATCTTCCTGTTCCCCACCTTCAGCGGGCGAAGCTGCCGCGGTGTGCCGTTTTCGTAAGCGAAATGCTTTAAATCTACCATTTTTTTTCTTCACAGACATTCTGAGCTTTTGTATAGGTAGGATGCATCTGTATTTTGCAATTGGTGGTCCGATGCTCTTACTGCACAGTGGATATTGGAATCGGGGTCTGGAGCAAGTGCCCTAAGCGGCCATTCGGTCGTGTGTCGTCACTTCCTCCCCCTGGAGCCCTTTTTAAATATTGGGGTTACATTAGCTATCCTCCAGTCTTCAGGTACAATGGATGATTTTAATGATATGTTACAAATTTTTACTAAAAGGTCTGAAATTTCATTTTTTAGTTCCTTCAGAACTCTGGGGTGTATACCATCTGGTCCAGGTGATTTACTACTCTTCAGTTTGTCAATCAGGCCTACCACATCTTCTAGGTTCACTGTGATTTGGTTCAGTTCATCTGAATCATTACCCATGAAAACCTTCTCTATTACGGGTACCTCCCCAACATCCTCTTCAGTAAATACCGAAGCAAAGAAATCATTTAATCTTTCCGCGAGATGGCCTTATCTTCTCTAATTGCCCTTTTAACCCCTCGATCATTTAATGGTCCAACTGACTCCCTCACAGGCTTTCTGCTTCGGATATATTTTAAAATGTTTTTAATGTGAGTTTTTGCCTCTACGGCCAACTTCTTTTCAAATTCTCTCTTAGCCTATTTTATCAATGTCTTACATTTAATTTGCCAACACTTATGCATTATACTATTTTCTTCTGTTGGATCCTTCTTTCAATTTTTCAATGAAGATCTTTTGGCTAAAATAGCTTCTTTCACCTCCCCTTTTAGCCATGCCGGTAGTCGTTTTGCCTTCTTTCCACCTTTCTTAATATGTGGAATACATCTGGACTGTGCTTCTAGGATGGTATTTTTTAACAATGACCTCGCCTCTTGCACACTCTTTACCTTTATAATTGCTCCTTTCAGTTTTTTTCTAACTATTTTTCTCATTTTATCAAAGTTTCCCTTTTGAAAGTTTAGCATGAGAGCCATGGATTTGCTTACTGTTCCCCTTCCAGTCATTAATTAAAAAAAAAATTGTTTTAATTCATATTTTATTGCTTTTTTCACAAAGTATTATTTAACATACTTCACCAGGTAAAATAAGACATGTATTTTACAAATGAAGTAAAGGAAATTCTAATAATCTTAACAACCAATACAATAATCTTAACAACCAAACAACCAATACTTACATTCAAAGAAAAACAAGGATGTGACTCCTGGCCTGGAAAGTAAAGGAGTAATAAATTATACTAATCACTCGAGAAAACTGGCCTAACGTGCGATGTCAGTTATTTTCTTTTGATTAACTTGTTAGCCTACTGCGATGGAATTAGTCGTACTCCTGGCATGCAAAAAGGACTTGAGTTGTTCTACAGCTGAAAACACAAATCTCTCGTCTTTACGACCTATTAAACAACGACATGGATATTTAAGGACAAATGTATATCCTAATGCCAAAACTTGAGGTCTAAAGCTCAGAAACTCCTTTCTTCTAATCTGGGTCGGCCTTGACAAATCTGGAAAGATCTTTACTGCCTGGCCATGGAATTCTAAACCCAAATTTAGGAAATAATTATGCATTACCTTACTAACATCTCCTTCAGAAATGAAAGAGACTAATAAGGTACCTCTATCTAATATTTCAACAGCAGAGCTTTCAATAAATTGGGTCAGATTTTCCAAGGCTTCCATGCGATTTTCTCCAATTTTTCTTAACGATCTAGTTAGAAAAAAAAAAGCCGTATTAATTAGTGGCATTTGAGCTTCATCAAACTTTAAACATTCAGAGAAATACTTTTTCAAAGTGCTTTGGGTATTCTCCCCCAAAGTTCTAGGGAAATTAGTGAATCTCAAATTCAGATGTCTAGAATAGTTCTCAAGATATTCCAATCTTTTTGACTGAGTTCCAATATCTTTAATGAAATTCACATTAACTGTTTGAACTTGTATAACTTTTCAGTCCATTTGTTAGCTTTTTTCCCATCTCATTTATTTGTCCGTCCAGGTTTTGCTTAGTAGTCAGCATTTCATTATCCAGCTTATTATATTTTGTCTCACAAACATTTACCAATTTCCCAATTGTAACCATCAAGTCCCATAGAGTATCCAAGGGTGACTACTGCTGGTTTAGGGAGTAGTACAAATAACTCACCCCTTGCCAAAGCAGTTTGGGATCCTCCAGCTTCCAGTGCTTGGATTTCGCATAGCCTTTTTTCCTCCTCTGCAGAACAAACTGGGGATATCAATGTAATCAATCCCTCCAGTCTTTCAGGCCCCAATGTTTCAGCTGGACTAGAGGAGAGGTGTTCAACAGGCACGGTCTCGCTCCCTCGGTGTCCCCCTCCCCTCGGGAAGATGAGGCCATCTCCCTGCATCGCTCCAGGAGATCCCACCATAGTCGCTGGCACTGGAGGAGACCTGCAATTAGGAGGGCTGAGAGCAGTATCCCCAGGCGGCGAGAGAGCTCCTTTGTCCAAAAGGTAAGTCGGGTACAGAGGGATATACCCAGACTTTTCCTTTGCATTTTGCAAGCATAATACTCAGGAAAATGTTAGTCAAAGAAGAGCGATTTCTCAACGCGTCCTCTCACGCTGCCATCTTGAACAGGAGTCCCCAGTCATTAATTAAAATTTGATCATATTATGATCACTATTGCCAAACGACGCCACCACCATTACCTCTCTCACCAAATCCTGTGTTCCACTGAGAATTAGATCTAAAATTTCTCCCTCTCTTGTCGGTTCCGGAACCAATTGATTAATGGCAGTTAATGGACTTCTCCAAGAACTTATACAAACCTTTTTTGAACACAGCTACACTAGCTGCACTAACCACATCCTCTGGCAACAAATTCCAGAGCTTTATTGTGCGTTGAGTGAAAAATAATTTTCTCCGATTAGTCTTAAATGTGCTACTTGCTAACTTCATGGATTGCCCACTAGTCCTTCTATTATTCGAAAGTGAAAATAGCTGATTCACATCTACTCGTTCAAGACCTCTCATGATCTTAAAGACCTCTATCATATCTCCCCTTAGCCGTCTCTTCTCCAAGCTGAACAGCCCTAACCTCTTTCCTCCTAGGGGAGCTGTTCCATCCCCTTTATCATTTTGGTTGCCCTTCTTTATAAGGGGGATGGAACAGGTATGGATCCTTCTGCATTTTCTTGGGTGGAATTTTTTTCAAGGACTGCAGTCCTTTCTTCAGGCACAGTCAATGGAGCCGGCCAAACCTAAGAGTTCAGGATCGCAGACGGTGGATACCCGAACGCCTGGTGTTGCCGGTAAGCGTCGAAGTATATCAGACCTGCTGTGGATCATGCTGATAGGGACCCAGATGGCACGGATGATGAAGGCGATCCTTACTCCTGGGAGGATGGAGAAATTTCTCCAGGGTTGGAGCCGTATAGAACAATGTTGCATTTCTTTCATAGAGATGATTTGCCGGTTCTGATTTCCCAGACACTGAAGATGCTGAGGGTGCCGGGTATTGATTCTATATCTGAGCCAAAGAAGAATCCATTTTAGTTTCTTTTCACAAAGCATCATGTTGCTTCCCTATTATGTATGCTATTCAAGAAGTGATTGATCTTTAATAGGGTGCCCCAATAGCTAATTTTAAAAGGGGCATGAGCTTTGGAAGTGCTGTACCTCCTGGATCTGGTGGTGAGAGAGCAGTTGTGCCTTCTGAAAGCGGATGCGCTGGTGTATGCTGTCACCAAGTGGACGGCTATCCCTATAAAAGAGGGAGCAGCATTGAAAGATGTGCAGGATAGGAAATTTGAGGCTGTCTTTAAACAGGCCTTTGAGGCGGTGGCAAAAATTTGTAGATAGCCTCTTGGTGCTACCTCTTGCTTGCTTCTCTCTCAGGGGGTCGATGAGTCTGGTCTGAATTCCAGGGCAGTGATGGAACCGGCAGCTGCCTTTTTGGTGGTTGTAGGCTGCAACCTGGTCTGCACTTTTGCCAGCGGAGTGGCTTCGGTGATAGTAGCCAGACGGTGATAGTAGCCAGACGTCAACTATGGCTGAGGAATTGGTTGGCCGATACAATTTCAAAGTCTAATCTTATAAATATTGCCTTTAAAGGATCATTCTTGTTTGGAAGTGAGTTGGAAAAATATGGCCAATAAATGGGGTGAGTCCCAGGTTCCTCAGTTATCAGAGGATAGAAAGCAGGTGCTGTGTTCATCCGGACCGACAATCAAGTGGCAATGTGGTACCTCAACAAACAGGGAGGCACGAGATTGTTCGTCCTATGCCATGAGGCAGTCCATATCTAGTCATTGGCTGTGTCCCAAGGCATCCTGCTGCATACCATGTACCTTCCAGGGACAGAGAATGTAGTGACGGATGGCCTGAGTCCCTCGTTCCACCCCCACGAACTGTCCCTGAAGCAGGAGGTTTGGGATCGGATCTTCCGTCTTTGGGGAACCCCAGACGTGGATCTGTTTGCCTTCCCCTGCAACAAGAAGGTAGCTCTGTTCTTCTCCCTGATCTGGGAAAAAGGCGAGCTGGCATCAGATCGCACACCATTGGGGCAGGGGCCTTCTGTATGCATATCCTCCGCTTCCACTAGTGTCGAAAACCATCCTGAAGCTCCAGCAGGACCAAGGGACCATGATCTTCATCGCTTCTTATTGGCTGCGGCAGATCTGGTTCCCATTCCTGCAAGATCTCGCCCTGAGGGAGCTGATCAATCTGGGGGCCACCCCAGACCTTATCACTCAGGATCCCAACCCCTGAGCCTTGTCCCTCATGGTGTGGATTTGAAAGCTGATCTTGCAGCCCCTGGACCTCTCAGATGCAGTGTTCTGGTTCTTAATGGAGTCCAGGAGGCCGTCTACTAAGAAGTTGTTCAATGCTGCACCCCCAAGGGGAGGAGCTAGCAATTTGTAATACTCCATAGGCGGAGTTAATGATCTGTTGTGGGTTGGCTCCCACAGAGTGGCAGTCTGTATGATACCGCTCAATAGTGTAAGGAATAAATACTTAATGTAAATTGGTGAATCCCTGGGCCGATGGCAGATGACAGCGCCCCCAGGAGGATATCCTGAGAGGGACCACCGGCTAGGCTGGAGTATGGAGACAAACACAGATAGTTCTTTATTAGACAGGAAGTAGAACCACCAGAGGTGGCAGTAGTGAGCTGATGTGGCCGGCAGGGCTGAAGTCCCTCAGGTACTGGAATTGCGGTCTCTGAATTGCTGAACTGTAGAGAGAGACTATAGGTAGTGAGTAGACAGGATATGCAGGATACATAACCAGTAGCAGATGATACACTCACAATTGTAGATATCAGTAATGGCTTCTATGCAACAGAGAGTCTTCAGTATATTCAGGAACAGGAGCCGTAGGCGAGTACTGGTTCCTATATGCAGTCTGGAATAAGAACTCACAATATATGTGTATGAGATGGCTTCTGGAATAGAAGAGAGTCTTTGGAGGGTTTTAGGAACATAGGCCCTCGTGGAGCGAGTACCAGTTCTTATCTGCAATATGAAATAGTAATGTACCAGATATAGGTATGCGATAGCTTCTGAGGTAGAAGAGAGTTTTTGAAGGGTTTTAGGAACATGGGCCCTCGTGGAGCGAGTACCGGTTCCTATCTGCAATAATAATTCACGATCTCCGTACCTGCGATAACGTCTTAGACAGAAGGGAGTCTTCGGAGATTAGGAACAAAGGCCCTCGTGGAGCGAGTACCGGTTCCTATCTATAATAGAACTTACAGTGTTCACTTCTGCGATCGCTTCCAGGCAGTAAGGAGTCTTCTGAGCATTAAGGGACATAGGCCCTCGAGGAGCGAATACCGGATCTCATTTTAGCAATCTGAAATCAAGAAGAGAGAGCGGGGCCCCCGAGGAGCGGGTACCCCTTGGTAAGTTGAGGAGGCAGAGTAGCGGAGGATGAAGCGGGTCGGACTGATCCCCGTAATCAAACCCCTTGCTAACTTGATTCGTAGTTGCAAGCAAAGACCTTTTAAGTTGGAAGCGGATGATGTCACTATGGGGGAACGCCCCCGAGGTTCGCGCCCTTGCCGGTACAAACTCTGGAGCGTGCGCCTTTACATCATCAGGAACATGGCGGATCCGCAGCGTCAGGCCAGCCCGGGGATTCCAGGGAGAAGCAGCGAGGAGAAGCCGCGGCAGCATCTGTCCGTCAGACTCGAAGGGAGTCGCCACAAAGGTAGAGAGGATGGAGAAAGGGCGAAAACAGGCACGAACGCAACAGAAGTCTTATGGCCTAAAATGGAAGAGGTTCTTTGCTTGGTTTGAGTGTCACGGTTTAGATCCATTCTCTTGCTCCACCCCTAAGCTGCTGGATTACTTGCTACTCCTCTCGGACTCTGGCCTAAAAACCAACTCGGGGTGCATCTCAGTACACCCAATCGTGGGGCGCTTCATGTGGGGTCTGCTTCAACTGAAGCCTCCCCTGAGGTCCCCCGCAGTGTCCTGGGACCTCAACGTGGTCCTGGCCCAGCTTATGAAGGCTCCTTTCGAGCCTCTGCACTCCTATGACACAAAGTTCTTGACCTGGAAGGTCATCTTCCTAGTGGTGGTCACCTCAACGCGCAGAGTCAGCGAACTTCAAGCGTTGGTGTCGTAGCCACCTTACACGAAGTTCTTTCACGATAGGGTGGTTCTGTGTACACATCTTAAGTTCTTGCCGAAGGCGGTAACGGATTCCCATCTGAATCAGTCCATTGTCTTACCCACCCTTTTTCCAAAGCCTCATTCGCACCAAGTCAAAAGGGCTCTCCATAGCCTGGAGTGGGCAGTAGGTCATAGGCAATCTACGCAACTCTCTCTCTTTTGACAGAAACTGATTGGGAGTTGCTGTAGCCAAGCAGACATTGTCTAACTGGCTGGTGGATTGTATCTCTTTCTGCTATACACAGGTGGGTCTGCAGCTGGGGGACCATGTCAAGGCTCACTCTGTTTCAGCCATGGCAGTTTCAGTGGCCCACTTGCAAGTGGTCTCCATGGATGAGATCTGCAAGGCTGCAACATGGAGTTCCCTCCACCCCTTTGCCTCATATTACTTTCTGGACAGGGATGGTTGACATGATAGCAATTTTGGCCAGTCTGTTCTCCAGAATCTCTTTCAAATGTAAAACCCAACTCTTCCTACCTCAGGCCCATTATTCGGGTTCAGGCTGTCTCCCTCTGTTACCAACAGCACCTTGGTTGTTGTGCCCGTTGGCACCTGGTTAAGTGATTTTTGGTCGTCTTGTTTTGGGAACAGCCTGTAGCTAGGTATTCACCCACTTGTGAGGACTACCATCCTGCTTGTCCTAGGACAGTGGTTCTCAAACATTTTTCGGCCGGGACACACCTGACAGATGTTTCTCACATGCGTGACACACTGAACATGTGACTGTTTTCGGGGCTAAATGTACACATACACTTTGCATCCACAGGAACCCCCTCTACCCCCAGCAATGAGTGCAGAGCAGAACTAAGGCATTACCCTGTACTACTCGCCATCAAAAAAGATATTCTGGTTCTGATGACATCTCAATAAAAGCAAAACAAACTTCCTTTACTACCAGGCACAAGAGCCCTCCTTATAAAAAGACAGTAATTTACCAGTAATGCATGTCCTATTGAGAAAACACAACAAAAAAGATGGATACAAATGCCTACATGCTAGTAAAATACCTCACCTCTGTCATACACCCAGAACTAACCTTCACCTAGTACAGAAAAACCACAAATTATAAATATGGAGACAGAAACTGGAATGGAAAACCAAAAAAGCCACTCTGATGCAATGCAAACCTGGAGAAATGGAAAGAGAAATATAGCACATAACATAGTCCCAGGATCTGCAATAATGCACACAAACTAACCCACACTCAAACGGTAACAACCCTATCTATGAAAAGGCAACACTACAAATATTAAACCAGGCCCTAAACACTAGTACACCTCCTATTAGGAAAACAGAATAAACCAAGCTGCTATAGAGCCCCACACAGAAATAATAAAGCTATACTAATAAATGTTACAAAACAGCTGCTGAACAGATAAATATCCAACAATTAAAAACTCATAAAAAATTATTAAAACATGTCCAAATATCAATACAATATTTCAAAACAGCAGACATCGCATAATACCCAATAATTAAAATGTCAGTCAATCAAGAAAAATACATTTTAAAAGTCACTTTTACTTACCCTTTCCAGCAACTCTCCTACTCCTTTCCCTTCCAGGCCAATAGCACTCACCAGAAGCAGCAAGGGCTGCTGAAGCTCTGTCCTCACAGTCCTCCTCCTTAGCGCCCACAACCAGTCACACACAGACCCACACCCACTTAGATCCCATGACCAGTCTTGATCTCTCTCACACAGAAACACATCACCTTCCTGACCAGTCTCTCTCAATCACACACATGCTCTTATATACAAGCTCACAATCACACACAAATGCTCTCGCACCCACACACACCAGCTCTCACCCAGGCACCCTCTCGCACCCACACACACCAGCTCTCATCCAGGCACCCATTCGCACCCACACACACCAGCTCTCACCTAGGCACCCATTCACACCCACACACACCAGCTCTCACCCAGCCACCCATTCACACCCACACACACCAGCTCTCACCCAGCCACCCATTCTCACCCACACACACAAGCTCTTACCGCCAAACCTCTTCTTCCTTTGCTGCAGGGATGGGCTTCAATTCCACCGTGGCTTTACTCCGGCGGGCCTTCTTTTTCGCTGCCAAAGGGATGGGCTCCCATGGCAACCTATCTTGGTTGGAGTCGGATTTCCTCTTCGCTGCCATGGGGATGAGCTCCTGTGATGGCCTTGCTTCATCGGGGTTCGACACTGCCATTCCTCCCACCCCAGGCTATGCGATGCCCCTTTTTCCTGCCTCACCGGCCAATCAGAGGCTTCCTCCCTTCTTCCTACTCCTACTGGCAGGAAGAATGAAGGAGGCTTCCCATTGGCCCGCAAGGGCTGGAAAAATGGAGACAGGATGTTAGTCCTCAGGAAACCACCTGCTACCCTGCAGAGTTGGGTTTTCTCCTAGTTTAGTTTATTTTTTCATAATTCTATATTACGAAACTAAAGAGGGACACCGCATGGATGCGTGGATAGTGGCATGCTGGGTATGCTCAGTGTGCCAAAGTTTCTAGAAACTTTGACAAAAGTTTTCCGTGCTGGGCTCCATCCGATGATGTCACCCACTTGTGAGACTAACATCCTGCTGTCCTAAGAGAACACCTGTTACAGGTAAGCAACTCTGCTTTCTCCTGTCACTCTCATATACACATTCTCTAACCCACATATGCTTAGTTTCACATGCTCACTGACTTACACAAATGGTCAGTCATGCACACACACTGTCTCATATGCTCACTGACACACACTCAAATGCTCAATTGCTCGTTGACATACACAAATGATCAGTGACCCACACAAATGAGCAGTCACACACACTGACTCACGCAGGCACACATGCTGATACAATTAAACATGCTCACTGTCATGTACTCACATACAATCACATGCAAACTAACACACTCAGACACACACATACTTAAACGCTCAGTTACACACTGACACGCATGCACACTTTCTCACACACTCACTGATGCACAAAAGCATTGCCATGCACACACAAATGTTCAGTCTCTCACAGACTGACTGGGTCACTCTTACACTCTCCCCCACCTCAATTTCGCAATTTATTAAGCTTTTTATCACAAGGTAACAGTACATCAATACTGCTAGAGAGAGAGAGACGCATACACACATACACAGATCAGAGAAAGTGAACAGTGGAAACCAGAGGTAGAGACACGCATGGTATATTGCATTTCCCATCTCGCCATCATTACAAAGGTAGTGCCTCAGAGATCGGGTTGAGGTAAAACAATTTGATTTGAATTCTAGCCAGCCCAGATTTTAGCCAGGATTGAGGAGCAGCGCTGCTTGTGCTTAACTTTTTTTTTTAAAGATTTTACTCACACTTTGGTTAGGGGGATGCAGGCAAAGACCAGGATAACAGGGTCCCGGTGGGCTTGCTGGCTGCCTGATGCAGCAGGAGGAAGTGTCCTTTGTCATAGGATGCAGGCTGTAAAGCCTCAATACTCTTCAATTTTGTTTATTTGCTGCAGCCCGAGGACGTGGGGGTGTTCATGGCAGAAGAGCAGAATGCATAGAGTGGATGGTGAGATAGGCATGGGAGGCCTACCACTCGCAGGGAGAGACAGAACCCAAGCTGAGGAGGGGAAGCTCCTGCACTCTCTCCCCCTCCATGGCTGAAGATGGAGAGAGGGGTCTGAGAGAGCTGCAAGAGAAATCTTAGGGAACTACCACCACGGGAAAAGTAAGTGAGCAAGAGCCTCAGAGCAGGCTTCCACTATGGGAGAAGTGCGACTGGGGCCTGGGATTGGTTGCAACAGCTCCGCAGGCATGGGGCCGCTGCAACCAAGACTAACCACATGATTGACTACACTAGGCCACTGGGATATTCCCCAAAGCCCTGATAGGCCAATCCGCCCCTGCTCTCATCTCAATGTTCTCTTTCCTTTACTTGAAAGCATTGATTTTAATTTATTTATTTATTGATTTTTATATACCGTCGTTTGGTGAGCCATCACAACGGTTAACAAGGCATAACATATACAATTTCTAATACATGTAAGTTCAGTGCTTAGTTAAAATGGTAAAAAAGAATCAATAGCACATAATAGAATCAAGGTTACATTTAAACATTAAAAGAGAATAAATATTAAAAGCAAGACTAAAAGGAGTTAAAATATCATGGAATGATTGTATAGAATAGGTAATAAGGATCTTGGTATGCCTTCGTGAATAGCCATGCCTTTATGTCCCTTTTGAATGTCTTAAGACTCGTTTGTAATCGTAGTTCAGTAGGAAGTGCATTCCATAATTTGGGGCTTGCAAGGAAGATTCCATGTTCTCGAACATAGTCCTAGATTTTGTTTGGGTACGTGAAGTTTGATTGCTGCGTTTAACCAGTCTGTCTGTTCTTCATGTATAATTTTATGTAAAATGGTTAGTACTTTGTATTCGATTCTGAATTTTATTGGTAGCCAGTGTAGTGATATCCGAATTGGAGTGATGTGCTCATATTTCTTGGTGCCAGTTAAGATTCTAGCTGCTGAGTTCTGGAGAATTTGTAAGGGTCGAATGGTAGAAAGAGGTGGACCAAGTAAAAGCGAATTGCAATAGTCAATGTTATAGACTTTGAGAAGTTGTAGTACAGTCCTGAAGTCATCTGGGTTTAGAAAGGGCTTTAGTCGTCTTAGTGTTAGTAGATTGTGATAACCATCTTTTATATTTGCTGCAATGTGTGTTTTGAAGTTTAATTCACTGTCTATGATTATTCCTAGGTTGCATGCATATGTAATGGGGGAGATTTCAGATTTTTGGTCCTCGAGATTTAGTGATGGTGGTAGTGTGAAGCTAGTTTTTCTGTCTAGAAGTATGATTTCCGTTTTGTCGATGTTTAGTATGAGTCTCATATGCGTCAAAAGTTGCTTGATTATGGAGAGGTACATGGCAG
Organism: Rhinatrema bivittatum; assembly: GCF_901001135.1. Taxonomy (NCBI): domain Eukaryota; kingdom Metazoa; phylum Chordata; class Amphibia; order Gymnophiona; family Rhinatrematidae; genus Rhinatrema; species Rhinatrema bivittatum. The sequence goes on along the minus strand of NC_042622.1, from coordinate 81,503,879 downwards.
TTTTTTTTTTGTAAGTTGAGTCTAATATATTTTGGATTGGAATTAATATCTTTATATCATCAGCGTAAAGATAGTGAGTCAAGCCAAGACCTGTGAGAAGGTGACAGAGCGGAAGCATGTAGATGTTAAATAATGTAGCGGATAGTGAGGAACCTTGAGGGACACCGGTTTTGAGATGAATTTTGTCAGACAGGGAGTTATTTATTTTCACTTGAAAGTTCCTATTTGTGAGGTAGGATGAGAACCATTGAAATGTTTTATTTGTCAGCCCAATTTCTGTTAGACTATTGAGCAAGCTGTGATGTCTCGTGGTAGATTTCCCCTCCTAGGACCGAGGGCTTGATGAGCTCTTTCTACTCCTAAGCAAGACTATCCTTTGACTCCGTCTGGGAGAAGCAGAGCCCATCTCAACTGTTACACTACTACCATGGCATCAGCAAATTCCTTCAATTTTGGAAAGCCTCTGAAACACAAATTGCATCTCCTAGATCCGTTTTCTAGATCTTCCAATTTTTCCTGTGTGACAGTATGGACGGATTCAAGATCCACTATCTTTTTTATGTAAGGGAGTAAAAGACTCTCCCTGCTCATCCTCATGTGTCTGCAGCTCATCTACCCACCTTCCGATGTCCCCCAGATCATGACGCAGTTCAGTAACTGCAATATTTCAGTTTTTACAGTTTTATGTTTGCATCTAACTTAATGAACCACAAAGGGAAGTCTGCATGGGACAGTCCATCCGGAAGAGAGTGACTGGAATTTGTCAATGGTTTATCCATCCATGCTTCAGACATCACGGTTGCAGTTGCATCAGTCATCTTGTCTCCCTCCTCTGCTAGCACTCCAAATGCGCCATAAAAGTATTGGTGCAGATTAATTGATTTCTTGCTGGAGGACATCGAATTCATATCTAGGTGAAAATGCTGAAAATTGGCAGCGGATGATAAGTATTTTAAATTGATTTAGGAGGATGCAAGGAGGAGCAATCTTCTCAAGCTCCCATCAGGGTTGGTGACATCACTTCCTGCACTTGTCTCCCTCCTTTGCTAGCACTCCAAATGTGCCATAAGAGTACTGGTGCAGATCAATCAATTTCTTCCTGGAGCACATCAAATTTGTATTCAGCAGCTATAGCTATTTCTGGTGAACGGGATGCTGTATCATATACATCATAAGCTGAATAAGTCATATGTTTTGTGCATTCTTCTAGTTCAGGGGTCGGGAACCCATGGCTCGCGAGCCAGATATGGCTCTTTTGAGGGCTGCATCTGGCTCGCAGACAGTCGCCACACTTTCCCGCTGACCCAGCTGCTCCCTGGTCCTCCTCCGCCCGGGCTTAAAATGCTGTCAGCCCGGGCGGAACGCGGCAGGGCAGCTGGAGTCAGCGGCACCGGCGTGCTCTCTTCTTCCTGCCCCCCCCCCCCGCGGCCCGGAAGAGGAAGTGGAGAGTATCGGGTGCGTGCGCGGCAAAAAGAGGCCACGCTAGTGCGCTCGGCATCGGCCCGAAGAAATGAAGACTGCAGCGCGGCTCGGAGGACAATGAAGAGCTTCAAACCGCGGCCGATGGGACTCCGCCTCCGCTGAAAATGAAGAGGTTAGCGTTGGGAGGAGGCTGCTGCTGCCGCCGCGAGTTGTCGCGGCAGCAGCAGCCTCCTCCCAACGCTAACCTCTTCATTTTCAGCGGAGGCGGAGTCCCATCGGCCGCGGTTGAAGCTCTTCATTGTCCTCCGAGCCGCGCTGCAGTCTTCATTTCTTCGGGCCGATGCCGAGCGCACTAGCGTGGCCTCTTCTTGCCGCGCAGGCACCCGATACTCTCCACTTCCTCTTCCGGGGCGTGTGTGTGTGGGTGTGTGTGTGTGTGTCTGTGAGAGATTGCATGTATGTGAATGATTGAGAGCCTGCACATGTGAAAGATAGTATGTCTGTGTTTGACTGCCTGCCTGTGAGAGAGAGAGAGAGCATGAATGTAAGTTTACCATTGGGAACCTGTATGTGTAAATTTGTGATTGAAAACCTGTTTGTGTGAAAGAGTATGTGTGTATGATTGAGATCCTTTGTGTGTGAGAGAGATAATGTGTATGTATGATTAAGAGCCTGTGTGTATAAGTAAGAGAGAGAGCATGTGTGCCTGTGTGTAATTGAAAGCTGGTTTAGGTGATGGAGCATGTGAGTATGTGATTGAGAGCCTGTGTTTAAATGAGAGAGAGAGACCATATGTGTCTGTGTGTGATTGAGAGCTGATTTAGGTGAGGGAGAATGTGAGTATGTGATTGAGAGCCTGTGTGTAAATGAGAGAAAGAGAGGACATGTTTGTAAGCATGTGAATGAGAGTCTGTGTGTGAGAGAAAAAGACAGCATGTATTTATTTGATTGAAAGCCTGTGTGCCTGTGTGTAAGCATGAAAAGATAGACAGCATGTGTGTAAATGTGTAATTAAGAGCCTATATAAGTGAGAGAGAAAAAACGTGTATATGTGAGCACTGAGAGCATGTGTGTATAGGTGTGTCATTGAGAGCCAGTGTGAGAGAGCGCGCTGGTATGTGACTGAGAGAGGAGAAAGTTCCAAGCAAACCACCCCACCTCCTGCTAATTCAGAACAATCTCAGGACACCTGGATATCAAACGTTCCCAGGTATGCAGAGCAAAAAAAGTTTTGTATCCTTATTATTTTTCATTACTGGGTCTTTGTGTCTGCTATTTTGAAATATTTTGTTGGTATCTGGAAATGTTTTATATGAGTTTTAATTATTGGATATTCCACTCATCAGCTGTTTCGAAATATGTTCTTTTTGTTAGTACAGTTTTACTGCTGATGATTTTATATTTCTTGATTTGTTTTATAAGGATGGGTGATGTTTCTTTTTTCCTTTGTTACACTGCATACAGAGACTGGCTTGTTGCAGTTTCCAATTCAGTTTTTTCTGCATGCTTCTTGTTATGCGTTTTGGTCTTTTTATTCTATGTTAGGTGAGGGACAGCACGTGATTCAGGTGAGGTTTTCTGCTGGCGTGTAGTTTCTGTGTAGGACTCTATAGCAGCCTGACTTGGTCCATTTTCCTAATAGGAGATGTATTGGTGTCTTAAGGCCTGGTGTAATATTTTCAGAGACTTATTGTACTTTAAAAGTGTGATCTTACATAAAATGCACACATTTACTTGATTTAGTTTTAAACATATTGTATGGCTCTCATGGAATTACATTTTAAAATATGTGGCGTTTATGGCTCTCTCAGCCAAAAAGTTTCCTGACCCCTGTTCTAGTTCATCTAAACGAACATTGATTTTTTTTCTTGTTCTTGTTCTGATAAATATTGAATTTTATTCCTTAATTCCATTAAAATGTTAAACTGGTATTGAACCATTTGAAACTGGTGAGTAGCTACACGTGCTGCTAACATTGCTGCTTGAAACTGTTCTTTACCTAGGGAGGCCATGAAACGTGAATCTTTGGGTGGCGGTACTAAGGAGAAAGCCTTTGATTTCTTTGCTCTTGCTGAAGCTGACTCTGCCACAACTGAATCATGTAGTATCTGCTGTTTTTCTTGCCCTGGAGCATTCTGAACTTTGTACTTAAGGTCAATATTATGTGCCACTGATTGTCCAGAATAAAGTGTTTTTCATAGATCTAGCTGAAAGTCTTTTAATGATTTATGAACTGGTACTGCCTTTATTCTGCTGGGAGTCTGGATGCAATGTAATACTGCTGGTAATTCCTAGGTTGGAGATTCAGTATCTTGCAAAGTAAAGATACTTTTTCTGATATTTTCTTGATAAAATTTGGATATGTTTGATCTTCAGATGATGAAGTTTTTCCATTGTCAGATGACGGGTTTGGACGTACATCGTAATTGTCAGATTCTGAGTCAGTATGCAGCAGAATTTCCTCTTCATCAGTTGTTGAATGTTTTATAGTAGATTGTTTCAACGCTGTCTTTGATGGGGCTCTTGAAGAAGAGGGACTATATTGCTTTGATCCTTCTGTTGGTGGAATACGTAGAGTCATATTTCTTTGCAAAATCTTCCATTTTCTTAATAAATGACTCCAGTAATGGCGGATTCTGTGGATATCCAGAGCCTGCTGTCTGTCTCTTTTCTGGTGATAGTATGGAGGAGATCTGCTCTTTGAAGAATTATGGTTTTTCTTTTTGCTTTTATAACAATCTCGAGAGCTGTCTGATGACATATCTGGTGGACTGTATGAGCTTTTCTTTTTCTTCAGAGTCTTCATGGGCTCTGAACTGCCAGATCTTTCTGTCTTTTGGTGAATAACATTGCATGCTGAATTCACCCATGACTGTTAAGGAAGATGATGAAGAGGAAGATGACAAATTTCTAATTCTTCTAGAAGAAGTTTTATTTTTGCTTTTACCTGCATTATTTGATGACTGATTATTTTCCGAATCTGGTGTAGAATCAATCTGGGAAGTTTTTGCTTTTATGCGCTGGAGATTGACATTTGTCCTTTCAGTGATTGTGTTGATTCAGGTGATGGTGCCATGGTTTGCTTGGAGGACGGCGCTGTATTCGGCTCAGATGTTGATGGAGCCATGCATTGTGTCTTTGCTGACATGGGTGTCAATGCCTTGTTACTTTTTTATGCTGATTGCGCCATTTCTGATTTTGCCTCATGGGTCTTGCTTGGCGCTAATTCTTCTTGACATGACCTTTCCATTTTCTTTTTCGAATCCTGCAACTGTGCTACTTTCTGGCTTTTAACTTCAGAAGACCTATGTGAATAAGATGCTTTAGAACAGGGGTCAGGAACCTTTTTGGCTGAGAGAGCCATAAACGCCACATATTTTAAAATGTAATTCCATGAGAGCCATACAATATGTTTAAAACTAAATACAAGTAAATGTGTGCATTTTATGTAAGATCCCACTTTTAATGTACAATAAGTCTCTGAAAATATTACACCAGGCCTTAAGACACCAATACATCTCCTATTAGGAAAACGGACCAAGTCAGGCTGCTATAGAGTCCTACACAGAAACAACACGCCAGCAGAAAACCTCACCTGAATCACGTGCTGTCCCTCACCTAACATAGAATAAAGAGACCAAAACGCATAACAAGAAGCATGCAGAAAAAACTGAATTGGAAACTGCAACAAGCCAGAGTCTCTGTATGCAGTGTAACAAAGAAAAAAGAAACATCACCCATCCTTATAAAACAAATCAAGAAATATAAAATCATCAGCAGTAAAACTGTACTAACAAAAAGAACATATTTCGAAACAGCTGATGAGAGGAATATCCAATAATTAAAACTCATATAAAACATTTCCAGATACCAACAAAATATTTCAAAATAGCAGACACAAAGATCCAGTAATGAAAAATAATAAGGATACAAAAATTTATTTGCTCTGCATACCTGGGAACGTTTGATATCCAGGTGTCCTGAGATTGTTCTGAATTAGCAGGAGGTGGGGTGGTTTGCTTGGAACTTTCTCCTCTCTCAGTCACATACCAGCGCTCTCTCTCACACTGGCTCTCAATGACACACCTATACACACATGCTCTCAGTACTCACATATACACATGTTTTTTCTCACTCACTTATATAGGCTCTTAATTACACATTTACACACATGCTATCTTTTCACGCTTACACACACACACAGGCTTTCAATCACATAAATACATGCTGTCTTTTTCTCTCACACACAGACTCTCATTCACATGCTTACAAACATGTCCTCTCTTTCTCTCATTTACACACAGGCTCTCAATCACATACTCACATGCTCCCTCACCTAAATCAGCTCTCAATCACACACAGACACACATGGTCTCTCTCTCTCATTTAAACACAGGCTCTCAATCACATACTCACATGCTCCATCACCTAAACCAGCTGTCAATCAGACACAGACACACATGATCTCTCTCTTACTTATACACACAGGCTCTTAATCATACATACACATGATTTCTCTCACACACAAAGGATCTCAATCATACACACATACTCTTTCACACAAACAGGTTTTCAATCACAAACTTACACATACAGGTTCCCAATGGTAAATTTACATTCATGCTCTCTCTCTCACAGGCAGGCTCTCAATCACAGACATACTCTCTTTCACATGTACAGGCTCTCAATCATTCACATACATGCAATCTCACTCACACACACAGGATCTCAAACACACACGCTTGCTCGCTCATTCACTCTCTCTCTCCCCCACCCCCACCCCAGGAACTCGCGGCAGCAGCAGCCTCCTCCCAACACTAACCTCCTTCATTTTCAGCCCTCGCGGAGGCGGAGTCCCATCGGCCGCGGTTGAAACTCTTCATTTTCCTCCGAGCCGCGCTGCAGTCTTCTTCCCACAAGCGTGGCCTCTTCTTCTCGCGCAGGCACCCGATGCTCACCACTTCCTCTTCCGGGCCGCGGGAAGAAGAGAGCACGCTGGTGCCGCTCAGCACCGGCGTGCTCTCTTCTTCCCGCGGCCCGGAAGAGGAAGTGGTGAGCATCGGGTGCCTGCGCGGGAAGACTCCCGCGCAGGCACCCGATGACTCCAGCGCTGGCACCCGGCTGACTCCAGTCGTGCTGCTGCCGGCGTGCTCTCTCCTCCTCCTCCTCCCCCCCCCCCCGCGGCCCGGAAGAGGAAGTGGAGAGCATCGGGTGCCTGCGCGGGAAGAAGAGACCACACTAGCGTGGTCTCTTCTTCCGCGCAGGCACCCGATGCTCACCACTTCCTCTTCCGGGCCGCGGGGGGGGGGGGGTAGGAGGAGAAGAGAGCACGCCTGTGCCGCTGACTCCAGCTGTCCCGCCGCGTTCCGCCCGGGCTGACAGCATTTTAAGCCCGGGCGGCGGAGGACCGGGGAGCAGCTGGGTCAGCGGGGAACCGCGAAGTGTGGCGACACTTGTCTGCGAGCCAGATGCAGCCCTCAAAAGAGCCATATCTGGCTCGCGAGCCATGGGTTCCCGACCCCTGCTTTAGAAGCTTATCTTGCTTATCAGCATAACTTTTTTTTTTTCTTTTTTTCTTTACCATCCCTTCATGGGGATAAGTCACTTTTTTTCTTTAGCATCATTTTGTTCATATCTTTTTGAATGTCTGAGTTCTGCCTTCAGTTTTAAGGAACTATACTTTCTTGATCTAGGTGACATACAGCCACAGGAATGACAATTCTTTGAATCATGCTCCGGTCCAAAACATCTATAAAAGAGGTCATATAAGTGTTGTGACCCCATTCTTCACAAGCATTTACTACAGTTTTTAAATTGAGCCTTTCTTTTATTCGCATTCCAATCCTTTTTGTTTTTAGAATTTATTATAATTCTCTCTCTACAACATGATTAGGAAGTACGAGGGTTCATGATGGGCAAATGAGATGTATATGCAATTTAGCTATACTGTGTAAAAACATGTATAACCGAGAATATACAAATTATGCACTGTTGTATGGATTCATGAAGATAATTAGAAGTGTGTGCGAATATATGTGTTTAGATTTCTGCTGTTAGAGAAGTCATTCAGCTATATTGATGTACAAGATTATGCTGGAAGTGATGTATGTAAAGCTATAATGGTTTTTGCATATTTCATGTGTGGTAGTGTATAAACACATATCTAAGCAGAATGATTGAGTTAGGTCTGTAGGTGCTCATTTTATTGATTAAGATGTATTAGTAAAGAATAGCTTTTATTTATGAACCTTGTACATTAATGTGTTTTTTTCCTTTTGGAATTTTTTTCTAGATATATCTATCTCTAGTGATATCGATAGAGATATATAGGTAATTTTGTTTACTGTGATAACTTCAAAATAAAAATTGTAATCTCTAAAACTTTAGTGAGACAAATAACAAAATAAACATGCGGTAGCAATACTGAAGACCATAGGGAAAATACATCCTTTTGCCGTAACGGATTAAGTAAACTGAGGTAACAACATTTAATAGCAAGTGCGTGGGAAATGCACATGCTCCAAAAACTTTTCCAGAGTTTTTGGAGCTTATGGTCACAGATGATGTCACCTAGATGTGGGGTTATGTAGCATACTTGTCCATGGAGAACCAATGATAGACAGACAGAACTGAGCATCTGAGAGAGCTGGGTACCGAGGAAGAAGTACCATCTGGTCAGACTAAGGCCCATTGAGCCCAGCATTTTGTCTCTGACAGTGGCCAGTCCTTGTCAGCACTACAGGGCAGATCCATAGTTAATTGATTTATTGAATCATACTACTAGGGATAAGGCACTGGCTTCCCAAATCTTCCTAATAACTGTTTATGAACTTTTCCTTCAGGAACATGTCCAATCCTTTTTTGAACCCCCACTATGTTAGTTGCCTTGACCACATCTTCCAACAACAGCTTCCATAGCTTGATTGTGTTCTGAGTGGAAAAATACTTCTTTGTTTTAACTCTGCAGGTTGCTAGTTTCATGGTGTGTCCCCTAGTCCTACTGTTGTTTGAAAAGGTAAATAACCATTCCCTATTTACCTGTTCTACTCCACTCATGATTTTAAAAACTTCTCTGAGGACATCATCAGATGGAGCCCTGTCCAGAATTTTGATCTCAAAAGATCCTAGAGCTTTCAAAGATGCTCTACTGAGCATGTGCAGCTGTAATTACCCTGCTCCTTAGGCAGAGTCCCTCAGTTTCTTTTTCTCCGTAGAGCCATGTGGTCACAGTATTCAATTTTTGTTGGATTTTTTTCTGGAGCTGCAGCTGTTTTTTCTATTTTTTTTTTAACTTACGTTTTTTTTTAACTGTCCGGTTTCTGATCTATTAATTAAAATTTGTAACCTATTATTTAAATCATCCATTGTACCTGAAGACTGGAGGGTGGCCAATGTAACCCCAATTTTTAAAAAGGGCTCTGGGGCAATCTGGGTAACTATAGACCAGTGAGCCTGACTTCAGTGCCAGGAAAAATAGTGGAAACTATTCTCAAGATCAAAATCGTAGAGCATATAAAAAGAAATGGTTTAATGGTAGACAGTCAACATGGATTTACCCAAGGGAAGTCTTGCCTAACAAATCTACTTCATTTTTTTGAAGGTGTTAATAAACATGTGGATAACGGTGAACCGGTAGAAGTAGTGTATTTGGATTTTCAGAAGGCGTTTGACAAAGTCCCTCATGAGAGGCTTCTAAGAAAACTAAAAAGTCATGGGATAGGAGGCGATGTCCTTTTGTGGATTACAAACTGGTTAAAAGACAGGAAACAGAGAGTAGGATTAAATAGTCAATTTTCTCAGTGGAAAAGGGTAAACAGTGGAGTGCCTCAGGGATCTGTACTTGGACCGGTGCTTTTCAATATATATGAATGATCTGGAAAGGAATACTACGAGTGAGGTTATCAAATTTGTGGATGATACAAAATTATTCAGAGTAGTTAAATCACAAGCGGATTGTGATACATTACAGGAGGACCTTGCAAGACTGGAAGATTGGGCATACAAATGGCAGATGAAATTTAATGTGGACAAGTGCAAGGTGTTGCATATAGAGAAAAATAACCCTTGCTGTAGTTACACGATGTTAGGTTTCATATTAGGAGCTACCATCCAGGAAAAAGATCTAAGCATCATAGTGGATAATACTTTAAAATTGTTGGCTCAGTGTGCTGCAGCAGTCAAAAAAGCAAACAGAATGTTAGGAATTATTAGGAAGGGAATGGTTAATAAAACGGAAAATGTGAAAGTGCCTCTGTATCGCTCCATGGTGAGACCGCACATTGAATTCTGTGTACAGTTCTGGTCGCCGCATCTCAAAAAATATATAGTTGCAATGGAGAAGGGCGACCAAAATGATAAAGGGAATGGAACAGCTCCCCTATGAAGAAAGGCTGAAGAGGTTAGGACTTTTCAACTTGGAGAAGAGACGGCTAAGGGGTTGATATGATAGAGGTGTTTAAAATCATGAGAGGCCTAGAACGGGTAGATGTGAATCAGTTATTTACACTTTCAAATAATAGAAGGACTAGAGGGCATTCAGGAAAATTAGTTCTTACCTGTTAATTTTCGTTCCTGTAGTACCACGGATCAGTCTAGACCATGGGTTGAGCCTCCTGTCCAGCAGATGGAGACAGACCAAAACTGAAAGGGTTTCCTATATCAGGAGAGAGCCTACCCTGCAGCCCTTCAGTAATAACCATTGTCAAAGCATACAGAATGAAGATAAACAGAAAAGAATCAAGCAAGTAACAAGAGAACTCTAGAACCTGAACAAGTGCAAACATTAGATGGACTCTGTAGATAATCGCTCTTGCAGAAAAGTCCATGGTCATCAAAAAGATGCTTCCGGTGCCTCTAATTATAATCAATCTGAATCCTGTAAAAAAGAAAGAAGGAAGAATAGGGAAGGGCATCTGGACTGATCCATGGTTCTACAGAAACGAAAATTAACAGGTAAGAACTAATTTTCCTTTCCCTGTACGTACCCGGATCAGTCCAGACCATGGAATGTACCAGAGCTTCCCTAAACAGGGTGGGTCCGAGATAGGTGATTTGAGCGGGACTGCCGACGAAAGGAACCAAAAACTGGCGCCTGAACATCAAGGCGGTAATGCAAAGCAAAAGTATGCAGAGACTTCCACGTAGCTGCCCTGCATATCTCCTGCGGAGAGACCGATTGACTCTCCACCCAAGAAGCAGCTTGAGAACGCAAGGAATGAGCCTTCAGATTCTCGGGGACCGCTCGGCCCTGAAAGATATAGGCCGACGTGATGGCCTCCTTCAACCAGCGAGAATCGTATTCTTAGAGGCTGTTTGCCCGGTTGGGCCCACTCCACAAGACAAATAGATGATCCGAGACTCGGAAATCATTGGTAACCTGAAGATAATGCATGAGAACGCATTTGACATCAAGACGGCGTAGATCATCCCCAGCCGTACCGGCGATCTCCACGGGAGAGATCGCTGGGAGCTCCACCGACTGATTGACAGGAAAGGAAGAAACAACCTTCGGCAAGAAAGACGGGACAGTCTTAAGGGAGACCTCCCCCAGTCAGAGAAACGCACGACAACGCTTGGATCTCCAACACACGTCTGGCGGAGTAAATAGACACTAAGAACACCACCTTAAGTGTTAAATCCTTGAGAGTAGAACGGCGGAGGGGCTCGAAGGGAGCTAGGCAGAGAGCCCGGAGGATCAAATTAAGGCTCCACGAAGGGCAAGTAGAACGTAGCGGTGGCCTCAGATGTTTAACATCCTTGAGAAAACGGACATCGGGATGAGACGCAACCACATAACAGTCTAAGATTACCCAAAAGAGAGCCGAGGGCAGAAACCTGTGCCCGGAGCGAACCGAAGGAGAGACCCTTGGTAAGACCACGCTAGAGAAAAGAAAGTACCAGTGAAACCGGGGCTGAATGAGCAGAGACACCCGATTCCGCACAGACAAGTTCGAAAACCTTCCAAACCCGGACATAGGCAAGGGAAGTAGAAGTCTTGTGGGCCCGCAGAACAGTGGATATGACGACCTCCCTATATCCCTTCTTTCTCAGTCTCCGCCGTTCAAAAGCCAGGCCGCTAGACAAAAGCGATCCGCCTGGTCGAAAAATATGGGACCCTGCCGTAGGAGGCACTGAAGATGACAGAGGCAAAGAGGGCTATCCCGTGACAGGTTTACGAGGTCCGCGAACCACGGTCTGCGGGGCCACTCAGGAGCTACGAGAATGACCGGACCCCTGTGGAGTTCTATCCTTCGGAGCACCTTGCCCACCAGGGGCCAAGGAGGAAACACGTACAGAAGGACATCGCGTGGCCAGGGAAGGACTAGCGCATCTACCCCTTCTAAACAATGCTCCCTCCAGCGGCATTGTCCAAGATTGCCATCAGGTCAAGGTGAGGAGGACCCCACCGGTTGACAATCAGCTCCATTGTCTCGTCGGACAACTCCCACTTGCCGGGGTTGAGCCGCTGGCGACTGAAAAAATCTGCTTGAACATTCTCCTTGCCTGCAATGTGAGACGCTGCTAAGCACTGCAGATGGCGCTCCGCCCACACGAAGAGCTGGCTGGCCTCGAGGGCCACCAGGTGACTCCTGCTGCCCCCCCTGGCGATTGATGTACGCCACAGTGGTAGAGTTGTCCAAGAGTACCTGGACTGCTCTTCGGCAAAGCAGGGGGAGAAACGCTTGAAGAGCCAGACGAACCGTCCGAACCTCCAGGCGATTGATGTGCCAGTGGGATTGGGAAGGGGACCAGTATCCCTGCGTGGCCTATGTCTGGCAGACTGCTCCACAACCGGAGAGGCTGGCGTCCGTCGTGACTACAATCCATTGCGGAGTCTGAAGGGATATTCCTTTCAGAAGGTGCTTGAACATTAGCCACCAATGTAATTCTCTGATGGTAGAATCGGAGAGAGGAAGCTGCGCCTGAAACAGTTCAGACACCGGTTTCCAGCGGGAGAGCAAAGCTTTCTGTAAAGAACGCATATGCGCAAAAGCCCAGGGGACCAAGTCGATCGTAGAAGCCATGGTCCCCAGAATCTGTAGGTAGTCCCATGCCATGGGGAGAGGCATGGAAAGGAAGTTTCGGACTTGAACGCTTGAGAGTCCGGCAGGTATACCTTGCCGACCCGAGTATCAAACTGAACCCCTAGGAATTCCAGGACCTGGGAAGGTCGGAGATTGCTCTTGGAAAAATTGACTATCCACTCCAGGGACGAGAGGAGAGCAAGGACACGGTCCACTGCCAGCTTGCATAAGGTCTCTGACTTGGCTCACACTAGCCAATCATCCAGGTAAGGGTGGTCTAGGACTCCGTCCCGCCAGAGGGCGGCCGCCACCACCAACATAACCTTGGTAAACATGCGTGGTGCCGTGGCCAGACTGAAGGGGAGAGCCCAGAACTGGAAATGTTGTCTCAAGATGTAGAATCGAAGATACCTCTGATGTTTGGCACGGATCGGAATGTGCAGGTAGGCCTCCGTCAAATTGAGAGAGGCCAGAAATTCTCCAGGATGAACAGCTGCTATAACTGCCCTCAGGGTTTCCATCCGAAAATGGGGCACTTTGAGGGCTCAGTTGACCCTATTGGGGTCCAAGATGGGGGCGGAAGGAGTCATCCTTTTTTGGAACCACGAAGTAAATAGAATACTGGCTGGCGCCCCATTCCTCCATGGGAACAGGGACTATAGCCCCCAGCCCCTGGAATCTGGCGAGAGTCTGACATACAGCAGCCCTCTTCCGATGGCCTCACAGGGAAACCATGTACAGATCCGGCAGGTCCTGAGCAAATTCTAAAGCGTAACCTCTCTCGATTATCTCGAGAACCCACTGGTCCGACGTGATTTTGACCCATTCCTCCAAGAACAGGGACAGACGACCACCTAAGTTTGGAATGGAGGAATGGGCTGACCGAATCTCATTGAGAGGTGGGCTTGGACACGGGGCACTGTGGATTATCATCTGGGAAGGCACGATGTCCTCAAAAGAACTGAGACCTGGAGGAATTTCCTCTAGAGAAGGCGCCCCGTGCCCTGGGATTATATCTCCGCTGACTCCTGAATCAGGTGCGAGTAGGGAAGAAGGTTCTCGCTTGTTTCGGGCGATCCTCAGGTAGTTTGTGGACCTTGTTCTTACACAAGGATTTAATAAGTTGTTCCAGGTCCTCGCTAAAAAGTAGCTTACCTTTGAAGGGGAGCGTGCCCAGCTGCACCTTGGAAGACGAGTCGGCCGCCCAATTACGGAGCCAGAGGAGCCATCTGGCTGAGACCGCTGAAGCCATCGCTTTTGCCTGGACCTGGTACAAGTCGTAAAGGGCATCCGCCCCATACGCTATAGTGCCTTCTAAACTTTCAGCCTGCGCTGTGCAGCCTGGCAGACTCTAATTCTGTTCCTTAGTACAGTGATTCTCAGTCCGTGTGTCACGCACCACTGTGTCACAAAGCACAAGCTAGTGTGTCGTAACCTCTGTGGGCAGAATGCAGCAGTCCCTGGTTCCTCGCTGGTGTGGCTCTCAATTTCCCCCGGCAGAGTGAGTGAGCTTGGCTTCCCGGTATCACCCTGGGTGCAACTGCCAGAATGGGTGAGGGGGAGTCGAGTTACCCAGTCTCCGACCCTCTGCTCAAAAGCCTCCAGTACCAGGGGGGATGGTCCCACCGGGACCTACCAAACCCCTGGGAGGCAGTAGAAATTTTCTTGGAAGTCTAATCTATCTTCTTCTTTTTTTTTTTTTTTTTTACTTCAGACTGCAGGACTTTGCACCTCCACCATCCGCTGGAGTCAGAGAAATACTGACGGACTGCAAGTGGCACCTGAACTTAAGGGCAGCGCCAGTCGAAAACTTCTGTCTCCATCTGCTGGAGGGGTGGCAAAACCCAGCTGTCTGGACTGATCCAGCTACGTACAGGGAACAGCTTATCATACTTAAGTAGATCGTAAACTGATCTCGTCTTCTCCTGAGATCTTGTTTCATGAAAGGCCTATGGCATATCAAGTCCCAGGTACAAAAGCCACATGTTCCTTAGGACCAGACTATGATACTTTCTCAACTAATGACACCTCTCTTTGAGCCACTGGAATCATCTTCTCTGATATACTTGACAAGAAAGTGGTGTTCTTCATCGCAGTGACATCAGCTAGTGTAGTCGGCGAACTCCAACTGCTCGTTTGCTAGCCTCCCTATATGCAATTCTTCAACAGCTTAGTTCTCCATACTCACCGTTTCTGCCAAAGGTCATCTCTGCTTTCCTTATCAATCCATTTTATTCTTACCTTCTGACCTAGGCCTAATGCACATGAAGGCGAAAAAGCCCTATATACTCTGGCCTGCAAATGGGCCTTAGCATATTACAAGACAGATTCAGCTGCATTGTAGAACATCCCAGTTATTCATCTCATACATTCCCAAGAGGCTAGGAATACTAGTCACCAAACGTACTTTATTGAGCTGGCTGGCTGAGTGCATTCACTACTCCTACACTGTAGCAGGATTGCAAGTCACATCAGGTGATATCCACAGATGGTTCTGTTGCTCATTTTCTAGCAGGATTGCAAGTCACATCAGGTGATATCCACAGATGGTTCTGTTGCTCATTTTCAAGAAGAACTGATGATATCTGCAAAGCTGCAATTTGGACTTCCATTCACACCTTTACATCTCATTACTGTCTTGATAACCTCTAAGACTGACAGTAAATTTGGACAAGCAGTTTTGCAAAATCTGGTCTCGCTACAGTCCATTCTCCATGGTGGGAGCCGGATTGCTTCCTAAATAAATGCTCCACTGCACCCTTGGTTTGGGACTACCCACATCCTGTTTATTAATGGAAAAAGCAAGTTTGCTTACTGTAAACTTTCTGTAGATAGGAACTGCGGCACATGCACAGTACAGCTCAAACTCTACTATCTTGAAGAGAGAAATCCATTTGGTGCTGTCAGATGACATTACCCATATATGATGGATGATTCATCCTGCTGTCTATGGAAAACACCATTTTTGGTAAGCAAACTTGCTGTACTTTTTAGGAAGCGAGTTTGGTTGCTGTTCATAGACTTTGTTTTTATTTTTTAATGCTCCTGAAAGCCCTCTGCATTTGAGGGAGGAAAAGTATGGTTATATATAATCTTTTAGCTTGTTTACATTGCATACTGGCAGGCTGAGGGCAGCAAGGGACCCTAGAAGGGGCAAACGTCAGCAAACCTGTTAGTCGCTGTTTGCACTGGTCTAACTAGACTCAAAAATAGAAAATTATCAGGTAAGACTAAATTTCTTCTTAGATGTTCTGCTGTTCTACCTGCTTTGCTCCTGATTTTATCAGCTTAGTTCCTGATTACAGGGTGAAGTTCAAAGGCTTAATGTCAGCTGTTCTTTTGAAATCGCACAGTATGCAAAAGTAAGAGATTGTTGGTGCTGGTTTCTTTGGAGCAGCACATATCTTGCCTTCTTGTAGTTTTCCTGATACAAATAAACTTTTCTATATAAGAAAGTAAGGGTGAGGAGCTCCTCGTGTTGGTTTTGTCTCCTCTTTTCAAAATTTGGCTCCCCCCGAGCTGTTTGGCTTCATCACTTCTCCCAAAGGCAGAGAGGGTTCCTCTCTCCTGACTTTTGCTGCAAGACTTCCCACCATGCACAGAGTAAGGTTGATTTCCTTCTTTATTTTTACTGATAAGAACATGATGTAAATAGCAGCATTTTGTTTCCTGCAATTAAAAGCATACATCTTTACAACCTCATGTTGCCATTGCTAAGACAATTGGAGACAGGTGCATTACAGTTTATCTTAGATTTAGCTCATGTCACTTCATTGGTAGTTCAAGGAGTGTAACCTTCAGGTACTGAAGCTATTTGCCTGACTCCAGGGAGCTTCCACTCTAACAGCCACATTTACTAAGCATTATTTCCCGTAGACAAAGAATGGGAGAAAAGCTTAGTAAATCTAGCCTATGACTTGATTTACTAAGGCTTTTCTCTCATTCTCTGTCTACAGGAAACAGTGCTTAATAAATGAATCCAAGTCTGGATCCGAGGCAATGGAGGGTGAACCCTGATTTCCTTGTTTCTCAGCACACTGCTCTAATCACAAGGCTGCCACTCCACTAGTTACAATCTTTCTCGCTATGACCCATGCTATGAGAGATCCTCAGTCCCTCAGAGAATAAACAGTATCCACCAAATACAGAGAATAACTTTTTTTTTTATATTGTACAAACCTGATGGATGCATATAATTTACAGTGGTTACATAATTAGTTATAACACCTTTTTCTAATTTAGATTTTTCTCTCTTAAGACTCCAGCACAAAGTTCAATTTTAGCCACATGAGTTCAACAAGGTAAAAAAAAAAATAAAATTTTTTGGCACAGTTGCTGTGCTCACTTTCAGCATTCTTGGGTGATGTAGCTAAAGCAGTTTAGCCGATCTCCCAGCCATAGAACTGGGAAGATTTCTGCTTCTCTAGCCTAGTCATTTGTAAAGTGCAGATTATATGCCTAACATCTGTCTTCTACTACCTGTGCCCCCTAATACAGCAGCACTCATATTTCACTTGCATTTTTTAGTTAGTTATCAGGTCATACATGAAAATAAACTAGTTACATGAAAATGGAATTAGTTTCCTGCCATATACATACTCACTCCAACAAACCTCAATCACTCTTGCTTTCACATATACTCGCTCAATCTAACTTCTCTCCTTCCATTCAGGAATGCCTGTGCCTGGGATCCCAAGCCTGCAGCACATCTACCAGCACTGCTGATCAATGTCTGTCTCACAGAAAGCGCTAGCCCCTATCCTCCAATCAAATGGTAGAAATGGCAGCCTTATGGCAATGAGTGAAGGTTCTCAGATTGCCACCTGCAGAATTTTGGTTGGCCAAGTAGGACTATGGGCACCTAGAAAGGCCATGGTTGGAGCAGAAGCGCAGTGCTTTACTTCACATAAGCTTTTGGCCAGTGCATATTTGTTCCCTTGGCTTTTCATGGTTAATTTCTAACAATGAAACCATTGTCAACATTTTGAAAGATACCAACTTTCATCTCTATCAAGCAAGAAGGGTTTGTGAGACACCACACACTAGGATGGGTACATATCTTAAGCCTATTTCCAGCCCTCTGGGTACTGCTTACTTCATGGACAGAGAAGGGGTCATGTTTCTGTCTTAAGTACCAAACCTTTTCTTTTGTGGAGGTTCTGAAATAAGCAGATTGGGGGTAAAGAGGAAGGCCCTGGCCTATGCTCTAGTTATCATTCAATGTACCCATAGA
Source organism: Rhinatrema bivittatum (assembly GCF_901001135.1). NCBI lineage: Eukaryota > Metazoa > Chordata > Amphibia > Gymnophiona > Rhinatrematidae > Rhinatrema > Rhinatrema bivittatum. Next base: position 81,486,200 of record NC_042622.1, on the reverse strand, counting down.
ATATTAGGACAGAAAGAGACTATAGGGCCTATGCAGTCTGCCCATCCACGATTCAGCTTTATAATCTCTACCACTTCCTCAGTGATCCTGAATTTTTCCCATGATTCCTTGAATTCAGATACTACCTTTATTTCCACCAGCTCCAGAGCGAGGCTACTTCTGCGTTCATTAGCCTCTTGCTAAAGAAATATTTCCTTATATTCTGCCCCATATGCTTTAGAAAAAAGACCAATGACCATTTTAATAGCCACCCACCAGACCAACTCCAACTGGTTTATATCCTTTTGAAGATATGATCTCAAGAATTGTACACAGTCTTTCCAAGAAGGTTTCACCAGGGGCAACATCACTTTTTGTTCTGCTGCCCCTTCCTCTCCCTATATAGCTAAATGCAGACATTCATTCTCACACACTCTAATCAAGACTTTGGACTCTTCCTTTGTCACAAGCCTACAGCTCTCCTAGCTCCCTTTAGGAGCTAGCCTCCCACCCTGCTATACATACATGCTGCTGAGCCTTTTCTTTCATCATACTATATACAGTCATAAATAATTTCTGAAATGTAGACGTTCAGTAACTGAATTTGTCCATTTCTAAGCAGAGCCTCCTCCGTTCCATGAGCCAGTATGAATATACAAAGCTATCTCAGTCACTTCAGGGCTGCAGCCAACACAATACCATGTGACCTCCACATGAGTGCAGCCTGCACCTTGGTCCGTTGGACCTGATACAGCATGGACAGGATGCCACACTCAGTGACCCTCCACCGTAAGCATCATGTTATACACAGATTCTCTCTTTATATTTCAGGTTCCTGGTTATAGGGGAGACATTACCCACATCTTCCTCCATTAGTCCAGGAAAGCTACCTGCATAATGTTGCCGCTGACTATACCCACATAAAATTAACCTGCTAATCCTAGGGCAGATATTTTTCTGATCAAGCTTACCTAACTAACTTGAGCTGGGTAAAGGAAAATTAGTTCTTACCTGTTAATTTTCGTTCCTGTGGTACCACGGATCAGTCCAGACTATGGGGTTGAGGCTCCTGTGCAGCAGATGGAGACAGACCAAAACTGAAAGGGTATCCTATATCAGGACAGAGCCTACCCTGCAGCCCTTCACTATAACCATTGTCAAAGCAGAAAACATGAAGATAAACAGTAAGGAAACAAGCAACCAACAAGAGAACTCAGAATTTGAACAAGCGCAAACAGTGACTGGACTCTGTAGATGGGCGCTCTTGCATGAATGTCCATGGTCATCATAAAGATGCTTCCGGTGCCTCTTTAGTATCATCACATAAAAAAATCATTCAAAAAGCTACAGGAAAAGGAAAGAAACTTCAAGCGGACAGTAGAAAGTATAGGAAAGGGTGTCTGGACTGATACGTGGTACTACAGGAATGAAAATTAACAGGTAAGAACTAGTTTTCCTTTCCCTGTACGTACCCAGATCAGTCCAGACCATGGGATGTACCAAAGCTTCCCTAAACAGGGTGGGACCGAGACAGTCCCACTCGACCCACTTGCCGACCAAAGGAACCAAAAGACAGGCGCCTGGATATCAAGGCGGTAATGCAGAGACTTCCACGTAGCTGCCCTGCATATCTCCTGCGGAGAGACTGACTGACTCTCCACCCAAGAAGTAGCTTGGGAACGCAAGGAATGAGCCTTTAGGCCCTCTAGGACCGCCTGGCCCTGACAGATATAGGCTGACGCAATCGCCTCCTTCAACAAGCAAGAAATCGTGGTCTTAGAGGCCCGTTTGCCCTGGTTGGGCCCACTCCATAAGACAAAGAGATGGTCCGAAACACAGAAGTCATTGGTTACCTGCAGATAACGCATGAGAATGCGCTTCACATCCAGACGGCGTAGATCATCCCCAACCGAACTTGCAAGATCCGTGGGAGAAAGAGTGGGGAGCTCCACCGACTGACATGAAAGGCAGAAATAACCTTTGGCAAGAAAGAGGGTACAATCTTGAGGGAGAGACCTCCCCCCCCGAGTCCGAAAAATGTAGGAAGGGCTCCGCTCCCGGCTTGGATCTCAGACACCCGCCTGGTGGAGCAAATAGAGACTAAAAACACCACCTTGAGTGTTAAATCCTTGAGAGTAGAGCGACGGAGAGGCTCGAAGGGAGCAAGGCAGAGAGCCCGGAGGACCAAGTTAAGGCTCCACGAAGAACAAGTGGAATGCAGGGTTGGCCTCAAATGTTTAACTCAATTGAGGAAACAGACAACATTCGGATGAGATGCAACTGCATAACCTTCAAGACTTCCCAGGAGAGAGCCGAGGGCAGAGACCTGTACCCGGAGCAAACCGAACGAGAGGCCCTTAGAGAGACCGCGCTGGAGAAAAGAAAGAACCAGCGAAATCGGGGCCAAATGTGCCGAGACACACGATTCCACGCAGACAAGCTCAAAAACCTTCCAAACCCGGACCTAGGTGAGGGAAGTAGAAGTCTTGCGAGCACGCAGGATAGTGGAGATGACGTCTTCACTATATCCCTTCTTCCTCAGTTTCAGCCGTTCAAAAGCCAGGCCGCTAGACAGACGTGATCTGCCTGGTCGAAAAATACGGGGCCCTGCCGGAGCAGGTAACGAAGATGACCGAGACGAAGAGGGCCGTCCGACAGGTTTACAAGATCCACGAACCACGGTCTGTGGGGGCACTCGGGAGCTACGAGAATGACCTGACTCCTGTGGAGCTCTGTCCTTCTGAATACCTTGCCCACCAGGGGCCAAGGAGGAAACATGTACAGAAGAACATCGCGTGGCCAGGGAAGGTCTAGCGCATCTACCCCTTCCGAACAATGCTCCCTCCAGTGGCTGAAAAACCTGGGAGATTTGGCATTGTCCAGGTGAGGAGGACCCCACCGGTTGACAATCAGCTCCATTGCCTCATCGGACAACTCCCACTCGCCGGGGTCGAGCCGCTGAAGACTCAAAAAGTCTGCTTGAACATTCTCCTTGCCCGCAATGTGAGACGCTGCTAAGCACTGCAGATGGCGCTCCGCCCAAGCGAGGAGCTGACTGGCTGCGAGGGCCACCAGGCGACTCCTGGTGCCCCCCTGGCGATTGATGTATGCCACAGTGGTAGAGTTGTCCGAGAGACCTGAACTGCTCTTCGACGAAGCAGGGGAAGAAAAGCTTGAAGAGCCAGACGGATCGCCCGAGCCTCCAGGCGATTGATGTGCCAGCGGGATTGGGCAGGGCACCAGTACCCCTGCGTGGCCTGTGTCTGGCAGACTGCTCCCCAACCGGAGAGGCTGGCATCCGTTGTGACTAAAATCCATTGCAGTCTGAAGGTATATTCCTTTCAGAAGGTGCTTGAGCGATAGCCACCAATGTATGTCTCTGATGGTAGAGTCGGAGAGAGGAAGCTGCGCTTGAAACAGTTCTGACACCGGTTTCCAGCAGGAGAGCAAAGCTTTCTGTAAAAGACGCATATGCGCAAAAGCCCAGGGGACCAAATCGATCGTAGAAGCCATGGTCCCCAGAACCTGTAGGTAGTCCCACGCCGTGGGGAGAGGCATGGAAAGGAAGTTTCGGACTTGATCCATCAGCTTGAATGCTCGAGAGTCCGGCGGGAATACCTTGCCGACCCGAGTATTGAACCGAGCCCCTAGGAATTCCAGGACCTGGGAAGGTCGGAGATTGCTCTTGGAAAAATTGACTATCCACCCCAAGGACGAGAGGAGAGCAAGGACGCAGTCCACTGCCCGCTTGCATAAAGCCTCTGATTTGGCTTGCACTAGCCAATCATCTAGATAAGGGTGGACTAGGATTCTGTCCCGCCGGAGGACGGCCGCCACCACCACCATCACACATTGGTAAAAGTGCGTGGTGCTGTGGCCAGACCAAAGGGGAGAGCCCGGAACTGGAAATGTTGCCCCAAGATGTGGAACCGAAGGTACCTCTGATGTTCGGCACGGATCGGAATGTGCAGGTAGGTCTCCATCAAATCGAGAGCGGCCAGAAATTCTCCGGGATGAACAGCCGCTATAACTGCCCTCAGGGTTTCCATCCGCAAATGGGGCACTTTGAGGGCTCCGTTGACCCTCTTGAGGTCCAAGATGGGGCAGAGGGAGTCATCCTTTTTTTGGAACCATGAAGTAAATAAAATACTGGCCAGCGCCCCGTTCCCCCATGGGAACAGGGACTATAGCCCCTAGCCCCTGGAGTCTCGCGAGAGTCTGACATACAGCACCCTGCTTCCGATGGCCGCACGGGGAGACCATGTACAGATCCGGCAGGTCCCGAGCAAATTCTAAAGTGTAACCTCTCTTGATTATTTCGAGGACCCACTGGTCTGACGTGATTTTGACCCATGCCTCCAAGAACAGGGACATTTGAACACCTAAGTTGGAATGGAGGAATGGGCCGGCCGAATCTCATTGAGAGGCGGGCTTGGACGCGGGGCGCTGTGGATTACCATCACGGAAGGCACAGCGCCCTCAAAAGGACAGGAGCCCAGGACTGAGACCTGGAGGAATTTTCCTCTAGAGAAGGCGCCCCGCGCCTTGGGCTTTTATCTCCGCTGACCCCTGAAGTGGATGCGAGTAGGGAAGAAGGTTCGCGCTTGTTTCGTGCGATCCTCAGGTAGTTTGTGTACCTTGTTCTCACCCAAAGATTTAATAAGCTGTTCCAGGTCCTCGCCACCAGCAACTTACCTTTGAAGGGGAGCGTGCCCAGCTGCGCCTTGGAAGACGAGTTGGCTGCCCAATTACCGAGCCAGAGGAGCCATCTGGCAGAGACCGCAGACCCCATCGCTTTTGCCTGGACCCGGAACATGTCATAAAGGGCATCCGCCCCATACGCTATAGCACCTTCCACTCTTTCAGCCTGCTCTACCTCGTCAGATGGGAGGTCCTGGGTGCTGAGCAATTGTTGAACCCACTTGAGGCTTGCCCGCTGCATGAGACTGCTGCAGATCGACACCTAAGGCCAAGACTTTGAAGATGCGCTTGAGATGGAATTCTAGCTTGTGGTCTTGGACATCCCTCAGAGCCGTAGCACCCCACCACCGGGATGGTGGTGTACTTAGTACACTGCAGTCACGGAGGAATCCGCCTTGGACATTTTCAGCATGTCTAAGCACTCCTCCGGGAGAGGATAAAACTTCTCCATAGCTCTACCGATGCGGAGCCCCCGAATCAGGAGCCTCCCACTCCCTAAGGAGCATTAGCCGATGCATCAGATGGAAAGGGAAGGTGCACGGAAGAGCCCTGAGTCCCACCAGGACCGGGTCCACGCAAGCCAGCATTGCGGCCAAAAACACGTCCAATGTGGAGCACTCTATCCCCAGCTTCTGAGAAATAAAAGGGATAAGTGGCTCCAGTTCCTCCCTTCTGAATACACATAGAACCCTGGGGTCATCCCCCTCCGGGGGGGGGGGGGGGTGTAGAGTTTCCACAAAATCCTGATCTGGGTCCTGGTCCGGGGCACCCCCGGACCACCTGCAATCGGACCAGCCCCTGCACATCAGGAACCGCTGGAGCGGACGGTGCAACAATCCAAGGAATTTTAGAAGAAAAAACGAGGCCTGGAATCTCCAGGGGAAGGTCAGGACCTGCATCAAGTGACTGCACGGGGCTCAAATCGGGGGGGAGGAATCTAAAAAATCCGGGTCATTTGAGTCCTGCGGCCCCGAAAAACCCAAAATGGCCACTGTTCCCACGGTCTGTTGGCCCGGGAATGGCACAGCCATGCGCTTGTGCGGCCTTACTTGGACTCCGGAGGAGATCGCAGCCACGGAGGGACTCTCCCCTCCCCAGCAAACATTTAGTGCAGAGCCCTTCTCTAGAGAGACGGAGCGAAGAATCCCCATAGGCAAGGCAGAGAGGAGCAGTAATTAAAATCAGCTGTGCTGCCAGGGCTGAGGGAGCGGAGGCAGGAGACTAAACTCTGTATGCTCCCAACTCTCACAAAAGGCTGCCAAGTGTTTAGTTTCACTTTGATTCTTAGGTTTTTTTTTTTTCCCCCCAAACTTAGTGCAGAGGAAAACACGTCCCTGCAGGCAGCTCCGGGGGGATAAGCGTCCCGGTAGGAGAGAGAGAGGGGGGGCTGTACAGGGGGAGTGACTGGCACCACCAATTTCATCCCACAGCCGAGGAACACTGGGGAAAAGGGAGCCTAGGCTATATTACACAAGGGGCAAAGCCCCCCCTAGGCCCCCCCCCAAGAGTGAGGAGACAAACTGTCTCCTGTATGGAAATCAACAGAGTCCAAAAACTTTTTTCTTGCTTGATCCAATAAGTTTAGAGAAGAAAGAAAGCCCCAAAACAGGGGCTAAGCAAAAGAAACAGGGAACCGCAGGGTGAACTGTCGCATCTGCTGGAGACAGACAAATACTGAAGGGCTGCAGGGTAGGCTCTTCAGTTTTGGTCTGTCTCCATCTGCTGGACAGGAGGCTCAACCCATTGGTCTGGACTGATCCGGGTACGTACAGGAAACACCAAATATCAATTTTCACTTGCTAAAATGTAACCATGGCCCTGTAATGCTTCCATTATTCACCGCTCATGCAGGCCAATACTGTAACGTGCACGCAGCTGAACACACTGGTTTGACGCGTGTCCACTACCCCTTATGCGGTAAGGGGTTTAGGGCGTCAAATGCATGTCCAACACCCCTCCCGCAACTAATAGCACTCATCACATGAAAATGCACGTTGATGAGGCTATTAGTTATTCACCCGGGATACTGAAAAAAAATTGTGCGGCCAAACAGAGAAATTTTACACTCAGAAATTAACACCTGGCCCAGGGCAGGCGTTAGTTTCTGAGCAGCCCAAAAAAAGGGTACAGAAAAGCAGAAAATACTACTTTTCTGTACACCCTTTGACTTAATATACTAACGATATTAGGTCAGAGGAACCAAAAATGTAAAAAAATAAATAAAATTTTTAAAAAAATGTGCCAGCTGGTCAGGTAAGGAAAACAGATGCTCAATTTTCCCAGCCTCCGTTTTCCTAACCCATGGCTGTCAGCCACCTCTCCTGGGTTTCCACTGGTAAGGAGGCGCTAGGGACACACTATTGGCCCTAGCACCTCCTTTTTAGCGCAACCCCTCATTTAAATACAGGATTGCGCTCCCAAGAGACATGGCTGGGCACGCGTTAGGAAAGCAGGTGCCCATTTTCCCCCACGAACCTTACAGCATCGGCCTGTTTATCTAGTAAAGTCTATACAGATAATGAGTAATGTAACCATGCCCCCAGCATGCCTCCATCACTGCCTCTTTATCTGGGTAACTGCTGTGCAGGAACACCTCCATACTCACACACAATTTACCCAGGTAAAAAAAATAAAGGTATTGAGCTTCTATTACTCATTACCAGCTCAGATTTTATCCAGCTAAAAATGAGATGATGGAGGCATTGCCAGGGTGTGGTTTCATTACTTATTATCCACACCCAATTTACTTGGATGAAAAAAAAGAGGTAGTGAATGAATAATGTAACCATTATCTCTTTTTATGCACGTACATTTTGTATGGGTATTAGAAACATGCCTGTCACCACCTCTTTTTAGACAGGTAAATTCTGTGTGGTAATAAGTAATGTAACTACTCCTGTGGAACACTTCCATCAGTCTCTCTTGCTATATAAGTGAATTTTATGCTGGGAATGAATTACCTGGATAAAATTTAGCCTGGATATGGTGGGAGAAACTTTCAAATCTTGGTTCTTGTCCAGGTAACTCCAAAAGCTACCTAGACAAAGCCTTTGAATATCAACCTCTGGCATTAATTAAAATTTAACTTGAAACTGATTTCCACAGGAACTCTCTTTTCGCTGCATTCTTGCGTCTGTCCACTCTTCTCCGCCTCTGGCCTAGAGCTGCCTGTAATGCATTCCTGCAGGTATCCTCATCCCCTCCACCTTACAACAGCAGGCTGGTATGGGTGTTCACATGCTCTGCTTGTGCTTTTGGGCTGGTATTTCTAAAGGTCGATTTGAGGCAGAACTGGTACATATGGTTGAAATGTCTCTAATATATACAGACTTAATAACTTGAATGGAGCTTGGGAGCGAGGTGAAATATCCTTTGAGTCCTGTAAGTCGACATTTCCCCCCCCCCAAAAAAAAAAAAAAAAAAAAAAAAAAGGATTGGAGCTTGGTGGATTGGAGATGAGAACAATGCTCAGTCACAGTGGATCTTTTCTGTACATGACCCACTTTCTATTTCACTGCTTGCTGGCAGGATGATAGGTGAATGTCCCACATAATTACTAGTACTGCATGGTCCCATTTCTCTCCAGTGCACCTTCAGTTCCAAGGTATCCCAAAAGGATCTCACTCCGGCGCTGGGACAGTTGAAGAATGTCCTCTGCAAGCAAATCCACTGAAGAGTATCGCACCTTATCCAAGTCAAACATGTCCTTCAAGTACTGTATGATCTGGTGCTACAGAGAAGAAAGACAGTACTTTTTACTGGAAGCTGGAGCCAGACTGTACAACTGCTCCAGAAAAGAAGCCATTAAACTTCAGATATGAAAACCTCAGGCAGAGGGCCACATGCCTTGTTACAACTATAGGTGGAAATCAGACAGCAAGAAAGTTAAGACAATTAATACAGAAATGACAGAGGAGATGCAATGACACTCTCAGTGATGAGCAGCCAATGCAGAAATGGACAGGAGCTGCTGTGGGTAATGTACCAGGACAGAAGAGTCTGAACTGCTTCAGTCAGTGATAAAGGACAAATTCTGGTGTACTCCAGTTTAAATGGCATTGGGAAGGGTCTAGGATAAGCAGTACAAAGGGACAGGTGCTCTAGTATGGTCAGTCTATACAAGGGTATGGACAGAGAGACAGTCTTACTTTGAAGAAGCTGCAAATCTCTGAGAGTTGCTCTTTGGGTCCCAGGAAACCAAAGGCGAGCACAGGGCTGACATGCTCCGATACGGAGTAGAAATGGGAGATAAAACCATCTGGAACCTACAACACAAATAGGCCAGCTGTGAACTCACAGGTCCCTGAACTATGCAGATGTTCCCTATCTACTTCTTTAGGAGCAGATTGCTGGGGTGATGGTGGGTTTAGCCTCTTGAGATTTTACCAACTTACCATTAAAAGTCTTCTTTTTGCCTTTAAGACTGACCAACAGGCTGTGGCCAGAGCCTGGGTACAAAAAGAACAAGCAGGTTATAAAAACTATAATGATCGATGTGGAATCTGAGCATTTAGAATGCAACACTTAAATCCCAAAATATGCTTTGAACACCACCCGTCCCCCTTCCCTGTCTCCTCATGCCATCCAAAACCAGTAATCCCTCTCTAACACTATTCAGTATCAACACCGCCCACCCCCCTTCCCTTACCGTCTCCTTGAAGCTGTCAGAAAGCCAGCGGTTACGAAGCACAGCTAGTACAGACGACGGGGGGTTCTCCAGATCCTCAAAGGCATCCATGAGAATGAAGTCCAAGGCAATGTCGAAGAAATTCATACAAAGCACCTAAAGAGATGGGGAGAGATCAGCAGGTCCTCAAGGTGCTTACCATTTCCAAAGTGAGAACAAGGTCCAAAATAAAAGCACAGGCCAGGGTTCAGTGATCCCCGCACCCCTACCACCAGTATGCTGGGACTGTGTCAATACACAACAACATTAACAGACTGTAGCAGCGCAAGAGCTGCTTCTTTGCCCGGATGGGAGTAGTATCGGCATTGTGTCTCAGTCTGCATGCATCTGTACAAACCCCGCGTCCCCGTAGCTCCCGCTGGGTGTTAGTCCAGGTATCTTCCTTCAGTGCATATTGTACCATCTCTTCATAGCTTTCCAGAAAACCTTTGGGGTTCTAAAAAGGGAAAAATAAGTTAGCACGCCCATCAGTTCACAAGTCCTAATCCTCCCAAGTTCCCCCTCTTTAAAACATCTCCATCTACAAGCCTTTCCCCTATGAATTAAGATAATGGAGATTCAGAACTCAAAGCTGTTTTCAAACCCCAGCCAGATTTAAATGTCCCTTCACCCCTCAGCCACAAACCTTCTACCTTCTCAGCCTTGATCATAAGTCCCATCACCATCCGTTTGCCAACTTCTCCAAAGAACTGGCGATTCCCTTCCTCTTGCAGCAGGCCCTGGAAAGGACAAATCGCAATACAATGAAGCTGCAGGGGAGGGGACACCTGCCAACCTCCTTCCTTGGCAATGCAGGGATGGAGACAGGGCGGGTCCCTTACCTGGAAGGCTTGTCGCACACAGTGCAGTTTTGCCAGGAAGTCCTGGTCGCTGTAGCAGCCCAGCAGCTCTGTCCTGAGAGAATTCCAAGAGACAGTTACCTCTTTATCTACCCTACAAAGCCTCACTCTGTCCAGAAGGCTCATCTGGAAGCCATCAAGCATGGCCTCTTCTTTCTCCTCATCCAGCTCTAGTCAAGGAGCCACCAGATATGACCTCCTTTTCCCCATGCAGTGCACCTCCCCAGGGCATCCAGGAATGGTGGCTAATGCCAATGCCTGGAACATTGGGTTCTGAACTGAATGAGCAGCTGCTCCTTACCTAAGAGTCCTGCAGGAGATCTTGCCATCTCGCACAAGCTGCAGTGCTTCTTCATAGGCAGGTGCTGGCTTAGAAGGCTGAAAATAGACATCTCCAAGCTGCAAAGCATCAAAGAGCTGCAGAGGAAGGAAGGAGAGAGACAGCTGCTTAAGCCATGGGGACAGTGAGAGGGACATGCAGACGAGCATAATACAGTGAATGGCAGTCACCTCTGCTGCAGAAAAGAACGACTCCTCTGACGAGCTGCTATCTTCGTCATCCATGTGCAGCCGCATCGAACCATCTGTGAGTGGCAAGATCATGCTTCCTTCTGGGAAGTGATACACGGTTACAGCAACATGTGAGCAGCAGAACTCCCCCCCCCCCCCCCCTCCCCAGATGTTCTCTCCAAAGTACATAATGTGATGCAAGAGAGGGATATTCTTTCTACATAGAAAAAAAGAAATCTGATGACAGATAAAGATCACGAGATATCTAATCTGGCCATTGTATGTTCCTGCTGCAGTACTGCAGACCCTATCTAATTAGCCCTCACCTCTAAATGATCCTCTCTACTTGTCCCAGGCATTCTTTAACTTTGATACTGTATTTGCCTCCATCACTTCCATTGGGAAGCTATTCAATGCATCCATGGCCTTTTCTGTAAGAAGCACTGGCAGAGCCACTGCTTTCAGAGCAGACCCTCCCTCCTTAACCTCTGATTCTGCTCCACAGCTCTATTCTGACTTACCAAGATCCATCAGCAGATTCTCTGAAGACATGGATGATCCAAACTCCTCCTGCAGATGGTACGCTTGGTGCAGGAGGGCTTCCAGCTTCACTGCAAAATCCCTGTTCCTTGACTCCTGCTGCAACACAAATGTATGCATTTGACCATACTGGAAAAATGAGGTGTTACAGAATAGGCATAAAGTGTAGTGGCAGAGCTATATATGTGTGTACTAGAGTGGTAGGGAACATTGCAGGATAGAAGTTAGGTGCACTGGTAGAGTTGTGTGGGTGGGAGGGATTTCAGTACTGAATAGCAGAAGGTGCTGTGGGGCAGGAGCAGAGGTGTCCATCTGCGAGAAATCTGCAGTGTTCTTTCTCTGAACTTTTCCTATCTCCAATCCAGGGCCATCAGTCCTCTAGTCTTAGAAAGTGGAAATGCTCCAGAGTAAAATGCTAGTGTCTTTCATGCCTTCCCTCTATCAGTAAAAGAAAAATTGGTTCTTACCTGCTAAGTTTTGTTCCTGTAGTACCATGGATCAGTTCAGACCGTGGGTTGAGCCTCCTGTCCAGCAGATGGAGACAGACCAAAACTAAAAAGGGTATCCTATATCAGGACAGAGCTTATCCTGCATCTCTTCAGTATAACCATTGTCAAAGCAGAAAAGTATAAAGACAACGAGTATAAGGTCAAGCAAGTAACAAGATAACTAATAAATCTGTTAAACAATTGAACAAACTCTGTAAATAATCGCTCTTCTATAAATACCCATGGTCATCTTAAGAGATGCTTCCGGTGCCTTCAATGAGAATCCAAGAAAAAAAAAAAAAAAAAAAACAAAAAACAAAACATCCAGAAATACCTGCAAGGACAAAAAAAACAAAACAAAAAACTTAGAGCGGATGGACCAAGAAAGCACTGGAGGGCGTCTGGACTGATCCGTGGTACTATGGGAACGAAAATTAGCAGGTAAGAACCAATTTTCCTTTCCCTGTACGTACCCGGATCAGTCCAGACCGTGGGATGTACCAAAGCTTCCCTAAATAGGGTGGGACAGAGACAGTTCCGCTCGAAGAATCTGCCGTCCGAAGGACCCAAACATTGGTGCCCTAACATCCAGACGCTAATGACGAGCAAAAGTATGCAGGGATTTCCACATAGCTGCCCTGCATATCCCCTGGGGAGAGACTGAGAACGCAAAGAATGAGCCTTAAGGCCGTCTGGGACTGCTCGGCCATGACAGATATAGGCTGACGCAATCGTTTCCTTCAACCAACGAGCAATCGTAGCCTTAGAAGCCTTGTTGCCCCTATTTGAACCACTCCAGAGGACAAAAAGATGATCAGAGACTCGGAACTCATTGGTAACCTGAAGGTAATGCAATAAAACCGGCTTCACATCAAGACGCCTAAGATCACCCCCCCGCCGTACCTGCTATATCTTCAGGAGAAAAAGCCAGGAGTTTCAACGATTGATTGACATGAAAAGAAGAAACAACCTTTGGCAAGAAGGAAGGTACCATCTTGAGGGAAACCCCTGAATCCGAGAAACAAAGAAAAGGTTCCCTGCAAGACAATGCTTGAATCTCAGACACTCTTCTGGCGGAGCAAATGGAAACCAGGAACACAGTCTTGAGCGTCAAATCTTTAAGAGTAGACCGGCAGAGAAGTTCGAAGGGTGCCTCGCAGAGAGTCCGAAGAACCAAATTAAGACTCCACGAGGGACAAGTAGCCCGAACAGGCGGCTTGAAGTGCTTAGCACCCTCGAGGAAACAAATGATTTCCGGGTGAGCCGCCACCGAATACCATTAACGCTGCCTAAGAGGGAGCCGAGGGCAGACACTTGAACCCACAAGGAGCTGAAAGACAAACCTTTAGATAGGCCCTTCTGAAGAAAGGAGAGGACCTGGGGTATCTGAGCTTTACGAGCCAGTACGCCTGATTCCGCACATACATTCTCGAAAACTTTCCAGACCCGGACATAAGCGAGAGAGGTAGATGGCTTCTGAGCCCGCAGCAGAGTGGAAATAACTTCCTCCTTATATCCCTTCTTCCTTAATCTCCGCCGTTCAAAAGCCAGGCCACTAGACAGAAGTGATCCGCCTGGTCGAAAAATACGGGACCCTGCTGGAGTAGGCATGGGAGATGGCAGAGGCGAAGAGGACCGTCCGTCGCCAGGTTTACCAGGTCCACGAACCACAATCTGCGGGGCCACTCAGGTGCCACGAGGATGACCGCCCCCCCCCCCCCCCCGGGGAAGCTCTATTCTTCTGAGAACCTTGCCCACTAGGGGCCACGGAGGAAACGTACAGGTGAACGTCGTGGGGACAGGGAAGGACCAGGGCATCCACTCCTTCCGAGCAGTGCTCCCTCCAGCGGCTGAAGAATCTGGGAGCTTTGGCATTGCTCAAAGTAGCCATCAGGTCCAGGTGAGGAGGACCCCACCTGCGAACAATCAGATCCATCGCTCTGTCTGACAACTCCCACTCGCCGGGAATGAGATGTTGACGGCTGAAGAAATCGGCTTGTACATTCTCCTTGCCCGCTATGTGGGAGGCTGCCATGCGCTCCAGGTGCCGCTCCGCCCAGGCGAGGAGCTTGCTGGCTTCTAGAGCCACCAGACTCCTGGTGCCCCCCTGTCGATTGATATAGGCCACCGTGGTGGAACTGTCTGAGCGTATGTGCACCGCTTTGCGGCGGATCAGAGGAAGAAAAATCTTGAGAGCCAGGCGCACTGCTCGTGCCTCCAGTCGATTGATGTGCCAGCGGAACTGGACTGGGGACCAGTATCCCTGCGTGGCCTAGGATTGACAGACCGCTCCCCACCCGGAGAGGCTGGCATCCGTCGTGACTACGATCCACTGCGGAGTCAGTAAGGGCATTCCCGTCAAGAGGTGCGCTAGCGACAGCCACCATTGTATAATCGGCGATGGTAGAACCAGAGAGTTGTAGAGTTGTCTGAAAGTGCTCGGACACTGGCTTCCAGCGGGATAGCAAAGCTTTCTGTAATGGTCGCATATGTACAGAAGCCCAGGGGACCAGGTCGATAGTGGGAGCCATGGTCCCCAGTACCTGAAGGTAGTCCCATGCCATGGGAAGCGAGAGCGAGAGGAGGTTGTGCACATGGTCCATAAGTTTGAGCACCCGAGCGTCCGGGAGGAACACCTTGCCGACTCGGGTATCGAAGCGCGCCCCCAGAAATTCCAGGACCTGGGAGGGCTGAAGGCTGCTCTTGGGGAAACTGACTATCCACCCGAGGGAGGTGAGGAGAGTAAGAACCTGGTTGACCGCTATTCTGCAGAGAGTCACTGACTTGGCCCACCCGAGCCAGTCGTCCAGGTAAGGATGGACTAGAATTCCTTCTCGGCGAAGAGCAGCTGCCACTACCACCATGACCTTTGTAAAGGTGTGTGGAGCTGTGGCGAGGCCGAAAGGCAGAGCTCAGAACTGGAAGTGTTGGCCCAGGATGTTAAAGCCGAGATACCTCTGATGCTTGCATCAAATAGGTATGTGGAGATAAGCCTCCGTCAAGTAGAGGGAGGCCAGATATTCGCCTGGGCGAACTGCCGCTATCACCGCCCTCAGTGTTTTCCATTCAGAAATGGGATGCCCTGAGGGCCCGATTGACCCTCTTGAGATCCAAGATGGGACGGAAAGAACTGTCCTTCTTTGGCACAACGAAGTAGATAGAATATTGGCCGACGCCTTGTTCCTCCACCGGGACTATGGCTCCTAGATCCTGGAGCCTGGCAAGAGTCTGGCAGACGGCCGCCCGCTTCCAGTGTCCGCAAGGAGAGACTATGTACAGGTCCAGCAGATCTCGAGCAAACTCTAAAGTGTAACCTATCACCTCGAGGACCCACTGGCCCGACGTGATTTTGACTCATTCCTCCAGAAAATGGGAGAGACATCCACCTAAGTCTGGAACGGAGGAATGGGCCGGCTGGATCTCATTGGGAGGTGGACTTTGCGGTTGAATGTTGTGGGTTACCATCCCCGAAGGCGCGGCAGCCACAAAAGGAATGAGACCATGCCTGGGACCTGGAGGAGTTCCCCCTAGGAAAGGAACCCCGTGCCCTGTTGGTATCCCTCTGCTGTCCCCTGAAACGGGAACGTGTAGGGAAGAAGGACCTAGGCTGTTTAGGGCAGTCCTCTGGCAGCTTATGGATCTTGTTCTCACCCAAGGATTTAATAAGCTGCTCTAGGTCCTCGCCAAAAAGCAACTTACCCTTGAAAGGAAGTGTGCCCAACTGAGATTTAGAAGAGGAGTCCGCCGACCAGTTGCGCAGCCAGAGGCGGCGTCTGGCCGACACTGCTGAAACCATTGCCTCCCGCCTCTGCAGACGGGAGGTCCTGGTGCTGAACAATTGTTGGACACACCTAAGACTTGCCCGCTGCATGAGACTGCTGCAGATCGTCGCCCGGACACCTAAGGCCAAGACCTCAAAGATACGCTTGAGATAAAATTCAAGTTTGCGGTCCTGAACATCTTTCAGCGCGGTGGCTCCCACCACAGGAATGGTGGTGTGCTTGGTGACTGCAGAGACGGAAGAGTCCACCTTGGGAATTTTCAGCATTTCCAGGCAATCCTCGGGAAGAGGATAGAGCTTGTCCTTAGCTCTACCCACACGTAGCCCTGCCTCGGGAGCTTCCCATTCCCGAAGGAGCAGCAGCTTATGCATGGGATGGAACGGAAAAGTGCGTGGAGGCGCCCTGAGTCCCGCCAGGACCGGGTTCATGTAGGCTGGCATTGTGGCCACAACCGTATCATCTGGAGGGACTTCAATCCCCAGTTCCTTTAATCCCCAGTTCCTTTAGGATGAAGGGAATGAGAAGCTCCAGCTCCTCCCTTTGAAACAGAGCACTCGGGGGTCATCCCCTTCAAGAGGGTGACCCGGCAAAGACAAATCCACATCCGGATCCTGGTCCAGAATCGCGGGTGGCTGAGGCGGATCCGGAGGGGGAGTGGTGGCACCCCTGGTACCACTCTAATCCTGACGGAGCCTTGCATATCCGGCGCTGCAGGAGCGGGCATCCGTGGGATTTTTTTTGGGGGGGGGGGGTCCTCCTCCTCTTGCAAGCTAGCCAGGTAAGATTTGTTCATCAACAGCACAAATTCTGAAGAAAAACATGGCCTGGATTTCCCAGAGAGGGAGACGAGGGAGAGTCTGTATCCTCCTCTGGGGGGTGCACAGGGCTCAAATTGGGGGGGGGGGGGGGGGGGGAGAGAAACTTGAAAATCTGGCTCCTCTCCCCCTGCAGCTCCGACTCGGGAGCTGCACTAATACCCAAAATGGCCACCGTTCCTGCGGTTTGCCAAGTTGGGAACGGCCTGGCCATGCAGCGCGAGGAACGCCCCCGGGTCACTGGTGGAGCCGGTGCCGTGGAGGGACCCTCCCCACCTGGCAGGCACCCCGAACAGAGCCCATCGCGGGAGAGCTGCAAGGCAGGCTCCCCGCAGGCTAAACATAAGTGAGATCACGGCATGATTGACAGGGGAAATAGCCACGAGCAGGAGAAACAGATGAGAAGTGCTGGGGAGAGGAGCGAGTGCAGGCGAATGAACCCTGCCCACTCCCTTCTCTGCTGAAGCAGAGGAAAGTAAGCTGCCTTCCGTTTAACTTAAGTATAAATAAATCTTGTGTATCTCCTTTTTTTTTCCCCCCCAAGATAGGGGGGGGAACTTCCCTGTAAGTGCTGCTGGGGAATTACAACATCCCGGGTGCCAAGGTAGTTATTTAGGGGGAGTGACTGGACCACCAGTATCGCCCCAAGTACATGGGTCACCAGGAAGGGAGCCTAGACTGAATAACTCAAGGGGCAAACCCCTCTAGGCCCCCCCAGGAGTGAGGAGACAGCGCTGTCTCCTAAATGACAGAGCTGCTTTAAAAACTGTTTCAAACTTTTTAAATTAAATTAAATACAAAGAAGAAGAATACTTGCTTGAGCTTGAGAAATAGAGAGAAAAACCCCACAGGGCAAAGAAAGAAATGAAGTAAGGGGAACCACAAGGTGGAGACAGACAAATACGGAAGGGATGCAGGGTAGGCTCTGTCCTGATATAGGATACCCTTTTCAGTTTTGGTCTGTCTCCATCTGCTGGACAGGAGGCTCAACCCACGGCCTGGACTGATCCAGGTACGTACAGGGAATGAATTATTTTTGGCCTTTGGAAAGACAGATACAAGGACTACCTTAGTGGTGTACAGATCTTATGACCCTGAGCCTACAGAGTTGGGATCAAGTGCACTGTTGCTGATCACCTCCAGCCTTTGCATACCTACCTCAGATTCTTCTGTGGAGATATCGTTATTGTGTGGCTCAGCGTTCCTTGGGGTGGGAGTACTGAAGCTACCCCTCTGGCCAAAGGTCAGTGCCTGCTCCCACTTTTGCAATGCTTCCTCAAAAAGTTCCATCCCTGGAGGAGATTAAACCCCACCCCCCCAAAAAAAAAAAAATAATAATCACAAACAGACCAGGTCTACACCTAGGCACAGACAATGCAGAAAAACTCCACAGAGCATCCTACCTGCTCTGGCACAGTCATAAAGAACCCTGGTTACCTGCTTCAGACAAAATTTCCCAGTGTACAGCAGCACTAGCAAGATTCTCCAAAATATCAACCAGCTGCTTCCAGAGTCTAGTGCTCCTCTTTTGGAATTTATCCTAGCTTACCTTTATTTCTTGTCCCATCATTACAATTAAAAAAAAAAATAAAATAAGAATAGAGAGTTTGCACATATTTCTTCCCCCTTTGTTGTCTGCTGTATTCATGCTTTACATTTATCTGTGCTAAGATCTGCATAACAATGCCCAGAGCTGCTCAGACTCTTAAAGATGACAGTGGCTAAGTAGGAGGCACTTCCAAGAAATGAAATAAAACATGTGGCAAAACAGGGGTTTTGCATGCTTTGTTGTTTATTCTGTGTGCTGGCTTGCAGGTAGTGTTTTACCTCTGCCTGTAGTTCAAGCAAAGGCTTTAGATGTTGCCTTTGATCAGCATACACATCCCAGCAGCCCTGAAAATATGTAACACTAACACTCTGCAGTACCATTGGCAGAAAGCTAACTGTTAATATTGTGTGCACAGATTGGCCCTGGAGACAGAGAACCCGCCCTGAGGATTCTGAATTGTCCAGTCTCAGCTGGAAGTACAGAGGGAACAGATCTTGGTGCTAAGACCCAGCCTTTTTCCTGACCTACCCAGGCACTAATAATGTAGTGAAAAGCGTTTAGCTAGTTTCTACTGTTTGATCCTTGTTTTACCCATTTCTGTTTTGTAGTTTAAAATTTTATCTGTTCACTGTTCCTACTTTTTCCTAATAAACTTATTAGTTTGTTAGCTCTGCCTGTCTTGGACTGATTAAAGATACTGATAGTGTGTATATTTGGTCTGTGGGTGTATTGCTAGGAGCATTTGACCCGTAGTTTAGAGAGGTCTCACTGTCCCAAGAAACCACCAAGTGGCCACAGGGTTACCCTGTGTGGGTATTAGTGATGGCGCTGCGGTATTACATGACAGACCTTGAAACAAAAATGAGAAGAAATAAAGGAAAATTGGTTCTTACCTGCTATAGTACCACAGATCAGTCCAGACTCCTGGTTTTGCCTCCCCTCCAGCAAATGGAGACAGAGAAAGTTTTACTGACACTTCCACTTAACCAGAGGTGCCACCTGCAGTCCCTCAGTATTGAACTGTACACCCAAGCCAAAAGAAAAAACCCCAAAATCAATACCTTAATTAACTAACCTCCCCCAAACGAGCAGTGGGAAGAGGAAACCTAAGAACAACAACTGCGCCCATGCAAACTCTATATATAGGGCTAACAAAAACCTGTGCCATTCTTCATAGTAAGTACAACAGATCAAGCGGACTCTCCAAATCTCCCTTTCCTCTAGTGGGCAGGCACTCTGGACTGATCTGTGGTACTACAGGAATGAAAATTAGCAGTTAAGAACCAATTTTCCTTTCCCTGTACATACCCAGATCATTCCAGAATCCTGGGATGTACCAAAGCTTCCCTAAACAGGGTGGGTCTGTGAAAGTCCCGCTTGAAGCACACTTTCACCAATGCCCATGGCCTCTGGAGTCTGGACATCTAAGCAGTAATGCCTGACAAAAGTTTACAACGATTTCCAAGAAGCTGCTCTACAGATTTCCTGTGGCGAAACTTGAGAATGAGCAGAATGCACCCTTAGCCCCTCTGGAACAGGGCGCCCTTGACAGATATATGCAGAGTTAATAGCCTCTTTCAACCACCGCGCAATGGTGGCTCTTGATGCCTTATGACCCTTTCTGGCACCACTCCATAGGACAAAAAGATGATCTGACATGCGGAAGCTGTTCGTAACTTTCAGGTAGTGCAACAAGGCATGCCTCACGTATAACCATCGCAACCTTTTAGCATGAGGTGGTGAAGGATCCAAAGTCGGGAAGGACAGAAGATCCGACTGAATTAAGTGGTATGAGGATACCACCTTAAAAAGACAGAACCGTTCTTAAGGAAACTCCAGCATCTGAAATTCTCAAAAAAAGGCTCCCTACATAAGGCTTGAAGCTCAGAGATTCGACGAGCCGAACAAATTGCCACCAGGAAAACCACCTTCAAAGTGAGATCTTTCATGGTAGTTCGCTTCAGAGGTTCAAACGGAGGCACACACATACTCTTAAGGACCATATTAAGGTTCCAGGACGGAGAAGGCTTCCGAACCGGAGGACACTAGTATTTATCTCCCCCCCCGAAGAAAATGCACAATATCCAGATGGGCCGCCAGAGATAATCCTCGAACCTTGCCACAAAGACAGCCTAAAGTTGCCACCTGAACCCTGAAAGAATTAAAGGACAGACCTTTAACCAATCCCTCCTGCAGGAAGGCTAAAACATCACAGAGGCTTGCCGAGGATCCACCTTCTGCTCCGTACACCAAGACTTAAACACTTTCCATACTCTCACATACGCCAGGGAAGTGGAAGACTTTCTAGACTGCAAGAGTGTAGTGATGACCCCTTCCAAATAACCCTTATTCCTTAAACATTCCCTCTCAAAAGCCAAGCCGCTAGATTAAAGCGACCTGTCTGATCCAAACAAATGGGTCCCAGATGCAGCAGATTGGGCAGATGAGCTAGTCACAGCAGGCCCTCCACCACTAGGTTGACCAAGTCTGCAAACCACAGACACCTCGGCCACTCTGAGGCAACAAGAATCACATCACCTGGATGGACCTCTATCCGAAGCAAGATCTTGCCGACCAATGGCAAAGGTGGAAACACATATAGAAGGACCCCTATCGGCCAAGCCAAAACTAAGACATCCACCCCTTCTGCTCCCCTTTCTCTTAATCGACTGAAGAACCAAGGGGCCTTGGCATTGTGAAAGGTTGCCATTAGATCCGCGCACGGCGTGCCCCACCTGCAACAGATGAGGTATACTGCTTCCTCTGATAGTTCCCACTCTCTGGGATCTAGCTGATGCCTGCTCAGAAAATCAGCTTGTACGTTGTCCGTGCCCGCTTTGTGGGAAGCCGCTAGTTGCTCCAGGTGATGTTCCGCCCAGCAAACTAAATCTCGAGCTTCGTGAGCCACTGCCAGGCTCTTGGTGCCCCCCCCCCCCTGTCGATTGCTGTAAGCTACCATTGTCGCATTGTCCAACAAGACCCTCACCAGCTCTCCCCTCACCAGGGGCAGAAACGCCTGAAGAGCTAAACGTACAGCTCTTGTCTCTAAGCGATTGATGGAAAAGGCTTCCTCCGCTGACCACCACCCTTGCACAAATTGGTTCCAACACATCACTCCCCACCCGGAGAGACTGGCATCAGTGGTGATGATCATCCAGGTGGGGATTTCCAAGTCCACACCCTGCCTTAATTTGTCCGGCAGAAGCCACCAAGAAAGACTGGATTGAGCGAACTCCGTAAGGGGGAAGCAGAATCTGAAACTGTTCTGACAACTGTTCCCAGCGGGATAGTGAAGCTGCCTGTAGAGGCCTCATATGAGCAAAAGCCCATGGAACCAACTACAAGATGGAAACCATAGACCTGAGAACTTGAAAGTAATCCCATACCCTTGGTACTTTCTTCCACAATAATCCACGAACTTATTTTTGCAACTTGGAAATCTGGTCTTCAGTGAGGAAAACCCTCCCCACCTTGGTATCGAAACGTTCTCCCAAGAATTCCAAATTCTGGGAAGGACAAGATGACACTTGCTCAGATGGCATTCTCTGTGTTAGATTGTCAATCAGTTAAGAACTACATCCACTGCCTTCCGACAAAGAATCTCCGACTTTGCCAGAATCAGCCAGTCATCCAGATAAGAAGGGTGGACCAGGGCCCCATCCCTCCGGAGTGCCGCAGCCACCATGACCATAACCTTGGTAAAGGTCCTGGGTGCCATCGCCAGACCGAAGGGCAGGGCACAAAACTGAAAATGCTCTCCCAGAATCATGAATCTCATATCTTTGATGATCAGGCTGGATTCCAATGTGCAAGTACGCCTCAGTCAAATCCAGAGATGCTAGGTTTCCATCTGAAACTGAGGAACCTTTAGAGAGACATTCATCTTCTTTAAAAATAGAGGATTGGACAGAACATACCCTCCTTCTTGGGGACCATGAAATAAATGGAATAGTGGCCCATCCCCCGCTCTCACAAGGGGACAGGCACAATGGCCCCCAGCTTAAGAAGACGAGCAAAGGTTTTCTGCATTACCAGCCTCTTTTCACGATAACTGCACAAGGAGACTAGGAACAGCTCCCTTAATGGCCGAGCAAATTCTAAAGCACAGCCTAGACTTATGCCGAGGACGCATGGTTGGACATGATCTTGTTCCACTCAAAGAACAGAGCCAGCTGACCCCCTATTACCGGAATGGAGAAGTGGACCAACCTCACCTCACTGTGTGGATTTGGCTCCACCACCACCTAGGGAAGAGCCATCTCTGCCCGACCTATGCCCTCGAAAGGACTGGTTCCAAGACTGTTGCCTATCCGAGGACTGTCTCTGAGCGGCCGAAACTGCCGATTGGCTCTGAAGCGGGAACAGGGAGGAAGAGAACCTTTTGCTTTTGGTTTACCTTTCAGCAATTTATGGACTTTATTCTCACCGAGAAACTTAATCATCTCC
This sequence comes from Rhinatrema bivittatum, assembly GCF_901001135.1. Taxonomy (NCBI): domain Eukaryota; kingdom Metazoa; phylum Chordata; class Amphibia; order Gymnophiona; family Rhinatrematidae; genus Rhinatrema; species Rhinatrema bivittatum. The sequence continues at coordinate 81,463,864 of NC_042622.1, read as the reverse complement.
TCCAAGTCTTTACCAAAGAGTAATTTCCCCTTAAAGGGCAAAGCTCCCAATTGGGACTTGGATGAAACATCAGCCAACCAGTTCCTCAGAGGAGCCTCGAAGCCAAAACTGCTGCCATTGGTCCTGGAGGAAGTTTTGATGAGATCATAAAGGCATCCACACTGTATGCTACAATGGCTTCTAGATGCTCCACTTGTCTTGTCGCAGATTCAGATAAGGACCTGTCCGCCTGTAACTGTTGCACTCAGCGTAAGGCGGCCCTCAACATAAAACTACTACACATAGCTGCTCGAACACCAAGGGCAAACACTTCAAAAATGTTCTTGAGGTGCACCTCCAGCTTTCTATCCTGAGGGTCCTTCAAAGCCATAGAACCAGTCACTGGGATGGTCGTCTTCTTAGTAACTGCCAAAACAGATGCATCCACCTTCGGGACCTTCAGAAGTTCAAGCGCATCCTCTGGCAAAGGACAGGACTTATCCATGGCCCTTCTGATCTTCAGGCCTGTCTCGGGAGTATCCCACTCCCTAAATAGCAAAGCGCTGACCGACTTGTGAAAAGGAAAATTAGTTTCTTACCTGATAATTTTCGTTCCTGTAGTACCATGGATCAGTCCAGACAGCTGGGTTTTGCCTCCCCTCCAACAGATGGAGACAGAGAAGTTTTTCAAAACAACCCTGCCATATATACCAAGGTGCCACCCACAGACCCTCAGTCTTACGTAATGTCAAAGCAGCATGGATAAAACCAAACTATACACCTAACTATCAAAGCTCAGTGAAACCCCCAACTGGGAACAGAACCAACAGAACAAGTGATAATGTAATGCAAATAGCCAGAAAAAAACCCCCATTATACAAGCAGTCTCTCAGTTACTTTAGTGTACATAGACATGGGTGGGGCTCTGGACTGATCTGTGGTACTACAGGAACAAAAATTATCGGGTAAGAAACTAATTTTCCTTTCCCTGTATGTACCCGGATCAGTCCAGACACCTGGGATGTACCAGAGCTAACTTACCGAGGGTGGGAGTCGGAGAGGCCCACTCGGAGCAGCCCTTCTCCAAATCCCCCGGAATCCGAAGCTTGAACATCCATCTGTAATGTCTTGCGAAAGCGTGCAAAGATTTCCAAGTAGCCGCCCTGCAAATTTCCTGTGGCGAGACTTGACATTCCGCCCAAGAAGCAGCTTGTGACCGCGTAGAATAGGCGCAAAGTCCCACCACTACAGTCTTACCATGCAGTAAATATGCTGAGCTGATGGCTTCCTTCAGCAATGAGCTATCATAGACTTTGAGGCCATACTACCTCTTTTCGGACCACTCCACCACACAAAGGATTCGTAACCTCTAGATATCGTAGCAGAGCCCTGCATACATCCAGTTTCTGTAAATCCTTTGCCACAGGATCCGATCAGTCCACATTTGAGAATGAGGGGAGCTCAATCGACTGATTCAAGTGAAAAGAAGACACCACCTTTGGGAGAAAGGAAGGAACCGTCCGCAACGACACACCTGAATCAGAAATCCTCAAAAAAGGTTCCCTGCATGACAACGCCTGTAATTCGGACACCCGACATGCTGAAGATACCGCAACCAAAAATACCACCTTCAGCCTGAGATCCTTCAGCGTCGCCCGCTTTATAGGCTCAAAAGGAGGTGCACACAAGGACGAAAGTACCAAATTGAGGTTCCAGGAAGGACACTGATGGCGCAGCGGAGGATGTAAGTGCTTCGCCCCTTGAAGAAAATGCGCCACATCTAGGTACAACGCCAATGCTACCCCCTGGACCTCACCTCGTAGACAATCAAGTGCTGCAACCTGTACTCGGAGGGAACTACAAGAGAGACCCTTAGAAAGTCCGACTTGAAGAAAACCTAGAATGCATAGGATCCATCACGCGATCCGCACACCAGGCTTCAAAAACTTTCCAGACTCTGACATAAGCTAGGGAAGTAGACTGTTTTCGCGACCTCAACAACGTGGCCACCACCACCACATCATAATAACCTTTATTCTTCAGCCGCTGCCTCTCAAAAGCCATGCCGCTAGACAGAAGCGATCCGCCTCTTCCAAACAGACGGGGCCTTGATGAAGAAGAGCCGCGGACTCTCAAAACCGTAGAGGTTCCGCAGCAGACAGATTGAGCAGATCCGCGAACCAGGGACGCCTCGGCCACTCCGGAGCTACTAGAATCACCTCTGCCGGATGGAGCTCTATTCGCCGGATCACCTTGCCTATCAGCGGCCAGGGAGGAAACATGTACAGTAAGATGTCCGCCGGCCAGGGAAGGACCAAGACATTGACCCTCTCGGCTCCTGTCTCTCTGCGCAGACTGTAGAATTGTGGAGCCTTGGCATTCTTGAATGTGTCCATCAGATCCATGCATGGCATGCCCCACCGATTGCAGATGAGCTGAAAAGCCTCGTCGGCCAACTCCCACTCTCTGGGATCGAGATGGTGACGACTGAGGAAGTCTGTCTGTATGTTGTCTACGCCAGCAATGTGAGATGCCGTTCCACCCAGTTCATCAACTGTTGCGCCTCCTTGGCAATTGATATAGGCCACCGTGGTTGCATTGTCTGACAAGACTCTGACCGACTTCCCCCGAAGGAGCAGGAGGAAGGCTTGCAATGCCAGAGCCACTGCTCTGGTCTCCAAGTGGTTGATTGACCACTGAGATTGTTCTCTGGACCACTGCCCCTGCACCGACTTCCCCAGACAAACAGCTCCCCAGCCGGAGAGGCTGGCATCCGTGGTGACGACTGTCCAGTTGGGCATTACCAGGGGAACTCCACACTCCAGATGTTCAGAGACAAGCCACCAGTTGAGACAGACTCTTGCGGAGTCTGTAAGCGGAAGCGGCAGGTGAAAATGTTCTGACACAGGATTCCAGCGAGACAGCAATGCTGATTGTAAGGGACGCATATGAGCAAAGGCCCAGGGTACCAACTCCAGAGTGGATGTCATGGATCCCAATACCTTCAAGTAATCTCTCACCCTGGGAATCGCATGGATAACAGGTCCCTCAGCTGTCCCTGAATCTTGACTACACACTCTGAGGTGAGGAATACTCTCCCCTGCTCTGTGTCGAACAGGGCTCCCAGGAACTCCAGAGAATGCGAAGGGGTCAGACGACTCAGCCGAGCGATTGCAAGAGCTATAGCACCTGGTGGATAGCTGTCTGACAGAGCCTCATACTTCGCCCGAATCAGCCAATCGTATAGGTAGGGATGCACTAGCAAGCCTTCCCTCTGGCGTTGCACTGTAACCACCACCATCACCTTGGTGAACGTTCTTGGAGTGGTGGCGAGTCCGAAAGGCAGAGCCCAAAACTGAAAGTGATTTCCCAGAATGCAGAACCTAAGGAACTTCTGGTGTGACGACCAGATGCTGATATGGAGATATGCTTCCGTGAGATCCAAAGAAGCCAGCAACTCTCCTTGTCGTATGGAAGCGATGAATGACCGAAGGGTCTCCATTTTGAAATGTGGTACCCGAAGAAATCTGCTGACTCTTTTTAGATCTAAGATTGGTCTGAAAGTACCTTCCTTTTTGGGGAGTATAAAGTAAATGGAATAGCGGCCTCTGCGTTGTTCTGTGGACGGAACCGGTGTTATAGCCCCCAAGTCCAGTAGGCGTTGGAGCATGCCTTGTACAGCCTCTCGCTTTTCTCGGTACGCGCATGGAGAGATCAGGAACTTGTCCCGAGGGCGCTGAACAAAATCTAGAGCATAACCTTGACTTATGGTGAGGACCCACACTTCCGATGTTAGTTTGGTCCATTCCTCGAAGAAGAGCGATAGTATGGCTCCCACGATTGGTACTTGATGGACAACTGGTACTGAGGAATGGACCGGCAGTATCTCATTGTGAGGTCTTAGACCCTGCCACCGACTGAGGGTTACCTGGGCTGCCGAAACGTCTGTCTCGAAAGGACAGAGACCATGACTGTTGTCTGTTTGAACCTGGGCGAAAGGATGACACGGATGACCGCACCGGTTGGGGGTCTCCTACTACCACGGAACAGAGACCGAGCTGCAAACGATCCTCTTGACCTGGCCTGTCCTCCGGTAATTTATGAACCTTGTTCTTTCCCAGAGATTGGATCATGACCTCCAATTCCTTGCCGAACAACTTTCCTTTAAAGGAAGCGAACCGAGGTGGGCCTTGGACGAAACATCCGCAGCCCAATTCCAGAGTCAGAGGAGCCTGCGGAAACCATGGATCTGGCCGACGTGCGATGATCACCTCCAGCCGGTTCGCCTGGATAGCCTCCCCCTCAGAGAGGGTCAGCATTAGCTTGGAGTTGCTGGGCCCAGCGAAGACCCGCACGCAGCGCAAAATTACTGCACATCGCTGCGCGGACACCCAAAACACTTTCTTGAGCTGTAGCTCCAACTTTCTGTCTTGTAAGTCCTTGAGGGCCATCGCTCCCGTAACTGGGATAGTGGACTTCTTTGTAACAGCTGACACCGCTGCATCCACCTTAGGGACTCATAGCAGCTCCAATGCGTCCTCCGGAAGGGGGATACAACTTGTCTAGCGCCTTACTTACCTTCAGCCCCAAATCCGGGGTGTCCCATTCTCGGAACAGCAGATCAGTCACCGAGAAATGGAAAGGAAACCGTAGGGCTCCTGAGGCACAGCAAGACAGGATCCATAGCTCCCATCCGGGACTCCACCGGCAGAGTCACCAATCCTAGCTCCTGCAGGATGGCCGGAATAAGCGGAGACAGCTCCTCCTTCTTAAATAGACGAACCACCTTTGGTTTGTCACCTTCCATAGCCTGAGAGCCTCTGCTTGAATCTTGCTGTGGATCTGCATCACCCTCAGCCCCCCCGGGGGCTTAACCTGCAGATCTTGCTCGTCCTGAGACATAGAGTCTGTATCCGTCCCCGCCGGTATGGACCTTAAGGGTCTCTTACCCTTAAGTAAGTCAGATCCCCCCATGGACCTGTCTCTCTTCCACATCCTCTGGGCATGCAGCTGCAGCAAAGGCTTCTCAGCTGCCTGCTTTCTCCCTACCTTTTTTGCTTTATAAGCCTTGTGCATAAGTAACACTAATTCAGAGGAGAAAGAAGATTCTGACGAGGAATCAGTAGCCCCCTCAAAGCTATCCTCGTGTACAGGAGAGGCTGCACCCGGAGGAGTGCCCCACCCGGCAGGAATTTGTTGCGGGGAGAGCGAGGAGGGTAAAATCCCCTCCCCCATCGCTGCCTGCGTGGCCGCCCGAAATGGCTTCCGTTCCCACACTCAGTGGGAACGGATCCACTGACAACACACAACTCGTCCCTGCACGCGCCGAATGCGGAGCCCGACTGCGACCCCCCCCCCCCCCCCCCGAAGTAAAACAGAGGGTCCCTCGCCCCCCCTGCACACACTCCAAGCAGAGGCCTTCCCGCAAAAGCCGTGAGCGCGACATGAAGAGCCCCAAGGCATGGCAGTCCCGCCTAGAAACCAAGGAAAAAAACGGCAAAATAAAAGTAAAACGTCAGCCGCGCAACTCCCCGATAACCCAGCCAAGTCTCTGAGAGCCAGCGCGCACAAGACAAGAAAAACAACACCACTTTAAAAAAAAAAAAAAAAAAAAAAAAAAAAGAACTGCAAACTTGCCGTTCGCTGACCCAGGTTCTGGAGAAACAGGTCCTGCTCCTGTAGGGGTGAGTGAGCCGGGCTCCCCGGTATCATCCCGATGCTGCTGAAACTCAAGGGCAGGGTCCTCGACCCTTAGCAGCGGCCTCGACCAGGAGGGGATGGTCCCCTCAGGACCTAGCAACCCCCTGGGAGGCTCACAGAACCGCTGACGGCAAAGGGACTTATTTTCTGTTTTGAACTTTTTTTTTTAAACTTAAAGATACAGCTCCCTAATTGTAAATCTAAACCCTGACTACACTCCTGCTCTGTCAACTGGCAGCAATCAATCAGGGAATCAGAAGAGACTGTGGGTTTTGCACCTCTGCCATCTGCTGGAGACAGAGTAAGACTGAGGGACTGTGGGTGGCACCTTGGTATATATGGCAGGGTTGTTTTGAAAAACTTCTCTGTCTCCATCTGCTGGAGGGGAGGCAAAACCCAGGTGTCTGGACTGATCCAGGTACGTACAGGGAATGGGAAAGACCTCGTCAGACCCCCTAAGGCCAACCGTGACCAGGTCCACTGCTCCCAATTCTGAATTCTCTCATGGGACCTCCCAGGCTCACGGTGCTTAGTTTTAGTGTCCACTGTGCTCCCCAAAGTGCCCTCCCTACCGGAGAGGCATCGGGAGCCTTTCCCATCATGGGAAAGGCACACACGCACATCCCCACAAGCAGAGCCACTCAGCATGCCGACAAATGCCAGACAGCGGGAGCTGCGTAGGGAGAACTGCCAACAGAAGGGGAGAACAAGTACAAAGCCGCCTGAAAGCTAACACCACAGAGCCGGGGACGTTGTGCCATCCCATGGCAAACCCCTGTCCGCTTCTTCCTCTGACCCTTTTTTTTTTTTTTGTTAAAACTTTTTTGGGACAAGAAAAGAAGCACTTCCCTTAAACAGAAGAATGGCTGCAGGCTCTGGCTGTCCTTTAGGGCAATGGAACTGGGACCCCCAGTCTTAAGCCCTGTCTGTTGAAGAAAGGACCGGGCAATAAGGGTCCCCGACCCCCTGCTGGTCTGCCTCAAGAACCAGGGGGGGGGGGGTGGTGGATGACCCCACCAGGATCTAGTAACCTCCTGGGAGGCCCTAATCAGATTTTGTGTCTTTTTGTTGGTTTTTAAGTCAGACTGCAGGCTTTGCACCTCCACCATCTGCCAGACACAGAAATACTGAGGGACTACAGGTGGCACCTCGGGTTAAGTAGCAGTGTCAGTAAAACTTTCTCTGCCTCCATCTGCTGGAGGAGAGGCAAAAAAACAGGAGTCTGGAAGGATCTGGGTACATACAGGAAATGATTTTTATCATTTTAACTGCCAGTTGAATTAAGTGATTTTTTTTTTTAGGGTGCCTGCTAGTTTGATGGAATATTTAAAATTTAAAGAAAAATCACTGATGAAATTTGTTCTGCAAGGGGCTATGCTTTTAGAGAAGTGGGTGTGTGTATCACTGCAGCCCAAGGCCAACCTAGCATGAATGGGGTGGGGGAGTACTGGCAGTGGTGTGGTGAAGGTGAGAGAGCTGTCCTATTCATCGCATACTCCCCTCCCCCCACATACCAACTGCTCTCCATTAAAGCTGGTATGGAATTTTTCTTTCTTCCTGTACCTTGTACATAGAGAGTCTCAGACTGGGGACCTGCCACAGCCCCAGCATCCTCCATCACTCTGGGTTCCCAGGGATCTGTAGGTGTTGCAGTTGGACTGCAGGAGTTTGCAGCTATCATCTAGCCAAACAAAAGAATAATAAACTGCTCACTCAAAGAGAATCCAGCACAGTGCCCATCACTTCTTATCCCTCTGTCCCTCCCCTTCTGAGCACTGTGCTCACCAGGATCCCTGCATCTTTCCACTCTCCCAATATACAAACACACCCACTTCAGACCTTCTTGTACTGCTGACAGCTCACCGACATGAGGCTGTGAGAAGAGTTGGAATGCTTGCTTGGCTCAATGGAGGAAATCCCACTCAGTGTGTCATTACTTTTACTGCTTGGACTCTGTACCCTTCTATTTGAGTAACCTATCAAAAACAAACAAAAGAAAAAATAGCACCCCTGACAATACCAAACCCAGCCAAAGCATCACAGACAGAAGGCAAGCAAATCCTGGAATCATCGCAGTGGCCCTAGCAGGTTGCTCACTGTGCCTGGGCTGGTAACCCCAGCACTTCCCTCCCTTGGTACAGTTGACCATTGCTCAGTGCTCACAGCTCTCCTGTTACTGGAGCAGCATGTCTCTTCTCCTCCTTATTATGACTTAAGCCTCTTTGATGCCAGTTTTCCCAATGGATTTTCCTTGGAACTGTCCCAGAAAACTCATAGAATAAGCATAAGTTTAGCATCAGCTCTCTCCTTCAGGGGATTCTGCCAAGGATTCTTTTTGATTTGTTCTCATTTCTTCCCTGCTAAACGGGACAGGGCACAAACAGCCATTCACTAACCTTTTTTAACAGAAGAGCCCCGCCTGACTGGAAGGACAGGAGCAGAGAGACACCCCAGCTTCAAGCCCCCCTGGGCCTGTGTTATCTGCTTCTTTTTGCGTCGCCGACGCTTCAGCTGATGTGCGGCAAGAGCCAGGGCCCTGTGCGAGGGCTGTGGCAAATAGCATCCTCCGAAGGCCTGGATGGAGACAGTCCTCAGCTGTGAGAAAACAGACTTTAAATATAGAAAAGGTAAAAAGGTGAGGGAATATACACAACTACCACATGCCTCAAATACATCACAGACAATATAAAGACACACTTCTTCGCAGTGTCACAATGCCCTTGGTACCAGGGTAGTATTCAGGAACACTCACAATTTTGGACTGCATTCTATCCAGAACACATAATACCTTCTCCAAAATATGAAGCAAGAAATACCTCAAACAGTGGTGTTAAAAAAACTGAACAGGCAGGAGACTGGGCCTGCATTAGCAAGAGAATGTGCAAGGTGCATTATGGGGGACAGACAGGAAATAAGGTAAAAAGTCAGTGCAGTGCTGAATTTTAATCCCAGTCACCGTGCTGAAACAGAACATCAACTACAAGAGCTTTCTGCTAATCAAGAGGAAAGTTGTCAGACTCCAAACCTCCAAGGGAGATCAAGTAGAGGCTATTTATTTATTTTTTTAAAAACATCTTATATTCCACTATTTTTCCATATGTTCAACATGGATTACAATAAAAACATACATAATAAAACAAAATAAGATACATAAAAAAAATAAAATATAATATTATTTACTTATTTAGACCAGGCTAAAATGGTAATGTATGGAATGTATTTAATAAGCACAGAGGATTCTTAGTTGCAAAAAAGTGAACAGCAGAAGAATTAAAACAGCAGCTGGGTCTATCTGATAGCCTGCAAGCACACTAAGACCTAGAGGTCTTGGCAAAAATGCAAGTGCAAATGTAGTGGGACTGTCTGGCAGGCTGCAAGGACAGACTTGGCAAGACACAGCAGGGTCTAGAATTCCTAGCAGAAATGCACAGAGCAGGGTCTGTCCAGTGTGGTTTTGTAATGTACAAAAACACTCTGAACCCCTGAATCTTGCAGCTGATTTTCAAAAGAAAACCACTGGAAGTGTTCTCCTTTGAAAATCAGCAATCCACAAAGCACATGCAGTAAAAAACAGTTATCGTTGTGGGAGGAATAAAACAGCTTGTCTAAATTTGGGAATCCCATTATTTCATTCTCCAGACCTAAAACTCAGCCCTAGGAATGGCTAAAAAGATAAGCACTATAAAAGCTCTCATGAGGAGGGCAAATTTCAGCCATGCCATTTTATCGGAGTAAACAGTTATTTACCTGGATAAAGTGCTCTGAAAATTGTTCTCATAACTGCTGGACAACCCCTCCCCAACACAGACACGAAAGAAAAAACAAAGAGGGAGGGTGAATGAAGAGGAAAGAATGTATGTGTGACAGGACGTCAGTTTTATACCTGTCCAAATGTTGTGTAAAGAAAAACGGGTATCTCGGCCACAGTCATGGCTAGGGCTTGCATGATGGACATTCCTTCGGTTCTTCTGAAGGCCATATTTGCCAGGGTACAGCACACGTGGCCAGGTGAGCGTGGGGTTGTGTATATGCACATAGGATTCTGCAAGTACTGAAAATACACCCCACAGCTTCATCTCAGAAAAGGCCTCGTGTTCCCACACAGAGGACTAGGTCCAGCCTTAGTATTTGAGCTGTTAAACAAAGAAGCAATTATTGATGTACACAAGCACCCCTCCTCACCTTACAGATTGTGCAGGAATATCCTTCACTCACTCTTTACATTTACTGGCAACTTCTAGGAGAAAATGGATGCACTATACTAGGAAAAATACTGCACATTTTCTTACACTAGCGCCCCTCAAATAGCCTCTTGCATTTTAATGAGAAATAAACGTGAAACCCGCTTTGACACTATGACTGTGAAGCAATAATCAAGTCGAAATAAATACATTTATAAAATCGGAGCGTTCAGAATATATTTGTTTAACAAAGACCGAAGTGGGGTTCTCAAAATCACCCATCCATCAGGGATTTTACCGGGAGCTACAGAAACAAAGTGTGGGGAAGACTTCCTAAAGAAAAACACAAGGACCGAAAGGCCCCATTCCCCCAAACTGATAAAGAAAATCAGTTATGCAAACCCCTATAACGAAACACTAAGCTCCGTCCCTTACCTACAACACCATATCTCCGGAAGGGCAGCATCTCCTCTAGCACAGCGTAACCTAACCTGCCGTTTCTGATTGACACATTCCGCAGCCAATAGAAAGCTAGTTGTCCATGACTTGCCTTATACCAATCGATGCTCTCGTTCTGCAAGGGGCGTGGCCTATTTAAGGCCGGGGGGCGGCCAAAGACCACCCCGCCCCTTAAAGTAAAAGTAAAGGGAGGAAAAGAAAAACATGAAGGGAAGAATTCTCTCCTCCGGTGCCCTCTAGAGAGGATGCCTGGCACTCAACTCTGGACTATGGACCTCTTCTCCTAGCCACCTTCGCTCCCCTCCGCAGCGAGGAGGGGAGGGGGGTGACAACCACAGGGGGGCCCCCTGATCCGCCTTCTACGAGGGGGGGCGGGGGGGGTCGCCGACCATTTTACGGGGGTGGGAAAGAGCAGGGTAGGGGGGTCCCTTTGGGGATCAGGGATAGGGGCCTCTCACCCCTTCACTTTGTTTCTGAGGGCGGCATCCTGCCGAAGGACCTCAGTAATCACTTCCTTTAGAGTCAGTACCGCGGAGGAGGAGCAAGACAGTCGGAAAGACGAGGGGAATGACGCGTTGTGCGCGAGACTAGGCGCTATCTGTGCTGGTTGGTGGTGAGCGGACGTCGGAGAGGCGTGGTTAACGAAGGGTGGCCTGTGCTGGGCTAGTGGGGCACGGTCAACATTGTGGGCGGGGCATGAAATCCGGAAGGGGAGCTGTCAGCGCAGTGTGGGCGGGCAGGGACATGGGAAGGGGCGTGATGTGGGTGGGGCATGGAATGCGGGAGAAACGCAGTCAACTTGGTATGGGCGGGGCGCAAACATCGGGAAAGTTATGGTCGGCATGATATGGGCGTGGCATGGAATGCAGATGTGCGTAGAGCATAGCACAGGCAAGGCGTGATGTGGGCGAGTCATGGAATGCGGTAAGAGTACGGTGTGGGCGTGGCATGTAATACAGGCGGGGAGCTATCAGTAGTGTGGGCGGGTCGAAGGCGTGATTAGCGCGGTGTAGGCGTAGCTTATAATGCGGGAGGGGCGCAGTCAGCGTGGTGTGGGTGTAGTCTGTGTTGCGCTGTGGGGTTGTTTGCGCTTGTTGCCGGCATTCTGCTCCTGCTCGTTAGTCGTGATGGATTTTAACGTGAAGAAACTGGCTTCAGACGCTGGAGTGTTTTTCAGTAGAGCCATGCAGGTGAGTAGGGCTTCTCGGCCCACGCGCTGGGTGCAGGGGGGCTAGGGTAAGAGGAGGTGACTGCTGCAGAGGTTGTGGGTTGATAGATGGGGAGGAAGCCCGTGGATTGGGGACAGTAAAGAGTGAGGCCTATGCTGGGGTGGTGGATGATAACCAAAATAGCGGATTTCAAGCGTTCTTTGGTCAGATGCATGTGTTAGCCGTGGTGGCGGCGGCACCAGAAGCAGGAGAGGAAGGATGATTGATGATCAAGTATGGAACTAGAGCCTAACAAATAGAAAAAAGTTACCTCTTTATTGGACTCAATGTATTTTATGACTAGTTTTTGGAAGCCATTACGCTTCCTTAAGTCGGCAAAAGCTAACATAATTGTGGATGGCATAGACAGGAGTCTTGTGGAAAAAGTAAGGACCCATCTGCTAACATTAGGTTTCTATGGTGCTAGTAATGATGGGGATCTGCATGGGTTTTTCCAATGGGCTCGTGCCTCTTGAAGCAAAAATCTGGGTGAGGAGGGCAGGTTGAAGGTTTAATGACTTCTAATTGTGCTTAATATCACTCAGCAGAGGTAATCTGTCTGTATCCTGCTCCTTCCGTCTCAAGCAGCGTGTAGGGAACGGGAGAGGTGAGACTGAAGGGGATGGAACAGCAAGGAAAAACTGTTCTGGTCCCTAAGCCTACCTCTTGCCACTCGTTCTATTGCTGCTGTTGCTCTCCTGCTGCCCATCAGAATCTGCTACAATAAGGGTATGAATTGGGGTGGGCATTGAAGAGGAGAGAATGAGGGATTTTTGTGGGAGTACAGGATTTTTTGAGAAATCAGCTGGGAGGGGTAATTAGGAGCTAAGGGAATGAGTTATTTGGGGGAGGTTAGGAGGGACTGAGGGATCTTTGGGGGGGGGTGAAGGGGTTGACTGGGGTCATGTGTGAGGAGAATGGTTGAAAGGTGAATAAACATGTGGGCAAAGGTGAACTGGTAGGTGTGGTTTATTTGGATTTTCAGAAAGTATTTGACAAAGTCCTACATGAGAGGCTTCTAAAAAGTCATGGGATAGGAGGCAATGTCCTTTTGTGGGTTGCAAGTGAGAGTAGGATTAAATGGTCTGTTTTAACAGTGGCAAAGGTAAACAATGGAGTGCCTCAGGGATCTGTACCTGGACTGGTGCTTTTTAAAATATCTTTATAAATGATCGGGAAAGGGGTACAATATGAGGTGATAATTTTGCTGCTGATGCAATTTGTGGCATAATTAAATCTCAAGTGGATTGTGATGAATTGCTGGAGGACTTGTGAGGCTGGAAGACTGGGCTTCCAAATGGCAGATGAAATTTAATGTGGACAAGTGCAAAGTGATGCATATAGAGAAAAATAACCCTTGCTGTAGTTACACAATGTTAGATTCTATCTTAGGTGGTACCACCCAAGAAAGAGATCTAGGTGTCATGGTGATTAATGCATTAAAATTGTTGGCCCAGTGTGCTGTGGTGATCAAAAAAGCAAACAATGTTAGGAATTATTAGGAAGAGAATGGAAATTTAAAACAGAGGATATCATAATGCCTCTATTGCACCTTGAATACTGTGTGCCACTCTGGTCACCACATCTCAAAAAGATCATAGCTGCACTGGAGAAATTGCAGAGAAGGGTGACCAAAATAAGGGCCATGGAATGGTTGCCCTATGAAAGGCTACAGAAGTTAAGGCTCTTCAGTTTTGATATGGGGGGGGGGGGATATGATAGTCTACAAAATCATGAAAGGACTTGAACAAGTTATCAGTTATTTACTCTGTCAGATAATAGGACTATGGGGCACTTCATGAAGTTAACAAGTAGAAAGTTTTTTTTCACTCAGTGCATAGTTAAGCTCTGGAATTCATTGCCAGAGGATGTGGTTACAACAGTTAGTGTAACTGGGTTTAAAAAAGATTTGGATAAGTTCCTAGAGGAAAAATCCATAAACTGCTATTACTGTAATTAATAAGCGGTAGTAGCTTGTGATTTATCTAGTACTTGGTACTTGCCAGGTTCTTGTGACTTGGGTTGGCCACTGTTGGAAACAGAATACTGGACTTGGATTGACTCTTGGTCTGACCCAGTATGGCATATCTTATGTTCTTATGTATATTTGTTTGAGAGAAAAGGGATTGCAGGAGTGTGTATAGGTGTATGCCAAATTGAGTGGTGAGCTAGAGTGAGGATGGGAGTATAAAGGGAGTAGTGTAGGGACACCTCCCTCTTCCTTCTAAAGCCTGTTTCTGACTTCTGGGGGAAAGGGGACTACCAGAGTGCAAACTGCATGGGAGAATGAAGGTGGCTGCAGTGAGTCCTGGTGGGAAGTGCTAGGAATAATTCTTGCTATGGCTAGACACTATTTTTTTTATGCTCAGTAAGCTGTCGAATTTGACAGACATCTGCTAATCCAGTGTGACAGTAGTAATTCAATTAAGCAAAACCCCTCATCTTTGAGAAGGCTAATGGGGCAGTTCTCAATCAGATGGCAGGCACAAAGTTCACATCTGTACATTCAGGCTCTGAAATTCCTAGTATCTATTATGTAGTACTCTGCACCTCGAGGGGTAAAGGAGATGGGCAGCAATTGCTGCAGCTTGCTACTTGGTTGTTTTTGAGAAGATGATAATGGAATAGTAATGATGGAGGCAGTGATGAGGGTGCTTTTGGCAGTGGAGATGGTGGAACTTCAAAAGGGCCTGGGCTAAACTTAGTGGTGAACACATGATTTCTCTGGTGATGCACCAAGAGTGAGGTTCAGAGTCTAGATGGGTCTAGTAGTCCTTATTTGCTGTCATAAGTTCTAGAGGTAGGGGAGGTGCATTATTAAAAAGAATCCACCCTTCCCCGGCAAGGGGAGACTTGATAAGGACGAGAGAAAGGAAACATGAACTAATGATGGTGCAGACTGGGGGATGGTCAGGTGGGCTCCAGCAGGCTACAACTCCTTAGAAATCAATTAAGTTGGCAGATTGTTGTTGGCTGGATGTTCGTGCAGTGGCCTTACTAGTTCTTAGTAGCTGTTTAGATTATCTGAGAGTGAGGCAGGGGTCACTACAGTAAGGTGCGTGTGAAACCAAGGAGTGGTGCCCAGTGGGACAACATGAAACAAGTGATTTGAAGACAACATTAATAATTCACAATATAGTATTATGAATATATAAACAGTGATACTTTGTACAGATGCAAAGTTGAAAAAGGCTGCAAATATAAATGGGACCCCATTATGTGCGTTTTATCCTGAGCTCTTTGACCCTGGTTTTCTTGTTCTTGCCATGCCTTGGTTTTGTGACCCTGGTGGTTATATAACTCACAAAACCAGAGAGCTGTGCTTTATCTGGATCTTTACAAAACTTGAAGGTAAAACATGGAATGATCTAAATGTGAATGAGTACTCTAGAGGAAAAGATGAGGGAGCTATGATAGATCTTCAGATACCTGAAGAGTATTAATAGTGCACAAGAACCAAACTTTTTTTTTTTTTTTTTTAATGGAAAGGTAGACTCAGGAGGAAAGATTTTCATGGCAAGGGCAGTAAATGCCTAGAATTTCCTCCTGGAACAGGTAGTGGAGGCAATCATGCTAACAGACCCCAAAAAGACACAGGGAATAATCACAGAAGATCCTTAGTTGTGAAAGAATTAGGGCATCCCGACAGAGGTTCCAATAATAAGAAAAGTAGTCCAAGTGCCTGTAACTAAAAACTCACCTGAGCTAAAAAAAACTCTAACTTACCCCCTATCAATTAAACAGCAGAATGAAAATACAAACAAAAAACAAACTTTGAAATGTTTGTATGCTAATGCCAGAAGTCTAAGAAGTAAGATGGGAGAATTAGAATGTATAGCAGTGAATGATGACATAGACTTAATTGGCATCTGAGACATGGTGGAATGAGGATAACCAATGGGACAGTGTTATACCGGGGTACAAATTATATCGCAATGACAGAGGAGCACCCGGGAGGCGGTATGGCGCTTTATGTCCAGGATGGCATAGAGTCCAACAGGATAAACATCCTGCATGAGACTGAATGCAAAATTGAATCTTTATGGGTAGAAATCCCTTGTGTGTCAGGGAAGACTATAGTGATAGGAGTATACTACCGTCCACCTGGTCAAGATGGTGAGACGGACAGTGAAATGCTAAGAGAAATTAGGGAAGCTAACCAAATTGGTAGTGCGGTAATAATGGGAGACTTCAATTACCCCAGTATTGACTGGATAAATGTATCATCGGGACACGCTAGAGAGAATACAGTTCTTGGATGGAATAAATGATAGCCTTATGGAGCAATTGGTTCAGGAACCAACAAGAGGGAGCAATTTTAGATCTAATTCTCAGTGGAGCACAAGACTTGGTGAGAGAGGTAACTGTGGTGGGGCCGCTTGGCAATAGTGATCATAATATGATCAAATTTGAATTAATGACTGGAAGAGGAACAGTATGCAAATCCATGGCCCTAGTGCTAAACTTTCAAAAGGGAAACTTTGATAAAATGAGAAATTGTCAGAAAAAACTGAAAGGAGCAGCTACAAAAGTAAAAAATACCATTCTAGAAGCACAGTCCAGATGTATTCCACACATTAAGAAAGGTGGAAAGAAGGCAAAACTATTACCGGCATGGTTAAAAGGGGAGATGAAAGAAGCTATTTTAGCCAAAAGATCTTCATTCAAAAATTGGAAGAAGGATCCAACAGAAGAAAATAGGATAATGCATAAACGTTGGCAAGTTAAATGTAAGACGTTGATAAGACAGGCTAAGAAAATTTGAAAAGAAGTTGGCCATAGAGGCAAAAACTCACAGTAAAAACTTTTTAAAATATATCCGAAGCAAAAAGCCTGTGAAGGAGTCAGTTGGACCGTTAGATGATTAAGGGGCACTTAGAGAAGATAAGGCCATCGCAGAAAGATTAAATGATTTCTTTGCTTCGGTGTTTACTGAAGAGGATGTTGGGGAGGTACCCAGACTGGAGAAGGTTTTCATGGGTAATGATTCAGATGGACTGAATTAAATCACGGTGAACCTAGAAGATGTGGTAGACCTGATTGATAAACTGAAGAGTAGTAAATCACCTGGACCAGATGGTATACAGCCCAGAGTTCTGAAGGAACTAAAAAATGAAATTTCAGACCTATTAGTAAAAATTTGTAACCTATCATTTAAAATCATCCATTGTACCTGAAGACTGGAGGATAGCTAATGTAACCCCAATATTTAAAAAGGGCTCCAGGGGTGATCCGGAAAACTACAGACCAGTTAGCCTGACTTCAGTGCCAGGAAAAATAGTGGAAAGTGTTCTATTCTAAATATCAAAATCACAGAACATATAGAAAGACACTGTTTAATGGAACAGTCAGCATGGCTTTACCCAAGGCAAGTCTTGCCTCACAAATCTGCTTTCCTTTTTTGAAGGAGTTAATAAACATGTGGATACAGGTGAACCGGTAGATGTAGTATACTTGGATTTTCAGAAGGCGTTTGACAAAGTTCCTCATGAGAGGCTTCTAGGAAAAGTAAAAAGTCATGGGATAGGTGGTGATGTCCTTTCGTGGATTGCAAACTGGCTAAAAAACAGGAAACAGAGTAGGATTGAATGGGCAATTTTCTCAGTGGAAGGGAGTGGACAGTGGAGTGCCTCAGGGATCTGTATTGGACCCTTACTTTTCAATATATTTATAAATGATCTGGAAAGAAATACGAGTGATAGAATCCTATTTGCAGATGATACAAAATTGTTCAGAGTAGTTAAATCACAAGCAGATTGTGATAAATTGCAGGAAGACCTTGTGAGGCTGGAAAATTGGGCATCAAAATGGCAGATGAAATTTAATGTGGATAAGTGCAAGGTGATAGGGAAAAATAACCCATGCTATAGTTACACAATGTTAGGTTCCATATTAGGTGCTACAACCCAAGAAAAAGATCTAGGCGTCATAGTGGATAACACAATGAAATCGTCTGTTCAGTGTGCTGCGGCAGTCAAAAAAAGCAAACAATGTTGGGAATTATTAGAAAGGGAATGGTGAATAAAACGGAAAATGTCATAATGCCTCTATCGCTCCATGGTGAGACCGCACCTTGAATACTGTGTACAATTCTGATCGCCGCATCTCAAAGATATAATTGCAATGGAGAAGGTACAGAGAAGGGCTACCAAAATAAGGGGAATGGAACAGCTCCCCTATGAGGAAAGACTAAAGAGGTTAGGACTTTTCAGCTTGGAGAAGAGACGGCTGAGGGGGGGGGGGATATGATAGAGGTGTTTAAAATCATGAGAGGTCTAGAATGGGTAGATGTGAATTGGTTATTTACTCCTTCGGATAATAGACTAGGGGGCACTCCATGAAGTTAGTGTGTGGCACATTTAAAGCTAATTGGAGAAAGTTCTTTTTCACTCAACGCACAAAGCTCTGGAATTTATTGCCAGAGGATGTGGTTAGTGCAGTTAGTGTAGCTGGGTTGCTATTAATCAAGTTGACTTAGGGAATAGCCACTGCTATTAATTGCATCAGTAGCATGGGATCTTCTTAGTGTTTGGGTAATTGCCTGGTTCTTGTGGCCTGGTTTGGCCTCTGTTGGAAACAGGATGCTGGGCTTGATGGACCCTTGTTCTGACCCAGCATGGCAAGTTCTTATGTTTATGTTCTGCTCTCTAATCAGCCCATGTTTAAAATGCCCTGAGTGGATGTTGGGAGCTGCCTGAATGAATGGCGAAAGCTGATGTGCTCTGCCAAGCCCACGGTTGTGTGCCCATGTTTTGTGTACAAACGTGATTGCCGATGTGTGCTTAGAACTGTGCATATTCCATGTTCAGAAATCATGTTTCATGTGCAGAAAAGGTGACTTCTGCACACAAGCCATGTTTTCTGTGCATAAAATTTGTGAACAAATCCTGAATAACTTTGTGTTCCTAATGTGATTGCCAGGACCTGTACTTGAGGATTTATGTGCAGAAAACATGTCTTCTGTGCACTATGCCTTTTCTTTGCATGCATTTTTTTTTTTTTAAATACTGTCAGCATGTTGCATTGGGAGCTAAAAAAAAAAATGCACTGAAATTCAGTGCATGAAGTTTTGGGGTTTTTTAGGGTTTAACACTCCTTTCTCCTTTTAGGGCTGTTGTAATAAACTGTTAGAATTGCTGATGGAAATGCAGGCATCTCTGCAGCTGGGCCTGTTTGGCTGGCTGTGATACAATAATAGAATTACTGGCAGCTAAGTCTGTCTGTTAGGCTGCAAGCACAGTAATAACTAGAAGTCCTAGCAGAAAAGGAGGCACTTGCATAACTGGGTCTGTCTGGAAGGCTGTGCACGCCTCCTGTTGACAGTGTTGGTAGTGTCAGATTGCCATCTAGAAAGGCCATGGGGAACTTGGAAGCTAGATGTTCAAGTAATGGCCACTCCTGTATTGGTGACTAAATTATTGTAGAGCTTTATGGCTAGATATGGTAGAAGGGTGCTGGCTATGAGCTAAAGAGGATCTTGCAATCTCTGCTATTAGAGCTGAGTATAGAGGAGGGAAATATGTTTGGTCATGCTGTACAGCTGGCAATATGGACAGGAACACCTGGGCAAACTGGATGGGACACTTTGGGGGCCGATGCAATAGTGTGCCCAGGTTATCACGCTTAGACATGCATTTTGGACGCACCAGACTAACCCCTGATGCAATAAGGGGAACAGCGCATCCAAACAGACGTAGCTAATAGCGCTTATCACATGTAAACGTCATGTAGATGAACCTATTAGCGTTACCCCTTAATAAAAAAAAAAAAACAAATTGCTGTGCCCAATGCTTACTTTTTAACCCGTCAAATTTAACGGCTGTCCCAGAGCTGGCATAAAGGCCTGCCTTGTGACAAGGGCTCAACTGAAAACAAATACTGCTTTTCTTTGCTTCTTACTTAGTATCATCACAATATTAAGTAGGAGGAACAACAGAAAGCAGCATCATGAAAAAATAAAGGCTTAACAGGAGAGATTTCTTGGCACACAATATACACCCACAATATACACGCTCCAGGCCGTGTATAGTATGTGTGTATATTGTGCCAGTAAATTAGCTGCCGAGGGATAAAATGGATGCTTTTTATTGAGCATCTGTTTTCGTAACCCGCACATAGCTATGTCTCCTGGGCACCCGATGCTACGGATGCAGAATCTATCCCTAGTGTGTGCTGCGTTTTTGTGTTTTTGTTTTTTTTAGCACAGCAGCTCATTGGATATGGGTGCTCAGTTTGGACGCACGTTTTTACACACATGATATTGCATCGGCCCCTTTGTCTTGTGATGGGTGACTCTCTTAAAGGCTGCTGAGCACCCAAATCAGTCAACCAAAGTTTGTTTTGTTTTTTTTGTTTAGCTAAATTCAACTGATTTTTTTTCAGTTGAACCTAGCTGGCTACATTTAGGCCTGCTATTTGGGTAGCCTAACTTAGCTGACCAGCACTAACTCTAGTTGACCAAATTTGGCTGCTCTGTGGGGTGATATATATATTCCCCCCCCCCCCCCATGGAATTTAACCAGTTAAGTTCCTAGATCTTGCAAAAATTGGCCTCTATAGCTGTGTTTTTACACTCGTTCAACTCCAGCCTTTTTCTGCATCATTGCATTACAAATTTACTAGCAACAATGAGGAGAGTAACAGATCAGGAAGGCTTAATTTGCTGTAAAAGGGAGGAAGAGAGGTACAAGGGGAATACTGTTTTGGCAGAAAACAATTCCACTAACAAAACAAATACAGGGTTGGAGTTGTGCCTGGTGTTCCATATGGTCTTAGCACTCTTGTGTACTCTAGTTCTGTCTGGGCTGTTGGGGGCTCACCCTCACTTGTTTAGTCTGATATTTTTAATATACTTATAAATGATTTGGAATAGGAAACAAGTGAGATACAAACTATTCAAAGTTTGTTAATCCACAACTGGATTGTGAGGCATTGCAGGAGGACCTTGAGACTGGGCATTCAAATGGCAGATGAAATTTAATGTGGATAAGTGCATAGTGATGCACATAGGAAAAAGAAATCCACACCTTAACACAATGCTACCACCTGGGAAAAGGATCCAGGCATCATGGACACTATGTCGAAATCTTTTTGCTTTTTTGACTGCCACAGCACACCGAGACAAAGATAATGTGAGGAATTCAGAAAAATATGGAGAATATCATGTTCTGTATCACTTCATGGTGCAACTGCATCTAGAGTACTAGATGCAGTTTTGCTTGCTGCACCAAAAAAAAAAAATATATAGTGGAACTGGAAAAGGTTCAAAGAAATGCAACCAAAATGCTAAAGGGAATGGAACAGTTCCCCTATGAGGAAGGCTAAAGAAGATCAGGCTGTTCAGCTTAGGGAAGATATGATAGAGGTCTGTAAAATGAAGAGTGGAATGGGTAAGCATGAATCTGTTTCCTCTCAGAGCCGTGGCATGCCTATGGCCACAGCCATAGGTGCTGCTACCAAAAGGCACCATAGCACTGCCATGTGCCAATGAGAGCAGTGCAGCCGGTGGGTCCTTAGCAAGAGAATGCAGTGTGGACCCCATCGACAGCATGGATGGTGCGGCCATAGTAAGTGGGGGGGAAAGCAGCAGATTCTGGAGGGGCTGCGTTGCTTTTCCACTTACTAAGGCCTGCTTACCACTTTGCCAGGTCCAGCGAGGCTGGACTGCTTTGCAGGAGGGGTGCATACTACCCTGCTTGAAGTCCAGTGTTAAGAGCTGGGGCAGCCTGTGGCCAGAAGGTCATTCCCTTGGCCTCAGGGGCTGAAGGAGACTGCTGCCTACTACTTCAAGGGGGAAGTGAGTGTGTGAGCACAGGTACCCCAGTTATACTCTGCCTGCTAATCCATGACAGTCTCAGGGCACCTGGAAATTAAAAGATCAAAGGTATGGATAATGGGGTGGGTATTTGTTTTGTTTTTTTAGTCTTATTTTAATAGGTGGGTGGTGTTTGTTTTTGAAACACTTTATCAGTGTTTGGAAAATTTGAGGTTTTTAAAATTATTGAATGTTCTATTCATTAGTTTTGAATTACTCTTCTTATTGGTATAGGGTTACCATTTCCTCAAAACAAAATTAGTAAAAAATTTTCCATTTATTGTAGTGTATACAGAATTTGGCTTGTTGCGGTTCCCAGTTTATACAGTATTTGAGGGTCTAGCTGTTTTGTATGTGACTGAAGTGAGTTATTCCATTAGTGTGTAGTTCCTATGTAGGGATCTATAGCAGCTTGGCTGTTCTAGGCCTGCTATAATATTTGGAATATTAACTTTCATAGATAGCGCTGTTGCTGTTTGTGCTGGCATTACTGTTTTGATATAGAAATTCTGTTTTCTCGTGGCTGAGGGTCATGCCCAAGATGCATTACACTAGGACTAATACCATATAGGTTCCAAGTGTCTTACTTTTTTGCAGGGTTTTTTAGTTGGTACCACATGGTGTATGTAAATACTCTGAGATTTTTACTTCATAAGACTGCTTTTAATGTCCTTTTCATGTAAAATCTGTTAAATGCTTTTGTATGATGTGGGGGGTGCAAGGCTGTAAAGTGGGTTTTTTTTTTGTTTTTTTTTCCCCCTAGGGCATCTAATATCCCTTGCACTGGCCATGGGCATTGCTGTACAAATTATGTAATGGGTGAGGGTGCAGTTTTTTTTATTTGGCCATAGGTGCCAAATTGCCTTGCTACAGCTGTTTCCTCTTTCAAAAAAAATAGATTATGGGATATGCCATGAAGTTAAGTAGCACATTTTAAAACTGGAGAAAATACTTTTATGCACAACTAAGCACTGGAATTCATTGCCAAAAAAAGATGTAAAATCAGTTGTCAAACCTTTAATCCAGCTATGTTAAGTTCCTAGAGGAAAAGTCCATTAACTGTTACTAACTAGGTAGACTTGAAGAAAGCCATTGCTTATTCCTGGCCAAAGGCAGCATAGGGTCTATTGTTTGGGATCTGACATGGATTGGCCACTGTTGGAAACAGGATGCTGGGATTGGGCTGCTAGCTTGCTCTCTACATCGGGTTCCAGCTGGCCTCTTGTTTGCTCCCTGGCTCTGTGTAGTAGATCTTATGTTTTTCTGGAACTTTTCTCATATTTGGTAGGGGAGGGGGCTCTGATCATAATAGTGGAGATCCATTATTAGCCAAGTTTACCAACCTGTCTGGAAGTTTGCTTTTGTTCCTTAAAAAAAAAAAATCCTGCTTTTAACTAGACAGTGCAAGGCATAGGCACTGCTGTGTTTTGGGTTTTTCTAGGGATCATATGACATGGAGAGCAGCAGTGCATGCTCTAGAAGCATAATTTTTTTTTTTTTAATTCCTAACTCATGGGTCTTCTGGGAAGGCTTGCTTTTCTTCCTCTGGTAATGGTGGCAGATGGGAAGAGAGGGAGCAGTGAGTCCAGAGCAACTTTGCTGCTTTGGCTGGAGGCTTATCTCTTCACCCATCATGGAAGGAAGCACCCCATGTTACCTGGAGCAGGCTTGAACAGTCCTGAAGGGGTCACACAGGCTGCCTAATCAGGTAAGAAAAATGGCTGCATTGAGTCTTGGTGCTGCGGAGGCACTGCAAGCTCAGGAGGGAGCTGCCAGAACGTAGGGATGTCACTGTAAGTGTGCCACGGCTTAGCAGTGTCTCTCTTTTGGTGGGCCAGGGAGAGGCGCTGCTTACTCTGACAGAACTGGACATGGGAGCAGCCACAGCAATGTTACCCTGCTACTCAGGCCTCAAACCTGGGAGGAGTTCTACTGCCGCTGGGTCCCTGCCCAGGGAGAGAGATCACAGATGTTGCCTCTTGGGGAGAGGAGTGGACGGAGGCCAGAGTGAGGAAGTGGAGAAAGGAAAAAGGCAAAAACTGAAGTTAAATAAGCAAATTTCAAACCTGAGAAAATAAGATGAATAAACTGAGAAATAGTAACAGTTTAAAAAAAAAAAAGTTGGGTAGAGTAGGATAGGAGTTTGTCAGCTCCTAAAAATTGTCTGGCATATAGAAACAGATGACTGCAGAAAAAGTCCAGTATGCCCAGCAAGTTCCCATGCTTATTTTCCCATATGTATCTGTTTCACCAACCACGATTTCAGGGCCCTTGTTGGTAACTGTTTCAAGTTTCCTGCCATTGATGCAGAGAGTAATGTTTGAGTTGCATCAAAGGTGAGCATAAGGCTTAATGGATAAGGGTAGTTACCCTGCTGCTTGTTTACACAGCCTGCACAGATCAATGCCTTGTTGGATGTTGTCTGAATGCAAATCCTCTTTTCTACATTTCCCCTTGCCGTTGGAGTTGCATTAACCTTGCAAAGGCTTATTGAGTAAGGGTAGTAATCACCAGTAGTAGCCTCCACTCCAGTAATCCGCCCCATGGATCTTCTCTTCATTTCCATCCTCTAGCCTTTATGGATCCACAGTGCTTATCCCATGCCCCTTTAAAACTGTGAAGGATTTCAGTCTTCACCACTTCTTCCGGAAGGGCATTCCAGGCATCCACCACCCTCTCTGAGAAGAAATCCTTCCTGACATTGGTTCTGAGTCTTCCTCCCTGGAGCTTCAAGTTGTGACCCCTAGTTCTACTGACATTCCCCCCCCCCCCCCCAACTGAAGATTTGTTGACCATGGATCATTACAGACTTTCAGATACTTGAGAGAGGTTTTATATAGCCCCTGAACCTCCTCTCCTCTAGGGTGTACATATTTAGGTTCTTCAATTCATTTTATGAAGACCATCCACCTTTTTGGTTGCCCTTTGGAGATACGGTCTCCAGAACTGAACACAGTACTCCAGGAGAGACCTCACCAAGGCCCTGTACAAGGGGATTATCACTTACTAGATATTCCTCTATACAGTCCAGCATTCTTCTGGCTTTAGCTATCACCTTGTCACATTGTTTCACCGACTTTAGATAGTCAGTCACTATCACTCCTGCTCCATGCACATCAGCCCTTCACCCTCCATCAAATACAGTTCTTTCGGATTTCCACACCTCATATGCATGACTCTGCACTTCTTGGTATTGAATCTCAGCTGCTATAACTTTGACAACTCTTCCAGCTTTCTTAAATCCCGTCTCATTCTCTCCACTCCTTCCAGCGTGTCCACTCTGTTGCATATCTTAGTATCATCTGCAAAAAGCAAACCTTACCTTCTATCCAGTCTGCAATGTCGCTCACAAAGATATTAAACGGGACCTGTCCCAACACCGATCCTTGTGGCACTCCACCTATCACCGCTCTCTCTTCAGAGAGAGTTCCATTTACCATTACACATTGTCTTCTGTCCGTCAACCGGTTTGCAATCCAGGCCACCACCTCGGCACTCACTCCTAAGCTTCTCATTTTATTCACAAGCCTCCTGTGCGGGACCATATCAAAAGCTTTGAGGAAGAGTGCTCGATGTCATCTACTTGGATTTCAGCAATCTAATTCCTAAGTCACTCAGATTTGTCTGACAGGACCTTCCCCTTGGTGAATCCATGCTGCCTCTGGTCCAGCAATTCTTCTGACTGTAGATAGTTCACTACTATATAGTGTTTAAATCTTTCAGTCTAAAATTTTAGACCTTTACTCTTGTTGGTGTTGCTACTGAGCAACAAGCAGTGCCAAAAAGGATAAAGTAAAATATTACATCCAGTCGTTATTGCCGGGGTGCATCTGGCTTTTGTCTAGATGTGGTATGTGTGGAGGTCTGTCTGGGCATCTGCTTCACTCTGTTGGTTTGGGTATGAGGCATTTGTTTTGTGTATGTGAGTTTACTACTTACAGCAATTTGAAGAGAAACAAAATAGGGGCTTTGAGTCACTGGCTGACAGTGTCACTGCTTAGTGAACGCCCTCTGTGTGTGTGTGTATGTATACATAGTAACCCATCTTGGGGGAGGGGGGGGGGGGTTGGGGAGCCCCAACCAATTGCAAGAATGGGAGAGGAGCTAACCCCTGACCTCTGTACAATAATTGAGGTAGGAGTCCTGTGACTCACACCAGAATCAGTTTATTGGCAGAATGGTCATGAGGCTAACAGAAAAATGTGTGGTCTACAGCAAAACCCCTGTAAGATGAAACTTGGGACACTTTAACCACGTGAGACGAAGGAGATAAGAGACATATTCACATAACCTAAAACACTGCACAAGAAGCAAAGCTGTTTCAAGGGAAAGGACATTTTAAAACCAGGGTGTCATAAGAGCCTCCAAGGAGGCAAACTGAAGAGAAATGCCAGGAAACCTTTTTCATGGAAAAATTGTAAGTGATGAATGCCCTCCTGGGTTGGGTGATGGCCAAAATAGTTACAGAATTTGAGGGCACAGGATAAGCTATAGTGGAGGAGAGAGTATGAGCTAGTGGTGCAGTGACACATGTTAAGTGTTCATAGTACCCTACATACCTACATACAATATTCATAGTACCTACATACAATATTACCTACATACAATACCTACATATAATGTATATATACATATAATATATAATAATACCTACATACAATATTGTGCTGTTCAATTTCTCCCCTTCCATCCCAAGTTTATTTTCCTTGTTTTTTGTAACTTTCCCTCTCCCTTTTTCTGATTCACTGTATTTAAAGTTCAAGGTTCTTATTGAAAATATTGTTTTTTACGTTACGTTATGCTTTACACTCCTTGTTATTTGTAAACTGGGTTGATGTGATGCCTATCATGAAACTCGGTATAACAAAAACAATAAATAAATAAAATAAATAAAATACCTGATTAAGCAATGGCTTGTGGCTAGCAGGGTGTATGGCAGAGGTTAATATGAAATGTCCCAGTGGAAATGCGGGAGCTCACATATATCTGCGCACAAGCAAAGATACACTGGAATTTTTTTTTTTTAATTCTTTATCATCTTTTAAACAATATACAAACAAAACATTTGTATAAGAAATTAGAGACATTTAGGAAATAAAAATAAATTTCCAAAATACGATAGAAATAGCTAATATCAAGTCTCTTAATACTTAGGAAATATTGGAGAGAGAGGAAAATATTCAAGGAGTACACACGACATCTATCACAATTTATGCCCTACTTCGCACCTAATTTTCTATTGTCCCAACATTCTCATCGGGTGGTCTCCTGCCAGACAGAAAAGCCCTCAGTTGATCTGGTAAGAAGAAAATATATATATTCCTGGCCAGTTTGATGATGCACTTGCAGGGGTACCTCAGTTTGAAGCTAGCCCCCAGTGCTATAGTCTCAGGTCTCATCTGCAGAAAATCTTTTCTACGCTGCTGAGTAGATTTTGCCAAATCCGGGTAAACACGAATGAGTCCACCGCAGAATAATGTAGAAATATTTTTAAAGTAATTTCTCATTATCTTGGAGACATCACTTTCTTCATAGAAAGAAACAAAAAGAACAGCACGATCTATTTCTATATTAGAGTTTTCAAGGTAATCGGTCAGATTTTGAAAACCTGACCCTTGTTGTGGGACCATTAAGGGAGTGCTTGTTCTTTTCGGGAGAAAAAATATTTTTTTAACCGGTGGTATCTCCTGTTGGGGAATCTTCAAGGCTTCCGAAATATATTTCTTAAATGATAGGAGAGGGATTTCCCCCATTATAATCGGAAAATTCAGAAACACTGGAATTTTACATCATGCATATAAGAGATTGCCATGCTGGGTCAGACCAAGGGTCCATCAAGCCCAGCATCCTGTATCCAACAGAGGCCAAACCAATCCACAAGAACCTGGCAAATACCCAAACACTAAGATCCCATGCTACTGATGCAATTAATAGCAGTGGCTATTCCCTAAGCAAACTTGGTTGTGTGCATACATTTTAAAATACACCAACCACACATGCTCCTAATTTTGAGAGTACTTGAGCAAAGCTAGTACGCGTGTCTTCCATAGGACTTTGGCGTTTTACGCACATAGGTAAGCAAATCTTAAAAGGTGCTCGTGCGAGGGATGCTACCAGTCTTTTTTTTTCTTCAATTAGTCCACCAGTTAATGAGATCTTCCAGGCCCCCTGCTTCATCCTGTGTGCACCCCCCAATTGATCCAGACCCTCACTGTTCTATAAGCCCTTAAACTTGATCTACAGACTTGCTCCTCAAGAGCAGCAGTAAAGTTATGCAGAAGCTAAGCCACCGTGCCTTGGGGTTTCTGGTTTTAAAGTGTGGCGTTTGCAAGCGTAAGTACACCGCCACAGAACACCCCTACTCTTCTGCTTGCTTAGATTTCACACATGCATGGATACATACACATGGAATTCACAGCTTTTTAAAAATCCATGTTGCTTGTGCACAGCCCTCGTACGTGCATGTATGGGCATCTTTGTGTGAGCAACAACTTATTTTTTAAATCTGACCTCATCTGGTCTGTCTGGCAGGCTATATAGGAGGCCCCCTAGTAATGGTTGTGATGAGACTCTAACAGCCAGGGTCTGGCAGGTTGCAAGTTCTGTAATAACTAGAAGTACTAGTATAAATGCAGGCTGATGTAGCTGGCAGTGGACTTTGGAGGCCAGATGTCTTTGGTGGTTGTCTCACTGGTGTTTCTGGCTTTTTAGCATGTTGCAAAATTTTGATGTTAGGCATGGGAGAGGTGGGTGCTGAAGGGAACTAAGTGGGAATCTGTATGCTTGTCTGCCCAAAATAGTGACGTGCAAAGAAAGAAAACAAAACTACTTTCCCTGTGGACCAGCATAACAAAGCAGCCACATAAGATAAGCTCCATCCTCTGGTGGCAAGCCTGCACTTATTCTCTCCTAGCCCAGAAATTCCTGGAGTTTGTTCTGGGCATGCATGAGTTCCTGTGCCAGCATAGATTAAAGGAGGGCACATGACTAATTTCATCTGCTTCTTGAACAGTAACACTATTCTCTCCTTTCACATTGGCGGCGTATATAAAAAAAAAAAACCAAAACAAACCCCACTGGGAATTTGAGTTAAGGCAAGATGTCAGTACAGAGTTCATTCTCAGAATGGAAAGACCTTCCAAATTTTGTGAAAAATGGCCTCAGCTGATCAGCACACTGGTGCCTTTGAGTCCAGATCATGACAGCATGACTTGTGGCCCCTGAGGCAGGATGTCCCCTAGGGCACTGACTTACCATGACCTAAAGCTCAAATACAAGCTAAATAGCTCAACAGGGCATGAAAAAAGGAAAGATCCCTTCATCTGATACTTCATGTTACAAAAGATCAAGCAGGTAAGTCATTGACATGGAAGGAGGGCAACAATTCGAACACAAGCACCATGACAGTCAAATGGCACCATCAGTGCTGCAAGTGTGTGCGCAGACTCGAGGAGCAAACAAGATGGTGTAGAGTCTTTGGTACACAAAATGGCACTGGGGCAACTGCATAGATACCGAATGACACTAGCATGTCAGAACAGGCATCCACAAACTTCAGGACAGATGGCACACAGTGCTGAGTGGCACAGAAAAAACTTAAGCCTAAGCATACTTAATCAGCATCGTAAGTACAGTACCATGTCATCTTCTCCTTTATTACAACTGGAGGGGCTGCCTACATTCACCAAAAAAATCCTAAACTTTTTTCCCCAATTCTCAGATTATAACTTTTTGTAAAAAAAAAAACCAACAAACTGAGTTTTGTAAAGACATTTTTTAAGGAACTACCAGATAATGAACAAGCATTCTGAAGACCAGTTTTAGAATAATTTAAGGGAAGTTAAGATAAAAATTCCTCCATCTTGTTTTGTAAAATTGGGGGATAAGCCTTGGAGGTATCTTCAGAAGGAATAAATTCATATTCTATTAGATTCTGAGGATTCTTAAGTCTCAGGACACCTTGGAATATATATTTGGAGGCTATTCCCCCAGGTCCAGCATCAAATATGCTGTGGCAGTACTGATGTCCTACCTATTCATCATTTTATACAGAAGACAAGCCGTTAAACCCGTCACAACGGGCTACATTACATTTTTGTTTTCGGTCCATTTTCGAAAACAGCACCCTCCTACACTTTTTCTCCCTCATTCCACCTTCCCCTCAGTCACTCACCCCCTTCCCACCCCTCAGTCTTACTCACTCTGTCTCCCACTGCCTCCTTCCCCTCACTCTCACCCCCTTCCCTCAGCCCTCCTCCACTCCCTTTTTCTCTGCTCCACAACTTCTTACCCTTCCACTTACTCACATCCCTGTCTCTCACCTCTCCCTCTCTCTCACTCAGTCCGTCCCTCCCTCCCTCTCTTTCTCTCCTCCCTCCCTCGCTACTGGCCGCCGCTGCTCCTCGTCTGTCGCTGCCGCTGCCACCCGACGCCGCCATTTTTTTTTTTTTTTTACGCTGGCTAAGACCGACGTCCTTGCCAGCACATGCGCAGTAGAGCTGTGCTCTACTGCGCATTTGCGGGCCGTCTGTCAGGGCCCATTTATAAGGTAGATGGAAGTCAGTACAGAATTACAAGGAATATTTCAATGCTTACAACTATCAAGACAACTTGAGTCCCCATACATCAAACAGTACTGGAGGTGGAAACAAATATTGAAGATGCCATCTTCTATTACACCAATGGCAAACAAATTGTGGATAGAAAAGATGTCTAATTGCCACATGAGACTTGCAGCCTAATCAGCCATGAGAGAGATCAAGATGTTTTCCTACATACATCTGGGGAAGGACTCGAGGATCTTTGACTCAGTAGGGAAAAGGGGATTCCACGGTGCAGCATTACACTCCAACATAGAGGTCCACCAGACTTCAGATCCAATATCTTAACATCCTGCAAAGACTGAAAGGCCATTAGCAAAAACTCCCTGAACAGGAATTAAAACAGTTCTCTGAAGTTGTGAAGGACAGCAGTTTTGTGCATGCCATATTGCACGATCACTCCTTTGACACATCTTAGTTTTGTCTACAGGCATAGTGGCAAAATTAGCCTGGCTACATGCTTCTAGACTAAAGAAATCCCTGAAAAATTAGACGCTCCATGTGATGGCAGCAAACTCTGAAGATAAAATCAATAAGACAGTCCATCAAATACCAAAGCTCCATGCTCTAGTCTATCTTTCACAGATGGATATTTTGACAGACATTTAAAACAAAATCCCTATTCTCAGAATGTACAAACCATCTGCCTATGACTGAGGAAGACACACAGTATTACAATAACTTCAGTAGCAAGTGCAATGGTCACAATTAGTACAGAGGGGTTGTTTGCCTCTATTTCTATCTCAGCAGCTTCCACAAAGGAAATTCCCACAACTAATACAAACACATGAATAGGTGGAAGAAACAAAAATTCTTCAAAAATTAATGGAATCTTATCACGAAGGACAAATGGATTTTGAAAATTATCCATATGGGAAACTTCTTCCAATTTTTGAAATATTAATACCTCAACTCTTCCCCCCTCCTCCCCCATATTAACATTCAGCTATAGAGCTGAAGTTATTAATCCAAAAAGTACAATCTCTCTCTACTCCAGATACCTCCTAATTCCAACAAATTTGGGAGATCTTTGAATCTGATCTTTAAATACTTACTTGAAGAGGGAAAAGTTCAAAATGAGCACGTTAAAACACAATCCTTCCACTCGAACAAGACTGACTTTGCTGGACCTCTGTTTTTGTGTGCATATTCAGATCCACAAGAAGCTACCTAGGCCATGGGATAGCACAGGCTATAAATATACTTTAAATACCCAAGATTCACCCTGCAATAGTCAGCATTACCAACAGAGTGTTGACCTTTTGGTCTAGCAACAGCTCTGAGGTGTTTTACCAAACTTCTAGCAGTAGTAGTTGCTCATCTAAAAACAGAATTGGCTTGTATTTTCATACCTAAACAATTGGCTAATGTCAAGTATGTTCCACAAAAGAGAGAAAGCAAATAGTAGGCATCATGCACCATCTCAGGTTTGTATTGAATTTTGAAAAAGCTTGGCTCTTAAGTCAGAATTTTTGTAGGGGCAAAACTGACAGGCTTCCTTTGATCATATCTCCTTTTACAAAGAGCATAGAAACTAAAGGAGTGACTGTCTTTAGCCAAAAGCAAATTGGGCATTTTTGTGCTGTAGTCCCAACATAATAGATCATAACTGCAGTAGTACAGGTTATACCTCTTAGTGAGGCTTAAAATGAGACATGCCTTATGGCAAGTAAAATTATATTGGATCAGCAAATCCAACCACTTGATCACAAAATTCCAGTAACAAAGGAAGTCTTGATTTCCTGAAGTGGTAGGCAAAGACAAGGAACCTTGTATGAGGACAAACCATACATTCTCTTCCCCCCCCCCTCCCCCCAAAAAAATACAGAAGATATTGATGACACATGCATCACACTGTAGCTGGGGAGCAGATATAAACTCAGTCTGTACTCAAAACCTTTTTGAACAAAACAAGTCAACACTTTACATCGTTGTCTTAGAAATGAAAGTGATCTGTAGTGGCCTTCATGTATCTGAAAGATACCTGAAGAGCAAGACTGGTCAGACTAACAATCAAGTTGCAATGTTTTACATAAAAAAGGAGGAACAGGCTTTCACTAGCTTTGGGGGGCGGGGAAGCATTAAAGATTTGGTAGTTGGCAACAAAGAAGTAGTCAGAAATTGTATTCCCATCTCCCAGGGAAGGATAATATCCTAGCAGACAAGGTGACATGACAACTTCAATTACACAAGTGATCCCTCTGTGACAGCACTCTACAGTACCACTTTGGGGAACACAGACTAAAGACATTTTTGCATTGCTGTTCATTCTCCATCACAAACTATAACCGTATTGTTCAGAGACCAGCTGACCAAGGGTTAGCAATAGACACCTTTTTACCATACCATAGCACAAAGGCCTACTGTATGCGTTCCTTACAATACCCTCAAGAACAACTCTAAGTTGAGGGAATAACTTATTTTTATTTAACTTATATTCTGCTTTTCAGCATTTTTAAAGCAGATTACATTCAGGTACTGTAGGTATTTCCCTATCTCCAGAGGGCTTACAATGATACCAATAGCACCTCCTTGGCTGTGCCAGAATTTGTTCATGTGGCTACAGACTTGCAGTAGCTTTGCCTATCAGATTGTCATTTGACTTCAAACCTAATAACTCAGTTTGGAAGAAGTTGTCTATCCCATCTGTAGACCCTAGCAAAAACCATGGATGTTTGAAAGGAAACATTCAAAGCAATCAGCTAACAGAATTCTCATGATGGTTTTCTTGCCATCATTACAAATGGACAAGGCTTGCTCGCTGGGGTTGAGCACATGGGATAGATCTGTCTTACCTGTGCTGTCCCAATGATACTCTTAGTTGCATCTTGTAAATGTCTGGCTTAAATTATAACTTGAGACTATATCCGAGCGTCATAGTCTGCCATGAGAATGAAGGAGGCTACCAATTTCCTACACTTATGCAATCGTGTAGTGTTGCATTCTCATCCCAAACTTTTTTACCAGAAACAAATTACCAAGTCTAGCTAAATCTGATAGTGTTACATGTTTTCTGAACCTATATTAAACATCAAAAGAACAGTGTTTTCCTACTGTAGGAAAATGCTTTTTGTTTTACCTAGAAAGGACTAGATCACTTATAGGATCATTTTTGAGGGGTTGGGATCAGGGGAGGAGTTTGGGCGGGTTTTAGTTAAATTATGGGCCACATTCTGCCATGTGATAGCATAACACAGTGGTTCTCAACCTTTTTTTGGCCGGGACACACCTGACAGATGGTTCTCACATGTGATTATCAAGGGCTATATGTAAACATACACTCTGCATCCACAGGGACCCCCAACAATGGGTTAGAACAGAACTAGGTCATTACCCATACAACTCGCCATACAAAAAAGATGTTCTGGTTCTGATGACATCTCAGTAAAAGCAAAACAAACTCCCTTTACTACGAGGCACAACAGCCTTCCTTACAAAAAGACAGTAATTTACCATTAATGTATGTCCTATTGAGAAACACAACAAATAAGTGATAGAAATGCCTACATGCTAGTAAAATACCTCACCTCTGTCACACACCCAGAACTGACCTTCACAAAGTACAGAAAAACCACAAATTATAAATATGGAGACAGAAACTGGAATGGAAAACCAAAAAAGCCACTCTGCATGCAGTGTGAACCTGGAGAAATGGAAAGAGAAATAAATATAGCACCTAACATAATCCCAGGATCTGCAATAATGCACACAAACTAATCCACACAGTTACACCTGCATTATGGAACACACGCAAACAGTAACAACCCTATCTATGAAAAGGTAACACTACAAATGTTAAACCAGGCCCTAAACACCAATATACTTCCTATTAGGAAAACAGAATAAACCAAGCTGCTATAGAACCCCACGCAGAAATAATTGTAAAACTGTACTAATGTTTCAAAACAGCTGATGAACAGAATAACATCCAACAATTAAATTCATAAAAATTTAAAAAAAATTGTCCGAATACCAATTAAATATTTCAAAACAGATTACATACTACCCAATAATTAAAATGGCAGTCAATCAAGAAAAATGAACTTAAAGCCACCTTTACCCTCTCCAGCAACTCTCCTACTCCTTTTCCTTGCAGGCCAATAGCACTCACCAGAAGCAGCAGCTGCTGAAGCTCTGTCCTCAGTCCTCTTCCTTAGCGCACACACACCATCTTCCTGACCAGTCTCTCAATCACACAATGCTCTTTTATATACAAGCTCAAGATAGCACTCATTCACACCCAGGCTGCCATTCACACATGCATGCACCGGGCCTCACCGCCAAACCTCTTCTTCCTTTGCTGTAGGGATGGGCTCCAGTTCCGCTGCGGCTTTACTCCAGTGGGACTTCTGTCTGGTTCCTCTTCACCACCATGTGGATGGGCTCCCATGGCAGCCTTGCTTCTACACTGCCACTCCTCCCAAGCCCCCGGTCTATGCTATGTCCTTTCTTCCCCTGCCTCCCTGGCCAATCAGAAGCTTCCTCCCTTCTTCTACTCCCACTGGCAGGTAGAAGGGAAGAGGCTTTCAACTGGCCTGCAGGGAACAGGGAAGCACAATCAGGGCAGTGGGACACTGGGAGCTGCGACACACCAGTTGAGAATAGCTGGCATAACACATGCTATCGCATGGTTTTAACACTGGAAAGAACTACACCTTTTTCCCTGGCGTTAAGCTGTGCGATATGTCCGAAAATGGCCATAATGCAATTTGCAATACATTTTTGGAATTGCATTTTGGCCATTTCTGGGCTGGGGAGGGCTTCACTGTGTGTACCTATTTATCTCTATAGAAGGGCCACCTGATTGGGTGAGGTGTTAGTTGTGGTTTAGGGGCCAGTTTTGCATGCAGAGTGAGACGTACAAACAGCATGGTACACCTTTGTGAAGACTTGACATCATTTGGCGTGAGGGAAGTCTCTCAAAGATGAAATTTCTGGGTTCCATCAAGCTAGGGTGAGAACATAGTAGAAATTTCATCTTTGAAACTTTCCTCACGCCAAATGACGTCAAGTCTTCACAAAGGTGTACCATGCTGTTTGTACGTCTCACTCTGCATGCAAAACTGGCCCCTAAACCACAACTAACACCTCACCCAATCAGGTGGCCTCTCCCGATAGAGAGAGAAATACTTAACTACTTTTGAGGGCCTTGTAGATAGGTCTGTCTCTTCCCCTTAGTGCAAGATGTGAAAAATAGGGATTATCGCATTGCACGCTAAGTTTACCGCGCCATGCAATACCTATGTGAAGTAGTAAGTTACCACATGGTGCAGTAACTTATAAAATTTCCATGAACATGCCCCTTTTTTTGATAACACGTTATCAATGCATTAACTTTTTTTTTTTTTTTGATGAATGATGGGGTTAAAATACACACAACTGTTAATGTCTTTTTGATAAAAGTAAAAAAAAATTTTTAAAAATGCAGTAATAAGTATGGTCAAGATGGCTTTTCCAATGTATAGCTCGTCATGAGACGAAAACTGAGGTTCTCTACCAAGTCTCTTAACTTTAAAGATTATATCCCATCTGTAAAACATTACCCAGGCAGTAGTAGAAATAAAATTGTGAAGACAGCACAAACATAATCAAATCCCAAACATAACATATATACAAACTAAAATTTCGATGATAAATCAGAATCTCATACTAACTAAAACGCAGGTGCATAACTTATCTTGCACAGAAGTGGAGTTTAAATGAGCTATTTGCAGAGCAGCAACATGGTCAGCAATACACACTTTTGCAAAACATTGTTTGGAACAATCTCAAAGACAAACTTGGTCAGAATGTGCTTACTTTATTTGAAAATGTTACCAACTTCTTGCTTAACCATGAGGTTGCAAAAAGGAAACTGCAAGCAACCCTTATTTATTTTGAGTTTTATATACGGTCATTCGGTTTACAAAAATATACATTTTTCTTAGTTGTGTAACAGAAAACAAATGTAAACGTTAGCTGGGGAGTCTCATCTTCTGTGCACCTGTTTGCTTTCTCCCTGGACAAGGATAACAAAAAGTTGTTTTCCCAGGCCTGCTGCAACTGGGTGTGGATATCATGCACTTGCATGGAGCAGCACACCTGGGGAGGTGGCGTGCCGCCCGCAGAGCCTAACAGCTGAAGGAGAGGGCCCCTCTTCCGGGTATGAGCGTGTGTAGGTGCCCATGCATAGCTTCCACCCCCACCCCAGTAGGAAGATCGGTGGGCTGTGAGGCCCATGGCACCATGGTGGAGCTCATCCTGCCATAGCCTGATAACAGGAGACCATGTGTGAGTGCCTGTCTCTGGGAGAGCTTGTGTGCTTGTATGTTTTGTGCCTGTGAGACACAGGCTTTTGCACACAATGTATCAGTGAGGGAGAGGCAGTCTGTGTATGTTAGGGAGTGTGTGAGAAGATAAAATCTGAGCAGTTCTAACTCCTCTAAACCATAACAATCTCAGGGTGATTGGAAATCAGATCCCAGGTATGGAGAGAAGATTTTTAAATCCTTATCAGTTATTGGGTATAATTTGATTCTGTTCTCTCAAATATTTATTTTGAGGGGGGGGGGGGGAATAGAACTTTTTTTTTTTTTTAATATATATTGGAGTTTTTATTCATCAGAAACTTTTTTGGTGTTTGGGGAAACGTTTTAATTCTGTTCAGTAACTGGCTTGAAACATTTTATGAATGACTTTACTATTTATTTCTTGATTTTATTTAATGTTTTATGAATGTGACATTTCTGTCTCTTCCATTGTTGCTCAGCATATAGAGGCTGGCTTGTTGTGGGTTCAGTTCTTCTCAGCACGTTTGTTTAAACTTTCTGATCTCTTTATTCTGTATTTGGTCAGGGTCTCTGTGCCCTGCATATGTGATGGAAGTGAGTTATTTTGCTAGCCTAATTTCTGTGTAGGGATCTATAGCAGCCTGGTTTCCTAAAGAGCTTTTATTGGTGTTCCAGGGTCTGGTATAATGTGTAGTCTTTCATAGATAAGGTTGTTGAAGTTTACTATATTGTTCATAGCTTGCTGTGAAGGTCAAGCTCACATCCAATATGCATTACAAAAAGTCTAATTCCATAGGAGCTCAGTGTCATGGGTTATGTGGTGGTTTTGGATTTTTTTTGCAGAGTTTTCTGGTTGGCACCACAGGAGTGCATATTGTAAGTGATATTTTGCCTCACTGTACTCCATGTTTTTCATGCATAATTTGTGGGGGGGGGGGGGGAGAGACCATGTGTGCAAGGCTGTAAGGTTTGCATAGGGTACCTTAATACATTTCCTTATCTATAGGTGGTTTTTTTTTTTGGGGGGGGGGCTTGTCCAGGTTTTATTATTTTTTTAAACATAGATTGCAGGATGGCGCTGGGCTTTATTTGATGTGCCTGTCCCAGGCCTTGAATGAATCAGGAGGGAGGGGAAGCACAAACTAGCACTGGCCCTGTTTTCCTGTAACAGGTGTTCTCTGAATAACAGAACAAGCAGCCACACAATCCCTTTCTTCTTCCCAGGAAGTTGAAAACAGACTGAAGAGAGAGGGCACATGCTCAGAACACTCTAGAAATTTCTGGGCTAGGGGAGAATAAATGCCTTTGTTACCCATCTTGAGGCTGCCTGTTCTGTCCATGGAGAACACCTGTTACACCTGTGACATGTCATTAGACTGCCTGGTAAAGTATGTAAACAGACTTGAGGTGTATACAATTTGTTCGGTATATAAAACATCTTAAATAAAGCAACTTTGCTTTCCTAGGCAAGGAGAAATCTTACTGTCTGGCTGCTGGGACATAGCCATAGCAGTGTGGTCAGGAATAAATGAGTAGTCTGAATAGGCCTGCGATTTACCATGTTAGTCTTATTGTTTCCAAAATTCCTTATGAAGCTGCTCTGCTTCAACAGCAGCTTGACTATTTATATGAACTTTGAAAGATCTGGTAGTTTGGGGGTCCCAAAAAGACACCCATTGGGATTCTGCCTCTGACTGAACCTGGCTTTGGCAGACCTGAGCCAGTTTCTCCAAGCTTTTGGTGTCAATCCCTTTCCCATCTAGATGAGGGAAACATTGGAATGGTTATACCAGGCTCTGGCTGGAACCGTTGCTGTTGCTCGTGTGCGCTCTCTCTCCTTCTGCCTTCCTTGCCCCATCTTCTCTACTTCACTGTCTGAGGGTGCTGGAAGTATTTCAGAGTGCAGGACAAAACATTTCCCTAAATAGGTCCTGCTTTAGCAGCACTCCTTCTCCTTCCAGGAAGAACTCAAAGCCTTGAATTTAAAGTACCAAGAAAAGGGGCCTGCCTAGGTCTCTTGCATTCAGCACACCAGCATGTGTACAGGGGTATTGAGAGGTGCTGGAGCAGTCCAGGCTGGCATATTAGTTAGGTGGATAAAAGTTTGATTTTTGTCTATGTAAATCGAGCAACAACTTGAATGTCCCTTGCATTATTCAGCAGCCTTTCCCCCTGTACATCTAGTAACACACTTTGCTACTAACTTCTAAATTGCTAGCTCGCTCTCTCTCCCCTTCCCAGCTCTGAGACTTCATTTCATGGCTTGCTTGGTAAATAAGATTAAACACCCCTAGACTGTGTCACACTTTTTCTGGTATTTTGGCTGCCCTGTGTTGTACATTAATTGCTAGTACGAATGAGAGAAGCCCCTGTGAATTATTAATGTCAGGAAGCAGCTTGTGTCCTTGGCATGTGGTCTCTAGAGCAGCACTCAGGCAGCTTTTTTGCATTATTCAGCAGCCTCTCCCTGCAAAGCAGGACCTAGAGCACAGAAAACCTTTTCCTGCAGGCACAGACTTCCTTGGAGAGACGGCCAACAGGGACACAGCGCCTCGTGCAATCAGCAGGGTCACGTGTAATGTGCCATTCCTTCTCAAGGGAAAACTGGTGGTTACAAAACAGTACAAAATGGTATCTCGCCTTGAGATGTTGGTTTGCCTGTCTTTCTACCACCCCTCCCCTCACTCTATCAGGACACAAATAAGTCCCTTTGGGAAGTTTGGTTTTATAAATAGGGTCCTAAACTGTTAATCAGGTGGGAAGAAGTGTCCACCAATAAAATGGTGGCCTAATCTTGATGCTCCAGCCCCGATTATTACAAGCAATCTGCGCACGAATCCCTTGTTTACACTGCCTGAGATTTGCAGAGACAGAGCATTCGTTTATGATGCGGCAAGTTAGTGTTTGTGTGGTTTGTTTTTTTGTTTTTTTGTCTTTGCTTGGGTCACTTTATGGTTCGTAAATCAACCCAGAAGGCAAGGAGGAGGATGAGAAGGCTCATGTGGTAGACTGGGAATATGGGAGTGGTGAATGGAAAAGATTTGGAGGGGGTGCTGACCCAGTCAGAATTCTGGTGGTGGTTTGCGGAGTTGTACCAAGATTTGGAGCAATGATGGTGGAGCTCTGGGGAGACGTCACGGACAGGGCACATGTGGATGAGGTAGAAGTGCACACAAACTAGGCTGCTAACACAGCTGCATAGCATGAGGAAGTAGTTGACAAGGTGGCACAAGACAAGGAAAAGCACCTGGAAAACCTAGAAAACAGATCTCAGATCAAATCTCAGTTTCGTGGGTTGCAAGAACAGCTGGAACATACAGATTGCTATAGTGGTAACCAGTATTTGCACACAGCTACTTGCACTAGAGGACACAGCTGAAGCTATACCGGACACTAGACTTGAAAGAGTGCACAGGGCCCTGAGTGGGCAAAGGAGGAATTTACCCCAAGACATTGTGGTATGCTTCCATAGTTTCATGGTTAAAAAAAAAACAAACAAAAAACCAAAGTGACTGCAATAGCCAAAAAAGTGGGTCAGTTTTTGTGAGAACCAAAAGATGTATTTCAAGACTTGTCCATAATTACTATAGGGAAACAGAATTCAGGAATACCCTAGAGGTCTTGAGAAAAGAAGAAATCAGGTATTGTCTATTCTCAGTCAGTGTTCAGTGCAGGGAAAATCGAATAAAGTGGGAGGCAGTGGAGCTCTTGCACGGTACAGGAGTGTCTGTACCCACAAGGGAGA
Source organism: Rhinatrema bivittatum (assembly GCF_901001135.1). Taxonomy (NCBI): domain Eukaryota; kingdom Metazoa; phylum Chordata; class Amphibia; order Gymnophiona; family Rhinatrematidae; genus Rhinatrema; species Rhinatrema bivittatum. Next base: position 81,423,909 of record NC_042622.1, on the reverse strand, counting down.
CTTCAGGGGCCTCTGCATTTGAGAAGGATGACCTACCTAAATAACAAAGGGTTCCAGGAACAAGCGGACGACTTGAGGCAGCCAGTGCAAGCCTTGTCACCTGGAACAGCATGTGTGAGGCCAGAACTGTGGGTCAACATGCTATGGTAAATATTGGGGTACTGTTCATGAGGGATTTGAAAGGCTGTTACAAGGGGGTTGTTAGAGGCCTTTGCTATATGATGTGACAATATCCAGATTTGAGGGGGAGGTAGCATGAATATTAGTTGCTTGGGTTATGTGGGGCTTTATATGGAGTATCAGGAGGTACCGGTCTGAATGGGGTGGTTCCTTAAGGAGGGAGATATGCACTAAGTGGCTTGGTGTAGTTTGGAGTGTGTGCAAGGTGGGGGGATGGGCCACTATCCAGATGGCTGGCTGTTGGGGCTTTAAGGGATCAAGGTTGTGTGGGGTGGGAGAAGGTGGTTTGTGTGGAAGGGCAAGCAGTTGGAAGTATAATACTTTATTGTAAGATGGTGGTTATGTAAAGGTCTGAATTCTCCCATTAAAAGGAAATTGTTGATGAAAGAAGCTGAAGTTGAGTGAACACTATTTTTTTTGTCAGGAAACATTTTGAAAGCAAGGAATACTAAACTGATATTCACTAACAGTTGGAGACAGTCCAAATCAGTACTCTGCTCCTGCCATGAAGGATAAGTAGAGTGGGATGGGAATCCTTGTTGCACAAAGTTTGATGGATGTGAAAGCAGTAATTATAGAAACATAGAAATGACGGCAGAAGAAGACCAAACGGCCCATCCAGTCTGCCCAGCAAGCCTCACACATTTTTTCTCTCATACTTATCAGAGTAGAATTAGAGATGTTAAGGGCAGATTTCTTATTCTGAAAGTGATGATACTTGGGGGATGCTTTAACTCTTGTGAATGTGTGTGCTCCAAATTAGTAAGGGGCCTTTCCTAAACACACTGAAGACCCGGTTGGGTGGAGGGACATCTGTTATGGGAGGGGATTTTAACACCACAACTCTTAGTATTTTTTTCATAGATAATCTGAATTGAGGGTCCACACATTCCCAGAGACTGGAGGAGATGATTGGTGAGCAGGGCTCCACTATCATTTGAAGGCTGAGGAATCCCACCATGTGAGACTATTCGTTCTTATGACTCTCATGCCATGTTAGAAAAGCTGTTGGTGAGTAATGTGACAGATGCAGGTATCAGTAGCATAATCTGATCTGATCATGCTCCAGTTTGGGTGGAAATGAAGGTAGGCAAGGATCAATTGGCATAGAAATTCTGGAAGTAGAATGAGTATCTACTCTCAAAGGGTTTAATGAATTTTTAGTATTAGAAATTGGGGCATACTTAACCTTGAATGACACTGGGGAAGCTAATCTGGGAGGGTTTAAAAATGGGGAAATTAATATCCAGGTCATCTTTTCTTAGGACACAAGGTTGGGTTGAGACTACAGCTCATGCAGAAAATAGCTAAACTGATCAAACATTAAAAGTAGAGATGATCAAACAAGGGTTGTGCTAGAATTAGCTAAACAGGAGTTAAAGGAGCTAGATTTGGCAGAGATAGCTTCACAAATAACAAGGGTTAAATATTTTGAATTTGGAAATCAGACATGCCATCAAATGACCTGCCTTAAGGCACAATCTCTGCAAAATCAGATCAAGATAAGAGGGGGGAAATGGTGTATGACAGTAAATTTATCTCTAATCACAAAGTCAGAGCAAATTGCAGCACTCCAAATTATCAATATCAATCGCCAAAGGAATGCAGAAAAGATTGAAGGTCCAAACTTAGAAATATTGCATGAGAAAACAATTTTTTTTTTCTTTAATTCTGCAACTCCATTGCTCAAATGTCAGATACAATAGTTCTTTTTAGGGTCCTCCGACACGGACCCTGTGTTTCGCCCGAAGGCTGCATCGGGAGGGACAAAGTGAGTATTTTAGAAACTGAAACATAAACAGTCGTGTAAACCAGACCAAAAAACAAGGTACATGTTTGTCAATATTTAAGCTGATAAAACGTACCTTTTAAATGCAAAATGACATTCATACAGCTGACAAAGCAAGGAGAGCGGGCAGCGATGAAAGAACTCTGCGTTTTTAAAGGAAGCAGTTTTGGCACAAGAATTCTGCACCAATGAGAAGGAAGTAAAACTAAACAGGAAACCAGAAAACTATGAAGTATTATAAACAATTATATAAAATATTTATTTATTAAAATATTGCCACTCAATGCCATTGTTTAATTCCTTCGGATGGAGAGAGTCAAGTTTGAAGATCCACTTCTGCTCTCTGTGAATCAGCATCTCAGAAAAATTACCTCCCCAAGAAGGAGCAACATGTCAATTATAAAGACTTTTAAATCCTTTTCTGAATGCCCTGTCAAGTGCCAATGTGTGACTAAAGGTGCTGTTTCTCGACCCGTTCGAATATTGGAACCATGTTCCACAATTCTTGTCCTAACTTGCCTGGTAGTCTTGCCCACAGAGTTTAGGACAAGGGAAAAGAATCACATAATTACTTCCTGTGATTTGACATGGAACTTTCTGTGGGAGATGGGGTAATTTATGTGATTCTTTGCCCTTTTCCTAAACTCTGTGGGCAAGACTACCAGGCAAGTTAGGACAATATTCGAACAGGTTGAGAAACGGCACCTTTAGTCACACATTGGCACTTGACAGGGCATTCAGAAAAGGATTTAAAAGTCTTTATAATTGACATGTTGCTCCTTCTTGGGGAGGTAATTTTTCTGAGATGCTGATTCGCAGAGAGCAGAAGTGGATCTTCAAACTTGACTCTCTCCATCCGAAGGGATTAAACAATGGCATTGAGTGGCAATATTTTAATAAATAAATATTTTATATAATTGTTTAATACTTCATAGTTTTCTGGTTTCCTGTTTAGTTAGCTTTACTTCTCATTGGTGCAGAATTCTTGTGCCAAAACTGCTTCCTTTAAAAACTCAGTTCTTTCATCGCTGCCCGCTCTCCTTGCTTTGTCAGCTGTATGAATTTATTTTAAATCTTTTCTATACCATCGTTTGGGGACTGTCACAACGGTTTACATTAAGGCACATAAAACTAATAATGCTGTAATTTGTCCGATTACAAAATTGCAATAAGGTTCGGTAACATAGTTAGTGATCAATGTTAAATGTAATGAATCTTGTCCAGGTCTCTCTATCTCTGTTTTGATTACAGAATTAACTTTAAAATTGTGGCTGTCTTTTAAAAACTACACATTTAGTGAATACAGCAGTGTGTGTGGGTGTTTTATTGTTCGTGCTTTGCTCGTCCCTGGTTTCTATTCACACGTCTCTTTCTGAAAAGCTTGTTTAAAGAGCCAGGTTTTTAAACCTTTTCTAAAGGTTTTGCTGTCTCTTTGTAATCTTAAATCTAGGGGCATGGAATTCCATAGTATGGGTCCTGCCAGTGATAGTGCTCTCTCGTACTTGTGTTAAGTCTTGCAGTTTTGACTGATGGAATAGTTAGGAGTGCTTTATTTGCTGACCTTAGGTTTCTGTTAAATGACATGTTTTTATCAGCTTAAATATTGACAAACATGTACCTTGTTTTTTGGTCTGGTTTATATGAATGTTTATATGACTTTGTTTTTCAGTTTCTAAAATACTCACTTTGTCCCTCCCGATGCAGCCTTCGGGCGAAACACAGGGTCTGTGTCGGGGGACCCTAAAGAGAACTATTGTATCTGACATTTGAGCAATGGAGTTGCCAAATTTAAATTAAAATTTTTTTTTTCATGCATTTCTAAGTTTTAACCTTCAATCTTTTCTGCATTCCTTTGATAGAGAAACTTACTAACAGATTTGCTCAGTTCATGAAGAGCTTTGTCAGAACAATATTAAGGAGTATCTTGACTATATTCCTACATCATGTCTAACAGAAGAAGCTAAAGAGGAATTGAATGTGAAAATCTGTGGCAGAGGTGCTGGGAGTTATTTTGGATTTAAAGATGGGGGGGGGGGGGGAAGCACTGGGAGTCAATGGGTACATGGCCAAATTCTATAACATAAGCAGGTTTTGCTTAGGCCATTAACTATCTGAGAAAGGGGGGGAGGGGGCATTTGGAAGGAAAAAACATTGCAGGTATCAATTATAGCAAAGGGAGGTCAGGATCCTTTACTCTGCAGGTCATGTAGATTTCAAGATTTTAGCAAAAGTTCTGCTGATTTAGATTGTGGGTAACAACTCTCTTCTTATCCATGGAGATCAATCCAGTTTTTTGTCTCAGGCAGACTTTCTGCAGATGTGAGGAGAATCTCATATGGTGGGTACAGCACCAGAGGATACACGCAGTGTTTGTCATAGATGCCAAGAAGCCTTTTAATAGGGTGCACTGGCCTTATCTATTTCAAGTTCTGGATAAAGTGGATTAGGGCCCAGTTTTCTGACCTGGATCAAAGCTCTCTGATCATCCCAGTGCATGTTAGGATGAGTGGGGGTTATTCTGATAGTTTTAGAGTTGGCAGAGGGACAAGACAAGGGTGTCTGCTGTCCTTGGAGCTGTTTGCAGGGAAAATTAGGGGTAGCAGGGACATCAGTGGGGTGGAGGTCCAGGGGAAGTCATGTAAGATGACTCTTTGCAGATTTGATGTTCACATTGGGAGAGCTGGGGGGGGGGGGGCTGTTTTTTCTCAGTACTCTTCTGGAGGAAATGTGACACTATGGGGTAGACTTTAAAAGCCCTGTGTGCATAAATCCTGCTGGATTTACGTGCACAGGGCACTCGCGCACCGGCACGCCTATTTTGCATAGGCCGCCGACACTCGTAAGTCCCGGGGCTTGCTAAAATGGGCGGTCCGGGGGTGTGACTGCAGTCTGGGGGCGTGAGTGCCCCGACACAGCGGCCTGTGTCTGGGCCTGGCCAGCCAGTGCACGCAAGTTACGCGGCAGGCATAACTCCCATTGAACAAGGTGGGGGGGATTTAGGTAGGGCTGGGGGGGGGGGTAGGTTAGATAGGGAAAGGTGGGGGGGGACGACAAAAGTTCCCTCTGAGGCAGGCTGCGCGGCTTGGCGCACACAGCTGCCAATTTTGCGCAGCCTTGCGCACCCCGACCCCGGATTTTAAGATCCAGCGTACTTTTGTTCGCGCCGGTTGTGCGAACAAAAGTGCACCTGTGGGGTTTTTTTTTTTTAAATCTGCCCCTATGGGAGTATCTCTGGCTTCAAGAATTAATGAAGACAAATCAGAGGTGTTAAATTTAACTTTAAATGAGGTAGCAGGAATTTTGCAGAAGGAATTGCCTTTTAAATGGGCAAAAGGGAGTCTAATATATCTGGGCAGATCTGAAGGAGATATGATTTAAATTATGGACCATTAGCAAAGTAAATTATCAGACATGGAGTGAAGGAAGCAAATTCCACTCTCCTGTTAGAATCTGTGGTTAAGATGAACATATTGCTGAGTTTGTTAATTTTTCCAAACATTACCAATTTTGATCTCTGTAAGAGTGTTAAGGGACTGGCTAAGAGCTTCATTTCATCTGGAGGAGAAGGCCATCTCATGTGGTAGAAAAGTTATTTATCAATCTAAGGGCCAGGGGGATTGGGTGTCCCGAAGTTGGCATTCTAATATGCAGCCTCTCAACCACATGCCGTATTGGAGTGGCTTTAAAGTTAAGCGGAATATGTTTGGATTGAGTTGGAGCATATTTTAGGGAATCCTTTAGAGGTTTTAGTCTGGGTGGTTGAGGGAGATAGGGAATCCCTTTTATACAATCCTTATCCTAACAAGTTACACTAAATGTGTGGCTGAAATACAGGAAAAGATTAAGCAGTTGTGGCACCTTACTTTTCTGTTAAACATTTTTCCCCCCTGGAGAGTCAAGTGTGACAGCTGCTTACAGATTGGGCTTGGGCATTATGAGATTGGAGCAAATTTGGGACAGAAGAGCTATCTAATCATTTGAACATCTGAGACAATTGTACCTACTGAAGGATAGATACCTGTACTTACAACTGGTATCATTTGTTAGACCCAAGGTAATATTAGAAGACCTTCGGAGTAATAAGACACTGAGATTTTTTTGTACTAGAGTGGATGGGGTAGATAAAATGACTTAAACAATATGAGCTTCTGATTAGGGTCTTGGAGCGTAAACCTGACCATACTGTGGTGTGGGAGCAGGACTTGAATGCTAATATTGAGGACATAGGGAGGGATTCTGTGTCCTCATCAATAGTAGAAAATGGATATAAATTACTATATAGGTGGTATCTCACACTGACCAGACTAGCTAGAACTTTTAATGGGGGATCAGATTAGCACCAATGTGGAGAGTGGGGGACTTTACCATATCTGGTGGGATATACACAGGTGGTGGTCTTTTTGGGACATGGTTATTGATATTACTAGGTATAGGGTCCCGAAGAATCTCTAATTTATTTTCCATCACTATGGAAGTGGATGGGCTGAGTGAGCAGTTCCACAATGATATGAAGTATCAACTGCTTGAACGCACTGAGCTAGCAGTTTGGTGGAGTAGAGGTGCTATAGAAAGTGGATGTGATTTTAAATGGGTGGCAAGAGTCTTCATTATGTATAAACTAATGGCTGGTTTACAAGAATCTACTTCTAGGTTTGAAAAACATGGCATCCTTACTAGATGGAAGGTGACCCAAACTAGTAGGGGCTCAGCCATCTACCGTAGTGGAGAATCTGCATCACATATTGGTAGAACTGTATGGTGGAAAGATGGTACAGTGGGGGGCAGGGATACCTAAAAAAAAAATTAAAATTAAATTCTAGACTTGTGAAATAGTGCTAATCTTTCTCAAAGTGAAATACTATCTATGTAATAGTTTTTGTGGCAACATTTGAGATGTTATGTCAAGCTGTTAGTTCTGAAAGAATGTGCCTGCTAATTGTTTTGTTAAAGTAAATTGAAGAAAAAAACTGTTCAGAAGGAAAATCTTTGCCACACCTTTTTGATTCTATCAAATGGATGTCTTTTATTGGGCCTGGGCCTGAGGCTCCTGATGCATACAGGTGTGGGTTGCATCCCATGCAGGATGGCATGTAAAAACTAGCTCTCAAAGGATAAACAGCTCTGGTCCTCAAGTGCTACAAACCAGTCTGCTTTTCAGGATAGCTACAATGCAAACAGTGCATGCAAACAATCTTATGTATATTCATTGTGGCTATCCTGAAAACCTGGCCTGCTTGTGCCACTTTAGAGCCGGAGTTACCTACCCCTACTGTACATGCTAAGGATCAGCTTTGTGTGTCTTAGCTGAAGTCACACTACATGTCTATCTCTCTTTTATGGAACTTTATAAGTTATGTCTTGTGCAGTCCATGATAAAGTTGTCACTTTCCCAGATACTTCAGTCATTACTTCCTTCCTGAGACTGACCTAATCTTCACTCATAGCAGCTGTATTGCAATACATGAAGGATATTATTTCAGCTGTGTTGGAAATATACCCATCAAATCCGGTGTCAACCTGAAAATGCAAAAGAAGCAAATTTCTACCTCATTGTGGAAATTATGCACTAAACTTCTGCCAGGTCCAATGTAGTGTCACTTTTTTATAATAAGAAAGGGCTGTGCATGTTTCAAAATGTCCTGGAAGAGTCTTAGTGCAAGTAGCCACAGGCCTCTTTGTATGTTTTCATGTCAGCCAAAGGATGAAAACATCCATATCTCTGAATACTGGTGACGTGCACCGTGTGAGACAAAAGGGGGCTTGGGCATCTCATTCTGTCTTCTCAAGAGTGAATGCTCTGGCTCAGTGGATGCATTCCAAAACACTATCCCTACTATAAAGTAACAGACCAAAATGGTCCATCTAGTCTGCCCAGCAAGCTTCCCAAGGTAGTAACTGCCGCTCCATGCCGGTTTAGCTTTTATTTATTCCCATCCTTTAGCCTTTTAGGGATCCATAGTGTTTATCCCATGCCCCTTTGAAAGCCTTCAGTTTTAGCCTTCACCACTTCCTCCAGAAGGGCATTCCAGGCATCCACCACCCTCTCAGTGAAGAACATGTAAAATGAGTCTACCAACCACCACAATCGAGGGAGATGGGAGTCTTGACTATAATCATAGGTCCCTTTTTTTAAAGGATTTTTGCATTGCTTTTGTTTCTTGGGCATTTTTTTTCTACTTTTCTTTAGAAAGAAAGGGGTTTATTAAGTTTGCTCACGTGTGTATCTGGGCTGCACATGAGCAATGCATATTTTAAAAGCTGGGAGTTCCATGCATATATATGCATGTGCAAGAGAAAAAAGGGGGCATTATGGTGGTATTTTGCTTGAATCTGATTATTGATGAACTCTGAGCCACATGTACATAGGGATGTAGAAAACTAATTCTGGGCCTGGCAAAGTCAGAACCTGTTAACTTCATTTGCACATGACATCTCATCCCACCACACAATTACAGCTTGCACATACCCCACTGCTTGCATAGTTACTGTTTGCACGTCCTCCAAACAATTGCTTTAAAAGTTTAACAGGCCTGTTTGCTAACATTTACAGCAAAAGGGAGGCCTTTCTCATTTGCAGATCCTGTTTGTTAGGATTGTCCTAACTACAGTGCCTAAGAATAAAGGTCTGAAGTGCTTAACAGTGGCACAATATAACATAAAAGGGGGACCCCCTCCTTCCTCGGGCAATGTTAGATTTCTTACAAGCTGTATACAAGTGAATGAATAAAACTGTAATGGGATCACAGCCCAGGCAGGCTTCTTGAGCCCTTCTGGCTAGGAATGTAATGTCTGTCTTAATGACTCAGCACACTCAATGACCCCTATTATAATTGTCCAAAATAAATCTACCAACCCAAGGGACAAACAAACGAAAGGCAATGATACACACTATGCATTATAGATAGGGTGTCTGCAATCTGGGAACAATACATGCAGCACCTCTCCAAAATGGGTCTTCCGGTCCTCAATTATTCACTCATAACTTTGGAATAAAACTCTTTTGAAAGAAAAAAAATTTGTTTTTCAGAAAGGGTGAAAAATGCAGTATTAACCAAACTATATTGACCCATGTAAGTGAACAAACACAATGCCCCCAACGTCAGCTGATCTTTCAAAACCTGCATCAGGGGAGAACTTATCTTTAAAGTGCAATCACTCCAAGCCAAATCTCATGATCTCTGCAGGTAAAAGAAAAGGGTCTTTCAAATCAACCTTGCTCCAACAGTTATCCATGGGTGGAAACTACGTCAACCAATTGACGTCATACTGTTGAAAAATGTGAAACTTTGTCAGTGTCCAAGATATAGCAATGATAAATTCAAATGAGAGATCCAAAACGGGGAAGGAACAGCAAAATGAAAATTAAAGCACTAAACATTGTCACAAAGATAAGTCCACATCCATTTTTAAACCACACAGGATAAGGGTATTGAGACAAAGCCATTGCTGGTCTATCTGTAAAAGGCATTGGAGAAAATTGCCACCCCACCAATTCTGTCAAAACATCTGACACATGTGCAAATCCTCATTTATGTCCAAACTCCAGATACTGAGACAATGGGCACTGTCACTCTGTTCTTATTTATAAAGCTTTTGTGTTCAATCATCCTGATGCTAACAGCTTGGAATGTTTTCCCCCTTAGTATTTTTATCACATGGGCATCTGGTGGCATAAATAGCTCCCCTTGTTTGGCAGAGTGGTGCAGCACTGATGTACCTGGTAACAACTTGGAGCAATAGTGAATGACTGTACATGCATAGAACTGGGACAAACTGAACAGTGGCCACCCAGGGCATGTCCTAGAGACACTAGGAATCACCACAGTATCTATATCATATGAAGTCAGTGTACCAACTTAGTGCCAACCTTGCAAGATGTGTGTGAAAGTGAACCATGGAGGATCCCTAAAGGCTGGATGTAACTGTAATAAGTACCAATGTCTGCAAATAACATTGCATATCTTGCCTATACCATGAGAAAAGGAGTATACAGGTCATTTGTTCTGAGACAGATGGTTGAGAAGGGTAATGACAGAGAATGGTTATATGTAAAATGTCGGTTAATAGGCTCTTATATAGGAATGTGGATATCCCTGAGCAAGGAAACAGACAGAATTCTAGCCTAAAATCTTCTAGGTTAGAGCAGATCTGGTGCAAACGAAAATTGTCCAACAGGCAGACTTCTCTTCAAAGTAAGAGGATGAGCACTGCTAAAATGTAAACTACTGTTGTCAGTCTGTTTTCTATGTAATATAGTCATAAATACCATAGGTGGTGGGGTTTATTTTGGAGTGCATTGTTGCAGTGAACTTCAAATGGGGAGGGGTCAATAGTGTTCAGCCAGACCACATTCCTCTGAGGCAACAGAACCTTTCCACAAAATAAATATGAATATATCACTTCCAAAGGACAAGCTTGTCCAGGAAATGTGTAGGCTGCCATAAGGTCTCAGAAGAACCCATATATTTGCCACATTGGGTGCTATCGTCTCTCCCATGGCAGTCCCTTGAATTTGTTTGATAATACCCATTAAATGTAAAAATGTTTGGTCAATGCTAACTGTTTTATCAAAGATGGGACCTGATGAGGGGGAGGATGTCTGTCCAAAACAGATGAAACATTCAGGCTAGTCAAATGAGATCTTGGAAGTGTCTTGAAAGGACTCCAAAATGGTAGTCATATGTTGAGTTTCTCGAAGATTCAAGAAACTGAATCAAAGGTGCCAAGAACTTGTCAACAAACTGAGTGTCTGACAGTGGCTGTAGTAGAGAATTTGTCTGCCAGGTGGATTAACAAGCAATTTATGAATCTTAGGTAGAATATAAGACCGGAGTGATTAGATGGCTAGTCTTAAAGGCAGAAAAAATCAATATGCCACTGCTTCAGCGATTATTAACTATAATCAACAAATCATGAGATACTACTCAATCGCTGGAATAAAATACTTTTATCAATATTTATAGATTTTGAATTTGGAAAACATTTTTTGATGTTTGAAAGGAATTTTGACACCTACTCTGTGAAATATGTGTATGGATTAAATATGTGTTTATGTGAATTTTATATTAAAATTATAGTGGAATTGGAGGAAAGTTTCATATAAACTAGTTGGTGTCTCCACACCACTATTTTTGTGGACAGTTAATGATTATAACACCACAAAAATAGTGGTGCGGAGACACCAACTAGTTTATATGAAACTTTCCTCCAATTCCACTATAATTTTAATATAAAATTCACAAACACATTTAATCCATACACATATTTCACAGAGTAGGTGTCAAAAAAATTCCTTTCAAACATCAAAATTTTTTTTCCAAATTCAAAATCTATAAATATTGATAAAAGTATTTTATTCCAGCGATTGAGTAGTATCTCTTGATTTGTTGATTATAGTCTTAAAGGCAGCCTTCTATGAATGAGTCATCTACCAGTTGATCAATCTCCTCCTCTTAAATATCTCTTGTAGGATCATGTAAAAGGTTTATTTTAGGTAGCATCAGATAGCTGCCATAGAACTTCTTGATCCATGCAACTGACACCCCCCCCCCCCCCCCCCGGTCAGCTGGTTTGATTACCAACTCTGGATTTCATTCCAAGGAGAGTAGTCTCTACTTCATCCCATGTGATTATGATGAAATGTTGTGGAATCCCACTATCTTAAATGACAAGTGAAAGATGTTTTGATAAATGGGTCTTCTGGTTCTGGTGGTAACCATGTAGAGGGGGTCTTAGCTACAGACATATTGGGTACAGTTGGATTATCTAAAAAAAAACCAAACTGTTAAACAAAGTAACCTAATGAATTTGAAGACTCATCTCGAGCAAAAAAAGTCTTGCTGGGGTGTAGGCACAAGACAAGCCTTCCAACAAGACAACTATATAGGAGTGTTTCAATGTGTTTGGTTTTTTATTCTTAAGATTTACTGTCTTGTATTTTATGATTATGTATGAAGAGGTTCACCTAGGCCTATTGTGTTAGCAATTCAGAAATGTAAATGGATCAAAAGCTGTACTGAAGCTGGGTCCATCTGTGACAGCAATCAGAATGAAAGATCTCATGGTACATGGATTGAACAATGTCACATAATAGTTTGAGACTGTTCTTAAGAGGGCAACACCTTGTTTCAGTAGCACCTACAATAGTTACAATGAATAGAGATCTGAAGGTACATCTGTATCCTGTTGGTTTTCCTTGCATTCCTCAATTTCTGTCATCTTAACTGTGGTTAGTCTCTTCACTGCTCTGAAGAAAGGGAACAGCTCTGGAAGTGTGTGTGGTGTGTGAATATAGACCTCTGTTATACGGATAGACTTATCCGGCTAACTTTGGAGGCATATTTAATAGTGCCAGCTAACTAACTGGCTAACTCTGAATATTCCATACAACAGTATAGAAAAGATTTTATAACTAAAATTATAAAAAATTAGTTAGCTAGTTAACTTAGCAGACTAATTCAACTCCTTCCAGTTACACCCTTGGACCGCACTTAACTTATCTGGTTACATTCTAGCTGGCTAACTTATTATCCAGCTAGAATATAGTCAGGTAAGCCATTTAGGCAGGTAACTATTATCTGTCTAAATGGCTTTTGAATATGGACTTTTGTACAACTTGCTTATTGACCCATTTATGTCTGCATATTCAAATAGACTAATAAAGCAGCCCCAATACACTTATGGCTGCTTGAAAGTCAGGAGCAGGGTAATTCTTTAAAACTGTGCTTTTATCTGAGGTCCTATCCCAAAATCATGAGATGAGCTACTTACAATTGGTTTAGGCATTCTCTACAACAGTGGTTCTCAACCTTCTTTTTTTTTTTTTTGGGTTGGGACACACCTGACAAATGGTTCTTACATGCGTGACACTGAATATGTGACAATCATGGGGCTAAATGTAAACATGCCCTCTGCATCCACAGGAATCCCTTCAACCCCCAGCAATGAGTGCAGAGCAGATCTAGGGCATTACCTGTACAACTCACCATACAAAAAAGATATTCTGGTTCTGATGACATCTCAGTAAAAGCAAAACAAACTCCCTTTACTACCAGACACAATAGCCTTCCTTAAAAGACAGTAATTTACCACTAATGCATATCCTATTGAAAAAAACACAACAAATAGGATTGATGCAAATACCTACATGCTAGTAAAATACCGCACCTCTGTCACACACCCAGAACTGACCTTCACAAAGTACAGAAACACAAATTATAAATATAGAGACAAAATGGAATGGAAAACCAAAAAAGCCACTCTGCCATGCAGTGCGAACCTGGAGAAATGGAAAGAGAAATATAGCACCTAACATAATCCCAGGATCTGCAATGTACACAAAGTTACACCTGTATTATGGAACACATGCAAACAGTAACAACCCTATCTAAGAAATACAACTATTAAACCAGGCCCTAAACACATTTCCTATTGGGAAAACAGAATAAGCCAAGCTGCTACAGAGCCGTACACAGAAATAATTGTAAAGTTATACTAAAAATGTTACAAAACAGCTGCTGAACAGAATAATATTCAATTAAAACATGTCCAAATATCAATATTTCAAAACAGCAGACATCGCATAATACCCAATTAAAATGGCAGTCAATCAAGAAAAATAAATTTAAAAAGCCACCTTTACTTACCCTCTCCAGCAACTCTCCTACTCCTTTCTCTTCCAGGCCAATAGCACTCACCAGAAACAGCAAGGGCTGCTGAAGCTCTGTCCTCAATCTTCTTCCTTAGCGCCCACAACCAGTCGCTCGCTCCTAGCTCTCACCAAAAACTACTTCTTCCTTCACGGCAGGGATGGGCTCCAGTTCCGCCGCGGCTTTAATCCCGGCGGGCCTTCTTTTTTGGGCGCCTCAGTCAGGGGTTGGGTTTTCCTCTTCACTGCTACAGGGATGGGCTCCCGTAGTGACCTTGCTTTGTCGGGTTCTACATTGCCATTCCTCCCACCCCACTCCAGGATTATGCTGTGCCTGCCAATCAAAGGCTTCCTCCCTTCTTCCTACTCCCTCTGGCAGGTAGAAGGGAGGAGGCTTCCGATTGGCCTGCGCAGGGGAAGGCAGAATGAAGGAGGCTTTCAATTGGCCCGTGGGGGCTGGAAAAAGGGAGAAGGAAAGTACAACGGGGCAGAGGGACACCTGGAGACGCGACACACCTGCTGGTGTTTGGCAACACACTGTCGCGACACACCGGTTGAGAAGCACTGCTCTACAATATGTATACTGTAGCATATTATCCACCTAACAGTGGAATTTTTATTTACTGGATTTATAGATTGCTTATTGTTCCTAGGCAATGTAATGTTTGCATTCATAATATAAAATTACAATAAATAAACATAACCAGATTTGTTTCAGGTACTCTATTTTGAAATGTACTGCTTTGAAATTGGGCCCATCTTAAAACACCCTGTTTAAAAAAAAAAAACAAAACCTGTTAACATTTTGACATAACATGCCCTGGGATGTAAAACTATATTGTAAAAGGCTGAAGAACCTGCTGCAAGAGTGCTTAAAATTAAATAGAATTAAAATACGCACTTTTTAAAACCCAAACTGCACATTCCAAGGACAAAGACAACCTGCTACAGCACTACCTAGAGGACATTTTAATACAACTACTATAACCTGGTAACTCAAAATTGTTAATTTAAACAGAACAGGATTACTTGAAAGGCACTATTTCTGGTATAACTGCCTGCTTAGGTTACATCTAATTCAAACCCAAGACAGCTAGTCATCCTTAAGTCTCTCTTATTTTTTTTTTAAACAAAAGCTTTTACCTTTTTCCGAAATGTCTTGATACATCCTTCCGCTCTGTCATCAGGCAACCTATTTTACAATTCAAGGCCAGCCACAAAGGAAAGTATACATGTTTCACTTAAATGGAATGATTTGATAGAGGGAATTTCTAATGAATATTTTTCCTGTGATTGTAGTGCCCAACAGAGGGAATAAACCTTGTAGTACCAATTGATGCAATACTTAAAAAAAAAAAAACAACCTCTTTAAACCTCACCTACCAAATAGGCAACCAATGCAAGGATTTCAATATTGGTGGTGTGATCTGCTTTTGTTACTACAGCCTACATAATCACAGGGGTGTCTTGGGCAATTTGAAGGGCTCTCATTGTGGAATTCAGAAGACATAATAATTGAAGTACAATAGTCAGCTCTTCATTACCAGAGCTTGGCAGCAGCATGAAATGCTTGATAAAAGGTAAGAGCAAAGTCGGGTAATAAACAATTTTTATTATGTTTTGCACAGCCCTTTTAACATGAGGGTTAATCTGTGCATGTGTCTGGCACTGAAGGTTTCATAGTATACATTGCTGGACCTGCAGGAGGAAGAGAAGGCAGAAGCTTAACTGACAAGCCTGGGAGGAGGTGGTGGACCAAGGTGGCCCTATGGAGTCCATCCTGCCAAGCTGAAGACTCTCTTCCTTCCCCTGTTGACTTGCCCAATAATGATCAGGGCCGACAGGAGGAGGAGATGAGTGGCAGTGCATTGGATCCCATCCTCTACTTCCTAGGGCCTGACTCTCACTTTGAACTGTATGGCAGCATGGTATCTGCACCAGTGGCCCAAGACACCTGTGCTCGCCTACTTCTGGCCTGGATAATTGGTGTTGAAGGAGGGGGGGGGGGGGGGATCAGCTCAGGGTTGATAGGGTGGGGAGGATTGGTTGGAAAGGGGGCTGAGGAAGGGATCTGGAGAGTTGGATGTGAGGGAGCATACAGAAGAATGCCTTTAGAACACTGTGTACCCTTGGAGTTCACCCCTTTAGCTTATTCTTAGCGCCTTTGCATTATAACAAGTGTGTACAAAGAGGAGATCAAAAGCAGCAGGGGAGTTATGTTCCTCATTAAATTCGTGATTTGTCCCTATATATTAACTACAAGCTAGCAATTAATGTCACAGGAAATGAGCATAGCTAAATTGATGGTAACTGGTTAAAATTGTCTGACAAGTAGTCCATCCTGCCATCTAACAGGCAGGATGTTCACAACATTTGTTGCATCAGTTTAATGGGCTTTGAAGCACTGGATCACACGAATGTGTTACCTTGGCCGCGCGGCGACGCGGCGTGTGGGAGGGGCTGTCCGGGGTCCGGGGAGCCACGAGAATGATTCAGCGGCATCGGCAGCGCGATCGGGTAAGGATCGCGGCGTTTCTCTCCAGCACACAAGCCAGCATCTTCGCGTGACTAGGAGAGCCAATTCTCGCGCGATTCAAAGCTCTGGCCACGCCCCCCTGACGTCAGACGCCGGCAGAGGCACCTCTGCGCGGGAAACTTGACTATTTAAAGGGAGCAGTTCCTCTGATTCACTGCTTCGGCCACGATTGTTCTCTGAGCTATCGTCTGGGGATTTGCCTTGGTTTCTGCCTATTGATTGTTGCCTGACTCGGACTGTGTACTGGATTTCGTTGCCTGCTGCCTGCCTGTGGATTATCTGCTTCTGGTTCCTGATTGCCTGCCGCCTGCCCTGACTCGGACTGTGTATTACTTGTGTCACCTCCAGGTAAGCGGTCTAGCCCGCGGTTCCACTACTATCTACGTGGTTAGCATAACAGAATGATCCTGGCATAACTATATAAGTCTGTGTGATCTTCTCCTTCATTGACTCAGTTAAAGGATTCAGTTTGCAACTCTGTGACTTATCAAATAGCAGCAAATTCCTCACTCTTGTGCTCTGCTGATCCTTGGTGTAGACCTATTATGCTGGGGGGGGGGGGGGTTTATGGTGCACAAGTACAAAAATTAAAATAGTGGCTATATAATGATACAAATCTTGTATTGTCAATATCAGGTCTATTACTAAATTATGCTCTTCCAGCCATGTGCATAAGCTTTACTTTCCTTTCACTCGCACCAAACTTTCAACCTCACTCATTCACACCACATGCTGCCTTAACTAGAACCATGCAGCTACCTTGAGGAGAGTATCCTTTTATGTTCAACATTTTTATTCAGTGACACTAAAATTATACAGACAGAACAAGCAAAGGAAAAACCATCAAACTTTGGCAAATTTGTCATCTCAAAAACAAACCATAAATTTGTGCTGTGGTCACTTCTTTCTTCCCATTATGAGATCACTCCATCCTTCCCCTCCCAACCAAAATAAGCATTCGCAGAATGACACCCATGCTCATTGAAGTACAATGGTCTGTCAACTCCCATCCCACCCAAAGAGATCCATTCTGTAATCTGGAACCATCCACCTTCTGCTGACCATAGCCAGGAAACATGCATGGTGCCCCGATGTTGAGTATCAGGCTCCTGGCTCTGTGGGGAAGTGACTGTAGATAGGGTTCCCAGGTCTGAAGAAAGGCATAGCAAAGCTTAGATGAGCTGCATGATGAAATGTTTTCCAGTTGCATCAATTGATTGAAAATGAGGGCCTCACCTCCTGCCAATAAATTGAGAATAACCTTTTTCCCCTCCAGTCCAGCTTTTTTAAAAAGAATTCGCAGGCCCCCATCCTTCACCAGAAATCGTGAAACACAGTAAAATAACCACAGATATGGAGACATCGGAAGACAGAGCCCAACCAAATTACCCATATAATTAACAATCGTACGCCAGAAGAGCTGAATGGATGGACAAGCCCAGAAAACATGTGACATTCCCCACTGACACCCAGCAGCGCAAACACCTATTAGTAGTGGCTAATCTGGCATAAAATGCAATTTGAGGGGAAACATATGCCCTACACAAATTTTAATTGTAGTTCTCTAAAGTACATATTCCCAGTAATGGGAAGTACACACTGTATACTAAATGAAAAAAGAGGTTATCAAAAAGACCCCATCTCGGTTCCATTGCTCCACAGACACTTTATAAGAGTCCATGGGCAACCTGTGTGCTAGCTGCCAGTAATAGACCAAGAGAGTGGGACCTTTTTAATTTGTCAAATTGAAAAACAATATCTAAGGCTTTGAATGCTGCCAAATGCTGAGCAGGGGGATCTCCAACAGTGTACAAAATGACTTAATTGAATGTAACCAAATATGTGAGTCAAACATGTGGTTGCTGAATGGATTGATAAGTGAGAACCAACCCAGCATTATCAAGAACATGGCCCAAGTACAAAATTCCTTTCTGCCTCCAGGTCCGAAAACATGAAGTGGAGCTGGGAGAAAAGTCCAGGTTTCCCCATATAGAGGAAAGGTAAAGACATACTCTGGGAATTCCCAAAAGTTTTGTAAGAAAACAGTTTTCCTAAGCAGTAGGATTAGTGGGATGGATTCCCATCCCTGAGTTCATAAGAACCTGATCTAAGGTTGAAGTATGTTCAAGCCAAAATATTCAATATCCCTCTCCGCTTGTGATGAGAAATCAAAAATCTATAAATGTCTTCCCAAAATCCCGTGCTCTCATCAACCAAAAATATTCTAAACAAACTATCTTTTTAATTTTGATGTCATTTAAAAAATATATATATTGGAGAAAGAGGTAAGTTTCATATTTCTAGTGCATGCCTTGACCCAAGGAAATTGCAGCCATTTCAATTGTATTTTATCTTTTACCTTTCCATATGAATTTACGTTGTAAACTATTTAATTGAGAAATATCACTGGGCTTTAACCAGAAAGTTCTGGAACACAAAGCCATTTTGGCAAATCACCATTTTAAATAGATTAACCCTCCCTCCAACAGAGGCAGATCGCACCATATTCTTAATTTATCCTTAGTGGCCTGTAGTAAGGGGTGAATATTAAGCTTATAGATAACACTTAAATCAGTGGCTAAATGTATCCCTAAATATCAGAGGGAATTTGATGCCCACTTCAAGGGAAAGGGTTCCCCCCATCTCTCCCGAAGGGTCTCCGGAAAGGCCAGTGCTTCAGATTTGTCCCAGTTAATTTGCATACCAGAAAGCGCTTCATATACTTGAAAAAGGGCTAAGAGTACCGGTAAGGATTGGTGTGGGGAGGTGAGAAATAACAAAACATCTGCAAACGCCGCATACTTAAATTTCTTTATGCCCTTCCTGTTGAAATTGTATTCCCCGTATAGCCGGTGTGGCTTGAATGGCAAGCAAGAGGGGTTCCAGAGTCAAAAGGAATAAGAGCGGGGATAATGGACACCCCTGTCTATTCCCCCCCCCCCCCCCCCCATCCAACAAAGAAGGAATCTGTGAGCCCCCCCATTGATCTGCATCCAGGTTACTATATAAAAGATCAATATCTCGATAAATAGAGCCCCCAGATCCCATTAATTTTAATACATGAAACATAGCCCCATTCTATCCTATCAAAAGCTTTCTCAGCATCTAGGCTAACCACTAAATAAGGGTCTCCAATTCTGTTACACAAGGCCATTGCTACTGCCACTTGGCAAATGTTCCTCAAGGTGTAGTGCTGTTTAAACCTGGGCAGGTGGGATTTGTTAATCGGGAAGGACATTCCCCAATCAATCCACTAGGACTTTAGCCAAAATTTTATGGCCCACATTTAGTAAGGAAATTGGTCTATATGATGCTGTTAGTAACTGGTTCCTTCCCGGATTTAGGGAGAAGCATTACATAAGCCTGGTTCCCCCCTCTGGAAATCCTCCCTGACTAATCAATGTGTTATAAACCTTAGGAAGAAGTTTAGTTACAGGGCCTACAAGGCACTTAAAAAAGTTCTGCACTGTAACCATCAGGGCCCAGGGCTTTCAATTTGTGCAGGGTATGTATGACCTGCTCCACCTCCACCTCTGTAATGGGTCCATTTAGATAATGACTGAATTCCAAGGTCAACGAAGGAAGCTGAATCTCATCCCCAAAGGTGTCCCATTTATCTGCATCCCAGCCCTCTGATAGAGATTTGAGTAATACGTATGAAAAGCTTGTAAAATCTCCTGTCTCCGTGAGTATGTGGTTCTGGGGTGTTTTGATGGCATATATGTAATGAGATCATCTTGCCGATTTAAAGAAGCCATCAATTTGCTGGATTTCTGTCTAAATTGAAATAATTATATTGATAGTATAGAAGGCTGCTCTTAGAACACTGGTAGATTAATGAATTAATAGCTGTTTGCAAGGACAAACCTTTTCAGACGTGTGGTAGAATGATTGTATAGTAAGTCCTGTTTGGCTATCTGAAATTGAGCACTCAGGGTAAGTAACTGCTTATCCAAGGATTTCTTCCTGTATGCCACATAGGAGATAATTTCACCTCTGAGCACAGCCTTAGCCGTATTCCAAAATAAAACAGGATCATCCTTATGCCGGTCATTTAAGACCTCAAAATCTGCCCACTTATCCCTTAAATATGTTTGAAAGGAAATATCCTCAGCTAAGTAATACGGGTATTTCCATTGAAAAGCAGTTTGCTTCGATGAGGGGTTATGTATTTCTAGCTTGATTGGAGCGTGATCTGATATCACAATATCCCAAATTCCTGCATCTGCTATTCGGAAAAGGCTATTGGAGCTCAAAAGAAAAAAATCCAACCGGGAGTGTGTTGCGTGTGCCCTGGATACATGGGCAAAATCCCTCTCAAGAAGGTGTAATGTACACCATGCATCAACTAAATGTAATCTTTTTTTCTAAGAGGGAAATCCCCCTTACTCGGGGCACCTTTGACTTTAGCTGATGAAGATAGATCCCAACTGGGATCTCTGCATTGAAATCCTCCCCCCCCCCCCCCCCAAACTACCACTGCATTATCTATGAGGGAGAAGCAAGGCATGCAATTCCTGAAAAAAGGAAGGTTGATACACATTCAGGGCGTATATATTGCACAGGATGAGGTATATGATTAAATTCAGTTTCTAGAATCAAATCTACCTGTGGGATCTTTGATTTCTTTCAGTATTTGTATGGGAAGTGATCGGCTACCCCAGCTGATTTAGTACTGGCTGAAGAAAAATGTACCGAGCCCACCCACTTCTGTTCTTAGCTTGCCATGTTCTGTAGCATTCAAATGGGTCTCCTGTAAAAATGCAATATCTGTGGATTTCTGACCAAGGGCCTGCAGTATCTTAGATCTTTCGATAGAACGGATACCCCCTACATTCCAGGAAAAAAATATTGGTATTGCAATTACTCATAAGTAGGGTCTATTAGTATCTGAAATACAATATTAAGGAACATGTTGACGAGATGGCCTCCCAGCTGGGCCTCCTCCCCTAATCCATGACAATGTTTTGCCTGACCATGCCAACAGAGAATGATAGAAAATATGTGGATCTCTGACCCCCATCCCTCCATGCCCCCTAATTAACATTCTCCCCCGATACCCCTACTATCCACTACCCTCTGCCTGCTGTCCTAGTGATAACAGGCGGAGATCACACCAATACAGTGCCCACCCCACCTTTATATGTCTATAGTTAGCAGAATAAAAAAATGCCTTCCAAAAAATCAATCTAGCACCATGCCTTAATGTGGTAGGTACACAACACCTTCTGCCTACCCAAAACGTTCCTCAGAACAGTGCATGCCTCACAGCTAAGAATGATACATTTCACTAAAAAACAAAAACAAACCAAACCAAAAATGGAGATAATACCCAAGATATTGTAAAATGTGCTCTGCACTGTGTAAATTAAAAAAAAAAAAAAATATGCACAGGGAGTACAGAGGTGTTGTGGAAATCTCAGCCACACAAAGTATGTCGTGAATAGCATAGTACATCAAATACAACTCCACCCCACAAATCTAAAACTGTCTGTGGGAGAAATAATGAAAGAGGAAATCGGTCACAAACTTCCAATAAACAAACATCCAAACTGAGAAAAATACTGCCTCACTCAGCCCATGGTGGAAGAAGATGGCAATTGGGCCACTGCCATCCCATGTCCATCAGAGCAAACCAGAGTAGGCGATAACTCTGTAAATTAACCCATAGTATTAAAGGAGCAGCTAATTCTTTAGCTGGAAGTGTTGAAATATACTGTTGTATGGCTGTGGACTCCAGCATCAGTTTGGACCCTCATTTTCACCAGGTAGACAAGAACTGCCCTAATACCCCTCTCATAGTTTGGTACAGTAGGGTGCTAAGGCACAGCATTGTGTAGAAACCACAGCTGAAAAATCCTGGAAAATTAACACCTGGTAACTTTCATATTTTAACTTGGTCCCCTGTCTGAGAGCTCACATGATCATAGTTCATGATTTAAATTATCATGACACGTAGCTTCTCAGTGTCAGCATGTTTTGGGCCCAGACAATGTGCTCTTTCCACAATGAGTGAGCCTTTTAAATCAGCAAAAGTGATTGAAGGTATTGTTCTTAAACAACTGACTGACTTCATGGAAACTAATGAGATCTTAAGTCCGCATCAATTTGGATTTCGTCGTGGTTTCAGCACAGAATTACTTATCTCACTTGTTGACTCTCTTAAAAGGAATCTTGATAGAGGCGATCAGTTCTTGTTGGTGTCTCTCTATTACTTCTGCATTTGACTCTGTTGACCATCAGATTTTGTTTTCTCATTTGCAGAAATGCAGTATTTCTGGGACAGTATTTACTTGGTTTAAAAGTTATCTTTCAGATCGGTTTCAAATGGTTAGATTTAATTTTCAATCGTCATCCCCCTCAATTGTTAAAGGCCGGGGTCTCACAAGGCTCTGCCTTGTCAGCTATGTTTAATATCTATTTGGGCCCCCATTGCGAAATTGACGATTATTACTGATGGATTTAAAATTTATGCAGATGACATTCAGTTCTATATTAAGGTACAACAGTCATGGCAAGATACTTCTGATACATTGCATTTGTGTATAGACTCCATTAAGCGTTGGTTAAAACAAAATAAACATGCTGAATACCAACAAGACTAATATCTTACTGATTCACTGTCCTCATTTGTACACCCTCATGTTTCAATTTGTATTCATGACATCTCATTTCCTGTAGATAAACCCATCAGGAGTTTAGGAGTCTTACTTGATTCTACTGTCTTTTCGTCCTCATATCAGATCTCTCATTAAAAGTGGATTTTTCAAGCTCCGTCTTATTGCAGGATTAAGGCAATTACTGTGTGATCGATTTCTTGTTTGTAACTCGTGCTATCATTTTTCCGCACATAGACTAGTTTATTGGTCTTCCTAAAGTCACATTAGTCATACAATTATTACTCAATTCAGCTTGCGCGTCTTGTATCCCATTCTAAACGTCGTGATCATATCTCTCCAGTTCTGCGCAGTCTTAATTGGTTACCAGTAACTGAACGTATTATATATAAAAGTCATGGTTGTCTTTAAGCTTTTAGCTTCAGATTCCTCTTACTGGCTAAATGCCCTTTTTACGCATTTATAAACCTGTAAGATGCTGAAGATCATCTCAATTGAATCTTTTAGAAATTCCATCTGTTCAACAAGCACACTTATATAGTACTCGGGAGACCTCCTTTTCCATTGCCGCACCTGCACAATGGAATCTTATTCCATTTGAACTTAGATCTTTGGATGATGTGAAAAGATTTAGACAGTTATTGAAAGAGTATTTACTCCGATGTGCATACAATATATTTGAGTGGTGTTAGCAGAATAAATCCTCTCAAAGATCTGAGGATAACGATATATATTTTGAGTGACTGATTATTCATTCTATTTTTATGATACTGAGCTTTATTGTTTCTGTGAAACATATGAAAATTATTGTACATGTCAATTTTATGTTTTTATGTATGTGATGTAAATCACCTAGGCCTCCTTGTGGTAGGTGATAAATTTTAATAAATGAAAAATGAATTCAATTTAGTGCCATTGGGAGCCATTCATCAAAGCAGGGGAGGTTGTGGTCTACTAAGCTTTCTGGTAACCCCACTAACCTCAGATTTGACCTCCATGATCTGAATAATCGTGCAATCTTAAGCGCTTGTTTTTCCAGCGCTGCTTTGAAACCCACAATGTCTGCCCGGGCCACATGGAGGCCATCTTGGTTATCCAAGACTCGTGTCTCTAACTTGGAGAATTGGCACTAGAATGCTGCCATTCCTGAGTTAAGCTCCTGCAGCTGGGCTGAGATTTTCTGGGGTGATCGCCACAATAACTGCTGTGGTAAGTTCAGTGGTAGAACCGTGCAGTGCTGTGCCTGTCTCTGCCATGATCCCAGCTTCTTATAGTACTACCTCAGGTACTCGGGCCTTGTCCTGCTCCCATTCTTTTTTTTCCTTCTTGCCTGCCCGGGCCGCCATTGAGAACCCAGATGCTAAGAAATTATGTACAATGTCGCTTGGTAAAAAGGAATAGGCACAGGCAGCCAGATGGGGTGAGATAGTGAGGGCTTAGGCTCAGCGACGGGAGATCACATCCTCTCCCATCAATGTATCTCATGATTTCAGAATATCCTTTAAGCTCAATCACCATTGAGGAATACCCACTAGCTGACAATGCCCATATAGGTGTCATGGTTTAAAGGTTAAATGTTAGTTCCCAGAGCTTCTGCTTGTACTTGCTGTCTAGTGAACTTAACATCTAATCTTTCTCTCTGCATCCAGTCAGCAAGTTTTTGGTACCACATTAGTGGTGGGGACATTCTGGCTTAATTTAATTAAAGAACACAAGTTCTAGTTAACAACACTATCTGGGAGTGCAAGAGTTTTGTTTTTTTTTTTTGTTTTTTACTAACTCTTACAGGCTGATACAGTAAAAATCGCAGGAGAGTGGGTGAGCGCCCACTCTCCCGGCACGCGCACAGGCATCTCTCCTGTGTGCGCAATTCAGTAAATTATTCAAATTAGGGCCTGCGGTAAAGAGGCGCTAGGGACGCGCTAGTGTCCCTAGCGCCTCTTTTTGGACAGGAGTGGCAGCTGTCAGCGAGTTTGACAGCAGACGCTCAATTTTGCCAGCATCTGTTCTCAAACCTGCTGACAGCCACAGGTTCGGAAACCAGACGCCAGCAAAATTGAGTGTCCGGTTTTCAACCCGCGGGCAGACTTTTTTTTTTTTTTTTTTTTAAACTTTTGGGACCTCAGACTTAATATTGCCATGATATTAAGTCGGAGGTTGCACAGAAAAGCAGTTTTTACTGCTTTTCTGTACACTTTCCCGGTGCCAAGAGAAATTGGGTAGGTGCTAATTTCTGAAAGTAAAATGTGCAGCTTGGCTGTACATTTTACTTTCCAAATCGCACAGGAATAACTAATAGGGCCATCAACATGCATTTGCATGTTGCGAGTGCTATTAGTTTCGGGGGGGGTTGGACACGCATTTGATGCGCTAATTACCCCTTACTGAATAAAGGGTAAAGCTAGCGCATCCAAACGCAGGTTAACAGTGCGCTCCGCACTGTACTGTATCGGCCTGTTAGATGGAATGGATAGCCACTGTGTAGAGCCTAGCAAGAGATTAACCACTAAATGGTGGCTTTTGCTGAGCTAAATCAATAAATCTCAGTACTGCACTCCAGAGCTAGAACATAACCAGGCAAAAAATAAAGTTGTGACCTCAGCAATCAACTGACCTCACAACTTCCTCTCAGACCTTACCAACCCAAACACAGCACTCCTCTCCTGGTACAATATTACAGAATCCATAGCTAATAAACTATGCCCCCTCACAACAAAAAAAAACCCAACAACGCATCCAAAAGACAACCATGGTTCACCACTGAACTCCGAAAATTTAAACAAAGCTTAAGACAGAAAGAGAGCAAATGGTGGAAAGCCCCTTGTACAAGCACACTCTCGGCATATAAACTGGCTCTACTTCATTACAAGACCTCCACTGCAAGATCTAAAAGGGACTTCTACTCGCATAAGATCCATGACCTGGTCTTTGACGCCAAAGCACTCTTTACCTTTGTTTCCAATCTAACCCATATCAACGCACCGGATATCCTGAGCAATCAAGCACAATAAAAAGCAGAAGAACCAGCCCTGTTCTTCCAAAACAAAATAATTAATCGCCTCACACAGCTGCCCCCTCTCACCCCCCCCTCGGGCTCAACGATATAGTCTCAGCCATAGAAAGACCTGAGCTCGAGGATCTCTCCCACCGCGACCCTCGCTATCGGTGCCTTTGGGGTTGACTCAAAAAAAAAAAACCAAACAAAAAAACTCTATCTTCGCCTGTTGGACGCAGTCATCTTTCTCAGGAACAGTGTTCTTTAATTTAGCTTTTTGCTTGGTGTGCGGCATCTTACAAGCGCTTTAAAGCTTAAGGAAATCACAAATGGAACGAAGTCAAAAGAGCTCCTCTGTGGTGTCTTACGAGCACTAATTGTGTTAATCTGTTCAATCATCTTAGGAATAAGTGAATATAGTAAGGATAAATCATGAGGAAGCCAGATACTTGAAGCAGCCTTTTGACCAGGTTAAGGGAAAGATGCCCTGCCAATTCTTTGTAATGTGTTCGAAATGGGCAATGCTTTGGATTTTGAAAAGTATTTTTAGGCTGGTAAATAACCCAAATTGTTTTATTAAAGTTAGTGTTGCATGTAGGGATGTCTTTGTTTCTTAAAAGCATATCATCCACAAAGACTTATTTCTTAGTACCTAAATAAAATCTTTGTATCTCTATAGCAGGGTTGTTTTTGTGGTGTGTGTTTTTTTTTTTTTTTAGATTACCAGGGGCTCTACAGTTAAAAATATATAACAGGGGAGAGGGCATTCTTGTCTTGTTTCTTGCTCCAGTTTAAATGGTGCTGAGATTACTCCACTCTAGTCTAGAAGCTGCATTACCATAAATGGAGAAATTTTATCCAGTTTATGAACGAGTCTGCATAATGTGTCAGTCAGCTTGCGAATATTACCCCATTCCTGTGCTTAACAAAACCAGTCTGATCAGTAGCTTTTAGATCAGGTACAAATCGATTTGAGCCGATTAGCCAGTATTAAGGCCAAGATTTTTAGGTCTATATTGATTAAAGAAACTTGGTCTGTATGATCCTACTTGCATTAAATATTTACCAGGTTTAGGAAAAACTGTAATGAGAGCACAGTTCATGTCATGATACCACTCGCCCCTATTAAAATAAGTAGTGTACATGTTTTGAGGTAGTGACACCACTTCATCTCTATCTTGTAGAATTCAGCACCCAAACCATCAAATCTAGGCACCTTTGCCAAGGATAGTGGTGCTTTTTTTTTTTATCAATAAGCTATTTCAGATTTAGAGGGTGAACCTGGAAGATGTAGTAGGCCAGATTGACAAACTAAGAGTAGCAAATCACTTGGACCGGATGGTATGCATCCTAGGGTTCTGAAGGAACTCAAATGAAATTTCTGATCTATTAGTTAAAATTTGTAACCTATCATTCATTGTACCTGAAGACTGGAGGGTGGCCAATGTAACCCCAATATTTAAAAAAGGCTCCAGGGGCGATCTGGGTAACTATAGACCAGTGAGCCTGACTTCAGTGCTGGGAAAAATAGTGGAAACTATTCTCAAGAACAAAATTGTAAAGCATATAGAAAGACATGATTTAATGGAACATAGTCAACATGGATTTACCCAAGGGAAGTCTTGCCTAACAAATCTGCTTCATTTTTTTGAAGGGGTTAATAAACATGTGGATAAAGGTGAACCGGTAGATGTAGTGTATTTGGATTTTCAGAAGGCGTTTGACAAAGTCCCTCATGAGAGGCTTCTACGAAAACTAAAAAGTCATGGGATAGGAGGCAATGTCCTTTCGTGGATTACAAGCTGGTTAAAAGATAGGAAACAGAGTAGGATTAAATGGTCAATTTTCTCAGTGGAAAAGGGTAAACAGTGGAGTGCCTCAGGGATCTGTACTTGGACCGGTATTTATACAAAATTATTCAGAGTAGTTAAATCACAAGCAGACTGTGATACATTGCAGGAGGATCTTGCAAGACTTGAAGATTGGGCATCCAAATGGCAGATGAAATTTAATGTGGACAAATGCAAGGTGTTGTATATAGGGAAAAATAACCGTTGCTGTAGTTACACGATGTTAGGTTCCATATTAGGAGCTACCACCCAGGAAAAAGATCTAGGCATCATAGTGGATAATACTTTAAAATCGTCAGCTCAGTGTGCTGCGGCAGTCAAAAAAGCAAATAGAATGTTAGGAATTATTAGGAAGGGAATGGTTAATAGAACGGAAAATGTCATAATGCCTCTATATCGCTCCATGGTGAGACCACACCTTGAATACTGTGTATAATTCTGGTCGCCGCATCTCAAAGATATAGTTGCGATGGAGAAGGTACAGAGAAGGGCAACCAAAATGATAAAGGGGATGGAACAGCTTCCCTATGAGGAAAGGCTGAAGAGGTTAGGGCTGTTCAGCTTGGAGAAGAGACGGCTGAGGGGGGATATGATAGAGGTCTTTAAGATCATGAGAGGTCTTGAACGAGTAGATGTGACTGTTATTTTCACTTTCGAATAATAGGACTAGGGAGCATTCCATGAAGTTAGCAAGTAGCACATTTAAGACTGATCGGAGAAAATTCTTTTTCACTCAACGCACAAAGCTCTGGAATTTGTTGCCAGAGGATGTGGTTAGTGCAGTTAGTGTAGCTGGATTCAAAAAAGGTTTGGATGACTTCTTGGAGAAGTCCATTAATGGCTATTAATCAATTTTACTTAGGGAATAGCCATTGTTATTGATTGCATCAGTGGCATGGGATCTTCTTAGTGTTTGGGTAATTTGCCAGGTTCTTGTGGCCTGGTTTGGTCTCTGTTGGAAACAGGATGCTGGGCTTGATGGACCCTTAGTCTGACCCAGCATGGCAATTTCTTATGTTCTTAGGCTAAACTCAGACATGTTCTGTTTGTGGTAATTCCAATTGTTCAAAGTTTTTCATGGATCTCTTCCCTATCAAGTATTTGTTTTTTTGTTTTTTTTTTCTTTTTAAATATAAGGTTCAATCTGTCTGCTAGAATAAGTAACATGACATTCTCCCACCCAATCTTGCTTTAATTTACTATGTTCTTTATCAGGTAAATGTTTCTTGAAACTCAATTTGCTTCTCAACTTAGATTTAACATTTTTCCTCCTTTTGCTTGGAGAATGAACTTTAAATGTGTGTAAAAAAAAAAAAAAAAAAAAAAAAAGTACTCTAATATCTATAATTCCTAGAATATCTGAGATCAAACGGGGGGTGCCCAGCCTCAGCGTCCCAGTCCCATAAAATGATTTAACCTCACGGTCTCTCCTCCCATATAAACCAATAACATTCCATACCATCATAGACTGAGAACTTTTTGTCCTCCCAAATGCACATTCCTACAAACAGCCAACATCATTTTCACTACTCTCTCTCAATTCTTACATACTGTATATACCAAAGCACAATCAACAGCAAACTTATTCCAAGGGATGGTATCTTCATCTGTATGAAAACATACCCATCAGGTTTAAGGGACACCCTTAGGCAACATAAGCAAATGATACAATTATCATATTAGCAGTGACTGACTTATAGGCTAATAAGCCACTAAAGCAGAAAAACATTAGGTCAACTTTTAGCACTTCAATCATAAGTTTCACTGTATATTAACATTGTGCAGTTACTGACGATAAAGCCACATATTTGAACTTCAGCATCCATAATTCATGAAGAAGATGTTAAAAAAAAAAAAAAAAAAAACAAACAAAAAACCCCAAAAACTCAACAAACCCAAAAATAGATGATAACTTCTTGGCAAGTCTGTCTTTAAACCTCTTATTCAGAAGCATAGGAGTAAACACTCTGATCACTGCAAACAAATTGCCATCTCATCCCTTCGGTTTAGCAGTAGGTAATGAAGTTCACATGCAGTTAGAAAATGGCTGCCAAGTCTTTCTCTGAAGCATATACCATAGACACTATATGGGATACGAATCATACGTATCTGTATAGCAAGCACACATGTATTCTGATAGGCAATGACCCTTTTTTTTTTTTCTTGCCTCTCCTCTCTTCTTTGCCAAGGCTTAGATATGAAATATGACTCAATTAAGGCTATGCTGAATGTTGTAGAAGAAAATGAAATCAAATGCAGGTCTTGAAGATGACATTACCAAAACTTAATCATCCAGTTTAGAGAACTACTGCAGTATTGTGGTGTGTTTTTTTTTTTTTTCCATACTGTTCCATCATAGCTTGGAAAAGAGAAACAAACTTTCATGCAGTGTAGGGCATGATGACTAAATCATTACCATTTTATGTATCATTTTGAGAATCCATTGCTTCTATTTTATCTGCAAAATTCTTGCATTAACAGGTCTAGGTTTAGACATTCTCATTTTTTTCCAAGTCTGTCAGCCCTCTCCACATTCAGTGGTTCCATGGTCAGAGGCTAAGTGACTTGGATAACCATACCTGCAGGAGCTGAATAAGATCTGGTTTTCAGTTTCAGGAACCCCATTACTTGCAAATTGTTCCTCCTTCCTCTATTTTCCTGATCTTCAATGCAGTCTTAAGATGGCTTCCCCCACCATCAGCTTCCATACAGTCTGTAGCTTCCTGAGTCACTATTCAATACTCTGGCCCCCATTAACTCTATTCTTTGGGGTTTCAAGAGTATCTTTTCTCATCAACTGAAGATTTAAGCTTCTCCTAGGACAAGCAGGATGGTAGTCCTCACATGTGGGTAACATCAAATGGAGCCTGACACAGGGAAAACTTCTGTCAAAACGTTTTAGAACTCTGACTAGGCACGCTGAGCATGCCCAGCATGCCATTATTGATACATCCACGTGGAGGCCCTCTTCAATCTCTTTCTGTGGAGCTCAAGCTTTTTCTTTTCAAAAAACTGTTTTGAGCATTTTTTTTTCCTCACACAGGTCCCTCTATTCACTCCCAGCCCTAGTTTAGGTGTTGCAGAGAGTTCCCCCATTCTTTGCAGTCAATTACTGACTGTGCTGTCTTCTGGTGGCTGCCAGTCATCAACCACTCGTCCTGTTACTTTTTTCTCCATGGTGTCTGGGTTCCGCTAGTGCCTCCGGACTAATGTTCATCACAGACCCCCCACAAGGTCTGTATATGGTCTGTGGGCGTCGCACAACATGCAGGGATGTGTTTTGCACTCAGATGACTCCCAAGGGTTGCTGGGCATGCCTTGATAAGATGGAAAAGTTGTTTGGGCCCAGGAAGTCTGAACCCTAGACTTCAAACATTGGGGGAATAGACACCTTAGGGCAAGTAGGACCTTGTAAGGACTGGTCCTGTCCTTTGCTGGTTCTACAGGTTGAATTAGGTGCTGAGGATCAGCCTGCATCTTTCTTCCCATTCTAGGTCTGGATTGTTGCTGTTTCCCTCTGCACTGGGGAAAGACCAGACTGAGCATCGTGGGAAGTCAAAGCACTGGCATCTGTCACCTTCTCCCATGACTCCAAGCTCAGGAAGGCACCAGCATTGTCCACCACCAAAGCAGCCCTATGCTGTCAAGGCAGTCGCCCCACTGATTCCAGAGCTGGGCACAGGTCACCCTTGGGGCTCAGAGGGAGACAGTTACCTCTTCCTCCTCCAAGCTGTCCTGTCATTGGCAGCATTTGAGGAGGAGTTGGAGCACAGAGTGCAGTTGGCGGTAGGATGAGCCGTACAAGGCACTGAACTGCTTGCCACCACTGCCAGAACCTGTGCTGTCTATGCTGGAGCAGTCTGTAGTGCACTGAGGAGCAAATCCAACACAACCTGTGCTGATACCCTGGGAGCACTGCTACAGGGGGCAACAGTGAGGCTGTGGTCTGAGACCATTCCCATTACTGATTCTTCCAACATGGGAGAGCCATCAGGGCCGATGGTTCTTTTTCCACAGCTGCCTTGAGCTGCCAATGCTGGTGGTGCCCTTGGGGCTCTTGGTCCTCAGCCCAAGGCTGAACTTCAGGCTCTCCCCATTGGCATCGCCAGGCGATCTGAGTGAAAAGTAGCCTCTTAAGACCTGTGGGAAGATGAACCTTCAGTTTTGTCTTCAGGATGCAGAGGACCTGCCTTCTGAATCTTCTCCAGAGGAGAGATGCCACTCCCCTCCAGAGGACATGACATTCGCAGGTTTTATTCAAGACATGGCAGTCTGTGCCCTTCCAGCTCCTGACTGAAGAGTATTCCAGACACAAGATGCTGGAGATCCTCCAGTTTGTGGATGCTCGTAAGGAAGTGGTTGAGTTCCAGTCCATGATATATTCAAAGAATTGCTTGTCCGGCTCTGGGAATACCTCATTTCAGTTCCCCCAGTAAACTGGAAAAGCAATGCAGTATATCTTCAGCAGCATTAGCTCCCACACCAGTCTGTGGTGGGAGTTCACCCTCAAGAAGGCAAAGAGGTCCCATACCCATGCCTTGGCTCCCCCAGGCCTGAGCACAGGGCCTTAGATGCCCTGGGCTGCAAGGTTTTCCAGGGCTCCATGTTGGCAGCCCGCATTGCCTGCTACCAACTATATATGAGCCAGTATTCCAGAAACCTCTGGAAGCAGGTTCAGAAATTGGTGTATCACCTCCCTCCACATCAGGAGGACTTCTTGAAGGCTGCACAGCACTGTTTGGAATGAGACAAACATGAAGTTAGGTCTGCATATGATGTCTTTGGGACAAGAGCAAGAGTGCTGTGGCAGGTATCTGTGCCTGTCATATGGCCTGGCTACGGGCCTCTGAACTCCAACCAGAAGTGCAAGACCATATTGCAGACTTACCTTCTAATGGGGGAGAATCTTTTCAGAAACAAGACTGAGGCAGTAGCGCAGCTGAAAGATCATGAGACCTTTCAGCTAGCACCGTGGACCTCTAGTCCTCTGGCAAAAAATCTTCAAGACAAGGGCCTCCATGCCTTTTATCGCCCAAGGAAATACCCTCCAGCAAGTAGGGCACAGTCTCTACAGGCTGGGCCAAGGACTCGCCCTAAACAGCCACATGCCCCTAGAACTCAGCTGGTGCTTCAGCAGACTCCTACTACCAATTTGATAGGCTGTGAGGGGGTCTAAGCCAGCTACCCATGCTGCTGGCGGCAGACCCTCCTGTTTGGGGGCCAGTTGTGGTTCTTTGCAAACCATTTGACATCACTTTGGATCAGTGGGTACTCTCCATCCGTCAGGGGTACAGATTAAACTTCCAGGAAGTTCTTGTGGAACCTCCCCCATGCCAGTCTTGGGTTCTCACAATAAAGAGAATTCTGCTATATCAAGGAGCTTATATCTGTTTAGTATACAATGACCATCATATAGTGCCTCTTGCTATTTGTGGCTTTGTAGAAGCCCTTTGAAACACTAGGGCTTTATAATCATAGGTCATGTATACAGAAGTTCAGTTTATATATTCTCCATATAGGAGCTATTATTCACTTATCTAACTTTTAAATAATCATCCACAATGCAGAGATAGGTCTTCTATCTGACACTGCAATGTTTTGGACTTAAGTTACTCTTTCAGGGAGCTTCAAAATGCGACTCTGGTGGATTGATCTATGCAGAAAGTAAGAAAAAGCCCTTTAAAATGCATTACTGCTTAAAGTTTCTGGCTGCAATTTGGAAAGGAACACTTAGTTTAGAGTGCGGTCAGTCGACTAACAGGTTCAAACAGCTATGTGCGCTGACAACAAAAAGTCATTAAAACATATCTGTGCTGAACCATGTTTATGAGAAATATCGCAGTCTTGTGTAGAATAGATGTTGTATGTACTTCCGAAGTGCTGCAAGCTACTTGTTGAAGTATGTCTCTGTCACTGACAACTGGCTGTGTCTTAAGCGCCACTTTTAAAGGGAACCCCACCGGCTGAGCATATTGACAGCCAGAAGTTACGTACATACATCTTACCAAATAGGGGTGAGTGATGCGTTGGATGGTGGCCATCTTTAAAGAACTGCTAGATGGAGGAAAGTCCTTGTGTTTCATATAAGGGAATACAACTATTTTTTCATTAAGCCTGGTGGGTTCTACTGATTTGTTATCAGTAGATCCATTGATTTTCTTTAAAATTTAATGTGGATGCTCTAATCTCCTCCTTGCCAATAGGGGGGTATATGCTCCAAAATGATCCATTTGAAGTCTTAATGTGTCTTATCTCAATGCAATGCTGGACTTGTAGGCACCTCAAAAGTCAAACCACTTCTCTACGCCCAAGACTACAGAACAGTACTCCAAACTAGACTATTACAATGCCCTGCTCCTGGGCCTCCCATCCAACACCCTCAGGCCACTGCAATTACTCCAAAAAGCTACCACAAGATCACTCAAACACCAAAAAATCTGAACACATCTCACCAATCCTCAAACCTGCACTGGCTACCCATCCCACAAAGAATTCAATACAAAGTTCTAACATTCATACATAAAGCACTATACACAGAAAAATTCAACTGGCTGACCCCTGCCATTCATTTCCAAGCCTCCCAGAGATCTCTCCGATCCACCAACACTGGACTCATTCCTACTCAATCACCAAGAATGGCCCACCTGTCCTCAACAAGGGAACAAACCCTAACAGTAGCAGGTCCAACACTATGGAACAGCCTACCACCCCAGTTCAGGCTCAACCCCACAACCCAATCTTTCAAAGACTCTAAAAACATGGCTCTTCAAAAAAGCATACCCAAAGACCACCCAACACATGAACTAAAACGCTATTCCCCTCCCTCAACACCCACAACAAATCCGCATATTCACATATTATGGTCAACCCCCAAAACCAAAGCTTTCTCAAGACACTGGATGCAAACCTTCAATGATATTCTCTCCCCCTAAAATCTCATGACTCCCCACAAAAGTTCTACCACCCTTACCGCAAACTCTCAACACAAAAACTGTAAAGCCTTACTACATAATGTCAAAGCTCAATACAACAGGTACATAGTTCAATGTAAAATGTTAATGTTTAACCTAAAACGACACTGTTCCATTGTAAACCAAGAAGTCTACTCTAAGACTCCTCTGTTTCCACTATAAACTGGTGTGATATGTCCGATGAACATAGGTATAGAAAAACAAATGTAGATGTGTGGTTCAGGGGAAAGAAGAATGCTTTGTGTTTGTACCTTTCCGGAGCAGTTGAAATCCTTCTTAAATGCCAGGAGTTTGAAAATCAATCCTGGGGTAACAGATCCCTAGACAATCAAGTAATTATATATCCATTAAGCCTGTTTCCTGGTAACTTTTGTTTCCTCCTTATCTCCCCTAGTATTAATGGTCCTTCAGTTCTTATTTTTCCTTTAAAAAAAAAAAAAAAAAAAAAAAAAAAATTGTAACTTTTTTTTGTTTTCTTGTGAATGAGAAATTGTTAATGTGATTGGTGATATTAAAACTTTTTTTTTGTATTTCTTTATGGTAAGATGTATGCTTGCTTTATGAAAAATTTTAATAAAATGTGAATTATAAAAAAACAAAAAAATTTAATACTGGTTAGTAGTAACCAGTCTCAGATATGCCTTAACTTTGCCTGCATGTTATCTTTGGAGGTCCAGCAGTTCAAACCCCACTGTGGTAAACATTTTCGCAGATGAGTCAGTAACGGGCAAGCTCTTATCCCATTCCAGATAAACTGCCGGATAGCTATATTAATTTCTAATATCTGTTCTCTTCAGCCAGATGGGCAACATCTGTAATGGGTATAGCAATTTGGAAACTTACATCTTTAATTGGATCCTACAACTCAGAGCAGAAGATGGGACCAATGGTTTGTGTCTTTCATGTTCTGAAGTAACAGACCTACATTGCGCAGTTATGCAAAACAAGTCTACTGGTATTTTTGACTCCTAGGTATTTCATATCTGTACAGACCCATCTGAGGGGGAGTTGAGACCTCCAGCTAACCTTAAAATTACCAGAGACGTCCGTTGCTTTGGACTTGTCCCTATTTATTTTGAGACCTGAAAATTGTCCAAAGATCTTGATGGGTCAAAACCTTTGGCAACAATTTAAAAGGCTTGTTACAAAAATTAAAACGTCATCTGAAAAGGCACCAATCTTGAAGGAGGTACCTTTTTGACTTCTAGACCTGCAATAGCAACATTCTTATCTTAGTGGGTCGTCGTCCCCCCCCTTACCATAGTAATGGGTCAATTGATAAAGGAGGGGACAAGGGGCATCCCTGTTAGACTTCTCTATATGTAGCAAAAGCTGAAAATTTTACCCTGATTAGCAAAGGTATGGGAACTTGGATTGTCATATAAAAGGGATATGCTCTTGACAATGTCTTCCTGAAACCAAAATGTTTGAAAAAGCTTTTTGATAGTGTCTTAGTCTTACCTTTTTTCTGTTCCCAGAGTCCAAACTCACTGCAGTGGATAAAATTAAGTGTTTGCAGTAGGCTATCACTGTAATTAAACTAAGTACCAGCCAATCAGCCCTTTACAAGTCTCACCTGTCTGAGATAATAGACACACTACACTCAACCTGTCAGCATGAATTTTCACAAGTTTTAAACCAGTTTAGTAAGGAGATTGGCCTACAGGAAGGAGGGTGTGTTGGGGCTTTGCCAATACTGTTATCTAGGCCTTATTGAA
Organism: Rhinatrema bivittatum; assembly: GCF_901001135.1. Taxonomy (NCBI): domain Eukaryota; kingdom Metazoa; phylum Chordata; class Amphibia; order Gymnophiona; family Rhinatrematidae; genus Rhinatrema; species Rhinatrema bivittatum. The sequence goes on along the minus strand of NC_042622.1, from coordinate 81,387,606 downwards.
GTCTCTTGAAGGTTGGGGGTTTTTTTTTTGTTTTGTTTTTTTTTGCAACAGCATCTGCATAAAGACTTAGGGGCCCAATGACCTGAGTTTGTAATATTTTGTAATAGTCTTATGAGACCCCAGCTGGCCCTGGGGCCTTTCCTTGTTTACTATTTTGGATAGCATTTAAAGTCTCAAAGAATTGAATTGGTCTGTGTTAAATATGCCAGTTGTAGAATCAAAATCCAAAAAAAAGGATTCCTCCTCAGTTATACCCCTAGTTCTGTCATCCGAAATATAAAGTTTCATAGAACTGTCTCTCTCAAATATCCAGATGATGGACAGCCCAAGTGCCCTGATGAGTCCTGAATTTTATCTATGAAAGTTTTACCTTGTCAGTCTACCTGCCTTGTTCCCATACTTGAAAATGTATGTTCAGAGTATTGAAGCATCCTCTGTGATCTTTGATGTAAGCAGGTCTGTAAACTGGCAAGAGTGGATGTGTATTCTAATTTGGTTTCCTCAGATAGGTGTTGAATCATTTTTTCTTTAGTCGGTTTCAATTTGGATTCTAGATGGAACAAACTGCTGAATAGAACAATCTTCTTAATTTTCAAGTATGAGTGTTTCTCACCTTAGCACAACCTTACTAATTTCCCAAAATAGACTTGGGATGAAAGCATGTTGAGAATTATGGGAATCAAATTGTATCCATTTTAGATTGAGGCAAGAAGGATTTCCAGTCCTTTTTACAAAGGATGGAATGCTCCATAATTCTCCCTTTTCATAAACCTAAAGTCTGTCTATCCATATAAGGGTGTGGTCAGACATTGGCAGTGCCAATTGTTGCAGCACTAATTTGGGAAAATAAGTCTTGGAAGCCTAATTTGTAATAAATACTTAATAGAATTGTAGGCTCTGGAGACACGAGTATAAACTTTTATCTGGATGCAACACCGTCCATAGATCCAAAGTTTGCATATTATTGCACATATAGGCTATATCCTTCTGTTGATCTATGCCCTGATTCTGTATTGTACAGGGACTTATCAATCCCTGGATCATGAACATAGTTAAAATCTCCCACATTGACCAACTAGCCTGTCCTATGTACTGTAAAAAGACTTAGCAGCCTGCTGAACACACAGTTGTAAATATTTGGGCCATATAAACTACTCAACATGATGTCCCTGCCTTTCAACTTCCCCCACCAGGATAGAATATCTACTCTCCGGATCCTGAAACTCTCTCTCCTTTTTCTGAATAGGGCAGGTTCTTATGAAATGGTATGGCTAAGCCAGGTTTCTTCCCTACTGCAGGGGCATAGTGTAACAATCCCACACACCCACATCGCAGTTTTTTACTCTCTATATCGAAGTGAGTCTCTTGAAGACGGGCTATATCCATTTTGGACCACTTAAGTGCTTGTAGAACTCTTAGTGAGTTTTAATAGGACTGCCAAGGCCAATCGTGTTCCATCACCCATGGGTCAAAAGTCAATCATACCATCAAAAGACCCCAATATTTGTGCATTATGGGCCTCCCAGCCTAGACTCACATGTCCATATGGACCCCTGTTTTCTACTAGAAGGAAATAATCCAACCAGAATGTTTGTTTAAAACAAAGTTCCCCACTATTATTCACGGGGAACCCTTGTGAATAGATAGACTACTCTCTTCCCTACCCCCTTCCTAACAGTCCAGTCAAAATGTTCTGGATATGGAGCACCTTCTAAACGTGTACAGGCACAATCAACCCCCCCCCCCCCCCCCCCCCCCAAGAAAGTGCCATTGAAGATAGGATATGAGAGCACAAAGGAAAAATTTACAGAAAGTGTCAAACTGCACCCCAGTTCTTCCATATCCATGACTCAATGAAGCTAATTGTTATCCCTGAGCATAGAGAGCAAAACAGACATGGAAACACTGAAAGCCTCCAGTACAATGAACATCATAGAATGTAAAACTATTTTCTCTTAGGTTCAGATGATGGTCCCCAGAATTGCTGCTGGGCCCTCGGGGGGGGGGGGGGGGCCAGGCCCCCCCAACCAAAATGACAAAAATTACCCCCCTCCTCGTAAAGATGATTCTTTGAATTTAAAGCAATTGTCACCACAAAACCAGCAGGGGGGGGGGAAACCCCTTTAGCTCTGCTTGTGTCCTGGATAAAATCAGGCGAAGCAGTAGTACTATCACCAAGGCTGTTGGTGGGTCACAAAGCTTTGTAAGCATGGCTCAGGAGAAGAAAGGGTCCTTACTCGTTCAGATATGCTTCCAATGTCTGTGCTCCTGCAGGCTACAATATCCCATCAGCAACAGGTGGAGCACAGGGTTTAATATCAGTGGGTCCCCAGTAGATATAATCGGTGACTTGTCATGGACAGAAGCCGCCTCCGGTGTGACCCTCTCCCCCCTTGCCTGTCCTAGGGTCTGCCATGCACGAACTAAACACCAAGCAATAGTCACCAACCTTGCTGTGTCCAGATTGTGGTGACCCAATGTAAAAGCTTCGGTCCACAACCAGGATGTTGTACTGGCGTGGCAGGGACTAAAGCTAGGTGCCAGTCTGGAATAAACGCTCAGGCGGTTATTCCTCTCAACTTTAATACTGGAGAGCCAGAGCAGAAAACAATGATGCGGTGGCCATCTTAGTTTTCAGGCTAAAAACTTAACTTTAAAATATCAACAACTACAACTCAGAGTAAGCAATCTGCAAACTCATGCATCTGCCACCATCTCAAATGTGTGCCAAATTTGGAGCTTTTGGCAGGTATTGGAGCTGGAAATGCACCTGTTTGATTGTTCCAGGATTTATCTCGTCAGTGTGCCATAAATTGAGTGCAATGCATATTGGGGTAAACAGTCTAATAGGAAACGCTTCTCGAAAAGTAACTTTCTTCCCCCCCCCCCCCCCCCCCCCCCCCGGTATGCTTTCACTAGTTTGTGTAGCCAGATTAAAACTTTATCAATGATGCGGGGTATATTTTTCTCCCTCTTGCCTGTTTCCTGGATGGTGAGCCCTCTATACACAGCAGCCTCAGGCAGCCACGATTCTATAAAGATCTCCAAATTTTTATGTTCTATGGTCTCCAGTTAACCCATGATCCTTATGTTGCTGCATCGTGATCCTGTTTTCTTCGCCTGAGCTCCAAGGCCCTCTTCCAGGGCAGAGTTTTTGTGATCTCTAGGGAATCATCCTCCAGACTAGATTCGACCTTCTGCGATTTTCATCCTTGGATGTTTGGAAATTGTGCTCCTAAGATCTGTAATCTGCACCAAGAAGTCTTTTGAACCTGGCATCTAAAGCAGAAGCTGCATTCACGACCTGCGGCGTTTAAGTCAGATAGCATCGCTGGTGAGGGGAGAACACAATGATTTCGCTGCAGCCATTTTGTCTGGAATTGCCTTTGCTTTTTCCTTTCTCTTCTCCCTGCCCCCCCCTTTCGGGGGCATAATACCTGGCAATCTTGCATGTACTTATCTATGGACATGTGGCCAGTCCACAGATCCAGAAATAAAGAGCAGAAAGTCATGGATGCTTGGATAACCGCTGACAGAGGGGGGGGGATGGCACCTGGAGCCTGAACTCCCATGTCTGCTCTGCCTCACCACATCATGTGACTCCCTTTTGGCTTTTATTTGTTACCTTTTCTTTGTGTATCCAAGTGGACAAACATGGCAGCAAAAAAAAAATATTCATAAACTGGCTGAATAAAGTGAGGGGTAGGAAGGAGGGGTATAGCTGTTATGTTTGCTCATTGGATACAGATGGAGGAGGAGAAGGGGATAGGAATATGACTTGGTTAAGCAACCCCCCCCCCCCCCCCCATGTTCTCATTTCAAAGATTTGGGTGCAAAACTTTGTTTTTTTTCTGTTTGGGTGAAGGGGATGCTCTAGTAGTTACTGGAGTCATTTGCCTCCAGTTGACCCCCCTTTTAATGGGTGATGCCACTGCCACCCTCTGTATGTTGGTGAAAGATAACCATAGAACAATTTTCTTGGCCCACTGGCCAGACCTAAACAACCTGCTGTATTCTGCCTCTGTATTGTGTTGTATCTCTGGTGCTCTTTCCTTTCCCAGCAAAGAGAGCTCATGCTGTTGATATATCGCGCAAGTCCATGCTACTTTCACCTCTCCAGGGAGCCCTTCAGTTCATGTGGGCTTTGATTTATTTATTGCAGTTCACAGAGGAGAAGCTGGGGCAGGCTGAGAAGACGGAACTAGATGCCCATTTTGAGAACTTGCTGGCCAGAGCAGATAGCACCAAGAACTGGACTGAAAAGATCTTGCATCAGACTGAGGTTTTACTTCAGCCTAACCCAAGTAAGGGCAGTTAGAGGTGTAGTGGCTTTTGTATTAGGGTGCCAGGCTGCCTGGTGCTGAAGACGCTGCAGTTGGACTTTGTTTTGGCTATTTGTTCTGGGGAGAACTTGCTGGCATGTTTTAAGTAGGCTGTTGTGTGTGTGAGTTGACTAAGGGGGGAACTGGGGTGAATGTCCTTGCAGCTTGCCTTAGGTTGTGCTCTAACTGGGTATCATTGAATTTTTTATTTTTGGGTTGGTCTGGTGCTGGATGCCATGCTGATCGCTGGTAGCATTTCAGGTGTCTCTGCTCTCCTCCAGGTGCCCGGGTAGAAGAATTCTTGTATGAGAAACTGGACCGGAAGGTGCCAGCTCGGACCACCAATGCAGAGCTACTGGCCCAGTACATGATGGAGGCAGCTAATGAGTTTGGGCCAGGAACCCCATATGGTGAGTAGTGGTACAAAAAAAAAACTATGGAATACTACAGTACATGCAGCAGTGATAACCCGTCCAACTGCTGACTTCTCAGGGCTGTGCCGGTCTTGGCAGTTTCCACTGAGTGTGCGAATACTGTTGACTCCCACAGATAAGTGAGACTTGTGCTGAGTGTCGGAACTGCAGAAAGCTGTGAAGCATTCATAAGAATCCAGCTTCCTCCCCTCTGGTGTTTATACCCTTAGTTTGCTTTATAAAGACTTACCCCGCGTGAACAATTGCTGGTGGCTAGAGCCAATGAGGCCCAGCTCTAAACCTTTCACCTCCTAGGCTTGGAAGGGTCCTTAGGGTGGCACATGAGCCCATCTGTATGTCAGGAGCATGCCCTCAGAACAACTATGGCAGGTAAGTGATTTTTCTAGTGCCTATGAGGTGGGGGTAAACCACTTTCTTTCTTTATACAGGTAGAAACAGAACGGGAAAGTGATTTTTACCTAGTAAACTGCCTTAAACCTGGTCTGGCACTACATGGAACAGAGGCCCATTAGCAGTATTGGTAGCTGACACACTTGCTGTGAACAGATTTTGGTAGGGGTTGTGGCAATAACCCTCTCTGCTCAATTTCTTTCTTTTCTAGGGGCGACTCTCCTCAAGGTTGGAGAAACAGAAAAGCGCCTAGGAGGAGCAGAGAGAGAGTTTATCCATGTGTCCTCCATCAACTTCCTAACCCCTTTGCGCAGCTTCCTGGAAGGGGACTGGAGGTCCATTTCTGTAAGAAACTTTGGAACATAAGTGGTTTAGACTATGGTCCTTTGAGCCTAGCATCTTATCTCTGTCAGCGGCCAGGCAATGTCCCAAGTACCTGGCAGATCTCAAAGTAGATCAGTTTCCAGTTACTCGCCCTCAGGAATAGCAATAGCTTTCTTTGTTCTACCTGGCTAACAGTTATGAACTTTTCCTCCAGGAACTTGTCCAAACCTCTCTTAAATCTGCTACGCTGGTCACCTTGACCACATCCTCCTTGCAACAAGATTCCACAGCTGGATTGTGTGCTGAATGAAAACATACTTTCTACACCTTGTGTTAAACCTGCTGGTTAACTTCTTGCAGTTATTTGGGGTGGAATGGGTAAAGGACAGTTTTATCTACCCTTTTCACTCCATGATTTTGTAAACCTCTACCATGCCCCTCTCTTCCAAGCTGCAGAGCCCTAACCTGTGCAGCCTCTCATCACAGGGGAGTCATTCCATCCTCTTATTTCAATATCTAACAGGGGGACAAAGATGTCTGCAGCAAGTGTTGGGTTTGATTGCTGTGTTGAGGCACTCCAAGGGGGATTCCTCCCCCGACCCTCTTCAGTCTATAGTTTCCTGGATCCCTTTTTAAAAGTCAGTGTTACCCTCTAGACTTCAGCAATTGAGGCTGTGTTAAGTTGTAAGCTCTTGCATGTGCTGTCAAAGCAAAAACTTTTTATCTTTTCTTCCAGGATGTCTTTCAGTGTCCCAAACTCTGCTTATCTTTTTTTTCTCTGCAGAAGGAAAGACGACTCTTGCAGAACCGCCGCCTGGACCTTGATGCTTGCAAAGCCAGGCTGAAGAAGGCCAAAGCTGCTGAGGCAAAGGCAGCGGTAATCTTCCATTAATCCTTCACTTCCAGGACTAAAGTTGAACTGGGCTGGCTCTGGTGTACATTGCAAGTTTTATTTATGTAGTGGGTGGGATTTGGAGCAGGTGGAGTCGGAGTAGTTAGGAATACCCTAGATGTGATTGAGAGTTAAGCCATGGCACTTCAGAAAACATCTGCAATTAACTTAGAATTTTTCTCCTTTTATCACTGAAACGAAAAAATATCACAATGATACAAAGTCGGAGGAACCACATATGAGAAACTAAAAATATATTCTCCTGAGTCCTTAACTTGCAGATTGACCCCCCCCCCTCACCCCATGATTTCCAGCATGGGGTGAGGGGGGGGGTTTAATAGCTAATAGTGCCCATGACATGTACATTCCATGTAGATGAGGCTATCAACTACCCCTTTGTTTGGGCACATGTTTTGGACATGCTAATCACCTCATTGCATCTGGTGCTAGTCTAGCATGTCCCAAATGCACATCCAACCGCATGTTAGGCTGGGTGCACTTTATTCCATTGGCCCCCAAGTAACTTCAGTGTTCCTGCTTGTCTCAGTGATACGGAGAAAGGCATTGCAAAATCTCAACCGTTTCTGCTAGGAGACCTTTTCTAAACTGTTTTTTTCTAAACGTGGCTTTTTTTTTAATTTTATTATAATCTGCAAAGTGTGAAGGGGAAGTGAGTATTCCTGTCCTACCCTGCTGTGGGTGATTTTGTTTTCTACAGAACTTTCACTGATTCTGTGTAGGCTCTGACTACCGCAGGCCACAGCAGTCTGCTGGGTGTACAGGCTCTCCGCCTGCCACAGGCTATAGCCAACTCTTACATTTTCCATGCCTTTTGAGTGCTCTCTTGCATGCGGTGCTGTGATGCTTTGGGTGGGAGGTCCTTTTGGGAGTAGTCAGACCCCAGTTGATGCACTAGAACAGGAAGAAGTTACCCTATTTGAGGGATCACGCATTGCTGGAGGCTCTAGTGTTCTTATGCCATCTGACTAATCTTCTTGCTCATTTTCGTCGTTTTTTTTTTCCTGAGTAATTTCTTATGTGAATTTTATTCTCCTTAGGCTTTGCCTGATTTTCAGGAGACCAGACCTCGTAATTACGTCCTTTCAGCCAGTGCATCTGCGGTAAGAGCATGAATTTCTTTGCCTCCCTGTACTAATTCACTTTTTAGGCATCCCCCATTATCAGCACTGCCTGTGCAGGGGAAGAGCAAGGAATATATGGTCCCAAAAATCCTGCTTTTTAAAATTTTTATTTTTAATCTCTTCATCTCCAGCCAGTCTTGGGAATCCTTTAATGTAATTCTCAGATTCACCTCGCTACATGCAAAGCTCCACATGTCTTTCAAACACAGAATATTTTCTCTAACCCAAGGCAGAGCAAAGAACATATACCCCAGAAAGAGCAGTGTGCTCTGGCCTTCTCTGCACATGGCTGTAGGCCCTGGAAGACTGGTTAGGAGCAACTGACCAGCAGCATATCACGTGTGTGTGTGTGGGGGGGTTTCAGTGGCTAGGATATATCCCTAAATATATTTAACGTATTCCAGACCATTCCTTGCTTATTCAGTTTTTGTTTGGTGTTTTTTTTTAATGTTTTAAATTGCAAGTTACAGAATGTGAGGAGCAATAAACATCTAGTTTCAAATGTCCCTGACTGCTCACAATCTGGTCTATAGGACTCATCCTGATATAGAGGAGAAGCAGGAGTGAGGGATTCTTCTGAATTCCCTTCAGTTATGTGAAGTTTAAAGCTCTTTAAAAATATTCAGCAGGTTATGTGAGGTTTAAAGTTGTAAAAATATTCAGCAGCTTACTAAACAGTATCCATGTTATGAGCCGTTCTGAGAGAGGGGAGATGGGATTTGGGTAGCGGTTGTTAGCCAGGTGGAACTGATTAGGAGCACCTCTTTGGGGTAGCGACAGAGCAACCATCACAGGCTGTTTGTTTAAATGTCCTTGCTGCCCCATCATAGTCTGGGTGTCTGTACAGTGTCCGCATTGCTCACTAAAATGTCAAAAATCCAGCAGTGACTTTCGCTCTGACCACTGGTGGACTGAACCTGCACCTGTGGGGATGATGGTTGTAGCCCCATGGACAGGCTTCACCTCTGCTAGATTGGGACTGACAGGGATGACCTCTCTTTCCCAGTAGAGGAGACACCACAGAGCTACAATAGCAGATCTTGTCCATCGTCTGCAATCATTTTTACACATTGTCCTTTTTTTTGATGTTACGATACCTGCGACTAATTGCAGAAGCAATACTCCTGATTTCCTGGTGCCCTTCCAGCTGTCCTGAGGGTTTCGGCAAACTGCTAGCCAGCTGGCATGGCACCAGAGCAGGGTATGTGGGATGCCACTAACCACAGATACATGGATGGGACTTTTTTCCAAGCTTTTCTTTTCAGGTACCAGGTTATTTTACTTTACTATCCTAGAGTTGAATCAGAGTGGTTTTAAATTAAAAACTCCTGAGATAGGAGATGGGAAGAATTTAAGGGGGGGGGGAGGAGTCTATTTTTGGGGACCTAAGCTGCACTTGGGCATGTATCTGATCTGTGTCTAGGGGACGCTCCTCTCTTTGCTGTCTATTCTTGGACTAGTTTCCAGCTCTGCATAGCGCTGAAAGTGTTCCTGTAAAATGAAGATTATTTCACTACATACACATGTTGTGGCTTGTCCTTTTTTGGTTCTGATGCCTTTCGATATGGGTATTAAACAATGGGATAGTTCCTTGGACTTGACCATGTTGCAGGGTGAGTCACCTTTCTCAAACACAGACCCGAGCAAGGAAGAGCTCTGTGCTCTCTGACCTGTTTTCTCCAGAGTTAGTGGCTTCTTGAGCAGCTGAGTCCACAAGTCAGTGAGCAGCCGATGGTTACTACTGGTTTAGGGTGCTTGGCATCCCCCACCACCCACCATGTTGTTACTGTAATTCATCAGTCCTGTTGTATTTTGTTTCTTGAAGTCTTCAGCACTCATGTCCTTTCCTGTTACTCTGTGACTCTCCCTGCAGCTTTGGAGCGACGAAGTGGACAAAGTAAGTATGAGACTTCCCCCAGTGTATCTGTACTGTCTTTGAATCCATCTGCCCTATTACTCTGCTGGGGATATGGAGAGGAAGTATATATCTGTCCTCATTGTACATGCTTCGTAAGAAAAATCTAGATTAACTTCAGGGATATAATGAATGGTGGAAACAAGCTGCATAAGCACAGTGGGTAAGAAAAGAAGTCCTCTTCCCAAAAACTTGTGCTCTCAAATGTGGGAAAGGGAGATGCATACTGTACTTGTATTGCTGAGCAGGTCCCCCTCTGTGTGTGTTGCTCACAAAAACTTGTAAACTAACTTGAACTAAAGTTGGAAAGTTAATCTAGAAATTTTATTTATATATTTTTACCTGTAACTGGTGTTCATCACGGACAGAAGGATAAACTGTCCCACATGTGAGTGTCATTGCCCAGCACTATATATATAGTGTCCTCACATTGGCTGGAAAAGCCTAGAAGGCTTTTTGCACACATGCAATATCCTATATGTGAGGACCCCCAAGCCAAGGGTTGTTTTGGTGCCCCCTGCCTTGATTTTTTTCCTGTAAATCTGCATACTAGGTGATTTGCAGGAGGATTTAAACACAGTGAAGGAGTTAGAATAGGTAAAGATTTTTAAAAGATTCTTCAGAATAGTATGGGAAACCTAGTGTGACACAAACATTCACTTCACACTATTTCGAGGCTGGCTTGTCAAGCTCCTCATGGCAGCTTTATATATTTCCTCAGAGGTGGCAGAAGGTGCTAGAAACTGCAATTGCCCTTACATTGTGGATCTTTATATGGTCTTGTGAAGGAAAACCTGCCCCTGGTGGAGATGGTCACAAAGAGCTGGGAGAATTTTCTGATGTCATTTTCCTGTCAAGGTAGACTATCTTTGGCAGCCAAGAGTATAGGAATTGGAATCGGGTGAGCCATCGGGGCTTGTGCCTGCTCAAAAGTTGAGACTACTGCCTCCAGAAATGCTGCTGCCAATGAAGGTGTCATACTGCTTTCTACCTCTCTCATTCTGGTCTTGAACAGTTGATCTGGTGCTTTTGCAAGATGGGCAGAAAGCATGTGGTGCTGTCAGCGGCAGCATTTATGCAACGGATCCAGGTAGCCTGTACTGTGAGCCAGTAAGGGACTGACTGGGGAGGGTGTCTCTGGAGCTGGAGGCTGGCTGTAGGTAGTTGAGCCTGACTGGCTTTAAAATGGGAGTCTGGGCTGGAGACTGGCTGGTTGCAGTGCACAGGGGACAGAGGGAGTTGAGATACTGGTGCGGGAGTGCTATGCAACAAAGCACCTTGCATCATCCACAAGAACAATGATAGGAGCTGAGCAACTCCAACATAACGCCCCTTTGCTCCCCACAAGAGTAACAGTGGGGCTTGGTTTAAGTGGAGGAGGAAATGTATTTCTAGTTTTGCACTAAATAGTCTGATTTTCTTGGGATTTCCAATTTTTGTCTGCACCTTTGTAACTTGTAGCCAGCTATCCTGCAAGTTTTTCTGTCACAACCAGTGACAAGCATGAACCTCACTCTTAAGCCAGGATATGTTGGGTAGGATCTCAATCTTTGGCTCACAGCTAGTGCTGCTCTTAATACATACGTTGTGCAAAGACAACTTTTTCTGAAGCTTGTATATAGGCAAATACTGAGGTAAGCTTGGATGTTTTTTAATCAGGCGAGTGGTGGTCAAACAGAACTGTTTCTGTATCTTTAGGCCACAATTTAGTCTCTGATTACATCTCAGTTGATCTCTTTCTACACATAGTGCACAATAGTCTTAGTACTGACACATCTATTAATGTGTGTTGCCATTTTTTCTCCTTTACCACTGTTTTCTAGTATTGAGCCTTTTATTGGTTGGTCTGGGAATTTAAAAAGAGTTTACTCTTGATTTACATGAATGTATGTAAGAAAATGGGGAGGGGGCAACCAATAAGATATTCCACCACACTTGATCCACGAACATGTGGTACAGTTTTTCCACAGGTTGTGTGAGGCCTGGAGGAGAAGATTGGCAGACAATTTGACTGAATCAAATAGAAAACAGAAACCTCCTTGAGTAGAAACACAAGGTGTGTGCGTAACACCATCCTGTTTGAACACCCTTGTGCAATATGGGTAACACAGCAGTGCCTGTAACTTGCGGATCTTCCTTGCCATTTCCTTTAAGGTGTGGTCAGCTTTAAGAGTAAATATTTGAGTGGTGTCATGTGCACCAGCTTAAAACGGCAGCCCCATGAGTAAGGAGAGGACCACACTGAGGTCCCAAGATACTGCTGGCAACCAGTGGGTGAGACACAATTCTGTTCTGTGGATTGTGGTACTCAGCTATGGCACTCAAGTGCACTTGCACCGAGTTTGTTTTTAAACCTGAGGTGGATGAGAGTCCAAAAGACTTGTAATGGCTCACACCTGTAGAAATAACTTTCTCAACCCACTAGAGATCAAACCTCTTCCACTTGAAGGAATAGGAGGTACTAGGAAAAGCTTTTTTATTACCAAACTAAAAGCACTTTTGATTCCTCATCTAAGCAGCCAAACAAGGATATGAACAGCCCCTTAACATCCAAGCTGTTAGATCTAGGGATGTGAGAATGGGATGGAACATTGTTCCATCAAACTGATGACAGGGACAGTTCTGGATGCAGATAGGAGTTCCTTCACAGACTGAAGGAACCATGCTTGGCAAAGCTAAGATGGGGCTATTAAGATATTCCTATGATCGCCCTTAGCTTTGTTAGGACAGGGGTAGTCTGCTGATAGCCAAAACCCCTATTTGACTGCAGAAACATCCTGAGATATTGTCCTTGCCAGACTCTTGCCTGGAGCAAAATGTTTTTACTATTTATGGTGCTCTCGAGGTGAATAAGGCTACAATAGGCATACCACATCACCTGATTGGGCCATCTGACACCTGGTTCAATGACTTTGTAGCAGTTGAGAATCTAACTGCTTGTCTGCCCATCTAAGGGGTTTGGGATAATTGTTTGTGATATCAATTAGTGGCCTTGCATACATAAGTGCATGATTAATATAGCTACTATTTCTTTTAATTTTGGTCAGGGTTAGAGTTCATAAGTAAACAGATTAGGATCATAGACTAGGTAGGATAAATTAGTTATCAGTTGGAGAAAGTGTTTTTTACAAGGATGTGAGTAATTTTAAGGTGAATTGTCATTTGCAAATAGATTAAACTAAGTACATTTCTGGAGGAGCTTGATGTTGTAGTATCTTACTGGAATTTTTGAATTTCTAGTTGATGTGGTCTATTTTTAATACCTAGGGCAACAATATTTTAAAAGGGGGCTGAAAAGCTGGTATGCAGCCCTGGAAGCAGAGGATGAACCAAAACTTGTAAACCCCAAATCTACAGGCTCAACAATCACTGCCCCTAGAAGGCAGTGGTCTGATTTGCTTCTGAGTAGCCCAGAAGCATCTGTCTATCAACCAGATATGATCTGGGAAGTGTGCTATCTGACAGGAGCCAAAATCAAGACCTTGCAGAATGTCCTCAGGCCTACTGACAAATTATCTGATGCTGGTCATCAGTGTTGGTATAAACGATACTAGGTACCAACCGATCATATCAAAAGGAACTTCATGACTCTGGGAGAGAGGGTAAAGTAGATAGGTGCACAAGGATGCTTGTATTTTGGAGACGAATGAATGGCTGCATAGCTGGTGTCAATGAGCATTTTTTGGCTTCCTGGACCATAGAAAAATGTTTCAAGGAAATCTGAGCAGAGATGGGGTTCACCTGTTGCAGAAGGGGCTTAACGTCTTCAGAACAGACTAGCAAACCTACTGAAGGCTTTTAAACTAAATTGTCTGGGATGGGTGAACAAAGTCTTCAGGTAAATAAAACATACTTGTATAGAAAGGGGAGGAAAAGCAATGTACATTAATGCTCATAGTATGAGAAACAAATTCCTAGATCTAGAGACAGTCATGGAAGAGGCTGAATTGGATGTAGTGACTCTCTAGGAGAGGTGGTACATGGAAAACTATGACTGGGGGATAGTTGAATCGGGCTGCAATCTGTTTAGGCAGAATAGAGTAGGAGGAATAGCAGTACATATAAACAAAAACATATATATTTAAAGTAATAAGTGTGCAGAACTTGAAGTAAGGAGGCAGCACTGTGGGTTAATCTGGAAAGAGGGAATGGAACATTTCTATTTGTGTAATATAGACCGCCATTGCAGACAGACGTAATGGAGGGTATTCACAATTGCTATGAAAAGGGAGGTGCAATTGCTAGGGTATTTCTCTGGATGTTTTGGGTCATCCTGGCTGCAGTTGTCAATTTGTAACAGAGCCCATACAGGAGGAAGCAATACTGGATCTGGTGCTTACCAATGGGGACAGTGTTTCTGAGGTATTAGACAGTCATCTGGGATCCAATGATCACCTGATGGTGTGGTTCAGTATTAGAACGCAGATTGGGGAGAAGTAAACTATTGGCATATATTTAGTGTGTTTTTGTTTTTTAAATAGTCCAGTAACTCAGCTAATAAGCAGAAGTTAGTTTTCACAACCCGCCCACCCCTAGCTCATCCTTTAATTTATAGGCAGATGCCACTTTCTCTCACACACAAAAAAAAAAATCAGCCTTTTAACTTCACTTCACAAATTCCCCACACCTTAAGTTTGATCAATCCCTTGTAGGCTACTACCAGAGATATAGTGAATACACTAATACATTTAAAGAACCCTAATTAGACATTCCTACTCCCATAGCAACCTAAAACTTAACTAGGAACTGAACACATTTTGAGATGAAGGCAGCAGTCCAGCAGCAAGGGGGGGTGGGCCCTCCAGTCTTTTGCATCGAGTGTCACAGGTATGACTTTACCTGCTGGTGTAAAGTACATGTGCATCCGATGCACAGAGCTCCTGTCTCTGAGAATGAGTCACAGACCTGGAGGAGCTGAAGCACAGAGGTATATAGATGAGACCTTCAGGAACATAGTAGCCAAGTCCCAATTTCAGACTGGCAGCCCTGGTGCTGCCTTGGAGGAAGAAGGTCTCATGATTGGAGAGCATCAGCCTGGTGCAGCAGGAAAGGATCCTGTAGCAAGGACCTGCTCTCCAGGTGATGCATTGTCCTCTCGAACAGAATGTCCCCCCAGTGCTACTGCCCAGGAGGGAAGGGTTAGGTTAGCCTTCATAGTTGGTGATTCGATTATTAGGAATTTAGACAGCTGGATCGCCTGGTAACATGCCTACCTGGTGTGAAGGTGACGGACCTCACAATTCACCTAGATCGGATTTTATACAGTACTGGGGAGGAGCTGGCTGTCATGGTACATGTGGGCACCAACAACATAGGAAAATGTAGGAGGGAGGTTCTGGAAGCCAAATTTAGGCTCTTGGGTAGAAAGCTTAAATCCAGAACCTCCAGGATAGCATTCTCTGAAACGTTCCCTGTTCCACGCGCAGGTCCCCAGAGGCAGGCAGAGCTCCCGCATCTCAATGTGTGGATGAGACAATGGTGCTTGCACTGAAGAGGGATTCAGTTGTAAGGAACTGGGGAACCTTTTTGGGGGAAGGGATGGGCTCCACCTTAACCATGGTGGAACCAGGCTGCTGGTGCTAACCTTTTAAAAAGGAGATACAGCAGCTTTTAAACTAGAACAAAAGGGAAAGCAGACAGTCACTCAGCAGTACATGGTTCGGAGGGAGGTATCTTCAAAGATACTAATGACACATTAGATTTAGGGCATCCCAACAGTGAGGTGCCTAATTAAAAACTCACGAGCTACTGCCCAAATTTGAAGGGACGTGGGCTCCTTACCTCCGGTGGAGAAGGGATCCGGGATACTTTGATGTGGGAACCCTTAACTCTCCCACATAAGACACAGGACACACAGGACATCAGTTAGACTCAGAGGCATGTGGTCGTGACCTGCTTTATTCAATTGTTTTGCTAATAATTGACACCAACACATTTATTTATTATTTGTTGTTTCTTGTTTCTTCACTGACATTTCTTGATAGCTGCAGTTT
The DNA here is from genome assembly GCF_901001135.1 of Rhinatrema bivittatum. Taxonomy (NCBI): domain Eukaryota; kingdom Metazoa; phylum Chordata; class Amphibia; order Gymnophiona; family Rhinatrematidae; genus Rhinatrema; species Rhinatrema bivittatum. The sequence continues at coordinate 81,372,194 of NC_042622.1, read as the reverse complement.
TCCATCTCTTGTGGAGAGCTGACTTCTCACCAGGGGGTCATAGGAAGCTCCTATTATCACGCTTGTACTCTATTATAATTCTGGTACATTCCTTTTACTTGTTGTTAATTATGTTCTTGCTGTGCAGTGATCATCTGTAATCTACGCTTTGCTAAAGTGCATTATTTGTTTCTTTGTAGTATTTGTGCAGTTCTTTAACCTTATACACGTTCTTGTATAATGGCTTCTATTGTGTGCATTCTGAATAAAAATTATATTGAGAGAAAAACTCACGAGCTAAAAGATTCCTATCAATTAAAAAGCAGAATGAAAATACACACAAAACAAACTTTGAAATGTTTGCTAATTCCAGAAGTCTAAGTAGTAAGATGGGAGAATCAGAATGTATAGCAGTGAATGATGACAGACATAATTGGCAACTCAGACATGGTGGAAGGAGGAAAACCAATGGGAAAGTGCTATACCAGGGTACAAATTATCTGTGACAGAGGAGCATGTGGGAGGTGGGGTGGTGCTTTATCTGGGATGGCATAGATTCCAACAGGCTAAAGATCCTGCATGAGACTAAATGCACAATCAAATCTTTATGGGTAGAAATCCCTTGTGTTGGGGAAGAGTACAGTGATAGGAATATACTACCGTCCACTGGCCAAGATAGTGAGACAGTGAAATGCTAAGAGAAATTAAGGAAGCTAACCAAACTGGTAGTTCAGTAATGGGAAATTTCAATTACCCCAATATTGACTGGGTAAATGTAACTTCAGGACATGCTGAAGAGAAGTTCCTGGATGTAATGACAGCTTTATGGAACAATTGGTTCAGGAACAGACAGAGGGAGCAATTTTAGATCTAATTCTTAGTGGAGCACAGGATTTGGTGAGAGAGGTAACAGGCTGCTTGGCAATAGTGATCTTAATATGATCAAATTTGAATTGACTGGAAGGGGGACAGTAAGTAAATCCATGGCTCTAGTGCTAAACTTTCAGAAGGGAAACTTTGATAAAATGAGAAAAATTGAAAAAAATTGAAAGGAGCAGCTTCAAAGGTAAAAAGTGTGCAAGAGGCATGGACATAGCTTCTAGGATGATATTTTTTCACATAGTCCATAGAAGCCTTGAACTACAAAATTTGGCTGCTGGATTTCATTGGGAACAGCTGTCAATCTACTGTACCATAAGTGAATAAATAAAAAAAACTGTGGGCCAGTTTTGTAGCACATTTGTATGTTGCTAATCTTTCAAAATCTCTGAAAACAGAGTTAAGTTTGCTTTATCTACAAAAAGTTAGGAACACCCAAACATTCTTTTGTACTAGGGAACAATGAGAAGAGAGAGGAAAAGGATAAGTGGTTCTAAGCCAGAATGATGGTCATTAAAATGTAATCTGTAAGTGGCAGAGAATCTAAGCCATGAGATGCCACAGGCTGACACTGGATGGCAGCATAATACAGTAAATAGTACAGTACAAGCTCATGTGCATAAAACCTGCATGCAGTACTCTGTCATTGTGATTTTGAGCCAGTTATCAAAAATTGATCTGTATATGTAGTATCTCATGGCTTAGAGCTTCTGATACAAGCAGACCCTGAAAGTCAGCATAATGCAGGAAATATGTACAGTACAAGTATTCATCACAGAACCATGCTCTCACTGGTTCTAGGGTGTTTAGATTTTTTTTGAAGGTTGACACAATGATTAAGTCAGGAAATTGCAACTTGCTGTGATAACTTTTACTAATTGTGCAAGCATTTATAGCTTTCGAATGCACAAGAGTGCACTTGGTTGGTCTTGTGAAAACATAGATTCCCTGTACGTACCAGGATCAGTCCAGACTGCTGGGTTAATCCTCCCCTCCAGCAGATGGAGTCAGAGAGAAGCTGAAAAGCACCCCCTAGATATACCGGTGTGCCACCTGCGATCCCCCAGTATTTTCTCTGACTCCAGCAGATCGACTAATTGTGTAAGCATTTATAGCTTTCGAATGCACAAGAGTGCACTTGGTGGGTCTTGTGATAAAACATTGATTACTGAGATGCATTTGGCCTTGCAAGCAGTGCACCTTTGAAACCTGGAGCCATCTTATTAGCCATGAGATGGATCAAAAAATTTTTTAATTTCTCCAAAAGGGATGTAGCAAATATAGGAAAGAAAGATAGGGAATAGATAAACAAAAAACAGAGCTTTGAGACTGACTGTACCTCCAGTTCACAGAGGCTTTTACATCCACTCTGTAGAAAGACTGAGGGAGCCTCACCCACATTGCTTGGTGTAGTACCTAATTTATATGTGCTAGGCCTTTCCAGCTAATGCTAGGACCTTCCCTGGTTATAGTGCTGTGCAATAACATCACCCATGTGTGGGACTGCTCATCCTTGTCCATGGAGATGCTACATAACCAACAAGAGTGCTGTAGACTCTATTAGACTCGTGCCTTAAAGGTGGCAAGTATTTCCCTCTCCATCCTGTGAATGAAATGAGGATCTAAAATAGGCTAATCCTAACAAAAATGGAGTAGTATCCAAGACTCTCCAGAACCCTTGGAGTACAGCAGACAATTAAATGTAGGACTAACAGCGGCTGCAATTTCTAGATGTTCTATACAAACAGACCTGCATTTACTCACAGAAGAATTGTAGAACATGAATTAAATAGTAAGCTTTTTGTGTTTTGGGTTTTTTTTAAATCTACCATAATCTACTGTTTAGTCTTCCAGTGCAATGATCCACTGGATTCAAGAGCAGACAAATTAGAAAAAATGTCCAGTGATCATTTACAGAAGTAGATTTTTGTTTACATATGAGTAAAACACTTATGATGGTGGCAAGCAAAACTTGAATGCAAGCCAGTCCAGATGGGGTATAACTTCTAAAACGTGTTGGTGGTCAGTAGTCATGACAGGAACAAGGACTTCATTTGAGTGCTAAACTTCAGTTCACTCAAGGATTTCAAAGAATCAATGGTAGAAAAGAGCATGAATTCATTTAGATAACTTTTGGTGCATTCTTTTTTTGTTGAGATAAGAAATTGTTAAAGGTACTAAAGGCAAGGACACTGATATCCTGGGCAGAAGTCTGTGTCCACAGCCCCAAGGCCACTCAACCCACAGTCCAGACAGGTTTGAGACTTAATAAAAGGGAACTGATGGCAAATGAAGATTCCTATGTTAAAACTCGTTAGCACTAGGGAATGATAGACATGTTGTTCTGCAGTGGGTTCTTAGAAGAAATTAGAAGCTATTCTTGCTGGAGAAGATAAGTCACAGGGTCTTTTATGCTTGTGTCCCTGGAAATGTTTTTGCTGAACAAAGCTTGTAAGTGGGGAAGATGCTGGGATTAAAACAGGACAGACAGGAATGGACTCCTTTCTTAGAGTCCCAGAAATGTGCGCACACTTTCTAGTTGTAGGGAAATTTTCTGAGGGTAATCAGAGCCAAGGCTGGCAGCTTGATCCAGTCCTTATGAACTGAAAACCAGCAGCTGTGGAAGTTAGAGGTTGTCCTGTTAGTGCACACTCTAAGATTGATAACTAATGTTCCTTGTTATCCAGTCAGACCAGTCCAGATGAGTGGATTATATTCATTCTTCAGTAGATGGAGACGAGACAGGTTTGACATCAACCCTTCTATGCATCCATGATGACCTCAGCCTGCCAGTATTCATACTAAAAAATGAGGAACCCTTGAGTGAAAAGTATAGCATATGTAACTTTATTTCACTCACATAGCAGGAACATACATCCACCTGAACAATTACATAAATTAAAGACCTCAAAGAAAAGCACCATACTATTTCAGTGCCTTATGTCCTATCAACCTGAGCCTTAATGTTTCCAATCAGTCTGTCATCCTCTGAGATTGCTTGTTTTTTAAACTTTTTATTAAATTTTAAATATATAATGTTTGACAAAGGGGAAAAGACAATTTACATAGTAAAACATAGATGCAATTTCCTATGTAAACTTGTCACAATTAGATCCCAATGATAAGGGGGGAAAACAGAAAAAGCTTTAAAGAATGGGTATAACATTAAATCTAAACAGCCACCCCATATAGCATCTAAAATTTCTTTAAGCTGACTAGGATCAAAAAAGATGAATCTGGAAGAATCAAGAGTTACACACACTTACAAGGATAGCGAATGATGCAAGATGCTCTTAAGAAAAGAACAGAGTCTTTCATGGCTAAAATTTTCTTCCTCCATTCCTGCATTGCTTTTGATATGTCCAGAAACATCCAGATCTTCTGCCATCTGAACAATACATCCTTATTGTTAGGATTTGTGGGCCTTGGGCCGAGGTGAGAGATGGTACCACCCATGGGGAAGGAGCCCCATGAGCCTCCCAGTCAGGAGGCAAGGTCTTAGCTGCAGCATGTGTAGAACAGCAGGTTCTGGAGAGGGAGCAGAGAGGATGGCCCCATGGGGTGGAGCCACAGAGTGCCAGCGCCAGGTGCTGATGTCAGATGCAGCTCGGAAGTCCTTGAGTCTCTTATAGAGAAGTAGAGCGGCACTGCCCCACTGAGCAGGGAGTGTAGCAGGAAAGTCACACAGACGGAGGTGCCACGGAGTCTGTGAAGTAGGGTATACCCAAAGAGGATTCCTCTGTAGAGGAGATATGGCAATGGTCCGCGAGCGGAGTACTCACTGTAGAAGTAGCAATGGTTCTAGAGGAAGCCCCGGGGAACAGGACCAGCAGCAGTCCTGGGCGCAAGGCCCTCAGAGGAGCAGATAGCCAGAGACGAGGAAAGGGCCCCTGAGGAGCAGGTACCCAGGACATCTCATGCTGAGGAAGCAGGAGCTGGAATGGGAAGTCCATAGTGAGCGAAGCAGATTCAGCAATGAGGGAACTTTGAAGCAATGAGGGAACTTTGTGCAAAGTCGTAGGCAGACAGGGCCAGCCGGCTTAAGAATCCACAATGAATGACATCATCCCGGGGAAACGGCCCAGAGGTTCCCGCCATGACTTGCATAAGACTGGCCCGAGAGTGCGTGCCTAAGTAACTCCGACAAGATGGCAGACGGCAGCGTCCACGCCGTCCAGGGGAGGCCCAGGAATAGAGGCAGGCAGGCTGGTGATAGCTGACAGGCTGCAAGTCTACCCAGCGAAGTCAGTGCAGTGAGCAACAGCGGTCGCAGCCATCTGCGACTGGGTGTAACACTTATGAAAATAAAGGTGAAAAACATTCACGATCTTGCAAGAAAACTCATCAATAAGGAAGCCAGGCCAATCACATTCCCTTCATTGGAATTAACAGGTATATCCATTACAGCATTTTCCATAGATCTTTTAGGAGCTGGAAGAAAAAAAATCCTTTTTTCCATAGGAGGTAATGCATTTTCTGGAATCTTTCAAGTAAGCAGAAATAAAGCTCAGAAGGTGTATTGAGAGAGATCTGTGGAAGGTTCACAATTCTTAAATTATGAGATCTGAGAGCATTCTCTGTTTTCAGTTCTATGAGAAGTAGACAATAGATCTTTAATTTTTACCTGAGTGTCTTGAAACTTAGCAATAAACACTTCTTTCTCAAGCACCTTCTTCTCCAGATAGCTAAAGCAAGGCTCTTGAGATTGAAAGTTGTTACGCAAGTCAGTAGTCAGCAAGACTAAAGATGGAACAGATTTGTTAATGGACATTACCATCCAAAGTAACTGGATGTTTAGCAGGAATATCCAAATCCAGTACAGTACAGCTGATGGAGTCATAACAGACAAAACTGAGAGTTCCAGATTCCCAACAGGTAAGTCAGCCAACAGAGTTGTGTAACTGTTCCCACAACAACATTCTGTGTCCTGAGACTCCCACAACTCACCCTTCAACAACTGATTCTGATCCTGTGCCAGCAAGATGGGAGAGTCCTGCAATGAAAGGGAGCCATTAACACTTATCTGCTACAGAGAAATCGACTGAGGCGATAGCTCCAACAGAAGGGCGTGGAGTGGAACAGCTATCTGGGCTGAGAGAAACTTCAGCCACTGACAGGCTGGTGTCCCTAGGTCCAGCCAAGCCAGCACAGGATGCTAAATTACAGGCTCGTAAAGAGTTCAGGTGCTGTTTGATGCAGGGAAGTCGGATGTATGTTCCTGTCTGAGTGACATAATATATGCAGTATTCTGTTTCCAGGAGAGGGAAGGCAAGCATCCCATGCTGTGGATTAGTCTGATTTTTGACTGGGTGAACAGGAAAAATTTTTTTATCCCGAGGTGAAAGCCTGGTGTGCTCTCTCAGTTGAGCATAGCATAACTTCAGTGGAATTAAAGAGGCTGCTCCTGAAGTGAAAGCTTAGGCTCCTTCCTTCCAGGGTCTGGGGCAAGGACTTAATGGTCTTTCATTACTTGGTTCCCATTCCCTATTCCTGCCCCCTTTTTTTTTTTTTTTTTTTTTTTTAAACCCCAAAATAGAGCATAGCAAAGTCCTGAGTATGTTGCAGCATTTTTAAGGCATCTGCTGCTGGGAGCAGAGCAGTTGGGCGGGCAGGATAGGATATTCCCATATTGGCCCTTATGGTGAACTTAAGGTGAAGGTGTAGCAGACTTATAGCCAAAAGAGACAGGTTCTCTCCCCCATCTGACAAAATGGATTCTAACCAATCTATTGAGGCATGAGCTTTCAAGGACTGTGCATAAGATGCCACCCACCTCGTGTCGTTTTTTTGTTGCTCCAGACTAACCCGGCTATCCCTCTGAAGATCTGAATTTTTTTTTGTCCTGTCTGCCTCATTCATAACTCATGTGAGAAGCTGTGCTTCAAAGATTCTGAGTCTTGGCCACAGTGTCTTTGAGACTTTCATGCGTTTTGAAAATTGAAATATGGAAAGGACCTGTGGCTTCTGTCCCTCAGTGTTGTATGTGTATTGGGTTTGCATCTGGGTATCCTCAGCTCAGATGGGTTTTTGTGGGGCTTTTTTTATCAAACGCACCATTACAAAGGTGAAAAATATATAAGATATTCTAAAATTGGTTTGACTATGTCTAAAGCTTGAAAGTGTCCACTTAAAACTCGTCAACTCTTTTAAATAAAACTTGTCAGGGTTAGGGCACTAGGCAAGCTGGATCCTTCTGATAGGCTTTGGTGCCAAGGATTCTGGTTTTTATTATGGGAAATACCTTCCAATGATTTCCCACTTATTCTTACCAGGGCAGGTTTCAGCTTCTCTCCTGCGGGGTGTGTTATTGGGAAGTTTTGTCTTTTTTTTTTTGTTTAAACTAATGCTGCTTGTGTTGGCAAATGTTTTTCTAGTGGCCTTGTTCACAATGAATTGCAGGTTTGCAAGCATACATAAGAGCCCTCTTTCATGGTCATTCAGCTGAATGAAGGAATTGTATTACTGTGAGTGGTCATGGCCTTCCATTGCTTTCAGTGAATCTGTTTCGCCTTTGCTCGGCTAAGTCTGCATGATTGCTGAATATGGGCTCCTACACACTCTAGTATATGGAGAGGTCCCTCTGATATTTATTTCTCAAGGTCATAATGCCTTCATGAGGTCTAATATCTTATGTTATAGAGTAGGAAAAGGTGACATGTTGGATTGAAACGATTGTCATGGTAACACAACTAAAAAGGTGAGGGATTATTACATGAGTTCAAGCTGCTTCTTGGGCAGAATGAGTTGCTGTCTCTTTAGGGATTAAGGCAGCAGCTTGATCTTATTGGACTCCCCCCCCCCCCCCCCCCTTATCACTTAGATGACCTCCTCTGATATAGACGTCTTCACCTCAGGTGTTCAGAAGGGATATGGCAGCATCCTGTCCTATTCAGGTGTAGCTTGAGTAAATTGCACACATCTAGACTGATCTGACTGGATGAATTTCCTTTCCTCTAGTCCAGGATCTTCTTTGTGCTGTAAAATTGCACTGTTACCAGATTATGAATGGCTAGATCCAGACATTAATTGGAACGAACACTGTCTATAGTTGGCTTGTTACAGATTATTATGGTAGGCTGAAGTCGGTACGGATGCATATAAGGGGGTGATGCCAGTGAACCTGTTGCTCTGTCTCCATCTGCTGATCATTGAGCATAAGCCACTCATCTGGACTGGATTTAAGGAAAGGAAATTATCAGGAAGAACTAATTTCACCTTTGTCTTGCAGGCAGAACATGAGTTACGTGTAGCTCAGACTGAGTTTGATCGTCAAGCAGAGGTGACTCGCCTTCTGCTGGAGGGAATCAGCAGTACCCATGTGAGTATGAAGGAGTGGATGGTGATTTGGAGGTGACAAATGGCTGAAATTTTCCAGCTGGCCATGCAGGATTATGATGCCACCAATGACATGTTTGATGCAAGGATCCTGTGTGTAGATGTGGTGTTCTATTGTACTGTAAACCATTGTCCTTACAATGCAAGCCTTACACTTCATTTGATGAGCAGAGTTATCACAGTATGTTTAATAAGATTAAATTATGGTAAAAGCAATTAAAATCATAGCTGTCTTATAAAATCTTTAACATTTCAACTGACAAGTTTGTTTTTTTTATATATTTGCACAGGTACTTAGGTTGGGCATCATTCCTAGGGTTGTTATTATATCACAATGCTTTACAATATAAATGTAAACCATAATATAATTACATTTAGTTTAAAGTGAATTTTTTTATCCAACCATTTTTTTTTCTTTTATGATAACACTAAAGTGAGTGGTGATGGAGCTTGGTGGGATAGCATATTTGCTCCCTTCCCTCCCTCTCTTGTTTAGAGAAGTAGCTGATGAAAGCTGGGAACCCTAGGACTGGTCTCCCCCACCCCCCCTCCAATGCCAGGCCCCACTTTATTGGATCTGAAACTGAGGAAACAATGGCATCGTGGAAGGCACCATATTTGTTGCTTACTCTGTGAAGCTGATCAGAGAAATAGCTAACCCCCATCTAAGATCTGTATTACCTGAAATTTTGTTGTCTTGGAAGTGTCTTTAGCAGCACATGTGTGTATTTCTGGGACCCTCTGTGCTGTCTTCAGTTCTGACCATTTTATGTTGCGATCTTCCTCTTCCTGGTTTGGACTGTTGCGTTGGTGGTTTTATATGCAGTCATGTGCAGAGCTTAGCTTGTCATTGCTGATATCTAGTTCATGGTTGGCTACCCTCTAGGTTGCTAGGTAACTCTAGATAGTTCTTATGGCCACACCATCTAGATACATGATTGGCTTGTAGCCAGGGGATGCGTGGTTGAGCCCAGATAGCCAGTCATTGCTACACCTTGTATGGTTATGACCTCTTCAACAATACTTTACAGATATCACTGCCACTGCTCTGTACACCTCCATATCCTGTAATTTGGTTAGACCTTCTGATCCAGCTAAACTTAGATCTGCCTAATGTGTTCATGTTCATCTTCCACCCCCTTTGTTTCACTGTTGTGCAGAAGTGTCTATTCTCTCTCAGCAGAGATCAGAAATGTTTAGGGTTGCATAGATGGCAGAAAAATGTCATTACTCTAGCATCTTAAGAACATAAGAAATTGCCATGCTGGGTCAGACCTTACATACACACCTTACAAATATAAAAAATTAAATTTCCAGTGTCATAATGTATATTTGTCAGTTTATTTTTGGTTGTAGCATTCTGACTATACTCATGTTGGAGTTTCTTTGTATATGGTGGTGCACACTTTTTTTTTAATTGAAGACTATCCAAAGAACAGTGACTTGAAAGACTGTAGAAAAGTCTAATTTGACTTTTTACATTTTCCTTTTATATCTATATAAAGTGACCTTTACTGACCATTTACACTGATACTGTCTTTTGCAGGTGAATCATCTTCGTTGCCTGCATGAGTTCGCAGAAGCTCAAACTGCTTATTATGCTCAATGCTATCAGCACATGCTGGACCTGCAGAAGCAGCTGGGCAGGTACAACAATCAGATTACATCCCCTCCCCACCCCTCTATCATTCCTCTGAGCTTTCTTGTCTGTGTCCCATTTCACACCTCCTTATGTCTTAGATCAAGGGGGCAAATACTTGAATGTGTTTTTGTAAGACACTTTGAGTAGGTTCATGAAGCTGCTGAGCCAGGGGATAGATCCTAAGGTGGTAAACTAGATTAAGAAATGGGTTACAAGAGGATAGTAGTAAATGGAGTTTATGCCAAGGAAAACAGGGTCATTAGGGTTCAGTCTTGTGATAGTTTAGTTCAATATTTTCAAAAGTCACATTGCACAGGAGCAACTGACTCTTTGCAGTTGATACAAGATCTTCAAAGGGGAGAGTGCAGATGAAGTGAAAGTTGTGAGCCAGTGTTTATATTTGTAGCTGATTTGATGCCCCAGTGTTTGCACTTTTTTTGTAACAGAGCACAAGAATGCATTACATGGGGTGGGATAAGGAATAGGTGAGGGATCTTAGTGACCTGATCTCAAGGTTACCAAAAACAGTGATGTGGTGGTGGGAGCTGGAGAAATACAAGGATGCATAGCAAGAGAACTAGTAGAATATGGAGTTGATGAGACCTCAGCAGGAGTATTGTCCATACTGCCAAAAAGATAAATGGCACAGAGGAAGCCTATCAAAATGAAGCAGTCTACACCAGAAGTCCTCTGCAGTGAGATTTAAGGGCCTAAATCTGTTCCAGCAAGTGGAGATGGCAAGGGATACTGTAGAGACAAAGTACACAACATTTTTCAGTGGAAAGAGGTCTAGAGATGGGTTATGATATGGGTAGGGACAATCACTTTCATCTTTATTTTTCCCAGGAATTTTATAAGGATTTATTTTGACAAGAGCAAACAAAATCAGCATAAATTTTTTTCATCACTTTTCCAGGAGAATAATCTGAATCTGTATTCCCTGTACGTACTGGATCAGTCCAGACTCCTGGGTTATGCCTCCGCACCAGTAGATGGAGACAGAGCAAAACTTGACGGGCTCTGCCATAAATACCAGGGTGCCTGCCAGTATTACTCTGTCTCCAGCAGATGGTTCGGGTGCATCTCCCACAGTCTGATTTAAAAAAAATAAAAATTAAAAAATTAAAACACAAAAGATAAAGGCTTAGTTAGGTTTGTTCATTTAAGTTTGGGGGGGGGGGAAAAATTCTTCACTTCAGGAGCAGCCGTTGATTCAGCCGGTCCTTTGCTCTCAGGGGGTTGTCAGGTCCTGAAAGGACCATCCCCCTGGTCGAGCACTTGCTGGGCCCAAGGGTCGAGGACCCTGAGTGGTGGGTAGCCCAGCTGGGGTGATACCGGGGAGCCCGGCTCACTCACCCCAGCCAGACCGCTTCAGGACCTGTCGGGACAGCTCCAGGTACAACAAAAAAAAAAGGTCGGCGCAGTTTTTTATTTTTGTCGGGTGGCTCTCCCTTCTCAGTGCGGCGGTAGCGATTCTCCATGGCATCCTTTTCTCCCCTCTCCCTTTCGCGCCGCAGTTTGGGGGTGAGGGTTTCCTCTGGTGCCGAGCATGCCACGCGGTGCGGCTTACGGTGCTGACAGCGCGCGCCTCTCCCGGGTCGGACTCTGCTCAGCCTGCGTCCCGGGAGGTGAGGGGACCTCTGCTTCAATTCGGGGGGTGGTCGTACGGCAGCTGTCTTTCGCGGTCGGAGTCTCCTGCGCCCCCCCCCCCCAAACAGTTTTAAAAAATCTCGGGGAAAATCGGCCATTTTGTCAGTCGCAGCCCCGCTGGCATCGGATCCCGGGCATTTCCTGCCCTCTCTCCCCACAACAACTGCCCCCAAGGCCGGCTTCGCCAGCGGGGGCATCGAGGGAGGGCGGGGGGCATGGACACGGAATCAGAGGGATCAGATACGTCGTTTTCTTCTGCTTTTATATCTGCTATGCATCGGGCCTTCAAGGTCCGCAAGACCCTCAAGAGACACTCATCCCCGGTCAGAGGGCTCTGAGGGGTGGTCCAAAGCTAAACTCCCGCTGAGTCCTCCCACCAAGAGTGGACACTGAGTGTGAGCCCTCCCCACCCCCGAGGGGGGGCTGATGGAGATGGCGCGACGTTGCAGAGAGCGGCAAGGCAGAGCCAGACTTCGGAGGGGGATGATCCGAGGGTAATTCGCCTTTTTAGAAGGGACGAGCTGGCCCCGCTGATCCCAGCCATCCTGGAGAAGTTAGGGATCACTACACTGCCCAATGAGTCCAGGCTTGGATCCATGGATCCGGTGTTAGGGCTGAGCGGACCTCCCACCACATTCCCTTTTCACTTCTCGGTGATGGATCTTCTTTCAAGAATGGGATACTCCAGATCTGGGGCTGAAGGTCACGAAGGCAATGGACAAGCTCTATCCCTTGCCAGAGGATGCCCTGGAAGTCCTGCGGGTACCGAAGGTGGACGCCGCAGTTTCGGGGGTCACAAAAAGGACGACCATTCTGGTTATGGGAACCATGGCCTTGGAAGGACCTGCAGGTTCGCAAGTTGGAGATTCAGCTGAAGATTTTGAGGTTTCCGCCCTGGGGGCTCGAGCGGCCATTTGCAGTAACTTCACCTTACGGGGCTGGTCTTCATTGGGTACAGCAACTGCTTGCTAACTAGGGTCTGTCCAAAGAAGCCAGGCAGGCAGGGCGCCTCGAGGCGGCTGTGGCTTATAGTGCGAATGGCACTGTATGACCTTCTTAGGACTTCAGCCCACTCCATGGTTGCTGCTGTTTCAATCACAAAAAACCGCCCAAATACTCTTATATTCCAGAAACCCTTACAAAATGTAACACACACACAAAAACAGTAGGTTTCACTGGTCAAAATTTTTTTTCTTTTCAATTGTAACCACATATCTAGCAGTAACAATACATTGTATTTCAATCAAACTCTTCAAAACGCTTCAGACTGCGAAGAGAAGGAACTGTTGAGTTAACAGATGTTTTGGAGAATGAACAGCGTTTGATTGGAGCAGTCACAGGATATGGAGTGCAGCCTTTTCATGAGTGTTTTCCCCTGAAGCAGGACCGGGTGGTCCGAAACACGATCGTGTCGGAACTGGGACTGTTTGCTGCATCAGATGAGTATTACTTTGAAGTGGGACTGTTTGAAACAAACTGCAGAGTAATATTCATTTAATATAGCATACTTAGAGAGATGGGATCCTTTCCTAAGGATTATAAAGGAATACCTATTCATTCGCTCCATTGATCTGAGGAGTTAGTGGAGTTAGTGAGTCAGCTCCAGTTGGTTTATTTTTAAGAAAAATTTTGAAATATAAAAAGGGGTCAACAAAGTAAATGGACCATAAAACCAGATTGAGTTTGATTGAAATACAAACTCATAGAGTGTGGGTCCTACAAACAATGTATTGGTACTGCTAGATATGTGGTTACAATTGAAAAGAAGAAAATTTTGACCAGTGAAACCTATTGTTCTTGTGAGTGTTCCGCTGTTTCAGCCAGGCAGCTCTTGTGGTTACGGAACTGGTCCGCGGACAGGGCCTCCAAATCGCGTCTAGGTTCCTTGCCCTTTAAGGGCAAGCTGCTTTTTGGGAAGGAATTGGAAGACATACAATTGCTGGGTGAAAAGAAAGGGTACTGGCTCCCAGAAGACAGGCCGTGCTCAAAGGGAACCTTCTCCTCCAGATCCAGGTTTTGGGGAAAACCATAAGGCTCGTATTCCCCAGCCGAGTATCCCTTCATCCTCCTTTCGTTCCAGAGGGGGTAGGCAGCAGGCTGACCTTTAGAGGGAGATGTTTTGGTAGACCTGAGTCTAACCCCTCTTCCGCCGGTAAGTCAGCACAATGATGTCTCGCTGGTCCATACCTCCATACCGAAGGTAGGGGCCGGCGGCTCTTTTACAAGATATGCACCACTATTACGACAGACCAGTGGGTTCTCTTGGTGATAAAACACTGCTACGCTTTAGATTTTGTTCACTTTCCCAATCCACGATTTTTCCCATCCCTGTGCAGTCCCGCAGAGAATCGGAAGGCGGTTCAGCAGACTCTGCTCCGATTTGTAGCATCTGGGGGCAATTGTTCCAGTTACCAACTTGGAACAATGAAGAGGACACCACTCCATATACTTCGTCTTTCCAAAGAAAGACGGGGCCTTCCGGCCCATACTGGATCTCAAGGATGTCGTCAAATGTCTCCAGATACTGCACTTTCACATGGAAACCTTGAGGTCCGTGATAGCTTCGGTGAGACCGGGGGGAGTTCCTTGCTTCACTGGATCTCACGGAGGCATACTTGCACATCGGAATCCGGGAGGACCATCACAGGTACCTCAGGTTCTATGTGATGGGACAGTACTATCAGTTTGAAGCATTACAGTTTGGTCTCGCGACGGCCCCCAGAACATTCACCAAGATCATGGTGGTGGTCGAGGGGCTGTTAGTCCATCCGTATCTGGACGATTGGTTGATACAAGCGAAGTCCGAAGCGCTCTGTCGTTCAGCAGTACGGAGGGTGCTGCAGCTGTTGCACTCCCTTGGCTGGGTAGTCAATACAGCCAAGAGTCACCTCGAGCTGTCTCAGTCTCTGGAATTTTTGGGAGCTTTATTCAACACCCAACAAGGCAAGGTTTTTCTCTCCATCGAACACAGTCACAAGTTACAACACCAGGTCAGGGTTTTACTGCAGAATCAGTCTCCCACGGTTTGCGACTATTTGCAATTGATAGGTTCCATGGCATCGACGCTGGAATTGGTGTCGTGGGCTTTTGCGCACATGCAGCCGTTACAATCGGCATTACTTTCCCGTTGGAGCCCGGTCTCCGAGCAGTTCCACCTGCCATTACCCCTGACAGAGGTGGCCCGGTCCAGTCTGGGATGGTGGTTGTGTTCAGTCTCCTCCGGGGGGGTCTCACTTGTGGCAACAGACTGGACAATAGTCACCACGGATGCGAGCCTTTCCGGCTGGGGTGCATCTGTCTGCGAAAGTCCATACAGGGCCTCTGGTCTCCTCTCGAATCTCGCTGGTCAATCAATCTTTTAGAGACCAGGGTGGTACGTCTGGCACTTCGGGTTTTTCTGCCCCTGGTCCAGGGAAAGTCTGTCAGATTTGTCAGACAATGCGACAACAGTAGCCTATACCAATAGTCAGGGAGGAACTCTGAGTCGCCCGGTGGTGTTGGAGGCCCGACTGATTCAGTGGGTGGAGCGACACCTTCTCAGCATTGCCGCGTCCCACATAGCAGGGGTAGACAACGTTCATGCAGATTTTGAGTCTGCATCAGCTCGATCCTGGAGAATGGGAACTTGCGGACAGGGCGTTCCAACTAATATGTGACAGGTGGGGACAATCTGCCATGGATCTCATGGCGACCTTTCAGAATGCCAAGGCTCCACGCTTTTTTGCCCACCGCAGGGAACCGGGGGTGGAGGGGGTGGACGCCTTGGCATTACCCTGGCTGACGTCTATACTTCTGTATGTTTTTCCCCCCTGGCCTCTAATCAGCAAGGTCCTTTGAATGGTCAATCCACGGAGGTGATTCTGGTGGCCACGGCAACCTTGGTTTGCAGACCTCAATCTGACAGTGGAGGGCCCTCTGCGGCTTCCGGCGTTACCGAATCTTCATCAGGGGCCTGTCTGCTTCAATCAGGTAGATCGCATCTGTCTAGCAGCCTGGCGTTTGAGAGGCGCCGTTTAAGAGGTAAAGGTTATTCTGATGCAGTAGTCTCCATTCTTCTGCAGTCGCGCAAGACCTCCACTTCCTTATGTGCAGGTCTGGAAGGTTTTCGAATCTTGGTGTTTTCTTCGGGCAATCCGGCCCACTCAGGTGCCCATTTCTGAGATTTTAGCTTTTCTTCAAGACTGTTTGGCCAAGGGCCTGTCCTGTAGTTCGTTGAGAGTACAAGTGGCTGCCCTCTGCTTACGTGGTTCAGTGGACGGTCTGACACTGGCGTCCCATCCAAATGTTGCACGATTTCTCAAGGGGATGAGGCATTTACGTCCTCCGCTACTGATTCCCTGTCCTTCCTGGAACTTAAACGTGATGTTAAGGGCCTTGTGCAGGCCACCGTTCGAACCACTGAAAAGGGCAACGCTGAAGGATCTCACGTTGAAGGTAGTCTTTTGGTGGCGATCACCTCAGCTAGGCATGTGTCGGAGCTTCAAGCGTTGCCTTGTAGGGAACCCTTCTTGCAAATCTGAGTCCGGAATTAGTCTCCGGACAGTTCCCTCCTTTCTGCCGAAAGTAGTTTAGTCTTCATTTGAACCAGTCAGTGGAGCTTCCAGCGTTTGCGCAGCTCGACAGGTCGGATCCTTCTTCCAGTTTCACTAAATCCTTGGATGTGAGGGCTCTTCTGCACTATCTAGAGGATACTAATGAGTTCTGGGTTTCGGATCATCTTTGTTCTCTGGAAGGGTCCCAAAAAGGGTAATATGGTGTCCAAGGCCTCCATTTCACATTGGTTAAAGGAGACCATTAACTCTGCTTACCTTTTTGTCTGGTCGGCCCTTGCCTTTGGGTCTGAAGGCACATTCTACGTGTTCACAGGCAGCCTCCTGGGCGGAGTGTCGTCAGATTTCTCCACAGGAGAGCTGCAGAGCAGAGACTTGGAAGTTGCTACATACATTTGCACATCATCGACTGGATGTTCAGGCTCCCAGGGAGGGAAATTTCGGAGCAGGTGTTGTATGCAGGTCTCTTCGGGTCCCATCCCAAGTAGTAGGATTTCTAGTACATCCCAGGAGTCTGGACTGATCCGATATGTACAGGGAAAAGAATTAGGTCTTACCTTCGATAATTTTCGTTCCTGTAGTACCAAGGATCAGTCCAGAGTCCCGCCCACTTCTGCATTGAGTTGGAGAGTCCGCTGTGCCTACACTTTGCCCAAACTTTCCTCTTGGGCCTGGAAGATTATTATTCCTGTCTGTTTTCTGTTTCGGGTCAGGTTCCTTGTTGGGGGTAGTGACCAGAGGGTTTCCCGGTTGAACTTTATGTATATAGTTTGCAGCAGGGGATTATTCTGCTTTGACATTACGTAATACTGGCAGGTTGTGGGTGGGACCCTGGTATTTATGGCAGAGCCATTCAAGTTTTGCTCTGTCTCCATCTGCTGGTGTGGAGGCATAACCCAGGAGTCTGGACTGATCCTTGGTACTACAGGAACGAAAATTATCGAAGGAAAGACCTAATTTTCTTTTGGTGGACAAACTTTCTACTGTCCCATAACTTGAAGAATCATTTGCAGGGAGGTGATCCTGATCCTTTCCCCCTTCCCCCCCCCCCCCCCCCCCCCCCCCCCCCCCCCCCAGCATTTCCCCTCTTTTTATTTTCTCCTACTCTTGTTCTGCTCTTTCATTGTATCCCTTTCCAAAAAACTCCTTCCCACTCTTTCTCTGCCCCTCAAAATCTCCCTCCCCAAACATTATTCATTCTTACTGGCTGTAATGCTTCCCTGGCAGCAGCCTCATGGTCTGCACTGCAGAGTGTGGGGAACTGCATTAAACTTCCAAGTTTGCACTGAGCCAAAGAGGCAAGAATCCTACCAGAAACTTCATCTGATTGGGGGGGTAGGGGCTGATGCTCATCTGTGCCTGGGTAGGTAATTGTGAAACCATACTTGGACAGATTGCTTTGATTTCAGACCTACATTCGGGGGAACCGAAGCATCAGCCAAAGATTGGCTTCAGTCATACAATTAGGGTGAAAATCAGTTTAAACAGATTTTTCACCTTTTGGGGAAAAATCTGGGAAGTCCTGGGTGAAAATCTGTTTAGCCCCTTTATTCTCATAGGTAGGGACCTTCATTTTCAGTTTAGAATAGCATTAGGAAATATCTACCACCCTTTCTGTGAAGAATGTGTGGAACATTCAGAGGAGGTGGGTGAAGCAAAATCAATATTGGAACGGAAGGAAGCCTGGGTTAAATGCAGATGGTCTATGGTTTCTTTGCCATAAGAGGAGAAAACGAGTGGCTGTCATTTTTTGTTTTCTTTCTTGGGCAGAAGGCAGTGAGTTGTCTCTTATGGGGTGGGGCAGTAGGTGCAAGGAAAGGCTCTTCTAGAAATGTGGCTGGGAAAGAAGGAACTAGGGTAGTACGTCTACTGACATTGTTCACCGAAAATTGTTTTTTGTATTTTATCTACGCTCACAGTTCCAAAGGAGAAGTGTAAGTAGATTCTGCAAGATGAGGCAAGCATTGGTCCCTTGGGCCACCTTTTGTATATGAATCTTAATTTTATTGTGCAGAAGTAACAAGTGGACATTTTACGTACTGCAGTCTGCTCTTACCTGACCTCTTTCTGTATTTTTCCCCAAAGGTTTCCTGGCACATTTGTGATGAATGTGGATTCTACATCGCCTCTTAGTATGACTCCTGCTGCTGCTGCTACAATCCCCCTGGTATCTGATGAAACATCCAGTCCTGCCCCTCCCACTAGCAGTTCCCTGAACAGCAGTGATGTGCAACCTCCAGCCAGTGGCACCAGAAAAGCACGCGCTCTGTACGATTACGAAGCTGCTGACAGCAGTGAGCTTGCACTGTTAGCAGATGAGGTTGGTATTTTTTTTTAGCACAAGATGCCAGTTTTAATGAGGCTTTAGAGTTAGAATAAATGAGTCCCAGTAGGGAGTCCTATTTTTCAGAAATCCCAACAAGTTCAGTAACAAGCAAGCCATGCACCTCTGTTCCTTGTATGGACAAATGTTTGTTCCTGAGATGCAGGCCGATACAGGAAAGTGCGGCCGCGGTTACCCTGCTTCTAACCTGCTTTCTACTCACAATTTGGCCGCGTTAGTCCAACCCACGATTCACTATCCCTTTTAACCCATCCTTACCGCTTCTTCTTTAAATCAATGGGAAACCCTTTCTGCCCGCGGCATGTATATGGTATGTAAACGATTGGATTAGCTATTCCCTCCCATACAGTAATGTGCACCCCGATTATCGCCTTTTTAACCTTCAGTTTTGCCGCGTGTTTAACCTGCTAATGTACCGCCTACCCTTACCCCTGTGTTAGTGTGGAGCGTCAGGCAAGCCCCGGCAGAGAGAGACAGCAATAGGCAGGCTCCGGTCAAAATCGACTCGACATGTTAAAGCAAATGTGAATAAAGTGCAACAAAAAAAACTTACTGCATGTGAATGACAAGCAGTCCTCCCGAGGTGCACACCGCGGCTCCCCTGCCTCCCGGGGGCAGCCGGCGGCGAAAGCAGCTTCCAGCAGCCCCCGCCGGCTAAGGTGGATGAACACACGCCTGTACATGCAATTTGGGCGCTCAAGGCAGCAAAGGCGTATGAGCGCACACCGTGCTTGACATCATGGCGTTCGGTCATGCACTTTTGCTGGCTTGAGCGCCCAAATTGCACGTACAGGCGTGTGTTCATCCACCTTCACCGGCGGGGGCTGCTGGAGGCAGGGGAGCCGCGGTGTGCGCCTCGGGAGGAGGGGAGAGAGGACTGTTTGTCATTCACATGCAGTAAGTTTACTTTTGTTGCACTTTATTCACATTTGCTTTAACATATAGAGTCTATTTTCGCCGTGCACCTTGCTTCGGGAGGGGGGGGAGAGGACTGGCAATCCCCCAATGCCAGAGTGTAGGAGAACCATCCACTTCCTGGTACTTGTCATTTCAAATGTCATTTGAAATGACAGGTACCAGCGCACCCAGGATACTGTATAGCGCTCTATACAGTAAAATGGATTGCTCAGGCCTGCTGCTTCATGGACGGGCTTTGGATGCGGCTTGCATTTGCGTCTAATTTAAATACTGTATCGAGCGATATGTGATCCAAACTGTGCATGCGGCAAACGAGCGTGCGCCCGGCACTGCCGCACTCTAACGCGTCCTTACTGTATCGGCCTGATGGTTATTGGAGCAAAGGATAAGCATTTTGCTTTGCTTGTACAGACTACAGTTATTTCCTGAACTCTTATTTTGTAAAATACAGGATTAAAGGACAATCCTGCAAAAGTCTTCCTACCTGGATGCAGTCAGGAGCTGCCCTGCCACAAGCTTTGGAAAGAGCAGTGTGCTGGGCTGGCACTGTGTACCGCATGTAACTAATCCATTCCTTTTTTTTTTTTTCTTTGCAGCTGATCACTGTGTACAGTCTCCCTGGCATGGACCCAGACTGGCTGATGGGAGAGAGGGGGAACCAAAAGGGGAAAGTGCCCGTTACATACTTGGAACTGCTCAGTTAAGCAGAAGTGACAAGCTGAGTCCATTCCTGTCTGTGCTCACAGCTCATCCTTTCCCTGCACTCTTGGGAGATAAATTCTTCTTTTAGCACCTAAGTGCAAAATACTAACAAAGGTTATTTGATACCTGTTGTCATTTGCAAATGTGACATTTCATCTCTACCAGAGTACCTGCAGCTGCTTATATTCCAGAGCTTGTCTCTTTATTCCTAGACTTAATCTGAGTTTGCACATTGGGTGGTGTAGGACTTTAAGCCCCTTACCCATGCTCACATACTGGGGTTTGTCTGTATTGTGGGGGGTTTTTGCAGTAATTTAGGGCAGCTTGAGCAACAGCTCTCAGGAATAAGTCAGGACACCAGTAAGGTGATTTTATATCTTACCACTATGCTGGCATGCTGACCCCAGCAGGCTTCTCACTTCTGTGGTTTATCTGAACACTTTCTGTACTTGGCTCATTCATAGCTAGGGGCTGAGTAAAAGGACATGAGACTTGAGACTATCTACACAGGAACTTTGGGTGAGGCTAGAACCATGCACGGGCCTATTTAGCAGTGTGTGATTAGTAAACAAGGTTGTAAAATGTGCAACACTACACCTTCAAGTCCTTCCTCTAAGCCTGTGTGATGAACCCTTGCCTCTTGGATTTGCTATAATGTATCACAATTACTAAAGTTGTTCAGTCACAGCCATAATCATAAAGCTGCTGTTGTATTGTGAGAATACAGCATGAAATATTTATAATTTTGTTTAGTTTGTCTTCTATGTATAAATATAAACTGTACACCATATGCTTGGAGACTAGAATGCCAGTATATGAACAGGAGGGAAAAGGTTGTGCATTGCACACACTCTGGTGCTATTAGCATGTCCACACCAAATATACCAATGTACTTTAAAGTCTGCAGTGAGTCATAGTAGCTCAGTGCAGATGCTGTTCTGTTCTCCCCACCAGTCTGGATCTGTAGGCGTCACCATCCTATTTCCACAGGAAGTGACCAATGATCTCTTAATGGTGCCAGGTTTCAGCACTAATGATATGACTAAGACTGCACCTTCAGCAGATGCAGACGGAGCCTGCATGCTAGTCCTGCTAGAGGGTGGTTCTTCAGCAGGTCTTGGCATGAAGTGATCAAAACAAGATGCCACAGCTTGGTAAGAAAGTGGTCCACAATCAAGAAACTAAGCAGTGAGACATCCTAGGCAGATATCACAGCAACTGCTATCAAATGGCCCAAACAGAAACTACACTGACAAGGTGGTCAAGAGAAAAACTTTAGTGATCAAAACCAATGACAAGGCTGATAGCACCTTATCGACTAATTGTATTGAGGTATGAGCTTGAGGCAGGAGTCAATTTGGTTAGATGCAACTCAGTCACCAGCTCACAAGAGCAGAAATGGAAAAGGCCATCAAGCATATGAAGATTGGCAAAGCTGCAGGTCTTTACATCCATAGTGATCAGATTAAAGCATTTGGCCCAGGAGCAAGGGACTGGTTTCTGTAACTGGTCAGTTCCTACTCAGGAACAAATTGTATGCTAATGAGCTTGAAACTGAGACATAATTCTGCCTTATCAGCACGGGGATGAAATGGTACAAATCAACTTGGAATTGCAGGGAGTTCTCTCAAGGATAAGACTCAGCTGGAAGTCCCTTCTATCGAAATATAGTGCAAAGAACATTTGCGGGCCGATACAGTACAGTGTGCTCTGTTGGAGCGCACTGTTAACCCACCATTGGGTGCGTGTTTTCCCTTAACCCCTTATTCAGTAAGGGGCCGAAAACGCACGTCCAACCCGCTGAACCTAATAGCGCCCTCAAAATGCAAATGCATGTTGATGGCCCTATTAGGTATTCCCACACAATTCAGAAAACAAAATGTGCAGCCAAGCCGCACTCTCCGACTTAATATCATGGTGATATTAAGATGGAGGTCCCGAAGGGTAAAAAAAGTAAAAGAGAAAAAAATTTGAAGTCGGCCCGCGGTTCAGTATTTAAATGAGGCCTGATGGTAGAAACAGGCGAGTGGCCTGTGGGCGTTCGCCCGCTCTCCCGTGGACTTTACTGAATCGGCCCGTTGGTTCTTTAGATTGCCTGTCTTCTGACCATAAAAGAGAACTAACAATTCCCTAGCCTTCTGCTGATTCCTCCCCCTCAGCAGCTTAGGTGTGCATCCTCACATGAAGATATGTCCTAATCTACCTTTTGTGCAGATGATGGCTAATGAAATCCCTTTCAGATTGCATGATGCATGGAACAGCCTTCTAGTGGAGACCAGAACAGAATCTGAATTAAAATGCATGAGGATAAGCACAGAGGATCACCAAGAGTGGTAGGGATTGTAGAGCTGAGTAGTTGGTGTGAATGCGCAGACTAGATAGGCCAATTTGATAACTTTTTACTGCTATCTTGTTTCTATGTAGAATCGGAATCTAGAGATTCTTTTGGTTTAACTGTATCTAGGCAACTGGTTGGTTCAGTACACAGGTTGCTTCAGAAATTTCAGATGCGAAGGTGGCTAATATCTTTATCCATTCTCTTTATATTAATGAAGTTAGATCTAAAATATAGAGTTCAACAATTGCTGTGGCATGTTCAGTTTCCCTAACAGCCTCAAGAAAAGCAAAGCATATAAGATGTTCCAACACCTGTCTTGGAAAGCATGCCAGGATGTTAAACATGGTAAAAGTCTTCTAAAGCAGTATTTCTCATGCCACACTCCCTGATCCCCCTGCCCCAGTGAAATAGAACTTTCTCCGCCTGGGCTTGAAATGCTGATAACCCGGGCAGAAAATAGTGGAAACAGGATGCTGGGCTTGATGGACCCTTGGCCAACCTAACCCTTCCCTCCTGGGCAGTAGGCCTTGGGGAGAGATCCTCAGTGCGAAAGGACAATGCATCACCTGGAGAGCAGGTCCTTGCTACAGGATCCTTTCCTGCTGCACCAGGTTGATGCTCTCCAATCATGAGACCTTCTTTCTCCAAGGCAGCACCAGGGCTGCCAGTCAGAAGTTGGGACTTGGCTACTATGTCCCTGAAGGTCTCATCTATATATATCTGTCTGCCTCAGCTCCTCCAGGTCTGCCACTCTAGCCTCCAGAGATCGGACTCATTCTCTGAGAGCCAGGAGCTCTTTGCAGCGCATGCACATGTACAACTTCTCACCAGTGGGTAAAAAAATCATACATGTGACACTCTATGCAAAAGACTGGGAAGCCCCCCTCTTGCTGCTGGACTGCTGCCTCCATCTCAATTTTGATCAGTTCCTAGTTAAGATTTAGGTTGCTATGGGAGTAGGAATGTGTCTAATGTCCTTTAAATGTATTAGTGAATTCACTATATGTCTGGTAGTGGCCTACCGGGGTCTGATCAAACTCTGTTTTGTTTTTTGTTTTTTTTGTGAAAGTGGCACCTGCCTATAAATTAAAGGGTGAGCTAGGGATGGGTGGGAAATACAAACAGTCTAACTTCAGTTAGTCAGCCAGAGTGAGTCACTTGGTTAACAAATATTGGTACCTATTCAAACCAAATCACACTACCTCAACACCTTTCCTGAGTGAGTGAGTGAGCTGAAATTTTCAACCTTTTTACTTAGGTGTACACTGCTCCTAGCTTATTTCTGGCTGTATTTTGTTTTTTTTTTTTGTTTGTGCTTTTTTTGGGGGGGGGATTTTTTGTGGGTTTTTTTTTTAAATACAAACACTCAGTTCTGCTTACTAGCTGCCTTACTGACTGACTATTTAAAAATAGTCTAACTTGTTTGTGCTTTTAATAGTCAGTAAGGCAGTGAATAAGCACACTAAATAATATTCCCAGTAGTTAACTTTGCCCCAAGCAAAAACTTACTGATTCCTTTCAGCTACCAGCAAGGTGATCCTCTCATCTCAGTGCTCTGACTGGAATGTTCATGGGCATCTGTATTACTGAGTTAGTAACCCAACTTCAAATACTGGTAGAGTCTTGAAGATTGCCCTTACTTCTAGCTGGTTGAAACAAGCATATTAATCTTTCTGTCAACAATCCATAACAGGTGGTGATGTAAGCATTTATCAACCATATAAATGACTATCATACAACACTGGGCAGACATAAATACATGCTTCCACGCAACTGTCTTTGTGCTGAAACTTTTAATCAGTCATTGATGGTGAAAAGTGTGTGCTTATAATTTTGTCAATTTTTACTGCATTTAACATCTCATCAAAAATCTATTAAACTGCTCTTGTCTGAGTGCTTGTTGAGCCAGGAGATGTCTAAGTTCTATGATATCTTCTGTTTAACCTGACATTGTAGTTTTAGAAGGAAACTTCCTTTCTTCTTCAGGGGTGAGTCAAATACACACCAGTGCAGTTCGGTGAGATCCTGGTTTCTGAAGTAATATAAATTAATGAACTACTCAATAGCAAATATGGCTGTGGTATACTATTATAGAGCTGCCCCCCCCCCCCCCATAATGAGGAAGCACAATAGATGGATATTAAAAATGCTTGTGCTGCATCATCTCAAGCTGGAAAAACTAAAACTAGACATGTCATAACTTCACAGTTGTAAAGATGTTCTTTAGCATCAGTGCTGCATGCCACTGTTCTCTTAGAAGTGATGCTCAGAGTGTCTGATTGTAGTGGATTGAAGCTACCACCACAATTTTAAAAGGAAAAGGGTATGAAATGCCTGCTGCCAATCAAACATGGACTTGTACAAAAGTATAGGTAAACCATGTTATAAGGGATGTTAGTCTATTTTGTCATTTAACCCACATAACCACCCTCTTGAGTTTAAATATCCAAAAATGTTCTCTGTGATTGAGTAGTGTCCTATGATCACTTCCCTTCCCTGTGGTGAGGGGGGTCCTTGCTCTAATACAGTGCGCACAAAATCTTGAAAGGAGTGACTAAACTTAATACAAAGTGATATCATAGGTGCCTGTTCATTCTGTGGGGGGATGAGACTCCTTTGTTCAATTTGATACAGGTTAGAGCAAGGGCATTGCAGTCAAACCTGCTAAATTAAGGTTCTTCTGAGTATAAATAAGGGGAGTGTCTCACAGACTAACACTATTGATTGCCCATTCTGTCTGAAGCAGCAGCAATCCATTGTTTACCCAAAATGGCAGTATCACAGGTATGTGAGGTAGGTCCTGTGATAACAGCTGAAGCAATTTGCTGTGCAGGAATGGGGGCTCTAACCAAATGTTTGATGTTGGCTTCTGTATGAAAACTAAGGTTTGTTTTGCCATATTTTGAGCTGGCATCACATTTTCAATGTCTATTGCTGATAATCAAAGATGGTTAATAAAATTATCTTAACATACCTACACTCTCTTCAAAAACAAAGCAAAACCAGCTTTTGAAGTAATTGCTATCTGTATGAAAAAAAAACCCATGCTTGTGCATGAGCCCTTTTCACAGCCTTGGTGGGGAGATCCATACCTATGAAACAACTGCTAACTCATTTGCCTGTTTCTCAAACTCGTCTTGCTTTCAGCAGAGATGCCGTAAGTGAAAAAACTGCCCTATTGCTGCTCCACATTTGAAGGGGTGTGAGTGGAAACTTTCAAAGTGAAACACAAATTTTCTGGCAGTCTCTGTCCGCAGTAGAGTTGTATGAATGTCTGTTCCAGATTTGATGATCAAACTATCCCAAAATGAAAGTTTGAAGAGATAGTGAACTTCAAATTAGTCATCTTACTTGAGCCAATGAAAAAAGCACAACTGTTCTTGTGTATACTCCAGATGAAGAAAAATATATACCTGGAACATACCTGTATATCCTGAAAAATTTTGATCTATATGCTGCAGATCTTGTGACAAATTAGTGATGTCAAGTGCCAGAGCGGAACCCATTACCACCCCATGCATTTGGTGAAAGAAATCAGTCCCTGTTGAAGTCATTTTTTGTTACTTTTGCTAAGGATGTATATAAAAGGATAGGCCATCTGGAGTCAGTTTCTGCCAACCCCAAACTAGGTTGAAAGCCACAGACCAACTGCTGAGTGAACTCCTGTTTACTGTCCTGTACTGTGAAATGGTTACAAACAGCCAAGAGTCTATTTAGTTATTCCATTAAGTCTATGATGAGAGAGAATGAAGGCCACCCAGCTATGTCTGAAATTTGATAAGAACTCAGGGTGAGGGAATATTGCTTTTTTTCCCCCACAAGCATTTGTAGTGTATAAGGAGAGGGGAGAGAGAACCCTGGATGTGATGGTATGGCTACTCCTTTGGAAATGTAAGCTTTTTACATCTATGTAGAAATTATCTACCATTACTACTTTTTATTTGTTCTATCCTCCTATTGCTCGAATGGCAGTGTGATATACTAAATCAAACTTTGGATGTGGCCCTTTGGGTAGGAGTTCAAGCCCTGAGGTATAATCCCAGTAATTTTGTGTAGGTTTGATAAGAGATTAGCCCCCCAGGTCAGAGTCCCTGGGCAGGATACCAGTGTGCATAGTCTGAACTCGTAACAGTCCCAAATTGAAAAAAAAAGATTGGTTGTACTAGCAGAAAGTGTTTTATGCAATGAGTTAGATGGAACACGTTCTGGGTGTTCTCATTGTATCAATACATCTGATACAATAGGTAAAGCTGCCTGTTGGAACATTGGGGTACAAAGATTCCACATCCAGGATAACATTTAACATTTCATGGGTAAGATGACTGTAATTGTACAGGATACAGCACCTGTGTTAAAGTTTTCTATATGATGCAGCTTGATGGACAAAGGGTTGCAAAATAGATCCACACCATGAGCTAAAGCCTCAAGTAAAGATCCATTTGCTGACACACTAGGCATAAGAGGAGGGTTGATCATGGTCTTGTGAGCCTTTGGAACACCATAGAGAAGAGGAACCTGTGGTGAAACAACTTGCAACGTGATCTCTTGGAGTAAAAAAAACAGACATTGTTTAGCCATCTTCAAGAGTACCTGAATTTTTTGTTGTATATCAGCTGTCTGATCTTTCTTACCTTGAATGTACAATCTTTTCTTCCAGCTGTTTCTATATCTCTTGAGACAGAGCCCCATGTTTATCAGCACCATTCGGCCACAGGTTTAATGATAATGTCTTAAAGCAGTGAGAGAGTTGGCACTTACTTTCCTTCTGAAGACAGGTTCTAATGTGACATGGTTCCTGCTCAAGGTCTTGTAAAACCAGATTTTGAAATGTTAGTATGCGAGGATCAACAGGCTCTGGCAGAAGCCAGGTAGAGGACGATTTAAACTCAAATTGATCTACTTTTGTTGTCCTGTAACTTAGAAAAAAATTGCTTGATTTAGAGGTTGTGAAGCAGGTGGTGGTTAAAAAAAAAAATATATATATATATATAAATATTCTCCTGCTTTCAAGGGGTTTGTATAGTACAGTAGCAAAAAAGCATCCATTGTTCAAGAAACTTTCTTCTAGTGCTAAGAGACTGTAACTTGATAGCCCCCCAAAGCAAAAGTGATTAGTTTCTGTGCCTGCATGAATGGGCTGTGCCACTGTCTCCTTGCTGGGGCTGGTTGTGGGGGTTTCCATTGTGACTATCTTGTTCTAAATGAACAGTGTCCTCATTCTAAAAATTTACTTTTAGATTGATGTTCATGTGTTGATTCATCAAGCGTTTGTGATGAAGATTTATCTGATGCTGCAAAGGCAACCTTTCTATTTTTGTGTGCAAAAGCAGATGCCAATGTGCAATTTAGCAATGGGTAAACTTGATGAAACAATCTTGTTCATGATGGTGAAACTTTAAATTGGATATCAAGAAAAATAAGTACTACATTTCTTCTAGCTGAATTGTAACATACCATTGAGAATCTTACATACTTTGCCATTGAAGTCTCTTGCTTGAAATTTTCCTCCACTGCAACCACTTGAAGCTTAATGTCCTTTACCATCAAGTTAGTGGTCTATTAAAAGCATCAGATCCAATGAGCACTTATTCAATTGTGTTGCCCAGTTGGAGAGAAATTGCAGAGTATCTGTAAACATCAGTTTCTTATTGATCCAAAGACCCTATGCTATCGTTTGCTGTTTAACATATTTAATCATGGTTGCGCTATGTAGTTCTGCTCTAGCTGCATGTTTTTGTAGTGCTGTAAGTTCTCTCAACACATGACACTGAGAATAGGATGCTGTTGAAGTGCCTGAAAACAAAATTCCTGAACAATATTAGCAATATGTTCTGTTGAATAATGGATAATGTTTTTCTACTGTATTGTCACCATATCAAGTGTTCATGTAAGAATAACAATGAACCCAAAGGGGTAGATTTTCAAAGGGTTATGCACATAACCCCTGAAAACCTACCCCTGCGTGGGCAGAGCCTATTTTGCGTGGGCGCAAGCCCTGGGACACGTGTATGGCCAGGGGCTTTCCAAAATGAGCGGTCTGGGGTGGTCCTGAGTGCTCCGGCACAGTGTGCTGGCAGCTGGCCAGCACACACAAGTTACACCTGCCTCAAGCAGGCGTAACTCCTTGAAAAAAAAAGGTAGGGGGTGGGTTAGATAGGGAAAGGAGCGGCCTTGGATGGAACGGGAAAAGCCATCAGACTCGGCCCGCAAAAGGTGCACAAGTGTGCACCCCCTTGCGTGTGCCGACCCTGGATTTTATAACATACATGCGGCAGCATGTTATAAACTCAGGTGTACATTTGTGTGCGCAACATTAAAAATCTGCCCAAATTATGTAAAAGAATAATTTCATAAGAACATAAGTTGCCATACTGGGTCAGATCAAGGGTCCATCGAGCCCAGCATCCGGTTTCTAACAATAGCCAATCCAGGCTCCAAGTACCTGGCAAGTACAAAAAAAACTAAGTAAATCCCATGCTACTGCTGCAGTTAATGGGCTTCTCCTCCAAGAGCTTATCCAAACCTTTTTTTTAAACCCAACTGCACTAACCATATCTGCTGGCAACAAATGCCAGAGCTTAATTTGTGCACTGAGTGAAAATAATTTTCTCTGATTCATTTTAAATGGGCTGCTTGATAACTTCAAGGAGTGCACCCTAGTCCTCCTCTTATTCAAAAAGTAAATAACTGATTTACATTTACCCATTCTAGACCTCTCATGCTTTTAAAGTTTTCTATCATCCTCCCCCCCCTCAGCTGTCTCTTCAAGCTGAACAGTTTACTTTTTTTTTTTTTTTAAGCCTTTCCTCAGAGGGGAGTGGTTCCATCCCCTTTATTGTTTTTGGTCGGCTTTCTCTATCTTCTCCATTACAATTATATCTTTTTTTGAGAAGCGGTGACCAGAATTGTACACAGTTCTCGAGGTGTGGTCTTGCCCTGGCGCGATCCAGAGGCATTATGACATTTTCTGTTTTGCTCAACATTCCCTTCCCAATAATTTCTACCATTCTGTTTGCTTTTTAGATGGCTGTAGCACAGTGAGGCACTGATTTTAATGTATTATTATTTACTATGATACCTAGATCTTTTTGTTGGATGGTAGCTCCTAATATGGAACATAATCCATAGTGTAGTTACATGATGATATCTGCATCACCTTGCTCTTGACTACATTGAATGACCAAACGGCAGATGAAATTTAATCTTCCAATCTTGCAATTTATTACAATCTGCTTGTGTTTTAACGATTCTGAATAATTTTGTATCATCTGCAAATTTGATTACCTCACGTGTTGTATTCCTTTCCAGATCATTTAGAAATATACTGAAAAGCACTGGTGCAAGTAGAGATCCCTGAGCCACTCCACTATTTACCCTTTGCCACTGTGAAAATTGACCATTTAATCCTACTCTGTTTCCTGTCTTTTAACCAGTGTTTAATCCACAAAAGGACACAGTCTCCTATCCCATGACTTCTTAGTTTCTGTAGAAGCCTCGCATGAGGGACTTTGACGTACACCTTCTGAAAATCCAAATACTCTACAGCTACTGCCTTACCTTTTATCCACATGTTTATTAACCCCCCATCCAAAAAAATGAAGCAGATTTGTGAGGCAAGACTTCCCTTGAGTAAATCCATGCTGACCATGGTCCATTAAACCATGTCTATCTATATGCTCTGTTATTTTGATCTTTAGAATAGTTTCCATTATTTTTTTCCCAGCACTAAAGTCAGGGTCACTGGTCTATAGTTTCTGGGATCACTCCTGGAGTCCCCTTTAAATATCGGGGTTACATTGGCCACCCTCCAGCGCTCAGGCACACTGGATGATCCCAATGATAGATTACAAATTTGTAACTAATACATATGAAATTTCATTTTTTATTTACTTTAGAACCCTAGGCTGCATATCATCCAGGCCAAATAATCATAAATATAATCTCAACAATCCTTAACATGTAAACATTTATCAATCATATGAATCACCCCTGTAGAAGGATATTTCCTTCCAAATTATTGCAAGGTTGGGTTAAACAAAATGTTGTGAAACACTGTGGATATTAAACACACTGGGGAAACAGAATGTTATAAATATCTTGGAAATCTCCTGCCTCAACAAGCACTCGGATAAGTGCATTTTCTAAATCTGTTTCATATTTTGTTAATTTTTACTGCATTTAACATATCAAAGTACACACTTTTCACCATGAATGATTGATGATTAAAAATTTCAGCAGAAATATGTTTGATTGGAAGCATGTATTTATTGTGTCCACCTGGTGCTGTATGATGGTCATTCATGTTTAATAAATGTTTACATCACCACATTTTATGGATTGTGGAGGTGAGAATATATTTGATTATTTGACATTATTCTTACACTTTTTAGGTTCATGGGTATTGGGGTTTTTTCAACCATGGAGCTTGGGCACAGATGTTCAGTAGCTGGGCTCCACTCCATGATGAGAAGCTTCTCTTATTATATGACAAGCCGTTAAGCCCGTTAAAACGGGCTACATCCCTCTGTCTCTCACCTCCCCCTCATTCTCTCTCCCCTCATTCTTCACCACCCCCTACCTCCCTCCCTCCCTCACCCACTCCTCCCCACCCTCCCTCTCCTCTCACTCAGTCCCTCTCTCCCACTCAGTCTCACTCACTCCCTCCCCCCTCTCTCCCTCCCTCTCACTCACTCCCACTCACTCTCCCTCAGTCCCACTCCCTCCCTCAGTCCCTCTCACTCACTCCCTCCCTCTCACTCACTCAGTCCCACTCCCTCCCTCTCACTCACTCAGTCCCACTCCCTCTCACTCAGTCCCCCCCTCTCCCTCTGTCCCCCTCACTCAATCCCTCCCTCCCACTCAGTCCCTCCCTCTCACTCAGTCACTCCCTCCCACCCTCCCACTCAGTCCGTCCCTCCCTCTCTCTCTCTTCTCCCTCCCTCGCTACTGGCCGCCGCTACCGCCGTCGCCGCCTGCTGCTGCCACTGGACGCCGCCCGCTACCGCCGCCGCTCGCTACCGCCCGCTGCCGGTACCGCCGTCACTCGCTACCGCCGTCGCCGCCCGCTGCTGCCACTGGACGCCGCCATTTTTTTTCTTTCTGACGCTGGCTCAGACCAACGTGCTCGCCCGCACATGCGCGGTAGAGCTGGTCTCTACTGTGCATTTGCAGCATGTCGGTCAAGCTTAGTTTATCTAGTAAGATTTATTGGTGGAGATGAAAAAAAGACAGCCAATGCTGAGATTCAGTGGTTTTTCCTACCATCTTGTGATAAGATACAATGGAGCTAGCATCTACAACTTTAAGCTGCAATGGAAAAGGAGAATTAGGTCAAATAGTAGAGCACTCTTGTTGCATGCACGAGGTAGTGGGATTGACGCCCGCATTCTCCAGTTGGCTTTTGCCAGTAGAAGAGGACTGGAAGGCTCATCTGCATACTGGTGCCAGCAGCCTCTGAGAGAGGACAACAGCAATCACAGTGAGTGATCCAGGCTTTGAACGCCACAGCCCCAGCTTCCAGTGGCCCTGCACCCTTTGCAGTAGAAGAGGTTTGGAAATATGTAGCAGGACCTGCTCTCCAGGTGATGCATTGTCTTCTCACATAGAGGATGAGGCTCCCAGTGTTACTGCTAAGGAGGGAAGGGTTAGGTCAGCCCTTAGTGGTGATTAAATTATTAGAATGTAGATAGATAACTGGGTGACTGGTGGATGTGAAGACTGCCTGGTAACTTGCCTGCCTCGTGTGAAGGTAGTGGACCTCACGCAGCAGTTAGGATTTTAGATAATGCTGGAGAGGAGCCAGATGCTATGATACATGTGGGCACCAATGGCATAAAAAAGGTGGGAGAGAGGTCCTGGAAACCAAATTAAGGATTTTAGGTACAAAGTTGGAATCTAGAACCTCCAGGGTTGTATTCTCTGCAATGCCACCCTAGTTCATGTGTAGGTCCCCAGAGGCTGGCAGAGCTCTGGAGTCTCAATACGTGGATGAGATTTTGGTGCAGGGAAGAGGGATTCAGTTTTGTAAGGAACTCGACAATGTTTTAGGGAAGGGGGAGACTTTTACGAAAGGATAGGCTCTACCTTAACCAGAGAGGAACCAGGCTGCTGCTGCTGCTAAAATTTTAAAAAAGAGAGAAACTTTTAACTAGAACAAAGGGGAAAGCTGACAGTTGCTCAGCAGTGCATGGTTCAGAGGAATGTATCTTTGAAGGATACTAATGAAACAGGAGAGTTAGGGCATCCCAACAGAGAGGTTCCAACAAAAGCAAAACTATTCCATATGCCTACAAGTAAAGAATCACCTGAGCTAAAGGATTCCACATTAACCCTACAACTGAAAAGCAGATTAATAGAAATGAAAAGCACACTTTGAAATATCTGTATGCCAATGCCAGAAGTCTAAGAAGTAAAATGGGTGAGAATATATAGCAGTGACTGATGAGACAGATATAAGTGGCATCTCAGAGACCTGGTGGAAGGAGGATAACAATGGGACAGTGCTATATCGGGGTACAAATTATATCACAAAGATAGTGAGGATGAACACGGTAAGGGTGTGGTGCTTTATGTCCGGGGGGGAGAGATAGAGTTGAACAGGATAAAGATCATACAAGAGGCTAAATGCACAGTAGAATATATATATGTAGAAATCCCATGTGTGTTGAGTAAGGGTAGAGTGATAGGAATATACTACCATCCACCTAGCCAAAATGATGAAAGGGATGATGAAATGCTAAGAGAAATCAGGGAAGCTAACCAATTGGCAGTGTACTAATAATGGGAGATTTCAAATACCACAATACACTGGTGCAGGATAAATGTTTTGACCACCACAAACTTTTATGGTGTGTTTTAATGGTTCCAAATATCAAAGAATATCGATGTTTACACTGGCAACTCCATGTATTCAGATATGACACTTTAAGCTGGTCCCCCGACACGGTCCCGTGTTTCGCTAGGCTGCATCGGGAGGGACCAGGTATCTGATCCCTCCCGATGCCCTCCGGGTATCTTTTCAGAGATTTAATTATACCCTTGGTCCCTCCCGATGCAGCCTAGCGAAACACGGGACCATGTCGGGGGACCAGCTTAAAGTGTCATATCTGAATACATGGAGTTGCCAGTGTAAACATCGATATTCTTTGATATTTGGAACCATTAAAACACACCATAAAAGATTGTGGTGGTCAAAACATTTATCCTGCACCAGTGTATTGTGGTACTTGCTTATGTGCAAGGTCTTGCTGCTTCTTCATTTAGATTTCAAATACATTTACTCAGTCAGTATTGGGGTAACATTAGGACATGTTAGCGATGTAAAGTTCCTGGATAGAATAAACAACTGAAGCAATTGGTTCAGGAACCAAGAGAAGGAGCTATTTTAGATCTAATTTTTAGTGGAACACAGGATTTGCTGACAGGTTACAGTGATGGGGCCCCTTGGCAATAGTAATCATAATATGATCAAATTTGATCTAATGACTGAAGGGGACAATATGTAACGCTACAGCTCTAACAAAATTTTCAAAAGGGAAACTGATAAAATGAGGAAAATAGAAAACAAAATGGAAATTTCAGCTGCAAAGGTTAAGTGTTCAACAGGCATGGACATTATTTAAAAATACCATCTAAGAAGCACAGTGTTAGATGTATTCCATGCATTAAGAACAGTGGAAGAAAGGAAAACAATTACTAGTATGGTTAAAAGGTGAGGTGAAAGAGGTTATTTTATCCACAAAAAAAAATCCTTTAAAAATGGGAAGAATCATCCATCTGAAGAAAATAGGAAAAAGCATAAGCATTGTCAAGTTAGGTGTAAAAACATTGATAAGACAGGCTAAGTAACTAACATTACACAAGAGCTCAAAGATCTGCCCTACTCTAACTATAAGAATCAAGAACCCATAACTCATTGGTCCTCCTTTAATAAAATTTTGGCTGAAATAATTAAAAAAATTGTAAATAAACAAAAAAATATAAAATTTTCTATTGAATCCTTGCTCCGGATTACTCTTTAAAAACAGGAGAAATCTGTTCAGACTATATATGCTTAATAATAAACCAATCGTTAGAATCTGGTAAGTTCCCAAATTATCTAAAGCAATCTTCTATCACACCAATCCCTAAGAATAAATCAGTGGCTTTCACTGATTTTTCCAATCTTAGACAGATTGCCACAATAATCTCTCTCAAAAAACACTAGAATCAGTTGTTTTACATCAGCTAAATTAATATCTTTAGAACACGACATAATTCATCGGAATCAACATGGATTCAGAAAAGGCCACTCAACTGAAACTCTTCTTTCTTCCTTCGACACATACATTAGAAGTTTTGATTCCAATACAGATTTCATACTAGTTCTATTAGACATCTCTGCTGCATTCGATACGCTAGATCACAAAATTCTAATATCAAGACTCCTAACAGTTATCTCACTAATCGCTGCTGCCAAATCAACATTGGATCCTGTTCCTCTCACTTTTATATTGTATCCACAGGAGTCCCACAAGGGTGCTCCCTATTGCCCATATTGCTTAATATATACTTATTACCACTCTGTCAAATATTATCAGCTCTAAATGTCCATGTCAAAATTTACGCAGATGATTTACAGATCTTCGTCCCATACAAATCCTCATGGACTGATACTCTCTTTGATCCAGATTTACATCATAACCATTGAACAATGGCTTGCACACAGCAGGTTAAAACTAAATGCAAAAAAACCTGAAATCCTATTTCTAAGTGTCTTTGAAAATCCCACCAATAGTCTGCCATCTTACATTATAATAGGAAATTAGAGGATCCTAATTTAAAAAGTGGCTCATAATTTAGGAATTCTAATAGATACAAATCTATCACTAACGCAACATATCTCAAAAAACGAGTTTTTAATGGTTTTGAAGTTACATGTCCTGAAACGGCTGAGACCGTTAATATTCTTGTCTGATTTCCAAACAGTACTTCAATCTTTAATTTTTTCCGGTTTAGACTACTATAATGGTCTATACCTGGGCCTACCAGACTCCACAACTAAACCTCTGCAATTGATTCAAAACGCAGCAGCCCGGGTACTAACTGGTACGCCAATGAAGCAACATACCACCCCCATTTTATATAAACTACACTGATTACCAATTAAATATAGAATTAAATATAAAATACTGTCATTAATACACACACTCATAAATAACCAAGATTCCATATGGCTGGGCACCTCCTTGCGGCTTTATAAACCAACGAGAAATCTCAGATCCATCAGTAAGAATCTGCTTGAAGTTCCCACAGAACGACTAGCCAGACTGAACATCACGAGCAAAAGGGCGTTTTCTGTAGCAGGTCTCATATTATGGAACTCTCTCCCAAATGCTTTGAGACAAACCACCAATAGTAAACAATTAAAAAAGTCACTAAAAACACACCTCTTCAAAGAAGCATTTGTAGTCACAGACCAATAATAACCCTGCAAATTAGAGAAGGCTCATATGTTTGCAACTTCTTCTTTTTTTGTGTAAATATTTTTATTAACCATGAAACAAATAACATCAGCTTTGCTTCACACCGAATTGCCTAGTAGGGTAAAACCAATGCAATAGTCAACTAGTACATATAACAGAACCAATACAGCATGAACAAAAACAACTGTAGCTGGCTAACCAATGTTTGTCAATAAAAGTCAATAAAGCCAAACGGTATATCACTGAGCATTGTCGTGGTTATTTTTGTGATTTCGATACCCACTGTTCCCCTCCCTCCCCTCAACCCTCTCCCTCCCCCTTAGAGCTTCTGACTGTCTGTCCAATCTGCATGCCCGGTGTCTTTTTTTTTTTTCATGCCATATAGCAGATGCTTCCAACCCAGTGGATGGTTTCCCAACGCAGGAGGCTAGTTCGAGTACAGGTGGTCAGTAACTTCTGGCGGCAATGTAGATATATATGGTCCCCAAATTAAGTCCATGTGTGCAAAATGCTTATCTGACATATGCTTTGCTGTCAAATATTCCATATGTAAGAGTTTATGAAAATGTTTCTTCCATGCCCCCACCAAGGCAGGGTTAGGCTCAGTCCATTGGGATAATATGGCCACTTTAGCAATCAATATAATTTTATTAAATAAACATAATTGTGGGTCTTCCAACTGCTCACGAAGATCATCAAATAAACCGAAGAGCCATATGCGGGGTTCTAATGGGATTGATGTATGCCATATTTGGTTAACCAAAAGTTGCAGAGTGTGCCAGAGATGTTGCACCCTCTGATACACCCAGAAGCAATGATAGTAATCCCGGGTGGGATGAGCACATCTCATACATTTCCGGTCCGGGATTACCCCCATCTGATGAGCTCGTAGTTGAGAATAGAACGCTTAGTGAAGAAATTTGTATTGTTTGTCCCGCAATGTGACATTCTCTATTGTCTCAGGGATTCTTTGAAAGCAATACTTTAAGTCTGTTGAGGATAGTAAGGGTGTAGAATGTAAGTTCCATTTAGGTAGAAGGGAATCAAACGCAGACAAGGTTCTGAGGCTCAGCAGTGCCTGGTAAAACTGCGAGCAGGAGAGGCGTTTCCCATCTAATTCTTGTAGGAAGGCTCCAAGTCGGTAAGAAATGTAAAATGTAGGGTGTTTTCATTCAAGATCCAACAGAAAATGCCTGAGCTGCAAGTAACCATAAAAGTCCGTATTGGGAAGATTGTATTTATCCCGAAGTTCCTGGAAACTGAACGTGTAACAAGGTGTGGCTTCCGCATGAACACACTGGGAAAGAGTCTGAAACCCCAGAGCATTCCAGTGGTGGAATAGAGTTTGGTATAAGCCAGGCTCAAATGATGGACAACCAGCAATCGGCATAAACACTGTACATTCCGGAGATAGTTGTTGCAGCTTACACACTGTCCTCCAAACTTGTCGGAATGGGCTGATAATTGCACTGTTGTGAATATTGGATGGTAGGGAAGCCTCAGATGCATGTAGCACTGCACTAGGTGAATAAGGCATCAACCATTGTTTATAATAAGTTATTGGTGAGTAGGACTCGGTGTCAAAAATCCAATCACGGACGTGCCATAGTAAACTTGCCTGGTTATAAGTCTCTAAATTCAGGCAGTTTAGACCCCATCCTTTTTTTGGTCTCATCAACGTTTCTAGGGGGATATGTGCTTTCTTCCCCCCCCCCCCCCTAAGAACTTCTTTAGACAGATCAGTAATATACTAAATACATATAACCAACGAGAAATTTCCATCATCTTTAATAAAAGTATTTTTCCAGAGAGAGAAAGCAGTAAACTACTCCAAGCTTTTAAATTATGCAGCAGTTTTGTTTTCAGGGGGGTGACATTCAAACTGTATAGATCCTGCACTGTAGCAGGAACAAAAATACCTAGGTATTTAAGATGAGAATCCACCCATTTTAAGGGAAAAAACTCAGGCTAGGATTTTTTCAATGATCCAAGGATATCTAACGCCTCAGACTTGTCTGTATTGATTTTTAATCCTGCAAAACTCCCAAAAGAGGTTTGTATTTGGAGAATTAATGGTAAGGATGTAACCGGGTTGTTTAAGAATACCAACATATCATCGGCAAAAGCAGCCACCTTAAAACTTCCTTATTTAAAAGAAAACCCTTGTATTTCTGTTGACTCCGCAATTTTTCTAAGTAAAGGGTCTAAGGCCAAAATATACAAAATAGGGAACAAAGGGCAACCCTGCCTTACCCCTCTCTGTATGCGGAAAGCTGCGGAGACTGTATCATTTACTAACAGGTGAGATTCTGGTCTATGGTATAAAGCAGCAATCGCCTTGATTATAAAGCCAAAAAAACCCATATCTGCTCAGTACCGAAAACATGTAATCCTACGAAACACGGTCGAAGGCTTTTTCTGAGTCAAAGTCGACGCCCATCGCCTGCTGGCCCTGCCGTCTTGAGATTTCGATCGCAGAGATCAAATGAATAATATGTACCCCGGCATTCCTAGATTTCACAAAACCTGCTTGATAGGAGGAAATGAGGGATGGTATAACCGCTCCCATGCATAACGCTAACACCCTGGCGAATAATTTTAAGTCCTGATTTAACAGGGAAATTGGTCGGTATGAGGTGGCCATCAGTGGATCTTTCCCAGGTTTAGGTAATATGGTGATATGAGCCTTAGTAAAAGCTGGGGAAAATACCCCTGTTTCACATGCATTGTTATAAAAAGAGGTCAAGGGTCCAAGGATAAGTGTACCTAAGATTTTATAGTACTCCGCTGTTATACCATCTGGGCCCGGGGATTTATTATTCTTACTAGATTTAATAACCCTAATCAATTCCCCTTCTGTGATGAGTTTATTGAGGAACTCCCGCTGTAATTCGGTTAAAGTGGGTATGGTTAGTCCTTTGGAAAAAACCTCTTCCTCATGGCTTCCTCCTGTTCTATCTTCCGTATATAAGGCCTCATAAAATAAATGAAGAGTCTTGCCTATGTCCTGTGAAGATGTTACAATTTTCCCATCTACTGTTTGCATCCTCCCAATGAAAGTTTTCTTCCTTTTTATAGCTACCATGCATGCCAAAAGCTTCCCAGATTTATCGCCATACCTAAAGGAAAAATGCTCAGACTGCCTTAGCACCTTTCGTGCTCGTACATGCAGATGAGAATTAAGAGTATTCATACAAGCCCAATAGGAAGCTTTATTTGCAGGAGACGGACGTTCCGCCAAGCGTTTTTTAGCTTGTTGTAGTTTAGATTCTAACAGGAGAATCTGCGCATTGAATTGTTTATTTTTATTAATGTTATAGGCAATAATGGCCCCTCTCAAAACTGCTTTACTAGCTTCCCACTATATCGTGGGATCCTGACATTGTGATTTATTATGTCTTTCATATTCCTCCCATTTTTCTTTTAAATACTCATGAAATATTTTATCATTATTAAGATGACTTGGAAATCTCCAATGTTTAGGGAGAGAATGATCAGCTGAAAACCAGATGTCCACCCACACCGGGGCATGGTATGCAATTACTATACTTCCTATGGCAGCTTCCTCTATCCTAGCAAACAGTTGTTCATCTAAAAGAACATAAATAAATTCTAGTCATTATACCATGTGCACGGGAGACATGTGAATATTCTCTAACACTCGGGTGCAATGTTCGCCAAATGTCAAGCAGTTTCAATGTTTCACAGAGATACGTTAGTCCCGTATCCGCTCTATGCTTATAGCCCAGAGGGAGCTGTGATTTATCTAGGCTGGCATCATGTATGCTGTTGAGATCTCCAATTAGTATCAATTCCCCTTGTGAATGTATCAGCAGGAGGTTGGCAAGCTGAGTAAAAAATGCATGGTCAGGCGCATTTGGGGCATATACATTACACAAAGTAATTTTCTGCCCAGCCAAAGAGCCTAGAAGTATCACATATCTGCCCTGATCATCCTTCATCTCAATGGTTACTGTCAGGGGGGTATTTCTGTGAACCAAGACTGCTACCCCACCCTTCTTCCCCTTAGCTGATGAAAAGTAACAGGCCGCCACCCACTCTATACATAGCTTCTCACTTTCCTTCTCATCTAAATGGGTCTCTTGTATGCACGCATTATTGACCCTGAGTCTCTGAAGGTGTTGGTTCCCCCATCAAACATAAAAAAATGTTCCAAGCCCGGCGATGTTCCAGGAAATACATCTGTAAACCCCCATCGTCTGGGCTATGGGACTTATATAGAAACAATAGAAAGAATAGGGATATAGAGGGACCAGACTCCCAGCTGATCTCGTCCCCCTTCTGGTTTACTCCTGCTTGACCTTTGAGTAATT
The DNA here is from genome assembly GCF_901001135.1 of Rhinatrema bivittatum. Classification (NCBI taxonomy): domain Eukaryota; kingdom Metazoa; phylum Chordata; class Amphibia; order Gymnophiona; family Rhinatrematidae; genus Rhinatrema; species Rhinatrema bivittatum. Next base: position 81,332,060 of record NC_042622.1, on the reverse strand, counting down.
TTCCATACACATGTGCAAACTGCATAATACATCCTAAAATCACCAAACATCAAAAGAGACCCACAGTCCAAAGCTCTAACTCTCCCTGTCCCTCCCAACCCCCCTCATATCCCATATCCTGTCTGGGCAGACCTTGTGAGTCTGTCCGAGAGATCATTAGAAGATGTGATCGGGCTGCACCGCCCCCACCTGCCTCCATTTTGTTTCCGTACCTTGCTTACAATATATCCTAGTACATGTGGTCAGTGAGTAAGAGAGTCCAGAAATGCTTTAGCTGCATCAGGGGAATTGTATGTAATCCATTTGCCATCATAGTTAACTCGGAGTTTGGCTGGGAATTGTAGAGAAAAACAGATATGTTTGTCCACCAATGGACTGCACACTGGAACAAATGCTCTATGTAACGTTGCCACCTTTGCTGAATAATCAGGCGCTAACCTGAATTTTGAAATTTCAGGTTTTCCTGCTTTCGAGCTGCTTGAAGTATGAGCTGCCTGTGATGGAAATTCAATTCTTTAGCAATAACTATTCTGGGTCTTTGCTGCCCTGGTGCCCGAGCTCCCAAACGGTGTACTCTTTCAAATTCCACATCTCCCTTTATATCTTTTAGGCCTAGATTTTCTTTCAGCCATTCGAGTAAGGTTTTCCTTGGGGAGGCATCATCTACTGTATCAGGGATTCCCAGAAATTTTATATTTGATCTCCTGCTCCTATTCTCCAAATCGTCCAGCTTATCAGCTTGCTCTTGGTATGCTTTTTCTAATTTACTAACTTTTGTTTGGAGGGCCTCCACTCAGTCTTCCAGGGCTGATGTTCTGCCTTCCACCATGACCAATCGGGGTGCATAGTCCTCGAGAGCAGCTTGTAAAGATGATATTTGGGCTGAAATGCCGCTTAATTTGTTGTCCAGCACTTCTATCACTGCCTCCTTAATTTCCTCTGTAGTTGGGTGCAGCGTCAGGCTGTGTTTGGGACTCTCTCCGGTTGGGCCGTCCGTCCCTTGTGCCACCATCTTCCCATCCTGACCACGCCCCTTCTTCTCATCTTTCCTGGCAATTTTTGCCGACATCACTGACAATGTTTTCTGCATAAAATTAGTAATAGACATATGCAGACTTGCCGTTCGTAATTCAGGGGTACCACGGTTAGAAATAAGCACTTTATTTAGTGGGAGAGGTGCGGCGCAGCCCGGAGCTCAGCAAGAGACGTCCCCGCTGCACTCACCACATCATGTGATCCCCCCTGTAAATTCTTAAGTTTTTCAGTTCTTCATTTTTCTCTCTGTTCTTGATTTTTATGTAACCATAATAATAGGGAGTTTAGGTCTATGATATATTAAAATGTCAGAGAAGTATAGGGTTTTAATACAGAAATTGTATTTCTCTCCAAACTTTATTATATTTATTTCTTTTGGTTTTCGCTTTTGTTTTTTAGACTTTCTATTTTTTGTTTAAGCACAGACAAAATAAAAATAAAAACAAAATTGCATAGATTGTATAATTTATGATTACATTTTTAATACTATTGTAAACCGTTTTGGTCAATTATACATTAAGATTGTATAGAAATGGGAACAGAGGCAAGATGGCTGCCGCATAAGCTCACACAACTCCCTAGCTCCGCATTAAGACTTGTCTCGAGCTTTTCCTAGTTCTTCAATTTCTTTGGAAATTTCATTTATGAAAGGATGCCTCATACTAAAAGAAAAGCTCGGGTTTGCGAGATATTTACCTCAATGCCAACATCTGATGGAAGGCAAACGCGGATTGAGGAAGCCTTTGTGAGACCCGCTGTTTTGAGACCGGAGGGAGGGGCCGGTGGCGTAACCGAGAACAGACGCCGATCCCCCAGGTCGAGGAAACATCCCTCAGCCTCGGAGCACCTAGAATTCCAAGCCCGCCATCTGGACCCTCGATGAGAACAGAGGATTTACTGGAAAGATCAGCTGTTCCAGTCACCCCACTGACCATGGCCGCCCAGAGAATCGACAGCGGAATGCTGAGCGATTCGGAGAGCCTGATGCAGGGCTCCATGGTCCGAAGAGTTGAGTTGCAGAGGGGGCAGAATCCAGATGCAGGCGGGAGAGAACTCCTGGAGGTAGGAGTAAAAGATTTGGATACTAGTAAGATTTGTTTGACAAGCATATCAGAAAAAATAACTTTGCAAGAGATATGGAAACTGTTGCTAAATATGGATAAGTTTATTAATTCTTTAACTATGTTATTAAAGAAAAACATTAACAAAACCCAATGTCTTGAAAATAAAATTACAACTGTGGAAATATCCATGAAAGAGATGGAGAAAGAAATGACGGTTGTTAAGGAAGTCCAGGCGAATTTAATTACATCGGAATGGAGAAATTACTTACCTGATAATTTTGTTTTCCTTAGTGTAGACAAATGGACTCAGGACCAATGGGTATAGTGTACTCCTGATAGCAGTTGGAGACGGATCAGATTTCAATCTGACGTCAGACCTAGTACATATATCCACAATGCTTTTCGAGGAGAATACTGAAGAGCTACACTTCCTGCAGGGATATATGTGTGACTGACTAATTTGAATAACTAGATTAACTTTATAACTTGGTTAACTTGATTAATTTGAACTGGTTGAATTGGCTATAGCTGGAGACCGCCAGTGCCCTCAACTGAGAAACGTCAACACCCGGTGGGATGGGTGTCCTAGCTGAAGGAAAGCATGGCTTACCCTTGAATCACTCACTCCCGGGGATGTCCCCCGAGAATTCCATGAGTAACTGCAGCTGTGAGTGGGATGCTGAGTCCATCTGTCTACACTAAGGAAATCAAAATTATCAGGTAAGTAATTTCTCCATTTCCTAGCGTGTAGCAGATGGACTCAGGACCAATGGGATGTATAAAAGCTACTCCCGAACTGGGTGGGAGGCTGCCCATGACCCACTTAGAACTGCCCTTGCAAATGCTGTGTCCTCCCGAGCCTGAACATCCAGGCGGTAAAAACCTGGAGAAGGTGTGGATGGAGGACCAAGTCACCACCCTGCAGATCTTGGCTGGTGACAGCATCTTGGTTTCCGCCCAGGACACTGCCTGGGCTCTAGTAGAATGGGCCTTGACTTGTAAAGGCGGTGGCTTTCCTGCTTCCACGTAGGCCGCCTTGATGACTTCTTTGATCCAGCGGGCTATGGTTGCTCGCGAGGCCGCTTCCCCGTGCTTCTTCCCGCTGTGAAGGACGAATAGATGGTCCTTCTTTCATACAGATTCCGACCTTTCCAGGTATCAGACTAGGAGCCTGCTGACATTGAGATATCGTAGACTTCGAGCCTCTTCCGAATTCTTATGCTCATCTGGTGATGGTAGCGAGATGGTTTGGTTGAGATGGAAGTGAGACACCACTTTGGGGAGGAACGACGGAACTGTGCGAAACTGGATGGTTCCCGGGATGAGTCTGAGGAACGGCTCCCGGCAGGACAGTGCTTGTAGCTCGGATATATGGCGAGCGGAACAGACTGCCAGCAGAAAGGCTGTCTTCAATGTTAATAGTCGGAGAGACAGACCATGGAGAGGTCTGAAGGAGGTTCCTGCTAGGAAATCTAGGACCAGGTTGAGGTTCCAAAGAGGCACCGGCCACTTTAGCGGTGGTCGGATGTGCTTGACTCCTTTCAGGAAGCGGGAAACATCCAGGTGAGAGGCTATGCTGCCGCTCTGGCTCTTGGTTTCGTAGCATGACAAGGCCGCCACCTGTATTTTGATGGAGTTGAGGGACAATCCCTTCTGTAGTCCGTTCTGTAGGAATTCCAAAATCGCAGGAATTTTGACTGAGTGTGGCATGATGTCATGGTTCTCACATCAGGATTCAAATACTCTCCAAATGCTTTTGTATGTTAGGGATGTGGAGAATTGCGTGCTCGGAGTAGGGTGTCAATTACTGCCCCCGAGTATCCTCTCCTCCTTAGGTGAGTCCTCTCAATGGCCAGACCGTAAGAGAGAATCGAGCTGGATCCTCGTGGAAGATCGTTCCCTGTTGGAGCAGGTCTCTGTATGGAGGTAGCAGCAGGGGGTTCCCTGCCAGCAGTCTTTGCATGTCTGTGTACCATGGTCTTCTTGGCCAGTCCGGGGCCACTAGAAGTACTGGCCCCCTGTGGTGTTCTATCTTGTGGATGATCGTGCCCAATAGGGGCCCCAGCGGGAAGGCCAGGTCTGTACCAGGGCATCGATTCCCTGGGACTGGGGTTCCCGCCTGCAGCTGAAGAAACTGGGTACCTGGGCATTGGACCGGCTTGCCAGGAGGTCCATGGTTGGTGTTCCCCAATGGTTTACTATCAACTGGAATGCTGTGGTTGACAGTTTCCATTCTCCTGGATCTAGACTCTCTCTGCTGAGGTAGTCCGCTGCGACATTGTCTTTCCCGGCAATGTGGACGGCCGAGATCTCTTGAAGATTCACTTCCGCCCATGACATTAGGGGGTCTATTTCCAGAGACACCTGTTGGCTTCTGGTTCCTCCCTGACGGTTGATGTAGGCCTCTGTTGTGGCGTTGTCCGACATTACTCTGACCGCTTTGCCTCTGAGTCTGTGACCGAACCTTAGGCAGGCTAGTCTGATTGCCTGGGCTTCTAGGCGAATTATATTCCATCACGACTCTTCTTTGTTCCATTGCCCTTGGGCGGTTAGTTCCTGGCAGTGTGCTCCCCATCCTCCTAGGCTGGCATCCGTGGTGAGTAGGATCCAGGTTGGGGAGGATAGTCTCGTTCCCTGGCTCAGATGGGCTTCTTGTAGCCACCATTGTAGTTGGGCCTGAACTCTGTCCAGGAGCTGAAGCCGTACGGTGTAGTTCTGGGACAGTGGATTCCTTCATGATAGTAGTGAGCGTTGTAGGGGTCTCATGTGAGCCCGTGCCCATGGGACTACTTCCAGTGTGGATGCCATGAGGCCGAGAACTTGTAGGTAATCCCATGCTGTGGGACGAAGTTCACTCAACAGGGTTCGTAACTGGGTTATCGGTTTTGATCTCCTTGTCAGTGTCAGGATGACATTGTCTTGTTTGGTGTTGAACTGGACTCCAAGGTATTCTAGAGATTGGGAAGGCTGCAGGCAGCTCTTGTTTGTGTTGACCACCCACCCTAGGCTCTCCAGTAGAGTTTTGACTCTGTTGGTTGCCTGGTGGCTTTCCTCTGGGGATTTCGCTCTGATCAGCCAATCATCTAGATAAGGGTGCACGTGGATTCCTTCCTTCCTCAGTGTTGCTGCCACCACCACTATGATCTTGGTGAACGTCCGGGGTGCAGTGGTTAACCCGAAAGGTAGTGCCCGGAACTGGTGGTGACTGTCCAGGATCGAGAAGCGTAGAAAACGCTGATGCTCTTGATGGATCGGAATGTGTAGCTAGGCTTCAGACAGATCCAGGGAGGTAAGGAACTCTCCCGGTTGTATCGCCCTTATTATCGAGCGTAGGGTTTCCATGCGGAAGCGGGGAATCTTCAGGTAATGCTTGACCACCTTGAGGTCCAGGATAGGTCTGAACATTCCTTCCTTCTTGGGAACAATAAAATAGATGGAATAATGGCCAGTATTTATTTGTTGTGGAGGCACCGGTGTTATAGCCTCTAAGGCTAGTAATCTGGTCAGTGTAGCTTCCACTGCCATTCTCTTGGAAGGGTCGTGGCAGGGAGATTCCACAAACTTGTCCGGAAGGGGGTGGTGGAAATCCAGGTAATATCCCTCTCGATTGATGGATAGGACCCACTTGTCCGAAGTTATCTCGACCCATCTTTGGTAGAATAGAGCCAGTCTGCCCCTATGGCTTCTTCCTTTGGACAGGTCAGCTGATCTTCATTGTGGGGTGCAGCTGGGGCCTGGGCCCGAGCTGGCTCCCCTTTTATTGTGCTTGTTCCGAAAGGACTGGCTCCAGCCTGCGGGGTGGGCCACTTGATATGAGCTTCTATATGGGTTGAAGCACTGTGATCCTCTGCCCCTGGAGGTTTGGGGAAAGGATCACTTGTTTCCTGTCCTCCGGTAGCCACGGCCGTGGGGACTCGCCCCACTTGTTGGCTAGTTTTTCTAGTTCACTTCCAAACAGGAGTTTTCCCTTGAAAGGCATCCTTGTGAGTCTCATTTTGGAGGATGTGTCGGCTGACCAGTTTCGGAGCCAGATTTGTCTTCTGGCTGCCACAGCAGATGAGACTCCTCTAGCTGCTGTGCATCCCAGATCCATGGTGGCGTCTGCGAGGAATGATATGGCTGGTTCCGGGGCTTCCCCAGGAGTGTTGCTTCTGGTCTGTGCTAAGCAGGCGCGTGTCACCTCGGCACAGCAGGCCGCGATCTGTAAAGACATAGCGGAGACGTCAAAGGACTGTTTGAGGATAGATTCCAGACGTCTGTCTTGAGCATCCTTGAGTGCTGCTCCTCCCTCCACTGGGATAGTAGTGCGCTTTGAGACCGTGCAGACCATGGCATCCACTTTCAGAATATTGAATTGTGGTGGATCATGACCTGAATTTGACTATGACCTTGTTCTTATGACATTATAGTTCACTTGTTGTTTGTTCCTATGCTTCTCTGCTCTCCTTATGGTTTTTTGTACCCCTTACCCTTCCCCTGTTACTTGTAATTTCCGTTGCTTTTGTTCCATGTAAACCGAGGTGATGTTTCGACTAACATCGGTATAAAAGACTTTTTAAATAAATAAATAAATAAATAAATAAATGCCAGGAGATCTTTGGCGGCAGGGTCAAGAGCGTACATGGCTGCCAGAGCCCGGCCCCCTTTGAACACACACCGGAGTGCATCTGGTTTCTGGGGCATCCCATTCCAGGTCAATTAGTTGCTGGACGGCTTGTAATAGTGGGAAATGGCGGGAGGTCTGACAGAGTCCCTCTAGTAGTGGGTTCATCTTAGGTTCCCCCGAGGCACTTGTGCCCGGGATGGCAAGCTCTTTTAAGCTGTGCGTGACCAGGTCTGGAAGTTCGTCCTTGGTGAAGAAGCGTCTCATGGTTCGATGGGGTTCTGTCCCAGGAGGGAGTTCCCCTTCCTCCAGGGGTTCTGACTCCTCATTTGAGATGTCTGTGTCCCCCGAAGGTGGGGCTTCTGGGCGGTGGGATCACTTCCCTGGGCATAGAGGGTCCTGGCATGTTGAGATCCTCTGGTGGTGCCTGTGACCGCATTGTAGGAGGCCCCGGTTGCATGTGGACGAAGGTATGCAGACCTTTGAAGAATTCCACCCAGGAGATAGAAGCTGGGTCTAGACTAGGGGGTGCCGTGTCCCTAGGGAGCCCCGTTTGAGGGGGTTCCCGCTGTGTGATGCTAGGTCTGGCGCACCGCTCGAAGGGCTGGGGTCCGGTACCGGCTGGGGAGGGCCATGAGTTGAGTCCCCTAAGGCCTCTTCGCACTATATACACAGGGCCATGGCCTCCTCATGCTGTGCAGCTCTAATGTGGTATGCTGGGCAAAGGCCCTGAGCTTTGAGCTTATTGTCAGGTGGAGCCATGGTTTGTGTGCATACAATACAGTTGTGCACTCCGGTGTGTGTCGAAGATGCGCGCGTAGGTTTGGTGCGCGTGTGCAGAGCAATGTGCGCGCTGTTATGCGTACGGGTCGAAGTTATGCGCCCAGCACAGTGAGCGCGTGGCTATGCACTTCATTTGTCCGCGCAACGTTGTATACACAGCTTGCCTCTGTGCGCACGGATCGAGTCAGCGGACAGGGCGGCGAACAGGGCCAAAATGGTGATTGCGACCATGCGGATAATATGGCGGCCACCTCGGAGGGTCTCCACATGGGAGGACCCTCCGATCTGACAGGGGTCTAGCCCTGCTAGGGCTGATCAACCCGGTGGCACTGGTCCCTGCTGGTGACATGTGCGTCTCCTCGAGCTTCGGAGACCTGAGACTTTTAAATAGATTTCTACTTTACCCTTGTCCCGGTGCTTCCCGGTTTCGATCCGGGCAGTCTCCGCCTGCGGGGGGAGAGAGAAAATACCTTCACCGCCGCGCTCGAGGTTGCACCTGCTGCCTCTCAGCCTCGCCCGATGTCGGGGGCTAGGTCACTGCCGAGGGTCGGCCGCCGGACCGAGGCTCACCTCCGAGGTATCGCGGAAATCACCTCGGGAATCTCGACTGGGGGAAGGACCCAACAGGTATCACCGCAGGAGAGCGGGGCTCATCTGTAGAGGTAAGATTTCTTCTCAATTTGGATTTCTTTGGTAAAATTTACTCTAACGCTATGCTACCATGCAGAGTCCCTAAGTGCTATGGAGACGAAAAAAAATGAAGAGCTGCACTTCCTGCAGGGGTATATGTACTAGGGCTGAAGTCAGATTGAAATCTGATCCGTCTCCAACTGCTATCAGGAGTACACTATACCCATTTGTCCTGAGTCCATCTGCTACCCGCTAGGAAATCTTTATTTACAAATAAAATGGAAGCATTGGAAAATGCGGCAAGGAGACCTAATTTAAGATTCTTGAACTTTCCTAAGTCATGGCTGTTACTACCCAAAGAATTGTTTAAAAGCTACTTGATTAATGTTTGGAAATTTCCAGAATCTGCTATTCCAACTATATCCAAGATTTACTATATTCCAACTTCGAGAGATTCTAAGGAAAGTGGGATACAACAAAAAGAAGATTCTCTACCTTTCAACTTAACAGAATTCCTGGAAAAATCACTGGAAATGTCAATTGAGTCAAGGGCAACTCTCCTGGTAACCTTCACCTTTACATTGGAAATAGACTCTGTACTTACACTTTACTTTCGAAATTTATCTCAGCAATTTTATGGCCAGGTAGTGGGTGTCTTCCCCGATATAGTGAAAACAACCCAGGAGAGAAGAAAAGTTCTTGAGCATGAGAAATGAGGTGGTAACAAGGGGAGCAAAATTCAATCTACGCTACCCCTGTAAATGCATTTTTGTTTTTCAAAATACCAAATATGTTTTTGTGGAACCAATATATATCTCCGAAAGTATCTAAACTCACACTCCTAATGTTTCTCCAGGGGGGATAGGTTAATATAGAAACGACAGTGTGTATCTTAATTAATTTGTATTTTCTTAAAAATATCTGCTTCTTTATAATCTTGTCCTCTCCCCATCTTAAGATATTCAGATTTCTTTTTCTTTTCTTGTGAACATGATATATATTACTACTTAGTAGTTTGTTTTTTCTCTGTACTTTACCAAGAACATTGTTTTGATGTTAATAATCGTTGAAAATTCAATTAAAAAAAAAAAGATGGCATAGAAATATCTTAAATAAATAAGAGAGAATTTAAATGAAGTTAGCCATACAGACAAAAACTCATAACAAAAACTTTTAAAAATCTATCCAAAGCAGGAAACCTGCGAGGAAATTGGTTGGACCGTTAGATGACCGAAGGATTAAAGGGGCTCTTAAGGAAGATAAGGCCATTGCAGAAAGACTAAATGAATTCTTTGCTTCTGTGTTAACTAATGAGGATGTTAGGGAGATACCAGTTCGAGATGGTTTTGAAGGGGTGTGAGCCACATAAACTGAACCAAATTCATTGTGAACCTGGAAGATGTGGTAGGCTAGATTGACAAACTAAAGAGTAGCAAATCACGTGGACTAGATGGTATGCACCCCAGGGTTCTGAAGGAACTAAAAAATTAAATTTCAGATCTATTAGTTAAAATTTGTAACCTATCATTAAAATCATTCATTGTACCTGCGATTGGAAGGTGGCCAATGTAATCCCAATATTTAAAAAGCGCTCCTGGGGTGATCTGGGAACTATAGACAAGTGAACCTGACTTCAGTGCCAAGAAAAATAGTGGAAACAATTCTAAAGATCAAAATCACAGAGCATAGAGAAAGACATGGCTTAATAGAACTCGGTCAGCATGGATTTATCCAAGGGAAGTGTTGCCTCACAAATCATCTTTCTTTTTTTGAAGAGGTTAATAATAGAGATGTGCTTCGGGTAAAAATTTCGTGTTGGGCTCCGTTTCACACCCCCCCCCCCCCATGGGAATTTAATTTTTCCCGCGGTTTGGGTTTTGTTTTTTTTCGGGGGCCTTGATTTTCGGGTTAGTGCGTACTAGCGGGAGTTAGTGCACGCAAACTCCCGATAGCGCGCACTAACCTGGCAGAGTTAGCGCGCTAACTCAAATGAATTCTTCCCGAAATTTCGGAAAAAATTAAATCGTTTTTCGGTTTTCCCGAACCATTCCGAATTAGGCAATTTCATTGACATTGCCTAATTGGGGAAAAACGATTGCACATCTCAAGTTAATAAATATGTAGATAAAGGTGAACTGGTAGATGTATTGTATTTGGATTTTCAGAAGGTGTTTTCTTAGAAGCCTCTCATGAGGGACTTTGTCAAAGTAAAAAGTCATGGGATAGGAGGTAATTTCCTTTTGTGGATTACAAACTGGTTAAAAGACAGGAAACGGAGAGCAGGATTAAATGCTCAATTTTCTTAGTGGAAAAGGGTAAATGGCGGAGTGCCTCAGGGATCTGTACTTGGACCTGTGCTTTGCAATATATTTATAAATGATCTGGAAAGAAATACAACAAGCGTGGTCATAAAATTTGCAGATGATACACAATTATTTTAAGTAGTTAAATCACAAATGGATTGTGATAAATTGCAGAAGGACCTTGCGAGATGGAAGATTGGGCATCCAAATGGAAGATGGAATTTAATGTGGACAAGTGCTAGGAGATGTAGATAGGGAAAAATAACCCTTGCTGTAGTTACACGATGTTAGGTTCCATATTAGGAGCTACCACCCAGGAAAAAGATCCAGGTGTCATAGTGGATAATACATTGAAATCATCGGCTCAGTGTGCTGCAGCAGTCAAAAAAAGCAAACAATGTTAGGGATTGTCAGGAAGGAAATGATGACTACAATGGGAAATGTCTTAATGCCTCTATATCGCTCACACCGTGAGTACTGTGTACAATTCTAGTAGCCACATCCCGAAAAAGATATAGGTGTACTGGAGAAGGTACAGAGAAGGGCAACCAAAATGATAAAGGGGATGGGGATAAGAAAGGGAATTGATGTGGCAGAGGGAACACGGAAGGGGGAGAAGTGGATAGCAATAGCAAAATTGTGTGCACACAGCCTTCTATCCTCCCTTCCATATACCCACCCCCTCAATGTTCCCTCACTCCCATACAAACTCATCCCCCACAGCCATCTGCTCAGCATACACATGCCATCCACTCATAACCCCCACCTAAACCTACTCACCAAGCCTCTCCCCCACACACATACACACACAGTGGAGAGGGAAGAAGTAGGGAGAGGGGAAGCATGCTCGCACATAACAGACACCCACTATTAGCTGCACATCCACTCACACCCTACTCTCCTCCATTCTTCTACACATATGCACCCTCTGCCTCCTACAAATTCCATGCACCAGCATCCCACACACACCTTGCACCACTCCCCCCCCCCCCATACACACACACACACACAGACACGGAAGTGATAAAAAGGAGAGTGTAAGGTGGAAAGTGCACATATACACACATTCCACCTACACCACTCTCATCCTGTCCTACCACCCCATCTTCATTTCACCTACAACCCCCTAATACAAATATGGGGAGGAAAGGGCAAGCAGGACAAAGTGGAGCATGCAAGGGGCCAATAGTACCTATACCTGCTCATCCCCCTACCATATACTGCTTGCACTTCCACACTGCCAGGGTTGACAAACAGGTCGATACAGTAAAATGCACTCAGCCGAGCGCACTGTTTAACACACAGTTGGACGTGCATTTTCAACGTGTCCATTACCCCTTATCCTGTAAGGGGGTTAGCGTAAACACGCATCCAACCCCCCCGTAACTAATAGCATTCATCACATGCAAATATGTTGATGAGGCTATTAGTTATGCACCCAGGATAGTGAAAAAAATTGTGCAGCCAAGCTGCACATTTTATGCTCAGAAATAAACGCTTGTCCAAGGGCAGGCATTAATTTCTGAGCATCTCGAAAGTGTACAGAAAAGCAGAAAATACTGCTTTTCTGTACACCCTCCGACTTAATATCCTAGTGATATCAAGTTGGAGGAACCAAATATGTTAAAAAAAATTTTTTTTTAAATGGGCCAGCCAGTCAGGTTAGGAAAACAGATGCTCAATTTTACTGGTGTCCATCTGCCTAACTTATGGCTGTCAGCAGGTTTGGAAAACCGATGCTCATAAAATTGAGAATCGGTTTCCTGAACCCGCTGAGAGCCACCTCTCCTGGGTTTCCGCTAATAAGGAAGCACTAGGGACACGCTATTGTCCCTAGTGCAACCCCTCATTTAAATACAGGATCACATGCCCAGGAGAGGTGCCTGGGCACGCAGTGGGAGGGGGTCCCTCAACACGGAGTACACATTTTCCCGTGCTTCTTATTTATTGTATTGGCCTGAAAGCAAGCAGGGGTGCAGCTCCTTGTACATAATAATGTGAAATATCCCATCTTTGAGGGGCCCCAACCAACTGCATGAAGGGAAGGGGATTGTGGCTCAAAATGCTTGCTCACCCCTGTTCTAGATCTTTATATTTTTTTATTTAAAAACATTTGATAATTTACCTTTTACCCAGATGGTCTCAAGGTGGTTTACAATTACATTTATAATACATTGCAGTTACATTAGTGTCCTAATCTTACAGGGAAGTAGAGAAGGGGGTTGAGATTTGAGGAATGAGGCAGTTGTTTAAGGGGTAATGTAAGGTACAAATAGTAAGAGCTGATAGATATCAGACTCCAAAATACAGGAACTGCTCTATTTCACTGTTTAATAACAGTTGTCACTGAATAGCCAGTTCTTTTCTTGAAAGTAAGGTGTCACCAGGTGCAGGGATAGCAGTATTTTATTCCATAATTTCAGGGTAAAGCACATGAATGCAGCAGTTCTGGTGCAGGTTAATCTGGTGGACGCAAGGGTGGAGGGAGAAGGAAAGGATTGCCATTTGCTTATGTCACTTCTTATATACATCTGTGCTGACTTCAGCCTGCCAATATTATCTGTAACAAGCTAACTATGGACAACATCAATTTCAACCATATTCGATACTTATAATTTTAAACATCAGGGGGTTCCAAGAAAATAAAGTAACCAGGAAACAGGAAAATAAACCATTATACTGCAAAATACTCACCTGTTCTGATGAAACCACTGCATAAGTAAGTTTCATGAAAGATTTACCAATTTGGCAGCAAAGGGACTGGTCTGATTGGATTCAAGGAAATTATATTATCATGTAAGAAGTAATTTCTCCTCTCTCTTCATCCAGTGAGACCAGTCCAGTCTAATGGAAATTCCAAAGTTTCTCCTGATTAGGGCTGGATACTGTCAAATCCACCCTCAAGCCCTCACAAATAAAAGGTCTCCTCACTGATGCTTACATTCTGTTATGTTTTGGTATGGAAGTGAACCCTGGGCTGAGGTGAGAGGTGTCATTGCCCACAGGGAGGAGCCCTGTGGGCCTCACCGGCGGTAGGCGTGGTCTCAGTAGATAGGAAACAGCTGTAGTATAGACTTTATTACGGGAGAAAGAGAAAGCATAACCCGTGGAGCGGGGAATGCGGTAAAGGCGCAGTTCATGAGCATAACCCGTTAATGCATCAAGTACAGTTCTTGAACTGTGGGGTATATCCAGGGAGATATCTCAGATGAGACAATCCGGTAGTGGCCTGCAGCACGGGGTATGCGAGACAGTCTTCCCAATAGAGTAGCAAGTACCCCAGGTATGCAGATCCGGTAGTGGCCCGCAGCGCAGGATACGCTGAAGATGATTGGATGAGGCAGATGGTGTTGAGGTAGTCTGAGGTCCAGGAGCTCAGAAATACTTGAAGGTGTAACAGTGATCTCCTGCAGCGCAGGGTAGATGTGGTGAATCTTGCTGGTGAGAATGCGGTAGTGGCCCGAGGCACACCGCAGGGAATCCCAGCAAGGCTTGGCAGAGAAGAAGCGAGGTGGTACTCACAAGACTTAGTTCCAGAACAAGGCAGGAAGACCCTCTGAGAAGCGGATAGCCTAGGAATGCGGAAGAGCCCCCGAGGAGCAGGTACTCTGAGCGTTCCCCACTGAGACAGGAACAGGAAGTCCAAGGAGAAGCGGATTCAGCAACGAGAAGAACTGCTTGCTAACTCGTCTAAGCATAGGGCCCGTCAACTTAAATACAACGAGGCGGTGATGTCATGCGGAGGGGCCACCCCCGAGGTTCCCGCCATGATGTGTATTAAAGATGGCCCGTATGTGCGCGCTAGGTGACTCCAGGAACAAGATGGCGGTCGGTATCGCCCAAGCCGTCCTGGGGACGCGTGGGCGATTCAGAGACTGCCATTCTTCCAAGAACTGACGAAGTAGCAAGAAAAGAGGTGAGCATGAGAGGTCGCAGACTGCTGCGACCGACAGGTGCAACACATTCAAGCAGAAGTGCATTGAAAAGGTCTGCAAAGACAACCAAGTCGCTACTCTATAAACCTTCAGCTCTGTCCACGAGAAACCCACTCTCTTGTGGAACATATCCAAACTTGTTCAGGTAAGGGAACACCAAATTCCAGCTAGGTTTCAGTAATAATCTCTGTAATCCAACATGCTACTGTACCTTTAGAAGCTGCCTCACCTCTTTGTTCCACAATACAGCACTAACAGAGGAGATGACTTTGGAAGCATTAGAAACTCGAGACATGTCTGGAGAATCCTCCTCACATTTAAGCAAGAAGCATTTTATAATCCAACATTTGCCAAAGGCTGGAAAACCGAAGAAAATGACTTGCAGAAGAAAAGAAGGCACCACAAAAATTTACCCTGAAAGAATAAAACAGCTAAAATTCAGAATTCTTGAATTGAACAAATCACCACCAGTAAGAACCACATTCAAGAAAAGCAGATTAGAGAAATCCCAAATTAGAACATATTGCAACCCTGCCAGAAGATGACATGAAACTTGAATCCCAAGATGGAAGAGGGATTACAGGAGAAGGCGCAAAGGTGCTAATATCCCTTAGAAAAAGATAAATTTGATTGTAAAGGCAAGGGTCTTCCTAAATACATGCCCCCTTCAATATGCAAGAGCTTTGAACTGCAGTTTCAAAAAATAAGAGTCAAAACCCTGAGAGGTCATCCTGCAAAAATTCCAGAAGTACGGATATTGGCACCATACCAGGCAGAAAATGTCTTCTGGCACCCCAGTCCTCAACAAACTCTACAACTCTGCACACATGCTAAGGAAGTAAAATACTTCCATGCTTGCAAGCAGTATTCACTGCACAATGGGAATAATCCTTAAGTAGGTTAGCCCTTCCAAGGGCCAGACCATAAGATAAAACTAAGTTGGAACCTCATGCAGAAGCAACTGCCTAAAATCAGCAGCTCTCAGAGAAGAGAATCTCAGACTAATACTTAACCTCCTTAAGAGATCTGCAAACCACAGGCAACAAAGCCTATCTGGGACCATCTGAATCACCAGATCGAGATACATGGAAACCTTCTGAAATATTCACTCTACAAATGGGCAAGAAAGATATATGAGCAGCTCCAACAGACCAAGCCTGAAATAAGCAATGAGACCCGACAAGCAATTGTCCTTTGCCTATTTGATGGTCGCCATGATATGTACCAGAGGAACTCATTTGATCAAATGCTTTTAGGGCAGAGACCATTCCCCTGGGGTCGACAACAGTATGACTGAGAAGTCTGCCTGAACATTTTTCCTCACTTGCTTAATGCAAGGCGGCTTTTACATTCAGATTTCTCCCCTTAGAAGCAAATTTCTTGTTAGCTAAAAATGTCTATGCTCTAAACCAGTTTTTACCAACCTTTTTTATGCCCAAGGCACACCTGTATTAACAAAAATGTTATGGGGCACACCAATATTCACACCAATATTCACCAATTGGGCAATGCAGACATGGAGAGGCCTTGTATGGCCAAAAGAAAAGAGAGGAAAGCACTGAAGCCCCACCAGTCTCTCTTCTAAATTTTAAAACAAAGGGAGAGAGGGAGAAAGACACACATAAACCCATCAGAATGGACCAGCTCCCTCTATATACAGTGCAGGAGAAGTCAGTGTGGGGTAGGCAGCTGGTTCACATAATTTCCGTGGTTGCCACATGTAGCTGCCAGAGTTTTATGCCTGCTGCTACTCCCAATGCTCAAAGTGAGTGACATCAGTACTCCGTGCACACTCTCTCCGTTTCACTCAGTCTGGGGATAAGACAGAGAGAACTCAGATGAAGAAGATGAGGTGGTGTGTGATGCACAAAGTAGGTCCTGCATGCTGCTCATTAATTACCCCAAGGCAGGATTTATGCTGTAGCTAGAAAGAAAAAGCATGTTTTAAACACATTCTCAGAAAGGAGCTCCTACAAGTTTGAGCTACCACTGGTGTCTCTTGTTGCTGTAAGGTGCTGAGAGCAGAGCCCATGTGCTGACCTGGATCTGAGCATCAGGTGGTGATGACTTTCCTGGTGCACACCTGATTGGGTCCAATAGCACACTGGTTTGAAAACACTACTCCAAACTGACAGATGGATCAAATTGCCTCCTCAGGATTCCAATGGCCTTCATCTGACTGAGACAAGATGTCCCACTAGCCCACCGGGCAGGCATCTATCGACATAGGCACCCAAGCTGGGGGCTTGAGATCTACTCCTACTGCCAAGCTTCTGCAATTACACCATCATAGCAAACTTGTCCTGGCAGATATCAGAACTGGAGGTCTCATGGAATAGTCGTGAGCCTAGGAATTCCACCATGAGAAAGCTCTTTGCAGAAACCTCATGCATGCCCATACTCAAAGCACAGGACCAACATCACTGCCATGGAACCGTGAATCTGCAGATTACCTCCCATCATTTGAATATTGTTGGATAAGCATGAACAGAACTACAATGTAACTTTGGAATTCATTGTTCCAATGGCTAAACATGACCCATCACCATGCTGATTAGAGCTCTTGGATACACAAGCTGAAGATTGCTTTTAGAAACAAAAATTGAATATCCAACCAAGGTACTTGCTGGGTAGCCATAGTATTCCCCTGAGCTGACTTTGTCCTTATCAACCAGCTGTCTGAAGGAGGAGGTACCAAAATCCCTTCCTTGCGCATTGCTGCTGCCACTACCACCCATTAACTTCAAAAAGCACCTAGAAGTCATGGCCAACTTGCCGGGCAGGGCCTGAAACTCAAAATGCCACCCTAGCACTGCAACCCAAAACATAATACTGATGAACCATCCCCCTATGGGAATGTAAAGAAAAAACCTTTGTCAGATTCCAAGGAGGTCAAGCATTTCTTTTGCACCACCATAATTATGTACTTCAGTGTTGCCAGCCTGAAATGAGAGATCCTCATCCTTTTATCTTTATTCAAGATGTATCAATTGCTTATATGGAAAGGCTCTAAGCAATATACAAATCAAAACATATGCAATAGAACAAAATAAAATAAAAAGCAATATAAAACAAAATGAAAGTGCATAAAAACAAAACAAAAAATGACAGGACAATAAAATCAGCATATAAAAAATCAATTGCAAACTAAAAATTAAAATAGACCTACCTGAATAAATATGTTTTTATGCCTGTTTTAAAAGCCTTGAAAATTTATTTCTGGCTTATGTCCCGTGGTAATGAATTCCAGAATGTAGGAGCTGCAACTGAGAACACACATTCACGAGTAGTCACTAACAGTCTGTTTCATGGAGGGAACATCCAGTAAACCTCTCTGTTAAAAGAATATCAGTCTACTTGTAATCTAAGTTTTGCACAAAGAATTAGCCCAGGTGCCACATGTGTACAGTAGCTTAAATATCATTGTAGCAATTTTATATAGTACACTCTGCATGATCGGAAGCATGTGTAAATCAATCAAAACTGGTGTAATATGATCATTTCAACTGAAGATCTGTTACAAAACCAGAAGGGGAAAACAGGACTCCTCTTTCTTGGGACCACAAGAAAAGGAAATGACAGAGGTGCCCCATTGGTCTGTCAGGATCGGTACTAGAGCCTTCAGGTATAGGAGCATTCTTAGCACCTCTTAAAGCTAGTTGCTTTCAAATGGATCGACAGAGGAAAAAATAAAATGTGCCTGAAACAGACCAGGAGAATTCCAAGGCATGTCCATATTGTATGATTTTCCATATCCACTGATCAAACAAAGATGGGCTCATCTCCAAAAGGATTGTTGAGTTAGTCACTTATCTCCAGAACTGTATGGCTCCTGAATCCTCTTTGGGTACTGCAGGAGGGACTTGACTTCAAGGATCCTTGCTTACCTCCTCACTTGATAGTATATAGCAGAGCTACCAGCTAAAGGACATGACTCCCTGACTTATCAGCATCTCTCCCCTGTCTAAACCACCTGGACTGCCAGAATCTAGAGTATGTGAAGAACCTCTGAAGCTATTTTTAGGGAGCCTCAGTTCCTTAGAGACAACCCAAGGCTTTGTAATATTCCCAGATTTTCTCCAAACAAGGTTGTCCCTAAAAGGAAGTAGCTGGCAGAGAATGCTATCCTGAGCATCCTTCAGTGCAGCAAACTCCTCAACTGGAAAAGTTGTCTATTAATCACAGAACAGCATGTCCATGTAAGGGAATGGAAACTGCCTCTTTCTGGAGAAGCCAATGGGAATAACTTTGTTTTTAACCTTCTAAAACAGACCATAAAAGGTTGAATATCAAATCAGAAGAGTCTTTTTTTCTTATTCTCAGAAAGATGCAGAGAATAAGAAATAAAAATGTGAATCATTCCCTCTGAAGAGAAGGAACAAGGCAGTACCATCCTCTCCTTCCTGAGGATATTTTCCTTCATGCCTGGAACCCTGCAGCACTCAGCCAGGGAGACATCTGAATGTGAGAGACACTCTTCCAATTTTCCTTACTCCTCTCTGGACCACTCTGAACTGGGGACTACCAAGTGCTCTGATGGTAAGGTCACCAGATGGCTCTGCATGAGCGAAGAGTGCTGGAGCTGACCCTGGGACAGTTTCCTGTCCTATAGAAAGGAAAATTAGTTTCTTACCTGATAATTTTCGTTCCTGTAGTACCTAGGATCAGTCCAGACTGCTGGGTTATGCCTCCCGTCCAGCAGATGGAGTCAGAGAAAAGCTGAAAAGCACCCCCTAGATATACTGGTGTGCCACCTGCGATCACTCAGTATAAAGAATATCAAAGCAGAATGAATCATAGAAACATCCACTCCTGCTGAATAGTAAACTCCTTTAACTCAACCAATGACTAGATCAAGTAGGCCTAGTGCTCTGAAAACACAAACAAAACTTGTCTCCCTATATGAAAATAGAAAACCCTGTATAACTTGCCTGAAATTACGCATCAACACGTATTCCGATACTCTGCAGCTGCAGGAACTGTAAGGAGACAAAGGAACAGAAAGAAATACGAGTGGACTCTCCAGTAGCAAACAGACTTGGGGGGGCTTCTGGACTGATCCTAGGTACTACAGGAACGAAAATTATCAGGTAAGAAACTAATTTTCCTTTCCCTGTACGTACCAGGATCAGTCCAGACTGCTGGGATGTACCCGAGCCGCCTTAAATGGGGTGGGACCCAGAGAGTCCCACTCGAATCACAGTTCTACCAAAAGAATCCGCTGACGGATCACGGATATCTAACCGATAATGTCGAGCGAATGTATGCAAGGACTTCCAAGTGGCCGCCCTGCAAATCTCTTGGGGAGACACAAACTGAGTTTCAGCCCATGATGCCGCCTGAGAACGAAGAGAGTGAGCCTTAAGCCCATCCGGTACAGGCTGTCCGCACCCAATGTATGCGGAAGCAATCGCGCTTTTCAACCAGTGGGCGACAGTAGTCTTGGAAGCCTGAAGACCCTTCTTGGGGCCATGCCAGAAAACAAATAGATGATCCGACCGTCGAAAATCATTAGTCACCTCCAAGTACCGCAGAAGTGCCCGACGAACATCCAGACGCCTCAGATCCCAACCTTGAGAAGAGCGGATATCCTCCTCAGAGAAGGCAGGTAATTCCACCGCCTGATTGATGTGGAAGGCCGAAACCACCTTAGGCAAGAAAGAAGGTACCGTGCGCAGGGACACCTCGGATTCAGATATACGCAAAAACGGCTCCCTGCACGACAAAGCCAGAAGTTCCGAAACGCGATGTGCTGAAGAAATAGCCACTAGAAATACTGTCTTGAGAGTTAAATCCTTCAAAGTGGCTCTCTTGATAGGTTCAAATGGAGAAGTGCAGAGACCGCGGAGAACCAGGTGCTGAGTTGGGGTTAGATGGCTCTTCGGGAAGTTGATCACCCAACCTAGTGCCTGTAGCTGCTCCACCACTGTCTGAACCGCTAGCTTGCACCTTATGAGCCAATCGTCCAGATAGGGATGCACTAGTATCCCTTGGCGGCGAAGAGAAGCCGCGACCACCACCAATACTTTGGTGAAAATTCTGGGGGCTGTCGCCTAACTGAACGGCAGGGCGCAAAACTGATAATGGTCCCCCAGAACCATGAACCTCAGAAATCTGATGGTGCTCCTGGATTCCAATGTGGAGATACACCTTGGTTAGTTCCAAAGAAGCCAAAAATTCTCCCTTGTGGACGGCCGCAATGACAGACCTCAGCGTCTCCATGTGAAAACGCGGAACACACAAAGCTCTGTTGACCTGTTTCAAGTCCAAGATCGGTCAGAATGTTCCTTCCATCTTTGGAACCACGAAGTAAATGGAATACCAACCGGTCCGACACACGGCAGGCGGGACTGGGACCACCGCTCCCAGTGCCCATAAACGGTCCAACGTCTGCGCAATAACTTGCTGCTTTGCCAGAGGGCCGCAAGGGGACACAAGAAACAGATCTCGGAGCGGGTGAGCAAAATCCAAAACATAACCGTGACTTATGTCGAGGACCCACTGGTCCGATGTTATCTTGACCCATTCCTCCCGAAACAGGGACAGGCGACCCCCGATTAAAGGAACGGAGAAATGGGCCGGCGCTGCTTCATTGTGCCATCTTATTGGGGGTAAAGGCATGCGATGCCACCGAACGTTGAGGCTGTCTGCCATGAAAGGAGTGCGTCCAAGCCTGTGACCGAGACGCCTGTTGTCTCTGAGCGGCGGAAACACCCCTCCCCGCACGGAACAGTCGTTGACCACGAAAACGGCCTCTGAAATTCCCAAAAGTACGAAACTGCTTGGGCTTGTCCTCGGGCAACTTGTAGACCTTATTGTCCCCCAAGTCCTTAATGAGCTGCTCCAGCTCGTCTCTGAACAACCATTTCCCCTTAAAGGGGAAGGAACCTAATCGGGACTTGGAGGAAGCATCCGCAGACCAGTGACGAAGCCATATCAAGCACCTTGCGGATACCGCCGAGGACATAGTGAGGGCGGAAGTCCGAAGGAGATAATATAAGGCGTTTGCAGTATATGCGACCGCAGATTCCATGCGGTTCGCCTGCTCCGCCTCTTCAGGCGGTAGGTCCTGGGCCGTAAGCAATTGCTGTACCCAGCGAAGCGTAGCCCTCTGCATGAGGCTGCTCCAGACCGCGGCCCAGACACCTAATACAGAAACCTCAAAAATGCGCTTCAACAAAACCTCGAGCTTCCTATCCTGGAGATCCTTAAGCGCTGCTCCCCCCGTCACGGGAATAGTAGTATGTAACCGCCGAGTCAACTTTGGGTAGCTTGAGAAGATCTAATGACTCAGCCGGGAGGGAGTACAGCTTCTCTATAGCCCTGCTGACCCTTAATGAGACCTCTGGAAAATCCCATTCCCTAGATACTATCTGAAATAATTTTGGATGAAATGGGAAAGTCTGAGGGGGTCCCTTAATTCCCGCCAAAACAAAATCTCCTGGGGAAACATCTGTTTCCAGCGGGGGGGGGGGGGGGGGGGGGGGGCGGAATCTCAAGCTCTTTCAAGACCTGCGGGATTAAGAGATCCAGCTCGTCCTTACCAAACAAATGGAGGATCTGGGGGTCATCCCCTTCAACCGGGACATTTCCCTCTAAATCACCCCCTACATCTTGAATCAAGGGGTCTGGGAACGGGCAGCTGGCTCTGCATCCCCTGGATTTACTGGCGGCCGGGGACAATGAACCTCTGCATTCCCAGCGCCTGCAGCGGACTTGGAGACTTTAGGGGGAGAGGGACCTGCATCCTCCCAGCCAGCCTCTGCCTCTAGGAAGGCTTGATGCATCAGCAGAACCGCGAAGAAAATGGCACTTGCCTTTTTAAAGCAGTCTCCGCGGGTCTGGGGGGAGGGGGGGTTTTATGCGCCGCGAAATCACGATTTCGCTTTGGGCTGAGGGCGGGAGGAGAATCAGGAGGGAAATCCCCTCCGTCCGACGCTGCATCCTCGCTGCTCGGCATGGGAAAGATGGCTGCGAAAGGGGGGACCCACGGGCAGCACTCGGCCTCCGAGAGGGTCCCTTGCCCCCGGGGAAGACAACGGGAGCAGAGACCCTCTCGAGAGAGCCGCGCCCCCAACTCCCCGCAGGCCAACGCTCGCGGCATAGCAGCTCGAAGCTGCTAGAGCAGGGAAAAAAAGCGCACGAAAACAGCAGAACTGACACTGAGGTAAAATAAAAACGTGCCGGGTGACCAGGCCACCCTCTCCGGAGTCCCGGGACCCTAGCGTGGCAGGCCGGGGCCAACGAAGCGATCAAACAGACTGCCACCAACAGGACTTACTGTATGCTTTTTTTTGTTTTTTATAAAAGTAAAATCTGATCCCCGCTTCTTTCCTGTGATAGTTGAGCCCCCTTCACAGGTGAAACACCCCTGGAATATACATTCAGGGGGGAGAGTGACCGGTCCACCGGTGAATACTCTCCCTGGTCCCAAGGGATCACTACCTCCGGGAAATAGGCCTTAAGGCACTGCCTTGCCAAGCGCCAAGAATCAGAACTTCGCCCAGCGCATGTGAAAAGAAAGGACAGAAACCAAACCTATCCGCTGATCTAACTACCTTAAACAAAAGAAATTGATCTAGTCAAAGGTCACAAAAAGTCAAACCTGAATAACCAAACTCAAATTTAGAAAAGATCAGGACCGCAGGTTATGCCTCTCAATCTGCTGGAGTCAGAGATATACTGAGGGATTGCAGGTGGCACACCAGTATATCTAGGGGGTGCTTTTCAGCTTTTCTCTGACTCCATCTGTTGGGACAGGAGGCATAACCCAGCAGTCTGGACTGATCCTGGTACGTACAGGGAAATAAATTTTAACTGTTGGTGTCAGACCTTAACTGAAAACAGTGAACCCAGACTGAAGAGGTTCGTAGGAGGAGGCACAAGAAAAACTCCTAGCTGAATATGAACTGCGGGACTAGGAAAAGGAGGCCTTACTTCTCTTCAGTCCCTCACAACTCCAACATAGCTGCTGTTCCTGCATTTGGAAACAAAACGGGGACAGGCCAAAGTGTGTGTGTGGTGTATATATATATGCCTAAAGATATGAACATGACTGCAGTTCCAATCCTGAGAGATTGTTGCTCACTGCCTCTGAACTACTTCTAGTCTGTGCCACAATAGCACAGATTTATCTCTCTGCTTGCAGCATTCCCAAGGTGCAAGCTGCACAGAGCGCGGTTTCATTCTAATGCTCTGCCTGGGCTGCCATGATCATTATATAGCCCCATTTTTCTGGAAGGCAAAGAAATCAGCTGCGGGCTGAACAGTACTCACCTGGTCCCGGCCTCACCTCTGCATGGCTTCCCGGATCACCGAAGTCCTGAACTTTTCTGAAACCTAGATGCTGTCTGCCTTCAATCTTCTTTTTTTTATTGTTGTTTTTGAAGAGTAGAGGGGTGGGGGGGGGGGGGGGGGAATCAAGGCAGCAGCCAGAACCCCCAGCCAGGATAAGAAAAACTTCTGGAAGCCTCCCCTGTAATCTAGGCTGTGTTCCATTGAGGGAGGGAGCACAGGGTTTTCACTTCAGGAGCTGCATGGAATTCTTCCAATACAATCCATAGAAATTGCTTAACTGAAGGAGTGAAAATAAATCTTTCACCTCAGGAGCCATTCACAATATTCCTATTCAGCCTATCAGAGCTCAGTCCACAGCAAGAGATGCTCATCCACCATCTGCTGGAGAAAGAGAATACTGGCAGGCTGAGGTCAGCACTGATGCATACAAGGAGCAACATCAGCAAACCTTTTCATTTCTGTCTCCATATGCTGGTTGGGGGGCATAACCCATTCATCTCGACTAGTTAGATTGGATGAAGAGGAAGTGCTATTTACTGCTCATCTGTGCTGTCTTCATGGAACAGATGCAATATATCTTTGTTAAACCACCACACGCTGCCGTCATTCTGTAAATAAAAATGTTCCACTTACTGAATCCCACACATATATAAACAAATGTTTTAATATCAGTATAAATAGGACATGGTTACAAAAATGAAACAAAGTAGATTTTTAAAATGCATTCCAAACCTCTACTTCTCTTCCATGGAATTCCACAGAATTCATTCACAAAAGGAACCAAGATTAAATGTGACAGGGTGACGAGGCAACCAACCATAGGGGCTGTTACACCTTGGAACAGCAAGTTGTTTGAACTGTAATCAAGTTAATGCCCAGAAGGAATATTTTTTTTGTGATTTGTTTGTACATCCTGCTTCCCTCATGGATCCTAAATGAGATACAAAGTTTTAACAAGCAGTACTGGCTGTGCTCCCCACCTCAGTGCAGCTGTTTGGAGAATTCTGTTCACTCAATCAGCTCAATGAAACAACCATGAATTCCCTCTTGGTTCCTGCCAGGTGACACTGAAAGCCCCTGAGGCTCTCTTTCAGCATTTCAATGATCTGGCCTAGGAGGAAAAGGGAAGTTTTTTTTGGAGGGGGCAGCATGAATTGAGGAAAAGATTCTAAGCACAGGGCTTCCTGGTCTTATCTCTGAACATGTCTGACAAAAGCTTGAACCAACTGGATCAGGGGCTCCTGCCCCTCAGCTCCCACCCTGGAGAGGGAGGAAGGCAGAACTCCTCCGGCAGGGGAGGAGGGACCTCCGCGGCGAAAATAACGAGACAAACCGGAGAGCAGGGTACTCTGAAATGGAAAGCAGGCAGAGTGGAATAATTAGACTGATCCATTGTACTAACAGTGCGTGCAGCATGCTACAAATTATACATTAATTGGAAATTCTTTCCTTCAATCACAATTGAAACACTTTGCTGGGCCTTGCTACAATGCAGTGTGGAGGTAGTTTTTTCCATATCTATTTTGTGGAAAACTAAACTTCCCAACCATATTTATTTTATTTATTTATTTTTAAATTTTTATATACCGACGCTCCTGTATAGAATACAGATCACACCGGTTTACATGGAAACAGAACAGTCACCTGGGAGCGATACAAGGAACATGTAATACAAGAAAAATGAATAACTTCGATACATATCAACTTAGGGTACTTTCAATTAATATATGCTGAGTAACTCCTCACACGGTATTTGATAAAGTCCCTCATGAGAAATTAAGAAGTCATGGGATAAGAGACTATTTTCTACTTTGGCTTATATATCTCCTTCCTTCCTTGAAAAAAAGGCAGCTCTAAAGCGATTTACAGCATAGAAACAAGGTACATCAATAAAAAATAATAAAGCACATTAAAAAATAATCAAACACAATCCCTAAATATTGCTGACCACAACCTTACTCTTAGTGAAGCAGCAAAAGGTAATAACACATCTCTAAAAATAAATAAATAAATAAATAACACCCCCACCCTATATATAAAAAAATACATACAACTTCTACAGGCAAATCACATTACAAAATATACTGGTAAAACATCCAAAAATGCACTCCAACCTAAAATCCACATAAGAACAACACCAAGTAAATAAATGTACAGTATGTCCTATTGTGGATTGGTAAGTGGTTAAAGGATGGAAACAAGAGAGTAGGACTACATGGTCAGCTGCCCTAATTGAGAGGGGTGAATAGTGTAGTGCGGAGTTTCTCAACCTTTTTTATATCAGGGCACACTTTCAGGTTTGTTTGATCCTTGTGGCGCACCGAAAGGAAAATTAGTTTCTTACCTGATAATTTTCGTTCCTGTAGTACCAAGGATCAGTCCAGGACACCTGGGTTGTGACTCCGCACCAGTAGATGGAGACAGACTAAAACTTGTGGGCGGAGCCATATATGCCCCTGTGTCAGTCACAGCCCCTCAGTCATACGTAATGTCAAAGTAGAACACAACCAGAGAACTAAACTATCTATAAACCGCTAATAGAACGGGGAAAGAAACACCCCTCCTGGAAACGGACTCTCCAATCGAGAGAGCCAAACAAGCGGAACAGAGTAATTCAGAACAAAGAGCGGACTCTCCATTACTTCAGCGCAGCACTGCGGGCGGGATCCTGGACTGATCCTTGGTACTACAGGAACGAAAATTATCAGGTAAGAAACTAATTTTCCTTTCCCTGTACGTACCAGGATCAGTCCAGGACACCTGGGATGTACCAGAGCAACCTACTGAGGGTGGGAAGCAGAGAGTCCCGCTCGGAGTACCCTCTCTCCAAACCCTCCGGATTCGGTAGCCCGGACATCCAACCGGCAATGCCTGATAAAGGCATGCAAAGACTTCCAGGCAGCCGCCCTGCAAATCTCTTGAGGCGACACCTGAGAAGCTTCCGCCCAAGACGCTGCTTGAGATCGAGTCGAGTGAGCCCGCAGCCCCACGGGAAGAGGTTTTCCCCCGCACCAAGTACGCCGAACTGATGGCCTCCTTGAGCCAACGAGCGATCGTTGTGCGGGACGCTGCAGCTCCTTTCTTTGGTCCAGAGAACAGGACAAACAGATGATCTGTGACCCGAAACGGATTAGTGACCTCCAGATATCGGAGAAGGGATCTCCGTACGTCAAGCTTCCGTAACTCCCTCTCTTCTGGAACAGAGGACTCTCTGCACGCAAAAGCGGGCAACTCCACCGATTGATTTACGTGAGACGACGAGACCACTTTCGGAAGAAAGGAAGGAACCGTCCGTAAGGAAACCCCCGAATCAGAGATACGCAAGGAAGTTACAGGACAGGGCCTGTAACTCGGAAACACGCCGTGCCGAGGCAATCGCCACCAAGAATGCCGTTTTTAAAGTGAGATCCTTAAGAGTTGCGCGTTTCAAGGGCTCAAACGGCGCCGTGCATAGAGCGGAGAGAACCCAATTGAGGTTCCAAGCCGGACAAGGAAGACGTAACGGGGGGCGAAGGTGCTTAGCACCCCGAAGGAAACGAGCAATATCCGGGTGAAGCGCCAGAGACGTACCACGGACCTTACCTCGCAAACACCCCAGCGCCACCACTTGGACCCGTAGGGAACTGCATGCCAGACCTTTGGCCAGACCCGCCTGGAGGAACGCCAGAACATCAGAGACGGAAGCCGAAGTGGGGTCCACCCCACGCTGCACGCACCAGTTCTCAAAGACCACCCAGACACGGACGTAGGCCAAGGACGTCGACTGCTTCCTGGAACGCAGTAGCGTGGCCACCACCGCATCTGAATAACCTTTTCTCTTCAGTCGATTCCTCTCAAAAGCCATGCCGCGAGACAGAAGTGATCCGCATCCTCCAAACAGACGGGGCCCTGATGGAGCAGGGCCGCCCTTCCCTGGAACCGAAGGGGTGCCGCTACTGCCAGTTGTACGAGGTCTGCGAACCACGGCCGGCGAGGCCACTCCGGTGCCACCAAGATCAAGTTGGCCGGATGTAACTCTATGCGCCGTAGAATCTTGCCGATCATCGGCCACGGGGGAAACACGTAGAGCAGCACATCCGTCGGCCAGGGAAGCACCAACGCATCGACGCCTTCTGCCCCCCGCTCTCGACGTCGACTGTAAAATCGCGGGGCCTTCGCGTTGTGCCACGTGGCCATCAGATCCATGTGGGGCACACCCCACGTTTCGCAAATGAGAAGAAATGCTTCGTCCCCCAGCTCCCACTCTCCGGGATCCAGACGATGACGGCTGAGATAGTCCGCCTGCACGTTGTCGACTCCCGCAGTGTGAGACGCAGCGAGGTTGCTGAGATGCACGTTGTCGACTCCCGCAATGTGAGACGCTGCGAGGTTGCTGAGATGTTGCTCCGACCAGGCCATCAAGCGCTGAGCTTCTTCCGCCACCTGGGGGCTCCTGGTCCCGCCCTGGCGGTTGATGTAGGCCACGGTGGTCGCATTGTCCGATAGCACTCGGACTGCCTTTCCCCGCAGCAACGGTAGGAAGGCTTGCAGGGCCAGATGGACCGCTCTGGTCTCTAGGCGATTGATAGACCACTGGGCTTGCAACGCTGACCATAGGCCTTGGACCGAGCTCCGCAGGCAGACCGCTCCCCAACCGGAAAGGCTGGCATCCGTGGTCACCACTGTCCAATTGGGCACCCGAAGAGAGACTCCAGAGGACAGACGACTGGGATCCAGCCACCAGAGCAGGCTGGACCTCGCGTGGCCCGCTAGAGGAAGCGGTAGATGGAATCCCTCCGAGACCGGCTTCCAGCGGGATAGTAAGGATGACTGTAAAGGTCGCAGATGAGCGAATGCCCAGGGAAGCAGCGCCAGCGTTGAAGCCATAGGCCCTAGGACCGTAAGGTAGTCGCAGACCGCGGTTGGCGGAGAGACAATAAGCGCCGTACTTGGGCTTGCAGTTTGCACACCCGGTCGTGCGATAGGAACACCGTGCCCTGCTTCGTGTCGAAAACAGCTCCCAGATATTCCAAGGTCTGCGTGGGTGTCAGATGACTCTTGCTGAAGTTGACCACCCATCCTAGGGACTGCAGAAGAAGTAGGACCCTGGCCACTACCACCTGACACTGATCCTCGGACTGCGCCCAAACCAACCAGTCGTCCAGGCACGGATGGACCAGGAGACCTTCCCGGCGCAGCTGCGCCGCCACCACGACCATTACCTTCGGGAATGTACGGGGGGCCGTCGCGAGCCCAAACGGGAGTGCTCGAACTGAAAATGCCATCCTAGAATGCAGAACCGGAGAAAGCGTTGGAACGACGGCAGACTGCCTATGAGAAGATACGCCTCCGAGAGGTCCAGGGAGGCTAGGAACTCGCCGGGCCGTACCACGGCGATGACTGAACGAATCGTCTCCAGTTCGAAGTGAGGAACGCGAAAACAGCGGTTTACCCCTTAGAGATCCAAAATTGGTCCGGACGTGCCGTCTTTCTTTGGGACGATGAAGTAAATGGAGTAACGCCCCTCGTGTTGGCTGACCGGGCCGGGGGAAATAGCACCCAAGCTTTCCAAGCGTTGGATGGTGTCTAGCACCGCCGCCTTCTTTTTGGGGCCTTGCAGGGTGAGACAAGGAACTTGTCCACTGGGGTACGAGCCAAATCTAACGCGTAGCCGTGTCTTATCACATTGAGGACCCACCGGTCCGACGTTACACCGGCCCATCTCCCGTAAAAATGACAGCAACCGCGCCCCGACGTTGGGGACGGCGAGCTGAGGCCGCGGTGGGAGGTGGGCCGACCAGCTTTCATTGCGAAGACTTGGCCCCTGTGATCGCCTTGTCTTCCGAAACGCTTCCCCCGAAAGGAACTGCCGCTGCCACTGCGGGGTACGGAAGGAGGAAGACCTATACGATTGTCGGAGGCGCCTCGCTGACCCTGGCGAGATCATAGCTCTGGCGGCCGCCCGGAGCAAGTCATAGAAAGCATCTGCGGCGATCCGCCTGCCGCGCCTTCTCCTCCGACCGATCCGCGATGGCCTGGAACACCCGAGCCCCACGGAACCCAACACGCAGCGCAAGCGACTACAAATCAAGGCCGACCCCTGAAAACACTTGCTCCAGCTGGAGTTCCCTCCTCCTATCCTGGATATCCGTGAGAGCAGTCGCTCCTGTAACCGGGACCGTTGACCTTTCAGGTTCCGCCGACACCGCTGCATCCACCCTGGGAACCCGAAGAAGCTCCAGGGTATCTTCTGGCAATGGATACAACTTGTCCACGGCTTTACTCACTTTCAGGTCCAGCTCCGGGGAATCCCCTTCCCGGAAAATATATCCGCAGCCGAACAGAGGAACGGGAAGGCCACCGCTGGGCCGGAGAGCTGGAAAAGACCGGATCCAGCCTGGCTCCCGGTCTAGACTCCACCTGTGGGGCCTCCACTCCCAATTCCTGCAGGATGGCCCGAATAAGGGGAGCCAACGCCTCCCTCCGGAACGAGCGGACTACCCTGGGGTCATCTCCATCCACTGCTGTACCTGTGCTGGTACCTGGCAGGCCTGACCCCTCTACCTCCGGCTCATCAGCGCCCCCCCAGCCGGGGCTGCGTCCGGGGCTGTGTCCTCCGAACAGAAGGACCCGGAGTCCTTCTCCTGCGGTCTGCTCCGCACCGGGCACTTCTGCTTTGGAGGGTCGGAGGGCTCCTGAGTCCGTCTCCTGCGGTCTGCCCCGTACCGGGCACTTCAGCTTTGGAGGGTCGGAGGGCTCCTGAGTCCGTCTCCTGCGGTCTGCCCCGCACCGGACATTACTGCTTTGGAGGATCGGAGGGCTTCCCAGATCCTTTTCCAGCTTTCCCCCTCTGCTGCCTAGATCTTTTGCCCTTCAGGACCGTCCGTAAAAGGAACGCGAAAACCGAAGAAAGAAGGCCTCCGAAACATAGGAGGCCCCCTCCGCACTGACCTCAACCAGAGAAGCAGCCCCTCCACCCCGGGGAGGCCCCCCCGGGGGCTCGCTGCTGCGGGAAAAACGCCGGAGGGAGACCTCCATTTGCTAAGACCTGTCTCGTGGTCTGGACAAACTGCAGCTAAAATGGCCGCCGTTCCCGCGCACGGAACAGCAGCGCTATCCCTGCCTGCTCGTTGCAGGGCGGCCCCGACGCTGACCGAAAACAAGGTACCCCGACCTGACTCTGACCGCCCCTATACAGGCGTGCGCGGCAGGAGGCTCCACGTGGCATCCCCCCCGCGACCGGCAAGTGCCCAGGGATCTCCACTAAAGTCAACCCCCCCCCCCCCGGAACGAAGCCGCGAAGGACGGAGAGCCGGCGAGGCGAGGAAGCCGCACAACAAAACAAAACAGACCTTTTTCTTTTTTTTTTTTTTTTTTTACTACTTGCGATTGCCGCTTGGACGCTGTCCCTGGTCCTGACCTGCCTGCTCCAGCGGGGGTGAGTGAACCGGGCTCCCCGGTGTCACCCCCGACGCTGCTGCCAGCAAGGGCCAGGTCCTCGACCCTCAGCAGCGGCCTCTACCAGGGGGGGATGGTCCCCTCAGAACCTCCCAACCCCCCTGGGAGGCTCTCAGGACGAGGGAGTCTTCTTTCTTCAGATGAACAAAGGCCAAAACTAAATTCTTCTTTACTTAGAAGAAAAAAATTGCCCAAAACCAAAATAAAGAAGGAAAAATTCCAGAAAACCTGACTAACTACCAGAATCAGTGCAGGCAGAGGCTGTGACCGGACCTGCACCACCTACTGGAGACAGAGTAAGACTGAGGGGCTGTGACTGACACAGGGGCATATATGGCTCCGCCCACAAGTTTTAGTCTGTCTCCATCTACTGGTGCGGAGTCACAACCCAGGTGTCCTGGACTGATCCTGGTACGTACAGGGAACAAATGTTTATTTTATCATATGTTCATTACCTGCTGGTCACTGTGAAAATGCCAGAAAATATACTTTTAACTAAACTGAACAGTCTAAAATGCCTAAAATATAATTAGAGAAGTTCAGAAATATAGAATAGGGATCACAGACTCAATGGCAATGTATGCACTTACAGTATTTTTGTGATTTTAGCTTCATTTCCCAAGCCGTCTTCCTCATTCCCCTGCAGGCCTCCACTCTCCACTGATATTTAAATTTCTTAACAGTGGTCTTTAGAAACTCCAAGCCAGTATTTTTGATTCAAACACAGTGAGTGAGGTGAATGAATGTAAGATTGTTTTATTTTACGTATGAAAAATAACTGAATTATGAGTATTTATGAAAAGATATGCGAATACACAGTAGCCCTGATGACTGGAGTACTGCACACAAATTTCAAACTTGTGCTAATTTAGCTCCTTTGGTTATCCACTCACTGAATGGCCAATGAATGCGATATAAAATCCACCTTTTCTCACATGGATAAAAAAATTATCACTAATTTAATATATAGTGCTTTTAAAATCATTTACTGATTTTAAACTACTTTACCAAATATATTTGAACTAAAGAAATGTAAAATGTTATTATGAAAAATTAGTCATTACATCCGGCTTATAAAGAATACTAGCCGTTAAGCCCGTAACAACGGGCTCGGTCCGTTTCCTTCCCACTCCCTCCCCCTCATTCTCCTTCCTCCTTCACTCTCACCCCCCCCCCCTCTCACCTCCCTCCCTCCCTCTCACCTCCCACTGTCACCTCCCTCTCTCTCTCTGACCTCCCTCTCTCTCTCTCACCTTCCCTCTCACCACCTTCTCCTCCCGCTCCTGCAGGCAGATCTCGGGGGGGGGTGTCACTCCCGCGCGGCGCTGCTTCTCCTGCCGGCAGATCTCGGGGGGGGGGGGGGGGGTGTCACTCGCGCGCGGCGCCTCTGCTCCTCCTCCCGCTCCTGCTTCGCCGCCGCCGCTCCTGCGGCCCCACCGCCATGTTTTTTGTTTCGGGCACGCACGGCTCTGACCAACGTGCTGGCCCGCACATGCGCGGTAGAGCTGCTCTCTACTGCGCATTTGCGGGCCGTCGGTCAGAGCCCATTTATAAGGTAGATAAACCTTTTTTTTCCCGAAACACCTGTCAAATATGTCAAAATATCACAGGGCAGTCAAACATTTTATTTAAAATTGTTCCCAGAAGAAGGAACTACTGAGAGATGATACAAGAGGTCCATATAATCTTGAAGGGGAAATAGAGAATGGTTATTCACCCTTTCAAACAGTACTAACATCAGCAATTTATTAAGCTATTAAGTAGCACTTTTTAAACAAACTGGAGAAAATATTTTTTTTTACCTAGCACATAACTACACTAAAATTTGTTGCCAGCTGATGTGGTGAAAGTAGTTAGAATAGATGGGTTTAAAAATTTAAAAAACATAACAAACTATTTCCTCTGTCATCTATAGCTGGGAATTTTTTGAATTCCAGTCTTCCTGAGATTGTTGTGAATTAGTGTAGGGAAGGAGGAGGGTAAAAGCAGAATTGTTTACCTAGGACAGCAGGAAGTTTTAGTCCTCACACATGGATGACATCATCGAATGGAGCCCGGCATAGAACTTTGATATCAAAGATTCTAGAGCTTTCAGCATGCCCTACTGAGCATGTACAGCTGTAGTCATCACCCTGCCCCCTAAGCAGAGTCCCTCAGTCCATGATATAGCTAATTCATAGAGATACCAACTCCCAGGGGAGGAGAGAGGGTTTCATGAGGACTAACATCCTGCTGTCCTAGGAGAACACCTGTTACAGGTATGCAACTCTGCTTTCTCCTAGGACAAGCAGGATGGTAGTCCTCACACCTGGGTAAATACATAGTGCTCCAGCACTGTGAGGATTAACGCCTTGTCCTACTAGGACAGCCTGGAGCTATCTCCCTCCTTTGCCTGTGAAGTAGCCGACCCACCAGGGGTGCAAATTAGAGAAGAGTTGGGTTTTTCCAAGAAAGCCAAGAAAAAAGATTGACACACAAACCCTTTCTCAGCAGAGGTCTATGTCTTTCGCCCTCTACCATGTTCTGGTGGAACAGTCCCTGAGGCTCTGTCCCATCTTAAAAAATGGCACAGGCCATCCATTGCTCCTACCATGTGACAGGGGCCGACCAATGGCACTGATGGCCCTTGTTACATGGTAAGGGCAAATGGCCATCAGCGCCATTTTGATTAGTGGCAGCCGACGGCCCAAGAGGGGGAGATCGCTCCCGGGACCCCGCTGGTCCACCAGGGACTTTCGGTAAGTCTTGGGGGGGGGGGTCGCAATTAATTAAATTTGAAGGGTTGGGGTGGGTTGTTTTTTGTTTTTTTTTAATGTGCCCTTTCTCCCCCCCCCCCGAAATATGATAAGAAAACCACACGAAATTTCATGAGTTTTCTTATCGTTTCGTCGCCCCCCCCCAAACGCAACGAAATAGGAAATAGAGATGATATTTCCTATTTCGTTGCAAACGAATGCACATCCCTAAGCTCCCCTATAAGGAAAGACTAAAGAAATTAGGGCTATTCAACTTGGAGAAGAGAAGCTACCAGGGCACAACAAGAAGCAATCTGTAAGGTCATTGCTATTGCATCAAAGGCCTGTTTAAGGATAGACTCCATCCGCCTATTGTGCGCATCCTTTAAGGTCACTCCTCCCTCCACTGGAATAGTTTGCTTAGAGAATGCACAGAATAGCACATCCACTTTAGGAACTGCAAACGTTCTCTAGCTCCTGGAACAAGTGGGTATAGAGCTTCTAATGTTCATCCACCTTTAAATCTTGCTTCTGGGGCATCCCATTCCAGGTCAATCAACTCCTGGATGACTTCCAGTACTGAAAAGTAGCAAAAGGCTTTCCGTAGGGAAATCAGAATGGAATTCTTCTTTGGTTCCGTCACAGAGTCCACCCAGGAACTCCCAGCATCTTCAGGGTCTGGGAAACCATGGCTGGCAATTCGTCTCTACGGAAAAAACGTAACATGGTCCGATACAGTTCTAAACCAGGGGGTATTTCTCCATCTTCCAAGGAATATGAATCTTCTTCTTTGTCCGTGTCATCCAAGTCCCTGCCAAGGATACCCATGGTGAGTCAAGGCATGCCTCAAGGTCTGCCGATAGGACTGGGAGAGGGATGGCTTACCGGCTGAGGTTCCATCTGGACAGGGGCAAGTGAAATAGCAGACTGTATCTGTATGAAGGCTTGAAGGTTGCCGGGCCCATGAAACCTTTACTCAACCCAAACGATTTTAGGACTGTTTTGCAAACACTTATTTTTTCTAAACTTGACTACTGCAATGCCTTATTTCTCAGACTACCCAACACCATCTTAAGACCCCTTCAGTTACTCCAGAATTCAGCGGCAAGATTATTAACAGGTACCAAAAAATTTGATCATATTACTCCAATCCTGATAGATCTCCACTGGCTGCCCGTGAAAAACTGAATTGAGCACAAGGTCCTTTGTTTACTTCATCAATCAATATATAACGATCAAATGGAATGAGAAAATGCTGCCATACATCTTTATTCTCTCCAGCGTAATCTTAGATCGACCAATAAAGGTTTACTTTCCATCCCAACAGTAAAGATAGCCCACTTAAAGTAAGAGACAGAGCCCTTACAATTGCCGGTCCAACACTTTGGAATTTACTTCCAACCGAGCTAAGATTGGAAGCAAACTTCCGAAAATTTAAAAGAGAGCTTAAAACATGGATGTTTAAAACAGGCTTTTAGCATATAAGTCCCTACATAAAATATGAGCAGCAAGAACAAAATTAATGCATATTATTTTACTTTTTTAGCTTATTGGTTTTATTCTATTTTATTTTTATTCCTTTAACTTGTTTTAATTTTAATTGATAATTATTGTGTTTTATTGTTGATTTGCTATGCTGTATTAGTATATAATTGTTTATTTTAAAATGATGTATATGTTTCACATCTATTTTACTTAATTTATTTGGGTGGTAAACCGGTATGATTGATAACCAGAATATCGGTCCATAAATCAATATAAATAAATAACATAGATAAATAAATGGTACTGGGGTAGATGCCACTAAATTTCCCTCTTCCATGGATGACCCAGTCCCGGAGTTACTCTGAACCAGGGTTCTTCTGGTTAAAGCTGTGGCTGACCCATCCTTTGAATGGAAAGCCAGGCTTAGCAAAGTCCGGGAGGCCAACTCTCTCTGGGCTTCCTCACAGTGCTGACATAAGCAAGAATCCAGGTCAGACTGTGCAGCCCTAATATGACAAGCAGTGCAGAGAGAAAGGCGCTTATGTTTCTCTGCTGCCAGAGCCATTGGCGATGGTAACTGCGAGTTCAGACGGCTCATGCTTAAAATTTTATGCGCACAGATTTCGAGTGCCTACGCAGGCTGCAGCAAGGCCACGCACAGCCTGTGCACCTGGCTTTACTTGTATTCTGCGCCTAGTAAATTGTGTGCATATGTGTGAACGCGACGTTATGCACACTGCCTGTGCGCAGCATTATGCGCACAGCACGTGTGCAGAGCCAACATGCACTGTGCATACCAAAGCTCCATGATAACATTACAGGCACAAAAACGCATGCAAGATGGTGTCACTTAAGCCTACTGCGCAGTCTGCTGACTAAGCCTAAAGCAGGGCCTAGCCCACCAGGGGGGCCGCTCAACTAGCTTGGAAGCCCACTTCCCCTTACCCCAACGGGATCAGGAACAACATCGGTACGGCGCACCAAGCAAGGAGACCGGAAGAAGTCTTACCGAAACCCCTCCAACGTCTCTGAATCTGGAGGAAATACTCTCTTTTTCTCTTTTTACTTACCTGGGCTCAGCGCTTACCGGCTGTGTTCAGAGATGGTCTCCAGCTGCGTGGTGAGAGTGCTCAGCTTCCTTCACCCGCTGCCTTTCAGCTGCTTCTGCAGCAAAGTCCACGCTGGGAACTGGCTACTGGACCAAGACGCACCTCTGAGGGATCTCGAAAATCACCTCAGGAATTGTCAACTGGGGGAGGGACCTTTAGGTTTCACCGCAGGAGAATGGGGCTCAATCTTTTCTCCAATTGAAAAGTAGAATTTCTTCTTCCAAAAGGTTCAGTGAGCCCTACAGGGAAAGCATGTCCGCATCTGATGGAGAAATACTGAAGCGCTGAGGTCACTGCAGGGGTGTATCTAGGGTGATGTCAGCTTTGAAACTTGACTCTGTCTCCATCTGCTGGCAGGGGAGCATAAACCCCTTGGTCCTGAGTCGATCTGGCTATACGTTAGGAAATTAAAGTTTTGTGCTCAGTGAAGCTCAGCACCGATCTCTCAGTATGATAAGAGAGAGAGGAGGGCTAGAAAGACCTTGGCATCTGCCCAGATTTAGCTTGCAGACACAGTAAACTATACAGCGCATGTGTCAACCAAAGAAATAAGATCCACACCTGGGAGGAGGGACTGACTTCTGCTGAGGTCTGACCTGAGACAGGCTCTGCATGAGCCTGAGGCCCCAGCCATCTTTGTCCTCTCTAGAATTTCCTGCTCGCAATCACAGCTCACAAATCAGAGGACAGCTTGCTGAAGGAAGTGATTTGTGGTTAGTGCTTGCCTGCATTATAGGTATTGTGCTCATTATTACTGCTGTTTTCTCTCTGTCTTGTTAATGTTACGAGTGCTCATTCTCAGAAGTGAGCACTAGGGTTTTATATTTATTTTGAAAAATTGTTGTTAGTACGATATATATATATCACAATACATATATCTCAGCTTATTCACACCAGACATTGGCTCCCATGGCTTGTTTGCTTGCTCCATTTTTTCTCAGAGACTCTCACCTGCAAGAACCCACAATATATTATTAGTGGGAAGGAGAAAAAGGAAACTTGGTTCTTACCGGCTAATTTTCATTTCTGGAATACCACAGATCAGTCCAGACAAGTTGGTTTATGCATCCCTACCAGCAGATGGAGGCAGAGAACAAAACTTTGAGGCATTGCTAAATATCCGAGAGTGCCACCTGCAGTCCCCTCAGTACTGACCTGTACCCAAGCCAAAATATCTAACCCCAACCTCCAGGATCTCGTCCTCTAAAAACAAACAAACTGGGGCACAAGTTGCAAACTCCCAACCAAACTGACCCCTGAACTAGGGGCAAGAAAATAATTTTGAGTCTCCAACAAGTAAGAACTAAATATAATATTATTCTGCAGCACACAACTTAAGTCTGCATCACCAGGAGCATCCAGAATCATGAGAGGTCTTTCGAAAAGCATTTTAATGGGCCGGGATTCTGAACTGATCTGTGGTATTCCAGGAACAAACATTAGCAAGTAAGAATCAATGTTCCTTTCCTGTTCATACCCCAAGAGTCCAGGCAAGTGGGATGTACCCAGCTCCTCTAACCTGGGCAGGATCTCGAAATATCTGCACACAGTACACTCTCACCAAAGGAGCCCTTTTCTGGGGCCCTGACTTCCAAACAGTAATGCCTGGTAAAAGTGTGCAAAGAGGACCAAGTTGCTGCCTGACAAATCTCCTGCAGCGACACTGACACTCCACCCGGGAGGCTGCCTGTGCCCTAGTAGAATGCGCATGCAATCTCCCAGGGATCGACCGATCTTTACTAATATAAGGCGAAACTATCACCTCCTTCAACCAACGAGCAATCGTACTCCTAGTCTCTTTGCAACCCTTCTTTGGTCCACTGAATAACACAAAAAGATGGTCTGAGCACCGAAATCCATTGGTCATCTTGAGATATCTGAGGAGAACCTGACGCACATCCAAAAGATGAAGCTCCCTAGCATGGGGAGAATCGGGCGTCAGGTGAGAAAATCCCGGCAGCTCCACTGTCTAGCTAAGATGAAAAGATGACACTACTTTGGGCAAAAAGGAAGGAACTATCCGCAATGAGACCCCATCATCAGAAATTTGCAAAAAAGGCTCTCTGAACTATAAGGCTTGAAGCTCAGAAATCCGTTTTGCCAAGCAAAATCGCCACCAGAACACCACCTTC
Source organism: Rhinatrema bivittatum (assembly GCF_901001135.1). NCBI lineage: Eukaryota > Metazoa > Chordata > Amphibia > Gymnophiona > Rhinatrematidae > Rhinatrema > Rhinatrema bivittatum. The sequence goes on along the minus strand of NC_042622.1, from coordinate 81,293,512 downwards.
AGGGTAAGATCCTTCAAAGTAACCATTCGCAAAGTTTCTAAGGGAGGCCCACACAGTACTCTTAGGATCAAGTTAAGATTCCAGGATGGACAAAGTCTATGGACTGGAGGACACAAAAGCTTCGTCCTTTCAGAAAACACACTACGTCTTGATGAAATGCTAAGGGTCTTCCCTGCAACCTCTCTCTGAAACAACCCAAAGCTGCCACCTAGACTCAGAGAGAATTATAGGTCAAACCCTTTAAGCCCTCCTGCAAAAAGGCCAAGACCTGGGCAACATTCGCTTGCAAAGGATCAGTGTCATGGACCCCACGCCAGGACTGAAACACTCTCCAGACTCTGATATATGCCAAAGAAGTAGAGGATCTTCTAGCCTGAAGAGTAGTAGTAATCAGCGGCTCGGAATATCCTTTCAAGCAGAAATATTGCCTCTCAAAAGCCAAGCTGCTAGACAGAAGCGATCTGCTTGCTCCGACAAGATAGGTCCCTGATGTAACACTCCCCTCAGGTGGCTTAACAAAACAGGCCCATCTACCACTAGCTGAACCAGATCTGCAAACCATGGATGGCGCGGCCATTCCGGCCCTTATCAGGATCATTTGACCCTGATGCCGCTCAATGCGACTCAACACCCAACCTACAAGAGGCCACGGAGGAAAGACATATAGCCGGAGCCTTTCTGGCCATGGCTGAACTAGGGCATTGATCCCTGTGGACCCAAACTCCCTTTGGCAGCTGTAAAGCTTGGTCACCTTGGCATTCTTCCCTTTTGCATTGAGATCGAACTGGGGTTTGCACCACCTGCACTGAATGAGCGCAAAGGCCTCCGCTGACAGCTCCCATTTTCCCAGGTCCAGCTGTTGTCTGCTGAGATAATCTGCCTGCACATTGTCTACCCCTGCCATGTGAGAGGCTGCAAGTGCTGCAAGATGAAATTCCGCCTAGGCAAAGCATTCGTGAACCCCCTGAATCACCAAGTGACTCTTCGTTCCGCCTTGTCGATTGATATAGGCCATCATCACATTGTCCGAGAACATGTATACCGCCCGTCCCTGAAACCGAGGAAAAAAGAACAGTAGCGCCCTCCGGACCCCCCTTATTTCGAGATGGTTGATTGACCAGGATGCTTCCATCGGAGACCACTGCCCTTAGGCTGTAGATCCTTGACATATCGCTCCCCAACCACTCAGACTGGCATCTGTGGTTACTACCACCCAGTCCAGAACTTCCAAATCCATTCCCTTCTCTAAATTGGACCATGGCAGCCACAGTGAGAGACTGGACCTGGATTCCTCCTGGAGCGGTAATGGCAGCTGAAACTCCTCAGACATTGGATTCCAATGGGACAGGAGTGCTTTCTAAAGTGGACACGTGTGTAAATGCCCATGGCACCAAATCCAGTGCAGACACCATGGACCCTAGCACCTGAAAATAATCCCAGACCTTGGGGACCGACAGGTCCCTCAGGCAAACCACTTGTGACTGCAACTTGAGCACCCTTTCCAGGGTAAGAAACACCTTGCCTAACCAGGTGTCGAATCGTGCTCCCAGATAATCCAAGGACTGGGATGGTTCCAGATGGCTCTTCGCTTGGTTTATCACCCAGCCCAGGGACTCCAGGCGCTCTGTCACTCGCTGAATGTTACAGAGACACTCCACCTCCAACTTCTCCTAAATGAACCAATCGTCCAGGTATGGCTGCCCCAGTATCCCTTCTCTTCTGAGGGTCGCTACCACTACCACCATTACCTTTGTGAATGCTCTCGGAGCAGTAGCTAGCCCGAAGGGAAGAGCTCGAAACTGAAAATGCTCCCCTAGCACCATGAAGCGTAGAAACGTCTGATGGTATGCTCTGACAGGAATGTGGAGATATGCCTCCGTAAGATCCAAGGAGGCCAGAAACTCCCCTTTGCGCACCGCTCAATCACAGTTTATAACGTTTCCATCTGAAAATGTGGCGCCTGCAATGCTGCGATGACCCTTTACAGATCCAGAATGGGCCGAAACGAGCCCTCCTTCTTGGGAACCACGAAGTTCACAGAATACCTTCCCTGACACCGGGAGGATGGCATCCAATCGATGTAGCCGCAGCAGATGTCCTGCACTGCCACTTGCTTGCCGGGCGTAGTACAACGGGACACCACGAATGCATCTGAAGGGATTGAGAAAATTCAAAAGCGGAGCCTTCCCTTATTACTTCCAACACCCAATGGTCCGAAGTGATTCTGGTCCACTTTTCGTAAAAATGTGATAATATTCCTCTGACCGCCACCAGGGAGGAGTGGCCCAGCCTGCCTTCACTGGATGGGCTTTGCACCTCCAGAGCCCTGTCTGGAACTCTATCTGGCTGGTCTACAGGTCCCTCGAAAGGACTGCTGCCTTCCTGAACCCTGCTTCTGCTTAGAATCTGAAGAATCTCTGCTGGAGCGAAATCTCATTTCATGGAAGTGAGTGCGAAGCTGGAAAGTCTTCTTAGTTCCCTTTTTATCTTCGGGCAACCTCTTCCCTTTAGAATATGCCAAATGCTTCATCAGCTTCTCTAGATCCTACCCAAACAATAACCTTCCTTTGAAGGGGAGATTACAAAGCTGCGCCTTCAACCAAACATCCACTGACCAATTACATAGCCATGGAAGCATTTGTGTGGTTACCGTGGACACAATATTCCTAGCCAAAGTGTGAAGCGTATCATAGAACGCATAGGCTACATAGGCCACCTCCGCATCCAACTGAGCATCCTGGCCAAGCTCCGCAGAGGTTTCCGCTGCCTTCACCTGCGCATTCTGCACCCAGCACAAACAAGCCCTCTGTATTAGATTAGCACAGAGTGCAGCCCTAAGGCTCAGAGCCGAGACTTCAAACAGCCTCTTCAACAGGATCTCGATTTTCCGGTCTTGGGCATCCTTCAAGGCTGCCGACCCTGCCACAGGAATCATAGTTTTCTTTGTGACTGCTGACCCTGCCGCATCCACTTTCAGCAGTTTCCACAGCTCTAGCATATCCTCTGGCAGGGGATACAGCATGGCCATAGCCCTGGCCACCTTCAAACCAGCTTCTGGGAAATCCCATTCCCTGTCAATCAGCTTATTTACCAGCTTTAGCAAAGGGAATGCCCTCGGAGGTCCACGGAGTCCCTCCTTCATTGTCGGAATCCTCCTGCGCAATCTTAATTCCCAGCTCCTCCAGAACTTGAGGGATGAGAGGCCGCAATTCCTCCTTACGGAATAACCTGATCACCCTCGGGTCATCCCCTTCTGCCAGAAGGACCTCATCTGCATCCAGGTCCCCCAGCGGATTAGTCACCGGATCCATGCCCTGACCAGAGCCCTGGTCCACCTGCGGGCGGATCAGCACCATCAGAATCCTTGGAGGAAAGATCCCCCATCCTGGGAGGCACCTCAGCCCAAGCCTTCTTAGTCTTGCCTCGGATCGTCTGAAAACCTGGCCTCTTTGCCGCCAGCTCCTGCCTGGCGAGATAGGCCTCCTGCATTAATAAAACAAAATCCGCAGCGGTCTCCCTGCTCCATGGGTACCAGGTCCTCCCCTGCGTCCCCTGGCACATCTCTCCCTCCTCCAGGCCCCTGATGCACTGGAGAAAGTGGGGGAGGGGAGTCCCTGCCTTCCCCATCCATGTCAGGGCTCCTGCCATGTGGAGCTAAAATGGCCATCATCTCTTTCACCCCCACTGGAGCCTCCTGCACAGGGCCTACAGCTCGTGTGCACCGTTTGCCCCCAGATCCTTTTGCCGGGGCTCCCTCACTTCCAGAGACACAGGCAGGGCAGAAAAGGGCTGCACTGAGGTGAGAAAACCTCCCCCTGCAGGCTCGACAGGCTTTCCTGCACTCAATGGGAGACGGCATTGCGCCTGACGCGGCTAAAAATAACCCAGAGCAGGAGAAAATAACGCTGCCGCTGCTGTCCCGGCTTCGGGTGCTGAAAAACAGCCCCAGCTGCGCGTTCCCTGTACGTACCAGGATCAGTCCAGATGGTGGGTTATGTCCCCCGTCCAGCAGATGGAGTCAGACAAGGCTTCGGAGGGTGCTGTCATATAAACCAGTGCATCCTCTGTAGAAACTCAGTATATCTCCGACTCCAGCAGATAGAAGTAAGGGTACCCAGTGCTTCCCCTTCATGAAGGATAAATCTTTGGTTGTTCTCTCTAAGGGTTTTTCTTTTCAAGGTTGGATCAAGTTAGTTTTGTAAAAAAAGAAAAAAAAAAAAGCTGAGGAGGACGGAAAGTTTTGGTGACTTGCAGGCAGGGCTGTTTTAGTCATTTTCTCTCCTCCTACACTCTCTCCCTCCCTCTGCTCTTGGGTAAGTGGATCCTTTGCTTTGTTTGTGAATTTTTGCTTTTCAGCTCCGGAGCTGCGCTGTGTGGTGGAAGCTGGTGGTGGCAGCCTCTCCCCACTCTTTTCGCCACGGACTGCCCCGCAGCCCCGAGACGACCATTCCCCGGGGCCGCTGCAGCAGAGAGGTAATACTCGGGGGAGCGCTGTTGCGCCTTCCCGCTCCTCGCAGCGATTCTACATTTTGTCGGGCCCTCCGCAGCTCGCCCCCCCTCCCTCCCCCGGCCGCCTGCATGCATGCTGCGGCCGTCCCGCTGCTCGGCCTGTGGCGAGCCAGAGTCGAGACTTTCAAGGGAAGGTGTTTGTTCTCGGTGCCTCCCTGGTGGGGAGGGCACCTCCAGGCCGCTGGACACCTTTTCTTCTCACGCCACGAACCGGACATCATGGGCCAACCCCTTCGCCGGGAACGGCGGTCATTTTGAATTCGACAGATCGGGCACTGCAGCCATTAGAGGAGGAAGAAGAGTATCCCGGGGAAAATCCTCCACCGATCCTACTACCGATTGCCCCCTTAGGGGACCAGGGACCCCCGGATGCCTCTCCTATTGTCCCCCCCCCCCCCAGGCCCCCCACCTTTTTCTCCGGAGTTCATCGTGCTTATGCACAATGCATGTTTGCAGCACCTGGAGGCTCCCAGGGTGCCTATCTCGGAACCTCCTCCTGCCAAAACCCCTCGGTTAGCGGATGCTCCACAGGGGACCTGGGATCCCGGGGGGGGGGGGGGGGGGGCGTCAGGGGCCTCCCAAGGGGCCCCAGGGTCCAATTTGCACCCCTCTCGCTGGGAGGGGGGGCTCTTTCCCGGATCCGGGGAGGATCCCCCGTCTCATCCTCTTTCGAAGGCATAGCTAGATGTCGATGACCCGCGGGTCCTCCGCATCTTTAGGAAGGACGAGCTCGAGGACCTTATCCCTCAGATCCTTCAGGAGTTGGACCTTGATCCCCCACCTGACCCACCGGGGCCCTCTGCGCCTGTCGTCGCCTCTTCAGCCAGGAAGGGGGATCCTCTCCTGGCCAGTTTGCACTCTCTGTCCCGGGCCTTTCCCACCCATCCCATCTTTCTTCAGCTTCAGGCCAGGGAATGGGATACTCACGAGACCTCTCTTAAGGTCGGACGAGCCATGGAGAAGCTTTATCCTCTCCCGGAGGACTTCCTGGAGTTGCTCAAGGTTCCGAAGGTGGACTCGGCGGTCACCAAGAGGACAATTATACTGGTGACAGGTGGCACAGCTCTGCGGGACCTCCAGGATAGAAAGTTGGAAGTCTACCTCAAACGAGGTTTCGGCTCTGGGAATTCGCGCGGCCATCTGCAGCTCCCTGGCGCAGACGGCAGGACTCTGCTGGGTCCAACAGCTCCTCACCTCGCAAGACCTACCACCCGAGGAAGCGCGCTAAGTGGATTGGCTAGAGTCCATCATACATACGGAGCTGACGCTTTGTATGACCTCTTCCGCATCCTGGTGAGATCTATGGTCTCGGTGGTGTCAGTGAGGTGCCTACTATGGCTTCATAACTGGTTGGCGGATACTTCTTCCAAGTCCAGCCTGGGCTCTCTTCCTTTCAAAGGTAAGTTCCTCTTTGGGGAAGATCTCGACCAGATCATCAAGTCTCTGGGGGAGAATTCGGTCCACCGGCTGCCAGAAGACTGCCAGCAGAACTTCAGGTCGTTTACTCCCTCCTGAACCCGATCCCGGGTGCAGCGTCGCTACCGCAGTTACAAACATTTGGGATGCCGGACACTGTCTTCTCGATTCCAGTTCTGGCCTCGTTCCTTTCACGGTCGCAGGCCCACTCAGGAGGGGGCGAGTCAGGGAGCCTCGTCCAAGCCCACCCAATGATGCTGCGCTTCCCCACTCCTCGACCCCAAGGATCAGAGGACGAATCTCTCTCTTTTACGAGGAGTGGGTCCACATCACCTCGGACCAGTGGGTCCTAGACATCTTAAGGAACGGCTACGCATTGGAGTTTGCCTGCCTCTCAAGGGACAGGTTTCTTTTCTCACCATGCGGCTCGAGCCCCAAGAGACTGGCGGTACAACAGACCCTGGACAGACTCCTGAGTCTTGGGGCCATCGCTCCCGTCCCCTTCGGAGAGGTGGGCTCGGGTCATTATTCAATTTACTTCGTCGTATCCAAGAAGGACGGGTCCTTTCGCCCAATCCTGGATCTCAAGGAGGTCAACAAATCCCTGAGGGTCCTCCACTTCCGCATGGAGACGCTGTGTTCCGTGATTGCGGCAGTACATCAGAGAGAATTCCTCGCCTCTCTCGATCTGACAAAGGCCTATCTCCACATTCCCATCCTCAAGGCCCATCGGAGGTTCCTTCGCGTCAAGATCCTAAATCAGCATTTCCAGTTCCAGGCACTCCCCTTCGGGCTGGCGACCGCCCCGCGGACGTTCACGAAGATTATGGTGGTGATGGCAGCTGCCCTGAGACGGGAGGGGATCTTAGTTCACCCCTACCTGGATGACTGGTTCATTCGCGCGAAGTCTTTTTCCCAGGGACAGGCGGCAGTCTCCAGGGTCGTCAGCCTCCGCCAGTCCCTTGGCTGGGTGGTGAACTTCACCAAGAGCTCCCTCATTCCTTCGCAGTACTTGGACTTTTTGGGAGCACGCTTCGACACTCTTCAGGGCAAAATTTTCCTACGCCCGGACAAAGCCCAATCCCTCCGGGAGCAGATACAGCGCTTTACTGTGTTACCAGCACCCACGTCCTGGGACTATCTACAGCTCTTGGGCTCCATGGCCTCCACGATTGACCTCGTCCCATGGGCCTTTGCTCACCTCCGTCCCCTACAAGCAGCTCTGCTCTCTCGCTGGAAACCAGTCTCGCAAGACTACCAGATAGTGCTCCCTCTCCCCCAGTCTGCCAAAGACAGCTTGGGTTGGTGGCTGGACCCGCGGCATCTGGCCCAAGGCATTTCTCTCAAGATACCGGATTGGGTGGTGGTCACCACCGATGCCAGCCTATCCGGCTGGGGGGCAGTATGCGACCGGAGCTCAGCGCAGGGGACGAAGGCACAAGCGACCTGGCCGATCAACCGGCTGGAAACAAGAGCAGTGCGCCTGGCCCTCATTCACTTTCTTCCCCTGGTGCAGAATTGAGCGGTGAGGATCTTATCAGAAAACGCGACCACAGTAGCGTATATCAACCACCAGGGAGGCACGAGGAGGCGGCACGTGTCACTCTAAACAGTCCCTCTGATGTCCTGGGCGGAAAAGCACGTAGCGCGCCTAGCCGCTTTGCACATCGCGGGCGTAGACAACATTCAGGCGGACTACCTGAGTCATCAGCAACTGGACCCCGGAGAGTGGTCTCTCTCCGACGAAGCAATACAACTTCTCATTCATCAATGGGGACCGCCTCACCTAGACCTAATGGCGACGTCCCGCAACACCAAGGCACCTCGGTTCTTCAGTCGCAGGCTGGAGCGAGGTGCAGAAGGAGTGGATGCTCTAGTGCTCCCTTGGCCGGAACACCTTCTGCTCTACGTTTTTCCCCCATGGCCCCTGGTGGGCAAGGTCATTCGGAGAATAGAGCGCCATCGGGGTCCCGTCATTCTGGTAGCTCCCGAATGGGCACGTCGCTCTTGGTTCGCAGATCTGCTTCATCTGGCAGTGGATGGCCCACTTCGCTTGGGCCATCTTCCTCGATTACTCCATCAGGGACCAGTATTTTTCGAGCAGGCAGAACGCTTCTGTCTTGCGGCCTGGCTTTTGAACAGCGCCGCCTCTGGCGCAAAGGGTACCCTGACGTGGTGGTCTCGACTCTCCTCAAGGCCCGGAAGACTTCGACTTCGGCCGCCTACGTGAGGGTCTGGAGGGTTTTCGAGGCTTGGTGTACAGTGCATAATACGCATATCTCAAGGGCCACGGTTCCTCGGATCCTTGCGTTCCTCCAAGATGGATTGGATCAAGGCCTCACCTACAACTCTCCTTAGAGTTCAGGTTGCCGCTCTGGGCTCGCTCATTCAGTACGCGGATCATCCTTCTCTCCTAGTGCAGCCGGATATCGCCTGTTTTCTCAAGGGGGCGAAACATCTACGGCCCCTGGTCAGGGACCCGTGCCCTTCTTGGAGTCTCAATTTGGTCCTTAAGACCCTGGTCGGGCCTCCCTTCGAGCCTCAGCGCAAAGCCACCATCAAAGATATCACGCTCAAGACCATCTTCCTGGTGGCCATCTGTTCCGCACGCCGCATCTCGGAACTTCAAGCGCTCTCCTGCCGGGAACCCTACCTACATTTTACGGACACCGGGGTGTGTCCTTACGCACAGTGCCCTCCTTTCTACCCAAGGTCGTTTTGTCCTTTTACCTGAACCAGACGGTAGAGCTCCCGTCTTTCTCAGCGGGAGAACCAGGTCCTCTTCTCTTTCTAGATGTCAAATGCGCTTTAATTCGCTACCTGGAGGTCACTAACGACATCAGAGTCTCTGACCACCTGTTCGTCCTGTGGTCTGGGCCGAGGAAGGGCTCCCAGGCCTCGAAGACGATTGCGCGATGGCTCAAGGAAGCCATAGTCACAGCGTACATCGGTGCGGGGTGGACCCCGCCGCTGGGCGTCAAAGCCCATTCTCTCCGCTCGCAGGCCGCATCCTGGGCCGAAGTACAATCCGTCTCCGCCCAAGAGATTTGCCGGGCAGCGACATGGAAGTCCCTTCACACCTTTGCACGTCATTACCGACTTCACCTGCCGTTGTCAACCTCCGGACACTTCGGCGAACAGATCATTTAAGCAGGGTCCACCCGGTTTAGGGAAGCTTTGGTACATCCCACCGTCTGGACTGATCCTGGTAAGTACAGGGAAAAGAAAATTACTCCTTACCTGCTAATTTTCGTTTCTGTAGTACCAAGGATCAGTCCAGATGCCCGCCTCATTGATTACTGGGTTTAGGGGATCCTTTCCCTGCTCGATCTACTCTTTTCCTTCTGATACCGGTTTGTTAATCTCAGCATATGAGACTGTTACACGGTTCTTTCTGCAAGTTACAGTTCTGGCACCAGTTGCCTTAGTTTACGATCTGTTATGTTTGAGATACTTGATCCATCCTTAGTAATGGTTTATTTTGGCTTTGATATTCTCTATACTGAGTTTCTACAAAGGGTGCGCTGGTTTATATGACAGCACCCTCCGAAGCCTTGTCTGACTCCATCTGCTGGACGGGGGACATAACCCACCGTCTGGACTGATCCTTGGTACTACAGGAACGAAAATTAGCAGGTAAGAAGTAATTTTCTTATTTCCTCCTCACCCCAATGCTGAGCCGACACACACGTCAGGTGACGCAGAAAAAAATAGACAGGCCTTACAATTTCTAAGCTTTTTTTTTTTTTTTTTTAATTTAAGCTCTTAAAGAAACAGCCACCAGATCCAGACCAAGATGGCGCCGTGGGCCGAGATGGCGATTTATCTGACGCGGAGGAGATGGCGGGTGCTTTGCAGCCTGATACGGCAAGCGGAGCAGGAACCAGTCTCACTCCTTTGGATCGTGATGAGGCGCGTCGATGGTTCATGGAGCTGAGAGCCGATCTGAAAAAAAATAAGGCCGACATCATGGCGTCTGTAGCGGATCTGAAGGCGGACATGGCGGCTCTCGGATGCCGCGTGGAGGAAACTGAAACCCGCATCGATGCCCAGGGTGAGTTGCTGAATGGGCTGGTGACCCAGCGTGATGCCTCTAATGCTGAAATCAAGGCAATTCAAGACAAACTGGAAGATCTTGATAATAGGGGCAGACGAAATAACCTTAGGATCAGGGGGGTTCCTGAAACTCCTGATTTTTTAGACGTAAAACAAACAGCGTCTAATATCTGCCTCTTTATTCTAAAACAAGCCGGGACTGCACAGGGGGAAAGTGAGGACCTCCCGCCCTCTATAAGTTTTGAAAGGGCCCATCGAGCACTTGGTCCCCGTCGGGATCAGCAGCCCAGAGACATTGTGTTATGTTTAACCAGTTTTCCCCTGAAGGAAAGAATTCTGGCGGCAGCCAGACAACAGAAGACAATAACCTGGCAAAACTGTAATATTGCCTTGTATCAGGACTTGGCTCCTATTACCCTTAAAAAGCGTTATGAGATGCGTGAGGTTACCGCTGCACTCAGGGAAAGAAACATACGGTACAGATGGACTTATCCATTCGGATTGTTATTTCAACATCAGGGCATCTCATATAAAATGGCCTCTCTAGCGGAGGCACATGAAGCATTCTTAACGGCCCAACTGCCGGTGTCTTTTTCCCTTCCTACTACAACAGCATCGGCTGCAACCACAACTAAAGCTTCAGGATGGCAAAGAGCTGGGAAAGGTGGCAAGAGGCTTCGTCGCCACGCTGAGGGGTCTCAAGCCTTGCAACATGAACAGGGATGAAGATGGCTGTGCCTTCATTACTGCAAGTTTTAGGTCTTTTAGTGGCCTGCAGGTTGAGGAGGCTTAAGCGGACACACACTTGGTAACTAATGGACACAGACGCTGGTGTTTGAGGGGTTTCTTTCACCTGTTTCTCAATATGTTTGGTATTTCATCGGTTTTATAAGGATTGGTCTACTTTATGAAGGTTTATAGTTATCTATCATGTTTATAGTTTCGGATTGTTCTGCATCATGGGGTATGTTCTCATGAGTCCGGGGGGGGGGGGGGGGGGGGGATTGAGGACGGAGTTATACAACTGCGGCTACCTCTGCTCGGGAGCCCACGGGCCCTCGGGAGCCTGGTATCCTATGGCTGGCACCGGGATACCGAAGGATGTGTAGGGCTCAGGCCAGATCACTACAGATCAGTTTGTTTGGAGAATGGGGGGACATTTCAGGGTCAGCTCTGCTTTAGTGAGAGCCGGAGGGTGCGATTTGAAGCAAGTACGGTTATCACACTGTTGGGGAAGGGGAGGAGACAGAGGTCGTGGACCCAATATGGCCACTAAATTGCTTTCTTTTAACGTCAAGGGTCTCAACTCGCCCCAAAAACGGCAGCTCCTGAAGAGAGAACTGCAAAGACAGGCAGCTGGCATAGTTTTTATACAAGAGACTCATGTACAACAACATCATGAGAGTTTATTGCAATTTCACCAATTTCCCACTGCTATTTGGGCAGCAAGTACTCGGGAACTTAGATATGCTGGGGTGGGGATTTTGTTTGCTGCTGCTGTAGTGCATGAGCAGATTTTAGTTGTCAAGGACCCTAATGGACGGTATATACTTAACAAAATTAAAATAGATAATCGGATTATTACGCTCCTAAATGTGTATTTTCCCAATCAACGTCAGAAAATGTTTATTAAACATATATCTAACTTGCTGCTCCAACATGCTGAAGGGGAGATCATTGTGGGAGGGGATTTTAATTTTGTCATGGATCCCTGTTTGGATTCTAGTTCAGGTGCACAGTCACATGTTGAGATAAGACAGGCTTGGCAAGCGGTTGTGACCAAATGGGGGCTGGTGGACAACTGGAGATCCAGGCATGAGCATTCCCGGTCTTACACATTTTATTCTTGCCCCCACTCTACATATACGCGCATTGACTACTTCTTCACCTCTGCTACTATTCAGACCCGAGTACACAAAATAGACATAGACCCCATCACCTGGTCAGATCATGCCCCAGTGTGGATGGTCTGTAGGTTAAGCGAGTCAGGGGGAGGCCTCAGGTCTTGGAGGCTCAATGACAGCCTCCTAGCTGATCCATCTTTTGCCGCCACTCTGCTATCACATCTCAAAGATTTTTTTAAGGATAACCAAACGGAGGGTATGTCCCCTTTGACGGTGTGGGAGTGTTCCAAAGCTGTGATTAGAGGGCACTGCATAGCGCAGTCTGCGCATTGTAATAAAGAACGTAATGCCAGACGGACACAGCTGCTAGCAGACCTAGCTGATTTGACAAAACAACATAGTCGATCACAATCTACAAAACTATATCAGAAAATCCTTGCCGTTAAATCCCAACTCCAGTCAATAGAGGACTCTGCTATCAGTCATTCTCTCACGCTTTTAAGACAGCAATACTTCGAAGGGGGAAATAAAGCTGGTAAATTTTTGGCTAGGCAATTGAGGGCGGCGCGAGCCTTAACAGTTATAACCAAGATCTCTAGCTCTGGGGGGCAAACGGTGACCGCTTCTGAGGACATACGTCAGGCGTTCACCGAATTTTACTCTAAATTGTATACTAGGGAGGATTCCATACGGGCTGATGACATACAAGCTTACCTGCGGGATGTCTCTTTGCCTCACATTACACCTATTCAACAAGCTTTTCTAGAAAAACCCATCACTTCCCAGGAGGTGCTGGCGGCCATCAAAAAGTTGAAGCAGGGTAAAGCACCCGGATTGGATGGTTTCACGGGTAGCTACTATCGCAAAATGGCGGATGTGGTGGTGGAGCCGATGGTTAAAGCTTTTAATTCCTTATTAGATGGCTCGGCTTTCACGATGGACGCCAACACTGCAGGTATCACTGTGCTTGCTAAGCCTGGGAGAGACCCAACCCTTTGCGGTTCGTACCGACCGATCTCCCTCATTAACATAGATCTGAAGATACTGACCAGGGTTTTAGCAGCTCGGTTGAATGGGGTTTTACCTGGGCTCATTCATAATGATCAGGTGGGGTTCGTGCAGGGTCGCCTAGCGGCGGATAACGTACGGCGGATAGTGGATATTATCGATCTGGTTCACAGGGAAGGTCATTCAGCTATTCTACTAGCATTAGACGCCGAAAAGGCGTTTGACCTAGTTCATTGGGATTTCTTGTTTCACACTCTACAAGCCATGGGCTTCGGGACTAGGTTTGTTACCTGGTTACGTCAACTTTATAATAACCCAGTGGCTAGGGTGAAGGTTAATGGGAGCTACGGCCCGCAGTTTCCCATTCAGCGGGGTACTAGGCAAGGGTGCCCTTTGTCTCCCCTATTATTTGCCCTATTTTTGGAACCCTTTGCTATACGCATTCGGAATAACGGGGCCATCCGAGGGATCCAGAAAGGGGATGCTCAGTTCAAAATCTCCCTTTTTGCGGACGATGTTATGTTCACCATTACGGATCCGAATAGTTCACTGCCCCAAGTCATGGAGGAGCTGGGGAAGTTTACAGCAAGGTCGGGAATGAAAATTAATTATGACAAATCAGAAATATTAAATTTAACGGTACCGGCCTCGGCAGCTATTGTGTTGCAGCGCCGTTTTCCATTTAAATGGGCAGATACCTCCCTTAAATATTTAGGAGTTCGTTTGGGTCCTCACAATGATTCACTTTTTGACCTGAACTATAAACCGCTTATAGCTAAGATACAGGCTGATCTGGATAAATGGTTGGAGCATTCACATTCCTGGCTGGGTAGACTAGCCATTATCAAAATGAATGTGTTACCGCGTTTTTTATATTTTTTTACTACCATACCCATCTATCTCCCTAGTAAATTGCTTCAGAATTGGCAGCAAATATTGGGTCAATTTATCTGGAGGAGGCGACCGCCGCGGATCGCCAGAGTTACATTGTTTCAGACCAAACTGAGGGGTGGATTACAGGTTCCTAACCTTCTCTGGTATTATGGGGCGGCTCAGCTGCGTGCTTTGGTAGTTTTTCATAGCAATAACGATAGGCCGCAATGGGTTAAATTGGAACAAGCCTGCCTGGGCCGATTTCCCATCGATGCCATCCCCTGGCAACCGTCACTCCCTACCGCTACGAATATAGTAGTGACATATGCTCTGAACACTACTTTGCAGGTTTGGAAGCAATGGAAAAAGGTTCTGGTGGGTCCGGAACAGTTTTCTTTGATGTCCTATTTATTTACTGATGTGGTTACCCCATGGGGGGAAGGTTCCAGGGATCAACAGCACTGGAATCAAGCGGGTATTTGTAAATTTGGACATGTGTTTCAACAAGGGTCTTTACTTACTAAAGAACAATTATGTACAGCATATAACCTTGACAGGATTGACTTTTTTCTTTACGCTAAGCTATACCATTTTACATGTAAGGGGTTGTGCAAAGGTTCTCTCCGAATTAAAGGGACACTGTTTGAATCTCTGTGCAAGAATGCTTCTGTTATCAGAGGAGTGATTTCCAAGATTTATGCTCTTTTGAATGGCCGGAGACTGGACACGCCACGGCATCAGAAACAATGGGAGAGCGACTTTTGTGCTCCTCTACGGGATGAGGAATGGGAGCAAATATACCTGGCTGCACGAAAATGTTCCATCTCAGCGGGGCTCCAAGAAAACTGTTACAAATTAATTTACAGATGGCATTACACTCCAGTTTCCCTTCACAAATTCGCACCGGACGTTCCTGACACCTGCTGGAGAGGATGTGCGGCAAGGGGTACATATTTTCATCTATGGTGGCAATGTCCTGAGGTCTCCCATTGCTGGAAGAAGGTCTTGGACTGGATTGCTCAAGCCCTTTATATAGCTGTTTCGGTGGAACCATGACACGCTCTCTTAGGGCTACCGGTTCCTGGAGCCACTCGTATGGAACAGAGACTAGTTCTACAGATCTTCATCGCGACCAGAGCAGAGATAGCACTGCACTGGAAACAGGAACGGGCCCCGACCCTGGCAGCTATTCAGCAGCGATTACATGCTTACTACAGGTTATATCATCTCACGGCGCTACATCGAGATAGAGTCGCGGACTTTCATAAAGTCTGGAGGCCTTATACGGACTGGTTACGATTACAGGACTCTTGCACAGGTTTAAATTTGCCAGCTCCCTGATGTTCTCCCGTAATCTTTTCTGTCTATGTCATATAGTTTGGTTTGAATGGGTGGGTTCTCTTGTTGCCGGCATACACTATGCGATCAGCTGACAAGTTGGTTCCTGAAGGCAGATCATTCCTCATGTACCGTACCTGACTGGTCTGGTCCTGGGAGGGGGGAGGGGGGAGGTGTGGGAAGGGGGTGGGGTGCAGAGGGGGATTGTATGGTAGGTTCTTTAAATGGTATCAGTGGCAGGTTGCTATTTCCAGATGTTATTTCTGTAATCTTCACATCGTTCCGTCAGTGTTGGGTTGTATTCACTTTTGGCTCATAGAAGAATATGATGTGATATGTTGTTTGTTGTACTGATTACCAATAAAAAACGTTTACAACAAAAAAAAAAAAAATGTAGCCGTGGTGCGGTCGATGGCCAGTAGGTCCTGAAGGGATAACTCGATGGGAATCAACCGCAACAAGGGTAAAAGCTTACCTTTCGACCTCGGAGTATAGATATTAATAGGGGGAGCCCTATGGGGTAGAATTTTTGGGAAAAATTTGAAAGATGTTTTGTGAGGAAAATTCCTGTCAGGAATCTCAGAGAGCTCCTTAACTCGCGTGGCTACTGCTGCGCAGAAAAAAGAAGACTGAAGGGGGACCCCTGCTGGATGCAGGGTCACTGCATTGCTGGGCATGCCCAGTAGGTGCCAGTCAAAGTTCTAAAAACTTTGACAAAAGTGTTCTATGATTGAGCTCCATCCTGATGATGTCACCCATATGTGAAGACTACCATCCTGCTTGTTCTGTGAGAATACTACTTTCCTGTTTCTGGAAGCTGCAGGACGCTGCAGCCAGTCAGCCTGGATGACAGGACCTCAGGAGGAGAGAGGGAACAAGGACCCCTGGCTTTTCCTTACCCTGGAATCAAGGGTAGAGTCTGGCCAGGGATTTCCAAACCCCTGCTCAACCAGAGGGATGACCTATGAAGGATCTTAACATCTCTGGGACCTCTGTCTTTTGTCTTCTATCTTCTCTCTAATCCTAAACTAATCTTATTTTACTTTAACTAACAGACTGCAGGTCTGCACCTCTACCATCTGCTGGAGACAGAGTAGTACTGAGAGACTGCAGGTGGCACTCTCAGATATGTAGCAGTGCCTCAAGGTTTTGTTCTCTGCCTCCATCTGCTGGTAGGGATGCATAAACCCACTTGTCTGGACTGATCTGGGATATGAACAGGAAGTTCCTTTTGCCTTATCCTGATAACCCCACATCTCGACTCCATCTGTGACAGAGCTATGGGAGCTAACATGATCAAGCACAAAGAGAAGGAAGTAATAATTTTACACACCAGCTCTGAGCTAAGCTCCTGTTTCATGCGTTGTTTGTCACGAGGATGCACGCCAGGGTCCCTCAGATACCGGACAGCCTGTGAGATCAGCAGGTAGAAGCAGTTCTCCATAGTAAACATCAACAGAGATCTATGTGAAGAAACAGAAGCACTTAGTAAGCAACTACAGTTTTCATCAACCACAAGAATCCAGATGGTGATAGCAGATAATGCATGATTGCTCCACCAGAAGTGACAGCAGCCAGCACACCAGATTTGATTCCCATGGCTGATGAAGCTGACAACACATGAGACTAAGCCAGTCTGCTCAAGGCTAAATCATCTGCTTGTCCTTGCCTACACAGCAGGAAAGTGAAACAGCAAACTGAAGATGAACAGCTTTCCAGCTGAAAGTTAGGAGATTACCAGACTAAACCCCTACAAGGTTCCCAGGATAAGCTATAGCAAAAGCCCTGGACAGCCAATGCCTTTATGCTGGCTGTGCTGAGGTCCCCTCTTCTGGCACTCACTTGTGAACCTTGTTCTCCTCAGCTGATGTAAAAAATCCTGGAGCACGCATCTGTTTCAGGAAGGAAAGAAGAAATATCAGAAAGACAACCCAAAACATTTGCAACTACATATAGTGGCAGCTTTTCCTTGAGACTGCCAGGTTAACTCTGGGTTTGAAGGTCATACCTCTCCCAGCATGGTCAAGGAGATGTTGACAGTGGCCAGTAGAGTTCCAAATGAAGGTGCAACATCAGAATCAAAGGCAGGAGTGGTAAAACTTAGCACAAAGAGAAGATTATACTCAGCAAGGTCCAATGACTGCAAGAAAGTGAAGGAGAGCAAGACAAGTCAAGTCCATTCCTTAAAGACATCTTCCTTCTCATTCAGACCTGGAATTGTTCATTTCACCTTGGCAATGACAAGCGGCTTTATTGGTGAGCTTTTCTAAATGTACCTGGTCAAGGAGGATCTGGCAGAGGTCAGGAGTGAAGTGTCTCAAGGCTGCTAGGGTCTTACTAAGGATCTTCAGGAGACTGTACTGCACAGCGCGCAGAGCTCTCTTCTCCACATCTGTTTCAGGGCTTGGCTGCCTGGAAGGGGTATGAGGAGTCCGCTGCACACGAGGAGTCACTGCTGAGGGAACAGGGTCACTGTTCTTACTCTGCAGCAGAGAGAGAGGGAGAGAGAGAGAACCGGTTTCAGAATTTTTTTTTTTTTGAGGGGGATATAAAGAATACAACTCTTGACTGTAATATCACTATCATAGGCTGCCCTAGGAGAGCACTCTCCACATCCTCCCCTTGGCCCAGGGTAGTTCCCTCTAGCATCCCCTTATCTTCCCCCTACAAAGACTGCTTAAGGGGAGCACTCCATAGTATTCTCCCTTTTCGCCTGCAGAGACTTTCTTTGGGGTGCTGGCACCAGTGTTTTATCTCTTTTCTCTACATGGCAGAAATGTGCTCTCTCTGTAGATGACCCTCACCTGAAGGTAGTGCAGAAGCATTTTGTTGCTGTGCAGGAGGCATGTGCAGGCCTGGCAAAGATAGCAGAGATTCACCTGAAACAAGTAGTAGAGAAAGAACATAGCCGGTTATAACAATTACATGTATAGCCAAAACAAATACTGTAGAGATTACTTACCTGATAATCTCGTTTTCCTTAGTGTATGCAGATGGACTCAAAACAAGTGGGTATAGTGTGCTCGTGCTAGCAGTTGGAGACGGATCTGACGTCAGCATGGGTACATATACCCCCGCAGGAAGTGCAGCAATTCAGTAATCTTCCTTGCAAAAGCTTTATGGATATATGTGTAACTGACCGATCGATTAAATGAACAGGATTACCCTGACTGATTGATAGTAGCTGGAGACCGCCAGTGTTCTCAACCGGAAGGCGTCGACACCCAGCAGGGTGGATGCCCTATCATAAGAAAGCATGGCTTACCGTGAGTCGGTGAATCCCCATGTATGCCGGCAGCCGGGCGGGATGCTGAGTCCATCTGCATACACTAAGGAAAACGAGATTATCAGGTAAGTAATCTCTACATTTCCTAGCGTGTAGCAGATGGACTCAAAACAAGTGGGATGTACAAAAGCTACTCCCGGACTGGGTGGGAGGCTGCCCGAGGTCCGTTTAGGATTGCCCTCGCAAATGCTGTGTCCTCTCTGGCCTGGACGTCCAGACGGTAGAATCTGGAGAAGGTATGGAGGGAGGACCACGTCGCCGCTTTACATATCTCTGCAGGCGACAGCATCCTAGTTTCTGCCCAAGAGGCTGCTTGCGCTCTGGTGAGGTGGTGGTTTTCCCGCTTCTACGTAGGCTGCCTTGATAACTTCTTTGATCCAGCGGGCGATGGTTGCCCATGAGGCCGCTTCCCCTTGCTTCTTCCCGCTGTGAAGGACGAACAGGTGGTCCGTCTTTCGAACTGCTTCTGACATTTCTAGGTATCTGGACAGCAGTCTGCCGATGTCGAGATGGCGTAGTATTCGACCTTCTTCCGACTTCTTCAAATCTTCCGTGGTAGGCAAGGATATGGTTTGGTTGAGGTGGAAGTGTGAGACTACTTTGGGTAAGAAGGAAGGAACCGTGCGAAGATGGATAGCCTCTGGAGTGTCTTCTGGTCACAGTAGGACAGTGCTTGTAGCTCTGAGATGCGGCGTGCTGAGCATACGGCCAGCAGGAACACCATCTTCAAGGTTAACAAACGGAGGGGACAGGCCTCGAAGTGGTCTGAAGGCGGGTCCCACTAGAAACTCCAAAACTAGGTTGAGGTACCACAGGGGCACTGGCCACTTCAGTGGCGGGCGAATGTGTTTGACTCCTTTCAGGAAACGTGAAACGTCTGGGTGTGTGGCGATGCTGTTGCCGTCACTTCGGGGACCGTAGCAGGATAGCGCTGCCACTTGAACCTTGATGGAATTGAGGGATAGACCCTTCCGAAGTCCATCCTGCAGGAAATCCAAAATGATAGGGATCTTAGCGGCATGTGGTTTGGTGCCGTGAGCTTTGCACCAGGCTTCGAATACTCTCCAGATCCTTATATATGTTAGTGATGTGGAGAACTTGCGTGCTCGGAGGAGTGTATCTATAACCGGCCCCGAGTATCCTCTTTTCTTCAGTCTAGCCCTCTCAATGGCCAGACCGTAAGAGAGAATTGAGCTGGATCCTCGTGGAGGATGGGACCTTGCCGCAGCAGGTCCCTGTGTGGAGGCAGGGGTAATGGATTCCCTGCCAGTAGTCTTCTCATGTCTGCGTACCAGGGTCTTCTTGGCCAGTCCGGTGCCACTAGAAGAACTAGGCCTCTGTGCCGCTGAATCTTGTGTATAATGGCGCCCAGCAGGGGCCATGGAGGAAAGGCATATAAGCAGGATCCCCTGAGGCCATGGCTGTACCAGGGCATCGATCCCCTGGGAGAGAGGATCTCGTCTGCGACTGAAGTATCTGGGTACTTGAGCGTTGGACCTGTCCGCTAGTAGGTCCATGCCCGGCGTCCCCCACTGATCCACAATCATCTGGAAAGCTGCGGGTGACAGCTGCCATTCCCCCGGATTTAGGCTTTCTCTGCTGAGGAATTCTGCCGTGGTGTTGTCCTTCCCGGCGATGTGGTCGGCGGAGATGTCCTGGAGATTTGCTTCCGCCCAAGTCATCAGGGGGGCTATTTCTAGGGATACCTGTTGGCTTTTGGTTCCGCCCTGTCGTTTGATGTATGCCACTGTAGTGGCGTTGTCCGACATCACTCTGACCGCTCTGTTTCGAAGTCTGTGGGCAAATCGCAGGCATGCTATCCTGACTGTCCGTGCCTCTAGTCGGTTGATGTTCCACCCCGACTCTTCTCTGTTCCACCGCCCTTGGGCGGTGAGTTCTTCGCAGTGTGCTCCCCATCCGTTCAGGCTGGCATCTGTAGTGAGTAGGGTCCAGGTTGGGGAGGACATTCTTGACCCCCGGCTCATGTGGCCGGGCTGCAACCACCACCGTATCTGAATCCGCACTCTGGCTGGTAGAGGTAGGTGTACGGTGCAGTTCTGTGATCGTGGGCTCCACCGAGATAGGAGGGCGCGTTGTAACGGTCTCATATGCGCCCGCGCCCATGGTATCACCTCCAGAGTGGATGCCATAAGGCCGAGGACCTGTAGGTAATCCCAAGCTGTGGGCCGGGTGGCGCTCAGCAGGGCCTGCAGAAGATTCCGGAGCTTTGCTCTCCTCTTGGATGTTAGACTGACCTTGTCTTCCTGGGTGTCGAATCGGACTCCTAGGTATTCCAGTGACTGAGAAGGCTGTAGGGAACTCTTGTTCAAGTTTACTACCCATCCTAGGCTTTCCAGAAGAGCTATAACTTTGTTGGTTGCCTGGAGGCTCTCCTCCAGTGATTTTGCCCTGATCAGCCAATCGTCCAGGTAGGGATGGACGAGGATTCCTTCCTTCCGGAGGGACGCCGCCACTACTACTATGACCTTGGTAAAGGTCCGCGGCGCGGTGGTTAACCCGAAGGGTAAAGTTCGGAACTGGAAGTGTTGGTTCAGGACTTTGAAGCGTAAGTAGCGCTGGTGATCCCGATGGATTGGGATATGCAAGTAGGCTTCCAACAGATCTAGGGATGTGAGAAACTCCCCTGGCTGTACTGAATTTTTGACAGACCGCAGAGTTTCCATGCGAAAGCTGGGGACCCGAAGGTGTCGGTTGACTGACTTGAGGTCCAGGACGGGCCTGGAAGTGCCCTCCTTCTTGGGCACTATGAAATACATGGAATAATGCCCAGAATTTATCTCCCCTGCAGGCACTGGGATTATGGCTTTTAGGGATAGGAGCCTCCGCAAGGTGACTTCTAGTGCCGCCCTCTTGAGGGGTGAACAAGGAGATTCCACAAACTTGTCCGGCGGGAGCCGAAGAAAGTCCAGGTAATACCCTTCTTGGATGATGGCGAGGACCCACTGGTCCGAGGTGATCTCGACCCACCTGCGGTAGAAGAGAGTTAGCCTGCCCCCTATGGCTGCTACCCCCAGATGGGTCAGCTGATTGTCATTGTGGGGTACGGCCGGGACCCGAACCCGAGCCGGTTCCCCTCTTGTTGTGCTTAGTCCGAAAGGACTGGTTCCTGGCCTGCGAATGAGGTGCTTGGTAGCGAGTCCTGTAGGGGTTGAAGCGCTGAGAGTTTCTGCCTCTAGATGGTCTAGGAAAAGGGCGCTGGCTCCTCCTTGACCTGTCTTCTGGTAGACGGGGCAATGGCGAGGCGCCCCATTTATTGGCCAGTTTCTCGAGGTCGCTGCCAAACAGGAGGGATCCCTTAAAGGGCATTCTCGTGAAACGTGTCTTGGAGGAGGAGTCGGCCGACCAATTACGTAGCCAGAGCTGTTTCCTGGCTGCCACTGAGGATGACACTCCCTTGGCTGCCGTACGGACTAGGTCGGAAGCTGCGTCAGTGAGGAACGAGAGAGCTGATTCCATCTCTTCTCCCGGGGTGTTGTTCCTAGCCTGTGATAAACAGGAACGCGTCACCACGGTGCAGCAGGTCGCAATTCGTAGGGACATGGCTGCCACCTCCTCAAAGGCTTGTTTCAGAATGGCGTCCATGCATCGGTCATGTGTATCCTTGAGGGCCGTCCCCCCTTCCACCGGAATGGTGGTGCGCTTCACAATGGCGCTAACTATGGCGTCTACCTGGGGGCACACCTGCAGCTCCTTGGTTGCCGGGTCTAAGGGGTACATGCCAGCCAAGGCCCGACTCCCTTTGAATGAGGCCTCCGGCGTATTCCATTCCAGATCGATTAGCTGTTGTGCTGCTTGTAGGAGGGGAAAAAGGTGAGTCGTCTGGCGCAGGCCCTCTAACAGGGGGTTCATTCTAGGTTCCCCTGGGGTGTCATGGCCTGGGAGAGCAAGTTCCGACAGGCATTGAGCGATCAGGCTTGGGAGATCCTCTTTCAGAAAGAAGCGCCTCATGGTCCGATATGGTTCAATCCCCGAGGGAAGTTCTCCCTCCTCGGGGGGTTCGTCGTCTTCCTCAGGGCAATCTGAATCCCCATAAGTGGGGGTTCCGGGCGGCGAGTGGCCGTGCCTAGGCCTTGAGGGTCCAGGGGCCGGGTCATCCGGTACGTATGGACCCGTTCGGGGAGCAGCCTGCATTGTGACAAAGGCATGAATCCCCTTGAATAATTCTACCCAGGAGAGCGAAGCAGGATCTGGCCTTAGGGGCACCAGGTCTCTCGGGTTCCCTGGCTGCTCACTGCCGCCTGCTAGGTCTGGGGTGTTCCCTGAAGAACCGGCAAGTACGCTGGGCTGCGACCAGCCCTGGCCTGGAACTCCCAGGGCCTCTTCACATTGGGCACATAGGGAGTCTGCTTCCTCGCTCTTTGTGGCTCTGAGGTTGCATGCAGAGCAGAGGCTTATGCCTGATTCTGGAGGTGTCGGCTCCGCTGACGCATGGGCTCTCTTACGCTCCATCTCGTCTGTGAACTCAGCTGGAGTCTGCGCTTTGTAATATGCGCGAAAGATGTGCGCCTACCAATATGCGCCTACCAATATGCGCCTACCAATATGCGCTTATCAACGTGCGCCTATCAACGTGCGCCTATGAACGTGCGCTTATCAGTGGGCGCCTATGAAAGTGCGCCTATCAGCGGGCGCCTATGAACGTGCACCTTATCAACGTGCGCGCATCCACGTGCGCGTAGCGACGGGCGCCTATCAATGTGCGCTTAGCGACGGGCGCCTATCAATGTGCGCTACAGGCAGGCAAAATGGCGACCCCCTTGGCGGGTTGCCACGTAGGCAGACTCTGCTACTCCTCGCTTCCTCGGAGACCACAAAGTAAAGATGTACGCCTTACCTTGTCTTCGGCGCTTCCCAGCTGCGACCCGGGCGGTCTCCGGCTGCGGGGGGGAGACGGTGATTACCGTCACCGCCGCACTCGAGGAGGTGCACCCGCTGCCTCTAGGCCGCGCCCGAACTCGTCCTGCTCGGGGGCCAAGTCCACGCCGGGACCGAGGCTGCCTCTATGCCGCGCCCGAGCCCTTCTCACTCGGGGGCTAGGCCCCTGCCGCGAGTCGGCCACCGGACCGAGGCTCTTACCTCCGAGGGACCACGGAAATCGCCTCAGGAAACTCAACTGGGGGAGGGACCGAATGGTATCACCGCAGGAGTGCGGGGCTCGTCTTCAGGGAGGTTTCTTCTATGAATTTGGAAAAACGCTCAGCGAGCGTGAGGTAGCTCCAAACTGCTTTGGAGACGGAAATTACTGAATTGCTGCACTTCCTGCGGGGGTATATGTACCCGTGCTGACGTCAGATCTGTCTCCAACTGCTAGCACGAGCACACTATACCCACTTGTTTTGAGTCCATCTGCTACACGCTAGGAAAACCAGCTTTGGGGCCAAGTGTTTTCCAAATCTGATGGGTTCTCCCCATCCCCCCTCCTTTTCTATCCAGGGCAGCCTGGCCTGCAATAACATACCTGAATGTCTTTCATCAGCTCTGGAAGGTGAAAATGCCATTCCTTGGTGAAGCTGGAGAGCTGAAGCAGGAACCCAACCGTATGATCAGCCTCTTCCAAACAAGCCAGACTCTGTACTGTCCGTACTGCAGTGAGGCACTGAGGACAGTAACACAGGTATATTAATCAGAGACATCTGTGGGGGAGAAATTCCCTTGCTCAGAGAGCCACAGCAACAGACCAGAACTAGAGTTGTTGTGGGAGGGAAGTCTGCTCAGCTATAAATGCAACTTAGACACAGATCTGTATCACATTGTTCCCTTGTGCACAGCCTTACTTGAAGTATCCTTTCCTGGTGGACTCCCACAAAGTCCAAGGCCTCAGTCAGGAAGTTGTATCGCAGGGTCTTGAGCAGGCGCTCCATCAGGGACATGGACAAGCGGTACACGCCTGGCCATGAGGGTGCATCCAAGGACTTCCTAGAGGAAGATGGTGCCTGAACCTATATGACAAAGTCATTTATAATGAGAACATAAGAAATGCCATGCTCGGTCAAACCAAGGTCCATTAAACCTAGCATCCTGTCTCCGACAGTGGTCAATCCAGGTTGCAAGTATATGGTATATCCCATAAAGTAGATCAGTTTCTTATTGCTTACTCCCAGGAATAGCAATAGCTTTCCTTAGTCTATCTGGCTAATAATGTTGTATGGACTTTTCCTTTAGGAACTTGTCCAAACTCTTTTAAACCCCAATATGTTAGTCGCCTTGACTATGTCTTCTGGCAACAGATTCCACAGCTTGATTGTATGCTAAGAGAAAGTATTTTCTATGATTTGTTTTAAATTGTTATAGCTTCATGGAGTGTCCACTTGTTCTACCCAACTCATGATTTTATAAACTTCTTTGATGTCTCCTCTCAGCTGTCTCTTTTCCAAACTGAAAAGCCTGTGTAGCCTCTCATCCTAGGAGAGCCGTTACATCTGCTTTATCATTTTTATTTAATAGCATTTATTAATAGTTTTCCAGATAAAAATTATTTCCCAAAGCGATAATTTTTGTCACCCTCTGTACCTTTTCTAGTTCCACTATATCTTTTTTGAGATGGGGTGACCAGAACTGCATACAATACTCAAAGTGCAATCGAACATGGCTTGATACAGAGGCAATGTTTTATTCTTTGCATCATTCCTAACATTCTATTTGCTTTTTTGACCGCCGATGCACATTAAGCTAAGATTTTCAACGTACTGTCCACAAGGACTTTTCCGGGGAGATGATTCCCAGTACAGAACCCTGTATCGTGTACCTGTGTTTGGGATTATTTTTCCCTATGTACATCACTTTGCACTTTTCCACATTAAATTTAATCTGACATTCAGTTGTCCAATATCCTAGTCTCACAAGATCCATCTGCAGTACAAGAAAACTGGTTCTTACCTGCTAATTTTCATTTCTGGAATACCACAGATCAGGCCAGACTCCTGGGTTTTGCCTCTCTGCCAGCAGATGGAAACAGAGAAGAAAAGCTTTACTGAAACTGCTACTTAACTTAGAGTGAGACCTGAAGTCCCTCAGTATGTCCTGTACCCAAGCCAAGCTAAGAATAGCTATAACAATAATTGAGATCCTCAACCCCCCTCAACGAGCAGAAGGGAGGCAGAGCCTCTATGGAAAAAACTCAACAACATTAAGCAGAACATCATGTAACCAAACAAACTGCCATGAAGAGCGGGGTTCTGGACTGATCTGTGGTATTCCAGGACGGAAATTAGCAGGTAAGAAAATTTTCTTTTACTGTTCGTACCCCAGATCAATCCAGACTCCTGGGATGTACTCAAGCTCCCCTACACTGGCCGGGAATGTGATAGCCCCACTCACAATACACTCTCTCTAAACCCCTCAGCATCTGGATCCCGGACATCCAATCGGGAATGCCTGGAGAAAGTGCCTAACGACTTCCAAGTAGCCACCCGAAATATTTATTGTAAAGAAACCAGCTGACACTCAGCCCATGAGGTTGCCTATGCCAGAGTTGAGTGAGCCCTTAGCTTGGCATATAATTGTAAAAGCCGTCTGGTGTCGGAGAGTCTAATTGTGACCTTTAGCCATCTCGCAATAGTAGCCTTGGATGCCCTGCACTCCTTTCTTAGCCCATTCCAAAGCACAAAAATATGATCTGATTTCCAGAAACTATTCAACACACAAAATTCCTTTGCATGCAGCACAGACAAATCCAAATTAGGAAAGACAGGAAGTTCCACTTTTTGACTAAGATGAAAGGCTGAAACAACATTAGTCAGAAATGAGGGCACCGTTCACAAGGATACTTCATTCTCTGTAAACTGAAGAACGGGATCTCTACAAGACAACACCTAAAGCTCTGAAATTCTTGTGGCTGAACAATCACCACTCAAGAAATCAATTCCAAGGTTAAATCCTTTAGAGTCGTTCTCTGCAATGACTCAAATGGAGCCTCACACAACACCCTCATCACCAAATTAAGTTTCCATGAGGGAGACACCTTCTGCATTAGGGGCCACTAGTGTTTTGCTGCTTGAAGAAAATGAATCACAGCCAGATGCGAGACCAGGGACACTACCTACACCTTATCCCAAAGACAGCTTAAAGTCACTATCTGTACCAGAAGGAAATTATAGGCTAGACCCCTCAACTAGACCTTTTTGTAAAAAGGTCAAGATAAGGGAAATTGAAGCCTGAGTAGGCTGCATGCCCTGTTCAACACACCAAGCCTAAAAACTCTTCCACATTCTACCATAAAGCCAAGGATGTCTGGTCTTCAGTAAGATGGTAATGACATCTTTGGAGTACCCCTTCTATCTCACGCAGCTTCTCTCAAAATCAAAGCTGAGAGACAAAAGCGATCTGCCTGATCTGCAAATATGGGACCCTGGTGAAACTGTCTTGGAAGGCGACCAAATCTTAACGGACCATCCACCTAGTTTACTCGGTCCGCGAATCACGGCCGACATGGCCATTCTGGAGCCACGAGAATCACTTCACCCGGGTATCTTTCTATGTGCCGTAGCACCCTGCCCAGTAACAGCCATGGTGGAAAGAAGTAAAGAAGAATCCCTGGTGGCCACGGTAGCACCAGAGTGTTGATTCCTTCTGCTCTGTGTTCTCACTTGCAATTGTAAAAGCACGCCGCCTAGGTGTTTCATCTCAACGCCATCAAATGCATATGAAGTGTTCCCTATCTGGCCTGAAGGAGAAGAGTTGCTTTCTCTAACAGTTGCCATTCTCTGGGTGCCAACTTTTGCCTGCTTAGAAAATCTGCCTGCATGTTAACCACCCTGGCTATGTGAAATGCTGCCAGAACTGCCAGGTGCTGCTCTGCCCAGTGAACAAACAACTGAGCCTACTGAGAAGCCACCCGACATTTGGTCTCTCCCTGTCAGTTGATATAAGCTACCATCATTGCATTGTCCAATACAACTTGCATTGCCAGACCTTTTAACCGTAGCAGAAAGGAAAACAAGGCTAAGCACACTGCTCTCGTCTCTAACCGACTGATAAGACACGATGCTTCCTCCTTAGGGCAATGATCAATGTGGTCTGGCCCTGA
The DNA here is from genome assembly GCF_901001135.1 of Rhinatrema bivittatum. NCBI lineage: Eukaryota > Metazoa > Chordata > Amphibia > Gymnophiona > Rhinatrematidae > Rhinatrema > Rhinatrema bivittatum. The sequence continues at coordinate 81,266,136 of NC_042622.1, read as the reverse complement.
CACACCGCTCCCCAATCACCTGGCATTGGCCCTCCCTATCACCCAATCTGGGATTTCCAACTCCATCCCCCATTCCATATTGACCGGACCAAGCACCCCTACCCCCACCCCAAAGGGAAGAGGAGTTTGCGACGCCTCCGATAAAAGGGATCCAACAGTATGGAAACGCTCTTTGAAGAGGCCACATATGCACAAACTACAAGGGAACTGGAACTAGATCTACCATTGGTACCATAGACCCCGGACCTGCAAATTTTCCCAAACTCTGGGCACTGAGTCACAATAGGCAGTGAACCTGACTCTGCAGCTTCACCATCTTGTCCTCCGTGAAAAAATCTTGCTAATCCAGGTGTTGAATAGAGCCTCTAGGTACTCCATGGACTGGGATGGCATTAGATGGCTCTTCACCAAGTACATCACCCAGCCCAGAGCTCTCAACCTCTCTAGGACCCGCTGTACTGGCAGCTGACAGAGGTCCATTGACTTTGTCCGAATGAGCCAGTCGTCCAGATATTTATTTTGACATTTTATATACCGCTGTTTCAAATGAAGATCACAACTGTTTATAAAAGAGACATTCATACTATAGATCAACACAACAGAGTTTAATAAAACTCTACATCTACTGTGATCTTCTAATACATATTAACTAATGGTCTAGGACAGCAGTTTGTAGTACAGAAGTTCTATTTCAATACTTTTCACATATTAGTGCGTTGTCTTAAGATACTTAACAACTCTCGTTGCTTATTACTCATTCTTCAAATATTATTTTTGTCATTGATATTTACATTCTCTGCATACTGATGTTTTTAAGTTAGATCATAAGCATTTTTGAATAGCCAAGTTTTCAGCTCACGTTTAAATCTCTTTCTTTCTGGCAAATATAACGTCTCAGGTAGAGAATTACACAACTTTGGGCCTGCTATGGAAACACACGATCTCTTATCCAAAGGAGGATGTCCAAGAAATCCATACAACCTCTCTAGGACCCGCTGTACCACCAGCTGAAAGAGGTCCACTGACTTTGTCCAAATGAGCCAGTCGTCCAGATATGGGTGTACAGCATTCCTTCCTTCCGAAGGGCTATTACCATCATTACCATCACTTTGGTGAACATATGCTGTGCTGTCACCAAACTGAACGGAAGGTTGCAAAAGTGAAAATGGTCTCCCATAATCATAAACTGCAGGAACTTCTGGTGCTCCTGCTTGACAGTTCCTGGCATCACTAAACCTCACTGAGGTACACCTCAGTGAGGTTTAGTGATGCCAGGAACTGTCTCTTGCGAACTGCCGCTATGCCTGAACATAGCATCTCCATATGAAACCATGGTACCTTGAAGTCCATTTTGACCTTCTTTAAATCCAAAATCGGGCTGAATGTCCCTTTCCTTTTTTGGGACCACGAAATACATGGAATACCGATCTTTTCCCCATTCTTTTTGGGGAACTGGCACCATCTCTCTTAGCTGCACAAAGTCCACTGTGTTACGAACCACTTGGTGAGAGAAGTGCAAGGGAAGACTATGAAGGCTTCCCACACCAGGTGCATAAGTTCTAACTCATAGCCATCATTTTATCACTCCCAAGATTCACTGGTCCACTAATTCTGGTCCACTCCTTGAAAAGTAGGCCAACCACCCCCCACAAGAGAAGAGTGGACCAGCCTTGTTTCATTGTGAAGACTTAGCTCCCCTGGTTCCTTGACTAGGGGTATCTTGGATCAGCTTTCGCCCACCTCGAAAGGACAGGTCCTGTCTGAGCTTTGCCTCTGTATTGCTGATATCATCTATGTTCTCAAAAACATGAACAGTTGGGAAAAGATTTCTTTCTTCCCTTTGGCAATATATGTCCCTTGGGCTCTCTGAGATGCTTCACCAGCTGCACTAAATCTTTCCTGAATATGCCTTTGATCAGGAGGGTCTCTAGCTGAAACTTTTCACCAAAACATCTGCAGAGCAGTTTGATAACTAGAGCAGTCTCCTGGCTGAAACTGCTGACATCATAACTCTGGAGGATGCCCTAATCAAGTCATACAGGGCATCTGCCACTTAGGACACCGCTGCCTCCAAGCACTCCTCCGGCTTTGTGGTGGATGATGATGTCTCCTTCACCTAAAACTGCTGAACTCAGCTGAATTGCATAAACTGCTGCATACTGCAGCCCGGATACCCAAAGCAGAAATCTCAAAAATTCTCTTAAGATGAACTTCCAGCTTCTGGTCTTGCACAGCTTTCAGTGCGGCTGACCATGTCAATGGAATGGTGGTTTTCTTTGTCACCACCAAGACCAAAGAGTCTACCTTTAGAAGCATCAAAAGCTCAAATGTCTCCTCCAGTAACAGGTACCTGATGACCAGCTGCTTTACTGACTTGTGAAAGGGAAAAGCCTTAGCCAGACCTCTCAAGTTGACTATGAAGGGGTCAACTTCCTGGTCCGACTCCACCTGAGGAAGTTTGATGCCTAGCTGTTTAAGCACATGTGGAATCGAGCGCCACAACACTTTCCTGTGAAACCACCAGACCACCTTAGAGTCGTCCTCTTGGGTCACCAGCACCTCCTTTAGATCCAGATTTGAAAAGCCTGAGGAGACTCCGCCCTCGGAGACCCATCCAGCGGAACATCATCAACTTGGAGTCCTGGAGTCCTCAGACTCTTCCATGGGGCTGCCTCACTGCCTAGCCAAGCCAAACACCCTCTGGATGTTGGGCAATGTCTTTTTGCAGGGCTTGAGTCACCTTGCTGCTGACCCTGGGTACGAGGGCACTTCTCTCCTGCTGCCTAACCAGATAGGCTCTGTGGAGAAGTAGCATAAAATTCGAGGAAAAGGCCCAAAAATCCTCCAAATCCTCCTGTAATAAGGCCTCCTCATCTTCAGAGGCTTCCAGCCTTTATGCGGGACTCTGCAGGCGATAAGGGAGGAGAGGAATCCTCTGTCTCCTCGGAAGTCTCCGGTACCACTGTGACTACACTCAAGAAGGCTTCCATTCCTGCGCTCACAGAAAAAGGATCTGCAGCGGCTCCTGACAACCTTGTAGGCCTTTTATGTGGCAAAACAAAACTTGAACCAACCATGCTGCCTTCTCCCCCTGAGATGCAGCACTTGCACAAATTCACATGGATGACATAAGCACGTGTATTCCCGCACAAGCGGCAGGTCTTGCCGTGATCCTTGGCTGGCGCCATGTGTGTCCCACACATCTGCCTTCTCACCATGGCAGTCTAGTTAACACTGGGACCCCCAGTTACCACTGGCTCTTACCTGTGTCTGGTGAGATCGCTGATCACTCACAGAGTCAGCCGAATTCGAGAAACCCTCTTTAAGCCGCTGTCTAAAACGATCAGGTCATGTCTTTTTTTTTTTTTTTTGTAATAAAACAAAAGTACTTTCCTGAATGCTGCAGAGTGGCTGCTGGTTCCAGAGGGCACGTCGGGGGATCGAATGAACTGGAGCACCAGCTAATCGAAACCCGCTCAGTGTCCAGGGATGAACCAGCACCAAAGGTCACCAATCCCTTGCTTGTTCACCTCAACCAGGGAGGATAGCCCCTACCAGGGGCTTAATAACCCCCTGAAAGGAAGCTCCTGAAAAAAATAGGAAAATTGGTTCTTGCCTGCTAATTTTCGTTCCTGTAGTACCACGGATCAGTCCAGGACAGCTGGGTTTTGCCTCCCCACCAGCAGATGGAGACAGAAGAAGACTTTGCGGACTCTGTCCTATACCCCTGAGGTGCCACCTAGTGTCTGCCAGTATGATTCAGTACCCAAGCAGAAAAACCAGATACAAAACACCATAACTATGAACCATAAAAACACCTCCCTCGCAGAGCAGAGGATATGAAAACACTACAAAAACTGTATTGAACCCGAATGTCAACAAAAATGCAGAGAATAAAACTTGCATAGCGAATGACCAGCCACCAGCCGAGCGGACTCTCCATCGTCTTCCTGGGCGGGCGTCTGGACTGATCCGTGGTACTACAGGAACGAAAATTAGCAGGTAAGAACCAATTTTCCTTTCCCTGTACATACCCGGATCAGTCCAGGACAGCTGGGATGTACCAAAGCTATCTTAACCTGGGTGGGACTGAGAGAGTCCCGCTCGGAGCACACTGGCCCCAAAGGAACCGGGCTCTGGAGCCCGGACATCGAGCCGATAATGTCTTGCAAAGGTATGCGGAAACTGCCAGGCTGCCGCCCTACAAATTTCCTGTGGCGACACCTGCTGACACTCCGCCCAAGACGTCGACTGCGAAAGAGTAGAATGAGCCTTAAGGCCAGAAGGAAGAGGACGACCCTGAACCAGGTAAGCAGAGGAAATCGCCTCCTTCAACCATCGGGCAATCGTTGACTTAGATGCCTTCTGCCCTTTTCTGGGCCCACTCCAAAGTACAAAGAGGTGGTCCGAAAGCCGAAAACCGTTCGTTACCTCTAAATAGCGTAACAGAGCCCTCTTCACGTCCAACTTCTGCAACTCCTTTGCCTCTGGCGAAGAAGAATCCACCCCTGCAAAGGAAGGAAGTTCTACCGACTGATTCACATGAAAGGAGGACACCAGCTTCGGGAGAAAAGAGGGAACTGTTCTTAGGGAGACTCCCGCCTCGGAAATCCTCAAGAAGGGCTCCCTGCACGACAAGGCCTGAAGCTCGGACACCCGTCTAGCGGAAGAAACCGCCACTAGAAAAACAGTCTTCAAGGTCAGATCCTTCAATGTCACCCGACGCAATGGTTCAAAAGGAGCCGAACAAAGCGCCTTGAGTACCAGGTTCAACCGCCAAGAAGGACAAGGACTCCGGACCGGAGGGCGAAGGTGCTTAACGCCCCGCAAAAAACGAACCACATCTGGGTGAGAGGCAAGAGGCACTCCCTGCACCTTCCCTCGAAAACTGCCCAGAGCCGCCACCTGCACCCGCAGCGAATTGAATGCCAACCCCTTGGCTAGCCTTGCCTGTAAGAAATCCAGAACCTCTGGAATAGACGCCCTGGCGGGCTGGACACCGTGGTCGATACACCAGGCCTCAAAGACTCCCCATACTCGGACATATGCCATAGACGTAGAAGTCTTGCGGGAACGTAAGAGCGTGGCCACCACCGCATCAGAGTAACCCTTACTCTTCAACAGACGCCTTTCAAAAGCCATACCGCTACACAAAAGCGATCTGCCTCTGTGAAACAGACGGGCCCCTGCCGCAGAAGTGTGGGAGATGGATGAAACCTCAGTGGACCATCCACTGCCAGAGCCAAAAGATCCGTGAACCACGGACGCCTTGGCCACTCTGGGGCCATTAGAATCACCTTTCCGGCGTGCCTTTCAATGCAGGGCAGGACTTTGCCCACCAACGGCCATGGGGGAAACACGTACAGGAGAATGCCCCTGGGCCAGGGGAGGACCAGGGCGTCCACCCCCTCTGCCCCCGGTTCCCGCCGACTGAAGAACCGGGGGGCCTTGGCGTTGCAGTGAGTCGCCATCAGATCCATGGCCGGCGTGGACCACCGGTTGCACAGACGATGAAAGGCGTCGGAGAGCTCCCACTCTCCGGGCTCCAGTTGGTGGCAACTGAGGAAATCCGCTTGGACGTTGTCCACGCCGGCAACGTGAGACGCCGCTATCCGGTAAAGATGCGCCTCCGCCCAGCGGAGCAAAAGCTGTGCCTCCGCCGCCACCGGACGGCTCCTGGTGCCACCCTGACGATTGATGTATGCTACTGTCGTCGCATTGCCGGAGAGCACCCTCACCGACTTGCCCTCCACTAAAGGTAGGAGGGCCTGAAGCGCAAAGCGAACCGCTCTGGTCTCTAAGCGATTGATCGACCAGGAGGCCTCCTGCCTGGTCCACTGACCCTGGACCGAGGTATCCCGACAGACCGCTCCCCATCCGGAGAGGCTGGCATCCGTGGTCACTACGGTCCAGCAGGGCGTCTCCATGTCCATCCCCTGACGCAGGCTGTGCGGAGAAAGTCACCACTGCAGACTGGAACGCACCGCCCTCAACAGTGGAAGGACAGTGTTATAAAGCTGCGAGCGAGGCTTCAGCGGGACAACAAATCTGAGTGAAGAGGACGCATATGAGCAAATGCCCATGGCACGAGATCGATGGTCGAGGCCATGAAGCCCAGGACCTGCAAATAATCCCAGGCCGTAGGATGAGAGAGAGATTGGAATTCCGTCACCTGTTGCATGAGCTTCCAGACTCTTTCCTCTGTCAGAAAGACCTTCCCTAAGACCGTATCGAAACGAGCCCCTAGGAATATCAAGTTCTGAGAGGGGGTCAGATGGCTCTTCGCGGGGTTGACCATCCATCCCAAGGAGCCCAATTTCCAGAGGACCCGTTGAACCGTGTTCCTGTAGAGACTTTCCGACTTCGCTCGAACCAACCAATCGTCCAGGTACGGATGGACCAAGATCCCCTCCCGTCGCAATGCAGCCGCAACCACTACCATCACCTTGGTGAAGACCCTGGGAGCCGTTGCCAGACCGAACGGAAGGGCGCAGAACTGAATGTGGCGCCCCAGGACTGCAAACCGCAGGAATCTCTGATGGTCCGGACGGATGGGGATGTGGAAGTACACCTCCGACAGGTCCAGAGAAGCCAAGAACTCCCTTTTGTGCACCGACGCGATTACTGAACGAAGCGTTTCCATCCGAAACCGGGGCATCTTCAGAGCGTGGTTTACGCGCTTCAAATCGAGGATGGGGCAGAAGGACCTGTCCTTTTTTGGAACCACGAAGTAAATGGAGTAGCGCCCACGCCGCAGCTACCCCGTGGGCACCGGAACTATGGCCCCTAGATCTTGCAGGCGTTGCAGGGTGACCTGTACCGCCATGCGCTTCTGGCTGTACGCGCAAGGGGACACTATGTAATGGTCCCTGACTGGCCGTGCAAAATCTAAGGCGTAGTAGCCGTGCTCTATTATGTCTAGGACCCATTGATCGGACGTCAGTTGGACCCACGCCTCCCGGAAAAGAGACAACCGTCCCCCAATCTTTGGAACAGAAGGGTGGGCCGGCCGCACTTCATTGTGTAGTCTTGGAGCCCCCATGAGCTTGGGGGGCACCATTTCTGGCTGGGCGACGGCCCCGAAAGGACTGATTCCAAGAAGACTGTCGGGGCGCGTTCTGACGAAAGGACGACCCGGTGGACTGAGAGGACCGGAAGCGACGATTCCCCCGAGAACGATTCCGCTGAGGAAAGGCACTCTTAGACCGGAATCTATCCTCCAGCAACCGGTGAACCTTGTTCTCACCCAGAGACTTAATCAGATTGTCCAACTGTTGCCCGAAGAGGAGCTTCCCCTTAAATGGTAAGGAACTCAGCTGCGCTTTTGAAACATAGAATCATAGAAATGACGGCAGAAGACGACCAAATGGCCCATCCAGTCTGCCCAGCAAGCTACGCACTTTATCCATTTTTTTTTCCCTTTTTCTCTCCCCCACCTGTTACTATTGGCTTCCAGTACCCTCCGGCCCTAATTCCCCTCCACCCCACCACAATGTAGAGAGCAGCGCCGTATCTGCATCCAAGTGAACATCCAGCTCAATTAGGGGTAGCAACCGCTGTAACAAGCAGGCCACACCCCTGCCCCATACTCTTACCCACCCCTGTTTTTTTTTTTGTTTGTTTGTTTTTTTAGTTTTTTTTTTTTTGGAGATGGCAGCCCTCCATCCTTCCGCTCCGTGAAGGTGGAACACCAACCACTGGCATCCCGCTCCGTGAATGCCTCTGTGGCTACTGCCGCTCCGTGCAGTGTTTTGCTGCCTCCTCTTTATTTACGCCCTCTAGACTTGATGGACCCACAGTGTTTATCCCACGCCCCTTTGAAGTCCTTCAAAGGGGCGTGAGATACCTGAAGAGGTATCCGCAGCCCAGTGCATGAGCCAGAGGAGCCTGCGGGCCGAAACCGCTGAGACCATCATCCGGGCAGACGTCCTCAGGAGATCATACAGGGCGTCAGCGCCATACGCAACCGCGGCTTCCAGCCGACTAGCTCGCTCTGCTGCTGCACCAGACAGGTCGGACTCAGCCTGCCAATCCTGAACTCATCGGAGACAAGCCCTTTGGGGCGCTCGCATTGCCACAGGCAGAGCAGGCCGCACCACGCGGCATACCCCCGGGCTCGATTTGTTGAGTACCCGAAAAAAGAACCGCGGAGTTCGGTGCAATTTCCCGGTAAGTAGGCCGCACCACGCGGCAAAGCCCCGGGCTCCAGTTTTTGAGTACCCGAAAAAAGAACAGTGGCGTTTGGCGCAATTTCCCGGTAAGTAGGCCGCACCACGTAGCAAATCCCCGGGCTCGATTTTTTGCGTATCCGAAAAAAGAACAGTGGCGTTCGGCGCGATTTCCCGGTCCCCCCGGGCCGAAAAAACGGCGAAAAAACGGCAAAAAAGCGGCAAAAAACTGCGAAAACGGAGCGAAAACCCGGTCGGCAGAAGCCCTAACTCCAGGCAAGTTTTATAAACGAATTTTAAAAAATTGAAAACTTTACCTTAAACTGAAGAAAACGGCAGGCTGGACGAGGATGAGTGGCCGAGACCCCTGGCATCACTCCGAACCACGGCAGAAGTAGGGTCCCCAACCCTCTGCTCTGCAGCCTCTAATACCAGGGGGGATGGTCCCACCAGGACTTGACAACCCCCTGGGAGGCTAAATGCTGCACTGCCTTTTTTTTTAATATGGAAGGAACCCTACCAAGATTCCTAACCTGAAGAACAACAGCAGCACTAAGCTAAAGAACCAAATCCCTAACTTAGCACCACCGAGAGACACTAGGCTTTGCACCTCCACCATCTGCTGGAGACAGAAGAATACTGGCAGACACTAGGTGGCACCTCAGGGGTATAGGACAGAGTCCGCAAAGTCTTCTTCTGTCTCCATCTGCTGGTGGGGAGGCAAAACCCAGCTGTCCTGGACTGATCCGGGTATGTACAGGGAACCATTTTCCTCTTCTATTTTTTTTCTTAACTCCAGACTGCAGGTTTTAAACCTCTACCATCTGTTGGAGACAGAGAAATACTGAGGGACTGCAGGTGGCACTCTAGGTTACGTAGCAGTGTCAGTAAAGCTTTTCTTCTGTCTCCATCTGCTGGCAAGGAGGCATAACCCAGGCGTCTGGACTGATCTGGGATATGAACAGGAACTTGCAATTTGCTGCTATTTTAACAACTTTGAATAATTTTGTGTCCTGCTTCTTTTTGACTCTTCCAAGATAGAGACAGAGCCTCCTGCTACGCTCTAAACAGAAGACAGAGCTCTGCTTTCCTCCCATAGACTCTGAATGGGAGACAAAGCCACCTGGTGCCTTCTCACAGGATCTGTATGGGAGATAGCAGCAGCAATGCAACTTCCTTATGTTATCCCATTAATGTGCTTAAACTGTACTCTGGAAACTATAAGAGTTGAGTTTCCATGAGTATTCATGCCACAGATTTCTTTGCCGAGATTAGGAAAGAAGACAATTGTGATTGCGGGTTTAATTATGATATGGAAATCAGTATAGACACAACTGGACTAAGGTCTCCAACCCATTCTATAGTACTTGTAAAATTTGTCAGCCTATCGCTGCTGATCTGAGATAGGTGTGATAAACACAAGTGACACAAATTTTCTACTCGCTTTACTCGGCTGGAGAGTTCATTTTCCTGTTTATTTCATATGTGAGATTGCAAGGGAGGACTCACCTGAAGTCCCCCATTAGAGCTAAGCTGATAGACGCTCAGCAATGGCAGACAGATACTCTGTGTGACTCCAGCTCCAGCTATAGCTGTTGCACCCTGCAACAGACAGAAAATTCCCATCATTCCTAGCTATACACACAGATTAAGATACTTTTTATTGACATGATAGGTGTTGTCAATTCTATTAACCAGGCAATGACCTCTAATTCTATGGTACTATTTTAATATGTTTTACTAGAAATTGTATGTTACTATTCTAATAAGTTGTACCCAGCTTTGGATGAATTTCTTATTCAAAAAGGAGGGTAATAAATCCAAATAATGGAGAAATTCATTCTTACCTGATGATTTCCTTTCCTTGAGTTCAGCCAGACCAGTCCAGATGCATGGATTATGCTCCCCAGTTAGCAGATGGAGACAGAGAACATCTCTCTTTATAGGGTCCGTGCTGCACTCAGCCTGCCAGTATTTTGTAACAAGCTACAATAATAAACAAACTCCCCAGCCATAGAACCAAAGGCTTCCAGGGAACAACAAATTTGATTGAAAAAATAGACTACATCAGAAACTTCAGAACATTCAAAAGAAAGGCAACTCCCTTCTTACTGAGAGGAAGTAACTTGGCTCAATTAATTCTGTTGAGAACGCCCTGTTTGTTTCAGCAAAAGCCACAAACAACAAAAGAGCAGATAGGGAGGGTTCTGGACTAGTCTGGCTGGACTCAAGAAAAATAAATTGTCAGGTAAGAACTAATTTTTCCTTCCTCTTCATCCAACCAGACCAATCCAGATGCATGAGATATATCCAAGCTATCCCTCAACTGGGTGGGACACTGCCAATGCGGCTTTCAAGACTTCTAAAAACTGTCTCTTCCCAAGTTGTTAGTCTGTTTTGCATTCCTTTTGAAAGCATTAAGTCTCTGACTTTTAAATATCCAGTGGCAATACCAAACAGAGCTCAGCCCAAGCTGTCACCTACGCCTTTGTAGAATGGGCTCTCAACCTTTATGGTAGAGTCAAGCCACTGACCACGTAGGTTGCATAAGAAAATTTGGTTCTTACCTGATAATTTTCGTTCCTGTAGTACCAAGGATCAATCCAGACTCCTCGGTTCATACATCCGTGCCAGCAGGTGGAGACAGAGAAAGTAAACTGACACTGCTTTATATATCCTGATGCCCCCTGCAGTTCCTCAGTATTAATCTGTACCAAAGCTGAACCAAACCATCAGAAAAAAACCCATTGAAATATAAACCTTGAGAACGTAACAAGTTCTGAGATCTGTAATATACAACAGTAAAGCATGACTCTCCATCCTCCCTCACTCCTGGGCGGGACTCTGGACTGATCCTTGGTACTACAGGAATGAAAATTATCAGGTAATAACCAAATTTTCTTTTCCCTGTACGTACCGGATCAGTCCAGACTCCTAGGATGTACCAAAGCTTCCTAAACAGGGTGGGACCTGGAGAGTCCCGTGCGCAATACTCTTTCACCAAAGGACCGAGACTCCTGATCTGCCACATCCAGTTGATAATGTCTTGCAAAAGTATGCAGCAACTTCCAAGACCCCGCCCTACAAATCTCTTGTGATGATATCAAGTGAGCCGCTGCCCAAGAGGCCGACTGAGATAGAGTGGAATGAGCCCCCAAGCCCTCTGGTACCGGCTTACCTTTGAGAATGTAAGTGGATCCAATAGCTTCCTTAAGCCACCTGGCAATGGTGGTCTTGGAAGCTTGAAGTCCCTTCTTCGGACCGCTCCACAAAACGAAAAGATGTTCGGAGCGATGAAAACCATTCATGTCCTTAAGATACCGGAGTAACGCACGATGGACGTCCAAATGTCGTAGCTCCTGAGCATTTGTTTCTGAATCAGACAAGTCCAAAAAAGCTGGCAGCTCAACTGACTGATTAACATGAAAAGAAGACACCACTTTCGGAAGAAAAGATGGAACCATTCGTAAGGACACATCCCCGTCCGATATCTTAAGAAAAGGATCACGACATGACAGAGCCTGTAACTCTGAAATTTGCCTTGCAGAGCAAATGGCGACCAAGAAAACAATCTTCAAAGTCACATCCTTTAGCGTAGCCCTACATATGGGTTCAAAGGGGGCCTCACATAAACCTCGAAGCACCAGATTGAGGTTCCAAGGAGGACAAAGCCTCCTCACCGGCGGAAATAGGTTCTTAACTCCTTGAATAAAACTTACCACATCCGGATGAGAGGACAAGTGATAGCCCTCCAGGTTCCCCTTCAAAAACGTTAATGCCGCTACATTAACTTTAAGAGAGTTAAAGGCAAGGCCCTTAACCAAGCCGTCCTGTAAAAAGGATAACACATGAGACATGGAAGCGCTCAAGGCCTGAATCCCTTTCGCCACACACTAGGATTCAAAAACTTTCCAAACACGGACGTACGCCACTGAGGTGGACTTCTGCCTAGATTGAAGAAGCATAGTAATTACGGACTCCGGGTAACCTTTAGACCATAAACCCCTCCTCTCAAAAGCCATGCCGCTAGACAAAAGTGATGTGCCTGATCGGAAAATACGGGACCCTGATGTAGTAGACCTGGGAGATGATTGAGTCGTAAAGGACCGTCGACCGCTAGATTGAACAGATCGGTGAACCGAGAACGATGTGGCCACTCCGGAGCCATGAGTATCACCTCCCCTGGGTGCCTCTCTATGCTCTGTATAATCTTGTCCACTAGAGGCTAAGGAGGAAATACATACAGCAGAACTCCCCGAGGCCAAGGAAGGACCAGAGCATCTATGCCCTCGGTGCCGTAGTCTCTGCGTCTGCTGAAAAACAGAGGAGCCTTTGCATTGAGATGTGTCGCCATCAGGTCGACTCGCAGGCAGCCCCATTTCTCTCGAATGAGGTGCATCGCCGCATCCGACAACTCCCATTCTCCCGGCTCCAGGAGCGTGCGACTGAGATAATCGGCTTGCATGTTCTCGATGCTGGCAATATGAGACACCGAGATTTGTAATAAATGCTGCTCTGCCCGCCTGATCAAGTCCTGAATTTATAGCGACACCGCATGGCTTCGGGTGCCTCCTTGCCTGTTTATGTAGGCTACAGTTGCCGCATTGTCTGAGAGAACTCGCACTGACCGCCCTTGGAGTAAAGGCTGAAAGGCAAGCAAAGCCAAACGCACTGCCCTGGCTTCCAACCGATTGATAGACCAAGACGCCTCTACGCTAGACCAGGAGCCCCGAGCTGCTTGACTCTGACAAACCGCTCCCCAACCCGAGAGACTTGCATCCGTGGTCAAGACCACCCAATCCGGAACCTCCAAGGATACTCCGCGCAGGAGGTTGGGAGTGTGTAGCCACCATGACAGACTGTCCTTGGTCTCCGGAGGAAGGGAAAAGGGTTGGTGATACTGCGCCGATACCGGGCTCCACTGGGCCAGAAGCGCTCTCTGAAGAGGGCGCATATGAGCAAAAGCCCACGGTACCAGCTCCAATGTGGATGTTATGGACCCGAGGACCTGTAACACATCCCAAGCCCTGGGAATGCGCAACAGTGCTAATCGCCGAATCTGTGACTGTAGCTTGTGGACCCTCTCATTCGTCAGAAAGACTCTGCCTTGGTTGTTATCTAAGAATGCTCCCAGATACTCCAGAGTCTGTGATGGTATTAGCTGGCTCTTCGCCAAATTCACCACCCAACCTAACGAAAGCAAGGTCCGAAGTACCGTCTTCACCGCTGTCTGGCAACTGGCTTCCGACTTCGCCTGAATAAGCCAATCATCCGGGAAGGGATGAACAGTATATCCTGCTGACGTAACGCTGCCACCACGACTACCATGACCTTGGTAAAGACCCAAGGCGCTGGGACTGGCCCTCGCGAAAGGAGTGAGACCAAGAAGAATAACCCCTAGAGGAGCCACCGCGTCTGCGGGGCGTATACCTTCTCTGTCCTCGGGAAGCGAGGACGGGAGGGCGTAAAGGAACGAGATGGTTTCGGATGGTCCTCAGGAAGCTTATGAACCTTATTTTCCCCCAAGGAGTCGATAAGCTTCTCAAGGTCCTCTCCAAACAGCAACTTACCTTTGAAAGGCAACGTACCCAGCCGTGCCTTGGAGGATGGGTCGGCCGACCAATTGCGCAGCCAGAGGAGCCGTCTAGCGGATACCGCCGAGGCCATCGCCTTCGCCTGGACATGGAGGAGGTCGTAGAGCGCATCAGCCCCATATGCGATGATGGCTTCCAGACGTTCAGCCTGCTCTGCCTCTGCAGACAGGAGGTCCTGGGTGCCGAGTAATTGTTGAACCCACCTGAGACCTGCCCGCTGCATGAGACTGCTGCAGATAGTCGCTCAGACCCCCAGAGCCAGGACTTCAAAAATAAGTTTCATATGGGCCTTGAGCTTGCAGTCCTGTCCATCCTTCAGAGCCGTTGATCCCACCACAGGGATAGTGGTGTGCTTGGTGACCGCAGAAACCGAGGAGTCCACGGGGGGGATTTTCAACATGTCTAAGCATTCCTCCAGGAGGGGGTAGAGCTTATCCATAGCCCGCCCCACACGGAGTCCCGCTTCGGGAGCCTCCCATTCACGCAAGAGCAGCAACTTGTGCATAGGATGAAAAGGAAAAGCGCTTGCCGGGGCCCTGAGTCCCGCCAGGACCGGGTCCATATTCTTGGGCAAGGAGGCCAAAAGGGTATCAGCAGGGGGCCCTCCAGCCCCAGCTCCTGGAGGACAAAGGGATGAGGGGCTCCAACTCCTCATGCTGAAACATGCGGAGAACTCTAGGATCGTCCCCCTCCAGGGGTGGGAGTGCGCTCGCTAAGTCTGAAGTGGGATCGAGATACAGAATAACTGGGGCCACCGGGGGGTCAGAGATGGGGGCCACCCCTGGGACCACCCGCACCCAAACGGACCCCGGAGGTTCTGCGGCAGGACAAATAGGTAGTGGCACGGAATTTTCACCACGCCGAGGGGGGGGGAGCCCTCCTCCTGCAAGCTAGCCAAATAGGATTTATGCAGGAGGAGGACAAATTCTGAGGAAAAAACGAGTTTTAGATTTCCTGGGGGGGGGGGGGGGGGGGGGGGGGACCCCATCCTGGGGGGCCTCGGGAGGAAAATCGCTAAAATCTGGTTCCCTAGCCCCAGGCAGCTCCGAATCGGGAGCTGTAGAAAAACCCAAAATGGCCACCGTTCCCAGGCTTTGCCGACCCGGGAACAGCCTGGCCATGCGCTGGGGGATCCATCCCTGAGCTGAATTTGCCTGCCCTGCCGAAGAGGGGCCTTCCTAGGCAGTCTGAGCAGAGCCCCTCGTGCGATAGGCACAACAAGGGCTGCCCACAGGCTAGGCAGGCTGCTGGCCGTGGCATCCTCAGTGAAGAGGAACCGTGCTGAAGAAAAAAAAGTTAAAAATAGATATGATTGGCAGCCCGCCGGCAGGAGCGGACGCAGGGGAGTGAAGCCTGCACGCTCCTGTCTATCTGGCTGCCGGTTTGATCCCAGGTAAGACCAAAAATAAAGTCTTCTTAATTTTAGTATTTTATTTATTTATTTTTTTTTTTTTAAACTCCGACTGAGCACAACAATGGAGCACTATGCTCCCTAGGCAGCCAGAGGGGGGGAGGGGGAGGGGGGGAGACGAAAGACTGGACCACCACAGCCTCAGTCCCCACACCTGGAAGCAACCACGGACTCAGGCTATGCTCTGCACAAGGGGCGAAGCCCTCCTGAGTCTGGCAAGAGCCAGGAGACAGGACAGTCTCCTGCATAGACTAAAAATTTAACTCTTTGGATTTCTTTCTATAAAAAAAGAATCAAAATCCCTAAGGAAGAAGTACTTGCTTGATCCAAGAAGAAAGGAAGAAAAAGAAGGCTGACTAGCCTAAATCAGGAGACCGAAGAGTGAGCTGATCCACCTGCTGGAGACAGACAAATACTGAAGGGCTGCAGGGTAGGCTTTGTCCTCATATAGGATACCCTTTCAGATTTGGTCTGTTTCCACCTGCTGGAAAGGAGGCTCAACCCATGGTCTGGACTGATCCGGGTAAGTACAGGGAAGCTGATTTAGTAATAAATGGTTGAATAAAATATACAGGTATTTGGATTTGTTTAGCATCAGCTGATGTGCCAAAGAACCCCGTACCTGCCTCAAGCAGCATGGGAAAAAGAGAAGGACCAAGCTCCAAGTTTCTTCTCACCCGTGAATCCAAAATGTCTGCCGTTCCCACAGCAGCAGAAAGCCTACCAGCAGGAATGGCCTGGCCAGTGAGCCCCACTGTTGTGCTATGCTCCCTCCCCAACCCCCAAAGATCACTGGCTTGTGTCTACCTCTTCCTCTCCTCCTCACAGATTCTGCAGAGGACTCTTCCTCCTGCTGCATCCTCCTGTGTCCCTCACGTGCTGCACAGCAGAGGTTTCTTGGTGCACACCCCCAACAGCCATCTCCCTCAAAATCCTCTGACCTAAATTTTTAACCACCGCACTGAAAGAAAAAAAACAAACAAAGAAATACACGGTCACCCGCTCAGAGACTGCTACTCTAGCTCTTAATTCTGCGATGCAGTTCTTTTTTTTTTTTTAACTTTATGAATTTGGCCACTGCAGACAGAAAGCAGAAAAAGAGTAAAAACAACCCATCCCCCCCTTTTTTTGAATCAGGGAGGAGAGACCTTAGAAAAGGAGAGAGAATCCCAGCACAGGAAAGAGGGAAGGAAAGGGAATTTCCAGAGACACTGGAAAAGAACCCTGTCATACAAGGAAGCCCCCAGACAGAAAGGCTATGCCCAGCTGGGGAAGGAGTTCACAAACTATCATCTAGGAAAGGGAGTCCCAAGAATAATCACCCCAGGAGCAACCAAATTCACCCAGGTTTGTCTTCATCTGGCCTAAAAAACCAGGATTCAGTCACACCTCAAGATGCTTGCCTACCGTCTACTGGAGACAGAACACTGGCAGGCTGAGTACAGCATGGGAACCTATAAAGATTGATGTCAATACACCTGTTCTGTCTCCATTTGCTAGTTGGGGAGCATAACCCATGCATCTGGACTGATCTGGCTAGATGAAGAGGAAAAATACATTTATTATAATTTTGAAAAGGATGTGCATGCATAAAATGACTTTCTGAAAATTATTCTGGGAGTTGCACCCATAAAATACAGGTGGCAGCGATCTCACATGTAATTGTACACATATTGCAAATAGGCCTTCCCAGGGGTGGAGTTAGGGTGGGGAAATCATTTACACATGTACTTTCAATTTTCAGAAGCAGGCACATAAATGTTTGCTCTCTAACAGGTGTAAAGGTGCAATGCCATGCTAAAGTACGCATGGTCCTGATAATTTTCAAAGCAAACTTGAATGCGTACACAGAAACGTCAGCCCTAAGCGTGCGGTTGCGGTTATAAAATTGGGCTCAGAGCATAAGGTAGCAACTTTTCAGTTGTGGGAGGGGCACATTTCCTGCTTCCCCTTGCAATTCTGCTCCAGACCTTGGAAGAGGCCCTCTCCCACTGCTTCCTCCCTCCTGGACCTCGGCTCCAGAAGCGATCCTCAGACCTCAGTGAGCAAAGGGACTAAGCCTCTGCTCACAAGACCTACTCTCTGTGGGCTACCATGAGAGGAGGCAGACCTGTGAGTACAGGCTTAGTTCCTGTGCTCCCTAAGTATTAAGGCTTGCTTCTGGAGCTAAAGTTTGCTGGTGGTGTGGGCAGGGATGGTTCTGGCACTGAATCAGTGCCTAGAGGCGGCAGCAGACCAAATCTGCCCAGGGCTCACAGATTAAAATAAAATGGGGAAGAAAGATTAAAAACAAATTACAAAATAACTAATTGATAGCCCTGTTCCAGGACCCAAGATCTGCCCTTTACATCCCAGAGAACCTCTAACTCCACTCCGCAGCCCTGAATGACCTAGAAGCCGCCCCCTTCCACCCATATTGCGCTCTCATGTACTTTTTAAGGCTGAAGCCAGATGGACAAGAGAGGCTATATATATATATGCAGTCTTCAAAAGTACTCACAAACTAGAAAACAAAATTTACAAAACCCTCCCCTTCCTGTGTTTTTTTCCTCTGAATAGGGAGAACACTATACACTGAAGACAAATGCAAGTTTCAGTCAATCCTATACTGTAACTGGCTGAAAATCCCATAGTATTTGTTTTTAAATTCGTACTTGCTGGGTTCTAGCCAAAGTGAGCAGCAAATGAAGTGAGGCCTCACTGAAGTGCAAGTTCTTCTTCTCTCTCAGGTTCACCTCCAGGGCTGAAAGGAGAGTAGGCAGAACAGGCATTCTTCTGGTGACCAGCAGCCAGTGCTCTCCATCCTCATCTGCCTGACATAGCTCCTTTGCCAGATGCAGTCCCAGTACACACACCTTGGAGATGGAAAAACACACAGAGAGAAAATCGTAGGGAAGAGAAAACAAAAGCATCACGCAGATGAAGATCAACACAGCAGAAATACCAATCAAAAAGCTCCACAGGGGCCGGCTGTACCAGTACAGACATACACTGATTCCTGCTCCACAGGGGCCGGCTGTCCCAGCATAGACAGACGCCTCTTCTTTGCAGAGTACAGTTGCTCTCCAGTATGTTCAGAAGCCACCCCTGCAGAGGCTGGCTCCTTACGTACAGGGAAAGGAAAATTGGTTCTTACCTGCTAATTTTCGTTCCTGTAGTACAGAGATCAGTCCAGACTCCTGGGCTCTGTAGAAGGGTTATGGGTTCAATTCAACGCGTTCTCAAGCAGCCTCTTGGGCGGAGAGCTCAGCTGGTTTCTACTCAGGAGATATGTCTAGCAGCAACTTGGAAACCACTGCATGCTTTTGCAAGGCTTTATCGTCTGGATGTGGGAGATGGCTCTTCCTAATCCTTTGGTGAGAGTGTTTTGTGACCGGGACTCTCCAGGTCCCACCCTGTGTAGGGAGCTTTGGTACATCCCAGGAGTCTGAACTGATCTGGGTACGTACAGGGAAAGGAAAATTGGTTCTTACTTGCTAATATTTGTTCCTGTAGTACCACAGATCAGTCCCAGAGCCTGGCCAATCTATGGAGGAGGAGAATTGTCCGCTCTGTCAGTTTTTTAGTTTCATCATTGCAGATTAATTTTTTTTTTAAGTGACATTTTTGTAGACTTTTTAAATTTTTTTTATTTTAAGGATTGTCTATTGTTGGATTTTATTCTTCAGGTTGGGTACAGATAAATACTGATTAACCTCAGGTGGCACACAGGCTTATGTGACAGCATCAGTTAAACTTTCTGTGGCTCCATCTGCTGGCAGGGAGGCAGAACCCAGGAGTCTGGACTGATCTGGGAACATATAGGAAGATGCATTCCCTGAATAATATGCATAGTGTCTACAGCAGTGGTTCCCAAAATTGTCTTAGGCGACTCCTAGCCATCTGGGATTATAGATACCTACAATAATGCTGCATGAGATAGATATGCATACACTGCCTTCACTGCACGCAACTTTATCTCATGCATAGTCATTGTGGATATCCTGGAAACCCAACTAGCTGGGGGTTCCCCAAAATGAGAGTGAGAGCCACCCTCTCCCACTCTTCTGTAGCTCCTACCCCATCTCGTTGGTCCTTGTGCTTTGCTCGTAGCACATCATCAGTCTCCATGCTGTCCTTATCATCTGCAGCCTCTCCTGCTCTCAGGCTACGCTGTGTCTGGTCAAGGAGTCCAATGATTTCATCCTGTAGAGTCTCACACACCATTTCCAGCAGGTGCGAGTATTGAGGGATCTCATCCGCTGTAGAAAATAAGCACAGACAGCACGCAGTATTATAGTAGCCTCACTAACATCTGTGTGTACACCTTCACCCATACTAAAGCTCCAAACCACTGTACAGACAGCACATGCTTCAAATTTGGAGCTGGTCAGAAAGTTTGCATGAGGGGGAGCGGTGACATCACCACCCAAGATGGCCGCTTAAGACCGGAGCTCTTGCCCCGATCCCTAGCGATCCTCCTCCATCGGCGGCTATAGCGGCGAAACAAAAGCAGAATCGAGCGCAGATGAGGGTCTATTTTCCCGCAATGATGACCCCGAAGAAAAAAACGGATTTGAACTGGTTTTTCTTTGCATCGGTGGCGGCGATCGGGCCTGGAGAAAAAATGGTGACCCTGCAGGAAACTGAGGGAGATCCGGATGCCGTGGCAGAAGCGGGGAATGCAGATTTACCCTCCTGATCTGAGTTTAAAACCTGGTTCCAGGAGCTAAGAGGGGACAAGGCTCAATTTAGAAAAGAAATCGGTGCCCTACTGGAGGACATGAAAAGTGAGATCGGGGATCTGGGGCGGAGAGTGGATGATGCAGAGGCGGGCATAGAGGACCAGTAGGCTGAGGTCAGTAAACTCCGGGAAGAATAGGGGAAGCTGCGGGAGGCACAGGAGGAACTGACATGGCATGTGGAGGACATGGAAAACCAAGCTTGCAGGGTTAATCTGCGATTTAGAGGAGTGCCTGAAGAGTCAGAATTCAGTAACAACTTTAAAGTGGTGCAAGACATTTGTGTTCAGCTCCTAGATCCCACCGAAGGCCCAGAGAAAGCACTGGCGGAGGTGCTGAATAGAGCACACAGAGCCCTGGGAAATACGCATAGCAATCAAGTCAGAGACATAGTGGCATGCTTTCACAATTTTTCAGTCAAAGAGCAGGTGGCCCAAGCGGCCAGGAAAGCAGGTACAATAACCTGGAGAGGTCACAAGATTGAAATATTTCAGGATTTGGCCATATCAACTATCCAGAAGCAGAGGGAATTTCGGGACATTGTCCTTATCTTACGCAACCACAACCTCCGCTATAGATGGCTGTTCCCTTTCGGGCTCAGTTTCATGATTAATGAGGTATCATCACGGGTGCAGAAAGTGATAGAAGCTGAGGATATTCTGAGAGCGGTAAGACTGTTGACTGAGGGATTTTCTGCAAATGGAAACTTGATCCAAATTGTTAAGGAGTGACAGGGAAGGAGAAAAGAGAAGAAGAACTAAGTCCCTGCCACCCTGGGGAAGCCGCTGGTTCCCCAACTCTCATTTGCTGGAGTAAGAAAGATACTGAGCTCCTGCAGAGGGTGTGCTGGTCTATATGGTGGCGCCCCTCGAAGTCTGTTCTGACTCCATCTGCTGGACGGGGGACATAACCCCACCGTCTGGACTGATCCTGGTACGTACAGGGAACACCAGATTTTCACCCCATGAGCGAACAGGTCGAGCAGACAAGAAGTCCCAGACCCCGGGCTCGCCCTCCTCGACCGGTCAGGATAGAACCCCTTAGGATTCCAAAAAGCAGAAAAAGACCCCCGGGAGGAATGCTCAAAAACAAAAACTGCCCAAACCACAGAATTGCAGATTTAGCACCATCTACCATCTGCTGGAGACAGAGAAATACTGAAGAAGTGCAGGTCGCACTAGGGTTTATCAAGCAGTGTCAGTGAAACTTTCTCTGTCTCCATCTGCTGGCAGGGATGGTAGCACCCACCCTTCAAATCCCCTCTCCCCAAATCGAAACAGTCAAAATAAATCATTGGTGGCCCTGTGCACCCCCTCCCCCCATACCTTAAATTCTCCAATTTTGCAAAAGTAGAGGGCCTGAGGTGCCCTTTAGCCCTGGGCCTGGTTGTCACCATTTTCCAAAATGTCTTTGTCATGTAGTCCGGGGGGCTACTAGACAATCAATGATTTGTTTTGATTGCTGAGGGTGGGAGGGCCCTACCAGCCTAGTTATTTATGGAGAGAGCTGGAGGTGGGGGGAGGTTCGTTGTCGCACGGTTGTATTCTACAGTTTTGTTACTTTTTGGGTTTTTGTTTTTTGTGGCGGCCCTAGGGGGGTTGTCTTAGATCCCCTCCTGTCTTGAGGACAGGAGGGGATCTAAGACAACCCCCGGGGACTTTTTAAAATATTTTTTGGGGAGGAGCCATGTCAGACCACATGGCCCTTTAAGGTGATGGCAGTCCCATTTTTGTGGGGCCACCATTATGCTTTGCTATGGCCCCTGCCGCATTGTTTTGTCTTGAGGACATTTTCTGCAAGATAAAACAATGGGGCGATAATGCTGCGATATGTCAGGAAGGGGCTAAATATTGTTGGCCCACTCCCACTTCCTGTGATATGGGGCCCCTCCTATGATAAAATATAGTGGCTTAGTGAATCTAGGCCTTGGATTATAAGCCCTTTGGGGACAGGGAAATACGTACAGTACTGGAATGTAATCTGGTTTGAAGTGTCTGAAAGGCAGAATATAAATCAAATAAATAAATAAGCCTTCCTCTAAAGCAGAAGGTGACAAGTGCTGGAAAGCTGAGCAGAGTAAATTAAATTAAAAGGACACACTATAAGCACAATCCTTAAGTATACAACTATGGTGAAATATATTCATTTGCAATCTCCCCCAGTGCACTCCTTCCTTCTCTCATGACCTTTAGGGACTGTCCAGGGCAGGTATGGAGCTCCATTACTCCCTGCTCTTGACTTACCTTTCATCTGTTTCATCTGCAGCACCATAATGAGGGCAGAGAATACTTTGGCTTTGGTTTTCTCCATCAGTTGTGGATCTCCTAGCAGTATACCCTCGAGAATCTGCGTCAGGGAGGTCAGTATGTCAGTGGTCATGCCCAACTCACTGAATCGCAGGGAGAAAAATGAATCACAGGATTAGCCATCACTATTTACAAGCCCCAGCGACCTCATACAGACAAAGTATTACTAGACAAGAGTCCAGGTCCCTAGTACTTATACAGAAGCTCAAACCACAACACACATGACTGCTTCCCACCGCACTTCCCATGATACAGCAGCTCACATGCTAGAGAGGAATAGCCTCAGATATAAATGTAGACTGTAAACCCTCTTGGGACAGAGAAATACCTACTATACCTGAATGCAAGTCTACTACTATTACTTAACATTTCTATAGTGATACAATACATATGCAGCACAGTAACTCACCCTGAGCTACCAACTAAAAGGCACTAGCTAAATTCTAAATAAATTAAAACATTAAAAATTAAAACACACATTACTGCTTACCACTGTGCTCTAAGTGATATAGGAATTCATACATGATTGATTGCCACAGCCCATTATATAATATAGGCCCTCAGATTCAAACACGCATGTTTCCCATGAAACAGGAATCTACACTCCACAAACATATATACCTACTGAATAAAGGAAAATTGGTTCTTACCTGCTAATTTTCGTTCTCTGTACGTACCCAGATCAGTCCAGACTCCTGGGTTTTGCCTCCCCTCCAGCAGATCAAGTCAGAGAAAGTTTTACTGACACTGACACTTAAGACAAGGTGTCTCCTGCAGTCCCTCAGTATTTCCCTGACTCCAGCAGATGGTGGAGGTGCAAAGCCTGCAGTCTAACTTAAAAAAAAAAAAAAATAGAAAGGGCATATAGGATTCTGTCTACGCCTCCCAGAAGGTTGTTAGACCCTGGTGGAGTCATCCCTTCTGGTATGTGAGGCTTGAGAGCAAGGGGACAGGGACCCTGAATTGCTCGGATCCCTTGCCGGACAGAGCTGATACCCGGGGCTCCCGGATCATTTGCCCTGTGGGATCTTCACAGCCTGTCGCCTCTTCAGGAGCCTGCTGCTGCTTTTTTTTTTTTTTAAGGAAAGTGCACCTTTTTTCCTTTTGTTTGTTAATGTTTGTTAAAGTTTGAAAAAAAAAAAAAGATACAGCATCTACAGTGAGAGGTTTGTTTCTTTCCTTCAGATGCAGTGTGCTTTTGCATTTCTTCGGTCCCGATGTCTGGCAGCCAACGTCGGAGCTTTTATTTTCTTCTCTCCCCTGTCACATTCGGCATCTCTCCTGTTCGGTGCTCGACCGGAGGGTGTCACGGTCTTGCTTGTGGATGCCACGTGGGGCGGCCTGTTTTTCCTGCAGGGATGCGTGGTTGTGTCTTTTCTGCACCTGCCTTTGCTCCCAATGCCTCCCCGGAAGGGGGGGGGGGGCATCGAGGAGCTTCGTGGGCGACACAGGCAGTGTCTCCCGTATCTTGGGGCAGCGTGGGCCATGGAGGGGAGTTCGGATCTCCATCCCCCCATTGTCTCCGGAGCCCCAGATCTCCAGTGGAGGTAGTCAGTGGGCAGGGGGCCCTGCTGACAGCGAGGAGGACCCTGGAGATCCTTCGGATTAGTCTTCTTCATTTTCTTCTGAGATTGTGCTCCTGCTCCATAAGATCTTTAAGGCCAGGAAGGCTGCACGTCAGGGTGCATCCAAGGAGGCCCCGGGGCGGTCCATCAAAAAGTCCAGGACCTCTGCAGCCACAGGGGCCCCTAGGGTCCAGCAGCTCCTGAGGGCTACAGCACCTGCGACGGATTCTTCCTCAACTGCCTCTGAAACCGAAGGGGCCCAGGGAGTGGATTCCCAGGAGTCCAGGCCTGGGGTTGGTCCGCTGGATCCGGATCTGTTCCTCTTGCAGAGTACGACCCTCAAGGGTGATGATCCTAAGACGGTCCGTTTATTCCATAAGGAGGAGCTGAGCCCACTTTTTCCAGTGGTGTTGGAGGAGTTGGGCACTGAAGTCCCGCCACATGATTCCAATTTGGGGGCAGTGGGACCCAGTCATGGTTGGCCTCCAGGGTCCCGCAAAGTCCTTCCCGTTCCATAGTTTGTTCAGTGTTCTTTTGTTCCGGGAGTGGGATACTCCGGACACCAGTTTGAAGGTCAGCAGAGCGATGGACAGATTGTATCCATGGCCTAAGGAGGCACTCGACCTGCTCAAGGTTCCCAAGGTGGATGCCAATGTTTCTGCGGTCACCAAGACCACCACCATTCCGGTCACCGGAGCAGCAGCTTTAAAGGATCTTCAAGATAAAAGCAAAAAAAACAAAAAAAAACCCTGGAGGTACACCTCAAGAATATCTTTGAGGTTTTGGCATTCGGGCCGCCATGTGTGGCAGTTTCATGTTGCGTGCTGGTCTTCGCTGAGTTCAGCAGCTGCAAGGCGACAAGTCTTTTTTTGAGGCTGAGGCCCTCCAGACGGAACGTATGGAGGCCGTCCTGGTGTACAGTGCCGATGCCTTATATGACCTCTTCTCTGACTATGATGTCTGTTTCGGCCCAGTGCCTCTTCTGGTTGAGAAATTGGTTGGCTGATATTTCCTCCAAGGTGCAGTTGGGATCTTTGCCTTTTAAGGAAAGTTTCTCTTCGGCAAGGATCTTGAGGAAATGATCAAGTCTCTGGGAAAGAATAAGGTCCATAAGTTGCTTGAATAGGCCGAGATGCAAGAATTTCCCCATCTTCATGTTCCCGCTTCAAAGGGAATTGAAGATTCCGAGGGCCCAGATCCTAGAGTCTTTCTCTGAAACAAGTCTCTACTTAACAACAGTCTTGGTCTCAGTCCTTTCAAGGTCAACGACCTGACAGGGACTGATCCTTCCAGGGAGGCAATGGCGCCAAGTCCTCTCATTGAGGCGTGGCTGGTCCACTCTTCGGTTCCACAGTTAGGAGAACGCCTCTCTCTCTTTTATGAGGAGTGGACTAAGATCACATTGGACCAGAGGGTCTTAACTGTGATAAGGCATGGTTAGGCTTTACAGACCGATTTCTCGTGTCTCCCTGCTCATATCGAGCAAGGAACTAGCGGTGAGGACCACTGTCGGCTGTCTATGTCAGTTGGGAGCCATTGTCCCCATCCCTCCAGATGAACGAGGAGCCGAATGCTACTCCATTTACTTCATCGATCCAAAGAAGGAAGGCACGGACCGCCCAATCCTGGGCTTAAAGAAGGAGAACTTGGCGCTGAAGGTTCCGAATGAAGACGCTGCGCTCTGGGATTGCGGCAGCCCACCAAGGGGAGCTTCTGGCCTCTCTGGATTTGACTGAGGCTTATCTGCACATCCGTATTCAATCGGATCACCAACAATAACTGAGGTTCATGATTCTGGGTGATCACTTTCAGTTCTGCGCTCTCCCCTTTGGTCTAGCTAAGGCACCCAGAACTTTCACCAAGGCTCTCCGAAGGAAGGGTGTTCTAGTTCATCCCTATCTGGACGACTGGTTGCTTCGAGCAAAGTCGGAATCCTTGTGCCGGACAGCAGTGGATTTGGTCCTCAGTCGTCTCCGATCACTAGGGTGGATCGTCAATTTAGCCAAGAGTCATCTGGTTCCTTCCCAGATGACTCTAGGCTAGGACAGGGAGGGTCTTCCTTACCAAGCAGCGCATTGCCAAGCTTCAGGCTCAGGTTGGGAGTTGTTAGCCAAGCAGGTTCTCAGAGTCTGGGATTATTTACAAGTGCTCAGGTCTAGGGCTTCTACCTTGGAGCTGGTATCCTGGGCTTTTGCTCACATGAGGCCTCTGCAAAATCAGCCTTACTGTCTGCTGGGACCCAATGTCGGAACGTTATCAGCTACCTCTCCCTCTCTCAGAGCCTGTACAATCCAGTCTTTCATGGTGGCTCCACTGGGACAAGTTGAGTCGCGGCGTGGACCTCAATGTTCCAATCTGGACGGTTGTTACCAACGATGCTAGTCTTTTCGGCTGGGGAGTAGTATGTCAGCATCAGTCAGTGCAAGCCCGTTGGTTCCCGGAGGAGGCTTCTTGGTCTATCAGTCAGCTAGAGACCAGGGCGGTACGTCTGTCCCTGCTAGCGTTTCTGCCCTTGGTGAGGGGCCGGTCAGTGAGGATCTTGTCAGACAGTGTGAAAGCGGTGGTCCATATCAACCGCCAGGGAGACACCAAGAGTCATTCTGTGGCTCAGGAGGCTCGGCTTTTGGTGGAATGGGCAGAGCAACATTTGGAACATCTGGCAGTCTCACACATAGTGGGCTCGGACAAGGTGCAAGCAGATTTTCTAAGTTGCCAGCAGCTGGATCCCGGGGATTGGGAGCTGTCCAAGGAGGAGATGTCCCTCGTTTGTCATCGGTGGGGGACCCCATGCGTGGACTTAAGAGTAACCTTCCGAAATGCCAAGGCTCCACGTTTCTTCAGTCAGCAGAGAGAAAGAGGAGCAGAGGGAGTAGATGCCTTGGTCTTGCCTTGGCCAATGGATGTCCTGCTGTATGTGTTTCGTCCCTGGCCTCTGGTGGGCAGAATTCTCCGGAGAATAGAGGTTCATTGATTCTGGTGGCACCAGAGTGGCCGTGGTGTCCATGGTTTGCAGATTTGATCAACTTAGCAGTGGATGGTCCTCTTTGGCTTGCCCATCTACCGAACCTACTGCGTCAGGGACCAGTTTGTTTCGATCAGGCAGATCAATTCTGTCTAACTGCTTGGGCTTTTGAAAGGTGGCGTCTGAAGGAAAAAGGTTATTCAGATGCAGTCATTGCTACGCTCTTGCAATCTAGGAAGTCTTCCACCTCTCTATCCTACACATTGGTGTGGAGCGTTTTTGATTCCTGGTGTTATGGCCGGAAGGTGGCCCCCAGAAGAGCTTCTATGCGCCATATTTTGGCCTTCCTTCAGGATGGTTTGGCAAAAGGACTGTCCTTCAATTCACTTAAGGTTCAAATGGCGGCACTAGCTTGCTTCCGAGGCAAGGTTCGTAGCGCATCACTTTCAGCACATCCGGACGTTGTCCGTTTTCTTTGAGGTGTGAAGCACTTGTGCCCTCCCGTTCGACAGCCGTGCCTGTCTTGGATCCTTAATGTGGTCTTGCAGAGCCCCTGTGGCGTGCGACTATAAAGGATCTCACTTTGAAAGTGGTCTTTTTGGTGGCTATCTGTTCGATGCTCAGAATTTTCGAACTTCAAGCTCTTTCCTGCAGGGAGCCCTTTTTAAGAATCTCGGATGAGGGGATTTCCTTGCAGACTGTGCCTTCTTTCTTGCCCAAGGTGGTGTCCTCCTTTCACGTTAATCAGTCAGTGGAGCTCCCGTCTTTCTCAAACTTAGATCCGGCAGAGGCGCACACTTGAGATTTGCATTGCCTAGACGTCAAACAAGACTTGCTGAGATACTTGAAGGTCACAAATAATTTCTGCATGTCAGTTCACTTTTTTTTGTTTTTTCAATTCTTTATTTATTGATTTCCAAAATATTACAACAAATAATTTGTTACATCTTACAATATCATAGCGACTTACTAATCAATTAATTAATATCAATTCAAATAGCCAGTCACTAATTTAAGGCAAAAACCAAAGTGAAATCTTTATCACTATAAGAGGTTAATTAAGGCAAAAATACAAAAAAAAAAAAAAAAAAAAAGGGCAAGCATATCTTGAACCCACATTAAGTTTCAAAATACCGGACCTTATTCCTCTAAAAGGGCCCTGAGATCCTCCGGATTTGTAAATGTATAGTTTTTACCATCTAACTTTACAAAACATCTACATGGGTATTTGAGCATATAATACCCACCTTTATCAATAACCCCTTTTCTATATGATAGAAATTTCTTTCTATTTAATTGGGTAGTTCTTGCGAGGTCTGGAAATATCCAGATCTTATCCCCATAAAACATATTTAATCGATTACGAAAAAAATTTCTCATGACATTGTCTTTGTTTGAACTAAATGCAAATTGGATCCTCAAGGTCCCCCGTGTTTTAACCACTAATTCATCCTGAGACTTCTGTAACAAGTCAGATAATTCCAACGATTCATTTTGTAATACCTCTTGTTCCAATATCTCTTTTGCACTCTCCTTTACTTCTATAACTATCTGGTTTTGTTCTTTTCCTAACTCCTAAATAAAAGGCCTTAACAATCACCGGTAAACATTTATCTGGGATCTTCAAAACCTGTTTTAAATAACTCCGAAACAACTCAGATCTTCTTTATAACTGGAAAACTGTTAACCCTTAAATTAAGGGATCTAATCGAGTTTTCAAGGTTTTCTATTCTTTTATTAACTTCCTGTTCTACATTTACTGATGATTTTGTATTGTTTCTAATTGTGTAACGCATCTACCTATTTCAACCATTTCTTTTCTTTGTTCTTCTACTTTAACAGAGTTCTGAGAGGAAGAATTAGTGGTTTTCATTATTTCATTTGTCAATTTATTACCGTATTTTTCGCTCCATAAGATGCACCTGACCATAAGACGCACCTAGGATTCAGAGGGGGAAAATTAAAAAAAAAAAAAAATTGTGCTAAACCGGCTCTGTCCCCGGGCGTCTGTGCGTCTTATGGAGCAAATAAGGGGAGTGCATAACATTTTTTTTTTCTTCCCATTTTGTTTTCGGGTCTGGGGAGGGCCATTTTGGTCCATTCCCCAGATCAGAAAACTTTTGTCCTTCTAATTCTGTGGGAAACCACCCCCCCCCCCCACAAAAAACAAAACAAAACCCATCCCAACACTTTAATTAACAACCCCCACCCTCCTGACCCCCCCCCCCCCAAGACCTGCCAAATTAATTAAATACAACCCCCCACCATCCTGACCCCTCCCCAAGATCTTCCAAATTAATTTACTACAGCCCCCCACCCTCCTGACCCCCTCAAGACCTGCCAAAAGTCCCTGGTGGTCCAGCGGGGGTCCGGGAGCGATCTCCTGGACTTGGGCCGTCGGCTGCCAGCAATCAAAATGGCGCCGACGGCCCTTTGCCCTTACTATGTCACTGGGGTCGACCAATGGCAGCGGTAGCCCCTGTGACATAGTAAGGGCAAAGGGCTGTCGGCTGCCAGTAAGCAGCCGACAGCTTCATAAACCCCAGTGCCACTTGCAGTTCCTCAGTATTGATCGGTACCCAAGCCGAAAGAAGAAAATTCAACTGTAAAAAAACCCGCAACTAACGATTTAGACTCAATAAACTGTGACAACACATACTGCATGCAGACCAACAATACTGAGCGGGCGACTCTCCAAATCTCCCAAACTGGATGGGTTCTGGACTGATCCGTGGTACTACAGAAATGAAAATTAGCAAGTAAGAACCAATTTTCCTTTCCCTGTATGTACCCGGATCAGTCCAGACTCCTGGGATGTACCAAAGCCCCCTATGTAGGGTGGGAATTGGAGAGTCCCGCTCTCAGAACACTCTCACCAAAAGAAGGGGAGCCCAAATCTCCTACATCCAAGTGATAGTGCCTCGCAAAGGTATGTCATGACTTCCAAGTCGCTGCTCTGCAAATCTCCTGGGGAGATACTAGTTGTGCCTCGGCCCAGAAGGCTGCCTGCAAACGTGTAGAATGCACCCGCAAACCTTCAGGAATCGCACAACCTGCCGTAATGTAAGTGGAATCAAACACCTCCTTCATCCATTGCGCAATAGTAGCTTTAGATGCTTTTAAACCTCGCTTCGCACCATTCCACAAAACAAAAAGGTGGTCAGACCTTCTGAAATCATTCGTCACTTCGAGATAGCGAAAGAGAGACCGCCGAAAATCCAACCGCCTGAGCTTTTTCCCCTGAGGATCGGAAACATCTACCGTAGGAAAGGCTGGAAAGTTCAACCGTCTGGTTCACATGGAAAGTGGAAACCACTTTCAGCAGAAAGGAAGGAACAGTCTGCAATGAAACCCCGGAATTAGAAATCTGAAGGAAGGGGTCCCGACAGGACAGAGCCTGCAACTCAGAAATCCTTCTAGCCGAATATATAGCCACTAGAAAAACCACTTTGAGAGTCAAGTCCTTCAGTATCAGACTCCGCAGAAGTTCAAAAGGAGCCTTCCACAGATCTCGGAGGACCAGCTTAAGATTCCAGGAAGGACATACATTTCTAACCGGCGGAAGCAAGTTCTTGGTGCCTCTAAGGAACCAAATAACATCCGGATGAGCTGAAATAGTGGAACCATCAATCTTGCCATGGAGACAACCTAGGGCCGCCACATGAACTTTAAGTGAGCTAGGAGATAAGCCTTTAGCGAAGCCTTCTTGCAGAAACGACAAAATGTCCGGAATGGAAGACCTGAGAGCTCGCACACTGTTAGCAGAACACCAAGACTCAAACACTTTCCAAACACGAATGTAAGACATACTAGTGGATTTACGTCTGGCTTGAAGTAAGGTAGTTATGACTGCTTATGGATAACCTCTGCATCTTAACCGGTGCCTCTCAAAAGTCATGCTGCTAGACAGAAGTGAGTCGCCTAGTCTGAAAATATGGGGCCCTGAAGAAGCAGGCCCGCTAGATGATTGAAGCGAATCGGCCCTTCCACTGTTAAGCTCATCAGGTCTGTGAACCAAGGACGTCGCGGCCACTCCGGAGCGACCAGGACTACCTCCCTGCGATGTTTTTCGATGCGATGTAGCAGCTTGCCTACTAACGGCCAGGGAGGAAACACATAAAGCAGAACTTCCTGTGGCCAAGGAAGAACCAGAGCATTGACAACTTCGGCTCCATGTTGACGCCTCCAACTGAAAATTGGAACGCTTTGGCATTCTGGCGAGCCGCCATTAAATCCATGTGATGCGGACCTACTCCTGGAGGAATTCTGCGCACAAAAACTTAAAATTCTGCAAACTTTATATTGGTCAAAATAACACAATTTACATGACAGTCTTTAAATAATTACATTTTTTCTGTATTAATTTAAAATGTATTACTTAAAGATGCAGAATTTTAAATATTTTGAGCAGAATTTCCCTAGAAATCACCGTAAGAGTGTCCCTTCCATTCGCTCTTCCTACTCTCCTGGCCGCTTTGCCCTCTCAGGCCCCAACTCCTCCACCTGCCAGTATCTCTCCCCTCCATCTCTAGGCTCAACCCCTTCCACTCTATTGCCAGTCCCAGAGTTTGACCCCGTTCTCAGTACTGCCCCTCACACAGGCTCCCTCTGTCCCTCCCTCTCTCACACACATGCTCCCTCTCTCTAATACACATACCTTCATACAGGCTCCCTCACTCTCTCACACACACACACACATCCCCTCATACAGGGCCTTTTCTCTTGCATACATACCCACACAAGCTCCCTTTCTCTCTCACACATACATCCTCACACGGGCTACCTATGTCTCTCTCTCACGCACACCTTCACACAGGCTCTGTCTCACACATACACAATCCCTTCACACAGGCTAGCACCCTCACATACACGAGCTCCCAATCTCTCACACACATACACACTCCTTCACAATCTCCTCATATAGACTCCCTCTCTCTGAAACCCACACTCAAGCACCCCCTCCCGCACTCTTACTTCCAATGCTCTCTCTCACCCTCCCCTCCCCCACACTCCCTCCCCCTTTACCTCTCACACACACACCCACACAAACATTCTCTCTCACCGGGACCTTTAACTTCGCCGTGAGCAAAGCACACTCCGTTCGTGGCACATGGAGGCCTTCCATATTCACCACGAACGGCACGACGGGGCCTTCATCTTCGCTGCGAAAGGAGTGCATCCCGCGGCACACGCGGGCCTTCGTCTTCCCGTGCTCCATTCGCGGCATGCCGGGGTCTCCTCTGCTATTTTCTGTGCAGAATTAGCCAAGTCTGCGTAGGGGGGAATTCTGTGCAAATTCTCTGCTCCACAGTAGCGCAGAATTCCCCCAGGACTAGGCGGACCCCACTGATCATGAATGAGCTGCATCGTGGTCTCAGACAATTCCCACTCGCCAGGGACCAGCTGAGTTCGCCTCAAGAAATCCACTTGAACATTATCGACCCCGGCTATGTGGGACAAAGATATGCGCTCCAGGTCACGTTCTATCCAAAGAATTAACTCCTGAGCTTCCCGAGCTACAGCCTGACTCTTGGTCCTGCCCTGCCGACTGATATACGCCACCATAGTTGCGTTGTCGGACAGAATCCGTACCGACCGACCGACCTTCCACCAATGGCAAGAGCTCTCTCAAGGATAGACTAACTGCCCTGGTCGCCAGATGGTTGATAGACCAAGCTGACTCTCTCGTAGACCAGGACCCAAAGATGGAATGGTGTTGGCAAACTGCCCCTCAGCCAGAGAGACTGGCATCAGTGGTAACTATCCTCCAGTCCGTGACTTCTAGGACCATCCCTCGCACAAGATTGTGAGTCTGAAGCCACCAAGCAAGACTCTCCCTGGCTAAATCCTCGAGAGGCAAAGGCAGATGAAATTCCTCAGAGACTGGCCTTCAACGAGTCAAAAGCGACCTTTGCAATGGCCTCATATGGAAGAATGCCCACGGAACCAACTCCAGTGTTGAATTC
Source organism: Rhinatrema bivittatum (assembly GCF_901001135.1). Taxonomy (NCBI): domain Eukaryota; kingdom Metazoa; phylum Chordata; class Amphibia; order Gymnophiona; family Rhinatrematidae; genus Rhinatrema; species Rhinatrema bivittatum. Next base: position 81,233,443 of record NC_042622.1, on the reverse strand, counting down.
ATCGAGCCTAGAACTTGCAAATAATCCCACACCTTGGGGACTCGCAACTGCAACAGCCGGTAGACCAGACTCTGCAACTTGAGAACTCTCTCCTCTGAAAGATATATTCTTCTGATTCGAGTGTTGAACAGAGCGACCATATACTCCAAGGACTGAGTTGGCGTCAAGTGACTCTTTGTCAGGTTTACTACTCAGCCGAGAGACTGAAGAACCTTGAGTACTTTGCAAACAGACTGTTGGCAGAGCAACTCTGACTTTGCCCTGATAAGCCAGTCGTCCAGATATGGGTGGATTAGAATCCCTTCCTTCCAAAGCGCCACTGCCACCACCACCATCAAACCTTGGTGAAGGTGCATGGGACTGTGGCCAGCCCAAACGGAAGGGCCCAGAACTGAAAATGCTGTCCCAGGATCATGAAGCAAAGAAAGCGCTGCGAGTCCGGATGGATGGGAATGTGCAGATATGCCTTTGTGAGATCCAACAAAGCCAGAAACTCCCCCTTGCGAACCGCTGCTATCATGGACCGTAAGCACAGCACCTTGAGAGCTGCGTTCACCCTCTTCAAATCGAGTATGGGACGAAATGTGTCCTCCTTCCTGGGGACCGCGAAATAAATGGAGTAACGGCCTGTGTGAACCTCCGTCGAGTGAACTGGGATTACTGCACCCAAACGCTGAGGCGATCCAGGGCCTCCTGCTTGTCTTCGGGGCCGCAAGGGGAAATAAGGAACAGATCGCGAACGGGATGAGCAAATTCTAAAGCGTAGCTGTTTCCTACTACACTGAGAACCCACTGGTCTTGTGTAATCCTGGCCCACTCATCATAAAATTGAGTCAAGTGACCTCCAATAAAAGGAATGACGGAGTGGATCGGCCTTGCCTCATTGTGAAGGCTTACCACTGGCCGTAGCACTTCCAGTGGCTCCACAAACGGTCTCCGGGCCCCCCAAAAGGACTGCCCCAAGACTGACCCCAAGAAGTAAAATAATCTGAGCTCCTGGAGCAGCCTTCGAGGGCCGAGATAGTCTATTGGAATGAAAACGAGACCGCACCTGAAAAAAACGCTTGGCTTTAGGCTTATCCTCAGGCAGGTGGGGAGCCTTATCTCCAAGAGACTGAATCAGATGCTTGAGATCCTCTCCAAACAAAAGCCGACCCTTGAAAGGCAGCAAACCTAACTGAACCTTGGAGGATATATCCGCAGCCCAGTGTAGCAATCAGAGCAATCTCCTGGCCGCCACTGCTGAAGCCATCACATGAGAGGAGGTACGGACCAAATCATAAAGAGCATCCGCCCTGTAAGCCACTACGGCCTCAATCCGCTCTGCCCTGTCTGAGTCCTCACCAGACCTTGGCAGGGACTCTTGAACCTGCTGAACCCAGTGAAGGCACGCATGTTGCATGAAGCTGGTACAAATTGCCACTCTCAAACTCAAGGCTGAGACTTCAAATATGCGCTTGAAGTGCACCTCCAATTTACGATCCTGCACGTCCTTTAATGCCGCGGAACCTACCACGGGAATAGTGGTCCTCTTAGTGACTGCCAAGACCACCGCATCGACCGCAGGGAGAGAAAAAAGCTCCGGAAGAGGATAAAGCCTCTCCATGCTCCGAGCAATCTTTAGGCCCGTATCCGGAGACCCACACTTAGCTTCAACCATCCGCTTAACTGCCTTGGGGTACGGGAAGGAAGACAGGGGACCTGCATTCCATCTAGGACTGGGTTCACTCCCTCCAAATCCTGGTCATCTTGACCCCCAAAACCTGAAAGGCCAAAGGGAGCAAAGCAACAAACTTCCCGACTGAAAAGGTGCACTACCTTGGGGTCATCTACTCCGGGAACAGGAAACCCCTGGTCATCGCCCTGACTGACTGGACCCACCTGTGGCCCTTGACCAATGTCATCTCCAGTGCCCCTGGGGGCATCATCAGACTCCTCCACATCACCACTGCCCAAGCAACCCCCCTGAAGGAGGACCGAGAAGTCTCTGATCAGGAGAAAACTGTGGTCTGCCCGAGAAATGTGGACCAAAATTAAAGCCAGTCCCTCCAACAGGTTGGGAGGGCAGAGGCTGGGCCTGTACGCCAAAGTCAGAGTCTCCCACGGGCTGGGAGGGCCAAGACTGGGACTGAGTGACTCGCACAGCCACCTGCTGCCTGGCCAAAAAGGCATCGTGAAGTAACAAAATAAATTTGGGGGAAAAAGATGTCACTGCTGCTGCCCCACCTGGGCCCATGGCAGGACTCGGCAGCAATGGGTTGTCCCCCCCAGCCCCCCCGATCGGTTCCCAAATCCGAACGGGCTGGACATAAGCAGGGAGGACCCTCCCCCACTCCCCACTGATGGCACGGGAGCAGGCGCCAAAAAATCCGAAATGGCCGCCGCTCCCGCGCTGTCCAGGCATAAGGCAGTACCCCGATCAGAGCCCCAGTCTGACTGCTGCACCGACTCAGCTGACCTCAGATGCAGTTTCGCAGCTGGAGGCCCCTGGAGGAGCCCTCCCCTCCCTCGGCACAGCCTGTACAAATCTCGCCCCGATTAAGGCATGAAAGGGACGAGCCTCACGCATGACCCGTGGCTCCGCGGGTCATAACGGGGGGAGGGGGTGGAGGAAACTACACAGAGACCCCGAAAAAAGACAAAACTAGAAAAAGTGGTCCCCCAAGGAAAAACAGCTCCTCTTACCGCCACCGGGAGAGTAGGAGGTCACCCACACCACAGTGCTGTGTCGCTGCCTAAAGAGCCTTTTTTTTTTTTCAATAAAAGCTTTACCTCAACAGTCTGAGACTATGAGCCTAAGGCAAGCTCAGGGATAGAGGGAAAGGGGGATAAACCCCAATGGAGCCTGCAGCCGCCAGAATGACCTCGTGACGGGGAGGGATCTGGACAACCAGATTTACATCCCATGGGTGCAGTCGAGCTCACAAAAGGGTGACAACCCCCGGCTCGTCCATCTCAACCAGATGGGGAGAACCCAAAGGATTCCTAAAAAGAGACCCCCGGGAGAAAGGCCCAAAAGAAAAAGTAAGACAAAACTGCAGAACTGCAAGTTTAGCACCCTGTGCCATCTGCTGGAGACAGAGAAATACTGAGGAACTGCAGGTGGCACTAGGGTTTATAAAGCAGTGTCAGTGAAACTTTCTTTGTCTCCATCTGCTGGCAGGGATGCATGAACCCAGGAGTCTGGACTGATCCGGGTACATACAGGGAACCACAGATATATAAGGCTCCAGCAATTCTCTGCCCAAATTAGTAAAACTACTGCTAAAAAACCTATGCTGTTGTATATATATATATATATATATATACACACACACACACACACAGATGCACACTTTTTCTGATGCACCAGGAATTCACTTAGCACTTCTAATATACACTGTATACATGGATCTCACAAAGATACCATTTGACAAGAAGTCTTTCAAGAACAGCAGTTGTAATGCATACAGCAATCTGGGGGTGTGAGGGTGACAGATTTATACTAGAGATCTAATTTAGGAAAGGGATGCAAGCAACAAGTACTGATGTCTCACTGCCGACCTTGTACTATCACTGGCTTAGGGAGGGATGGAATCCCTTTGATCCTCATTTAATCTCATGCTGTCATTGACACCCAACCCCTCTATACCCTGCCACTCCAATCATAGGTAAGGGAGGGTGGAACAGAACAAACAACCTACCTCCTCCACTGTTTGAGCAGGATCAACAGCAAAGTGCAGAGTATGGATCCCAACCGCAAGCAGGACAAAGACATAGGCACCAGTAGCTATGGGAAAGAAAGAATCAGCATGGGTCCACTGCCACAGAGGGAAAGATGGCGAGAGCTTTCCACCACACTGGGGGTGAGAAAGTAACTGGAGAAAGTACAAGAGAGACAGTCAGGAACACCTGAAAGGATAAACTAAATTATTGTGGTAGCTATTACAGAAAGAAGTATTCCAAAGGATCCATAAAAAGATTCTACTTACCAGGGCTTTGGTCCCTTCCAGCGTTTCCAGAAACAGCTGTTTATGAACTGATGGGTCAGTCAGGTGCATCACATCAGCCTAAGAAACACAGAAACATGATGGCAGAAAAAGACCGTATGGCCCAACTAGTCTGCCCATCCATCCAATTAATTTAGCATTATAATTCCCATCCCTTCCTTAGAGATCCCCTGTATTTATGCCATGCTTTCTTGAATACAGAAACATAGAAATATGACAGCAGGAGGGAATAGAGTGTCTTCAAAATTCAGCCACAATATAACTCAAGTCATTGTGAAGACATTTAAATAAGAAAACTAATCTGAACTGAAGTTTGGAACTTTGGGTGATATAAAATTTGCCTTCTCAGAAATTCCTCAGTATTCAAAGAAGGATGAAAATGAAGCTCAGTGTTCAAATGACTCAAAAAATGATGTACAAATGCCACATTATTATACATTATAGGGGGAAGGAGAAGCATACCCCAGCTAAGTGGCCATGAGGAGACACATCCCCCAACTATGTGGCAGAGTGGTGGAAACAGTGTCCTAGACATGCATCAGGGAGAGGAGAAGATGTGCAGCCGGCAGGGTGAAGGAGATCCTTACGTGACTGGTGGCAACAATGAGCAGCATCCTCCAGGCGGAAATGAGCATTTCGCACTCTGCTAGAAAAGAGCAGCCCACACCCTCTGCTGTATGACACACCAGAGACTTTATATATCTGCACCAGTATGCATAGCGCTTCTCACTGGCAAACCGCTTCAATGTGTCCTTGAGGGAAGGGTCCAGTAGGCCTCTGAAACAGAAAAAGAAAAATTATTTAAACATTAACCTGGTTCCAAGTACAAGATTGGAACCAACGTGACATCAGGTGACACGTTAGATCTGCGCAGTGGCTGAAGTCAGGATGGTAAAGGGTTCACTGAGGAACTCACTCGACCACATAATATATCTCAAGGCAGATGATCTTCATGACGAAGGCGCAAGTCTCCAGGATGCTTGGCTGCAGGGGGAGAAACGAGAGGATAGGAATAATACAGATTCTGCAGTGCATGTTCTCATTCTTGCACACTTTCCCACCATGCCCTTTTGCCACTCACCTCAGAGCTTTCGGAGGGTAACCCAAGGTTCTCAAAGAGAGGGCTGGTCAAGTTTTCCCAGAACTTCATCCTAAAGAAATATGTCAGAGTCTGCATCACAATCTCTAGCTCAATTAACTTTGCACTAGTTGTAAATAAATAGCAAGTAAATTTTTTATTGTGTTGATATTAGTAAAAGGAGAAGTTATGTTTTGTATGTTAGTCACTTAGGGCCTCATTTTCTAAAGTATCGCAGGCCTGCGATACTTTAGAAGATGAGGGGCGGGGGGCCGAAACGGGGGGCGGGCCTGCGATCGCTGCCAGTTTCGCACCCAATAGCGCCACCATAGGAGGTGTAGCTATTGGGAGCGAAATAGGCAGCGAAAAGGCACCTACCTTTTCGCTGTCCGCGGCGTCGGCGCAGAGTTGGCCCCGGTGACGCCCCAACTCCTCCTCTTCTGGGGCCGACTCCGCCCCCATCCTGGTATCGCACGCAAAAGGTCCCTTATCGCGTGCTAGTAGCTTGGAAAATGAGCCCCTTAGTCAGTCAAGCTCCAAAACACACATTCGCACTGCCTTTTCAAGAGATTTAAGATTTAGTTTCTTAAGGTTCTCCTCTTGGTAGCCACCAGAAACTGTACCTTAACTTTAATCAAAGATGAAACATAATAAAACTGCTTTTCTATAGAATGCAAAGGTGGTAATTTTCTGCATGTTTCCCACAGGTGAGCAAGGCAAAAAAGGGAGGAAATCAGCAGAGACAATTAAAATATTAATTTCCTGATTATATGCTGCTCCTTTCATGATATTTCTATTTATTCGCTGAATTCTTGGCATGGATTAAAACAGAACAGCCCTGGATCCCACACACAATGGATCTACACTTGTCTCTCTCGTTATTGGCTTGCTGGGACAAGTCTTCATTTCCTCAGTGCCTGATGGTTGCTAAGCCATGTGCCTTCCAGAGAATCAGAGATACTCCTTTCACTAATATCAACCTAATAAAAACTTCACTTGCTGGGAGGGTTGCTGATGTCACCGAAAGAGATGGCTGCATAGCCCGATAGCTCCCGCTCCAACCTAGCCAAATCAAATGTAAACCCGCGCCATCCGTGTTATTTTTGGGCTCTTCATTCCTGTGCATTGTGGAATAACATCCCCTGATGGCATCCAAGAGGAAAACTGCAGATTTAAGGCAGTTTTCTTATGCCAAAAACACTGTTGATATCGGAGCGGATATGGCTGACCAGGCCACGGCAGATCTGGGTGAGACTATGCCGGAGCAAGATCCACCCCACTACACTCTCCGAGATCCCAACGAGAGATGAGCTCCGAAATTGGTTTATGGACATCCGTGCTGATGTCAAGCAATTAAAAACTGAGCTATTGGCGTCCACTGCAGAGGTGAGAGAGGATGTCGCAGCATTGGGAACGCGTGTCGATGAGATGGTCATGAGGTTAGAGGGACAAGAAGACATAGTCCGACAACAGACTGTGCAACTTAAAGAATTATGTAAAGAGCATGCTCTCCTATCAGAGAAAATGGAGGATTGGAGAATAGAACGCGCCAGTGCAACATTCGGATACGTGGCATACTGGAGATGCCGGAACACTCAGACTGTAAGGCTGTGGCTACCACCATTTTTCACTAATTGCTCTCTACTCAACTCAGTGCTCAGGAAAGGGAGGCGAACACACCCCTGAATAAAACTGAGCGCACATAGGTCACTAGGCCCAAAGATCACCAACTTAGCGTGGGTCATTGTGGTATGTTTACACCATTATGACCTGAAAGAAAAAAATAATGAACACAGCAAGAAGATCTACTGATTGGCAATGGGAGGGCAACAACCTCTTGCTATTTAACAACCTAGCCCCAACCACTCTACGTAAGAGATTCGATCTCAAAGTGGCAACCACGATCCTACGTTCAGAAAACATTAAGTAGAGATGGAATTTTCTATTCAGCCTTTCCTTCACAGTGAATGGCACCACTTACAAGATCAAAAATATGAGAGAGGCCGAACAAACATTTAGACAGGCCAAGTTGCCCATCAACTTTCCAGAGCCAGCCACAGAAGAAATCCATCCTAAAAATGATGCAGTTCTGAAATGGCAATGGGCTGGAAACCGCCGACAGAACATCAAGCTACCTCTCCTCGCACTGCTCCCACTGGCGCTGGCTGACTTTTGGGTACTCGTTTATCAATCTCACAGAGGTTGAAAAATGCTCACTTTAGCAGTAAAAACTTGGATGTGGGGACTATGGAATAATATTCCATGATTAGAGCAATAGCAGTTGCAGCAAGAATAAGTATGGTAACAGCTTAGATATCACTGATGTGGCAGGGTTTACTATGTATCAGTGTGTTAACAGTTATGATGCGGGGCTGGCAGGGTTGGGAGATTGTTCTCCTTGAGTGACTTACCACCCAGAGGGATATGGTCCACAGGTGGGTCGATGTGGATGGTAAACAAAGGGGAACGGGTGGGGGGGGGGGGAGGAAGGTTTTTTCTTTTGTATTCAGATAACAATAGGCTTCAAAGGGAAGTTTTGGGGGGTGTCCGGTCTTTTCTTGTGAAGGCATATTGTTATAGCTGCAAAGATGACGTATTTGCAGATAACATCCCTTAAATGTTAAGGACTAAAAACATACAGGAAGCAAAACCTTCTATTCCGGGACCTGCAAGCTCACAAAGTTACAATAGCCCTAATACAAGAGACGCATTTAAGGCACCGGCATGAATATGTTTTAAGATCCTCGCAAATCCCCTACCAGTATTTACCAGCCAGTACACAAGGAGCGAAGTATTCGGGGGTTGGAATCCTCAAATCTCATACCTTGGTTTTTTATTATATCATGCATGTTACGGATTCTCAAGGCAGATATGTACTAGTTAAAGTGAGGTTTGGGAAGGATATCTTCACAATTATAAACATATATGCACCTAATGTAGACAACATGTCTTTATCAAATGCCTAAGTGACAAGCTAGACCGGCATATAGAGGGCACCGTGATACTAGGTGAGGACTTTAATGTTAGAAACATGAACTTAGATATGTCTGGGGGGGGGGGGGGGGGGGGGGGGGGGGGGGCACTCCAAACTTTAGCAAGGAAGGAGCTGTTGACCCTCATGCAATGCTGGAACTTAGTCGACATCTGGTGCCAAAGATACCCACATTCCAGATCCTACACTTTTTATTCAGCCCCTCATGGTTTTTACTCACGCACAGGCTATCTTTTCATCGATAAGCTGGCAGAAAACAGAATTTCTGCAGCTGAGACAGAGAACATTACTTGGTCCAATCATGCCCCTGTCTGGTTCTCCATGATCCTTAAAGACCTGGATGCAGGGCAGAGGACTTGGCAACTAAATGACAGCCTATTGCAGGACGAGGGGCTACATAAGATATTGACAACTAGGTTATGGGAATATTTCCAAGGGAATGCCTCTCCCTTAATCTCAGCAGGCGTACTTTGGGAATGTTCCAAAGTGGTGATGAGAGGAGTTTTAATAGCCCAAGCTTCTCATCTTAAGAAACAAAAGGAGGATGCTTTCCAGAATCTCAGATTTGTCTGAATCACATATGCAAAACCCCTCTGCCTCCCTTTTGATGTCGTTGATGACTGTCTGTCATGAGTTAGCGCTCTTAGACTGTGTATGTAGCCCACCAACTGGATAGAGCTAAGCATACATAATTTGAAGGGAACAACAAAGCGGGTAGATTCCTAGCCCGGAAACTTAAAGTGTTCACTGCTCAAAATGCGATTGCGAAAATAAAAAATGATTGTGGGAGAATAGTGACTACTTCAACAGATATTAGGGAATGCTTCGTGTCTTTTTATTCCTCTCTGTATTCCACAAACGCCTTGATCATGCCCCATGAGATAACAGACTATTTAGAGTCGGTATCTCTACCATTCCTAACACCCGCCCAACAAGAATTTCTAGATGCCCCTATTAGTACATTGGAAGTTGAGTATGCCATAAAATATCAAACTGGGAAAGGCCCTGGGCCTGAATGGCTTTACAGCACCTATTATAAAAGTTTCACCACTGATCTGGTAGGCCCTATAACAGACTATTTTAATAGCCTTACAACAGAGGCACATTACCGGCTCATTCCAATATAGCAGGAATCTCCATCATAGTTAAACAAGATCGTGATCCCACTCTATGCGAATCCTATCGCCCAATTTCTCTTATCAATGTAGATGTCAAATAATTGGCTAGCATCTTAGCGAGACGACTTAATGGCTTTATTTCCCAAAGAATGGCAGCAGATAATGTTAGGAAAATCAAAGATATCCTTTGGTGGGTTAGGAAAAAACAGATCCCCTTTTTGTTGCTTTCCCTTTATGTTGCTCTCCTTAGATGCTGAAAAAGCATTCGACATGGTCCACTGGCCCTTTCTATTTTCGATTCTAGAGAAGCTGAGATTTGGACCGTTTTTTATATCTTGGATTAAATCCCTCTATTGCAATCCCAGAGCGCAGGTTAAGGTTAAAGGAGGTTATGGAAGATGCTTTCCAGTGAAGTGTGGCACAAGACAGGGCTGTCCATTGTCCCCCCTGTTATTCGCCATTTTTCTCGAACCCGCCGCCTCCCGAATTCGAGGAACTCCAGGTATTGCAGAGTTCTAACAGGGGAAATGCATTTTAAACTCTCCTTGTTTGCTGACAATATCCTATTCACCCTGACAAACCTTTCCCAATCCCTTCAAGCAGTTTCTTCAGAACTAAACCTATCTGGAACAGACTCAGGGTTCAAAGTAAACTTTGACAAATCTGAGATTTTGAATGTGTCTATCCCAGAAGCTGAGGTCATATTCTTACGATCCACTTTTCCATTCCGGTGGGCCAAAGAATCAATGAAGTATCTAGGGATCCAGATTGGATCTAACATCCGAGACATTTTTACGCTAAATTATCAACCCCTCTTGAAGAAAATTGAGGCCAATCTCCAGAGATGGGACAGAGAATATTTCTCATGGCTAGGCAGAATTGCAATTATAAAAATGAACATCCTACCCATATTTCTGTACCTGTTTATTACTCTACCAGTGTTCATCTCGACCGCCATTCTTCAATCTTGGCAAAGGAGGATTTTTGGTTTTATTTGGAAAAGTCACCCCCCCTTGGGTATCCCATATTTTAATGTACCAGCCTAAAGAACGGGGAGGACTGGAGATGCCCTGTCTCTCCTGGTACTTCACAGCAGCGCAAGTGAGGGCACTCCGCGATCTTCATAGATAAAATTTTGCAAAACAATGGGTACTCCTGGAGCAGAGCTTGGTGGGCAGTGCATGCTCAGTGCTTTACCTTGGCAACTGCGTTGCACATGGCCACCACATGGTGATATCCCAGGTGCCCTCCAAACAACACTAGGGGTCTAGGAGAAATGGAAAGTAAAATTAGTGGGAAAGAGGGAATATTTTTATATGTCCCATCTTTTTCATAATACTGTTTTTCCAGCGGGATTTCACAATAAAACATTCCAGGAATGGAGAGCCAAGGGAATTAGTAATTTTGAGAATGTTCTCAGGGATGGCTCGCTCATGTCAGCTGATTCACTTATCGAATGTTATCAACTGAACCTGCCGGATTTCTTAGCATATGTCCAATTAAGACATTTCCTATTATCCCAAGCAGTTTTCACCCCATTAGCCCTGGGAAAGACCCTATTTGAACAATTGTGTACAGAAGTTGACAAGAAAAAGGGGTTGGTGTCAAAAATTTATTCCATGATTTTGGGTATAGTAAAGGAACCCTTTATATAATCCACTCCATCCTCATCAACCAGTTAGCTGCCATAGGAATTTCCGGCTCTGCTCTATCCTGGTTCAAATCGTTTCTCAGCAACAGAGGTTACAAGGTCAAAATCCAGAACAAAGAATCTCCATTCCATGACTCATCCGTAGGAGTCCCACAAGGCTCCTCTCTATCCCCGACACTCTTTAACATCTACCTTCTACCACTTTGCCAACTCCTTACCAACCTCAACCTAAAACACTTTCTCTATGCAGATGATATCCAGATCCTGATCCCCATCAAAGACTCATACTCGAAAACCCTCGACTACTGGGAATCCTGCCACCAAGAAATCAAACGTCTCCTCAATAGCCTAAATCTAGTACTAAACTCCTCCAAGACTGAACTACTACTCATAGCTCCAGAGAACAGCAATCTCACCGCCTCTCATCTAACCAACCCACAAACCACTCAAGTGAGAGATCTAGGAGTGATAATTGACAACAGGTTGAACTTCAAAGCCTCCATCAACAGAATGACCAAAGACTGCTTCCACAAACTCCAAGTTTTAAAAAGGATAAGACCTCTCTTCCATGCCCAAGATTTCAGAACGATCCTCCAAGCAATTATTTTCTCAAAGTTAGATTACTGTAACGCTATCCTACTTGGTCTCCCTTCCTCATACACCAAACCGCTCCAAATGGTACAAAACGCAGCAGCCCGTCTACTAACAAACACCAGGAAAAGAGACCATATTTCCCCAATTCCAAATGACCTTCATTGGTTACCAATTCACTTCAGAATCATCTACAAATCCATCTCGTTGATATACAAAATTATCCATCAACACACCACAATTGACCTACAATTTCCTCTCCGCTTACACAACCCCACAAGACCTACCAGAGACGCATACAGAGGAGCCCTCCATGTACCCCCTACTAAAACCACTAGTCACATTACCTTAAGAAATCGAGCGCTCTCCACAGCTGGCCCACCATTATGGAACTCCATCCCTCCCGATCTCAGAAATGAGCCCTGCCTCCTAACCTTTAGAAAAAAACTCAAGACTTGGCTGTTTATGCAAGCTTTCCCGGACTTAAATTAATGCGCCTCGCCATCAACATATCCAACACAGCAGCTGTACTTCATCTCCTTGTATATAATTTAGTTCTCTACTAAACTATCTTTATTTCCTCCTCTCCCAGTTCAATAGCCCTTGTTAATTGTAACTGCTCTTCTTCGACATGTTATTTATGTTTTTAATGTATTTATTGCACCCCTGTTTATATGTAAACCAGCATGATGTGATCGCTTCATGAATGCCGGTATATAAAAACCTTAAATAAATAAATAAATAAATAAATAAAATATACTCTCGAGCCTGGGAGACCGATTTGGGTTCTACCTTGACCACTGAAATATGGGACCAAATATTTCTCTCCACTCGTAAATATTCGTTATCCTCCTTTCTACAAGAAAACTGTTATAAAATATATTAATGAGATGGTACCTCACCCCCTCCAGACTACACCGCATGAATCCCAGAACTGATGATAAATGCCAGAGGAATTGCAATGGGAAAGGCACATTTATACATGTCTGGTGGGATTGTCCCAGAGTTGCTCCAGTTTGGTCCCAAATATTACAATGGGTTGAATCCATCTTGGGAGTTTGGGATTTATCCAATGCGGGACTAGTTCCACTGAATGTGCCTCTGGATAAGTACCAACAACGCTTCTAGATAAGTACCAACAACGCATCTGGATAAGTACCAACAACGCTTCTGTCAGCAGGTATTCATAGCTGCAAGAAGTGAATTGGCACTTTACTGGAAGCATACAGAAGTGCCCTCATTGCAACCAGTTTTACCTAGGTTGCACTTTTACCATGAGAAGGCCTCTATTGATGCTTATAGGCGCCATCAATTACCCCTCTTTCAGAAGATCTGGAAACCATTTTTGCAAAAAGGGACCATCCCACCACCAACCTAATCCCCCCTACCTTAGTATTGAGTGAGGCAGGAGTCCCTGACCTCATTAGCATCCCGTTGGTTCATTCTACCCTGCTGTGTATTTACAATATACACAATTGAGCGAGAAGGCGTATTCCTGTATAGACAATGTCTCCTAGACACATTATTTCATTATTTTTATTTTTCGTTTTCATGTTATTCAAGACCGGACACCTTGAAGTAATATATGTAATATATGTACTATGTGAAATATCTGGAACAGTTTGCTTTGTTCTGGGGTTAGGGAGGACTTGGTGGACTTGTAAGTATGCATAATGATCTGTGTTTGGCAGGGCGAAATGTTGTTGGAGTGTTTGGAAAGAGAGTACAGCTCTCGTCGCTCTATTGTACAGATCAGATATAAAGGTCAAACCTTGTGTGTCCCACCGGTGAAAGACTCCCCTCTTCTTTCCAGGTAGAAAAAGGTCGTGACCAGTGATGGTGAGAAGTGGAGTTAGCCGGTTTGGAACTTTCCCAATTTTACATAACATTAACCAGGCTTTTCGACACGTGCGTAAATGTTCCTGTGCTTTAAGGTAATGGGGAACCAATAGGGTGTCTAATTGTAATAAGGGGTTTAATGAGGTTATCCCATTCCATTCGAGGAGGTGGTTATACGGGGTAAACGTGGACGTGGAAAACAGCCAGTCTCGAACGTGCCGGAGACTGCAGGCCAGATTGTAGACAGCTAAGTCCGGACAATCTAGTCCCCCACGTTCCTTAGGGGGGGGAAAGAATTTCCAGAGTTAATCGGGCCCTCTTCCCCTTCCACAGAAATTATCTTAAGGCCTGGCGTATCTGGTTGTGATCTTTTTTCATGATCCAGAGGGGTGCCATTTGTAGGACGTACATCCACTTAGGAAGCAACATCATTTTAAATAGCTGTATATGTCCTGTCAATGACAAGGATAGTGTTATCCATCTTTGTAGCGTGGTTAAGGTATGGGTGAGCAAAGGTCGTATATTAACCTTATACAGATGGCCTATGTTGGCAGGGACTCAGACGTCTAAATATTTGTGACTCCCGTTACCCAGCGGACGGGAAAAACGCCTGGCCATGCTGAGTGTCCATACCCTGTGACATCTATGGCCTCAGACTTATCGTAATTGATCTTGAGGCCCGCAAATCTACCAAAATCGCCCAGTAATTCCAGTACCACTGGAAGTGATCGTAGTGGCTGGGTAACAAATACCAAAAGATTGTTTGCAAAAGCGGCTATTTTGAATATCTGGGTGGGGCCGCCAAATCCCTTCACTGCTCGGCAGGCATCAATTTTCCGCAAAAGCGGGTCTATATAGAGTATATATAGAAGAGGTGAGAGTGGGCAACCTTGTCAGACCCCCCTCTGGATCTGAAACACATCAGATAGACAACCATTGGGTGGTGGTATAGTAGGGATATGTAATTAAGAAAATCACCCTTAATGCCAAACCGTTGTAGCACAGAATATAAATAAGGCTAGGCCACGCGATCAAACGCCTTTTCGGAGTCAAATCCGATGGCCAAGGCCGGAATGCCTTGGTTTTGACAAATATGCTGGGCCGTTAATAGCTTAATTATATTCGCGGTCGGTTTCCTCTCCCTGACGAAGCCCGTTTGATGTCGGGATGTCAAAGTGGGAAGGAAAACATTCAAGTGCTCTGCCAGAATTTTTGTTAGGAAAACCCATCTGGGCCTGGGGACTTACCTGCTTGGGTGGCCGTGATAGTCTGTAAAACCTCATAGTTCTGTATTGGTCTGTTCAAAAATGCAAGTTGGGAGACCATCAGTGTTGGCATTGGGAGATCTTGAAAAAAGAACTCTTCATCTGTGTGTTCTCTTAGTGGGTCCGGCATGTACAAAGTGTTGTAAAACTGTCGGAAAATTTCACATATTTCCTTTTCTTTGGTTGTGAGCCCCCCAAGTTTGGGTTTTCAGAGTAGCTGTAAAGGACTTTGCCATTAGTCTACCAGGCTTATTTCTGAACCTAAACAGGTTTTGCTCCCCTTTTTGCAAGTAATGGCATGCTCGAGTGTCTAAAAGAGTGATCAAATGGCCCAGTACACCATAATACTTTGTTCTATGGCTATCTGAGTTGTGCCGAATCAGCCGCTCTTTTGCCTGATGGAGTAAAGTCTCTAAATGTAATATACTCTTATTTAGTTGTTTATTGCAGAAATGAACATATGCTATAATCTCACCGCGAAGCACGGCCTTCCCCTTCTCCCAAAAGAGCTGGGGGTTGTCTGCGTGTTGGTGGTTATTCTTCGCAAAATCTTTCCATTTTTCACGGAGCATAGTCTGAAATTTAAGATAATCTTTGAGAAAGCTGGGGAATCGCCATAGGCGTGTTTTCGGAGTGTGTGTGTTCGAAGTCATGGTGATAGATATTGGGGCGTGATCCGATACCACTTGGGGTTCAATGGTTGCCTCAGCTATTCCAAAAAATTGGGCTTGAGAGATTAGGATATAGTCGATACGTGACAGCGTACCGTGGGATCTCGAGACATGAGTGAAATCATGCTCACTGGGGTGAAGTGTGCACCATACATCAATTAAACCTAAGTGGTGGCATAGGTAGGCTACGCCTTTCTTCTTCTTCCCTGTTTTCATGAATTGTGGAGGAGATTTGTCAAGAGATGGGTCCTGGACACAATTAAAATCCCCTACTACATATACCATTCCTTGCCCATATGTATTCAATAAATTGCTCAAATGAAAGAAAAACTCGTGGGAGTAATCATTTGGTGCATAAAGGTTACATATGGTCGTTAGTGTATTGTTCCACGTTCCCACCAATAGTATATAACAACCCGCTGGGTCTGGTATGCTTTGGATAACCTGGAAATTAGTGGTCTTACTGATTAGAATTGCCACCTCCACTTTCCGGAGTACCGCTGCAGCATAGATACAGGTGCACACCCACTCTCTGTGTAGTTTTTGGCTCTCTATATCTGTGAGATGGGTTTCCTGTAGACAGGCCACCTTGGTCCGTAAATGTTTAAGGTGTGACAGTACTTTCTTCCTCTTTATCGGGGTTCCCATACCATTTACATTCCACGATATTAGTTTAGACATGTCAGATGAGTAATAGTAAATCAAGGTAGCGACAATATACCATTTTAAGGAGAGATGCCCCCAGCCTGGCAACTCCCCTGTTAGGCCCCCTGCGCAGAGTACACAACCTAGCAAAAAAACATTGTCTAAAAGGTGTCACTACATGGAACCACATTATCAGAAATACTGCAATCATATATCTGAGATCAAACAATCCCGTTACTTGGTAGTTCTTCCCCCTCTTCCCCCTTCCCTCCGCTGTCCGCCCTTCCTCCCCCCACCCTCCCCAAGTCTCCTCATCCCCCCCAAATCTCGAAGCAAAACCCCCATTAGGAGGTAACTAGGTCATGTTTCCTGTGCACGAGTGCCATACTCCCCCATAATCCTGTGTGCACCGTTTCCGTCACTTGTGAAGAGGGGGGATACTGGTGTGTGGGCCAAGAAGGAGTCAGGAGCTCAATGTTCAACAAGCTTACTACCTTAGCAAGAGTCATTCCATCTGATCCTTTCTAGTGATCTGATGTCCTTCGGTAGGTCTCCTTCTGCTCTATTGTATAGGCAGTGTGGTGTATGCCAGCTCCACCATCGCCACATGGGCTCCTTCTGTGGGGAGCATGTCTGTCCACCCCCAATTAGGATAAATGTTTAGAGCAATGTCCTCGATCTGCCCCCTAGATTTGAGTCAGCAATGAGTTGATGTGGGAATGGCAGAGGAAATAAAATCATGTGTGGAGGAAGGCTGTTGGATCTTATATGCCCATCTCCAGTTACTTATGCCATGTCCAGTGCTCTGGGTATTTGCCCCTCAATCTGTCAGGGCGTCCAAATAAGCTTGCGCAGAGTCTGGTGTTGTGAAGGTACGCTGGCTGTTCTTATGCCATATTTTTAAGGTGGCCGGGTATTTAAGGCGAATTTTATCTGTTGAGTATAAAGGCGGGTACAGATCTGTGAAAAACCTTTGCGCTGCTCTGATACCTATACCCAGTAGTCTTGAAAGATCCTGATTTTGTGTGTCTGATATCTGATTTCCTGTTTTGCCCGATAAGCCCACCAGATTTCAAATTTCTGCGCGTAGTTAAGGAGCTTTGCGATTACCAATCGGGGCCTGGTCTCTGTGTCCCGCTTGGCTCCCAGTTTATGCGCTCTTTCTATAGCGAGCTTCCCCTGTAGACCCGGGAGTTCCAGCGCCTCCGGCAGCCATGTTTCCAGTAGGGAGGCTAGCTCTCTCTCCCCTACGGACTCTGGAAACCTCAGGAATCGCAGTGCCCAGTTTTCCAGGTCATCAATCTTGTCAGTAAGTTCTTTTATGCCCTTACCATGCGTGTCCAGGGTTCATGAAAGGCCGGCGACATCATCTTCCACCGCGCTCAGCCTCCCCTCAGCTTGGTCCAGCTGCGGCGTCAAATCATTAAGGGATATCCGGACCTCCGTCAGCTGGCTGGCGATGCCGGCAAGTTTGTCGTCGAGGGCCGCCCGTATGATATCTTCGATCGCGGCAAGCGTGACCCTGCAACCTGTTCCGGGTTGGTTTCATGGCCGGGCGCCATTTTGGGATCGGGTCCCCGGGTCTTATCTTTATCCTTTTTGTTCCCCTTAGCAGCCATTATCGGCGAAGATCGCTGCATATATCTAACTATGGACTGAAGAAACAGCAAGGAAGGCTGTCTAACAAAGCCATGAGGGCGAACAAAACAGGATTAGCAGCCAAATGTCCAAAAATGAGTTTCTTTATTGCAAGGTAACACGAGTGTGTGAAAAGTGCACTTTTCACACACTCGTGTTACCTTGCAATAAAGAAACTCATTTTTGGACATTTGGCTGTTAATCCTGTTTTATATCTAACTATGGACATATGCCAAGTCGCTCCTTATCTTTTTTCGCGCCAGTGTTCGGCTAAGCAGGTATAGATGCGGTTGGATGGGTTGCTTGCACTCGGAGCCACAGATTCAGCGTCTTCCCTGACTCACCACATCACGTGACCTCCCAAATAGCCTTTTTAACAGAATTTCCAATTTCCTATCCTGGACATCCTTAAGCACAGCCGATCCTGCCACCGGGATGGTCATCTTCTTCTTTACTGTTGACACTGCCGCATCCACCTTGGGAATCTTCCACGATTCCAAGGTTTGCTTCGGCAAGGGATATAATTTAGCCATAGCTCTGGCTAACTTCAGGCCTGCCTTGGGAGACTCCCACTCCCGATCCACCAACTTCTTCACCTTCTTCAGTATAGGAAAGGCCTTAGGTGGTCCAAGCAGTCCATCCAGGACAGGATTCACTCCCTCAATATCAAAATCCTCCTGTGTGACCTTAATCCCCAATTCCTCCAACACCTGGGGAATTAGCGGAGGCAGCTCCTCCTTACAGAACAATCTCACCATCGAAGGATCGTCCCACTCAACGATTGAGACGTCCTCCACATCTTACATCGGGTCCACCAAGGCACTTACAGGGTCCTTGTCCGGATCTCCCACTGGACATCCCTGTAGCAGATCAGGGTCATCCACTTCATCAGACGTGTCCCCATCAGCACAGCAGACCGCCCAAGTAGCCGCAGAATCCCCTCCCCCGACCCTGATTGCT
The DNA here is from genome assembly GCF_901001135.1 of Rhinatrema bivittatum. NCBI lineage: Eukaryota > Metazoa > Chordata > Amphibia > Gymnophiona > Rhinatrematidae > Rhinatrema > Rhinatrema bivittatum. The sequence continues at coordinate 81,215,006 of NC_042622.1, read as the reverse complement.
TATCGGTCTTAAGCTTCTTAGCCCCCCTCCCCCCCCCCCCGGGATCTTCTAGGGGAAAGACCGCTTAGATCCTGCCTCCTTCTTGGCCAAATAGGCCTTATGGAGGAGCAGGACAAAATCTGTGGAGAATTCCTCTGAATCCATGAAAGAGTGATCCTGATTGGCATCCCCCTGTGCCTCCTCCTCTTCTCTGCTACCAGCAGGGTACTGATCAATGGGAAAAAGCAGGGGAGGGGAGTTCAGAGGCTCTACTGCTACAGCCTGGTTCCTACCACGCAGAGTTAAAATGACCGCAGTGTCCTCAGACTCTTCTGAGGTCTCCTGCACCAGCCCAGCCATCCTCATGGTCCGGCTGCCCTCCCGAGGGTTCCAACCCCTCCAGAGCACACTCAACACCAAACGCAGTCGTGACGAGGCGCACTTGTTTGGAGCCGCAGCCACGACAAACTTTCCCGTACTGAGCGGGAGGTGCCATTCTGCCACGATCGGGCCTAAAAGTAGTCCCTGATGTAGGAAACTGCGGGAGATCGGCAGAAGGGATGGATCTGCCTCTCTTATCTCAGCTTCTGACGTCACAAAGGGTAGGGCGAGTAATGAGATGTAGTGTAATCACAGAGCACACGGTTAAGCTATGGCATCAGCTTTGTAAACATTTATATGTACACCATGCTCCATTAGCGATTTTAAGAGAGAATCCTGACATTACAATTAACATATTTCATAAGGAGCGCTATTACAGTGGGAATCAGGGATTAAAGTATTTGAGACAACTCTGGAATGAAAATGGATGAATATATTTCCAAGACCTGCAGGAGGAATGTGATATGGAAGAAGAGGACAGAGAGATATTTGATAAAATTAGATTGCATTTAACTAGAACAGAAGAGGTTCTTTGGGAAAGGAGAGAACCAACATGGTAGAGAAGGTATTAATGTCCACGGACATGGGTTTTAAAATTATTTCTCCCTTGTACAATACTATCACCCTGACTTATGAAGAAAGACAGCCCCTTACTGCTTTAATGGAGAAATTACTTACCTGATAATTTCGTTTTCCTTAGTATAGACAGATGGACTCAGGACCAATGGGTATAGTGTACTCCTGATAACAGTTGGAGACAGATCAGATTTCAATCTGACGTCAGTCCCTAGTACATATACCCCTGCAGGAAATGCAGCTCTTCAGTATTCTCCTCGAAAAGCATTGTGGATATATGTGTGACTGACTAATTTGATTAACTTGAATAACTTTATAACTTGGTTAAACTTTATAACTTGATTAACTTGATCTGGTTGAATTGGTTCTAGCTGGAGACCGCCAGTATACTCAACCGGAAAGCGTCGACACCCGGTAGGTTGGGTGTCCTAGGTGAATGAAAATATGGCTTACCCTTGAATCATTCGAAATTCCATGTGTAACGGCAGCCAAGGGTGGGATGCTGAGTCCATCTGTCTACACTAAGGAAAGAAATTATCAGGTAAGTAATTTCTCCATTTCCTAGCGTGTAGCAGATGGACTCAGGACCAATGGGATGTATAAAAGCTACTCCCGAACCGGGTGGGAGGCTGCCCGTGACCCACTTAGTACTGCCCTTGCAAATGCCGTGTCCTCCCGAGCCTGGACATCCAGGCGGTAGAATCTGGAGAAGGTGTGGATGGAGGACCATGTCGTCGCCCTGCAAATCTCGGCGGGTGACAGCATTCTGGTTTCTGCCCAGGACACTGCCTGGGCTCTAGTAGAATGGGCCTTGACCTGTGAAGGTGGAGGCTTGCCTTGATTACGTCCTTGATCCAGCAGGCTATGGTTGCCCGCGAGGCCGCTTCCCCTTGTCTCTTCCCACTGTGAAGGACGAATAGGTGGTCCATTTTTCGTACGGGTTCCGACATTTCCAGGTATCTGGATAGGAGTCTGCCGATGTTGAGGTGGCGTGGACTACGAGCCTCTTCTGAATTCAATTCATCCGGCGATGGTAGCGAGATGGTTTGGTTACGATGGAAGTGTGACACCACTTTGGGAAGAAACAAAGGGACCGTGCATAGTTGGATGGTTCCCGGGGTGAGTCTGAGGAACGGCTCTCGACAGGACAGTGCTTGTAGTTCTGAAATGCGGCGTGCTGAACAAACCGCCAGCAGGAATGCTTTTTTTAAGGTTAACAGGCAGAGGGCAAGACCTCGGAGGGGCCTGAAGGAGGCTCCTGCTAGGAAATCCAAGACCAGGTTGAGATTCCAAAGAGGTACCGGCCACTTTAGTGGTGAGCGGATGTGTTTGACTCCTTTCAGGAAGCGTGAAACGTCCGGGTGAGATGCTATGCTGTCGCCCTCGCTCTTGGAGCCATACATGACAATGTGGCTACCTGTACCTTGATGGAGTTGAGGGACAGACCCTTCTGTAGCCCGTTCTGCAGGAATTCCAGGATCACGGGAACTTTAATTGAGCGTGGTATGATGTCGTGGTCTTCGCACCAGGCTTCGAATATTCGCCAAATCCTTATGTATGTTAAAGATGTGGAGAACTTGCGTGCTCGGAGTAGTGTGTCGATTACAGCCCCCGAATATCCGCTCTCTCTCAGGTGAGCCCTCTCAATGGCCAGGCCGTAAGAGAGAATTGAGTTGGATCCTTGTGGAGGATCGGGCCTTGTTGCAGCAGGTCTCTGTGTGGAGGTAGTGGCAGGGGGGTCCCTGCTAGTAGTCTTCTCAAGTCTGCATACCACGGTCTTCTTGGCCAGTCTGGGGCCACTAGAAGTACTAGTCCCCTGTGTAGCTGTATCTTGTGGATGATTGCGCCCAATAGGGGCCACGGCGGGAAGATGTATAATAGGGTCCCCTGTGGCCAGGTCTGTACCAAGGCATCGATCCCCTGGGACTGAGGTTCCCGCCTGCGGCTGAAGTACCTGGGTACTTGGGCGTTGGACCGGTTTGCCAGAAAGTCCATGTCTGGTGTCCCCCACCGGTTCACTATCATTTGGAACGCTGCGGGTGACAGCTTCCATTCTCCTGGGTCTAGACTTTCTCTGCTGAGGTAGTCTGCTGTGATGTTGTCTTTCCTGGTGATGTGGACAGCTGAGATCTCCTGGAGGTTTATTTCCGCCCACGACATTAGAGGGTCGATTTCCAGAGATACCTGTTGGCTTCTGGTTCCCCCCTGACGGTTGATGTAGGCCACTGTCGTGGCGTTGTCCAACATTACTCTGACTGCATTGTCTCGAAGTCTGTGAGCGAATCGCAGGCAGGTTAGTCTGACCGCCCGCGCTTCTAGGCGGTTGATGTTCCATCCCAACTCTTCTGTGTTCCACTGCCCTTGGGCGGTTAGCTCCTCACAGTGTGCTCCCCACCCTCGTAGGCTGGCGTCTGTGGTGAGCAGGGTCCAGGTTGGTGAGGATAACCTTGCCCCCTTGTTCAGGTGGCTGTCCTGCAGCCACCACCGTAACTGGGTCCGGACCCTGCCCGGGAGCGAAAGACAGACGGCGTAGTTCTGAGACAGTGGATTCCATCGCGATAGGAGTGAGTGCTGTAGGGGCATCCACTACTTCCAGTGTGGATGCCATCAGACCGAGGACTTGCAGGTAATCGCATGCGGTGGGGCGAGGTTCGCTCAGCAGGATTTGTAACCGGTTCCTCAGTTTTGATCTCCTTGTGGGAGTCAGGCTGATCTTGTCTTCTTTGGTGTCGAATCAGACTCCAAGATATTCTAGCAACTGTGTGGGCTGCAAACAACTTTTGTTTGTGTTGACCACCCATCCGAGGCTCTCCAGTAGAGTTTTGACTCTGCTGGTTGCTTGTTGGCTTTCCTCTGGGGATTTCGCCCTGATCAGCCAATCATCTAGGAAAGGGTGTACGAGGATTCCTTCCTTCCTCAGTGTTGCCGCCACCACCACTATGATCTTGGTGAACATCCGGGGTGCTGAGGCTAACCCGAAGGGTAGTGCCCAGAACTGGTAGTGATGGTCCAGGATTTTGAAGCGTAAGAAGCGCTGATGCTCCTGATGAATTGGGATGTGAGGAACCCAATTGGGATGTGAGGAAACCAATTCATCCAGGGATGTGAGGAACTCTCCCGTTTGTATCGCCCTTATTACAGAGCGTGGGGAATCCTCAGGTGGCGGTTGACCGACTTGAGGTCCAGGATGGGCCTGAACATCCCCTCTTTCTTGGGGACGATAAAATAAATGGATTAATGCCCAACATTTATTTCTTGTGGAGGCACTGGGGTTATGGCCTTGAGGGCCAGTAGTCTGGTCAGTGTAGCTTCCACTGCCACCCTCTTGGAGAGGTCGTGGCAGGGGGATTCCACGAACTTTTCCGGAGGAGTTCGTAGGAAATCCAGGTAGTACCCCTCTCGAATGATGGCTAGGACCCACTTGTCTGAAGTTATCTCGACCCATTTGGGGTAGAATAGGACTAGTCTGCCCCCTATGGCTTCTTCCCTTGGACGGGTCGGCTAAATCTCATTGTGGGGTGTGGCTGGGGCCTGGATCAGAGCTGGTTCTCCTCTTGTTGTGCTTGTTCCAAAAGGACTGGCTCCTGCCCTCAGGGCGGGGCGCTTGATAGTTGCTTCTGTATGGGTTGAAGCATTGTGAACCTCTGCCCCTGGAGGCCCGGAGAAAGGGTTGCTGGTTTCTTTTATTCCTGTCCTCCGGTAGGCGCAGCAATGGGGACTCGCCCCATTTGTTGGCCAGTTTCTCTAGTTCGCTGCCGAACAGAAGGGATCCTTTGAAGGGCATCCTTGTGAGACGCGTTTTGGAAGATGCGTCGGCCGACCAGCTTCGGAGCCAGAGTTGTCTCCTGGCAACCACAGCTGATGACACTCCTCTGGCCGCTGTGCGCACCAGATCGGAGGCGGTGTCCACAAGGAATGATACTGCTGGTTCCATGGCCTTTCCAGGGGTGTTGCTCCTGATCTGAGATAGGCAGGCACGTGTCACTACAGTGCAGCAGGCCGCTATTTGTAGAGACATAGCGGCGACGTCAAAGGACTGTTTAAGGATGGATTTCAGATGTCAGTCCTGAGCATCTTTGAGCGCTGCTCCTCCCTCCACTGGGATAGTAGTGCGCTTTGAGACCGCGCAGACCATGGCATCCACTTTTGGGCATGTCAGGAGGCCTTTGGCCGCCGGGTCCAGGGTGTACATGGCTGCCATGGCTCGTCCCCCTTTGAATGTGGACTCTGGAGCACTCCATTCCAGGTCAATTAGCTGTTGGACGGCTTGTAAGAGAGGGAAATGGCGAGAGGTCTGACGGATTTGTCTTAGGCTCCCCCGACGCACTTACGCTCGGGATAGCGAGCTCCTTCAGCTGTGGATGACCAGGTCTGGGAGTTCGTCCTTGGAGAAGAAGCGTCTCATGGTTCGGTGAGGCTCTTCTAGGGGCTATCTAGGTGGGGCTTCTGGACGGTGGAAACATTTGTCTAGGCCTAGCGTGGCCTGAGGAATAAAGGTCTTCTGGTGGAGACTGTGGCTGTTTAGCCGGAGGCTCCGTCTGCATGTGGACGAAGGTGTGTAGCCCTTTGAAGAATTCCACCCATGAGATAGACGCTGAGTCCAAGCTAAGGGGCGTTGAGTCCCTGGAGGTCCCCGTCTGAAGGGGTATCCCGCTGGAATTTGCTAGGGCCGGGGTACCCACTGAGGAGCTAGTGCTCAGTCCTGGGTGGGGCTGGCCCTGGCCTGGATCTCCCAGGGCCTCCTCGCACTGGGCGCACAGGGCATTGGCCTCTTCGCTTTGTGCAGCTCTGATAGGGCATGCTGGGCAGAGGCCTTGAGCTCAATTCCCGGTGGTGCCATGGCTAAAGGTGCGTAAACCCTTATGCTCTCCGGCGCGTCTAAGATGTGTGTGTGGGTTGTGCGCGTAGATGTGCGTCTAAGTCGCAGATATGCGCTCAGCCCGACAGGCTCGCGATGCGCGTATATCTTATGCGCGCGGCCCTTGTGCGTGTACTTTATGCGCACATGTATTTTGTGCGCCTAGTTGGCCTTGTGCACCCGGATCGAGACGGCGGACAGAGCGGCGAATGGGGCCAATATGGCGATGGTGACCACGCGGGCAATATGGCGACCACCTCGGAGGGTCTCCATGTGGGAGGACCCTTGAAACTAACCGGGGCCTGGCCCTGCTAGTACGGATCAACCCAGTGGCACAGGTCCCGGCCGGCGACCTCTGTGACTCCTCGAACCTCGGAGACCGGAGTCAAGGCTGAAGATTTCTACCTTACCTTGTCTTCGGTGCTTACCGGCTTCGTCCCGGGCGGTCTCCAGCTGCGGGGGGAGAGGGCAAATACCTTCACCACCGCGCTCGAGTGTGCACCCGCTGCCTCTCAGCCGCGCCCGAGATCGGGGGCTAGGTCCTCGCTGCGATTTGGCCATCGGACCGAGGCTCACCTCCGAGGGACCACGGAAATCACCTCAGGAATTCTCAACTGGGGGAGAGACCCGAGGGTATCACCGCAGGAGAGCGGGGCTCGTCTTCAGGTAAGTTTTCTTTCGATTTTGGGTTTTCTCCGTTGAATTTTGTTCTAACGCTGTGAGAGCATGCAGATAGTCTCTAACTGCTATGGAGATCGAAAATACTGAAGAGCTGCACTTCCTGCAGGGGTATATGTACTAGGAGCTAACGTCAGACTGAAATCTGATCCGTCTCCAACTGCTATCAGGAGTACACTATACCCATTGGTCCTGAGTCCATCTGCTACATGCTAGGAAGTTGACAATTGGAATGCAGAAATGGGAGAAAATTTAACAGAGGATAATTGGAAGACTTTATGGAAAATGTACATAAAGTTTCTATCTGTTATAGGAGAACTGAACTCATGTACAAATTGGTCAGGAGGATATATAGATATCTGATGTATTTTGTAGCTTTATCACCACAGGCATCTGGCTTGCACTGGAGGGGATGTGGGCTCTTATTTTCATGTTTGGTGGACATGCAAGCCTTTGGTGGAATTTTGGAATAGAAATGTAACAGTGGTTTCTCAGATAGTGGGCCATTGGGTGTTGTTTCATCCTAAAGTATGCTTATTGGGGCTGGGGCACTGACAGGCCTTGACAGATATTAGTGTCTACTGTGTGGTCATTTGATATACGCAACACATTTCACAAAAGCTACTTACTGGAAATCGACCCCCTCTATTGCTCAATGAGATAAGCTGGTGCATGATATTGCTGTGTTGGAAAAATTAACTTCAGCCTTATGGAAGACTACTAGCTTTTATGAAAAAGTCTGAGAACCTTATTGTAAATATAAAAAGAATCAAAAAGGAGGGACTGATGTGCCTGCGTGCTATGTGAATGAGTACAATATATGTGGAGTTACTAGAGTGCAGTGCAGGTGTGGGACTTAGTGCGTTAACTGTACTTCAGTGAAGTTGGCATGGAACATGTGTTAAGAGTTGCATCTTTCTGTATTTGTCTGATTTAGGGATGCAAGCTTACCAAAGGTCACCAACTCTCTGCTTGACCCTGCTCAACCAGGAGGATGGCCACAAAGACCTAAAACCTCTGGGAGCAGACATCCTTCTTCATCAAAACTCTGACTGCAGGTTTTGCACCTCTACCATCTTTTGCAGACAGAGAATACAGAGCAACTGCAGATGGTACTCTGACTAATATACAGTAAAAGCTTTTCTTCTCTGTCTCCATCTGCTGATAAGGGAGAAATAAAACATGCATCTAGACTGATCTAGAGCACAATAGGAACACACCTTTCTCAACCATGGATAGAAAACATGTGTACTGTTTGCAGTGGGTAACAGTGCACATGCTGTTACACTGTGTGGGTATTTTTATCTACACAAGAGGCCAGGCAATGTTCCAAAGTGCATTCTACATATGTACACACATGTTCAATTGCGGGAAACATGCAGAAAACTGCTATCCTTACAATAAAAATTATTTTCTAATGGGATGCATTTCATCTTCAATTAAAGTTATTAAGATACAATTTTTAGTGGGATATTGAGAAGAGATCCTAAAGAAACTAAATCAATCATTAAATCTCCCGAAAAGGCAGTGCAAATATCCATTCTGGAGCATGACTGATGAACTGCCCAACACAGCAAATTATATATATAAAAAAGAGCAAGATCCTTTAGTACACATACTTAACACACAAACATTTTTCTCTCATTATTTTGTCTCTCACAATGGAAGCCCAGAATTTTGAATGCCTTGCACTTCCAATCCAAGCAGACAATGGAGCCTTCTGTTATACTGCCTTTGAACGCTATTTCCTGCCAGTTGCAGTGACTTAACCACTGTCAAATGCAGGATCAGGGGCACACTAGACAGTAGACCGGCAATGTAGAAGGAATTAGCTACTCACTTGGTTCTCAGGACTGTCATAGCACTGTCCCGGCGGTCTTGCCACAGAGCATGAAGGAAAGCGACGGCAGCCCGGTGCAGGAGAGGTGGACACCAGTACTGCTCCTGCCGCTGTGTGTCTATCAGTTCAAGCACTACCTGCAGGCAGCTCCACTCACCCATCTGGAATTCCTGCAAGGAAAGCAAGCAGATCAAACAGGGGAAACCTAGTCCACAAGGACACACGGGATGAGCTGAAGAGGACACTGGAAATACGATGCTCTTGTTGCAGAGAGAATTCATGGACAAATAGTTTCTTCAATGAAAATAGCACCATAGCAAGAATCTAAAAACATGAAGAAAAGGTTTTCTAGAAGATTTTTTTTCCTCTTGATAAATTGCTGAAGTTGGTGTCTCTGAGCCCAGATCTGAAACCAGTGGTGTCTCTAAACAGATGTATTTGGAGAGGGGGCAAGGGGGAGGACAAGCCAAAGTGACATTTCCAAATATGTCCATCCCCACAGCATGGTCCCTTGCCTTTAAGTTGGCTATAAAAGGCACAAGAACCTTCTGCGCAATTAAAAAAAACAAAACAAAAAAAAAACCATCCAGTTTCATCTTCCCAGTAAAACTACTATTAAAATTATTTGCTATCCCCATTCAACCAGTTCTTCAATATGGATATAAGAGTGAAGTCTGGAGTCTATGCATGAAGGATCAGAATCTCAATATAAATCTTGCACCTTGGATGTTTCCCCTTACAACTCACCCTACAAAATAAAATTTTCAAATGTTGGTGTCCCCTCAATAACAGAAACACAAACACCTTCTACTGCAAGATACTTTGTGAAGTAGAAAAAAACCCAGCAAATAAATAAATAAATAAATAAATAAATAAATAAATAAGAGACACTCAGAATGTGTGTAGTAACCCTGCTATAACACAACAGCACTAACTCACATAATTTAAACAGTACAACCCTACCTAGGAAAAGACAGCACTACAATTTCTTTTTTTTCCCCATTTGGAAATATTTTATTGTTCCAACTGTTTATTAAAGAAATCAACAATACAAATAGAACAATTTGCAGTGTTGGTGATCACACGCCACACATGATACAAAACAATAAATGCATTTTAAAGGATAATACATCATTGTCATTAAATAAGCATATTTCCCTTCCCCAAACCCTTCAAATTATCAAATTAGACCAACAATAGTTTTTTTTACAGAGAAATCTCAGTCCTCAATATAATCAATACTACCATAGATATTCATACAGAAAAAATTATTTAGCACAGCATTTTGGACTCTTAACAAGCAATATCTGCAAATAGGCATGCCACACCTCCAAGAAGGCCCTTAATCAGTGGGTGCAAGTCCCTACCACTGACATGCAATACAAAATGAAGATGTAGCAGCAAAACTAAATATCTTTCCACATCCAAAGGAGTATAATAATCTGTATTCCAAATCTAGACTTTAAGATGTCGCAACTGACAAGCCCAATTATAGCACTCCAAATCAGGAAGTCCCATAGCCCCCCTTTCCCAAGCGCCCAATAACTGGGTTATGTTCAATCGCGGTTTGTGCCCTGCCACAAAAATTTAGATAGGACTCTGTGTATTTTTTAAAAAGATTTTCGGGAGATATACCAAGGTAACAGTTGCAACAGGTATAACCATTTCAAGAAGAAAATCATTTTAAATAGGTTAATCCTACCAACTAAAGATAGGGGAAGAGTTTGCCAATGAGAAACTTAGCCTGCAATTTTATACCAGGTCTGGAACAATAATTCTCCTTTCCCTGTGCGTACCCAGATCAATCCAGACTCCTGGGTTTTGCCTCCCTTCCAGCAGATGGAGACAGAAAATGTTTTGCAGACACTGCCACATAACTTAGTGTGCCACCTGCAGTCTTTCAGTATTGGTTGGGGTCCCTTGGTGCTCAGTCTTTTCATGCTGAGAGGCAGACAGCTGGTGGATCCAGTTACCTCGCCTCCAAGAGCACTTGCGAAGCCTGCTGCTGATCTTCACCCTCAGGGAAGTTCTTTAATTTTCTTGTCTTTTTCATAAAGTTTAAAAGAAAGCTAGTTTAAAAAAAAAAGTGCAGGAGCAGTTGTTTTTAATTGCTTTCCCAGTCTGAGACGACTGCACGCTGCTGTTGCTTTCGGCAGGCGCTTTGTTCCAGCGGCTCCTGCTAGTGTTTTTCTGCTTCAGGTGGTGCCGCGCGTTCGGCACAGGGCCACAGTATGCCGTGAGGTTGCTGATGACCGTGTGAGGAGATGTGCATGCGCCTTTCGCGTGGCGGCCAGTGTCCCCGGTGCCTATCTGGGAGAGAAGTCACATAGGGAGCGACTGCGGAGGCGGCAACTCGGCAGCACGAGCCTGGGAGATCTTTGGCTGAGTCAGGGGAAGAGGTTGATCCCTTCCCGGTGAGTGTGGGAATGGTGGCCATTTTGAATCCTTCGCAGCTGCTACAGACGCTGCTGCAGGGGGAGGGGGATCTCCCCCCTCCTCTTTTACCAGCAGATCTGAGCCCCGAGGAGGCCTGGGGCATTCAGATGAGGACGATGACCTCCCAGTGGAGGTTTTGGTTGATTCATTCACATTTTCGTCAGGTTTCGTCCTCTTGCTGTACAGGGCTCATTTGGCCTGGAAAGCTGTGGAGCGGTACACTTCCAAACAAGGAGCGTCAGAAAGTCCACAGCCCAAGAGGAAGTCCAAGCTCTCTGGGACTTCTGCATCTACCAGGGTTCAGTGAGTCCTGTCTGCAGAGGGGGCGGCCAAAGATAACTCCTCCGATGATTTTGTTGCAACCGTCGCTGCCCGACAGCTTCACTCCGCCTACCTTTCTTTTTCTGCAACTCCTCCTGCTCCCTATGGACCGTCTGGCTGCCGCAGCGTCTGCCCGCCGTCCTCTCCGGCGTCCCCGGACCGGCTTGGGCACTGCCTCCCGCCATGCTCCTCAGGTACCTTAGGGCGTGCGTGTGCCACACGGCCTTCATTCTTATTTCCTCTATGGCACGAACTTCAGGGGCGCCCCCTGTGATGACATCACGCTGCTCGGATATTTAAGCCTCTTGTTTATTGCTAGCCTCTGAGTTAGCAAGGGAATTCTTATGGATGGGATTCGCTCTCCATACCCAGCTACTCTGCCTCCAACTTCTATTTGGACTCTTTGCTGTTAACGAGGTACCCGCTCCTTGGGGGCCTCTCTGCTTCTTTCAGGTCACTATCAGGAACCGGTACTCACTCCTGAGGGCCCATGTTCCCTGACTCGCTGCCTGTGTCCATCTACTCTTCTACTTGGAAGAATTTGCTACAGACACCATCTGTGAGTACTACTACTACTATCTACTCCTCAGAGCTGTTTCCTTGGAACCAGGTACTCGCTCCTCGAGGGCCTGCCTCCATTCCAGCACCAGTGCCATCTTCTATGGAGAACTGCTGTGTGAGTAATTGCCAACGAATCTCTGTGCCCAGGGATCTGGTACTCGCTCCTCGAGGGCCAGCTCTCCCTATCTCGGGGCTTCTCCATACTGGGGACTCTATGAATATCTCAGTGTACTCATTTTCTCAGTTCTTCTTCCTACAGCACTGCTACCGGAGAAGCCGCTGTTCCAGCGCCCTGAGGAATACTAGCCCAGCTGGGGTCCATCTTCTACTCACTACCGCCACCTCTGGTGGATTCACAAACTGTCTAATAAAAGATATAATCTGTGTTTGTGTGCCCAGAGCTGAGCCTGACCTGTGGCCCCTCACGGGACGTCCCCCCGTGGGCATGGTCAGCTGCCACAGTGTCCAAGGGTCCACCCAAACCCTACAAAACATAACAGATTTAGAGCATGGTGTGTACTCCTCCAGTGGCGGATCCTTCCCTTGGTGGGAGGGGGGGACACACAGAATAAGGGTCTGCAGGAGGAGTCTGATTAGGAGGGCGTGGATTCAGTCATGGATGGCTTATGGGATCCAGCAAAGGCTTTTTCATTCCACAAGTCAGTTAAAAGGTTGGTGGTCAGGGAGTGGGACACTCCGGATCCTGGCTTGAAATCAGGCAGAGCAGTGGAAAAACTGTATCTGTTGCTTGAGGACACTGGAGCTCCCAACAAACCCGAATGTGGATGCTTCCGTCTCAATGGTTACTAAGACAACAACTATCCCCAGTGGCTGGTTCTGCAGCTTTGAAGGATGTTCAGGACAGAAAGCTCGAGGTTCATCTAAAAAAAAAAATATATATTTTTTTGAGGTGTCTGCGCTCGGCATATAAGCTGCGATGTTCAGCAGTTTTATGCTTTGGGCTAGGCTACACTGGGTGCAGCAGTTGCAGACTAACAAATCCATCTCCTCTCAGCAGACAAAGCAGGCGGAGTTGCTGGAAGCTGTGATTGCCTTTGGCGTTCATGTGCTCTATGATCTCATTAGGACATCCTCTAGGACAATGATGATTGCTGTCTCGGCCAGGAGATTTCTTTGGTTGCAGAACTGGCCAGCAGATGTTTCGTCCAAGCCTCAATTAGGAGTGTTATCCTTTAAGGGACAATTACTCTTTGGAGAAAATTTGGAGAAGCTGATAAAGCATCTGGGAGAGAATAAAGTTCACAAGCTACCTGAGGACAAGCCTAAAGGGGCAAGGAGTTTCTCTTCTGGACACTCTCGGTATTGAGGGAACAGGCGTTTTCGGCAGGGTAGTTCTTCGGGAGGAGGCCTCGGGGAGGCTGCAGTCCTGGAACCAATCCTTTCCAGGCCGGAAGCTGAACAGAGATGGCTCTAGCCAGGGAGGCTCTGGAGCAAAGTCCTCACAATGAAGCGAGGCCAGTCCACTCCTCCATCTCGGTTATAGGGGGTCAGTTGACTCTTTTTTATGAGGAGTGGGCCAAAGTCACTACAGACCAGTGGGTCTTAAGCGTGATAAAGCAAGATTACGCTTTAGATTTTGCTTGTCCACTAAAGGACCTGTTTATGATCTCTCCTTGCACCTCCGTGGAAAGGAGACAGATGATGCTGCAGACCTTCGAGCTGCTGTTCCCGTTCCCTTGGAAGAACGAGGAATGGGACGTTACTCCATTTATTTCGTGGTTCCAAAGAAGGAAGGGACTTTTCATCCAATTCTGGATTTGAAGAAAGTAAACTTTGCTCTCAAGGTTCCTCAGTTTCGTATAGAAACTCTCCATTCAGTCATTGCAGAGGTCCACAAGGGGGAATTCTTGGTGTCTCTGGATCTGCTAGAGGCATTTTGCTCATAGGAATCTGACCCATCCATCAGAAATTTCTGCGGTTCAAAATCCTCGGCATGTATTTTCAATTTTGTGTCCTGCCGTTTGGACTGGCAATGGCTCCATGGACTTTCCCCAAAGTGATGATGCTGGTAGCAGCAGTTCTCAGAAAGGAGGGGGTACTGGTGCACCTGTATTGGGACGACTGGCTCATTTGGGCAAAGTTGGAGGACCTATGCAGGCATGCGGTGGATCTGCTGCTGCAGTCTTTGCGATCACTTGACTGGATTGTGACTTCGTCCAAGAGTCATCCCATTCCTTCTCAAGTGGTGGAATTTTTGGGAGCATGCTTCAATACCAAGCTGGGGAAGGGTTTTTCTTACAAAGGAGCACATTATCAAGTTGCAATTGCAAGTTCGCAAATTGCTGGAGATCCAAGTGCCCAGGGTCTGGGAGTACCTACAGGTTCTCGGCTTCGTGGTGTCCAGTGCCTTGGGCATTTGCTCATATGAGACCTCTACAGGCGGCATTTACTGTCCCGGTGGGATCCATTTTCAGAGCAGTTTCAGCTTTAACTATCGCTTACAGACTCAGCCAGTTCCAGTCTGTCCAGTCGGTCCAGTCGGTGCAGGACCAGTAGTCAGCGGAGGAAGCATCTTGGTTTCTCAATTGCTTTCAGGCGAGAGTTGTGGTTGGCGCTGCGTGCGTTTCTTCCTCTTTTGCACGGCCGTCCAGACAGGATCTTGTCAGATAATGCGACAGTGGCTTATATCAACCTATAGGGTAGAACCAAGAGTCAAATGGTGGCTCAGATGGCTCGGGAGCGAATCCACTGGGCAGAGCAGCATCTGGCATTGCTAGTGGCTTCTCACATAGCCGGGAAACGACAATATGTAAGTTGATTTTCTTGGCTGTCAACAGCTGGATCCCGGGGAATGGAAACTGTCTGAGACAGCGATGGCTCATCTGTTACAGGCGGGGCAAGCCCTGCATCAGTTGCAGGTGGGGCAAGTCACGCATGGATTTGATGGCAACTCTGTGAAATGCCAAGGCTCTCTGCTTCTTCAGCTGTAGAAGAGCGTGTGGAGTGGAGGGAGTTGACGCCTTGGTTTTTCCTTGGCCACGAGACATTCGGCTATATGTGTTTCTGTCATGGCTGCTGGTGGGAAAGATTTTGCGGTGTGTGGGGCTTCACCTGGGAGACGTGATTCTGGTGGCTCTGGAGTGGCCTCAGTGGCCTTGATTTGCTAATCTCATCAATCTAGTGATGGATGGCCCGTTGAGACTCGGTCTTCTGCCAAAGCTTCTACGCAAAGGTCCCATATTTTCAGAGCAGGTGGATTGTTTTGGTCTCGCAGGTTGGCTTTTGAGAGGGAACACTTAAGAGAGAAAGGTTTCTCTGAGGATGTTCCTACGCAAGCTTCCGTTGCACACATCTTTTCCTTCTTGCAAAGAGGTTTGGTGAAGGGTTTCTCCATCAACTCCATCAGAGTTCAATTGACGGCATTAGGTTGTCTTGGAGGCAAGGTGCACGCAGCAGTTCTGGCTGCACATCCGGATGTGGTGCAGCCACTACCCCGGGGGGGGGGGGGGGGGTTGAAGCATTTGCACTCTCTGGTTCAGAAGCTGTGTCCTTCCTGGAGTCTTAACTTGGTCCTCAAAGGAATGTGTGTGGCGAGGTGTGCCTATTAAAAAGTCTACTATAAAAGATCTCATTTTGAAGGAGGTTTTCTTGGTTACAATTTGTTCTGTTAGACTGATCGCGAAGCTTCAAGCCTTGTCATGTAGGGAGCCTTTCTTGAGAATTTCGGATTCGGGGGTCTCCTTGCGGACGGTTCCAGCCTTTCTGCCGAAGTTGGTTTTGTCTTTTTCATTTAAATCAATCAGTGCAGCTCCTGGCTTGCCCAAACCTGGAGGCTAAAGAGCCTCATGCGAGAGGACTTACAGCTTTTGGATGTTAAGTGTTCATTGTTGTGGTATCTTAAAGTTACCAACAGCTTCAGGTTGTCGGATCACCTTTTTTTGTGCCATGGAATGGTGCAAAGAAAGGGCTCATTCTACTCGTCCCAGGCGGTGTCCTGGGCTGAATGTCAGCAAGGGTCGCCACAAGATATTTGTAGGATGGCTACTTGGAAGTCTTTGCACACTTTGGGCAGACATTATTGTTTGGATATCCAGGCCCCTGAGGCCTTGGGCTTTAGTGAAAGTGTGCTTCGAGCGGGACTCTCACCCCGTTTAGGGAAGCTTTGGTACATCCCAGGAGTCTGGACTGAGCTGGGTACGTACAAGGAAAGGAAAATTGGTTCTTACCTGCTAATTTTTTTTCCTGTAGTACCACAGATCAGTCTAGAATCGCCCAGTTTAGAAAGGGAATTCTGGAGAGTACGTTCAGTATCTTATTATAATTATTCTGAACAATGGCATAGGTTTTGTTAGTCCTTCATGTTTTTACTTTGGGCGAGAATATCTGTTCTAAGTTTCCACTTCCCACTGTTCATTCAGGGGATATGATTTGTAATTGATGTTGTTATGGTTGCTATCTTAGCTTGGTAACTTATCAATACTGAAGGACTACAGGTGGCACACTAGGTTATGTGGCAGTGTCTGCAAAACTTTCTCTGTCTCCATCTGCTGGAAGGGAGGCAAAACCCAGGAGTCTGGACTGATCTGTGGTACTACAGCAACAAAAATTAGTAGGTAAGAACCAATTTTCCTATGTAGAAAACACATCAAGCTGTACTGCAACAGACCCTTACAGAAGCTACACAATAACAGATTCCTTCATTTCAGTCACACTTGCAGAACATAGACAGACCCTCTCCAAATACAGAATAAAGTGGCTATAAAGTATAAATGAAAACATGAGACAAAAACTGAACCGGAACCTGCAACAAGCTAGACTGTATGCAGTGCAACAATGGGAAAAAAAAGAAATAGTTTACCTGTAACAGGTGTTCTCCCAGGACTGCAGGATGTTAGTCCTCACAGATGGGTGACATCATCAGATGGAGCCCTGTCACGGAATACTTTTGTCAAAGTTTCTAGAACTTTGACTGGCACACTGAGCATGCCCAGCATGCCACTAACCCTGTGGCCACACGGGGTCCCCCTTCAGTCTATTTTTTTCCATGCAGCTGTTGCCTCGCGGTTTAAGAGCTCTGTGAGAAATTTCCTCACACTTTTCCTCACGGAAAAATTCGAAGTCCATCTGTTGTGTCCGTCGGTCTCAGACGGCTTCAACCTCTGTGCCTCACCTTTCTTCTTTCTCTCTCTTCAAGCCTTGGGAAGATGGCTGCTGCCGCGTCTTCATGCTGCTCATTCCGGTGTCCCCGGATCGGCAACGGCAATGGTGTTTCGCCATGATTTTCCTGAGGGCCTCCTAGGGTGCGAGCGCGCACGCCACCCACGTCTTTATCCACATCATGCCGGGAACCTCGGGGACGTCCCCTCCAAGTGACATCATCACATCCTGGTATTTAGCCTGCCCTTCATTTGCTAACAGACTGAGTTAGCAAGGATTGGATTGCCTCTGGTATAAGCTGCTCTGCCGCTTCCCAGCTGCCGCAGGAAGCTCTCTCTGCCTTTCGGGGTATTTCTTCACTAACCTGGGTACCCGCTCCTCGGGGGTCCTTCTGCTCTATTTCAGGTACCTATCTTGGGATACCGGGTACTTGCTCCTCGAGGGCCTGCTCTCCCTAATCTGGTGCCTGCCACTGAACAACTTCTGCCTGCTAGGACCTTCAACAATACAGCTTTCTGCTTCAGAGAGTATTAATCCTTTCAGTCTGTCTCATCTTCAGCGCTCTGTTTCTACATCCGGGACCTGTCCCTGCTACGCCGCACTGCCCACCACTTACTCGAATGTGAGACTGATCTCCTCTGCTGAGGACCCCGGACTACTTCACTGGGTTACCTTCACTGCTGCCCGCTCCCCGGGCAGTACCATCGAGCTGTACAATAAATACAACTTCTCTGTCTAGGCCTAGTAATGCGGTTCCTCACGGGGCTCCTCCCCATGGGAGTGGTCATCACCACAGTACCCAAGAATCCATTCCAGCACCTCATAACCATAACACCATCTTTGTTATTTCACCCTCACTGGGGTCCCCCATTGCGCTTCGTTCCCTCCGATGCTCAGTAAGTGTTTTTCCCGCGATTTGTGGTCAGTTCCCGGCAGCATACCTCTCGATGCCCGGTCACCAACCGTGTGCCACTTTTTTTCGGCATGGCGATTGGGTTTAGAAAATGCCTCGAGTGTCTGAGGACTATGTCCATAACGGATCCGCACAATGTCTGTGTTTTGTGCCTAGGGTCTTCGCACAACATCCATCACTGCCCCAGTTGTGTGCGCTCGACTGGAAAGGATGGAGCATTTGTTTCCTTCAAAACCCTCTGCTCCATCAACTCCAGTACAAAGTGCACCAACTAGAGAGGGTCCATCTACTTCGAAGGGTAACAGTCCATCACCGACATCTGTGTCACTGTCCTCTGTGCCGGAGAATGACCGGACCGAGCACCGTGGGAAACACCGCCATCGACATGCATCCCACCCGTTGCCAGCACCAATACTGCAGCGGCATCGACTTCCACCGAGCCGCCTGCGAAGAAGGCCTGGGGAGAAGAGCCCAACATCCTCTTCTGGACCTGGGATCCCGAGGCATTCCCCACCGATATCGGTGCTGGGTACTGAGCCTCCACAGACTCCTGTGGAGGCTCCAGTAACACCTAGCCTGCCTCCTACCCCAAGCGCAGTGTTGTCCACACCAGCCTTCAGGGATAATGGCCTGGTTTTTGGCAATCAGAATCATGGGAAGATGGGGTTAGAACAAACCTTAAAAGGTCAACTAGTCCAGGGCTTCCCAAACCTTCCTCAGTGACCCCATAGCCAGTTGGATTGTTAGACTATCATAGAATATGAAAGCAGATGAGCACCATAAAGTCCATCGTGTCTGCCCAAATTTATTCCAAGTGCAATGCTACAGATCTCAGTTATTTTTGGCTTTTCCTCTCAGTTCTTCACAACTAGGGCTCCTTTTGCTTATCCCATGCTTTCTGTTGGAAACAGGATGCTGGGCTTGATGGACCCTTGGTCTGACCCAGCATGGCAATTTCTTAAGTTCTTATGTTCTTGAATTCCATTACTGTTTTTGTTTCCACTACCTGCTGGGATGCCAGTCCATGCATTCATCATTTGAACATAAGAACATAAGAAATTGCCATGCTGGGTCAGACCAAGGGTCCATCAAGCCCAGCATCCTGTTTCCAACAGAGGCCAAACCAGGCCACAAGAACCTAAGATCCAAACACTAAGATCATCCCATGCTACTGATGCAATTAATAGCAGTGGCTATTCCCTAAGTAAACTTGATTAATAGCCGTTAATGGACTCCTTCTCCAAGAACTTATCCAAACCTTTTTTGAATCCAGCTACACTAACTGCACTAACTACATCCTCTGGCAACAAATTCCAAAGCTTTATTGTGCGTTGAGTGAAAAAGAATTTTCTCCAATTAGTCTTAAATGTGCTACTTGCTAACTTCATGGAATGCCCCCTAGTCCTTCTATTATTCGAAAGTGTAAATAATCGAGTCACATCTACTCGTTCAAGACCTCTCATGATCTTAAAGACCTCTATCATATCCCCCCTCAGCCGTCTCTTCTCCAAGCTGAACAGCCCTAACCTCTTCAGCCTTTCCTCATAGGGGAGCTGTTCCATCCCCTTTATCATTTTGGTTGCCCTTCTCTGTACCTTTTCCATCGCAACTATATCTTTTTTGAGATGCGGCGACCAGAATTGTACACAGTATTCAAGGTGTGGTCTCACCATGGAGCGAAATAGAGGCATTATAACATTTTCCGTTTTATTAACCATTCCCTTCCTAATTATTCCTAACATTCCGTTTGCTTTTTTGACTGCTACAGCACACTGAGCCGACGAATTTAAGGTATTATCCACTATGATGCCTAGATCTTTTTCCTGGGTGGTAGCTCCTAATATGGAACCTAACATCGTGTAACTACAGCAAGGGTTATTTTTCCCTATATGCAACACCTTGCACTTGTCCACATTAAATTTCATCTGCCATTTGGATGCCCAATCTTCCAGTCTTGCAAGGTACTCCTGTAATGTATCACAGTCTGCTTGTGATTTAACTACTCTGAATAATTTTATATCATCCGCAAATTTGATAACCTCACTCGTCGTATTCCTTTCCAGATCATTTATATATATATTGAAAAGCATTGGTCCAAGTACAGATCCCTGAGGCACTCCACTGTTTACCCTTTTCCACTGAGAAAATTGACCATTTAATCCTACTCTCTGTTTCCTGTCTTTTAACCAGTTTGTAATCCACGAAAGGACATCGCCTCCTATCCCATGACTTTTTAGTTTTCGTAGAAGCCTCTCATGAGGGACTTTGTCAAACGCTTTCTGAAAATCCAAATACACTACACATCTACTGATTCACCTTTATCCACATGTTTATTAACCCCTTCATTAACCCCTTTGTGTGATGAAATATCTAATTATGTTGTGCCCAAGTCTACCTCAAAACATGGCCTCTTCCTTTTCTATTCCCAAATGAGAGTAAGGAAGGCAGAGCAGCTGGGTGATAGGGTTTAATTTTATTGCATAGGATCATGCTTTATTTATAAAGGTATTGTATTTTAGTATTTACTGAATGTATATAAACTGTATTTTAAGTATTTAAACTGGATTATAAATTGTTTATTAATTTTGTAAGCCACTTTGCGTAACCCTTTAGGGTTAAAAAGGCAGGGTATAAATTAAAGATAATACACATCCTGTTGTCCTAGGAGAACACCTGTTAGAGGTAAGCAACTGTTAGTCCTCACATGTGGGTGCCATCATCCGATGGAGCCTGGCACAGAAAACGTTTGCCAAAGTTTCTAGAAGCTTTGACCAGCAGACTGAGCATGCCCAGCTTGCCGCTATCCGCACGTCCATGCGAGGTCCCCTTTCAGTCTCGTAACATAGAAAATACAAGCAAAAAATAAAACAACAAACTAGAAGGAGAACCCAACTCCATGGGGAAGCGGGTGGGATTCCTGAGGACTAACATCCTGCTGTCCTAGGAGAACACCTGTTACAATTAAGCAACTGCGCTTTCTCCTAGGACAAGCAGGATGGTAGTCCTCACATGTGGGTGAATTCCAAGCTCCAGACTGTCCCGGAGCACCGGAGGGACCAACAGTGATGAGCAAGGTGCCAACAGGCACAACACAACTGTGGCGCTGTAGGTCGGCAGGGGACTGTCTGGTTCTCAGAGGCAGGAAGAGGTGGGTTTAGGCCTGGAAAAGGTTGCGCAGGACGGACTGACCGAAGGTACTGTCCTGAAGCCCGTCTTTTTCCAAGCAGTAATGAGCTGCAAATGTGTGATGGGAACTTCAGGTTGCGGCATGGCAAATTTTGACAATGGGGACTGCACACAAATGAGCCACTGACGTCGCTATAGCCCGCACAGAGTGAGCCTTTACTCTGCTGGCCAGCGGAAGGCCTGCCCATGCATAGCAGCCAATTGGACAAGGTCTGTTTAACCACCGCCAGCCTCAGCCTATTAGAATCAAAAGACACAAAGAGCTGGGTGGACTGTCTGTGGCCGGCAGTGCGATCCAGGTAGAAGGCCAAGGCCCGTTTACAGTCCAGGGTGTGAATGAGGCCTCGGAAAGAAGGTGGGTAGAACAAAGGACTAATTAAGATGGAAATCAGTTACTACCTTGGGCAGAAACTTTGGATGCGTACGCAGAACCACACAATCGTGGAAGAACCTTGAGTATTGTGCGTATGTAACCAGCGCCTGAAGCTCAATGACCCTTCGAGCCGAAGTAATTGCCACCAAGAAGATGACTTTCCAGGTGAGAAACTTCAGATGTCAGGATTGCAGTGGCTCAAAAGGAGGTCGCATGAGCCGCGCTAGGACTACATTGAGGTCCCAAGACACAACCGGAGGCCGAAGGGGGGCTTCAGCTGGAGGAGGCCCCGCATGAAACTGCCCACTAACTGTTGGATCGAAGTGGGCGTGCCAGCGATATCTCAATGGTACGTGCTGACAGTGCTGAGGTGCACCCTGACTGAGCTGGTCTGAAGCTCAGACTTGGACAGGTGCCGTAGGTACTTCAATAACCGAGTAATGGGGCATGAAAATGGATCTAAATCATGACCCGCACACTAGATGGAAAACCTTTTCCATTTCAGGCTGTAAGACTTCCTGGTGGAGGGTTTGCGAGACACCACCAGAACCTGGGAGACGCAGTCCAAAAGCTCCAAGGGCTGGAGGAATACGTGCTCAACATCCAAGTCGTGAGGGCCAGTGCCCGGAGGTTTGGATGGCGCAGCATGCCCTGATTCTGCAAGATGAGATCGGGCGCCATCCCCAGCCAGATGGGCGTCTGCACCAACAAATCCTGCAGAAGCGGGAACCAGACCTGTCGGGGCCAAGAAGTCACTACGACATGGTCCACCTGTCCTGCTGAAACTTCAGCAAGAGTCCTCAAGAGGAGCGGCAGTGGGGGGTAGTCGTACAGTAGGGCCCCAGTGGAGGCAGAAGGCATCGCAGGCCAGATGGTCATTCCCCAATACCAGGGAGCAGAACCTGCTCACCTTGTGGTTGAGTGGGGGCGTGAAGAGATCCACATCCCACGTACCAAATTGGTGAAAAAGCTCGGCTGCTACCTCTGGGTTGAGGGACCACTCGTGCGACTGGAAGGAGTGGCTTAAGCGGTCCGCCAGCACGCTGAGATGGCCTGACAGGTAGGTTGCTCGCAGAGACATTACCTGTGAAAGGGCCCAGATCCACACTTGCATCGCCTCGTGGCAGAGGAGGAACGAACCCATGCCACCCTGCTTGTTGATATACCACATTGCGACCTGGTTGTCCGTCTGAATCAGGACCTCCTTGGATGACAACTAGTCCCTGAATGTCCAAAAGGTGTATCGGATTGCCTGACGTTCCAGTAAGTTTATCTGAGAGCGAGCTTCGGAGGCAGTCCAGAGACCTTGCGTGTGGATACCTTTCACATGGGCTCCCCAGCCCTGAGGGGAAGTATCAGTGGTGAGGATCACCTGAATTGGAGAAGGTAGGAAGGGAAGTCCTTTTTCCAGGTTGGAAAGATCTTCCCACCAGGATAGAGACATCCTTAGAGGGTCTGTAATTGTGACAGGAACCTCGAGATCCTGAGACGCCTGCCACCACTGGGACCACAGGGTCCACTGGGCTCTCCTCATGCAGAGGCAAGCCAGAGGAGTCACATGGGTGGAGACCACCATGTGGCCCAGTAAATGGAGTAAAAGGTGGGCTGGCACCCTCTGACTGTTTCGGACAAGGGTAGCCAGCGAGGCAAAGGCAACTGCCTGGTCACTGGGCAGAAAAGCTTTTGTCTGCGCCGTGTCCAACCTGGTGCCTATGAAGTCCAGCTGAGGAGTCAGGCAGAGATGCGACTTGGGGAAGTTTATAACAAATCCCACAATCTGCAGGATCAGACTCCGGAGTGGAAGTTGCTCTTGACCAGCCAGTCGCCCAGAAAGGGGAACATGTGTACCAAGTGACGCCTGAGGTAGACAGCCACCACCACTACTAAGCATTTGGTGAAAACACGGGGGCGGGGGGGAGGCAATGCCAACCCAAAGGGCAGCACTTTGCACTGGTAATGTGCTTTCCCCACCATGAAGGTAGGTACCTCCGGTGGCTGGGCACAATTGTAATGTGTGCCTAAGCCTCCTTGAGATCAAGGGAGCAAAGCCAGTCTCCTTCTCTGAGGAGCAGGATCAGCGTGCCCAGACCATCTTGAACTTTTCTCTTTCGAGAAACTTGTTCAACGCCTGGAGGTTGAGAACGGGGCACATGCCACCCATTCCTATTTGGGATGAGGAAATACCTTGAATAGAACCCTCAGCCCTGCTGATGGCGAGGCTACCGGTTCCACTGTGCCAGCTGTAAGGAGGGCGGAGAGTTCCATCTGAAGAATTATCAGTTGGGTGGACAAATCCCACGATGGATATGGGAACAGGTGTGTGGTGTACGAGCCCGGGCACCTGGAGGACAATATTTCCTCTGTCGGTAAAAGGGCTTCCAAGAACCCTGTCTGGAGGATTTTCTGGGTGAAGATGAGCCTTCAGAGGCACTAGCGGACAGCTGTTGAAGGATATCATGATGGTCCTTTAATTGCGCCACCACATCCCAGACCTTATCTCCGAAGAGGTTTTCACCTGTGCAGGGGAGGTCGGCTAGCCTGTCCTGGACCTCCGGCCGGAGGTCAGAGGCCTGGAGCCATGCCATTCTCCTGGCACTGATGCCCACAGTGGCTAAGCAGGCTGCTGTCTCAAAAACATAGTGGAATGCACCTCGTATTTCCCCGCTTCAAGACCCAACAGGGCAATGGCCTACTGTTGTTGGGGGGAGGCCCTCCTCAAAGTCCTGGACTCATTTCCAGAGATTGTGGTTGTATTGGGTCATGTAAAGTTGATAGGCAGTGATGCGGGCCATCAGTATGGCGCCTTGGAAGACATTCCTACCCAAGGCATCCAGCTCCCTATGGTCGCTTCCCAGAGCAGCGGAGGCATAGGTGCTGGAGCACTGGGCATTTTTCAAAGCGGACTCCACAACCACCAACTGGTGGGGAAGTTGCCGCTTGTCAAATCCTATGGCCTGTTGCACCAAGTAGGTGGCGTCAGTCTTTCTATTGATGGGGGAGATAGAAATGGGGTGCTCCCACATGCTGAGGAGGTCGTCCTTAAAAATGTCGTGAATAGGAACCACCACAATCTCCTTAGGAGCATCGACGAACTGGAGAACATCCAGCATTTTGTGTCGCACATCCTCCATGGTGAGAAGCTGAAAGGGATGGCCTCGGCCATAGCCCTGACAAACCCCTCAAAGGACAAGTCCTCGGGGGGTGATTGGCGCCATTCCTCCAGAGGGGAAGGTTCTGAGAGGGGATTGTCTGAATACACAGAGGATGAGTCTGTGGAGTCATCACCCCAAGGGTTATAAGGCCCTTCTTCCTCACTAGGATCAACGTGCCGTGGGGCAAGGTCCATGAGGGACATCGTCCCTGGGCTCTGATGGCTTCGGAGGCCTCGAGGACATTGTGGGACTAGATGGTTCCCCTGGCATTGAGGGGACCGGAATCCGTGGAAGGCCGGAAGGTCCCGGCACGGGCTCGGGGAACCATGATTTGAAAAACACGGTACTGGCTGTATCTTCCTCCTCGGAGCATCCGAGGATTGGGATGGATCTGGTGGAGGGCATCGGTGGCCGCTGGGGAACCAAGGGTCCCTTGAGCACCGGCTATGTCGGACGGGTACCCAGGAGGATGTTCAGACGCTCCAGTAGGGGCGCTAGCATTGAGAGTGGAGGCTCAAGCACCAGTATGGGGGCCGGTGGTGCAGGCAGCTCAATGCTCTGGAAGGCTTTAAGTACCACAGACTGCATCCTGCGGTCCAACACCTCCTGAAAGCCTAGAGTGGCCCGCACTGAGGGAGGGGGTTGAGGCATCACTGAATATTCCTCAGACTACCAGGGGCATCGGAGGATGGGGCCTCCGATGGCCTTGTCATTTCGGTGGCTGCTCGGCAGCTGCCGATGCCATCCCAGAACCGTTGCCATGCGTAAACGGCGACCAGTGGTGATGCTTACAGGACCTCCTTCGGTGCTCAGCCTGGTCTTTCCCCAGGGCCGAGGAAGCAGAAGATACTGGCGTCCAGGAGAGTGGTGAGATTATTGAGGATCTATCACCGTCCCCTTGATCCTTGGAGGTACTAATGAGGAGGATAGCCAGGGGAAGCGTGTCCGAAGGCTCCCCATGACTTCTAGGCGTCTATGGGACTGATGCAGGAGTAGAAGGAGCAGATTTTGGGGCCCCAAAAAGTTTCATCATCTTATAGAGGCACGCCCGACGCCCTTTGTGGGTCATCTGGTCACACAGACGGCACCCCATGGATGTTGTGCAAGGTCTCCAGGTAGAGGACTCAAACCTCGTGCTGTTCCATGATGGACATGGCCACGGGCACTGGGGGCACAGACAAAAGCTGGTTGACGCCATAAAAATACCCTACGTGCAGTCTATGACCGGTGAGAGTCAGGAATCGACCGCAAAGTTGGAAAACGGTAATAAAAATAAAACCTACCACACCAAAGAGGCACCAACCACAAAGGGGGACCCAATGAGGAAAAAAACGTCAGGAACCCGAAACTTATCAATGAAAATAAGAAAAAATGGAGAGCTCCACGACCATGAGGCAACTGCATCACAGAAAAGAAGAGATTGAAGGGGGACCTCGTGTGGACGCGCGGATAGTGGCAGTCTGGGCATGCTCAGTCTGCTGGTCAAAGCTTCTAGAAACTTTGACAAAAGTTTCTGTGCCAGGCTCCATCTGATGATGTCACCCTCATGTGAGGCCTACCATACTGCTTGTCCTAGGAGAAGACTGGATATTCACTGTTGCTAAGGGTCAAGAAAAGATTCAAATCCTGAACTAGAGTTTCTTTCAGCTTTCTCTCTCACCCCTCATACTCATACCCATTTGCCACATTTAACTACCTCTCTCCTTGTTCCCTGGAGTTTTCTTTTATTTTGTAACCAGATCAGTCTGCAGAGATCTTTATAGATACGCAATATGCATAAGTCTTTATCTAATTCAAAAAAGGAAGAAGCCACTATACATCCCCATCATTCATTATATTCTAAAAATAAAGGACCTCATCAATTCTAAAAACATTCTGGTATCTTAGAGGTACTCAAAAAGCTTCAATAACTGGAAAAAAAGTTTTTAAATAATATATGAAAGGAGACAAGAGGGAAGGGTTGCCTCATTACCTTTTCTTGAAGAACCCGGGGGTACGAGCAGCCTCATTGCCCAGACGGTGTTTCAGAGACGTGCCTTGACGTGGAAGGCGGGACCCCGGAAGTGATCCTATAAGATCGGGACCTTCAGCACTTCCCTCTGAGACTGAGAGGGAAGGATTGCCTCATTACCTTTTCCTGAAGAACCCGGGGGTACGAGCAGCCTCATTGCCCAGATGGCGTTTCAGAGACATGCCTTGACGTGGAAGGTGGGACCCCGGAAGTGGTCCTATAAGATCGGGACCTTCAGCACTTCCCTCAGACTGAGAGGGAAGGATTGCCTCATTACCTTTTCCTGTAGAACCCGGGGGCGGTACAAGCAGCCTCATTTGCCCAGACGGTGTTTCAGAGACATGCCTTGACGTGGAAGGCGGGACCCCGGAAGTGGTCCTATAAGATCGGGCCACTTGCGGTGCGCCGCCGACGCGCCGCCAAAGCCGCGCACGCCCAAGGGGTGCACGCCTTTGTTGGGCTTTGCCTGGCTTCGCATGGATTTCGGATGGAACTTTGATTTTTAAATACCTCCCAGTCTCCAGTTGGGGAAATAAAGATTAAGACGACCAACCCAGCCAAGCTAAGTATTTTCTTTGCTTTTCTCTTTATACAACAGCATGCCTCACTCAGCCCGTAAAAGAAGGGCAAGGGAAAGGCCTGCTAATGATTGCTTGGCTAGTCCGGGGTTGGGCCCATTGGATGTCCACATCAGAAGGGCTTCCTCTCAACCAGGTGATATATCACTTGAAGGTTTGCAGGAAGGCACGGCAAATCTTCGTGAACTGGAGATCTCTTTATCCCCGGAAGTTAGACTCCCTCCTGAGAACCCTGCTATTGTAAGAACTGATCTGATTACAGGCAATCCATTGCCTATTGAAGAAAGTGGCGAGTTGGGAATTGGACTGGGGACAACTTCAGATGTGCGAGCAGAGCAAACTAGTTCTACTAGTAAACCAGGGGGGAAGATAACTTAAGGTTTTTTGTCAGCTCAGGGCCAAGATTTAAAAGGAGGGAAAATGGATATAATTTCTATAGAGAGACCTTCAGTTTTTTCCCTGGAAACCATCTGGGACACTTTAGTTATTTAAATAAAAATGTTGACATTACAACTGAATCCAATAGTTAATAATTTGGAGAAAATTGAGTTTAAGGATTAATAAGATAACTGCTGATGATGGTGTAAGGGATCAGCTCATTGAAAAAAATATAGCTGAATGAAGAAATTAAAAATTTAAATGAGCTAATTGTAAAAGAAATCAATATCTTTCTAGGAAAATGGAGGGTATGGAAAACCAACAGAGGAATAAAACTTAAGGCTGGTTAATTTTCCCAAAGTTCCACATCTCTCAGCTAGAGAGATGTGGAATAAATATGCTATTGAAGTGTTAAAAATTCCCCAGCAAAACGTTACCTCCCTTAACTCAAATATATTATATTCCCTCGTGGAAAAATATAGACAAAGATAAAGAACAAACCATCTTTGACACTTTTTAATGTAACTGATATATTAGCATCTACAAATTTAGATCTAGCTCAACCAGCCACTTTAGTAATTTCTTTTCTGTTAAATACAGACAAAGAATGGGCTCAGAAGCTCTTCTTCAGGAACATAGAAGAAAAATTTTTTCAAATGTCTGAAAGAATGTTTCCTGATGTCACCAAGGAAACTCAAAAGAGGAGAAAGAATTTCTTAGTTTAAGAGCTGAAGTTGTGCAAATGGGTGCCTCATTTAAATTGAAGTTTCCCTGCAAATGCTGTGTTGAGTGTCAAAAAATTAGATATTGTTTCTATTAACCCTCACAATTAAGAAAACTTATAGTAGACAAACAAAATGAAGCTGCCCTGAGAAGTACAAGTATAACACCTCAGTAAGAACTCTAATTATAATTAATTATTTAGGGAACCCTGTTTGGATCGTCTGATATTTTTTTTCTTTTTCTTTAAAGTATGCCTTATTAAATTTCCTACATCTTTTTTCCCCATTATAGAGGACTTAGAAATTTTGGTGAAAAGATGATATATATATTTGGAATATAGGAATATTTCCTTAAGTTGTATTGTTTCGCTTTTTCACCATGTATCTTAATCAAGTATATATGCTTGTATATTCTGAAAATATGATAAATAAATAATGAAAAAAATATATATGAAATATCATATCAGACATACTTTACTCCACAATACTAACCCCTACAGTGGTTATTTACCTAATTCGAAAATATGCTGCTAGAATCTGATGCTTTTACCTTTGACCCATCGCTTCCATCTTTTGCTTCTAGATTCAGGAAAAGCTCAATAAGCCCAGGTTGTGTCTCCACAGCAATGGTGAGAAATTCCAAGATCATGACCTTAACTCGAACATCCTCAATCTTACTCTGCAGGCGTGTAAGGAAGGCGTCACGGATGGCAGCTGCATCACAGCCCAGACAGGCATACACAGACATTGGAGCCACCTGAAAGCATGAGCATAAATTATTGTGTCACCACACTAACACTGAGCAGCTTCAACACAATAACCAGTCTCCGATCCTGGTTCCAACTCTATCCATTCTCCTTTCCATGCAGTTACAAGCAAAGAGCAGGATGTTATAAACAAACTCATAAAAATGGTTTGACTTTCTGAATTTGGTATATGTCACATCTTTTGTTGCGCATAACCCCTCTCCAATGAAAGCAGGCGTCCAACACCAGGGTTGCCCTTTATGGACATGGTACACAGCAACTTCAGAAGCAGAATTAAAGATGACACCTCTGCTAGTATGCTCTATTTGTAATCTGGATAGGTACAGCCACCAAGGGTTTTTTTGTTTTTTGTTTTTTTTACTGCATCACTAGCAAAAGTAAGCTTGGAACAATCAGGAAAAGTCTGGGAAAAATAAGATCCCATCCTTACTGTAAATCAAGGTCTTAATGTCAATGTATCTCTCTATTATGTCCTAGTACAGAATGCAAGAAATGCATCCGCTTCCTAAGTAAGAACACGAGAAATCCTCCACAAACAGACCATGAACTTTGGTAAGTTCAAATACAAGATTGTTTTAGCACTCTTTAGGGACTCGTTTCTGCCTCCACTTGCGCCTGTAGCTGCTCCTCATGGGTGTCCGTCTCCTACTGGGAGTCCACTGCTGCCCTCTCAAGTGCTGTGGCCACCAGTGGATTCCCATTCTTGCAGCACTCCTAAATGCTCTCACCCTCACCGAAAGCTTATTTCTACCTGCTTCCCGCTTTACCAGGAACCCATATTTGCCTGTCCTAAGTGCTCTCACCCCAGCTTACCATTTGAAACATTATCTTCAATAGGTTTCAAAAATTCTTATAATGGCAAGTTTCTAAAGGATATCAATATCTCAATTTAGATGTCAAGGCTATTGCACGTCTCATACTGGTATCATCTCAACTTTAAATGTCAGGTCCAACAAAAGATATCTTTGTTTCACCCCCGTTGATGAGGGCTTCCTCAGGGACTGTACATTCTATCACATCGTTGTCATTCTCTCATACTGAAACAAAGTAGCTCACTAGAGCAGTTCACAATGTTACCAGTTTAATTTCAATCCGCTACTTCCAGAGTTCAAGCGAAATTACTTTCTTGCAGCGCCACATTTGAAAAGAGACACTAGCTCTTATGCTCTTATGAACGTATATGTCACCGGAACTGACATGCTACTCCGTCGCTTGGTAAATGACAGAGTAGCACGTCAGTTCCGGTGACATATACGTTCATTTGAATTCGAGCATAAGAGCTAGTGTCTCTTTTCAAATGTGGCGCTGCAAGAAAGTAAATTCGCTTGAACTCTGGAAGTAGCGGATTGCAAAGTAAACTGGTAACATTGTGAACTGCTCTAGTGAGCTACTTTGTTTCAATATGAGAGAATGAAAACAATGTGATAGAACGTACAGTCCCCGAGTAAGCCCTCATCAACGGGGGTTGAACGAAGATATCTTTTGTTGGACTTGACATTTAAAGTGGACCATGAGACCAGTATGAAACAGGCATTATAGCCTTGACAATCTAAATTGAAGATATTGATATCCGTGAAGAACAGTTATCTTTATAAGTGATCTTAAGCAGAAATTATCAAGTGTATGAATATAGAAGTTTTGTAATACAGTTTTTGAATGTGAAAAGCACTGTCTAAATTAAAATACTGTGCAATAGAACATTTCTTGGTGTTTTAAATGGTGTGTATGGAAAGTGTGCGTGTGCTAGTAAAGTTTTTAATTGTTTAGATAGGTGATAATTTAAAATGTGTTGAATAAATACAACTCACAAAAAGGGGAGCTAATTAATTATAGAAAAATTTTTGCTCTATTTGTTGATATAATCAATCTATTGTTGTTTTTATTATTTTTATTTTATATTACTTTTTATTTTGTTTTTTATTTTATTATTTTTTATTTGACTTCAAGACTAATTGGCAACGTGTAAATGTGCATTGCTTGACAGAGCCCATCAGAGATAGAAAAAGCAGCTGCATCAGCAAGCCAGACGGCGTCTCTTAATGTTATACAAAGAGCGCCCGGACTTCTCAATCACTTGCAGTTACTTTTCAAGTGTTGTAGTTTTGAAAGACCAACCGGACTGATTTGAAAAGTCTCATACAAAGGCACAGTCTATAAACACCGGTCTTGCTGAATCTCCAAAGATGCAGTGACTTCGTTGTAAGAGACGGAATAACAGGCTAAAGCTGCGGCTCTACTGCGGCCGAAGTTTCGCTGTAAACCAGCTTCATCAGGAGCCTAAGATCACACCATCATATAGTTCCGTTCTTGTCAAAAACAATTGCCAATGTGTTTCTAAAGGCACAGCTTATGCTGTTGCAGCCTTTTTCAAGTTGCGTCTTCAATTTCTTGTCATTTCTAATATCTCAGGACCATTCGGTCTCCCGCACAAGAATATATATGATGGTGTGATCTTAGGCTCCTGATGAAGCTGGTTACAGCGAAACTTCGGCCGCAGTAGAGCCGCAGCTTTAGCCTGTTATTCCGTCTCTTACAACGAAGTCACTGCATCTTTGGAGATTCAGCAAGACCGGTGTTTATAGACTGTGCCTTTGTATGAGACTTTTTCAAATCAGTCCGGTTGGTCTTTCAAAACTACAACACTTGAAAAGTAACTGCAAGTGATTGAGAAGTCCGGCGCTCTTGTATAACATAAGAGACGCCGTCTGGCTTGCTGATGCAGCTGCTTTTTCTATCTCTGATGGGGTCTGTCAAGCAATGCGCATTTACACGTTGCCAATTAGTCTTGAAGTCAAATAAAAAATAATAATAAAAAACAAAATAAAAAGTAATATAAAATAAAAATAATAAAAACAACAATAGATTGATTATATCAACAAATAGAGCAAAAATTTTTCTATAATTAATTAGCTCCCCTTTTTGTGAGCTGATTGCTTTCTGGGTTCGCTTAGCTCTTTTGTTTCTTCTTTGAATAAATACAAAACATATTGTTAATATGTGGTCTCTCTGTGTGTATTGCTGATCTAGACTAATAGTTATTTTTTAAATCATACCCTCTGTATTGTTATAACTAAGTTCTATAACATACTTCCTACTCACAAACCCTAAGTGGAAGCAGAATTCAGAGGAACCGTCAAAATAAACAAGCAAACATTGAAAAGTAGACAGCATAAAATGCAGTTTCTACACAAAAACAGTGAACGAGCGGACCTCTCCGAAAAAAAATTGCTATACGCAGACATAATGGGCGGGCCCTCTGGACTGATCCATAGTACTACAGGAATGAAAATTAGCAGGTAAGAACTAATTTTCATTTCCTGAACATATCCAGATCAGTCCAGACAAGTGGGATGTACCAAAGCCCCCTATACCAGGCAGGAACCCGAAAGACCCGCTCTCAACACAGTCTCACCAAAAGGAGTCACTTCTGGGGCGCTCACATCTAAACGGTAATGCTTGGTGAAAGTGTGAAGCGAGGACCAAACCGTGGCCCTACATATCTCCTGAGGAGACACTAGTTGACACTTGGCCCACGCCGCCGCCTGAGTGCAAGTAGTATGAGCTTTAAGCCCCACCGGCACTGCAAGGGCCCTTGAAACATAAGCAGAGGAAATAGCTTCAACCAGCTAGCCAAAGAAGCCTTAGACACTTTCTCTCCCTTCTTAGGTCCCCCGAATAGCACAAATAGATGATCCGACCGATGGAAAGAATTGGTGACCTTCAAATAATGCAATAAAGTGCGCTGCACATTCAAAAGATGGAGATTCCTGCCCATAGAGGGCTCATGAGACCAGTCCAGAAATCATGGTAACCCCACCATCTGATTCACATGAAATGCAGAAACAACCTTAGGAAGGAATGAAGGGACTGTACGCAAAGAAACCTTGTTGGTTGAGATATGAAGGAAAGGATCACGGCAAGAAAGGGCTTGCAATTCAGAGACTCATCTAGCTGAGCAAATGGCCACCAAAAGACAGTCTTCAAGGTAAGAACTTTTAAAGTTGTTCGGGCCAAAAGTTCAAAGGGTTCCTCGCAGAGAACTCACAACACCAAATTGAGATTCCATTCTGGACACATGTTCCATAGAGGGGGACACAGATGCTTAACACCCCTCAGAAAATGTACCATATCAGGGTGGGAAGCTAAAGACTTGCCCTGCATCTTCCCTCGGAGGCAACCCAGAGCAGAAACCTGGACTCGAAGCAAGCTATAAGCTAACCTCTTGGACAAGCCCGGCTGATAAAAGGACAAAATGTGTGGGACAGAAACCAGCAGATGGATCCAAAGCCTGTTGCCCACACCAGGATTCAAAATCCTTCCACACCCTGGAATAGGCAAGGGAAGTAGCCAGATGTCTAGCTTGAAGTAGGATAGAAATGACTGGCTCGAAATACCCATTCAGATGCAACTGCTGCCTCTCAAAAGCCAGGCCGCGAGACAGAAGTGATCCGCCTGATCCTAAAATATGGGACCTTGACGCAGCAGCCCCTGTAAGTGAGCTAGTCGCAGAGGCTCGTCCCCAGCTAGATGAACCAGATCAGCAAACCACGGGCGTTGCAGCCACTCCGGCACCACGAGAACCACCAAACCTGGATGAGCCTCTATCCGTCTGAGCACCCATGCTATGAGGGGCCATGGAGGGAAAACAGAGAAGGATGCCGGACAGCCACGGGCACACTAGAGCATCAAGGCCCACCACTCCCGGTCTCCCTCCGGTAACTGAAGAACCTCTCTGTCTTGGTATTGGCTTTCATTGCCATAAGGTCCAGCTGAGGGGTTCCCCACT
Source organism: Rhinatrema bivittatum (assembly GCF_901001135.1). NCBI lineage: Eukaryota > Metazoa > Chordata > Amphibia > Gymnophiona > Rhinatrematidae > Rhinatrema > Rhinatrema bivittatum. The sequence continues at coordinate 81,181,392 of NC_042622.1, read as the reverse complement.
GGGCACAAATGTGATTCCAGGCTTCTGGGGACAGTTCCCACTCCTGCTGGTTTAGGTAGTCCGCTTGGACGTTGTCCACTCCTGCGACGTGAGAGGTTGCAATCCCCTCGAGATGGAGTTCTGCCCACACGAACAAGAGTTGAGCTTCTCGAGCCACGGCGGAACTCTTGGTTCCCCCCTGGCAGTTGATGTATGCCACTGTTGTCACATTATCCGAAAACACTCTTACCATTCGACTGCAGACCAAGGGAAGAAACACCTGAAGGGCTCTGCAAACATCCCATGTCTCCAACCGATTGATGGACCATGACCATTCCGAGACTGACCAGAGGCCCTGTGCTGACCTGCCCAGGCATACTGCACCCCAGCCCCGGAGACTGGCATCCATGGTCACCACCACCCAATCTGGGACTTGAGGGGCATTCCCTTCTCCAGATTGCTCCTTGTCATCCACCATGCCAGACTGGATCTGGCTTCCTTTGGGAGGGACAGTGGAAGAAAATACTGTTCTGAGAGTGGGCTCCAGCGGGATAACAATGCCTTATGCAAGGGGCACATATGAGTGAACGCCCAAGGAACCAGCTCCAACGTCGAAGCTATTCACCCCAGGACCTGCAAATAGTCCTGGACTTTGGGAACAGGAAAGCGAAGTAACCAAGCTATCTGAGCTTGGATCTTGACCACCCTGTCGTCAGTGAGGAACACTCTTCCCTATTGCATGTCGAATCAGGCACCCAAGTACTCCAGGACCTGAGAAAGCACCAAGTGACTCTTTGGCAAATTGATGATCCAGCCCAGTTACTCCAGAAGAGTACTCAAACGGATCACCGACCATGAGCACTTCTCCCTCAACTTTGCCCTGATGAGCCAGTCATCCAGATAAGGGTGCACCAGAACCCCGTCCTTGCCTCAGGTTTACTGCGACGAGCACCATCACTTTTGTGAATGTACGAGGAGCTGTGGCAAGGCCGAAGGGAAGGGCCCGAAACTGGAAATGCTGACCCAACACCTTGAAACGGAGAAACTTCTGGTGGTCCTGCTGAATGAGTATGTGCAGATAGGCCTCAGTGAGATCCGGAGACGCCAAAAAAACTCTCCTTTCCGGACTGCCGCTATCACAGTATGTAACGTTTCCATCCAGAAGCACGGTATCTTCAAACTCTGGTTGACGTTCTGGAGGTCTAGGATGGGCCAAAAAGTTCCCTCTTTCTTTGGAACCATGAAATAAATGGAGTACCTTCCCTGTCCTTGTTTCGAAACCGGAACTGGGTCCACAGCTTCCAGACTTAATAATCTTTTGAGGGTCTCCTCAATGGTTCCCCTTTTGCTTTGGGAAAGACAGCACGACTCCAGAAAGACTGACCTGAGAGGGTGAGAAAACTCTAAGGCGTAACCTTCCCTGACAACCTCTAGTACCCACTGGTTGGAGGTGATCTTGGTCCACTCCTCATAAAACAGACAATCTGCCCCCTATCACCAAGGCCGAGGAGTGAACCTGCCTGAACTCATTGGGAAGATTTGATTCCGCCCGCTCCCTGAGTGGACCCGCCTCTAGAAGACTTTCCGGAACCTCAAAAGGACTACTGCCTACTCAAGGGCTGGCACGTCATGAAGATCCAGCAGGTTTGCCAGAGCAGAAACGTCTCGACTCCCAAAACCAGGGTCGAGAGGAGAAAGGCTTCCGCACAGACTTCTTATTCTTTGGAAGTCTGTTACCCTTGGTCTCCCCTAAAGATTTCATGAACTGGTCGAGGTCCTCCCCGAATAGAAGCTTGCCTTTAAAGGGAAGGTTACATAACTGCGACTTGGATGAGAAGTCCGCCGACCAATTGCACAGCCACAATAGCCGTCTTACTGCCACCACCAAAACCATGCTTCGCGCAGTGGTCCGCACAAGGTCATATAAGGCATCAACCACATACATGACTCCCACCTCAAGGTGGACCACCTGGAGTGGAGACAGCATCCCAGTGGAAGACTGTTCCTGGGGCTTCTGGATCCAACACAAATAGGTGTGTTGCATTAAGCAGGCACAGACCAGAGCTCACAGCCCCAGGGCGGACACCTCAAAAACCTGTTTAAGCTGTACTTCCAAGTTTACGATCCTGAATGCCCTTCAGAGCAGCCACCCCTACGACCAGAATTGTGGTCTTCTTGGTGACAGCTGAAAAGGCGGCATCCACCTTCGAGGTTTTGAGAGTATGCAAATGATCCTGCAGCAACAGATAAAGCTTCGCTATTGCCCTCCCCACTTTTAAGCCGGAGTCCGGGGAATCCCATGCCCGCTGATCAACTTCTGGATCTTCTTCGGAATGGGGAAGGTGCTGGGAGGTCTCCGCAGACCGTCTAACACTGGATTAACCCCCTCATTATTAGACTCCTCCAGGGATAGCTTAACCCCCAATTCCTCCAGTACTTGGGGAATAAGGGGACGCAACTCCTCCCACTTGAACAGGCGTACCACTCATGGGTCGTCGCCCTCCACCTTGGGCCCCTCAAAGGCCCCCTGATCATCCTTAGGGTCATCTGGGTCCTGAGGATGCCCCCCATTCAGGTCTGCACCCAGATCCACCGTCAGAAACGAGCCACCCTGACCCTAAGAGTCATCTGAATCCCTGGTATCTGAAGCCAGGCATGCTGGGCGGGACCCCTCCGGTTGCTCCTGCAATCCCGTGGATTCCTTAGCCAGGAAAGCCTCGTGAAGCAGGAGGATGAATTCAGTGAAAAACACCTCGGGTCCCCCAAGGGCCCTTCCAGGCTGTTGGGATCAGACTCAGATGGCTCTTGCGGACACTGCTGCATCGCGGGAGAAAAATGGGAAGGGGGGGGGAGGGGGAAATCCCCGGGATTCAGTCCCTTTACCCAAGTTCCCCTCCACAGGGGAAGGACCGCTTGCCTGAGGCCCCCCCGCTGCCATCTCTGACCACAAAGGCCTCAGTGATTTTGATGGTCTGGCAGAAGAACCCTCTCCCCCCCACTGCACACCCCATGCAAAGGGAGAGGGGATTGAGATAAGTGGACCACACGCCGTAGACCCGGCAGGCTTCCACCAGTGGCCTGTCTGTCATCGGGCCTGCCAAAAAAACGCTGATCACTGAATTTGCAGACGGTCGCATGTCTGTATACCATGGTCTTCTTGGCCAGTCCGGGGCCACTAGAAGTACTAGCCCCTTGTGGAGTTCTCTCTTGAGGATGATCCCGCCCAGTATTGGCCATGGAGGAAAGGCGTACAGCAGGCCTTCCTGTGGCCAGGTCTGGACAAGGGTGTCGATCGCCTGGGATTGTGGTTCTCGTCTGCAGCTGAAGAACTTGGGCGTTGGACCGGGTTGCCCTAAGATCCATGGCTGGAGTTCCCCAGCAGTCTATTATTAACTGGAAGGCTGTGGTTGACAGCCTCCACTCCCATGGGTCTAGACTTTCCCTGCTGAGGTAGTCTGCAGTGACATTGTTTTTTCCCGCGATGTGGGCGGCCGAGATCCCTTGTAGGTTTGCTTCCTCCCATGCTATTAGGGGGTCTATTTCCAGGGACACCTGTTGGCTTCTGGTTCCTCCCTGTCGATTGATGTAGGCCACTGTTGTGGCATTGTCCGACATGACTGACAGATTCGCCCCGGGTCTGTGACTGAATCGTAGGCAAGTTAGTCTGACTGCCCGGGCTTCCAGACGGTTGATGTTCCATCTTGACTCTTCCTTGTCCCATTGTCCGTGGGCCGTCAGTTCCTGACAGTGGGCTCCCCACCCTCATAGGCTCACATCCGTGGTGAGCAAGACCCAGGTTCGTGGGGATAGCCTTACTCCCTTGCTCAGGTAGTGGTCTTGTAGGCACCAGAGGAGCTGGATCCGTACCTCCGCCGGTAACTGGAGGCGGACGGTGTAGTCCTGGGACATCGGGTTCCATCGAGACAGTAGGGAACATTGTAGTGATTGCATGTGTGCCCTCGCCCATGTTACGACTTCTAGGGTTGATGTCATGAGTCCGAGGACTTGGAGGTAGTTCCATACGTGGGGCGAGCACCGTTCAACTGTTTTCTCAACTGGTCCATCAATTTCCTTCTTCTTGTAGGGGGAAGAATGACCTTGTCCGGATGGGTGTCAAACCGGACTCCCAGGTATTCCAGAGATTGGAAGGGCTGCATACAGCATTTGGTTGCTTGAAGACCCATCCGAGGTTCTCCAGAAGATTATTGACTCTGATGGTCATCTGATGACTTTCCTCTGGAGATTTTGCCCTGATCAGCCAATCGTCCAGATATGAGTGAACGAGGATTCCTTCTTTCTTCAGTGTCACCGCCACTACGACCATGATTTTGGTGAATGTCCGAGAGGCTGTAGCTAGCCCGAAGAGTAGCGCTTGGAACTGGTAGTGATGGTCTAGGATCATGAAGCGTAGGAAGCGCTGATGATCGTGATGGACCGGGATGTGCAAATAAGCTTCGGACAGGTCCAGGGAGGTCAGAAATTCTCCCGGCTGTACCGCCCTTATGACCGAGCGAAGGGTTTCCATGCGGGAAGTGTGGTACCCTCAGGTAGCGGTTGACCGATTTGAGGTCCAGGATGGGCCGATACATTCCCTCTTTCTTGGGGACGATAAAATAGATGGAATAGTGTCCAGTATTTCGTTGGTGCACTCCGGGGGACAAGATCAAGAGAAGCCAATGCCCCTCTCCCCGAACATCCATTTGTTGGCTAACTTTTCCAGTACGCTTCCGAACAGGAGGGTTCCTTTAAACGGCATTCTCGTGAGTTTTGTTTTGGAAGTTGCGTTGGCTGACCAGCTTTGGAGCCAGAGTTGCCTTCTGGCTGCCACACTGGATGAGCCGCTCCTGGCTGAAGTGTGCGCCAGGTCGGCGGTCGCATCCATGAGGAAGGATATTGCTGGTTCTAATGTTTCGACGGGCGTGGTGATGTTCCTGGCCATTGACAAGCATGCGCGTGTCACCACAGTACGGCAGGCAGCGATCTGTGGTGTCATAGCTACTGCATCAAATGACTGTTTAAGGATGGATTCCTGACATCTGACTTGGGCATCCTTGAGTGCCACTCCTCCTTCAATGCGTCCACTTTGGGAAACACCAGGAGTTCTTTGGCTGAGGGTTCCAGTGGATATAGGGCTTCTAGGGCCTGTCCTCCCTTGAAACTGGCCTCCGGAGCGTTCCATTCCAGGTCAATCAGTTGCTGTATGGCTTGCAGCAATGGGAAATGGCGTGAGGCCTGATGGAGCCCGACCAGAAGAGGTTTCGTCTTTGGCTCCGCTGTGGCGCTTGTGCAGGGATGGCCAGCTCCTTCAGGCTCAGTCGTCCAAGTAAGGGTGTACCACAGATCCCTTCCTTCCTCAGGGTTGCCACCACGACCACCATAATTTTGGAGAATGTTCGGGGGGTGGTTTCTAGTTTGAAGGGTAGCGCTCGGAACTGGTAATGGTGTCCCAGTATCGCAAAGCATAGAAAACGTTTGTGATCTTGATGGATTGGAATGTGAAGGTAGGCTTTGGAGAGGTCCAGGGAGATTAGGAACTCTCCTGGTTGTACTGCCATTATTACGGAGCAGAGAGTCTCCATGCGGAAGTGTAGTATCTGCAGATGACTGTTGTTGTTCTTGAGATCCAAGATGGGTTGGAATGAACCTTCTTTCTTGGGGACGATAAAATAGATGGAATAACGCCCCATATTTTGTTGGGGCGTAGGAACCGGAGTTATTGCCTTCATAACTTGTCAGAGTGGCTTTAACTGACAGTCTCTTGGTGTGAGAGTGGCAGGGTGATATCATAAATTTGTCCGAGGGATGCTGCAGAACTCCAGAGAGTAAGCCTTCTCGAATGATGTTTAGTACCCATTTGTCCAACGTGATCTCAACCCATCGTTGGTAGAAGAGGGAACGTCGACCCCTGATTTCCTCTTCCTGTGGATGGGTCAGCCCATTCTCATTGGGGAGCATGGCTGGAGCCTGCCCCTGGGCCTGATCCTCTCTTGGTTTGTTGGTTCCGAAAGGTCTGGGACCTTACGGAGGGATGAGGTGCCTGGAACACAGAGTTCCTGTAGGGTCGAAAGTGTTAAGAGCCTCTGCCCCTAGTTCTTCTGGGGGAGGGGCGCTGGGACCTTTTACCCCAGTCTTCCAGTAGCCGAGGCACTGGAGAGTTGCCCCACTTGCTGGCTAACTTCTCCAATTTGCTTCCGAATAAGAGAGATCCTTTAAAGGGCATTCTTGTGAGATTCACTTTAGAGGTCGCGTCAGCAGACCAATTCCGCAACCATAACTGTTTTCTGGCCGCCACTACCGAGGCTACTCCTCTGGCTGAGATACGCACCAGATCTGAGCTTGCGTCCATCAGGAAGGCTGCTGCAGGTTCAACAGATTCGCCAGTATACGTTTCGGAGTTATTTGCCTCTCTGGAGAGGAGCAAGCAGGAATATGCCACCAGTGCGCAGCAGGAAGCAACCTGCAGTGTCATTGCTGTTGCGTTGAAGGCCAGCTTGAGGATGGATTCTAATCGTCTATCCTGAGTGTCCTTCAATGCAGCCCCTCCCTCAACGGGAATGGTTGTTTGCTTTGAGACGGAACAGACCATGGCGTCCACTTTTAGGAAATGCAGGCGTTCCTTGACCGCTGGTTCTAGAGGGTACAAGGCTTCCAAGGCCTGACCACCTTTAAAGCTGGCCTCCGGAGCATCCCACTCCAGGTTAATCAGTTCCTGGATGGCTTCCATCATTGGAAAGTAGCATGAGACCTTACCAAAGGACACCAAGATGGGGTTCTTCTTTGGTTCCGCCATAGGATCCGTGCCTGCAATACCCAGAGTCTTCAGAGTCTGGGAAACAAGGCTGGTAATTCATCCCTGTGGAAGAAGCGAAGCATGGTTCTGTATGGTTCCAGGCCTGGAGGGATTTCTCCTTCTTCCAGAGAGCTACCATCATCATCTGAGGTGTCTGGGTCCCTGACAGGGAAAGTCTTGGTTAGGCGAGGCATATCTTGAGGCATCTGAGCAGGGCTCGGAGGATTTTGTGCTTCTGGTAGGGGCTAAACCTAGGCCACAGCCGAGGCTGCGCCTGAACGAAGGCTTGCAGCCCCTGGAAAAATTCTAACCAGGAGAAGATCCCTGGGTCCATGTTAATCCCTGTGGGAGTCGGAGTCAGGGCCCGGAGAAGCCATTTCGGAGTTGCACAGCTCCGGGGTGCTATCATGTGTAGTAGTTCTGGACCCATCCTCAAATAGTGAGGGACCAGGCTTTGGTCCCCCCCTGGGCTGTTTCGCATTGACGACACAGGCAGGACCCCAGATCAGGCTGTGCGGCTCTGATGTGGCAGGCTGTGCAAAGAGAGTGCCTTCTGGGCTTCTTGGATGCCGGTGCCATTGCCTCTTGTCTAGGCGCACAGGTAATGTGCTTCAATATGCGCGCTTTTATGTGCGTGAGCACAATGCACGCGTGTAGTTTTAAGCGTGGCTGCGCGTGTAGTTACGTGTGCGGTTGTGCGCGCCTCTATGTTGAAGGCGCACAAGTTGGGCGCATTGATCGACCAGCCTGCCCCGCAAGTACCGCCGGACGAGAAGGGAAGATGGCACCATCGCCCCCTCGTGTAAGATGGCGCCCTCTGACGGTCTCCACGTGTCCGGACCCCCTGCACCGGACCGGGGCCTAGCCCAACCAAGGCTGCTCAACCAGATTGGTGCTCTCTTTTTACCTCGCCGGGTGAAATACGAAGTCGGTACGGCACTCCGAGCCCTGGAGACCCGAGACCTTAGTTTAAAGTTTTCCGCTTACTTGGTCTTGGTGCTTACCTATCGCGTGCCGGGACGGTCTCCAGCTGCGGGAGGAGAGGGCTTTACCTTCACCGCCATGCTCGGATGTGCACCCGCTGCCTTTCAGCCGCTCTAGGGGCTAAGTCTACGCTGGGGTTACCGGCTACCGGAGCAAGGCACAACTCTGAGGGATATCGAAAATCACCTCAGGAATTCTCACAACTGGGGGAGGGACCCTTAGGTATCACTGCAGGAGAGCGGGGCCGTCTTCTTAAGGTAATATTGTCTTCTTGCTGTAAATTCCTAACACTATGCTAGTGTGTGGAATAGTGTCCACATCCGCTAGGAGACGGAGAGATACTAAGGAGCTGAGGTCACTGCAGGGGTATATCTAGGGTGACGTCAGCTTTGAAATCTGACTCAGTCTCCCATCTGCTAGCAGAAGAGCACATAACTCACTGATCCTGAGTCCATCTGGCTACACACTAGGAAAAAGGAAAATTAGTTCTTACCTGATAATTTTCGTTCCTGTAGTACCACGGATCAGTCCAGACACCTGGGTTGTGACTCCGCACCAGCAGATGGAGACAGAGCAAAACTTGACGGGCTCCCTACATATAGTAAGGTGCCACCCACAGCCCCTCAGTCGAACGAACTGTCAAAGCAAAACCAGTGCCCGACTAACTAACTAGAACAATTTTAAACCAATTCAAACACCCCCGGGCTGAAAACCGAAAACATCAGACCAGAGGCAAGCGGCTTTATGCCAACAATTGCAGTACGAAAAACCAAACGAGCGGACTCTCTCTCTCTTCATCGTACCGAACAGACGGGCGGGAGCCTGGACTGATCCGTGGTACTACAGGAACGAAAATTATCAGGTAAGAACTAATTTTCCTTTCCCTGTACGTACCCGGATCAGTCCAGACACCTGGGATGTACCAGAGCAAACTACCGAGGGTGGGAAGCAGAGAGTCCCGCTCGGAGGACACTCGCCCCAAACCCCGGAGCCTCAGACGCCTGGACATCAAGCCTGTAATGCCGAGTGAAAGTATGCAATGACTTCCATGTCGCAGCTCTACAGATCTCCTGCGTGGACACCTGAGAGACCTCGGCCCAGGATGTGGCTTGCGCCCGAGTGGAATGAGCACGGAGCCCCCTAGGTGCCAACTTACCCTGCAGAAGATATGCGGAACTAATAGCCTCTTTGAGCCAACGCGCAATAGTGGCCCGCGACGCAGCAGACCCCCGACGAGGCCAGGGAAACTCCGCCCTGCGAAAATCGCAAGAACGGTTCCCGACAGGACAAGGCCTGCAACTCCGAGACCCGACGAGCAGACGTAATGGCTACTAGAAAAACGGTCTTCAAAGTAAGATCTTTGAGCGTCGCTCGCTTAAGAGGCTCAAACGGTGCTCCCCCAAGAGCCGAGAGCACGCAATTCAAATTCCAAGACGGACAAGGATTCCGTACAGGAGGGCGTAAATGTTTAGCCCTGCGAAGAAAACGCACCACATCCGGATGACCCGCCAAGGACACTCCGCGAACCTTACCGCGCAACCAAGCGCAGCTATCTGGACCTTCAGGGTACTTCAGGCCAGCCCCTTCGAGAGGCCCTCTTGAAGAAAAGCGAGGACCCCCGGCACCGGTGGACGTACAGGATCCACCTCATGAGTACTACACCAGTCCTCAAAAACCGTCCACACCCTCATATAGGCTAAGGACGTAGACTGTTTTCGAGCCCTCAACAAGGTAGCAATCACTGCCTCGGAGTACCCCTTCGTCCTTAAGCGCGCCCTTTCAAAAGCCATGCCGCGAGACAAAAGTGATCCGCATCCTCCAAACAGACGGGTCCTTGTCGAAGAAGAGATGCGGCCCCGTGAAACCGAAGCGGGGGCTCCGCCGCCAGCTGAATGAGGTCCGCGAACCAAGGGCGCCTTGGCCACTCCGGCGCCACCAGGATCACTTCCGACGGATGTAACTCAATTCGGCGAAGCACCTTGCCTATCAGAGGCCACAGGGGAAACACATATAGCAACACGTCCGTGGGCCAGGGAAGCACTAGAGCATCGACTCCTTCTGCGCCCCGTTCCCTCCGACGGCTGAAGAACCGTGGGGCCTTTGAGTTGCGAGCGGTGGCCATCAGGTCCAGGCGTGGCGTTCCCCACCTGGCACAGATGAGGCGATATGCCATGTCTGGTAACTCCCACTCGCCTGGATCCAGCCGATGCCGGCTGAGGAAATCCGCCTGCACGTTGTCCACACCTGCGATGTGAGACGCCGCCAAGCTGCTGAGGTGTTGCTCCGCCCAGATCATGAGCAGCCTTGCCTCCTCCGCCACTTGCTGGCTCCTCGTGCCCCTTTGACGATTGATATACGCCACCGTGGTTGCGTTGTCCGAGAGCACCCGAACCGCCTGGCCCCGTATCCACGGTAGGAACGCTTGCAGGGCCAACGACACCGCCCTTGTCTCCAAGCGGTTGATGGACCACCTCGACTGCTGGCTCGACCACTGCCCCTGGACCGAGCGGCCTCCGCAGACCGCCCCCCAGCCGAGTAGACTGGCATCCGTCGTCACTACCGTCCAGGAGGGCATGACCAGAGACACCCCGCATGACAGATGATCTCGGGAGAGCCACCAGTGCAGACTGGCCCTGGCACAGGGCGTGAGAGGCAACGGAAGATGAAACTCCTCCGAAACCGGCTTCCAGCGGGAAAGTAATGCTGATTGTAACGGTCGCAGGTGAGCGAATGCCCAAGGGACCAGAGCGAGGGTCGACGCCATGGAACCCAAGACCCTCAGGTAATCGCAAACCAGCGGGCACCGCATGGACAAAATGTGTCGCACCTGTCGCTGGAGCTTGACCACTCTCTCCTGAGTCAGCGACACCATGGCCCTCTCGGTGTCGAACAGGGCCCCCAGATACTCCAACCGCTGCGTAGGCTGCAGATGACTCTTGGACAAGTTGACCACCCAACCGAGCGATCGCAAGAGCTGTAGGACCCTGGCAATCGTCTGCCGACACTCGGCCTCCGATTTTGCTCGGATGAGCCAATCGTCCAAGTAAGGATGCACCAGCAGCCCTTCCCTCCAGAGCTGAGCAGCTACCACCACCATCACCTTGGTGAAAGTGCGTGGAGCCGTGGCGAGGCCGAAGGGAAGAGCCCTGAACTGGTAATGGCCGCCCAGGATGCAGAACCTCAGGTACCGGTGATAAGCCGGCTGAATCCCGATGTGAAGATACGCCTCCGTAAGGTCCAGAGAAGCGAGGAACTCGCCCGGACGAACCGCGGCAATCACCGAGCGGATCGTCTCCATCTTGAACCGCGGTACCCGCAGGCACCGGTTGACGCCCTTTAGATCGAGAATGGGCCGAAACGCTCCATCCTTCTTTGGGACCACGAAGTAAATGGAGTACCTTCCCTTGCCCTGCTGATCCTGCGGCACAGGAGTAATTGCGCCCAGGTCCTCTAGACGCCGGAGGGTGGTCCGGACAGCGGCGCGCTTGACGAGGGCCTTGCAGGGTGAGACGATGAACTTGTCCGCCGGGAGCCGAACAAAATCTAACGCGTAACCGCCTCTTATCACAGCGAGGACCCACTGGTCGGAAGTTATTCTGGTCCATGCCTCGTAAAACAAGGTGAGCCTCGCGCCCACGTAGGGTACGAGGGCTGGAGGCAACGAGGGATGGACCCGTCTCGTTTCATTGGGCCGACTTGGACCCCGAGCCGGACGAGGGTCCACCGGTTCTGTTGAATTTCTTCCCTCGAAAGGACTGGGACCAGGAGGACGATCTAGCCGAGCCGGACCGATAGGACTGGCCCGACCCCGACGCCCTCTGCGGCCGCTGACGGCGGTTGGACCGGAACCTGTTCCTTCCAGAAAAGGACGACCGCTGCCTGGGCCTGTCCTCCGGCAACTTAAAAGCCTTGTTCTCGCTCAGGAACTGCATCAGCTCGTCCAGCTGCTTGCCAAACAGGAGCTTACCCTTAAAAGGTAAGGACCCCAGGTGGGCCTTGGACGCTCCATCAGCAGCCCAGTTGCGAAGCCAAAGGAGACGACGCGCCGAGACCGCCGACACCATCGCTCTGGCCGATGTTCTGATTAAATCGTGCATCGCATCGGCGGTGTAGGCAATCACCGCCTCCAAGTTATCCGCCTGAGTAGCCTCCCCCGAGGAGAGGTCGGCGTTCGCTTGCAGGACTTGGGCCCACCGGAGCCCCGCTCGCAGTGCAAAGGTACTACAAATGGCTGCCCGCACTCCCAGTGCGGACACTTCAAAGATCTTCTTCAATTGCACCTCCAGCTTCCTATCCTGGATATCACGGAGGGCAGTAGCCCCCGTAACCGGGATGGTGGATCTCTTTGTAACCGCTGACACCGCCGCGTCCACCCGCGGGAGACGCAGCAGTTCCAGCGCGTCCTCTGGGAGGGGATAAAGCTTGTCCATAGCCTTACTCACCTTCAGCCCCAGTTCCGGGGTATCCCATTCCCGAAACAAGATATCAGAGGCCGAGAAGTGAAAAGGGAAGGCCAGTGCAGGGCCCGCCAGGCCCAACAGCACTGGATCCATCTTGACCCCCTGCCTGGACTCCACTGGAGGAGGATCCACGCCGATCTCGTCCAGAATGGCAGGGATAAGTGGAGAAAGTTCTTCCCGACGAAACAGGCAGACGACCTTGGGGTCATCACCCTCCGCCGCCTGCGGCCCCTTGCCGGCTCCCGGCTGGGCCTGCCCCTCGTCTTCGTGGCCCTCCTGGCCCTCAGGGGCTCCCGACAGCGCTTCCTCATCCGAGGAGGCGGTGGACGCTGACTCCGACTCCTGCAGGTCGCCCCGCGGCTGCCTCTTCTCCCGTGGCACCCCCCGGGCGTCCCGGGTCCGAGCAGCTCTCTTCCGGGGCTGGGAGTGCGCATCCCTGCCCCCTGAAGCCTTCCCAGCCTTTAGTTTGGACTTTTTATATTTCGCCAGTTTTTGCAGCAATAAGGAAAAATCCTCCGAAAACGAGCCCTCCGATCCGGAGGAGTCCTCCCCCGCACAAGGGCTCCCCGAGCCATGGTTCCCCGGGGGCTTTCCCCCCGAAACCCTGGGCTGTGGCGATAGCGCGGGAGGCTGGGCGCCATCTTGGAGTGCCCTCCTCGTGGCTTCCCTCACGGTGGACAAAATGGCGTCCGTTCCCGCGCTAAGCGGGAACGGATCAAAAGACGCGGCCTCCGACGCTCCGGCGCGCGATGGCGAACGGGCCCCCCGCGATCGACCCCCCCGGGCGACCTCCGACGAACCCTCGCCACCTGTAACGCATCCGGAGCAGACCCCGTCCCTGGAGAGCCACACGCGCGGCAAGTCGTCCCCCTCAGCATCCTGGACCACCTCGGCGAACAGGCTCCCCAACTCGCGCCCCCCTTCCGCGAACGAGCGACCCGACCGGCGAAGGGACGGCGAAGAGGGAGAGAGCCGGCGGCACAAAACTAAAACACGCTGGTTTGTTTTTTTTACTTAGCCGCTAGCCGTGGTCCTGCAGTCTTCAGCTCCAGCGGGGGTGAGTGAACCGGGCTCCCCGGTGTCACCCCCGACGCTGCTGCCAGCACAGGCCGGGTCCTCGACCCTCAGCAGCGGCCTCGACCTGGAGGGGATGGTCCTCTCAGGACCTTCCAACCCTCCTGGGAGGCTCCCCCAACGGGAGACTTCTATCTTCTTCTTAATGTCTTCCTTGAAGAAATGTTCTCTCCTTTCCTTTTTTTTAAAAACACACTGCCCTAACAACTTAGGACTAAATACAAACAGATCCCTGACTGACTACCCCGAGCCACAACAACCAAGGATCACCGAGACTGTGGGTGGACCTGCCCCATCTGCTGGAGACAGAGAAAGACTGAGGGGCTGTGGGTGGCACCTTACTATATGTAGGGAGCCCGTCAAGTTTTGCTCTGTCTCCATCTGCTGGTGCGGAGTCACAACCCAGGTGTCTGGACTGATCCGGGTACGTACAGGGAATGAACATTTTGCAGCCTCAAGAAGATAACCTGACACACCTTCATAAAATTTCCAAAAAATTGCTGCTTGGCATAGTACCAAGTAAAGCTATCTCAAACACAACCATGTCACAAACCAGGACATACCGTTGCAAGGCGTTTCAGGAGCTGGATAGCTAAGCGTGGTAGAGCAGGGTCATGCTTGTGATAGATATACTTGGCGAGGACCGCAATGAGATTGTTCCCATGAGCACCTGGAAATAAGAGGATAGATTCATAGATGAGAGCAGAGAAAACATTCAAATGCAACAATAAGAGCAAATATAGGAGCAGAAAGGGTTCAGGGGCCCCAGGAGCTGACAACACTACCTGCACTAAAGAAATAAGGAAACAGCACACGTACAGGAGAAAATCACAATGTGAAGCTGGTGATGAATAAATATTACAACTGCATCCGTCCACCAGCCTTTGTCAGAGTTTTGGCCTTAAGATGACAAAGTTCCCGGGATCCCCAGCAACATGTCCAAAATAAGACATCTAATCAGCAAGGCCAATTTCCCACCATTAGAAGAAAATGAGGGGTGGAACACAGGGGAGATACATACCATGCTGAGTGAGAGCCTGCTCCAGAGGAGAGACAATGTCAGAGGGAGGCTTCAGGCGAATGACGTTATTGGTGATGGAGAAAGCCAGTTTCACCGTCTGGATGAGCAGTTGTCCCTGTCCCTCTGACCCACCACTGTGTGTAGCACAAACAGAAGCATAATGGCAGATAAAGAATCCCAAGCTCCTCTTGCCTACCCATTCTAGGAATGCACCCCTAAATCAATCCTCACTTTTCCACCGCTAATAATCCACAGTGCTTATGTCAGGGATTTCTTGAACTCAGATATTGTTTTTGACTTCACCATCTCCACTAGGAGGCTGTTCTATGCATCTATCATTCTTCCTGTATAGAAATACTTATCTACATTACTCTGGAGCCTATGCACCTCCAGGTTTATGGCATGACTTGTTCTGGAATTTCCTTTCCACAGAAACTTATTTACCTTGTCTGCATTATTTATACATTTTGGGTATTTGAATTTCCTGTTCGTACCCCGGATCAGTCCAGACAAGTGGGTTTATGCATCCCTACCAGAGGGTGGAGGCAGAGAACAAAACTTTGAGGCACTACTACATAACTGAAAGTGCCACCTGCAGTCCCTCAGTATTTCTCTGTCTCCAGCAGATTTCCCATTGATGGTCCAACTGTGCCAGCATGCAGCTTACCACGTACTGCAGGAAGGTTGGCCAAGGCTGAGGTTTGAAGCCAGCTTGACTCGATTTGGCCTCGTTTTGCCGTGAATTAGCTTTGAGGATGGGGAGGCTGGGACCTCTGTGAGACCCCCAGGGGTGGCAAAAACACGATGGCGGCTGGGCCAGCTCTGGCGATCCTGGGGGGGGGGGGGGGTTGGAGGAGCCAGTGGCCATTTTGTCAGCACGTGCTGGGAGACAGGCTGCTATTTCAGAGCCTCTGATCTTCCCTCCCACTAAACAGGACCCTGCTGGTGGCAGGAGAACGGGAGAGGCTCAGGGAGTCACTGATCAGGACTTTAGCTCCTCAGATCTGGAGTAGTTTTCCACGGATTTTGTGCTTTTCCTCCATAAGGCTTATTTAGCCAGGAAGGATTTAGGCTCCAAGAGACCCTTATCCAAGAAGACCCAGGCAGCCAAGAAGGTAGGGATCGGAGGCCTGTGGAGACTAGAGATCCTGCGCTCGTTGGGACTCAGAAGGGCCACGGTGGAAGAGGATTCGATGGAGGGGGCGGGTGATCCTGATCAGATGCAGGGGGGTCCGGTGGATCTGGACAGAGACCCTTTTGTTGCCTTGGTTGATCCGATGCAGGAACCAGACCAGGATCCAGTGGATGCATTGTGAGATCCAACACAGAATCTGGATATGGAGCTGATTGCGGAAGGTGATGACCTGCAGGTGGTCCGTCTGCTCCGGAGGGAGGAACTGGTGCTGCTGATTCCCCAGGTGTTGGAAGAGCTGGGGATTAAAGTCACCCAGGAGGACTCTGATAATGAGGGGGTGAACCCAGTCCTGGAGGGATTACGGGGACCCCCTAAGGCTTTTCCATTGCCGAAGGTGAAGAAGATGGTGGATCAGGAGTGGAAATCTCTCGAGGCAGGCCTGAAGGTAGCATGGGCTATGGTGAAGTTCTATCCCTTGCCGGAGCAGACCTTGGACTCAGGAGAATACCCAAGGTAGATGCAGCTGTGTCTGCAGTTACCAAAAAGACAACCATCCTGGTAGCGGGGTTGGCGGCTCTAAAGGATGTCCAGGATCAGAAGCTGGAAATTCTGTTCAAGAGGCTTTTTGAGGTTTCAGCTTTGAGTCTTCATGTGGCGGTGTGCAGAGGTTTGATGCAGAAGGCCTGGGTGCAGAAGGCACATGTCAAGTGGTCAGGGCGGCGGCTGAGTCAGCTCAGGTAGCTCGCTTGGAAGCGGGAGTGGCCTATTTGGCCAATGTTCTTTATGACATGATCCAGACTTCCACCAAGAGAATGGTCTCTGCAGTAGCGGCACAGAGCCTCCAATGACTAAAGCCCATCTGTCGAATCTCCCCTTCAAGGGGAAGCTGCTCTTTCGGGAGGCCCTGGAGCAACTCATGAAGCAGTTGGGAGAGTCAAAGGGTAATAAGACAGAAAGGCCCCCAAGAAGCCCTCTCTGCCACAAGCTCATTTTCGGGAGGTGTGGAGGTTTCATGCAGGCAGGAGCCCTGGCCTGACGTCGCAGAAGAAGAGTTCTGGCAGACAGCAGTCCTTTCGGAGTCAGCGCAGATCCTAAAGGACAGTGGTTCTCAAGGGGGCAGCGGAATCAAGATTGGGCAACGAAGGCATGTTGGTCTGCACCTCTCTGGAGGCTATTGGAGGGAGGCTGTCCCTTTTTTTATGAGGAGTGGACTAGAATCACGTCGAACAGGTGGGTCTGCTCAGGGTCGCCTTTGTGGTCTCCCACTGCTTCTCCCTGTGCAAGTGAGAGGTGATGTGGGATATACATCGTTTACAGCTCCTGCATGCCACTGTACCGGTGCCCCCTCAAGAAAGGGGGCAGGGTCGGTATTCCATATACTTTGTCATGCCAAAAAAGGAGGGGACTTTTCGGCCCATTCTTGATCTGCAGAAGATCAATGCTGCCCTCAGAGTGCCACGGTTTCGAATGGAGTCGTGCACGGTGATAGTGGCAGTACGAAAAGGGGAGTTGACAGAAGCCTATCTTCATATCCCCATTCAGCCCAAACATCAAAGGTTCCTGAGGTTCATGGTTCTGGGAGAACATTTCCAATTTTGAGTTCTTCCTTTTGGGTCGGCAACAGTGCTGCGTACATTCACAAACGTGATGGTGGTAGTAGAGGTAGCACTTAGGAAGGAAGGTATCCTTCCTTCCTAAGTGCTACCTCTACTACCACCATCACGGTAGTAGAAGGAAGCATAAGTAGTAGTAGAAGGAAGCATAAGCTCTAACCCGTTAAATTATTCGTATCACGTTATATTTATTCTACCTGCCTTTATCTTCCTTCCAGCTTGTCTTAAGCTTCCAAGTTTTTCCATTCCTTGTTGATTGTAACTTTGACTTATTCCTTTTTCCTTTGTTATCTATTGTTTACCAGAATTGTTACCTCAGTTTACCCTTGTTAAAATGTAAACCGATCCGATATGGTTATCTACTATGAAGGTCGGTATAAAAAACTGTTAAATAAATAAATAAATAAATAAATAAATAAATAAATAAATCCTGGTGCATCCGTACCTGGACAATTGGCTGATACAGGGGAAGTTGGAGTGGAGTGTCATCGCTCAGTCCAGCAAGTACTGCAACTTCTGAATTCGTTGGGATGGGTGATGATCCTAGCAAACAGTCATTTGGAGCCGGCCCAATCGTCGAAGTATCTGGGAGCACACTTCAATACCCGGTTAGGGAAGGTGTTTCTCACTTTGGAGAAAGCCATCAAGTTGCAGTCAGGTCCTTCGACTGCTGTGCCTGTCGTTGCCCAGAGACTGGGATTACTTGCAGTTTCTGGGTTCTATGGCGTCTACACTGGAATTAGTTTCATGAGTCTTTGCTCACATGCCTCCTCTGCAAGGGGCTGTGTTGTCCCCGCTGGGATCTGCTGTTGGAAGAATTTCAGCTTCCTTTACCGTTGCAGGTGGATGCTAGGTCTAGTCTGTCATGGTGGCTGTTTCGGCACAATCTGGAGAAAGGGATGGAACTGGAGGTGCCCAATTGTATGCTGGTGATCACATATGCCAGGCCTCTCTGGCTGGGGGGTGATTTGTCAAGGGAAATCAGCCCAGGGTCAGTGGTCGCTGGAGGAGGTGACCTGGCCTATCAATCATACGCAAAGCCTTGCTGTGTTTCTTCTGCTCTAGTTTCTAGTTTATTCGTTTTTTTATACACTGTCGCATCAGTAGGACCTTCACAATGGTTTACAATACAATGAAAGTAAAGAAAATACAATAAATCATTAATAGGATCAAAATACTGGTAAATAAGTAGCTGTAAAATAATAAATAATTAAGAACTAGTACAAATACTAAAATCGTAAAATCATAAAAAGAAACTACAGTATAAATTACAAAACATTAAAAGAAAAGTGAGCCATGAAGTTAAAAGTTTCTTAATCTAAAACATTCAGGACAAGTCGGTGCGAGTGTTTTCGGACAATGCGACGACAGTGGCATACATCAATTGTCAGGGTGTAACGAAGAGTCGTCCAGTGGCGCTGGAGGCACAAGAACTATTCATGTGGGCGAAGAAACATCTGGTGAGAATAGCTGCTTCTCATGTCGCTGGTGTGGACAATGTGCAGGTGGACTTCCTCAACAGACAGTGTCTGGATCCAGGGGAGTGGAAGTTCTCGGGAGACCTTCGCCTTGCTGCAGGCAAGGTGGGGGGAGACCAATGGTGGACCTCATGGTGACTCCGGCAAATTAAAAAACAGATTGATTTTTCA
The DNA here is from genome assembly GCF_901001135.1 of Rhinatrema bivittatum. Taxonomy (NCBI): domain Eukaryota; kingdom Metazoa; phylum Chordata; class Amphibia; order Gymnophiona; family Rhinatrematidae; genus Rhinatrema; species Rhinatrema bivittatum. The sequence continues at coordinate 81,162,687 of NC_042622.1, read as the reverse complement.
GTCACAGAAGAGAGGTCGGATGAGAGGGCATCAATGCTCTAGTTCAACCGTAGCCGACAAATCGGTTGTGATACATGTTCCCACCATGGCCTCTCATAGGTCGAGGGTTGCGGAGCATCGAGCTTCATCTGGGCAGGGTGACTCTGGTGGCTCCGGAGTAGCCATGCTGACTGTGGTTTGCGGACCTCTGCATCTAGCGGTGGACGGTCCCGTTCGCTTGGCCCATCTCTCAGGATTGTTGCGTCAGAGGCCTGTATTTTCAGACCGGAAGGATCGCTTCTGGCTAGTGGCTTAGCTTTTGAGAAGAGACTACTCCATTTGAAGGGTTATTCAGAGCCTGTGATTGCGATTTTGCTTTAGGCAAGGAGACCTTCCACATCAATGGCTTATGTCCAAGTGTGAAGGGTGTTCGAATCTTGGTGTTTTCAGAACAGGGTGAAACCTTTAAAGGTGGACATTCCGCAGATCCTGGCCTTTTTGCAGAGCAGTTTGGCTAAGGGTTTGGCCAATAACTCCCTTCGTGTCCAGGAAGCAGCCATGGGTTCCCTTCAAGGTAGGATTCAGGGAAGACAGTTGGCATCTGATCTGGATGAGGGATTCAGGGAATATCATTGGCATCTGATCCGAATGTGGTTCATTTCCTAAAGGGGGCAAAGCATCTTCGTCCTCCGGTTTGGAAGCTCTGACCAGTATGGAATCTGAATTTGGTTCTTCAGGTGCTGTGTGGTCATCCCTTTGAACCGATGAGGAGGGCATTGTTAAAGGATTTAACCCTGAAGGCTATTTTCCTGGTGGCTATTTGTTCAGCCAGGTGAATATGTGAGCTGCATGCATTGTCATGTAGGGACCATTTCCTGCGTTTTTCGGAGGATGGGGTTTCTTTATGGATATTCCTTCCTTTTTGCTTAAGGTGATGTCCTCCTTTCATCTTAGCCAGGTTGTCGAGCTACCGGCCTTTCCGAATGGCAAGGGAGCTTCACTTATTGGATGTGCATCAAATTCTTTTGCAATATCTTAAGATGACAAATGCCTTTCAAGAACAGGATCATCTGTTTGTCCTGTTCAGAAGGAAAATTAAGGCTTCCAAGGACACAACTGCACAATGGTTGAAGGAGATATCTTCGGCTTACATCTATAAGAGACGGTTGGTGCTGGAGGGGTTGAGAGCGCATTCCACTAGGGCGCAGGCAACCTCTTAGGCGGAGTGTCAACTGCTTTCTCCGCAGGAGATTTGTCAAGCGGCGACGTGGTCTTCTCTTCACATTTTTACCAGACATTACCGCTTAGATGTGTGGGCGCCAGAAGAGACGATTTTTGGGGAAATAGTGTTGTGCGTGGGTCTTTCGGGTTCCCACCCAGAATAGAAGGGCTTGGGTACATCCCACTTGTCTGGACTGATCCAGGATACGAACAGGAAAGGAAAATTGGTTTTCACCTGCTAATTTTCGTTCCTGAAGTACCATGGAAAAGTGCAGAGACCTATCCCCATCTTTTAAAAGACTTCCTCGCTTCCTGATGTTTCTGGACTAGTATGAGATATACTCAAATTAATGAGAGGTGTACATAGTTTGGTATGTGTTATGTGTTTTGTGTTAAGTCAAGGGGGCGTATTTCCAGGGGGCTCCAACTTTAATTCTCTTTTTGCCCTATCCTTTATTGGGGGTTTGTTCACAGATATCTTGGCTTGGGTACAGGTAAATACTGAGGGACTGCAGGTGGCACTCTCGGTTATGTAGCAGTGCCTCAAAGTTTTGTTCTCTGCCTCCATCTGCTGGTAGGGATGCATAAACCCACTGTGTGGACTGATCTGTGGTACTACAGGAACAAAAATTAGTAGGTAAGAACCAAATTTTCCTATCTATGTCAGATCCCTCCATCATTCAGACCCATCATTTTCCCATTGACTGTACAGTAAAAACATCTAAAAAAATTCCAGACTAATTGTTCATCTTGCTTTATAATGAATAGAATTTATAGGCTCAGATTATAAATGGAATTATTAAGGTAACTGTAATATTATATAATTGGAAATCAAAGTGATGTACAGATAAAAAAAATAATTAAATAATATAATTAATAAGAGATTATTTAACAATTAATCTTCCAACCCTACAACCTTTTTCTGAGTTCATGAGACTCTTCTCTTCAGTGTTGTAGACTCACCTGCCAGGCTGGGCTGCCATGACCATATCTATGGTGTCCACCCCAATGCCCATGATGTTGATAATAGCCTGTCCTGCCTCGGTGTTTGCCAGGCTGAAGACACAGAGGGACTGCAGACTGGGAGCGCTGCTGCAGAACACAAACACAACAGTAAGGAAGATTCCTGGGAGACACAACAAAAGGAGAATTCCCTCTAGGCACATTGGGTCTACTTGTCTGCTGTGTATAGTTAGGAGGGAATGTGATTTCATCTTACCTTCTGTGTGGGTCTGTTTCAGGACACAGGTTGAGAATAGCATGAATCAGTTCAAGGATCAGACAACCTGAAAGAGCAGAAGGACTTTGATTTGAACCTTAACGCTTTCTCAAGTATACAAACCAAGTACAAATTTGTATTTTTCATTATTGTACTTCTCAGCTTGTGTATTATGGCCAGTACCAAGTACATCTCCTTCATAATGAGGAAGTCTTGTAGGTTAATTTTCAGCAGCCCATATAAGACTAAAATCTGCAGGTAACTGCATACTAACCAGAATTTTCAAAGGTGAGGACATAGCAGAAAGGAAAGGAAAATTGCTTTTTTTTTTTTAATTTTAATTTTTATTGAATTTTCAACAATGTTTACATTTATTATAATGTCTCCAGAAAAATACAGAGATTGGAAAAGAAAGAAAAAATAAACCATTACATCTGGCATTAATACCTATTCAAGAAAAGGATATACTTTTCCCCTCTGTTTATCATAGGTAAAAAGGAAGATCCAAGATGTTAAGAAGCAGATATACAAGTAATAATCGAATAACAAAGATTAGCATTAGCATAAGATAACCCATTACTATCTTTCAAATATAACCTAACCTCCCCTGGAGACAAACTTAGGAGTGTGTGTCCAGATATTCCCGTAGATGCGATGGTTCTGTGAAAACATATTTAGCATTTTGAAACAAAAGTATCATTTGCAAGGGAACCGTAAATTAAACTTCGCCCCTCTAGTTACAACCTCATTTCTCATAAAGAGAAATTTTTTTCTTTTTTCCTGAGTAATTTTTATAATGTCAGGAAAGACTCGCACTTGCTGACCATGAAATTGTTGATCCGGATTTCGAAAGAAAAGTCTAAGTACAGAATCTCTTTCTGAAATATAAGTAAACGTCACTAATAAAGTTGCTCTTGATATTATAGGTGTCTCAGTAGATTTTTCCAATAATTCTGTCAAATTTAATGATGATATTTCCTCATTTGCTTATGTTTCCTTTTCTTTTTGATCCTTAAATGATGGTATATAAAATGCTTTTGATATGGTTGGAATATCCGTTTCTTGAAGCCTCAAAATCTTTAAGAAGTAACTTTTAAGCATTTCTTTAGGTGGAATAATTCGAGACTTAGGGAAATTAAAAAACCTCAGGTTGGATCTCCTCATTGTATTTTCAATCACTTCCATTTTGTTTTGACTGCAAAGTTTCTGACTTAATTAAATTGCCTTGAATTTCCTTAATTTTCTTTATTTCTTGTTCCATTTCTGATATAGAAGTCTCCATATGGCTTGTCTTATTCTCAATACATTGCACTCTATTAGCCTGATCTTTTAACATTATTGAAATAGACTTAATGGATTTATCCATACCCAAGAGTAACTTCCACACCTCCTGTAAAGTAATTTTTTCTGGCACAGTCATCGTCATCTCACTAATATCTGGCATTATCACTCCTACCTCCAGGAGATTTCCTCTGTCCGCTTTTAGTTTCCTTCCCTTCTGATCCACAGCTCCTCGGCCCTTGGAGCCCTGCTCTGGGCTCTCCGAGTCGGTCAGTGTATCACTACCAACTCTCAGGGTCGGCGGGATCTCAAGGGTGGCTGGAACAGCTGGGCTTCCAGATTTCTTCTCCATTCTCTTGGGAGGTCCTATTGGCGGACTAGGAGTCCTAGGTGCTTCGGGGCTGAGGGATGTTTCTTCGGCCATTGCGGTCAGTGTCTGCTTCTCGTCGATCTCGCCAGCAGCCCCTCCCTCTGGTCTCTCAGTAACAGGCCTCGCAAATACCTCCTCAATCCGCGGCTGTCGATCTTTGGATGTCGGCATTAAGGTAAGCTCTCGAACTCGAGCCTTTCTTTTAGTATGTGGCATCGTGAAAGAAGCAATATATTTGAAAAGAGAAAAGAAATAGAAAGGCTCGAAAGAAATTTTTACCACGGAGCAGAGGGTTTCTGCGTGTGCTTATGCAGGCGCCATCTTGGATCTGGAAAATTGGTTCTTATCTGCTAATTTTCGTTCCTGTAGTACCATGGATCAGTCCAGACACCTGGGTTCATCTCCCCCTATCAGCAGATGGAGACAGAGAAAAAAACCTTGCTGACACTGTATCTAAGCAACCGTGCCACCTGTAGTTCATCAGTATATATCTATATCAAAGCAGATAACAGCAAAAAATATGGAACCATTAAACAACAATTAACAAGAACATGGAATGCAACAGAGAATCTTACAGCTGAGCAGAAGACTCTCCCCTTAATATAACCTCCTTCTAATTGGGTGGGCTCTGGACTGATCCATGGTACTACAGGAACGAAAATTAGCAGGTAAGAACCAATTTTCCTTTCCCTGTACGTACCTGGATCAGATGTACCAAAGCCCTTACCCAGGGTGGGACCTGGAGAGTCCCACTCGCAAAACACTTTCGCCAAAGGAAGGGTTTGCCGGAGCCCCAACATCTAAGCAATAGTACCTTGCAAAAGTATGCAGCGACTTCCAAGGCACCGCTCTGCAAATTTCCTGTGGGGAAACAAGTTGAGATTCTGCCCACGAGGCTGCTTGCGAATGCGTGGAGTGAGCACACAAGCCTTCTGGAACTGGATGACCCCGTGTAATATACGCGGAAGAAATAGCCTCCTTTAACCATCATGCAATAGAGGCTTTAGAAGCCTTGGAGTCTCTATTAGGACCACTCCACAGCATGAAGAGGTGATCGGACCTCCTAAAGTCATTGGTAATCTCGAGGTAACGCAATAAAGCTCTCCGAACATCTAGACGTTTGAGCTCCCTTGCATTAGGATCAGACGCCAGTAAGTTAGAAAAAGCCGGAAGTTTCACTGACTGATTGACATGGAACGCTGAAACCACCTTTGGTAAAAAGGAAGTTACTGTCCGTAAAGAAACTCCGGATTCCAAAATCTGAAGGAAAGGATCTTGACAAGATAATGCCTGTAACTCAGAAATTCTTCTAGCCGAACAAATGGCGACGAGAAAAATTACTTTAAGTGTCAAATCCTTTAACGTAGCCCTTCAAAGTGGCTCAAAGGGAGGTTCACACAGAGCTTTAATAACTAGATTACAGTTCCAGGATGGACAAGATTTCTGAACTGGAAGACGAAAATTCATCGTACCTCTATGAAAACGAACCATGTCCGGATGAGACGAAATAGAAGAACCTTCAAATTTTGCCACGGAGAGAGCCCAGTGCTGCTACTTGCACTTTAAGAGAACTAAGAGATAAGCCCTTGGTGAAGTCATCCTGTAAGAAAGATAATATTTCAGGAATTAAGGCCCTAAGAGGGCGAATTCCCCTGACAGAACACCAGGACTCAAAAATCTTTCATACCTGAACATGAGAGGTTAGACTTCCTTCTAGACTGTAACAATGTGGTGACTACCGAGTCCGGGTAACCTTTCCTTTTCAAACGCCTCCTCTCAAAAGCCATGCCGCTAGACAAAAGTGAGAGTCTGGTCGAAAAATATAGGACCTTGTCGAAAAAGACATGTCAGGTGGCCGAAGCGAAGTGGGCCGTCCACTGCCAGGTTGACCAGATCCGCACACCAACCAACGCACCTCTAGAGCCACTGCCTTGCTTTTGGTTCCGCCCTGCTGATTTATATACGCTACTGTTGTCACGTTGTCCGACAGTACTCGAACCGGACGATTCCGTAGTAATGGCAGAAATTCCTTCAAGGCCAAGCGAACCGCCCTGGTCTCTAGAAGGTTGATAGACCACGCAGACTGTCTCGTGGACCAGGATCCCTGAACTGAATAGGACTGACAAACTGTTCCCCATCCAGAGAGACTGGCATCGGTAGTAACCACCATCCAATCGGGAACTTTGAGGTCCACTCCCCGACTGAGATTGGAAGTCTAAAGCCACCATGACAGACTGTCTCTCGGCAAATCTTCCGATACTGTATTCCAGCGGGACAACAATGCTGTCTGTAGTGGTCTCATATGGGAAAACGCCCAGGGAACCAAGTCCAGTGTGGAGGCCATCGAGCTGAGTACCTATAAGTAGTCCCAGACCTTGGGTACCTGCAACCGCAAAAACCGGCGGATCTGTGCCTGAAGTTTCAAGATTCGATTTTGAGAGAGAAAGACTCTGCCTATATGAGTATCGAACCGAGCTCCTAAATACTCCAAAGTTTGTGTTGGTGATAGTTGACTTTTGTTGTGATTCACTACCCAACCTGTAGGACTTCGAGAACTCTATGAACTGACTTGCGGCACAGATACTCTGACTTGGCTCTGATCAATCAATCGTCCAAATATGGGTGAACTAGAATACCCTCCTTTCGAAAGAAAGCTGCCATCACCACCATCACCTTGATGAAAGTTCGCAGAGCCGTGGCGAGACCAAATGGAAGAACCTGAAACTGAAAATGTTGACCCAGAATCATGAAGCTGAGAAAACACTGAGAGTCCTGTTGGATAGGAATATGTAGATAAGCCTCCATGAGATCCAAGAAAGCCAGGAATTCTCCTTTGTGTACAGCCGCTATGACTGACCTGAGGGTTTCCATCCTGAAGCGTGGCACCTTGAGTTTTGCATTGACCTTCTTTAAATTGAGTATTGGTAGAAACGAGCCCTCCTTTTTTGGGGACCAGAAAATAAATGGAGTATCTCTCCCTTGACAAAGCTCTGCTCTGGGAACTGATACTACCGCATTTAACAGACATAACCAGTCTAGAGTCAGTTGTACCGCCGCCCGCTTGACCGGATAGCTGCATGGGGAAATTAGAAAAGGTTTCTGTACGGGATGAGCAAATTCTAAAACATAACTGTTTCTTATCACATTGAGAATCCACTGAGTGATCTTGGCCCACTCTTCGTATAAGTGCCGTAAGCGACCTCCTATAATAGGAACGACGGAGTGGACCAGCCTGGCATCATTGGGCAGACTTATCTCCTGTTCAGGAGCCAACAGAGGATCCCCTAAAGGACCTTCTGGCTCCACGAAAGGATTGTCCCCATACTTACCCCCGCAAAAAATATTGTTTCTGCGATCTACTGTAGGACCGAAAACGAGACCGTGATTGAAAAAATCTCTTACCCTTAGGTTTATCCTCTGGTAACCTGAGGACTTTATTGTCTCCAAGAGACTGGATCAGCTGCTCTAGATCCTCGCCAAACAAGAACTGACCTTTGAAAGGCAAGTATGCCAATTGTGCCTTAGAGGAAACATCCACCGCCAATTGCGAAACCAAAGCAACCTTCGGGCAGCCACAGCTGATGCCATTACTCTGGAGGACGTATGTACCAAATCATAGAAAGCATCCGCAATGTAAGCCACAGCTGCTTCCACACACTCAGCCGTATCCGTGTCCATGGCTGATTGAGACAAATTACCTTGAAGCTGCTTTACCCACCAGAGACAAGCGCACTGCAAGAATCTTGAACAAAGCACTTCACGCAAACCCAGGGACGCCATTAAGGTGTAACTCCATCTTATGATCTTGTACATCTTTTAAAGCGGCCGAACCAATAACCAGAATCGTGGTGCACTTAGTCACAGCAGACAACGCCGCATCTACTTTCGGGAGAGAAAAAAATTCTAAATCCTGTTCTGGTAGAGGGTAAAGTTTCCCCATGGCTCTGCCAACCTTTAAACCCGAATCAGGAGTCCCCCATTCCTCTTCTACTAACTTCCTAACCGACTTGTGGTAAGGGAAAAAAGTTGGAGGATCTAGGATGGCATCTAGTACCGGGTCTTCGCCATCCAAATCCTGGTTCTCCTGAGGTATTTTAACCCCAAGAACCTGGTAAGCCAAGGGAAGCAAAACCTCCAGCTCTTACCTTTTAAAAAGGCAGGCCACCTTAGGATCCTCTGCCTCATGAATAAAAGAGACCGGGTCAAACCCTTGACCCGCATCCTCGGTAACAGGAATAACCAGAGCCACCAGGGGAGCTTGGCCAGATCCCAAACCAGTACCACCAGGAGCTATGATAGCGTCCTCTGGATCAACCGCCCCAGCTGCATCACCCTGCGGGCGAAAAATCAAGCCCTGTGCTGAGGGAACCCTATTACCAGGCATAGGAGACCTCCTGGGAACCTCCCCCCCGAAGGACCCTCAGTGGGCTGGACTAGTGGAATCTGTGGCTGTGTAGACCCCCCCAAGCCGCTTTCTGTCTGGCCATATAGGCATCATGAAGTAACAAAACAAAGTCTGCGGAGAAAAGCCTCCCTGCACCAAAACCAGCATGGTCTGGTTGAAAAACAGGCAAACCAGAGCTTTTCTCCCCTTCTAGCCCTCTCTGCCCGTTCCCCAACCCGGAACGGGCCAGAGACAGAGATGAAGGACCCTCCCCCACCCCCCGGCGACGCAGGAACTGCCACGCCAAAATCCAAAATGGCTGCCGTTCCTTCGCTAGCCGGGTGAGGTAAAAAAAGAAGTTGCAGCCGGTCCAAAAGACAACGATACTCGACGCTGTTTAGCGAGAGAAGGAGCCACAGACGAACCCTCCCCATCGTTGGCACAGTTAGCACATAACCCCGACCTATTAAGCCGGGAAGAATCAGAGCCGCATGAATGGCATGCCATGCCGCGAGCCATAAGGTAGAGATAAAATTAAAATCCTTTCTCTGAAGGTACTCACCACGACAGAAGAAAAGGTCCCCTAAACAAACAGCCAGAGCCCCACAAAAAGCTCCTACCTAAGGGGAGGAAGTCGCTCACCTGTAGAGCAGTGCTCCGCTGCAAACAGTTTTTCGGGGGGTTTTTTTTTTTTTTAATTAGCTTTAGTTAAAAATGAACAACCTGCCCTGAAAAATAGGAAAAAATAGCCAAATAATTCTTGTAATTCTCAGCGGCCTCGTGAAGGGAGGGATCTGGACAACCAGATTTACACCTCACAAGCGCCCAGACCAAGCACACACAAGGGTGCCAACCCCTGGCTCGGCCGCCTCAACCAGACAGGGAAGAACCCTAAGGATTCTAAAAAAATTAAAGAAACCCCCAGGAGAAGGCTCAAAAGAAAAAAATTAGCCAACTGCAGGATTAACAGCCTCTGCCATCTGCTGGAGACAGAGAAATACTGACAAACTACAGGTGGCATGGTTACTTAGATACGGTGTCAGCGAGGTTTTTTTCTCTGTCGTCATCTGCTGATAGGGGGAGATGAATCCAGGTGTCTGGACTGATCCGGGTACGTTCAGGGAAAAATGGTTCTTACCTGCTAATTTTCATTCCTGTAATATAGCAGATCATTCCAGCCCAGTGGTTTTGCATCCATACCAGCAGCTGGAGTCAGAGAACAAAACATTTAGGCACTGCTACATAAAAGAGTGCCACCTGCAGTCCCTCAGTATCGGCCTGTACCCAAGTCCCCAAAAATAAACTTCAAGTAAGGGGCAATCTGGCCCAAAATTTGGACCCCTCCCAACTAACCAGAGGTCTAGGTCGATCCCTAAACCAACAAAACATACACCAGTAAACCACCGGCCCTGCTTAACCACGCATTTAATAATACAAAACCAATTATTTCTTCAGACTACTAAAAGCTCAACAGACTGTCTTTCGGGGTCAGAATGGGGTGGGCCTCTGGAATAATCTGCTGTATTACAGGAACAAAGATTAGCAGGTAAGACCCAATTTTCCTTTCCTGTACATACTCAGATCATTCCAAACCAGTGGGATGTACCCAAGGCACTCTACACTGGGCAGGCCTCCGAAAGACCAGCAAGCAGAACGCTCTCACTGAAGGATGCCTCATCCTACACCCTTACATCCAAACGATAAAATCTGGTGAAAGTGTGAATGGAAGACCAGACAACTGCCCTACAAATTTCCTGTAGAGAGACAAGTTGACACTCTGCCCAGGAGGCTGCCTGCGCCCTTGTGGAGTGAGCCCTTAACCAGACAGGAACCTGCCTCCCTTTGGAAATGTACACGGAACAGATGGCTTCTCTAACCATCTAGAAATGGTAGCTTTCAATGCTTTGTCTTCCTTATTGGCCCCAACAAATAAGACAAAGAGGTGGTCTGACTGCCAGAAGTCATTGGAAACTTTCAAATAGCATAAAAGGACATGCTGCACATTCAATAAATGCAGCTCCCTCTCCTGGGGGGAATCTTGTGACCAATTCAGAAACCCTGGAAGCTCCACCGTCTGATTGACATGAAAGGAAGACACCACCTTGGACACAAAGGATGGCACTCTTTTCAAGGAAACCCTGTTGCTGTAAATTCACAGGAAAGGGTCTCTATAAGCTTGTAGCTCTGAAATCCTCCTTGCCGAACAGATGGCCACCAGGAACACCATTTTCAGAGTCAAATCCTTCAACAACGCCCTCCTCAACAGCTCAAACGGAGCCCTGCAGAGAGCGTGGAGTACCAAATTTAAGCGCCAATCAGGGCACACTTTACACACCGGCAGGCACAAATGTTTTACACCTTTAAGGAACATAATATCTGGATGCGCCGCCAGCATCCGACCCCGAAAACAGTCTCGAAAGGCGCCTAAGACAGCTACCTGTACTTGAAGCGAATTAAATGCCAAGCTCTTAGCTAACCCCTGCTGCAGGAAGTCTAAGTTCTGCGACACATCTACAGCCATGGGGCTCAACTTCCTCTGTAGACACCATCCTTCAAACAATTTTCAGACCCTGACGTACACCATCGACGTAGCGGGCCTCCTAACCTGAAGAAGAGTGGAAATGACTGACCCCTTCAGGCATAACCTCCGCCTCTCAAAAGCCAAACCACAAGACAGAAGTGATCCTCCCAATCCAAGAATATGGACCCCTGCCGAAGAAGTCGCGGAAGATAGGCCAGTCGTAGAGGGCCTTCCACCACCAGACGCACCAGGTCTATGAACCAGGGATGCGGGGCCACTCCAGCGTCATGAGCACCACCATCCCGTGATGCGCTTCTATCTGCCTTAGAACGTGGCCTATCAAAGGCCATGGAGGGAAGATGTAAAGAAGGATTCCCGTGGGCCATGGACACACCAGAGCATCGAGCCCTGCCAATCTGTTCTCCTTCCTTCAACTGAAGAACCTCTTTGTTTTTGAGTTGGTTTGCGTCGCCATCAGGTCCAACTAGGGAGCACCCCACCTGGCTCAAATGTGATTCCATGCCCCGTGGTCAATTCCCAATCTTCTGGATCCAATCACTATCTGCTGAGGAAGTCCACCTGCACGTTCTCTACCCCCGCAACATGTGACACGGCGAGACCCCCTAGATGAATCTCGGCCCAGGTGAACAACTGTTGTGCTTCCAGCGCCAGCGCAGAGCTTCTTGTTCCCCCCTGCCTGTTGATGTATGCAATCGTCGTCGTGTTGTTGGACAATATGAGCACCATCCAACCCCTGACTAAGGGCAGGAACACTTGAAGGGCCCAGCAAACCGCCCTGGTTTCGAGTCTATCTTTGGACCAAGATTTCTCAGTCACTCACCACAGGCCTTGAGCAGTCCTGTCTTGACACACCGCTCCGCAATCGGAGAGACTGGCATCCGTAGACACCACCACCCAGGGGGTCCAGATCCACCCCTTCTATAAATTGTGACGTGACAGCCACCAAGAGAGACTGAGTCTGAGTTTCCGAAGAAGAGGCAAGGGGATATGGAACTGATCCGATACAGGACTCCTCCTGGACAACAGCGCACGCTGTAAAGGCCTCATGTGCGCAAAGGACCATGGAACCAACTCCAAAGTGGACACCATGGAGCCCAGGACTTGGATATAATCCCAGACTGTTGGTACCCCCAGTCGAAGAAGGCACTTCACCTGAGCCTACAATTTCAGTACTCTGTCTGCTACCAGGAAGACCTTGCCCTCCTGAGTACTGAACAGCACTCCCAGGTACACAAGACATTGCTTGGGCACCAACTGGCTCTTCTGCAGATTGATGACCCAACTGAGAGACCGAAAGGGGCCAATTACTCTCCGAATCGACCTCTCGCAGTCCTCCCGAGACTTCGCCTGGATGAGCCAATTGTCCAAATACGGATGCACCAAAATCCCTTCCTTGCGCAGAGCCGCTCCCACCACTACCATCACCTTGGTAAATGTGCGAGGCCTTGAGGCCAGACCAAAGGGAAGAGCTCGAAACTGAAAGTGCTGACCCAGTACCTTGAACCTTAGGAATTTTTGATGGTCCTGTCGAATCGGGATATGCAGATACGCCTCCGTCAGATCCAGAAACGCTAGGAACTCCCCTTTGCGCACTGCAGCAATCACCGTGCGGAGCATTTCCATTTGAAACCTGGGCACTTGCAGGCACCTGTTTACCTTCTGCAAGTCGAGGATAGGTCAAAAGGAACCTTCCTTTTTGGGAACCATGAAGTACACCGAGTACTGTCTGTGGCCCTATTCCGCAGGAAGGACCAGACAAATGGTGTTTACCTCTGTAGCATCGCCCATACCACCTCTTGCCTGCCGCGAGAAACAACATGAGACTCTACAAAAGCGTCTCTCACTGGACACAAGAAATCTAGAGCATAACAGTGCCTGACCACCTCTAAGACCCAACGGTCTGAGGCAATCTTCTCCCACTCCTCGTAGAAGTTCGATAATCTGCCTCCCACATCTTCTATGCAGGGGTGGGGATCCCTGGCCTCATTGGGCAGGCTTGCTGCCTCCCGAGCTTTGACCTGCGCCATCTCTGGACGTCCGACAGTCTCCACAAAAGGACTGTTGACAACCAGGGTTCTGCTCGGACACAGAGGGAGGAAAGGTTTATCAGACCAAAACCTAAGAGAATCCCTAAAGTGAGCTTGGGACGGGAACACCTTCTTACTCTGTTTCCTATTCTCTGGCAATTTATTGCCTTTAGTCTCCCCCAACAGTTTCACCAACTAGTTCAAATCCTCCCCGAACAGGAGCTTTCCCTTAAAGGGGAGATTACAAAACTGCACCTTAGAGGACAAGTCTGCCAACCAGTTCCGCAATCATAAAAGCCCATGGGCCACAACAGAAGAAACCATACTACGCGCAGAGGTTCGAACTAAGTCATACAGCGCATCTGCCACATAAGCAACCCCCGCCTCTAGGCGGGCCACTTGCAAGGCTAGAGAGTCGCTGGACTTTGCTCCCTCCGAAGCCTTCTAAACCCAACATAGACAGGCCCGCTGCATTATGCTGGCACATACCGCCGTGTGCAGACTTAGAGCCGAGACCTCAAATAAGTGCTTCAGCTGTATTTCCAGTTTGCAGTCTTGCATGTCCTTCAACGCAGCCGCCCCAGCCACCAGGATTGTCGTCTTCTTAGTGACTGCCGAAACAGCCGCATCCACTCTCGGCACCCTTCAGGAGGTCCAAAGTCTCCTGCGTTATGGGATAAAGTTTAGCCATCGCTCTACCCACCTTCAAGTCAGCATCCGGGGAGTCCCACTCCCGGTTAACCAACTTCCTGATCTCCTTGAGCAGCGGTAAGGCCGTCGTTGGTCCTCGCAGACCATCGAGCCGCAGACAATATCCTATTCACTCTTACAAACCCAATTACCCCCTTGAGGGGGGGAGGGGAACAAGTTAAAGAAATCTGGATCAGTCTCGGGGCTCAAAGTAAATTATGAGAAATCCGAGAAACTGAATATCAATTTGTCCAACTCCATCTTAACAGACATATGCCAACGGTTCCCATTTAAACAAGCGAAGCACATATTAAAATATCTAGGTATAATCTATATTATCTCCTCCCCCTCTGTCAATATTTATCTTTTCAATATTTATCTCCTCCCCCTCTGCCAATTGCTAACAGATCTAGGGCTGAAACATTATCTCTACGTAGACGATGTTCAAATTCTAATCCCTATAACCGAATCCCTTACAAAAACTCTTAAGTTCTGGGACAACTGCCTTCAAGCCAACAATCTCCTCCTCTCCAACCTAAACCTGGTACTCAACGCAGCCAAAACGGAACTCCTACTTATTTCACCTGAACACAGTGACACACCTCTACCAAGCCAACCCAACACTTTTATCACTCAAGCCAGAGACCTGGGAGTAGTAATCGACAACCATTTGAATCTCAAGAAGTTCATCAACCAAACCACCAAGGATTGCTTTTACAAACTACAGATTCTCAAACGACTCAAACCACTCCTACACTTTCGAGACTTCAGATCTGTCCTACAAGCCATTCTATTCTCGAAAATTGACTACTGTAATTCCATTCTGCTTGGTCTCCCCTCCTCCTCCACCAAACCACTTCAAATGCTCCAGAACGCAGCTGCGAGAATCCTTACAAACACCAAAAGAAGAGAGCATATTACACCCATCCTCAAAGATCTGCATTGGCTCCCTATAAGCTTTAGAGTCATGCACAAAGCCCTTACCATCATTCACAAAACCATACACCACCAGATCCACTTAGAGTTGCAACTCCCACTCAGGCTCCACACTTCCACAAGACCTATCAGGGATGTATACAAAGGATCCCTACACGCCGCCCCCGCTAAATCCACTCATCTAACAAGCACTAGAGAACGGGCCTTCTCGACAGCGGGACCCAACATATGGAATGTCATCCCACCAGACCTCAGACAAGAACATTGCTTGCAAACATTCAAAAAAAAACTTAAGACCTGGCTGTTTCGCCAAGCCTTCCTGTAACTTTCCCAGTACCAGCTAGGCTATTGATTAGGTCGCAGACACCAGTCATGTAACTAGACTATCCTCAGCAAAGTCACTGTTACTGTACAGTTATTGTTATGGAGTTATTTTTTCCGCCTCTAGCGCATTCTTCTCCTCTACCCATTACCCCTGTTTTATTGTAACTTTCCTTCAACTTGTTTATGCTTATGTATGTTAAGGTTAAAGTTAAAGTTTCTTATCACACTGTTCTTTGTAAACCGATTTGATATGATATTTTTCATGAAGGTCGGTATAAAAAAAGTTTAAATAAATAAAAATAAATAAATAAATATTTGCCCTGTCATCACTGAGCTTTTCTGTGTCAATTACACACCTTTGCTGAAGGCAATAGTTAGGGATCTGGGCAAATGGGCCCGTGAACATTTCTCGTGGTTAGGTCGCATAGCCATAATCAAAATGAACGTGCTCCCTCGTCTCTTATATATGTTCTGAAGATAGATAGGCAGAGTTAAGAATTGCCAGAAGTGGCAAAAGAAAATTTTGATTTCATATGGAAACGTAGACGCCCATGGATAGTGCGTTCCATTCTATATTAGAGATGTGAATCGGAACTGAAATCCGACCCGATTCTGGTTCCGATTCACATCTATAGAGATGTGAATCGGAACTGAAATCTGAACCGATTCTGGTTCCGATTCACATCTCTATTCTATATCAGCCCAATTCTCGGGGTGGCTTGGGTGTCCCAAATCTGCTGGGATACTATGCAGCTTCTCAGCTTAGGGCCGTTCTGGATATTCATAGTAAATCCCACATTAAACAATGGGTTCAATTGGAGCAAGCTATGGTAGGACCCATACCACGGCAATCCCGAAACTCCTGAAGACCTCTGAACTACCTTCCACACACGTTATCTGTCATGTTACAAATCTGGAGACAATGGAAAAAAAAATTAATAGGCTCTCACCCCTACCATTATCTTACTCATTTCACAATATATTATTTCCCCCTTGACGATCACATCAAGCCTTTAGGAACTGGAAAGCCCATGTGATATACAAATATGACCACGTGTTCATATAAGGCCTTTTTTAATCTCCTGTGACACTGGCAGAATCACACTGAATGACAGATTTAAACTTTTTAAAATATGCACAACTTAAGCATTTTGTTTCATCTTTGCATAAAGCCTCTCTCAGACACCAGGTAGATTGCTGTTTGAAGTGTACTGCGATAAAACAGATAAATTGAGAAGCAAAATAACTAAAATCTATAGCTTATTGATGGAAGAGGCCTCAGAATCCCCCACGCATTGCAGGGCTTGGGAATCTGATTTGGGTGCTCCACTAACTCAAAAAGGGTGGAACACGATATATAGCAATACCAGCAAATGCTCCATTTTGGCTTCACTTCAAGAAAACTGCTATAAACTGTTATACAGATGGCATCTTACACCTATAAAATTGCATCGCATGTATCTTTCTGTTTGTGATTTGTGCTGGCGTGGGTATGGCAAGACAGACTCCTTCTACCATATCTAGTGGCAGTGTGACAAAATACAATTATTTTGGAAAGAGCTAACTGAATGGTCATCTAATGTATTAGGTATCTCAGTTGTACTAGAGGCTCGGTATGCTCTTCTTTCTTTACCTTTAAGCAATGCCTCTAAATATCAGCAAAGTTTCTGTCAGAAGGCCTATCTCACAGCGTGCCGTGAATTAGCCCTATTCTGGAAAAGAGATGTGGTATCCTCCCTTCAACATGTCCTACAACGTTTGGCTTCCATTTATAGATTGGATCATTTAACTGCTTTGAAGTACAATCGATTATTTATTTATTTATTTGTTTATTTATTGGGTTTTATATACCGGGGTTCCTGTATGAGATACAGATCACCTCGGTTTACAGTGAACGGTAACTTTGCTCATGAGCTGTACATAGAACATTGATCATGGGCTATACATAGAACAGTAGATAACAATGGAAAACAAGAACAGTAGAAAACTTCGCTCGTAGGCGATGCCAATATAGAGGTAACGGGACTTGGCACAAACTGGTACAAAGGGTACATTAACTTCGCTCAAGGGCTGTACATAGAGCAGTATGGGCTGTACATAGAGCAATATGGGCTAAAACAGAACGATTATCATCGTTCATGAAGATATGGGAGCCTTTCTGTATGTGGCAACAGAATAAATAAACCACCAGAAGAACCTTTGGATAATAATCTCATGTGCCTTGTGCTGAGAGGTAGAACTATGATGCCAGCGCTACAGGAATGCTAAATCTAATGCACCCTTTCATTATTGGGCTTCCTGATTTCTATTTCCGTGCTAGAGATAATTATATATGTTACTATTCCCCATTTACACACAGTTCTAATGTGCTAGGCTGTTTTTGTATTTTTTTATTCATGTATTATTGGTTGATAGTTTCAGCGCTTTGATGTACTGTGAATTGGTGAAATTAGGGGAGGGGTGGGAGGGAGGGATTGAGGTGTAAGGGATAATTCTTATATAACAAACTTTTGAATGTATAAATTCTCGACGCTAAGTTTTCTTTTGTGTGTCTGTTCTCTTGTTTGCATTCAATAAAAATTTTTGAATATATATATTAAAAAAAAAAAAAAACCCAAAGGGAAAAATTATTTCCTTGTAGGAAAACATGCATAACACAAGCAGCTGAGTGTCCTGGCCTAGTATAGCAGGATTCAAGGACAGGAAATTAACAGGTAAGAAAATTTTTCCTTCCTCTTCATCCTACTACACTAGTCCAGACAAGTGGAAAGTACCAGGCTCAACTAATCTGGGAGGGAAGAATTAAGTGCTGCTATCAGAATCCCAATCCTGTAGACTACATCCTCCTTAGCAAGAACATCCAATTTCTACTGCTTATAGAATGAGTACAATGAGAATCAAGTAGCAGCTTTGCAAATATCCTCTGGAGCAGCGGTTCTCAAATGGTGTGTTGCAATACACTTCCCAGTCCCACGCTGGCCCTTACTGCTCCCCCTGCCCCAGTGAGATGCAAATTCTTCCTCCACCCGGGCTTAAAATGCTGATAGCCCGGACGGAACACAGCAGGAGAGCTGGAAGAAGCACTCAGCGGTACTAGCAGCATAGCCCACCCCACCCCGTGGCCCAGAAAAGGAAGTGGTGTGCAGCAGCTGCGCGTATGGGAAGAAGAGACCATGCTGGGTGCAAGTGCATGCAGCATCGGCCTCTGACACCGCTAGACTCCAAGCACCTCCTTATCTGTCCACATAGGCCATCACTGTCGCATTATCAGAGAGCACTCTGACCACCCTTCCCTTCACCAAGGGAAGAAAATACCTGTTGATAGACCAAGAGGCTTCTTCCTGAGACCAGAGCTATCTGATCCAGACAATGTGCTTCTAGTCCAACAGGCTCGCATCCATGGTATTGAGAATTCACAAGGAAGGCTCTAGATTCATCCCCCTGAGCAAATTCTAAGGAACTGTCCACCAGAAAAGGCTTTATTTCACCTGAACTATCAGAGAAAGGAAGTATTTGAAATCCTGAGATTGAGGCAACCAAGTCAGAAGAGAAGATTGAAGAGGGTCGCATGTGAGCTCTGACCCATAGGACTAGATCTAAGGTAGCGAAACAGATTCCAGAAGCTAATCCCAAGCTCTGGGAGCCCTCTAATTAGAGAACTTCTGCACTTGGAGAACAACTTTGGACACTTTGACAACAGGTACACCCGATTTACCTTCGTACTGAACAGAGCTCCCAGGTATTCTGACAGAGCAAAGTGAAGCTTGCTTTTTGCAAACTGATGACCTAGCCCAAGCCTTCTAAAACCTGAAACATTCTGTCAGTCACTTGGGGACCTTCTTGATAGGACTTGGCCCTGATCAGCCAATTGTCTAGATAAAGATGAGCCATAATGTCCTCTTTCCTCAAGAAAGCTGCCACTACAACCATAACCTTGGTAAAGGTTCATAGAGCCATGGCCAGACCAAAGGGAAGTGCCTTGAACTAAAAAAGCTTTTGCAGAACACAGCAACAAAGATATTTTTGATCTTCCACTCTGATAGGAATCTGAAAGCATGTGTCATGGTTGGTGATCCATGGGGATGAGAAATGGTTGGCACCACCTAGCGGGTGAACACATTTTTTCCATTTATTCAAGGACTAGGTCTGGAGCCTTACCAACCCCTTCCGCCACAGGTTAAGCCCTTGGGTTCAGGGGCTGGTAGGACTGAGGCGAGATCCAAAAAGCAAAGAAGTCCAGGGATAGGCCAAAGGTTGGGCCTGGCAGGGAACAGGCCAAGTTGAATCCAAAGCAAAGGTCAAAACTAGCAGTCAGGCCGAGGACGTACAAGACGAAAACAGATAGACAATACAAGAGCAGGAACAAGACAAGGTCAGAACTGGGGATAGGCAGAGGACAGACAAGAAAACAAGGACAGACAAGACAAGTTAGACAAGGCAGGGAAGGCTGGACGAGACTTGGCTGGGCATCCTGAACGAAAGAGTACCATGACTGCAGGCACGGTAGGGGACTGGTTGCAAAGGTGCCATATGGAAGTGTGGCTGGAGTTTAAATCCCCAGTTGGCACTGATGTCATCTCCTGGCACCGGGGTCCTTTTCCCACTGCAGAACTTACACCTATTGGTGTGCGCCATGTACGAGCACCTAAAGCAGCCAGCAGAGAAAGAAATGGCGGCATCTTAGCCGCAAAGCAAGATCAGGGCTTGTCTGTGGTCATCAGGGGCAAACATGGTCAGTTGCTGGGCCTTTCCGCAACTAGTCAAACTTAACAGTATGCTTCCAAAAGGCCCAGAGATGATAGAAACTCGCCTTCCCATATTGCTACCAGGACAAACTGACAAGTCTCCGTTCTAAAATGTAGAATGGGCCTCAGGATTCCTCAGTTTTGGGAACTATAAAATAGTTGGAATACTAATCACAGCCTTGTGATCAGCTGGAGCCTTTAAAGAATAATCCGGACTGCTAACTCCTTGGCTGACAAAGAGTTAGCAGTCCGGATATTATGCCTTCATACATCACGTGGATATCATGAAGGCATCAAGAACCAAAGTGGTAAGCTCCAGAATGTGACTAAAATGTACAACATCCAGTACCCACTGGTTTGAGGTTACATGGGTCCACGCCTGTAAAACTGCTGCAGACAGCAACTTACCAGGAACACTATTTATTTATACCGACATTCGATTTGACATATCACATCGGTTTACGTATAACAAGATGTCTAAGGCGAGCCTTATAATGACATGATACAATATAACAGCTTAATTGAGTAACTAGCTACATACATAACTGTTTTACAAGATAGTATTACAATATAACATGCTTAACAGCATAACTTCTTACAGAATATATTAAGACATTAAAGGAAATGTCTTGCAATTTTTTATTGGGAGGTGTGATTGCCCCCCCCAAGCTGGCAGAATCAGATCTTGGCTTCTTGGTCCAATGAAAGTATAGATTCTTACCCTTGGGACTGAACTGAAAAGAGAATAATTGTTTTCCAGGCCTGTAGCATATTGTATACCAAAATTGACCACACCTCTATTGGAATGATAAAAGTACTTGTGGCCTGGTTTGGCCTCTGTTGGAAACAGAATGCTGGGCTTGATGGACCCTTGGTCTGACCCAGCATGGCAATTTCTTTTGTTCTTATCCTTCAGGAGCCTTTGATGCCTAGGATCACTTAGGTCCTTAACCAGTTGTTCCAGATTTTCACCAAACAGCAACTTCCCTTTAAATGTAAGCTTATATAGGCATGTCTTGAACCATAAACAGTGTGTCTATTTACATCAGTGTAGTCTGCAGGCCTCTGATTCAGACAGAACAGCTGGACAGAGATATGGATGAAGACATCCAAAAGTGGGAAAGAAGGGAGAAGTATTGCTCACTGGAGATTTTAATCTGCCGGATGTAGATTGGAGTATCCCTTCTGTGGAATCTGCAAGAAGTAATCTGTCTTCAAGGAACTCTGCTCAAACAAATGGTAATGGAGCCCACAAGGGAGGGTGTGATACTCAACCTGGTACTCAGAAATAAGAATGTCTCAAATGTCTGAATAGATGCCCATCTGAGCACCAGCGATCATCAGATGGTATGGTTTGATATTGCAAATAAGATACAAGAAAGCTGCATGAAGACCTAAGTTTTGAATTTCAGAAATATAGACTTTTTTTGAAATGGGGATGTTGCAAGAGGAAGAACTAGAAGACTGGGAGACAATGGGTGAGCTGGAACAACAGTGGGCCCAATTAAAAGAAGCTATTTCAAAGGCAACAAATCTATATGTTAGAAAAGTAAACAAAAATAAGAGGAGAAAAACTGATCTGGTTCCCAAAGGAGGTGGCTGAAAAAATAAAGGCAAAATGAACAGAGTTTAGGAAGTATAAAGGATCCCAAAAAGAAGAACACAGGGAAGAATATCTGGTGAAACTGAGGGAGATGAAAAAGGAAATCAGGAAAGCAAAAGGATAAGCTCAAGAAAGGATTGCCAAAGAGGTAAAGGGAGGTGACAAAACACTTTTCAGATATATCAGAGAAAGAAGGGAGGCCAGTAGTGGAATGGAGAAATTACTTACCTGATAATTTTGTTTTCCTTAGTGTAGACAGATGGACTCAGGACCAATGGATTATGCTCCCCTGCCAGCAGATGGAGACGGAGTCAGATTTCAAAGCTGACGTCAACCTAGATACACCCCTACCAAGTGACCTAAGCCCTCCAGTATTCTCTTTGAAAGCCATTGTGTACATACTAGTGAAAAAACTTGATTAAAAATGATTTAAAAAAACAGATAACCATAACTATACTCAACCAACCATAAATACTGAACCCCAGTAAGAATATACCCTGATCTAGGGACTGGACAAAGGCTCACCTGTAATGTCTTGGATTCGATATCCACTTCACGGGTGAATCCTTGGCACCGTTCTTGGGCAGCCAAGGGCGAAATACTGAGTCCACCTGTCTACACTAAGGAAAATTAAACTATCAGGTAAGTAATTTCTCCATTTCCTAGTGTGTAGCCAGATGGACTCAGGACCAATGGGATGTACAAAAGCTACTCCCGATCATGGCGGGAGGCTGCCCACGGTCTGGTTAGCACCGCCCTTGCAAAGGCTGCGTCCAGGCAATAGAACCTGAAGAATGTGTACAGATATCGGTGGGAGACAGCAGTCTAACTTCCGCCCATGAGACCGCCTGAGCCCTGGTGGAATGAGCTTTAACCTGAGAAGGTAATGGCTTTCCTGCCTCCACATAGGCTCCTGTGATCACCTCCTTAATCCAGTGAGCTATGGTAGCCCGCAAAGCTGGCTCGCTCTGCTTCATTCCACCATGAAGGTCAAACAGGCGGTCCGTCTTTCAGACAGGTTCTGAAACTTTCAGATACCGCACCAAAAGTCTACAGAATTCAAATGACGGAGAAAGCAATACTCCTCTGCTTCCTTGAGTTTATCTAGGGATGGCAACGAAATGGACTGATGCAAATGAAACTCCGAAACTACCTTGGGAAAGAAGGATGGAATGGTACGAAGCTGTAACACTCCTGGAGTCATCCGGAGGAATGGTTCCTGACACAACAATGCCTGCAATTCAGAGATGCGATGTGCCAAGCATATAACCACCAGGAACACCGTTTTCAAGGTTAATAAATGCAAGGAATGACTGCGCAGTGGCCGAAAAGTGGGACCTGTCAAGAATTCCAGTACTAAGAACATAAGAACATGCCATACTGGGTCAGACCAAGGGTCCATCAAGCCCAGCATCCTGTCTCCAACAGTGGCCAATCCAGGCCATAAGAACCTGGCAAGTTCCCAAAAACAAAATCTATCCCATGTTACTGTTGCTAGTAATAGCAGTGTCTATTTTCTAAGTCAACTTAATTAATAGCAGGTAATGGACTTCTCCTCCAAGAACTTATCCAATCCTTTTTTTAAACCCAGCTACACTAACTGCAGTAACCACATTCCCTGGCAACAAATTCCAGAGTTTAATTGTGTGTTGTGTGAAAAAGAACATTCTCTGATTAGTTTTAAATGTGCCACATGCTAACTTCATGGAGTGCCCCATAATCCTTCTATTCTCCGAAAGAGTAAATAACTGATTCACATTTACTCATTCTAGACTTCTCATGATTTTAAACACCTCTATCATATCCCCCTTCAGCCATCTCTTCTCCAAGCTGAAAAGTCCTAACCTCTTTAGTCTTTCTTCATAGGGGAGCTGTTCCATCCCCTTTATCATTTTGGTCGCCCTTCTCTGTACCTTCTCCATCGCAACTACCAATATATATATATATTTTTTTTATTTAAAAACTTTTCTAAACCGTCGTTAAGTTAAATAACCATCACAACGGTTTACGGAAGGGCACGATAAAGAGAAATATGGGTGGTATAGATTACAAATTACTCATGTGCCATCATAGTACGGTAACAATTTAAAATAATAAACTAAGTGTGTAAGTTAATCCTGATTGTTAGGAACAAATTAGGCGGTTTGATTTTAACATTAATATGCTTTTGTAGGTTACTAATAACTTCTAGCTTGGTGCATCCTTATCTATCAACTATTTTTCTCCTTCTCTTTATCTTTATAAAATGCTTGTTTAAAAAGCCAGGTTTTCAGATTAGTTTTGAATAATTTCAGATTTCTCTGTAGTCTTATTTCGAGTGGCATGGTGTTCCATAGTACGGGACCAGCCAGTGACAGTGCTCTTTCCCTTACTTGTGTGAGATGTGCTGATTTGACAGAGGGGACAGTTAGTAGAGCTTTATGTGCAGATCTCAGGTTTATTTGTGGTACGTGCACACACAGTGTCGTGGATTAGTTTATGGATTATACAAAGTGTCTTATATTGTATTCTTTGTTCAATTGGAAGCCAGTGGAGTTAAGCAAGTGTTCCTGTAATGTGGTCACTCTTTTTTTTGCCTGTCAAAACTCTGGCAGCGGAATTTTGCAATATTTGCAGAGGCCGAATTGTAGATTGAGGTAGTCCTAAAAGCAGGGAGTTACAATAATCTGTGCTTGCGAATATCATTGCTTGTAGAACTGTGCGAAAATTGTTAATCGTTAGTAGAGGTTTTAGTCTTCCCAGGATCATTAGTTTTGCGTAACCTTCTTTTATTTTCTGTGAGATGTGTTGTTTCATGTTTTGCTCAGGGTCAATTATTACTCCTAGCTTCCTAACTTTTATTGCTAACTCGGCAGTTTGAATATTTTTGATTGTGAATGTTGGTTGTGTGTGGTGTGTGTTTTTACATTCAAGGTGTAAGAATTCAGTTTTGTCAATGTTTATTACCAGTTCCATCTGGTTTAGGAGCTGTTTGATTATTTCTAGATACATATTGGCTAGTTTCATTGTTTCTTCGATTGTGTTTGGAATGGGTAACAGTAATTGTATATCATCTGCGTAAATGTAGAGTATGATTCCCAGTCCTGCTAGTAAATGACATACTGGGAGAAGGTAAATGTTAAAGAGTGTTGCAGATAGGGCTGATCCCTGTGGGACACCAGTTAGCAGTGTGACTTTGTCTAAAAGTACATTTTTAATTTGTACCTGGAAACATCTATTAAGTATGACTCGAACCATTTTATTGTTTTATTAGTGAGTCCTATTTCTTTCAGTCTATTGATTAGTATTCTGTGGTTTACAGTGTCAAATGCTGCAGAGAGATCTAATAGAACCAGGATTTAGTGTGCTCCTGTATCGAATCCTCTTAAGATATTGTCTGATAGAGCTAATAGCAACGTTTCTGTAATGTAGTGTTTGCGGAATCCATGTTGTGCTGGGTATAGTATGTTGTTATTTTCAAGGTGGTTTGATAGTTGTTTTTGAACTGATTTTTCGATTAATTTGGCTATTAGGGGTAAGTTGGAGACTGGTCTGTAGTTGCTAAGATTGTCGCTCTATCTCCTCAATATAATTTACTTTATCCATAATAACGACACCGCCTCCTTTGTCAGCGGCTTTTATAACAATATCCTGATCCTTGCCTAGGGTGGTTAATGCATCCCTTTCTTGACGAGTCATATTGTGGAATTTTTTCTTCGGATCCATTTTAGTCTCTAGCTCATCTAAATCTCTTAAAATTAAGTTTTCAAAGGTCTGGATAACAGGATTAGGATTACCGTCAGGAAGCCATTTGCTTGATCTTTTGACAATGGAGATATCCTTAGTGCCACTCAATTTGTCTGAAAAAATATCCATTATTTTGAGTTTACGAGTAAATTTGAATAACACTGTACGTGTTTTAAACGCATTATAAGTAGGAATGGGGACGAACGAAAAACCTTTTTTTAGTGCACTCATTTCATATTGTGTAAGGGTACGTGCAGATAAATTGATTATAGTATTATTTGACTGTATTAGTACTGGTTGTACTGTAGATGGTATTGATTGATGGCTAAAAGACAGGAAACTGAGAGTAGGATTAAAATGGACAATTTTCTCAGTGGAAGGGAGTGGGTAGTGGAGTGCCTCAGGGATCTGTATTGGGACCCTTACTTTTCAATATATTTATAAATGATCTGGAAAGAAATACAACGAGTGAGATAATCAAATTTGCAGATGACACAAAATTGTTAAGAGTAGTTAAATCACAAGCAGATTGTGATAAATTGTAGGAAGACCTTGTGAGACTTGAAAATTGGGCATCCAAATGGCAGATGAAATTTAATGTGGATAAGTGCAAGGTGATGCATATAGGTAAAAATAACCCATGCTTTAATTACACAATGTTGGGTTCCATATTAGGTGCTACAACCCAAGAAAGATCTAGGCGTCATAGTGGATAACACATTGAAATCTTTGGTTCAGTGTGCTGAGGCAGTCAAAAAAGCAAACAGAATCTTGGGAATTATTAGAAAGGGAATGGTGAATAAAACGGAAAATGTCATAATGCCTCTGTATCACTCCATGGTGAGACCGCACCTTGAATACCATGTACAATTCTGGTCGCCGCATCTCAAAAAAGATATAATTGCGATGGAGAAGGTACAGAGAAGGGCTACCAAAATGATAAGGGGAATGGAACAGCTCCCCTATGAGGAAAGACTAAAGAGGTTAGGACTTTTCAGCTTGGAGAAGAGACGGCTGAGGGGGGATATGATAGAGATTGTGGAGATTACTTACCTGATAATCTCGTTTTCCTTAGTGTATGCAGATGGACTCAAAACAAATGGGTATAGTGTGCTCGTGCTAGCAGTTGGAGATGGATCTGACGTCAGCACGGGCACATACACCTCCACAGGAAGTGCAGCAACTCAGTAATCTTCCTTGCAAAAGCTTTATGGATATATGTGTGACTGACCGATCAATGAAATGAACAGGATTACCCTGACCGATTTGATAGTAGCTGGAGACCGCCAGTGTTCTCAACCGGAAGGCGTCGACACCCAGCAGGGTGGATGCCCTATATAAGAAAGCATGGCTTACCGTGAATCGGTGAATCCCCATGTATACCGGCAGCCGGGCGGGATGCTGAGTCCATCTGCATACACTAAGGAAAACGAGATTATCAGGTAACTAATCTCCACATTTCCTTGCGTGTAGCAGATGGACTCAAAACAAGTAGGATGTACAAAAGCTACTCCCGGACTGGGCGGGAGGCTGCCCAAGGTCCGTTCAGGATTGCCCTCGCAAATGCTGTGTCCTCCCTGGCCTGGACGTCCAGACGGTAAAATCTGGAGAAGGTATGGAGGGAGGACCACGTTGCCGCCCTGCATATCTCTGCAGGCGACAGCATCCTAGTTTCTGCCCAAGAGGCTGCTTGCGCTCTTGGTAGAGTGAGCCTTGACCCGTAGAGGTGGTGGTTTTCCCACTTCTACGTAGGCTGCCTTGATAACTTCTTTGATCCAGCGGGCAATGGTTGCCCGTGAGGCCGCTTCCCCTTGCTTCTTCCCGCTGTGAAGGACGAACAGGTGGTCCGTCTTTCGTACTGCTTCTGACATTTCCAGGTATCTGGACAGCAGTCTGCCGATGTCGAGATGGCGTAGTATTCGACCGTCTTCCGACTTCTTCAAACCTTCCGTGGTAGGCAAGGATATGGTTTGGTTGAGGTGGAAGTGTGAGACTACCTTGGGTAAGAAGGAAGGAACCGTGCGAAGATGGATAGCCTCTGGAGTGATTCTGAGAAACGGATCACGGCAGGACAGCGCTTGTAGCTCTGAGATGCGGCGTGCTGAGCATACGGCCAGCAGGAACACCATCTTCAAGGTTAACAAACGGAGGGACAGGCCTCGAAGTGGTCTGAAGGCGGGTCCCGCTAGAAACTCCAAAACTAGGTTGAGGTTCCACAGGGGCACTGGCCACTTCAGTGGCGGGCGAATGTGTTTGACTCCTTTCAGGAAACGTGAAACGTCTGGGTGTGTGGCGTTGCTGTTGCCGTTACTTCGGGGACCGTAGCAGGATAGCGCTGCCACTTGAACCTTGATGGAATTGAGGGATAGACCCTTCTGAAGTCCATCCTGCAGGAAATCCAAAATGATAGGGATCTTAGCGGCATGTGGATTGGTGCCGTGAGCTTCGCACCAGGCTTCGAATACTCTCCAGATCCTTATATATGTTAGTGATGTGGAGAACTTGCGTGCTCGGAGGAGTGTATCTATAACCGGCCCCGAGTATCCACTTTTCTTCAGTCTAGCCCTCTCAATGGCCAGACCGTAAGAGAGAATTGAGCTGGATCCTCGTGGAGGATGGGACCTTGCCGCAGCAGGTCCCTGTGTGGAGGCAGGGGTAATGGATTCCCTGCCAGTAGTCTTCTCATGTCTGCGTACCAGGGTCTTCTTGGCCAGTCCGGGGCCACTAGAAGAACTAGGCCTCTGTGCCGCTGAATCTTCTGTATAACGGCGCCCAGCAGGGGCCATGGAGGAAAGGCATATAGCAGGATCCCGTGAGGCCATGGCTGTACCAGGGCATCGATCCCCTGGGATAGAGGATCCCGCCTGCGGCTGAAATATCTGGGTACTTGAGCGTTGGACCTGTCCGCTAGTAGGTCCATGCCCGGCGTCCCCCACTGATCCACAATCATCTGGAAAGCTGTGGGCGACAGCTGCCATTCCCCCGGACTTAGGCTTTCTCTGATGAGGAAGTCTGCCGTGGTGTTGTCCTTCCCGGCGATGTGGACGGCGGAGATGTCCTGGAGATTTGCTTCTGCCCAAGTCATCAGGGGGGCTATTTCTAGGGATACCTGTCGGCTTCTGGTTCCACCTTGTCGGTTGATGTATGCCACTGTGGTGGCATTGTCCGACATCACTCTGACCGCTCTGTTTCGAAGTCTGTGGGCAAATTGCAGGCATGCTATCCTGACTGCCCGTGCCTCTAGTCGGTTGATGTTCCACCCAGACTCTTCTCTTTTCCACCGCCCTTGGGCGGTGAGTTCTTCGCAGTGTGCTCCCCATCTGTTCAGGCTGGCATCTGTAGTGAGCAGGGTCCAGGTTGGGGAGGACATTCTTGACACCCGGCTTATGTGGCCGGGCTGCAACCACCACCATATCTGAATCCGCACTCTGGCTGGTAGAGGTAGGTGTACGGTGTAGTTCTGTGATCGTGGGTTCCACCGAGATAGGAGGGCGCGTTGCAATGGTCTCATATGAGCCCACGCCCATGGTATCACCTCCAGAGTGGATGCCATGAGGCCGAGGACCTGTAGGTACTCCCAAGCTGTGGGCCGGGTGGCGTTCAGCAGGGCCTGCAGACGATTCCGGAGCTTTGACCTCCTCTTGGATGTCAGACTGACCTTGTCTTCCTGGGTGTCGAATCGGACTCCTAGGTATTCCAGTGACTGAGAAGGCTGTAGGGAATTCTTGTTCAAGTTTACTACCTATCCTAGGCTTTCCAGAAGAGCTATAACTCTGTTGGTTGCCTGGCGGCTCTCCTCCGGTGATTTTGCCCTGATCAGCCAATTGTCCAGGTAGGGATGGACGAGGATTCCTTCCTTCTGGAGGGACGCCGCCACTACTACTATGACCTTGGTGAAGGTCCGCGATGTGGTGGCTAACCCAAAGGGCAACGCTCTGAACTGGAAGTGTTGGTTCAGGACTTTGAAGCGTAAATAACGCTGGTGATCCCGATGGATTGGGATATGCAAGTAGGCTTCGGACAGATCTAGGGATGTGAGGAACTCCCCTGGCTGTACTGCGTTTTTGACAGACCGCAGAGTTCCCATGCGAAAACTGGGGACCCGTAGGTGTCGGTTGACTGACTTGAGGTCCAGGACGGGCCTGAAAGTGCCCTCCTTCTTGGGTACTATGAAATAAATGGAATAATGCCCAGAATTGATCTCCCCTTCAGGCACTGGGATTATGGCTTTTAGGGACAGGAGCCTTCACAAGGTAACTTCTAGTGCCGTCCTCTTGAGGGGTGAACAAGGAGATTCCACAAACTTGTCCAGCGGGAGCCGAAGAAAGTCCAGGTAATACCCTTCTCGGATGATGGCGAGGACCCACTGGCCCGAGGTAATCTCGACCCACCTGCGGTAGAAGAGGGTTAGCCTGCCCCCTATGGCTGCTACCCCAGGATGGGTCGGCTGATTGTCATTGTGGGGTGCGGCCGGGGCCAGAACCCGAGCCGGTTCTCTTCTTGTTGTGCCTGGTCCGAAAGGACTGGTTCCTGGTTTGAGAACGAGGTGCTTGATAGTGAGTCCTGTAGGGGTTGAAGCGTTGAGAGCCTCCACCTCTGGATGGCCTAGGTAGAGGGCACTGGGTCCTTCTTGGCCTGTCTTCTGGCAGACGGGGCAATGGAGAGGCGCCCCACTTGGTAGCCCAGTTCTCGAGGTCGCTGCCGAACAGAAGAGATCCCTTAAAAGGCATTCTG
The DNA here is from genome assembly GCF_901001135.1 of Rhinatrema bivittatum. Lineage (NCBI taxonomy): Eukaryota > Metazoa > Chordata > Amphibia > Gymnophiona > Rhinatrematidae > Rhinatrema > Rhinatrema bivittatum. The sequence continues at coordinate 81,132,906 of NC_042622.1, read as the reverse complement.
GTAAGGCGTGCCTTAGAAGAGGAGTCGGCCGACCAATTCCGTAGCCAGAGCTGCCTCCTGGCTGCCACTGATGAGGACACTCCCTTGGCTGCCGTACGAACTAAGTCGGAGGCAGCATCCGTGAGGAATGAGAGAGCTGATTCCATTTTTTCACCCGGGGTGTTGTTCCTGGCTTGTGACAAACAGGAACGCGTCACTACGGTGCAGCAGGTCGCGATTCGTAGGGACATAGCTGTCACCTCAAAAGCTTGCCTCAGGAGGGCGTCCAGGCGCAGGTTGTGCGCATCCTTGAGGGCTGCCCCTCCCTCAACTGGAATGGCCGTGCGCGTCACCATTGCGCAGACTATGGCATCTACCTTAGGGCACACCAGCAGCTCCTTAGTTGCCGGGTCCAGGGGGTACATGCCGGATAAGGCCCACCCCCTTTGAATGAGGCCTCTGGCGCATTCCACTCCAGATCGATTAACTGCTGTGCTGCTTGGAGGAGGGGAAAATGGTGGGTCATCTGACGAAGACCCTCTAGCAGGGGGTTCATTCTAGGTTCCCCTGGGGTGCCCTGGCCCGGGATAGCCAACTCCGACAGGCATTGAGAGATCAGGTCCGGGAGATCCTCCTTAATGAAGAAGCGTCTCATGGTTCGATACGGCTCGGTTTCCGAGGGAGGTTCACCGTGCTCGGGAAGCTCACCTTCTTCCTCAGAGCAATCTGAATCCGTAGAAATGGGGCTCCCGGGTGGCGAGTGGCCATGCCTAGGCCTCGAAGGTCCAGGGGCAGGGTCAATAGGTACATATGGGTCCGGTCGAGGAGCAGCCTGCATTTGGACAAAGGCATGAATCCCCTTGAATAAGTCCACCCAGGAGAGGGAAGCAGGGTCTGGTCTCAGGGGCACCAGGTCTCTAGGATTCCCCGGCTGCTCACGTCGGCCTGCTAGGTCCGGGGTGTTCCCTGAGGAACTGGCACTTAATAGGGGCTGGGATCGTCCCTGCCCTGGAACTCCCAGGGCCTCCTCACATTGGGCACATAGGGAGTCTGCTTCCTCGCTCTGTATGGCTCTGAGATGGCATGCTGAGCAGAGGCCTAGAGCTCTAATGCCAGATTCTGGAGATGCCAACTCCGTGGGCGCCTGGGCTCGCATACGCTCCATTACGTATCTCTATGCGCGAAAGCTGTGCGCCTATGAATGTGCGCCTGTCAGCGAGCGCCTATCCTAGCGGCGTGCGCGTAGTAACACTAGTAACGTGCGCCCAACTTTGTGCGCATAACAACGTGCGCGTAACTATGTGCGCGTAACACGGACGTGAGCAGGCAGGCAAAATGGCGGGCCGCCACGGAGGCCGACCCGCAGATCCTCGAACTCCGGAGACCAAACCAAGATGTACACCTTACCTGATCTTCGGCGCTTCCTGGTTGTGACCTGGGCGGTCTCCAGCCGCGGGGGGAGAGGGTAAGTACCTTCACCGCCGCGCTCGAGGAATTGCACCCGCTGCCTCTAAGCCGTGCCCGAGCCCTTCTCACTTGGGGGCTAAGTCTTCACCGCGCACGGGTCGGGACCGAGGCCGCCTCTACGCCGCGCCCGAGCCCTTCTCACTCGGGGGCTAGGTCCCTGCCGCGATTCGGCCACCGGACCGAGGCTCTCACCTCCGAGGGACCACGGAAATCGTCTCAGGAAACTCAACTGGGGGAGGGACCGTAGGGTATCACCGCAGGAGTGCGGGGCTCGATCTTCAAGTAGAAGTCTTCAAGAATGTAGTCGAGTAGAATTTGGATGAACGCTCAGCAAGCGTTAGGAAGCTCCAAACTGCTTTGGAGATGGAAATTACTGAGTTGCTGCACTTCCTGTGGGGGTATATGTACCCGTGCTGACGTCAGATCCGTCTCCAACTGCTAGCACGAGCACACTATTACCCACTTGTTTTGAGTCCATCTGCTACACACAAGGAAAGTTTAAAATTATGAGAGGTCTAGAACGGGTAGATGTGAATCGGTTATTTACTCTTTCGGATAGTAGAAAGGGCACTCCATGAAGTTAGCATGGGGCACATTTAAAACTAATCGGAGAAAGTTCTTTTTTACTCAACGCACAATTAAACTCTGGAATTTGTTGCCAGATGATGTGGTTAGTACAGTTAGTATAGCGGTGTTTAAAAAAGGATTGGATAAGTTCTTGGAGGAGAAGTCCATTACCTGCTATTAAGTTCACTTAGAGAATAGCCATTGCCATTAGCAATAGTAACATGGAAGAGACAGGAAAATTATGTTTCTTACCTGATAATTTTTGTTCCTGTAGTACCAAGGATCAGTCCAGACTGCTGGGTTATGCCTCCCCTCCAGCAGATGGAGTCAGAGAGAAAACTGAACGCACCCCCCAGATATACTGGTGTGCCACCTGCCAGCCCTCAGTATAATGGATAACAAAGCAGAGAAAAAACACCTCCGCCCACTTAGCCAATTAACCATAGCAACTGTCTAGATCAAGCAGTAACGTTAAAAACAGTAATCGCCTAAGCGCAAAAAATTCCTACATTATGAAAACGCAAAGCGCAAACTAAGCAAACCGCAAATATGAAACACAATTTCCCAAAAGGTAAAGACGGATAGTCCACTTACCATGTTCCAGTGGTACAGCACAGTGAGTAAAAAGTATCTCGAGCGGACTCCCTTGTGCACAAAATAGGGCGGGCGTCTGGACTGATCCTTGGTACTACAGGAACGAAAATTATCAGGTAAGAAACAATTTTCCTTTCCCTGTACGTACCAGGATCAGTCCAGACTGCTGGGATGTACCCAAGCCGCCTTAAATGGGATGGGACCCCGAGAGTCCCGCTCGAATCACACTGCTGCCAAAAGAATCAGCCGACGGCCCACGAACATCTACTCGATAATGTCGAGCAAAAGTATGCAACGACTTCCAAGTGGCAGCCCTGCAAATCTCCTGGCTAGAGACCTGAGTACTCTCCGCCCAGGAAGACGCCTGTGAACGGATAGAGTGGGCTTTAAGCCCGTCCGGAACGGACTTACCACACCCAATGTACGTGGACGCAATCGAGCTCTTCAGCCAGCGGGCAATAGTAGCCTTAGAGGCCTGTAAACCCTTTTTGGGCCCTTGCCACAACACAAACAGGTGATCCGACCGCCGAAAATCATTGGTGACTTCCAAATATCGCAAAAGCACTCGACGAACATCCAAACGCTTCAAGTCGGAACCGTGAGAAAACTGCAGCTCCTTCTCCGAGAAAGACGGCAAGTCCACAGACTGATTAACGTGAAAAGCCGATACCACCTTAGGCAAGAACGAAGGAACCGTACGTAACGACACCCCTGAGTCAGAGATACGCAAGAACGGCTCCCTGCACGAGAGCGCCTGTAGCTCCGATACCCGACGTGCGGAAGCTATGGCCACTAAGAACACTGTCTTGAGGGTGAGATCCTTTAAGGAGGCTCGCCTCAGCGGCTCAAAGGGCGCGACGGTGAGGCCCTTGAGTACCAAATTCAAGCTCCAGGAAGGACAAGGGGCTCTGAGAGGAGGACGTAAGTTTCGAACACCGCGCAAGAATCTGGCCACGTCCGGATGACATGCGAGAGAGGATCCCTCAATCTTTCCTCTCAAACAACCCAGAGCCGCCACCTGGACTCTCAGAGAACTGTAAGCTAAACCCTTCTTCAGACCATCCTGTAGAAAAGTAAGGATATCCGCTATCACCGCACGGCGAGGCTGAACTTGGGCAGTCGCGCACCAGGAGTCAAATACCTTCCACACTCTGGCATATGCAAGTGTGGTAGAAGGTCTCCGCGCGCGAAGCAAGGTAGAAATAACCGGTTCGGAGTAACCCTTCTTTCTCAAGCGCCTCCGTTCATAAGCCAAGCCTCCAGACAAAAGCGATCCGCCAGATCGAAAAATACTGGTCCTTGACGAAGAAGGTTCGGAAGGTGGCCCAACCGTAATGGCCCGTCCCTGGCAAGATTGACTAGGTCCGCAAACCAAGGTCTTCTTGGCCACTCGGGAGCCACCAGAATCACTGGACCCTGATGGGATTCTAGACGCCTCAACACCTTGCCGACTAAGGGCCAGGGGGGGAAACACATAGAGTAGGGTGTGACAAGGCCATGGAATCGCTAGTGCATCCACCCCCTCCGCTCCGTGTTCTCGCCTCCGGCTGAAAAAACGCGCTGCCTTGGCGTTGAGCCGAGTTGCCATCAGGTCTAGCCGCGGCACACCCCATCGCCGGGTGATGAGACTCATCGCCTGGTCCGAGAGCTCCCATTCCCCGGGATCCAAGTACTGACGGCTGAGATAATCCGCTTGCACGTTGTCTACACCTGCGATATGAGTGGCCGCGATGCGGGCGAGGTGGCGCTCCGCCCAGGTCATTAACAAGGATGCTTCGACCGCCACCTGCTGACTCTTCGTGCCGCCTTGGCGATTTATGTATGCTACCGTGGTTGCGTTGTCTGTCAGGACTCGCACTGCCCGCCCCCGCACCAAGGGCAGAAACTGACGCAAGGCGAGACGGACCGCTCTGGTCTCCAGACGGTTGATGGACCACGAAGCTTGGCGAGGGGTCCACGACCCTTGTACCGCACGCGATTGACAGACTGCTCCCCAACCGGTCAGACTGGCATCCGTCGTCACTATGAGCCAAGTGGGAGGCTCGAGGTCCACTCCTTGTAACAGATTGTCTGGGACCAACCACCATGCTAAGCTGGAACGCGCCGGCTCCAACAGCGGCAACTGTACTCCGTAATCCTCGGATTTCTGATCCCAGCGAGAAAGGAGAGCCCTTTGCAACGGCCGCATATGAGCAAAAGCCCATGGCACCATCTCCAGAGTAGACACCATATGTCCAATGACTTGCAAATAATCCCAGGCCGTGGGCAAGGGGAGATCCAGAAGCCTCTGTACCTGATACATCAGGTGCTCCATCCTCTGCCGAGTCAGAAACACCTTGCCCACCAGGGTATCGAACCGGGCTCCCAAAAATTCCAACCGTTGACTTGGGAGCAGCTGGCTCTTTGCAAAGTTGACCACCCAGCCCAGCGACTGAAGTTGCTGTACCACCAACTGGACTGCCCTGTTGCACTCGGTCTCCGATTTCGCCCGTATGAGCCAATCGTCCAGGTAGGGATGTACCAATATCCCTTGACGTCGCAGGAAGGCTGCTACTACCACAAGAATTTTGGTAAACACTCTCGGAGCCGTAGCTAGGCCGAATGGCAGGGCGCAAAACTGGTAGTGATCTCCTAACACCATGAATCTCAGATATCTCTGATGACGTTCCCGGATCCCGATGTGGAGATACGCCTCGGCTAGATCCAAAGAAGCCAAAAATTCTCCCTTGTGGACGGCCGCAATAACAGACCGTAGAGTTTCCATGCGAAACCGGGGAACGCGTAACGCCTTGTTTACTCGTTTCAAATCCAAAATAGGACGGAACGTACCTTCCTTCTTTGGGACTAGGAAATAAATGGAATAGCGGCCCGTTCGTATCTCGTCCGAGGGAACGGGTAGCACTGCTCCGAGGGCCCGTAAGTGGTTTACCGTTTGGGCTATAACCAGTTGCTTTTCTAGAGGCCCGCAAGGCGATATCATAAAAAAGTCCCGGAGGGGCCGAGCAAAGTCCAACTCGTAACCGTAACGCACCACGTCGAGAACCCACTGATCCGACGTGATTTTGACCCACTCCTCCCAAAACAGGGATAAACGACCTCCGATGCGGGGGAAGGAGGAATGGGTCAGCGCGCCTTCATTGGGAAGGTTTTCCGGCGGGCGGTTGCTGGGAGGAACCCAATCGCTGCGGCCGCCTGCCACGAAAGGAAGATGACCAAGGCGACCACGATTGCGACCTCGGGCCTTGCTGTTTCTGTGAAAAAGAACCACCCCTTCCGGAGCGAAATCTGCGCTGCCCCCGGAACCGGGATCGCGCATTTCCGAAAGGACGAAACGGACGGGGCTTGTCCTCCGGCAATTTATATACCTTATTATCCCCCAGATCTTTGATGAGTTGGTCCAATTCCTCACCAAACAATAACTTCCCCTTGAAGGGGAAAGCGGCTAGACGTGACTTTGACGAGGCGTCCGCCGACCATCGGCGAAGCCAAAGTAACCGCCGAGCAGCGACCGCTGAAGACATAGTCCGGGCAGAGGTTCTTAACAAATCATACAAGGCGTCCGCAGTGTAAGCCACCGCCGCCTCCACACAGTTAGCCTGCTCCGCCTCGGCAGGCGGGAGCTCCTGTGTGGTAAGCAATTGCTGAACCCAGCGGAGAGTGGCTCTCTGCACCATACTGCTACAAGCCGCTGCACGGACCCCCAGAGCCGCTACTTCAAACATGCGCTTCAGGAGAACCTCTAACTTTCTGTCTTGAAGATCCTTTAACGCTACCCCTCCTGTGACCGGAATGGTAGTATGCTTCACCACCGCAGTGACCGCCGAATCTACGGCAGGAACTTTAAAAATTTCCAAAGACTGTGAGGGCAGAGGGTACAACTTATTCATCGCCCTGCTAACACGTAGGGATGCCTCAGGAACCTCCCATTCTTTAGAAACAAGCTGAACTACCTTGGGATGTAAAGGAAAGGTTTGCGGGGGGGCCCTCAGACCCGCCATTGCAACATCCCCCGTAGAAGTATCTGTGTCTTGCTGCGGGGCGGGAATCTCTAATTCCTTTAATACATGCTGGATGAGAAAATTAAGCTCATCCTTGCCAAACAGGCGCAAAATTTCTGGGTCATCTCCCTCGAGAGCCTCCTGTGGGTCCGAGACCCCTGCCCCCGCAGCCTCCGGGGATCCCTGGTCGACATCAAGTCCTCCCGGATCATTCGTACCCCCTAAAGATATATTGCCGGCTCCTACTGAAGCCCCCGCTTTTCCAGGAACGGCTCCTACTGAAGCCCCCGCTTTTCCAGGAACCCCCGCTATGCCTGCGCTAGGGGACACCCTAGGAACCTTAGCGGGAGGGGGCTCCTCCGGCTCCCAGCCTGCCTCTGCCTCCAAAAATGCCTGATGCATTAAAAGTACAAATTTGGAGGAGAAAGGAACCCTTCGTTTAGTGGAACCCGAAGGGGGAGGGGCTGGAGGACCATTCAGGTCAGATCCACAACGCGGGCTTAAAGCAGGCGGCGAGAGAGGAGAGGAACCCTCATCCTCCGATTCCAAGTCAGCAGGCTGCCGCGCATCTAAAATGGCCGCCGGCTCCCTACCACAGGGAGGCGGAGCTGACGACCGCGTGGCAGCCAGTCTCCCCTGCCGAGCCGATGAAGACGCCACAGTACCGCTGCGGGCAGCGCTCGGCCCCCGGGAGGGTCCCTCGCCCCCGGGGATACAACGGGAGCAGAGACCCTCCCTGGAGAGTCGCGCCCCTGCCCAGCCACAGGCCGTGCAGGCCGAAGACCGCGGCATTTGAAAGCAGGAAGAAAAAACCCCGCCAAAGGTAAGGACTCCTGAGAAGTAGTAAAAGCGCGCCAAATCGCCGTGTGAACAACAAGCCACCCCCTCCGGAGTCCCTGGTATGCGCGGCAGGCTAGGGCTTTCAATTAGAGCACTGCCTGCCGCCAGCAGGACTTACGTGTCTGCGAAGGTATTTTTATTTTTATTTTTTTTTTTATTATTTTTTTTTTTTAAAAAGGAGCACTCTTCAGTTAGTGAAAAACTGGCAGAAAACACCCCTGAAAACGGGAGGGGGGGGTGACCGGCCCACCGGTAAACTCCCCCCCAGGACCAAGGGAGCCTATTCCGGGTAAAAGAGGGAGAGCTAGGCCCTCCACGCCTGCCTTAACTCGATAGCCAAAGAAATAAACTTGCCACAGAAAATTCAGACACTAAAGCATATAAATTATGAATATCAGCATAAATATATATTTATATATTTTTTTTTTTAAACTAGAGAGAATCAAATATCCTCAGCATTGATCTAGACAGTGCAGACAATCTAGTCAGACAAATAGAAGAATACACCTGATACTAAATTTAGTCAGGACAGGACCGCAGGTTATGCCTCTCGATCTGCTGGAGTCAGAGGAAATACTGAGGGCTGGCAGGTGGCACACCAGTATATCTGGGGGGTGCGTTCAGTTTTCTCTCTGACTCCATCTGCTGGAGGGGAGGCATAACCCAGCAGTCTGGACTGATCCTGGTATGTACAGGGAATTCGTTTTTGGGTACTTGCCAGGTTCTTATGGCCTGGATTGGCCACTGTTGGAAACAGGATGCTGGGCTTGATGGACCCTTGGTCTGACCCAGTATGGCATTTTCCTATGTTCTTATGTTCATTAAACCATGCCTTTCTATATGTTCTGTGATTTTGATATTTAAAACACTTTCCACTATTTTTCGTGGCACTGAAGTCAGGCTAACCGTTCTGTAGTTTCCCGGATTGCACCTGGAGCCCTTTTTAAATATTGGGGTTACATTAGCCACCCTCCAGTCCTCAGGTACAATGGATTAAGATTCCACTAGGAAACCAGCAACCGTAGGGGAGGCCAAAGATGCTTCACTCCCTTCAGAAAACAGACCAAGTCCAGGTGAGCCTACTGGGAGGCTCCGCTCACCTCACCCCTGAAACAGGAGAGAGCTGCTACCTGCATCTTCAAAGAGTTAAGGGCCAAGCCTTTATTCAAGCCAACCTGCAAATATTCCAGAATAAGTGGGATTTGGACTGCCCAAGGGGGGTGGGGGGACACCATGTTCCTCGCACCAGGCCTCAAATACTCTCCCCATGCCCGAACATACGCTAGGGACATGGAGAAATTCTGAGCCCAAAGTAAGGTGACAATTACACCTGCAGAATATCCCTGCTTCATAGAGTGAGCCCTCTCAAGGGCCAGACTGTAAGACAGAATCAACTCGAAACACGTATTTGGGGTTTGGCAATCCGAAGGATCCATATGTACTGGGGAGCAAAAGACTGACATGCACAGACTGGGAAAGAGACCTTGGGGTGATAGTGTCTGATGATGTGAAAGTGGCAAAAAAAATGTGACAAGTTGGTGGCTAAGTGATGCTGGGCTGCATAGAGAGGTGCACAACCAGCAGGAAAAATGAGAGGATAAAGGAAAATTGGTTCTTACCTACTAATTTTCGTTCCTGTAATACCACAGATCAGTCCAGACAAATGAGATTTATTCATCCCTACCAGCAGATGGAGGTAGAGAACAAAACTTTGGGCACTGCCACATATACGAGAGTGCCACATACAGTCCCTCAGTATTAATCGATACCCAAGCCAAGATAAGTAACCTAATTTAAAAGGCAAACGAGGTTCCAACTGGATACCCCTGACCAACTGGTAAAAAACAATTTTAAAAAACAGCAAAAACTCTGAACAACACAATGACAACTCTGCTTTGCAGTCAATATACAGCAGTCTTTCGGCACAGATCCTCAGGGCGGGCCTTTGGACTGATCTGTGGTATTACAGGAACGAAAATTAGCAGGTAAGTACCAATTTTCCTTTCCTGAACATACCCAGATCAGTCCAGACAAATGGGATGTACCAAAGCCTCCCTACAGTGGGTGGGAACCCGAAAGACCCGCTCGAAGCACACTCTCCCCAAAAGGGGTCGACTCCGGAGCCCGTACATCCAAACTGTAATGCTTGGTGAAAGTATGCAACGAAGAATACACCGCGGCTCTACAGATCTCCTGGGGAGACACTAACTGACACTCAGCCCACGACATCGCCTGAGCTCGAGTTGAATGCACTCTAAGATCCACTGGAACTGCTCTTTCTTTGGATACATAAGCTGCAGAGATAGTTTGCTTTAACCATCGAGATAACGATGATTTGGATGCCTTCTCCCCTTTTTTTGGTCCCCCGAACAGAACAAACAAATGATCAGAACGACGGAAAGCATTAGTAACCTTCAAATACCGCAACATTACCCGTCTCACATCCAAAAGATGAAGCTCACGTCCCATAGAGGGATCCCAAATCCAATCCAGAAACCCGGGCAACTCCACTCTTTGGTTTACGTGAAAACTCGACACCACCTTGGGGAGAAAGGAAGGCACTGTTCGCAAAGACACTTTGTCTGACGCAATCTGGAGAAATGGATCCCGGCAAAAAAGAGCCTGCAACTTTGAAATCCTCCTAACCAAACATATCGCGACCAAGAAGACCGTCTTCAGCATAAGGGTCTTCAAAGACGTGCGACTCAGAGGCTCGAAAGGATCCTCGCAAAGAGCCTTCAACACGAGATTGAGATTCCATTTCAGACAAACGCTATGCAGGGGTGGACGAAGATGCTTGGCTCTTCTTAGAAATCGAACCACATCCGGATGGGAAACCAAGGCCTTCCCCTGCCCCTTACCTTTGAGACAACCTAAGACCGAAAACTGGACACGAAGAGAACTGTGGGCCAACCCCTTGGATAAGCCCACCTGCAAAAAAGACAAAATGTGGGAAACAGAAGCCTGAAGAGGCTCTAAGCCCTGTTGCCCAGGTCTCAAATACTTTCCATACCCTGCAATAGGCCAAAGAGGTAGAAGGATGCCATGCCTGCAAAAGTGTAGCAATGACAGACTCAGAATACCCTTTTATGCGCAATCTCCTCCTCTCAAAAGCCAGGCCGTGAGACAGAAGCGATTCTCCCGATCCGAAAATATGGGCCCCTGCCACAGAAGATTCCGCAAATGGTTCAGATGCAACGGACCGTCTACCGCCAGATGAAGCAGATATGCGAGCCACGGATGATGAGGCCACTCCGGCGCCAGCACTACAATGGGTCCCAGATGAGCTTCTATCCGTTTGAGTACTCTTGCTATCAACGGCCAAGGAGGGAAGACATACAGCAGAATGCTGGTCAGCCACGGACACACCAGGGCGTCTAGCTCCACCACTCCGGACTCCCTCCAACGGCTGAAGAAGCTCTGTGTTTTGGTATTGAGGCTCGTGGCCATGAGATCAAACTGAGGAGTTCCCCACCGATCGCAAAGGATATTCCATGCTTCTAGAGAGAGCTCCCACTCCCCTGGATCCAACTGTTGCCGGATGAGATAGTCCACCTGGACATTGTCGACTCCCACCACGTGAGAAGTGGCGATTCCCTCGAGATGGAGCTCTGCCCACTCGAACAACAGTTGAACCTCTTGCGCTACCGCAGGACTCTTGGTTCCTCCCTGGCGGTTGATGTAAGCCACCGTGGTCGAGTTGTCCGAGAAAACTCTCAACATCCGATGGTGGACTAAGGGTAGAAACTCCACCAGAGCTCAGCGCACCACTCTAGTCTCCAGTCGATTGATGGACCATGACTGTTCCTCCTTTGACCACAGGCCCTGCGCAGACCTGCCTAGGCAATTCGCCCCCTAGCCCCGAAGACTGGCAGCTGTGGTCACCACCACCCAATCTGGGGCCTCGAGAGGCATTCCCTTCTCCAGGTTGCTGCGCGTCATCCACCAGGCTAGACTGGCCCTCGCCGTCTCCATCAGAGACAGGGGCAGAAAGTACTGCTGCGACCGAAGACTCCAATGGGATAGCAACACCCTCTGCAGGGGTCTCAAATGAGCAAAGGCCCATAGCACCAGCTCCAACGTAGATGCCATCGAGCCCAGGACCTGTAAGTAATCCCAGACTTTTGACCTCGGTAGCCGCAGGAGACGAGCAATTTGCTCCAGAAGCTTGTACGTCCTGTCGACCGTGAGAAACACTCTGCCTCGCTGGGTGTCGAAACGGGCCCCCAAGTACTCCTGGAACCGCGAGGGCGTCGGATGACTCTTCTGTACATTGATGATCCAACCCAGTGACTCCAAGAGTGACCGCACTCGGTCTACCGCTAGTACCCCCTCTTCCAGAGACTTCGCCCAGATCAGCCAGTCGTCTAAGTAAGGGTGTACCAACAATCCCTCCTGTCTCAGGGCCGCGGCCACCACCACCATCACCTTTGTAAAGGTGCGCGAAGCGGTGGCCAGACCGAAGGGAAGCGCCTGAAACTGATAGTGCTGTCCCAGCACCATGAACCTGAGGAACTTCTGATGTTCCCGCCGGATGGGAATATGGAGATAAGCCTCGGTAAAATCCAGGGACACCAAAAACTCTCCTTTCCTTTCTGCCGCAATTACTGTGCGCAACGTCTCCATCTGGAAACGTGGTACCTTCAAATTCTGGTTTACAGCTTTCAGATCCAGGATAGGCTGGAAGGTACCCTCCTTCTTTGGTACCACGAAATAGGTGGAATTCCGGCCTAGTCCCCGCTCGGGCGCCAGCACCAGTACCACCGCCTCCAGACTTAACAACTGATGAAGCATTTCCTGGACAGCTGCCTGTTTGCTTCGGGAAAGATAAAGCAATTCCAGAAAGGCGGACCTCAGTGGGCGAGAAAACCCTAAGGCGTACCCTTCGCTCACCACACTCCAGCAGTCTGAAGTAATCTTGGTCCACTCCTCATTAAAACAGGCCAGCCGGCCCCCGATGATCAGAGACGAAGAGCGGAGCTGCCAAATCTCATTGGGAGGACTTATTGCCAGCCGCCCCCTGGGCAGAACCGCCTCTTGCAGATCTTCCAGTCCCCCGAAAGGGCTGTTGTCTATGCGACATCTGCCTTGCCCCTGAGCCTCTTGAAGCTCTCACCGGATGAAAACGCCTGACCTCCCGAAAGCGAGGCCACGAGGAAAAGGGCTTACGACCCGACTTCCGATCTTCCAGCAGCCGATTGTCTTTTGTCTCACCCAGCGATTTCATCAAGCGGTCCAGGTTCTCACCGAACATCAGTTTCCCCTGAAAGGGCAAGTTACAGAGTTGTGACTTTGATGAAAGATCAGCCAAACAATTTCTCAGCCACAAGTGTCACCTAGCTGCCACCACAGACACCATACCACGAGCTGTGGTGCGCACCAGGTCATATAAGGCATCTGCTCCATAGGCAACTCCCGCCTCCAGGCGAGCCGCCTGTATAGGGGACAGAGTACCAGAGGCCGACTGCTGCTGCGGCTTCTGAATCCAACACAAACAGGCCCGCTGCATGAGACTTACATAGACCGCCACACGCAGGCCTAGACCCAGAACCTCAAAGGCTCGCTTGAGGTGCACTTCCAATTTCCGATCCTGAACATCTTCCAGAGCGGAGGCTCCAGCCACCGGGATGGTTGTCTTCTTGGTGACAGCCAACACCGCCGCATCCACCTTCGGGACCTTGAGGGCATCCAAATGCTCCTGCAGCAGCGGATAAAGCTTGGGCATTGCCCTGTCGACAAGCAGCCCCGAGTCGGGGGAGTCCCACTCTCTGGTAATCAGTTTCTAGATCTTCTTTGGAATTGGAAAGGCACTGGGAGGTCTCCGAAGGCCATCTAGCACAGGATTAACGCCCTCCGCATCCGAATCCTCTGGAGTAAGCTTGATTCCCAATTCCTCCAACACCTGGGGAATGAGCGGGCAAAGCTCCTCTCCCCTAAACAGGTGAATCACGCGTGGATCATCACCTTCCGCCTCAGGAATCTCCGCTCCCCCCCCCTGAACAATCTAGGGGGTCCAGAGGAGGGTCCCCTGCCGGATCCGCATCCTGATAATTTCCCAAGGACAGGACATCCTCCTCCTGGGAGTCCTCAGAGTCTGAATCTGACTCCTCTTGCGCTGTGTGATCCCCCCCCCCCCCCGGGTCGGGAGGTGTGAGCCCCCAGATCCGCTAGGGGGACCCAGCTTCTGCTTTGCCAAATCCACGTGCCCAGCCTTCCAACTCCATGTGCCTGCCTGCCTTGCCAGGAAAGCATCATGCAGCAGAAGAACAAATTCGGGTGAACCCCCCCCCCTCCCCCACGGGGTGCCCGAGGGCCATTTGGGGCTACTCAGACCTGAGACACCCTGATCATCAAAGTCTGGCCGTGTTCCAAGAATACCAGGTGGTGCGGGCCCCCCGGAGCCCTGGGGCAGCTGTCCGCAACCTGGTGCTGCCTCAGCAGCCATTGCCACTCCCTCTTGAGCTCCCAGACCCCCTACCGCGGGCCTGGAGTGTCTCCGCGGCTTTAATATATGCTCAGATGCCCCCTCCCCCCCTCCTGCACAAGCTGTGCAGAGGCGGAGGTCATCGAGAAAAGCCTGCCAGTCTTGTGGGAAGGCTCCCACAAAACCGGCAGCCTTCCCCTTGCTGTAAATCTGCCATTTGCACTTCTCCTTCTCTTTTATTTGTTTTACTTTATTTAAACACTAAACAGAAGGGCCTGCTTAGAAAATGCGGCCAAACCGCGTGGGGAAGGGGTGCACCACGCGGCCAAGAACCAAGCAGAAGAGGGCGCACTACCCCCTGCAACTCCCACCGGCGCGAAAGACTGTCTTCTGAGCCGTCAGAAAAAAAACGCACGCTGCACCAGTTGTGCAGCCCGGTCTACTGAAATGACAAAAACAGCAATTCGACTCACACCCCCACCCCCCCCCCCCCCCCCCCCCCCGGGGAGATATTGCCTCTGCAAGCCGTCCCCAAACCTCAGCTAAACCCGAAGTGCCTCAGCAGCAAAGCAGGCCTTTTTTCTTTTTTTTAATGTTAACAAAAATTTAAAGGCACAGTCACCCCAGCATAAGTCCCCATAGAAAAAAGTTGGGTACGTCTCTGAAAGTGCTCTGGCCGGCGGAGGGGGGCTTCAGGTCCCACTGAAGGAGCCGGGTCCTGGAGATGCGGGCTGAACTAGGCAGGGGTATCCAACCCCTCGTTCGCCCGGCTCCACCCAAGGGATGGCCCTTGTCCAGGAACCTGGCACATTGGGGAGCAAATTTTCCTCAACAACACCTCAACCAGTCAGGACTGCAGGTTTTAGCACCTCTACCATCTGCTGGAGGTAGAGAAATACTGAGGGATTGCAAGTGGCACTCTCGTATATGTGGTAGTGCCCAAAGTTTTGTTCTCTACCTCCATCTACTGGTAGGAATGAATAAAACCCATTTGTATGGACTGATCTGGGTATGTTCAGAATACCCTTTTGTACAGATCTTTGTTGAGGCCTCATCTAGAGTACTGCGTTCAGTTCTGGAGACCTCATCTCAAAAAGAATAAGGACAGAATAGAAGCCATCCAGAGGAAAGTAACCAAAATGGTATGGGGTCTACATAGAAAGCCTTATGAGATGAGACTGAAGGATCTTAATATGTATGCCCTGGAAGAGAGGAAATAGGGGAGATATTATACAGACCTTCAAATATCTGAAAGGAATTAACGATGTGCAAAAACCAAGTCTTTTCCAATGGAAAGAAAGCTGTAAAAACTAGGAGTTCACGATATGAAACTCCAAGAGGGAAGACTCAGAAACAATGTCAGGAAATATTTCTTCAGCTAAAGGGTGGTGGATGCATGGCATGCCTCCTAAAAAAAAAAAAAAGATGGCAAAGACAAGAACAGTAATGAAATTCAAAAGGGCATGGGGCAAACACAGAATTCCTGCTGACTTGAGAATGGAAATGAAGAACTGGGGTAACTTTTCTACTACACCTATAGTATATACATTTAGGCTTAGAGGTGACCTACATGGAACAGCAGTTGGTATTGTTCTTAACAGAGGGCTTGGGGATAGCTTGCATGGAATGGCAGTTGCTACAACCCTAAAACTAAAGACAAAAAAAAAAAAGATAAACAATAAATAGACTGCTAGGCAGACTGGATGGATAATTTTGGTGTTTATCTTCCGGCATTCACTGTATTACTATGTATTGTGAAACAGACTGTGTCCCATCCTTTGCAAGAGTAGCTTGGGTATATCCCATTTATCTGGACTGATCTGACCGGATGAAGAGGAAGGATAAATTAGTTCTTACCTGATAATTACTTTTCCTTGAATCCGGTCAGACCAGTCCTTCCTTTTCTGCTAAATGTTCTTTGATTCCAATATTTTAATGAGAATAAGTTGAATTGCACGCTGCTCATGATAAACAGATATGTTATTTATCCAACTGTACATTGGGTTTTTTTTTTCCCTGTGATTTTTTTTTGATTCTTGGAAGCCTTCTGGTTGCTAAGGAATTTACATTTTTGAAATTAGTTTGTCACAGGTAATACTGGAAGGCAGAGGTCAGCAGAGATTCCTAGAAGGGGTGACATCAGTGAACCTGTTAGTCTGTCTCCATCTGCTGGTCGGTAGGCATAACTCATTTGTTTGGATTGATCTGACTGGATGAAGAGGAAAGTAAATTAGCCCTCCTGAGAAGGATCCAGTTTCTTCTTGGTCTTTGGCCTTTTTGGTGGCCATATGTTCCACTAAGCATATTTATGAATTGCAAGTGCTTTCTTGCAGGGAACCCTTTTTGGCATTTACAAATGACATGGTAAAGATTTGCATAGTTAGCTCCTTTCTTCCAAACATTGTTTCATCTTGGTCAGGAAGTATATCTTTCTTCCTTTCAGAAAGTTGTTTACGGGGAGGAGTATGCTCAACTTCAATGTTTGGCTAGGAGGAGAAGGCTCTTGTGACACTTTGAAGTCGCAAATTATTTCAGGAGGATTGTTCACCTTTTTGTTTTATATGGAGGGACAAGAAGAGGCGAAGTGACCTCTAAGGCATTGCTGGCAAACTGTATAAAGGAGGTAATGAGGCAGCTTATATAAATAAGGTGCTTCCTCTACCTAACACTCTGAAGGCACACTCCACAAGAGTTCAAGCGACCTCATGCGTGGAGCTTTGAATGATGTCATTAGTGAAAATTTGTAAAGCAGTTAACTGGTCTTCATTGCATTCTTTTTCAAGGCATTATTGCTTGTATGTTCGGATCATGGAGCAAGCTGCATTTGGATCTTAAAACTTGATAGCGGGTTTAGCACTATCTAAACTCAGCTAAGTAGCAGCTTTGGTACATTTAATACATCTGGACTGGTCTGGCTTGATGAAGAGGAAGGAGAAATTTATTCTTACTAAATTTACTTTCCTTGAATCCACTGAGCCAACATTGAAATCGTCGGTTCAGTGTGCTGCGGCAGTCAAAAAAGCAAACAGAATGTTGGGAATTATTAGAAAGGGAATGGTGAATAAAACAGAAAATGTCATAATGCCTCTGTATCGCTCCATGGTGAGACCACACCTTGAATACTGTGTACAATTCTGGTCGCTGCATCTCAAAAAAGATATAATTGCGATGGAGAAAGTACAGAGAAGGGTGACCAAAATGATAAGGGGAATGGAACAGCTCCCCTATGAGGAAAGACTAAAGAGGTTAGGACTTTTCAGCTTGGAGAAGAGACGGCTGAGGGGGGATATGATAGAGATGTTTAAAATCATGAGAGGTCTAGAATGGGTAGATGTGAATCGGTTATTTACTCTTTCAGATAATAGAAAGACTAAAGGGCACTCCATGAAGTTAGCATGTGGCACATTTAAAACTAATCGGAGAAAGTTCTTTTTCACTCAACACACAATTAAACTCTGGAATTTGTTGTCAGAGGATGTGGTTAGTGCAGTTAGTATAGCTATGTTTAAAAAAGGATTGGATAAGTTCTTGGAGGAGAAGTCCATTACCAGTAACATGGAATAGACTTTGTTTTTGGGTACTTGCCAGGTTCTCATGGCCTGGATTGGCCATTGCTGGAAACAGGATGCTGGGCTTGATGGACCCTTGGTCTGACCCATTATGGCATGTTCTTATTTTCTTAAGAAGTATAGTTGATAAAGTTATCTTTACTCAGTGGTAAATTCATTTTTAAGTTTGTTTCTTATAAAAGTTTCCGTACTACAGGTCTGGTTAATCAAAATATATTTTCCTGGAAGCCCCCTGGATTTTGGGGGGAGGGAAAGTTGGTGAATTCCTTAGCTTTTGCAGAACATACTGGCAGGCTGAGATCAGCATGGAAGCCTAAAAGGAGTGATGTTAACAAACCTATTAATAATCTGTCTCCATCTGCTGGTGGGTGAGCATAAACCATGCATCTGGACTGGTCTTGCTGAATTAAAGAAAAGAAAATTATCTGGAAAGAATACATTTCTCTCTCTTCATCCAGCCTAACCAGGCCTCAGTTGATTGCACAGGATGTTTGCCTGCAATCTGCTGGAGACAGAGAATACTGGCAGATGGAGGTCAGCATGGAAGCCTATATAAGGTGATGTTAGTCTCTGTCTCCATCTACTGGTTGTTCTGGCTGGCTCAAGACGAACCCCCACTTTCCAGAAGGGGATTTATGCACATAAATCCCTTCAAAAATTACTCACTCAACAAAAAAAGATGTTACAGTGCAAGAATTTAAAGGCCTCTCAAGCATTCTCCAGAAGTCACAAACTCATGCACCTACAACACTGTTAGTCCTTTAAAGGAATTTATTTTATTTAACAGCTTTTTTATACCGACATTAAAGTACACATCATATCGGTTCACATAAAACAAAAGGTGGAAAGTACAAATAACAAGGGTAAGGGGGAGGATAACTGATAGAGGTCCGAAACAGTGGAGCCTGAACAAAGTAAAAGAGAAGAGGATAGAAATAACAAAATTAACAAGTTATAATTAAATTTACAAGGGGCTGAAAAGGATTGCACTGTCTACAAGAGGTTTATAAAGAATAACAAAGAGATTGGGTGGGGAAGAGGTGATGAAGGTTATCAGCGGTCTAGAGGAGGGCAGGGGGAATGAGGGGTGACTAAAAAATTAATCCGGAAAAGCTTGGTGGAAAAGCCAGGTTTTTAACAGTTTGCGGAATTTAAACGGGCATTGCTCCTGACAGATGTCGGGGGGGAAGAGAGTTCCAAAGAGTGGGGCCCGCAATGGATAGGGCGCGGGACCTGGTTGCTGAGAGACGGGCTTTCTTAAGTGAAGGGACTTGTAGGGTGCATTTGAGGTGTGTTCTGGTGGGACGGGCAGATAGGGCTGGTTGTAGTGGTTACGGGGAATTACAACCAATAAAGAGTCCGGTACTCTCTAGCACCAGTATAGCTGCTAAAAGTCTTCTTAAATATTGAAGAAACAATATATGACCATTCTGCAGAAAGAAACATTCTGTTTATCCTCCTCTACATCTCAGCAACAGCTCTTCCTTACCAATGCGCTCCCGCTCGCCATGGGAGTTATAGCGCCATCTGTGGTAGCTGGGCAGCATTTCCTTCAATACAAACAGGATGCAAGGCATGAGCCCTTTGCTCTGGGTACTGCCGAGTTGTCCCTTTAAGAAACAACAAGAGTAATAAAATAATGCACAGCAAACTTCTTGCTGACTGCAATCTCGGATCCCCGGAAGAGTTGATGGAAAGCTCAACTGGGGCAGACTCGCCTCACAGGGCACTTGTTGGGATGTAATAGGATCTAACTCCATGCTAATAAAATACAGTGCATGCACATCAGATATGTTGTGTGGACAAAACATAAAACTGCCCATGGACAACTCCCCAACCCACTACTGCATTCAGGAACAAATCTCCAGCCCTGGGATACCAAATTCTTTCCTTGTGACATGGTCCCTCTCAATCTTTACGGATACTTGCTTCTTGTTCATGTTGTGAAGTTTATCTTTGAATGCTACAAAACAAAAATTATTTTGCAAAAAAAAAAGCCTCAAGGATACTTACCTTGACAAGTGTTGTCACTAAGCGGAGAAAGGACGTTGTAACCCCGTATTCTCCCTGGGGCTGCTCAATCCTCATCAACAGATTCCCATATCCACCGGCATTCATCCCCTCACTGCTGTGAAGGAGAGAGCATAAAACAGGATGAACTGAGTAAGGTAGATTCAGTACATAGCAGCTTAAGGAAAATTGGTTCTTACCTGCTAATTTTCATTCCTGTAGTACCACTGGGTTTATGCATCCCTGCCAACAGATGTAGACAGAGAAAAACTTGACTGACACTACTACATAAACCCTAGTGCCACCTGCAGTTCCTCAGTATAGATCCGTACCCAAGCAAATCTGGAGATGCTTGGGTACGGCCCAAACCAATGAAGAAAAAAAGTGTAAAACTCTAAACATCTTGTCAACTTGCAAAACTATAAACAGGCTGCAATGAATCTGTACGCAAAAGGCAATACTATAGCTGAGCAAGCGACTCTCCACATCTAGGAATCGGGCGGGTTCTGGACTGATCCGTGGTACCACAGGAAGGAAAATTAGCAGGTAAGAACCAATTTTTCCTTTCCCTGTACGTACCCAGATCAGTCTAGATGCCTGGGATGTACCGAAGCCCCCTATCTAGGGTGGGACCTGGAGAGTCCCACTCGCAGAACGCTTTCACCAAAAGAAGGAAACCAAGAATCTCCCAAATCCAGACAATAGTGTTGCGCAAAAGTATGTAATGATTTCCAAGTTGCAGCTCTGCAAATCTCGAGACACCAGTTGCGCCTCCGCCCAGGAGGTCACCTGAGACTGCATAGAATGAGCACTTAAGCCCTCCGGAACCTCTTGATTGGCAGTAATGTAAGTGGAACCAATAGCTTCCTTCAACCAACATTCAATAGTAGCCTTTGAAGCTTTAGAACCTTGGTTCGCGCCGCTCCATAATACAAAAAGGTGATCGGATCTCCTCAAATCATTAGTCATCTCCAGATAGCGCAAAAGAACTCGACAAACATCTAACCGCTTGAGCTCTCTTGCAAGAGGAGCGGATGCCTCCATCTCCGGAAAGGCAGGAAGCTCCACAGACTGGTTCACATGAATCGCGGAAATGACTTTAGGAAAAAAAGAAGGCACAGTCCTTAACGAGACACACCCCCCCCACCCCCACCCTAGTCTGAAATTTGAAGGAAGGGATCCAGACAGGACAAAGCTTGCAATTCCAAAATCCACCTAGCCAAGCATATTGCCACGAGGAAATCCACCTTGAGAGTCAAGTCCTTCAGCATCACCCTCCGCAAAGGCTTGAACGGTGCCGAACATAGGCCCCGTAGGATGAGATTCATGTTCCAGGATGGACACACTCTCCTAACTGGAGGCCGCAAATTCCTCGTTCCCCTGAGGAACCTGACCACATCCGGATGAGCTGAAATAGCGGAATCCCCAACTTTGCCCCGAAGGCAGCCAAGGCCGCCACCTGAACTCTAAGGGAACTCGGTGAAAGACCCTTAGCAAAACCTTCCTGCAGAAAGGACAAAATCTCAGGAATGGAGGACTGGAGGGCATGGACATCATGAGAGGTAACACCAGGACTCGAACACATGCCAGACTAACGTAAGCCAGATTAGTTGACTGCCTCCTGGCTTGTAACAAGGTGGTGACAACAGAATCTGGGTATCTTTTACTCTTCAACCTCCACCTCTCAAAAGCCAAGCTGCTAGACAATAGTGACCGGCCTGGTCGGATAATATGGGGCCCTGACAAAGAAGTCCCTTTAGATGTCCAAAACAAATCGGATTGTCCACTGCCATGTTGATGAGATCTGCAAACCACGGATGCCGAGGCCACTCCGGAGTGACCAAAATCACTTCCCTGTGATGTTTCTCTATGCGATGCAACACCCTGCCCACCAGCGGCCAAGGAGGGAACACAAAGTAGAACCCCCCTGAGGCTTTAGCATTCTGACGAGTCGCCATCAAATCCAGGTGAGGAGACCCCAACGTCTCCGGATGAGCTGCATTGTGGCTTCCGCCAATTCCCACTCACCTGGATCTGGCAGAGTACGACTTAGAAAATCCGCTTGGACATTTTTGACGCCAGCTGTGTGAGACACCTCTATCCACTTTAGATGGGCCTCTGCCAAATGAATCAAGATTTGCGCCTCTTGAGCTACAACCTGACTCTTGGTTCCACCCTACCGATTGATATACGCCACTGCCATTGCATTGTCTGACAGGATCTGAACTGAGTGTCCTTTCACCAACAGTAAGCGATCCCTCATGGCAAGCGCACCACCCTGGTCTCCAACCAGTTGATAGACCATGCAGTCTCTTTCGTAGACCAGATACCTTGGACGGAATGGCATTGACAACCCGCCACCCAGCCGGCATCGGTCGTCACTACCACCCAGTCCGGGACCTCGAGGTCCATCCCGCGCAGGAGATTGGAAGACTGAAGCCACCAAGATAGACCCTCCCTGGCAGCGGCAAGTGAAACTCTTCCGAGATTGGTTTTCAAGGTGCCAGAAGTGCTCCCTGCAATGGCCTCATATGGAAAAATGCCCAGGGAACCAATTCCAAGGTTGAAGTCATGGAACCCAGAACTTGCGAATAATCCCATACTCTGGGTACTTGCAACTGCAACAACCGGCAAACGCACTTCTGAAGAGTTAGTACTCTTCTTCCTGACAGATACACTTTGCCTAACAGAGTGTCGAACCTCGCGCCCAGGTAGTTCAGGGACTGTGTCTGGGTCAAATGACTCTTGGCCACATTCACAACCCAGCCGAGACAGTAAAGAACATTGCGAACTCTGCGTATCAACTGATGACAGAGATCTTCCAACTTTGCTCTGATAAGCCAGTCGTCTGGATAAGGATGTACCAGACCACCTTCCTTCCGAAGTGCCGCCGCTACCACCACCATCACTTTGGAGAAGGTGCGTGGGGCTATGGCCAGACCGAAAGGAAGGACCCAAAATTGAAAATGTTGGCCCATGATCATGAATCAAAGAAAACGCTGGGACTCCAAGTGAATCAGAATGTGCAGATAGGCCTCCATGAGATCCAGGGAAGCTAGGAACTCGTCCTTGCGAACCACTGCTATCACAGAACGCAAGGTCTCCATCCGGAAGTGGGGAATTTGAGGGCGGCATTCACCTTCTTCAAATCAAGGATGGGCCAAAAAATAAATGGAGTAGTGTCCCCTTCGAAGCTCCACTGAGGGAACCGGAACGACCGTCCCCAAGTCCTGGAGGCGCACTAAGGTCTCTTATCGCCACCTGTTTGCTCACAAGCTCGCAAGGGGAAATTAGATAAAGATCGCGAACTGGCTGAGCAAATTCTAACACGTAGCCGTCTCTTATTATTCTGAGAACCTGCATGATCTTGGCCCACTCATCGTAAAACTGAGTCAAGCGACCTCCTATAATAGGAATGATGGAGTGGGCCGGCCTCGCCTCATTGTGAGGACTTGCCACTGGCCACAGATCCTCATGCAGTACCCCAAAATGGCCTACGAGCCCCCCAAAAGGACTGCCCCCAAGCATGCCCCCTAGGGGAAAATGACGTCTGAGGACCAGGGGCGGCCTGCGCTGGCCTGGATCTCCTATCGGAACAGAAACGAGAATGAGTCTGAAAAAACCTCTCTCAAGGTCTACCCAGCTTCAGTGAAGCATCAGACGTCCCCCACTCCACTTCTACCAACTTCCTAACAGACTTATGATACGGGAAGGAAGCTGGGGGCCTCTCACCCCATCCAGGATGGGATCCGCCCCTTCTAAAGCCGGGTCACTTTGGGGCATCTTAATACCCAATACCTAAAAGGCTAAAGGCAGCAACACATCCAATTCCTTCCTTCGGAACAGGCGGACCTCCTTTGTATCCTCGGACCTGAGACTAGGGACCCCTGGATCATCTCCCAGCAAGGTATCACTGGTCGCCGGAACATCTGGACCTTCCGGAACCCCTGGATCAGGCTCCGCTGCTGAATACGGGGGAGCATCACCGGAGTCTCCATGGCCCCCTCTGATAGACCGCCCTATTGCGGGAGGTGCCTGAAACCTCTGAGTGGAGGGCAATGAGACTGCGTCCGCCCGTCCGCCTGACCCCCAGTATGGGTCCAGAGCCAGGCAGTGAACCTCCCACAGCCAGAGCCTGCTCAGAACTAAGGCCAGCAAGGAGCACAAAGACCAGCCCTATTAAGAAGCGAATGCGCCAAGCCACAGGCTCGGCACGCAGTACCTCAGGTCATGCTGAGGGAGGGTAATAAGTATACTGCACAGAGAGGGAAAAAAAGGTAGGAGAAAGATCCCAAAGAAGCAAAGCCTCTCTCACCCCAGAGCTGATCTTACCAGGGAAAAGTTGCCCTCAGAGCTGTGCTGCTGTCTGCCTGAAAACAGCCTCTTTGTTGTTTTTTTGGGTGGCTTTTTTTTAAATTATTATTTATTTATTTATTTATTTGTAGGGTTTTATATACCATTATTCGGTAGAGCCATCATAACGGTTTACAAATCTGCAATTATCATCCAACATATGCAATTATCTTACAATCAAATGGAGTTAACATAGTAGTTGGGAACAGTAGGGTTTTGTGAACAATCAACATATTTTCTTAGTCGTTGAATAACAGAATATTGTGGATAACATTTTCAAAGAACTTAACGGATCAAGGGAGTGAGCAGGGAGGGGTAAAAAAGGAGGATAATCAGGAGAGCATGAAGGAGGAGGATTATGCCTGCGAGTTCTGTTGAGTGCTGGGATGATCAGGTGTCAGATAGTTAGAATAGAGTTTGCGGAATAAAAATTTAAACTTTATCGAAAAAAAAGAGCCCTGAGAGCTAAAAAACCTGAATAAAAGGAACAAGTAGCCTCAGAAATAGGGGAACCAAAAAATCCCCAGGGAGCCTGCAGCGGCCTGGGCGGTCTCGTGAGGGGAGGGATCTAGACAACCAGATGTACACCCCACGGGCGCACAGACGGGCTCACAAAAGGGTAACAACCTCCGGCCCCGTCCGCCTCTACTGGACGGGGGTAGGACCCACAAGGAATCCTAATGAGAGAAAATAAAGAATCCCTGGGAGGAAGGCTCAAAAGAAAAAGTGGAAAGAAAAAAACCCAGCAGAACTGCAGGTTTAGCACCCTGTGCCATCTGCTAGAGACAGAGAAAATACTGAGGGAACTGCAGGTGGCACTAAGGTTTATGTAGCAGTATCAGTCAAGTTTTTCTCTGTCTCCATCTGATGGCAGGGATGCATAAACCCAGGCTTCTGGACTGATCCAGGTTCGTACAGGGAAAGAGAATTTTTAAGCAGGGTCTTTGTCCATTTCAGAATGTAAAGCGAAGTTGCTTACCTTTTAGTAGGTACTCTCCATGAACAGAAGAACAGCCAGCCACACAAGATTGGGGACGTCTTCCAACAGTGCCGAGTTGGCCCTTATTCTTCTCTAGCCCAAAAATGTCTGGAGTCTGTTCCGGACATGCAAGGAAGTCCCTGTGCTAGCATTACCATGTGCCCGCCCTGAGTCTTTTCTCAACTTCCTGGGGAGGAGGGAGAGATTGTTTGGCTGTTTGTTCTTCTGTCCACGAGCAACACCCATTACAATTAAGCGACATCATTTTTCTCTGTGGACAAGCATAATAAAGCAGCCACAGAAGATGGGATTCTCCAGCTAAGGGTTGATTGCAGTTTTCCTTTTTTTTCCCCTTATCTATGGTTATTGAACGGGAAGTTAGTTACTTATTAAAAATATTACCAAGTACAAATTTACTGTCATCTTGAAATTCTTGCTCTAAACAATATCATCACTGGTAAACAAAGTTTTGTTTCCTTCAGGCTTTTTGGTGTTCCAAATAGATTTTTTGATGCTGATCACAGATATTACTTCGAAATTTGTACATCACAAAAGGTTTTTGAGAAATGGCCAATTTTGTGTTACAATAATTGTGAAATTTTAAACCTAATCTCGCGTACATATATTTTCTTGCTGGATAGTAGTTTTTATGGAACCCCTCCATGCTGGGTGACTGTTGGATTCTCATCCGCGAAGCGTTGGACAGTGATTACAAATGAAAATCTGCGGCAAAACATTTTTAGTTTTGTTTTCTAGTGCCAACATTGCCATTATAGCTTATGCCGCTACAGACACATAACAATGCTTAATGTATATCACACTTCTCTGTTAAACGGTACATGATACAGACATAATAAATGCATATTTGTGTTCAGCTTGTTAAAATCTACTTGTTTTACCGAAGGTTGTGGAGGCAACAAAATGTTCCCAGAAATTTGTTTACCAGTGTATTTGGCAAAAGTGTATATTGTTGAACATATTGTTGCTTTGCAAATGTCTTACACAGAAGTGGAGTTTAAATGCTATTTTCCTGCCACAACTTCGGACCGATCTTCAATTACTATCAGAGTCCAAACATTCACCACCAGCTTGTAATTATTCTCCAGTTTCCACAAACTGCTATTTAATAAAAGTACAAATTATACATGTAAGAGATATCACCATTTATTAATTGGATGCTTCTGGCTCCCGCAGGGAGAGACGAGGTAGCGGTCCGGGAGGTCCTGAGCAAATTCTAATGCGGAGCCTTTTTCGATCACCTCGAGGACCCACTGCTCCGTTGTAATCTTGACCCATTCCTCGAGAAACAGAGTCATACGGCCACCTACATTTTGAACGGAGGAATGGGCCGGCAATATCTCATTGTGAGGACTTCGCAGAGGGGCCTTGCAAGTTACCATCTCGGAAGGGATGTTGGCCACGAAAGGAATGAGACCACGGCTGGGATCTAGCGGAAGCACCTCTTTGGAAGGATCCCTGCGCTCTGTTATCGTACCTGTGCTGGCCTCGGAAGCGAGAGCGCGAAGGAAAGAAGAACTTAGCCTGTTTAGGGCGGACCTCAGGCAGTTTATGAATCTTGTTGTCTCCCAAAGATTTAATCAGCTGTTCAAGGTCCTTAGCAAAAAGCAATTTACCCTTGAAAGGAAGCATGCCCAGCTGCATCTTGGAGAAGGAATCTGCAGCCCAATTTCATAGCCAAAGAAGCCGTCTGGCCGATACTGCGGACACCATGGCCCTGGCCTGCATCTGGAGAAAGTCGTAGAGGGCGTCAGCCCCATACGCCACTGCAGCTTCCAGCTGATCCGCCTGTTCCACCTCTGCAGACAGGAGGTCCTTGGTGCTGAGTAATTGTTGAACCCACCTGAGGCTTGCCTGCTGCATGAAGCTGCTACAGACTGTCGTCTGAACTCCTAAAGAGAGGACTTCAAAGATCCGCTTGAGATGCAGTTCCAGTTTGCGATCCTGAACATCCTTCAGCGCCGTGGCTCCAACCACCGGGATGGTGGTGCGTTTGGTAACTGCGGAGACCGAAGCGTCAACCTTAGGAATCTTAAGCATCTCCAGGAATTGGTCAGGTAGGGGATAGAGCTTGTCTATTGCCCTACTCACGCGGAGACCCGATTTGGGAGACTCCCATTCCCGTAGGAGCTGCATAAGCATAGGGTGGAAGGGAAAAGTACGTGGAGGAACCTTGAGTCCCGCCGGGACAGGGTCCACGATCCCTGGGGCAGAGGCACTGGCGGATTCCTCAGGTGGGTTTTCGATCCCCAGCTCATTCAGTACAAAAAGAATGAGCGGGTCCAGCTCTTCCCGCTGGAATAATCTTAAAACCCGCGGGTCGTCACCCTCAATTGGGGGATTTGGGAGCAAATCCAGATCAGGATCTGGAGGAGAGGGCTGGGGAGGATCTGGGGTGGTTGGTTTGCCCGGAACGGTCCTGACTCGGACAGAACCCTGGGAATCTGGGACCCGAGGAGGCTGTGCAACGGACACCCGAGGGATCTTTGCTGGAGGGGGGCCGGGGGGGGTTCCTCTTGTTCCTGAAGGCTGGCTAAATAAGATTTGTGCAATAAAAGCACAAAATCTGGAGAAAAACAATGCTGAGCCTTCCCAGGTAATGGGGGGGGGGGGACGGGCTAGGTCAGAGAGATCAGGCACCCCCTCCGGGGGGTGCACGGGGCTCAAATCTGGCAGCAAAATCGTAAAATCTGGCTCCCCTCCCCCTTGAGGCACAGAATCCGTTGCGATCCCTGAGCCCAAAATGTCCCCCGTTCCCGCAGTTTTTCCTCGAGGGAGCCGGCTTGGAAGCGCGGCTGGGAGCCCGACCCCGGACCACCAATTTTGCTGGTGCCCCAGGGGGGGTCCCTCACCCCCAGGTAAACAATCCGAGCAGAGGCCATCGCGGGAGAGCCACGAAGCAGGCTCGGCAAGTTACTGATCTCGGCAGCAGCTTAAAAATGTCAGTGCAGCAGTACCCGAGGCAATAAAAACTCCCGGGTGAGAGAAGTCAAGAGGGGAGTGTCTGGATCACCAGTATCATCCCAATCCAATCAAGGGTCACCAGCTAAGGAATCCTAGGCTGAATATTCAAAGGGCAAGCTCCCCTAGGACCCTATAAGAGCCAGGAGACAGAGCTGTCTCCCTGAGGAACACGGGTTTTGAACGTTGAAAAATTTCTTCTTTTTTTTTTTTATATAAGAATTAGGTAGGCAGTACTTGCTTGATCCTGAAGTAACAGTGAGGAAGAAAAAAACCCACAGAAAGAAGAAATAGCTAAAGAAGGGGAGCTGCAAGTTCAACTGTCTGGATCTGCTGGAGACAGAGAAATACTGAAGGGACGCAGGAGGGGCTCTGTCCTGATATAGGATACCCTTTCAGTTTTTCACTGTCTCCATCTGCTGGACAGGAGGCTCAACCCACTGTCTGGACTGATCCGGGTACGTACAGGTAAATGGGTTGTACCTTCTCTGAGAATAATAATAGGGGATTTTTTGTAAATGTCTTGTCTACATCTCCTCTGTACTGAAGTATTCATTTCTGAGGAAGATAGTGACTGGTGTACAGAGCTTTGATTTTTGATGGACTCTACTGTCTCGCTGATTTATCTCCAAACACGCCTCCGCCAAGGTGTGTCTGCTAAGTTTTCATGGACTTCTTCCCTTAGAATAGAAGTGCAATGTTAGGAAGGCGCTAGAAAGCAGCGATGAGGGAAGACATGTTTTGGTGAAGCTCCGCAGTCCCAGGGCCTGTATATCCCTCTATCACCACTGCTGTGACAAATGCACAGTTAGGAAAGTGATTCCAAATATCTGAGGTGACATTGCTCCTTTGAGAGGTATTAGTGGATGGGCTCCTGTCATGCCCACAGACTGCTAGAGTGACCAAAAACAGATTTCTATCACGAAGCTGGGGATTCAGAAGGAGCGAGCAGAGGAGGGAAGGAGAGGTCAGGAGGTGGAGGAGGAGCAAATAGCTATGGTTGCCCAAACCACGATGCCATAAATATTGAAGGAAATCAAAAAATTGAGGGCTGATGTGGCCAAAGATTTAGGCTCTATGTCCTTCTCCATAGCGGAGATCAAGACCCAATTAGACACCATTTTTTCTGCGGTTGTAGGAGGTGGAGAAAAGGATGTCGGCAGTAAAGGACTGGAAATCCTCTGCAGCGAACATGCTGATGGCCCTTAAAAAGCAGGTCAAATTTTGGAAGAAAAAGTGGTAGACCTAGAGGACAGATCTTAAAGATCTAATGTTCGGGTGGTCAGGGTACCTGAGAAGTCTGAGGGGCAGAAAGTGCGAGATTTTTTAGAACGGGTCCTTCGGGAGATTTTGAGCCCCACTGATGGCGATTCCCAGCTGGAAATCAATTGGAGCATCAAGTGCCAGGGAAGATGGGGGAGGCAACAACTCCCCATGCGCTTTCCTATTAAAATTTCACAAGTTTCAAAAGGAGGAGAGGGTTCTCAGGAAAGTGTGGGAGCTAGGTCTTCTATCCCTTCGAACGATGGACTCAGGCTCTCCCAGGTTAAAGCACCTTAAGCTTTAACCCATATTCTTTTTGAATTATGCTACAACTACTTGCCTTTACCTTTCTTCCAGCTTTTTAAGCTTCCAAGTTTTTTACTCCTTGTTAAATGTAACTTTGCCTTATTCTCCTCTATTGGTTTTTACTTTATTTATTGCTCTTGTTATTCCCTTGTTCTATGTAAACCGATCCGATATGGTTATTACTATGAAGGTCGGTATAAAAAAGTGTTAAATAAATATAAATAAAATAAATATAAAGGGAGTAGGATTGCGATCTTACCCCAGAAAAGAGGGAGGAATATGTGAGGGGGAAGAAATTGTTTCATGAAAAACAGCTGTGGTTTCGATTAACTTACCCGAGACTTACAGTAAACCTTAATGCAATATGGAAAAGTTTTGGCTCGCCAGGGGAAGCGATGGAATATTTAACTACCGGTACATGTGATCAAGATGGCGCGGCTTCACAGTCTGTGGCTGCTGTTCGGAGGGAGGAATCGTGTAGGGCTGGAGTGGTGGCAAAAACGACAACATCCGGAAGTGGAAGCCGGGCAAGTCGAGCTAGCAGTCAGGGGATTTAGGGAATGAGAGATACCTGCCCTCCATGATTTAGAAGTATGACCCTGGCTGGACACATGTGCAGGCTCCTTAACTGAGAAGATGGGCTTGGACAGGAACAGAAATGGCAGAAATACCGGAGGATCACCCAGTGATGGAGAGGCCTTGGAGCGATTGCCAACAGTACAGGAGGCAGGAGAGTGGCTGTAGTCGAAGATATGCGGAGACAGTATTTACGCCTGTCATAGGCGGGGCAGCTTGGCAACTTTTAATTACATTTTTCTAACTGAGTAATGCAGTCTCTTTCAGGAATGTAGAGCAATAGAGGGGGGAAATAGGATAACAATGTATAAAAAGCACATAAATAAATAAATAATGTAATGGGATTGCAAATTGCGATGTGGGGGACTGCGGCTCTGGGAAGAAGAGGGACTGTGAGAAGCTAGGGATGGGTGATTATGGCTTTAAGGGAAGGATTGGAGGGCAGTTTGAGTGCATTTTTTCTTGGCTATGCAAGTCTATCACACAACTCAGTCTCCTATGGAAAGCACACTGGAGTGTGTGACTGCAGCAGCATTGGGGGCCCGGATTGGATGTTTATAGCTAGTCCATTGCTGAGACAATTGGATGCTACAAGTGAGTGCTATATCAATGAGAAAAGGGAAGAACCACCAGGTTGCCCAGACAGATGTCCATTAAGCTGCTTCACCAGACTATTAAATTCATACTCAATGCCGGGTTTGGGTATAGTTGGGGGTGGGTTTATGCGATTCCCCCAGATGGTATATGCTGGATAAACGAGAAAAGGGGAGGAGGAAGATGGGGATGGAGAAAAGGTAGGGCACATTTGTCTTAGTGGTGGGGGATGGTGACCCATTCAAGGGGTGAAGGTGCATCCAACTCTTTAGTGGCCATGCTTGAGATCAGGGGTTTGCTGGGGATTTATTGTTGCAAGGGGGAGGGGGGAGAAATGTTTTGGGGTTGATGATAAGGGGGTGAAAATATGCAACAGTGAGACGCGATTTGAGTGCGACAGCCAGGATCATACCTATGTTTTTCACATGACTGGTGATGGCTAATCAAGAAGCCATCTTTCTGTCATTTAATGTGAGGGAAAATGGAACTCCGATTAAACAAAAGGAGATCTTAGATTAGCCAAAGAAAAATAAGGTGATGGTGGATTTTCTACAGGAAACTCATCTAAACGCTAGACAGCATAATAAATTTAAGAGGGAATGGGTGGGGCAGGTATTTCACTCTTCATATAACACCAGAAGTAGAGAAGTATGTGTTCTGGTGCACAAGGCCTTCCCCCTGAAAATTAACAAGCAACTGGTTGATTTGGAAGGGCGATTCCTGATTCTTGAATGTTCCACATATGGGAAGGAATTTGCATGCTAATGTAGGTCAACAAGAATTTTACAGCAAATTGGTGGGAATATCTGAGGAATTTTCACCCCTTCCATATATGAGGGAGATTGGAATGCCTGCCTAAACCCTGCTATGGATAGGCCCTAGGGTGTGGGTGAATCTGGGGGTTCGGTGGAAGGTATAGGGAGGCTGGTTGATTGCTGGACCTATGGAGAGTGCAGTATCCGACTGAGAGGGAATTTACTTGTTTCTATCAGAGACAAAATTCTTACAGCCGTATTGATTATTTTTTATGTGCA
This sequence comes from Rhinatrema bivittatum, assembly GCF_901001135.1. Classification (NCBI taxonomy): domain Eukaryota; kingdom Metazoa; phylum Chordata; class Amphibia; order Gymnophiona; family Rhinatrematidae; genus Rhinatrema; species Rhinatrema bivittatum. Next base: position 81,101,374 of record NC_042622.1, on the reverse strand, counting down.
GCTGAGTTTATGCATAAAGTGGGGAGCTCGACATATTATCTATACCCATATTGGATCACAGTCCAGTCCTGCTTCCACTAAAGTTGCTGCAAGATGAGGAGGTTCTGCAGGACTTGGCGATTCAATCCCTCCTTGCTAGAAAATGAGAGTTTTTGAAATATGATTACTGCAGTGGTTAGTGAATTCAAAGTGCATAGAGGAGCTGAAGAGAATCCAGTGGTAGTATGGGAAGCCCTCAAAGCAGTACTGAGAGGACAATTACACATTCTGCTAGCTACATTCAAAAATAGAGAAAGTGTAGGGAACAATCTTGGGAGAGACAAATTAGATATCTGGAAGAGAGGCACAAAGCAATGTGCTCCAAAAGAGTCTATAGAGCTTTACAAGGTATGAGAAATGAGCTCCAACAACTTCAGGTGGACAGGGTGGAGAGATCCTTTCAGTTTGCACATCAAAAGATGTATGAATACGGTAATAAGGCAGGATCTATGTTGCCTAGGGCCATTAGGAGGAGATCAGCTCAGACTTTTTTTCATAGCATTAGAACTAAATTTGGGGGGGGGGGGGGGGGGAGGGGAATCTCACATAATCTATGCACCATCAATAAGACCTTTCAAGAATTTTATGAAGAGTTATATGCCAATAGGAAGAAGTGCAGTGTAGAGGACATAGGTGAATATCTAAGGGGGGATGGAGATTCCGGAGATTGAGAGGCAGAGAGATAAGCTGGCAGCTCCGATCTCAGGCACAGAAGTGTGTAAGGGCCTTGTGGAGTTGCCAAATGGAAAGTGTTCAGGTCCAGATGGTTTTCCCTTAGACTTTTACAAGCGATTTTCACAGGACCTGGCACCAGCATTAACAGAAGTGTTCGACTATTTAAAGAGATTTCTGGAATCAGAGCACACCCTGATGGACATTATTATCATTCTGATTCACAAACAGGGGCATAATGGGGTGGACCCAGGGTCCTATCACCCTGTACACTTATTAAATTCTGATATAGAAGTGCTGGCCAAAGTACTTCAGCTTCAACTGGAAAACATTATGCATACCTAGTCAGAGAAGATAAGACTGGTTTTTATCAAGGGTTGGTTGTCCAATACGAACACTCGTAGGCTGTTGGATATTATGCAGCTGGCTAAGCAAAATAAGGTGGAGGGGCTGGTATTGGCCTTAGATGCAGAGAAGGCCTTTGATCACCTCTGGTGGCCCTTTATGTTTTCCATATTGGAAAACTTCAGATTTCCAGCACTATTCCAAGCATGGGTTTGTGCTCTATATTCTCACCTTCAGACTAGAGTATTAACTAATAGGCATTGTTCAAGTCTGTTTTCTATTATGAGTGGTACTCAGCTGGGACGCCCTCTATCTCCACTGCTATTTGATCTGGTCATTGAAGTTCTAGCCCAGCGGGTTAGATCTCATCCAGGAGAGACGGGTTTTGTGGCAAAGGGGGTGGAGCATGTTATAAGTACATAAGAAATTGCCATAATGGGTCAGACCAAGGGTCCATCAAGACCAGCATCCTATTTCCAACAGTGACCAAACCATGCCATAAGAACCTGGCAAGTACCCAAACACTAAGTAGATCCCATGCTACTTATGCCAGTAATAGCAGTAGCTACTCTCTAAGACAACTTGATTAATAGTAGTTAATGGACTTCTCCTCCAAGAACTTATCCAAACCTTTTTTAAACCCAGCTACACTAATCTCATCCCCTGGCAACAAATTCCAGAGCTTAATTGTGTGTTCAGTGAAAAAGAATTTTCTCTGATTAGTTTTAAATGTGCTACTTGCTAACTTCACGGAGCTCCCCCTAGTCCTTCTATTATCCAAAAGAGTAAATAACCGATTCACATTTACCCATTCTAGACATCTCATGATTTTAAAGACCTCTATCATATCCCCCCCCTCAGCCATCTCTTCTCCAAGCTGAACAGCCCTAACCTCTTCAGCCTTTCCTCATAAGGGAGCTGTTCTATCCCCTTTATCATTTTGAGTGCCCTTCTCTGTACCTTCTCCAGTGCAACTATATCTTTTTTGAGATGCAGTGACCAGAATTGTACACAGTACTCAAAGTGCGGATTCACCACGGAGCAATACAGAGGCATTATGACATTTTCCATTTTATTCACCATTCCCTTCCTAATAACTCCTAACATTGTTTGCTTTTTTGACTGCCGCCGCCGCACACTGACCTGACAATTTCAATGTATTATCCACTATGATGAGTAGATCTTTTTCTTGGGTAGTAGCTCCTAATATGGAACTTAACATCGTGTAACTACAGCATGGATTATTTTTCCCTATATGAATCACCTTGCACTTGTCCACATTAAATTTCATCTGTCATTTGGATGCCCAATCTCCCAGTCTCGCATGGTCCTCCTGCAATTTATTACAATCCGCTTCTGATTTAACAACTCTGAATAATTTTGTATCATCTGCAAATTTGATTACCTCACTCGTCATATTCCTTTCCAGATCATTTATAAATATATTGAAAAGCACCGGTCCAAGTACAGATCCCTGAGGCACTCCACTGTTTACGCTTTTCCACTGAGAACATAAGAACATAAGAAATTGCCATGCTGGGTCAGACCAAGGGTCCATCAATCCCAGCATCCTGTTTCCAAGGGAGGCCAAACCAGGCCACAAGAACCTGGCAATTACCCAAACACAAAGAAGATCCCATGCTACTGATGCAATTAATAGCAGTGGCTATTCCCTAAGTAAACTTGATTAATAGCCGTTAACGGACTTCTCCTCCAAGAATTTATCCAAACCTTTTTTTTTTTTTGTTGTAAACATTTTTTATTGGTAATCAGTACATCAAACAAGATAACACAGCGTATGCATCACAACACTGGCGAACCAGTGTGAAAAAGATAAGAATAACATCTGGAAACATCAACCTGCCACTGATACCATTGAAATATCATGTTATAAAACCCCCTCCACTCCCCACCCCCCTCCCACGCCACCCCCCCCCCCCCCCAGGACCAGACCAATCAAGTTCAGTACGAGATGAAGGAGTTAACTATAGACATCAAGGATTCGGCTTGTCGCATAGGATTCACAAGCAAAAAGAGAACCCACCCATCCAAACCAAAGTTGAACCCAGCTACACTATCTTCACTAACCACATCCTCTGGCAACAAATTCCAGAGCTTTATTGTGTATTGAGTGAAAAAGAATTTTCTCCGATTAGTCTTAAATGTGCTACTTGCTAACTTCATCCTACTATCTGTTTCCTGTCTTTTAATCAGTTTGTAATCCACAAAAGGACACCGCCTCCTATCCGATGACTTTTTAGTTTCCTTAGAAGTCTCTCATGAGGGCTTTATCAAACGCCTTTTGAAAATTCAAATTCACTACATCTACTGGCTCACCTTTATCCACATGTTTATTAACCCCTTCAAAAAAATGAAGCAGATTTGTGAGGCAAGACTTGCCTTGGGTAAATCCATGCTGTGTTCCATTGAACCATGTTTTTCTATATTCTCTGTGATTTTGATCTTTAGAACAGTTTCCACTACTTTTCCCAGAGCTGAAGTCAGGCTCACTGGCCTATAGTTTCCTGGATCGTCGCTGGAGCCCTTTTTAAATATTGGGGTTACATTGGCCACCCTCCAGTCTTCAGGTACAATGGATGATTTTAATGATAGGTTACAAATTTTATCTAACAGATCTGAAATTTCATTTCTGAGTTTCTTCAGGGATTCATATCTTCCTGTCCAGGTGATTTGCTACTCTTTAGATTGTCAATCTGGCCTACTACATCTTCCAGGCTCACAGTGATTTGGTTCAGTTCATCTGAATCATAATCCTTGAACACCATCTCCGGAACCCGTATTTCCCCATTCTCATTAATAAACATAGAAGCAAATAATTCATTTAGTATTTCTGCAATGGCCTTATCTTCCCTAAGAGTCCCTTTAACCTCTCAGGCATCTAATGGTCAATATATGCGGATGATGTGTTTTTGTTTTTGATTAATCTATGGGGGTTCATGCCTGAAACTGCTCAAAGTTCTGGAGGACAATAGTAAATACTCTGGTTACAAGATTAATTTCACCAAATCAGAGGTGTTCCCTATTGGATTTGCAGATCTAGGTGCTTTTCCTCAATGTCTGGCTGCCTTTAAGAAGGTTATAGAGAGCATTAAATATCTTGGTGTATGGATATCCTGGAACTTCAATGATTTGTATAAAAAATATTTTGTCCCAGTGGTGGATCATATTTACAAGGATTTGAGGACTTGGGGAGACCGCTTCCTTTCATGGGCTGGAAGAACAGGGGTACTAAAAATTAATATTTTATCCAGGCTATTGTACTTATTTCAGCATGTGCCTTGCTTCTTGCCAGACAGGTTTTTAGTAAGCTCAACTGGATGTTGTCTAGGTTTATTTGGTATAATAAACCAACTCATATAAAACTACATACCCTTTGGACATCGAAGGAGGAGTGAGGTATGGCACTTCCGAATTTACAAAATTACTACTGGGCGAACATTAGTCTGGATGCGTAGAAATCAAACTATCCCCTGGTACTGTTAGAAGAAAAATTAGCTGGGGATGTGGATCTTCCTATGCTACTGCTCAAGCCAGATCAGATGGCAGGTGTGAAGAGAGACGGGGGTGGGGGGGGAGAATGTGGAAGGATTAAATCATTAATGTCCATAAAATTCATAAAGCATTCTTAACCGCTTTATTTAAGAAGATTGAAAAGGTGTCAGCATAAAGCCCAAAAGAAACTTTTTATGCTGACAGAGAGTAGGATTAAATGGACAATTTTCTCAGTGGAAGGGAGTGGACAGTGGAGTGCCTCAGGGATCTGTATTGGGACCCTTACTTTTCAATATATTTATAAATGATCTGGAAAGAAATACGACGAGTGAGATAATCAAATTTGCAGATGACACAAAATTGTTCAGAGTAGTTAATCACAAGCAGATTGTAATAAATTGCAGGAAGAAGCCTACAGTCAGTGATCCTACAAAGTCAGTGATCCTACAAAGTCAGTGATCCTACAAAGTCCTACAAAGATCCTACAAAGTGATCCAAAACAGTCAGTGATCCTACAAAGGATCACTGACTGTTCCCCCAATTAAATCTACTCTCCATATTACACTCAGAGACCGAGCCTTCTCCACAGCGGGACCAGCTCTTTGGAATACCTTACCACCTGATCTCAGACTTGAACCTTGCCTATTAACATTCAGAAAAAGGCTAAAGACTTGGCTATTTAAACAAGCCTTTCCTGAAACTAATATCCAAGGAGAGATCCTACAGCACTCAAGCACTCCAGAGTCTATTATCCATTAAGAGACCTTACTGCACAATTTAATTAAACCTATAAAGAGTCATTACTGCACAATGTAAATAATCTACCGCTGTTAAGGTTTATATTTATTCTTGTCTATTCTTGTCTTCTTCCTACCCCATTTTCAACAACCTTGTTATATTGTAACTTTTTGCTTCCTCTGCACTGGTTAAAAAGAACAAAGTTATTGCACCCCCCTGTTATCTGTAAACCGGCATGATATGATTGTATCATGAATGCCGGTATAGAAAAGCTTTAAATAAATAAAATAAATAAATAAAAGACCTTGTGAGACTGGAAAATTGGGCATCCAAATGGCAGATGAAATTTAATGTGGATAAGTGCAAGGTGATGCATATAGGGAAAAATAACCTATGCTATAATTACACAATGTTGGGTTCCATATTAGGTGCTACAACCCAAGAAAGAGATCTAGGTGTCATAGTGGATAACACATTGAAATCGTCGGTTCAGTGTGCTGCGGCAGTCAAAAAAGCAAACAGAACGTTGGGAATTATTAGAAAGGGAATGTTGAATAAAACGGAAAATGTCATAATGCCTCTGTATCGCTTCATGGTGAGACCGCACCTTGAATACTGTGTACAATTCTGGTCGCCGCATCTCAAAAAAGATATAATTGCGATGGAGAAGGTACAGAGAAGGGCTACCAAAATGATAAGGGGACTGGAACAGCTCCCCTATAAGGAAAGACTAAAGAGGTTAGGACTTTTCAGCTTGGAGAAGAGACGACTGAGGGGGGGTTATGATAGAGGTGTTTAAAATCATGAGAGGTCTAGAACGGGTAGATGTGAATCGGTTATTTACTCTTTCGGATAGTAGAAAGACTAGGGGGCACTCCATGAAGTTAGCATGGGGCACATTTAAAACTAATCAGAGAAAGTTCTTTTTTACTCAACGCACAATTAAACTCTGGAATTTGTTGCCAGAGTATGTGGTTAGTGCAGTTAGTATAGCTGTGTTTAAAAAAGGATTGGATAAGTTCTTGTAGGAGAAGTCCATTACCTGCTATTAAATTCACTTAGAGAATCGCCACTGCCATTAGCAATGGTAACATGGAATAGACTTAGTTTTTGGGAACTTGCCAGGTTCTTATGGCCTGGATTGGCCACTGTTGGAAACAGGATGCTGGGCTTGATGGACCCTTGGTCTGACCCAGTATGGCATTTTCTTATGTTCTTATGACACCTTTTCAGTCTTCTTAAATAAAGCGGTTATGAATGCTTTATGAATTTTAATGATTTAATCCTTCCACACGTTCAGTTGCTTATCCTTTGATGGTTCGATATTATACCTTCTGTGATTGTCAGTTACCAAGAGCACTCATTCCCATTCGATCCAGCTTTTTGATCCCGGCTTACTCATATCCTAAGAAAGTGGCTGAGTGGTGGAAACAAGATTTGAAATTCTTGGGAAAACTGTGGGAGGAGGAAAGTGCAAGTATGAAATCCTTCTCTGTTCTGAGAGATGAATATGGGGTCCAGGAGGAATCTATTAGGTTATACAGAGCCTTGAAGGTGGAATTGGAGCGGTATAGAGGAAGGGGGGGGGGGGGGGGAGGAAACAGAGGACTCAACCCGCTAGAGAAAGTCTTTGCATGGGAAGACCTTCCAGTGAAGAGCATCTCTAAATTATATAAAACATTACAAAGCAGACACTTGAATGGCAAACCTCCCCTAGGGCTCATACAACTATGGAATACTGATCTATCTCTTAACTTCGATTCTGCTGACTGGAGGGGTATCTGGAGGGCGGAACATAAAATATCTATATGTAGCCGACGAATGGAGTTGATGGTCAAACATCTTCACAGAGCTTATCGATTCCCTGTGTTTTACTCCAAGTTCTCTCCTGGGGGTTCAAATTTTTTGTTGGAGGAGATGTGGTCAGTTAGGCGCCTTCCTACATATGTGGTGGTCCTGCCCTTGTGTGATGAAATTCTGGGAAAAGGTGGGGGTGGAGATCAATTAAATTCTTGGGATTGATTTTGAGATACCATCTACACTGTATCTTTTGGGTAGGTGGAGAACCATTCATTTGACTATGTCTAAGCAACTCCTGGCATAATAATTCATACAAGTAGGCAGGTTCATGCTCGCTACTAAGTGGAAATCCATCCCCACAGTGTCATGCTGGCAATGCAGCTCCAGGAAACTGACCTGGGTGGAGAAGCTTACTTATTTGTTAAGGCATAATATGCGTCTCTATGATGCAATTTGGTCTAGATAAAGGGTCTATCGCAAGGTGACGGATAAATGACTTGATGGTTTTTTTTTTTCCCCAAGTGCTGAATCTCGGCTGTGATTAATACATGTTTGGTAGACCGCCTCAATATTGTGTCAGATCGATAGGTCCAGTGTGGGTGTCTGGCAACCCTTGGGATGGTGAGGCACCTGAGAAGGGTTATGGATTGTTTCTGATAAGCTGAGCGTGATGGGGGATCCTAATTGTTCAGACAGGAGATCAATGTCTGTTTACATATGTGAAATGTTGTCCTATCCAATGGTAAATGTTGTCCTATCCAATGGTAACATGTCTAATCTCTGTACTGGTTGTGGACTATGCCAGATACCTAGAGCTGTCCCCCCTAAGGTGTTCTGAGGCTGTCTCATGTACATTCCTTCACATGGACATTATTATGTCCTGGCCAATTTTAAATGCTGTATTTTCTAGCCACATTTATTGCCATTGGTGAAATAAAATATGGCATCTTCAATATTTTTGTTCTATATCCAGTAGTGCTTGATGTACAGGGCCCACTTTAAATTGTTTTGGTGGTTGCAGTACATCATAATTCTGTAGTAGTTTCTTCCTCTTCTTGAAAATTGAAGGGTAGAGCTGCAGACATCTTCTGTATAAAAGATGGATAGGTAGTACCCTCTCGCAGTGTTGATGCCCTATTTGGTGTTGGAGACGAGTCTGACGGTGGATCTGGGGAATGGCCCCAGGTACATATTCCAAGGAATCCTCAGATTTTTGAGAACCTTCAGAATCTGATAGAATGTATGAAGGTGAATGTGATTTTATTACTTCTTCTGAAGATATCTTAGTGACTTTGTCTACTGGATTATTTTAGATGTTACAAAACAAGAAAAGAAAGTTTATGTTCCTTTTTGGTTGATGCAGGCAGCCCCTCAGGTTGTAACAAAGGAAGCTATGTTATAGCATTTACAGATGCTAACTCCATAGTATGCTTATGCTTAGCATTTTTCTCAGTGCCATTGTTTCAGTGCTGTGCATTGTCTGTCCCAAAGTTCTTATAGATGTCTGCACAGACATTGGTGCCATTAGATATCTGCACAGTGTCCAGTGCCATCTTTTTTCTATGTCAAAGACTCTTTGCCATCTTCTCTGTGCTTCAAGGCATCTGCTTGTATACTTTTCAGCATCAATAGATCAGCACTATTGGTATACAGTATATTGACTGTGATGGTGCTTTGGCGCAAGTGACAAAACTCTATGATCCTTCCACGCTGATGACCTACTCTTGATCTTCTGGAACATGAAGTGTCCGATGAAGGGGATCTTTCTCTTTTTTATGATGTTTACATTTCATATGCTCTGTTGAACTTTTTAGTTCATATTTGAGCTTTGGGACATGATAAATCAGTGTCACTGTCAGACATCACCCATCTTGGGTAGCTGCTTTGTTATGCTTGTCCATGGAGAATACTGTCAGGCCGATAATCTAAAGTGCACGGAAAACAGGCACTCAATGTTGAGCCACCGCTTTCCCAACGCACGCCCAGCCACCTCTCCTAGGTGTGCGATACTGAATTTAAATGAAGGGTCACACTAAAAAGGAGGTGCTGGGAACAATGGCACGATCCCAACGCCTCCTTTGCAGCAGAAACTCAGGAGAGGTGGCTGTCAGCAGGTTCAGAAAACGGATGGTCAATTTTAAGAGCGTCCATTTTCCTAACCTGTGACTGTCAGCGGGTTAGGAAAACGGACGCTTGTAAAACTGAGTGACCGTCTTCCTAACCTGACCTGCCTGCACAATTTTTTTTTTTTTTTTTAACCTTTTTGGTTCCTCCGACTTAATATCACTAGGATATTAAGTCGGAGAATGTACAGAAAAGCAGTATTTTCTGCTTTTCTGTATATATTTCAGGCTGCTCAGAAATTAACGCATGCTCTTGGGCAGGCACTAAATTTCTGAGCGTAATATGTGCAGATCGGGCACACTTTTTTTTATGATATCTGGGGCGAATTACTAATAGCCTCATCAACATGCATTTGCATGTGATGAGCGCTATTAGTTTCAGGGAGGTTTGGATGCGCATCATGGATGCGCTAAACCCCTTATTGTATAAAGAGTTGTGAACACACATCCAAAACACGTGCCCAACAGCGTGACGTGTATGTGAGGTTCCCTAGACTGAGTGTGTTAGCAACACAAAGACATCAACTCTCTGACACAGAAGCTCTAGAGTTCAGTTACCTGATCAAAGTTGTGCTGGAGACAGGATTAGCAACAAATGGCAAGAAGCCTGTATGGTGTAAGTCTGTCCAAACCTAAAGAGATGAGCAACAGACAAATATAGGGAATGTCTACACATATTATATCACTTGGTTTCTCACCTGACAGCCAAACCCACCCCCACATCCTCCCATTCCTCAGCACATATTCAGATATGTCCAGTGCTGCATCCCCACCCCAAGCCCAAATCCAGATACACCCAGTGCCCCAATGCCACATCCATCTGCCCATTTCCAAAGACTTAATACTGAAGAAACTCTTTGTTGGATAAGGGTTGCCTCACCTTTGCTGGTATCCGCGAAGCCAACACAGTTAAACAATTAACACAAGAGGCAACAAAATCCATTGGGGTATTGATCACAGTTGTTAACCTGAAAGAACAAGAAAATACATAAAACTCTCCTAATATCACACCTCGATTCGAAGTGTGGGAAAAAAGTGTCCCTTTCAGCCACACATCTTTTGCTACTACTTAGAGATACTGCCGTAATGCTCACAGGCATGCACAAGACATAGGAAAATTGGTTCTTACCCACTAATTTTCATTCCTATTTATTTATTTATTTGTGGCTTTTATATACCGAACATCGTAAGGTACATCTGATCGGTTTACAATAGAACTTCGAAATCAGCAACAAGGCTTTACATATAACTTAAAGTTAACAGATTATAATTAAGAACTTGTAATTAACAATTAACAGTGATTACAACAGGAATAAATGGAGGGGCAGTAGCAAGGAAAGGTAGGGGAGGAGGAGGGGAGGGAAAGGAAGAATAGGGAGGAGGGGGAGGCAAGTTGACTAGGGTTGTAAATATTTATTTACTTAATTTACAATTATGCGTTTGCATAGACAATGATAAAATTGCATAGACAGTAATAAAATGCATAGGCAATGATAAAATGCATAGACAATGATATAATGTGGGCATTTACCAGCATATTGAGTTTATAAAATTGGAGTTTATACATTCCTGAAGTACCACAGATCGGTCCAGACTCCGTGCCAGCAGATGGAGACAGAGAAAGTAAAACTGACACTGCTTCATATCTCCTGATGCCACATGCAGTTCCTCAGTATTGACCTGTACCCAAGCTAAATGCAACTATGCACTCAATCAAAAAAACATTCCAAGAAAACTGGTAAAAAAAATAAAATAAAATAAAATAATCTTGGTAGATAAATCTTTTGCTATCTGAAATATACAACAGCTGAGCAGACTATTCTCCACTTCCGTAAATTGGGTGGGTTCTGGACTGATCTGTGGTACTACAGGAATGAAAAATAGTGGATAAGAAAGCTGGTTCTTACCTGCTAAATTTTCGTTCCTGTAATACCACAGATCAGTCCAGACCAGTGGGTTGTGCAACCCTACCAGCAGTTGGAGTCAGAGAGCAAAACTTTGGGCACTACTACATATACAAGAGTGCCACCTGAGGTCCCTCAATATTGGCCTATACCCAAGCCCACGACAACTAAGTAACTAAACTAACAGGCGAAGAGGTTGGAACCCAAACACAACATCCAACCAACTCGCCCATAACTGAACAATAAAACAAGAATACCACCTCAGACCCTGCTCCTTAAAGAGCATCTGTAATAGGAAAACTCATTTCAGCCAATAATTCGAGCTTAAGGCAGTTATTTGCAATCTGAAAAGGGGATGGACCTCTGGACTGATCTGTGGTATTACAGGAATGAAAATTAGCAGGTAAGAACCAATTTTCCTTTCCTGAACATTTCCAGATCAGTCCAGACCAGTGAGATGTACCCAAGTCACCCTACACTGGGCGGGAACCCGAAAGACCTGCATGCAGAACACTCTCACCGAAGGACGATTCATCATGCGCCTTAACAATGCTTGGTAAAAGTGTGAAGGGAGGACCAAACCGCCGCCCTGCAGATTTCCTGTGGCGACAGAAGCTGACACCCAGCCCAGGAGGTAGCCTGGGCCCTAGTGGAATGAACTCTCAGACCCAAGGGAGCCTGACGTCCTCGGGCAATGTAGGCAAGCAAATAGCTTCCTTAATCCAGCACGAAACTGTAGCCTTAGAGGCCTTGTCACCCTTCTTAGGTCCACCAAATAAGACAAACAGATGATCTGAATGCCGGAAGTCATTGGTAACTTCCAAATAATACAAGAGCACGCGACGCAAGTCCAAAAGATGAAGATATCTCTCCTGGGGGGGGGGAACCTGGGACGACTGCGGAAACCCTGGCAGAGCCACTGACTGATTGACATGGAAGGCAGATACTATCTTGGGGACGAAGGAAGGAACCATGCGTAGCGAGACTCTATCCTCACAGATTCTAAGGAAAGGATTCCGACACGACAAAGCCTGCAACTCCGAAATCTGGTGAGCAGAACAAATGGTGACCAGGAAGACGGTCTTCAAGGTCAAATCTTTTACTGTCGCTCTGCGTAAAGGTTCAAAAGGAGCTCACAAAGCACATGAAGCACCAGATTTAAACTCCAATCCGGACACAACTGGCAAACGGGAGGGCATAAATGTTTAAGCCCCTCGAGAAAACGGGTAATATCCGGATGAGCTGCCAGCGACTGACCATGAAACTTGCCACACAAGGCACCTAAGGCCTGGACCTAAAGGGAATTGAATGCCAAACCCTTAGCCAACCCCTGTTGAAGGAAATCCAACACCTGGGGAACATCCATTGATAAAGGATCCAAGGAACGCTGTTGGCATGTTTCTTCCAAAATTTTGATGCAGTTCATATGTTGAGTATTTTATACCGATTCCTTGATCCATCCAAACGTTTTTCTCTTGCTTTGATATTCTTAATACTGAAGGGACAGAGAGGGCGCTCCAGCTTGTAAGAGGCCAGCCTTCGAGTTTTGCTCTGACTCCACCTGCTGGAAGGGGGACATAACCCATTGTCTGGACTGATCCATGGTACTACAGGAACAAAAATTAGCAGGTAAGTAATAATTTTCTTTTACTTATACGCAGACAATGTCCAAATTCTCACCCCCATCACTGACTCCCTACCTAAGGCCCTTGAGACATGAGACAACTGCCTCTCCTCAATCAAACACCTCCTCACAAACATGAACCTAGCTCTAAACATCAACAAAACAGAAATCCTCGTCATATCTCCCAATGCCTCCCCCATCTCTCTCACAAACCCCAACGCGTCACCCCCCCCCCCCCCCACCATACCCTTCGCAGGAAACCTAGGCGTTACTTTTGACGACCAATTAAACTTAAAAACCTTCATTAAACACACATTAAAAGATTGCTATTTCAAGCTACATGTATTAACGAAATTAAGACTCCTCCTACATGTTAATGACTTTCTCACTGTTCTGCAGACCATCATATTCTCCAAAATCGATTATTGTAACTCCCTCCTCTTAGGCCTCCCAGCCTCCACCAACAAACCCCTACATTTACTACAGAATGCTACAGCCAGAATACTCACTAACACACGGAAGAAAGACCATATCATCCCTACTCTAAAAAACCTTCACTGTCTCCCTATCTCTTCAAGAATTCAATACAAAACCCTATCCCTTATGCACAAGACACTATTCAATAAAGACATATACTGGCTACAAGACTCTCTATGCTTCCATACTTCCAACAGACCCACTAGATCTGCATACCAAAGAACAATCCACACACCCTCTCCCAAACTCACACACCTCTCCTTGACAAGAAATCGAGCTCTCTCGATAGCAGGGCCATCTCTTTGGAACACTATGCCTCCTGACCTCCGCACAAAACTATCTACACAGCCATTAAAAAAAAAAAATGGAGAAATTACTTACCTGATAATTTCGTTTTCCTTAGTGTAGACAGATGGACTCAGAACCAATGGGTATAGTGTACTCGTGCTAGTTGGAGACGGATCAGATTTCAATCTGACATCAGCCCCTAGTACATATACCCCTGCAGGAAGTGCAGATCCTCAGTATTCTTCCTTGCAAAGCATTGTGGATATATGTTTGACTGACCGATTGGTTAATTTGATTAACTTGTATAATTTCGTAACTATATAAACGTTATAACTTGATTAACTGGATTAATTTGAACTGGTCAATTGAGTATAGCTGGAGACCGCCAGGGAGCTCAACCGGAAAGCGTCGACACCCAGCCGGGTGGAGACCTAGGTAAACGAAATCATTTGCAATACCATGCGTGACGGCAGCCAAGGGCGGGCTGCTGAGTCCATCTGTCTACACTAAGGAAAACGAAATTATCAGGTAAGTAATTTCTCCATTTCCTAGCGTGTAGCAGATGGACTCAGAACCAATGGGATGTATAAAAGCTACTTCCAAACTGGGTGGGAGGCTGCCTGTGACCCACTTAGTATTGCCCTTGCAAGTGCCGTGTCCTCCCGAGCCTGAACATCCAGACGGTAGAATCTGGAGAAGGTATGGATGGAGGACCATGTCGCCGCCCTGCAGATCTCGGTAGGCGACATCATTCTTGTTTCTGCCCAGGATGCTGCCTGGGCTCTGGTTGAATGGGCCTTGACCTGTAGAGGTGGAGGTTTCCCTGCTTCTACGTAGGCCGCTTTGATAACTTCCTTGATCCAGCGGGCTATGGTCGCCCACGAGGCTGCTTCCCCTAGTCTTTTCCCGCTGTGAAGGACGAAAAGGTGGTCCCGTCTTCCGTACGGGTTCTGACATTTCCAGGTATCTGGAGAGGATTCTGCCAACATTGAGGTGACGCAGGTTACGGATTTCTTCCGAATTCTCCAGGGCTCCCGCCGAAGGGAGCGAGATGGTCTGGTTCAGATGGAAGTGGGAGACCACTTTGGGAAGGAATGACGGTACCGTGCGCAGCTGGATGGATCCTGGGGTGAACCTAAGGAAGGGCTCATGGCAAGACAGTGCTTGTAGTTCAGAGATGCGTCACGCTGAACAAACTGCCAGGAGGAAGACAATCTTCAGGGTCAGCTGACGGAGTGATAGGCCTCGAAGAGGTCTGAAGGTGGATCCAGATAGGAAGTTCAGGACGAGGTTGAGGTTCCACAGAGGTACAGGCCACTTCAGCGGTGGGCGAATGTGTTTGACTCCTCTCAGGAAACGTGACACATCCGGGTGAGAGGCTAGGCTATCACTGTCGTCCCTGGTGCCGAAGCATGCCAGTGCTGCCACCTGTACCTTGATGAAATTGAGGGACAGTCCTTTCTGAAGTCCGCTCTGTAGGAACTCCAGCATCACGGGAACTTTAAGTGAACGTGTCTTGATGTTGTGATCTTCGCACCAGGCCTCAAATATTCTCCAGATCCTTATATATGTTAGCGATGTGGAGAACTTGCGTGCTCGGAGGAGGGTGTCTATTACCGTCCCCGAGTATCCACTCTTCTTCAGGCGAGCCCTCTCAATGGCCAGACCGTAAGAGAGAATTGAGTCGGGTCCTCGTGGACAATCGGACCTTGTTGTAGCAGGTCTCTGAAAAGGGGCAGGGGTAGAGGTTCCCTGCCAGCAGTCTTCTCATGTCTGCGTACCACGGTCTTCTTGGCCAATCCGGGGCCACCAGAAGAACTAGTCCCTTGTGTAGCAGCTGTATCTTGTGAATCATTGCGCCCAAAAGGGGCCACGGCGGGAAGGCGTATAGTAGGGTGCCCTGTGGCCAGGTTTGCACCAGGGCATCGATCCCTTGGGATTGTAGATCCCACTTGCGGCTGAAGTATCTAGGTACTTGGGCATTGGTTCTGTTCGCCAGGAGGTCCATTTCCGGTGTTCCCCACCGGTTTACTATCATCCGGAAGTCTGCGGGAGCTAGCTTCCATTCTCCTGGGTCTAGACTTTCTCTGCTGAGGAAGTCCGCCATGATGTTGTCCTTCCCGGCAATGTCGGCGGCGGAGATCTCCTGTAGATTTGCTTCCGCCCTTGCCATCAGTGGATTTATCTCCAGTGACACCTGTTGCCTTCTGGTTCCCCCTTGCCTGTTGATGTAGGCAACCATTGTGGCGTTGTCGGACATCACTCTGACCGCTTTGCCTCGGAGTCTTTGGGCGAACCGCAGGCAGGTGAGTCTGACTGCCCGCGCTTCTAGGCGATTGATGTTCCATCCTGCCTCTTCTGTGTTCCACTGCCCTTGGGCGGTTAGTTCCTCGCAGTGTGCTCCCCATCCCCGTAGACTGGCGTCTGTCGTTAGCAGAGTCCAGGTTGGGGATGACAGTTTTGAGCCTCTGTTCATGTGGCTGGGCTGCAGCCACCAGCGTAGTTTGGTCCGGATTGTGCCAGGGAGAGGTAAGCGTACGGTGTAATTGTGCGACCGTGGGTTCCAACGTGACAGCAGTGAGAGTTGTAGAGGCCTCATGTGGGCCCTCGCCCAGGGGACCACTTCCAGTGTGGATGCCATCAGCCCTAGGGTCTGTAGGTAATCCCATGCCGTGGGGCGAGGGTCGCTCAACAAGGATTTCAACTGGTTCCACAGCTTTGAACTCCTTGCGGGCGTCAGGCTGACTTTGTCCTTCTTGGTGTCGAAGTGGACCCCCAGGTACTCCAACGATTGTGAGGGCTGAAGGGAACTCTTGTTCGTGTTGACCACCCATCCGAGGCTCTCCAGTAGAGACTTGACTCTGTTGGTTGGTTGAGTGCTTTCCTCTGGAGACTTTGCCCTGATCAGCCAGTCATCCAAGTAAGGGTGTACGAGGACCCCTTCCTTCCGCAGTATTGCCGCCACTACCACTATCACCTTGGTGAACGTCCATGGTGCTGTGGCTAGCCCGAAGGGTAGGGCCCTGAACTGGTAGTGATGGCCCAGAATCTTGAAGCTTAGGTAACGCTGGTGTTCCCGATGAATTGGGATGTGCAGGTATGCCTCTGACAGGTCCAGGGATGTGAGGAACTCTCCCGGCTGTACTGCCTTTATTACGGATCTCAGGGTGTCCATGCGGAAGCGGGGGACCTTCAGGTATCGGTTTACGGATTTGAGGTCCAGGATTGGCCGGAACGTTCCCTCTTTCTTGGGAATGAGAAAGTATATAGAATAATGACCAGAGTTTATCTCCTGAGGAGGCACCGGGGTTATGGCCTCGAGGGCCAGTAGCCTGGCTAGTGTAACTTCCACTGCCGCCTTTTTGGTGGGGTCATGGCAGGGGGACTCCACAAACTTGTCCGGGGGGGGAGCGTAAGAAGTCCAGGTAGTACCCTTCCCGGATGATGGCTAGGACCCACTTGTCCGAAGTTATCTCGACCCATCTTTGGTAGAATAGGGCCAGTCTGCCCCCTATGGCTTCCCTTGGATGGGTCGGCTGATTCTCATTGTGGGGGACGGCCGGGCCCTGTGCCCGAGCTGCTTCCCTTTTTGTTGTGCTTGTTCCGAAAGGACTGGTTCCTGCCCAAAGGGCGGGGTGGGGCACCTGGTAGCTGCTCCTGTATGGGTTGAAGCGCTGCGAGCTTCTGCCCCTGGGGGCCCTGGCAGGCTGTCGTTGGGCACTCCCTGGACTTGTCTTCCGTAAGGCGCGGGACTGGGGATTCGCCCCATTTGCCCGCCATCTTTTCTAGATCACTGCCGAACAGGAGGGTTCCTTTGAAGGGCATCCTTGTGAATCGGGTTTTGGAAGATGGGTCGGCCGACCAGCTTCTGAGCCAGAGCTGTCTCCTTGCCGCCACCGTCGATGATACTCCTCTAGCCGCTGTGTGTACGAGGTCTGAGGATGCGTCCATTAGAAAGGATAGCGCTGGGTCCAGGATATCTCCCAGTGTGCCATTCCTGGCCTGGGATAAGCAGGCACGTGTCACCACGGTGCAGCAGGCCGCAATCTGAAGAGACATAGCGGCCACGTCAAATGACTGCTTAAGCATAGCTTCCAGCCGTCGGTCATGCGTGTCCTTGAGGGCTGCTCCTCCCTCCACCAGGATGGTGGTGCGCTTGGAGACTGCGCAGACCATGGCGTCCACTCTTGGGCAAGCGAGCATGTCTTTGGTTGCTGGGTCCAGGGGGTACAAACTTGGCCAAGGCCCTTCCCCCTTTAAAGGCAGACTCTGGGGTGTTCCATTCCAGGTCAATAAGCTGTTGCGCAGCTCGCAAAAGCGGGAAATGACGGGAGGTCTGTCGAAGGCCTTCCAGAAATGGGTTCTCCTCGGGATCCCCCTGGGTTTCTGAAACCGGGATTGCTAGTTCTGCCAGGCATTGGGAGACCAGGTCCGGGAGCTCCTCCCTTGTGAAGAATCGCCTCATGGTTCGGTGGGGTTCTGTCCCCGGGGGGAGTTCTCCTTCTTCTAGAGGTTCGGCTTCGTCTTCTGAGAAGTCCATGCCCTCGAAGGTAGGACTACTTGGCTGTAAGGGCCTTTGCCTGGGTCTTGAGGGACCTGGGGATAGGGGTCCTCCTGCGACGTATGTGGTTGGTCCGCCCGGGAATCCGTTTGCATCCGGACAAAAGCGTGAATCCCCTTGAAGAGTTCCACCCAAGAAATAGACGAGGGGTCCACATTGAGTGGCGCTGTTTCCCTGGGAGCCTCCGGCTGGGAGGGGGTCCCGCTGGGGGTTGCTAGCTCCAGGGAGCCCCCTGAAGAGCTAGTCCCCGGCCCTGGGCGAGTCTGAGCTTGTGGTGGATCTCCCAGGGCCTCCTCACATTGGGTGCATAGGGTGTCGGCTTCCTGGCTCTGGGCGGCCCTGAGGTGGCATGCTGAGCAGAGGCCTAGTGATTTTACTTCAGATCTTGGCGGCGTCGAGGTTGCCTGCGCGTACATGTTTCGCTCCGGAGTGCCTGGTCGCGTGCGTGGACTTGAGCGCGTATTAGTGCGCTTAAATCGGGTTGTGCGCGTATCTGTGCGCTTAACCCCAGATGTGCGCGCCGGTAGTCAAGTGTGCGTAGTCCGTGCGACCGGGACTTGCGTGCGCCGCTAATGCGTCTGAGTGTTCTTGTGCATGTATCTTAGGCGCAGAAGTAGGTTTGTGCGCACAGGTAAATTTTGTGCGCTCGGCCGGCGGCGATGAGAACGGCGAGATTAAAGCCAAGATGGCGATGGCGACCATGCGGGCAAGATGGCAACTACCTCGGTGGGTCTCCACGTGGGAAAGCCCTTGGAAATGCTGGGGTCTGGCCCTGCTAGGGTGGATCAACCCGGTGGCGCTGGCTTAGGCCGATGGCCCGCGCTCGTCCTCAATCCTTGGAGACCGGCACAAGTAAAGATTTCTACCTTACCTTATCTTCGGCGCTTCCCAGTCTCGTCCCGGGCGGTCTCCGGCTGCGGGGGGAGAGGGCAACTACCTTCACCGCCGCTTTTGAGGGTGCACCCGCTGCCTCTCAGCCGCACCCGAACTCCTCTCACTCGGGGGCTGTAAGTCCTCGCCGCGATTCGGCCGCAGGACCGAGGCTGCCTCTGTGCCGCGCCCGAGCCTTCGGGGGCTAGGTCCTGCCGCGATTCGGCTGCTGGACCGAGGCTAACCTCCGAGGGACAACGGAAATCACCTCGGGAATCTCAACTGGGGGAGGGACCCGAGGGTATCACCGCAGGAGAGCGGGGCTCGTCTCGAGTAGAATTTTCTCCTTTAAATTTAGTTCTAACGCTCAGACAGAGTGCAGATAGCTCCTAACTGCTATGGAGATGGAAAATACTGAGGATCTGCACTTCCTGCAGGGGTATATGTACTAGGGGCTGACGACAGATTGAAATCTGATCCGTCTCCAACTGCTAGCACGAGTACACTATACCCATTGGTTCTGAGTCCATCTGCTACACGCTAGGAAATTAAACACATGGCTTTTCAAACAGGCTTTTGACTAACCCCCTTTCTCCTATCAAGTTCTCCATCAAGCATTCTTGCTCATTAACCCGTTCCCCTCCCCTGCCCCCACTCCTACCCCCCCCCCTCCACCCTGTACCTAGTTCAACCCTAATCACTTCTCCCTTAACACTTTTTTTACCCCCCGGCTGACTTATTTAATTATCATCTGTTAATTATATACATTACCTATTATACAAAAAGTTATGCTATTTTCTGAACGATTTATTTATTCTTTTCCCTGCTAATTATATATATGCTACCATCTGTACTTAGTCCAACACACATATGTTAATGCTATTCTCTTAACGCTTTATATTTACTCACTGACTGTTGTATTTAATTACACTCCTGTTAACTATATATCATAACAATTGTTCCATGTAAACGTTATTGTTTCTTGTAAACCGATAAGATGTGCAAACGGTTATCGGTATATAAAAGCTCTTAAATAAAAATAAATAAATAGGAACCCCAACCCTTGGAAGGAAAGCTCAAAGAAACAAAAAGTTAGAAAAAAAATACTGGGCACACCGAACAAACTGCAGGTTTATGCATCAGCCACCATCTGCTGGAGACAGAGAAATACTGAGGAATTGCAGGTGGCATCAGGGTATATGTTGCAGTGTCAATTTTATTTTCTCTATCTACACCTGCTGGCACGAATGAATAAACCCAGGAGTCTGGACTGATCCGGGTACATACAGGGAACAATATGATCTCAGGCCTGTGCTCTAATAGTTCGAGTTCTCGCTGTCCTTGTGTTACACATACTGAGAGTCTCCAAGCAGAGTGTCTTGTATGGATATAGTGCAAGGACAGCTTATAACACTATGTGAGAAACAAGGGGGTTTCCACAAGGCTTTCAGGGAATGCAGGCAATAAAAAGGAAACTAGTGTAATGCACTTCAATCTTTTTTTCTAACAGGTTGAAATCTCTAGCAGGGAAGTACCACTGTACCTGTTCTACTTCTGACCTGTGTTCTGTGCTCCAAGGCTCACCTTTGCAGTAACATGTAGATGCGTGATGTGATTGGCAGCAGGCAGTCTGCTATGGACACGTCAGTGCTGATCACCTTATGTACCAAATCAATGATGGGCTTCACTCTCTGGCAGTGCTGAATCACATCTGGAGACAGAAAGCACACTTGTTGAAGCTGTAGCACCAGCAGCTTCTCTCCCAATGAACTGGGTGCAGTGACCACCCATTCCCACCCCAGCCTCACCTGCTGTGGATACCACATGTAAAAGCATCTCAATCTCACAAGTAAAAAGTGTCCAGCTGCTGTAGGAATACTCCCAACGAACAAGGTATCCTTGGTCTTCTGGCATCACATGACCAATTGTACCCTGAGGTATCCGGAGGTTTGTCTGTCCCAGTCCTGAGGTAGGAAAGAGAATGTATCTAAACACAATGTTGGCTGCTTAATCTCCTGCAGTCTGGCAGCCCTATAATCAGCCAGTAAATTTGCTGAAGCTACAAGAACAGTTCAGCAGCATGAGGTGCAGCTCAAACACCTGTGCCAAGAACCTCCAACCTTACCAAGTGGATAGAGTAATTTAGGAGCCTGGCGTCTCCAGATCATCTCATCCTCATTGAAGATCATATCATGAGGCTTGTGCCTGTAAACTTCCGTGTAAAAAGACATCTTGTCCAATAAATTGTACACCTTCAAAGAGAAAGGGTAGAGAGCATATGTGAGAGAAGTGAGAGATACAGAGGTTTGACAGCCAGTAGGAGGCTCATCCACTCTGAACATGCATAGGGATGGGGTGTTTTATTTGGAGAAATTACTTATCTGATAATTTCGTTTTCCTTAGTGTAGACAGATGGACTCAGGACCAGTGGGTTATGTGCTCCTCTGCTAGCAGATGGAAGACGGAGTCAGATTTCAAAGCTGATGTCACCCTAGATATACCCCTGCAATGACCTCAGCTCCTCAGTATTTTCTTTGAAAAGCCATTGTGGACATATATATTGGTTAATTAAAACAGACTGATAAAAACTGATTAAAACTGGAGACCGCCAGTGCACTCAACCAACATAACGCTGATACCCGTCATAATGTGGGTACCCTGAACTAGGGGTAGGGTAACGGCTTACCTGTATTTGTATAGCATCGAGGTTCACCTTTCAGGCTCTTCTTTGGCGCTTCTCCTGGGCAGTCATGGGCGGGATGCTGAGTCCATCTGTCTACACTAAGCAAAACGAAATTATTAGGTAAGTAATTTCTCCATTTCTTAGCATGTAGCCAGATGGACTCAGGACCAGTGGGATGTACAAAAACTACTCATGAACGAGGCGGGAGACTGCCCATGGCCCACTTAGAACTGCCCTTGCGAAGGCTGCGTCTTCTTGAGCCTGGACATCCAGGTGGTAGAACCTGGAGAAGGTGTGTAGGGAAGACCACATCGCTGCTCTACAGATGTCAGCGAGCGAAAGTAGTTTGGCCTCTGCCCAGGATACTGCCTGCACCCTAGTAGAATGAGCTTTAACCTGCAGGGGTAAATTTATCTATTTATTTATTTATTTAGAGATTTTTATATACCGCGGCACATTCAGAACATCACCTCGGTTTACAAAGAACCATAATGCATCATAAATGCTTCACTGCCTCTGTATAAGCTGCTTTGATTACTTCCTTGATCCAGTGAGCTATAGAAACATATAGAAACATAGAAATGACAGCAGAAGAAGACCAAACGGCCCATCCAGTCTGCCCAGCAAGCTTCGCACTTTTTTTTTTCCTCATACTTATCTGTTTCTCTTGGCTCTTAGTAACCTTTTGGTTCTATTTTCCTTCCACCCCCACCATTAATGTAGAGAGCAGCGTTGGAACTGCATCTAAGTGAAATATCTAGCTTAATTAGTTAGAGGTAGTAACCGCCGCAATAAGCAAGCTACACCCATGCTTATTTGTTTACACAGACTATGCAATTCAGTCCTTTTTGGATGTTGTCTGTATATAGATCCACTTTTCTTCATTCCCCCTGCCGTTGAAGCAGAGAGCTATGCTGGATATGCGTGAAGTATCGGTCTTTCTTCCCTGCCATTGAAGCAGAGAGCTATGCTGGATATGCGTGAAGTATCGGTCTTTCTTCCCTGCCATTGAAGCAGAGAGCTATGCTGGATATGCGTGAAGTATTTTCTTTCAATTCAATATGAATTGAAAGTGAAGTATCAGGCTTATTTGGTTTGGGGTAGTAACTGCCGTAACAAGCAAGCTACTCCCCACTTTTTTGTGAATACAAATCCTTTTTTCCACATTTCCTCTTGCCGTTGAAGCTTAGAGCAATGTTGGGAGTTGCCAAAGAAGAGCCTGGAAGGTGAACCTCAATGCTATACAAAGTGAAGAGAAGGTGTCAAACCTCTGTATCTCTGTTTATTGAATAAGGGTATTATCTCCAGGCAGTAGCCATCATTCCCACGAGCCACCCACTCTTCATTCACGTCCTCTAGACTTTATGGATCCACAGTGTTTATCCCACACCCCTTTGAAGTCCTTCACAGTTCTGGTCTTCACCACTTCCTCCGGAAGGGCATTCCAGGTATCCACCACCCTCTCCGTGAAGAAATACTTCCTGACATTGGTTCTGAGTCTTCCTCCCTGGAGCTTCAAATCGTGACCTCTGGTTCTGTTGATTTTTTTCCCGACGGAAAAGGTTTGTCGTTGTGTTTGGATCTTTAAAACCTTTCAAGTATCTGAAAGTTTGTATCATATCACCTCTGCTCCTCCTTTCCTCCAGGGCGTACATATTTAGATTCTTCAATCTCTCCTCATAAGTCATTTGATGAAGACCATCCACCTTTTTGGTCGCCCTTCTCTGGACCGCCTATATCTTGTCTCTGTCTCTTTGGAGATACGGTCTCCAGAACTGAACACAGTACTCCAGGTGAGGCCTCACCAAGGACCTGTACAAGGGGATAATCACTTCCCTTTTCTTACTCGATATTCCTCTCTCTATGCAGCCCAGCATTCTTCTGGCTTTAGCTATCGCCTTGTCACATTGTTTCGCCGACTTCAGATCATTAGACACCATCACCCCAAGGTCTCTCTCCTGCTCCGTGCACATCAGCCTTTCTCCCCCCATCGAATACAGTTCATTCGGATTTCCATTCCCCATAAGCATGACTCTGCACTTCTTGGCATTGAATCTCAGCTGCCACATCTTCGACCACTCTTCCAGCTTCCTTAAATCCCGTCTCATTCTCTCCACTCCGTTGCAGTTCTTAGTGTCATCCACAAAAAGACAAACCTTACCTTCTATCCCGTCCGCAATGTCGCTCACAAAGATATTGAACAGGACCGGTCCCAACACCGATCCTTGCGGTACACCGCTTAAAACCCCTCTATCCTCAGAGAGAGCTCCATTTACCATCACACATTGCCTTCTGTCCGTCAACCAGTTTGCAATCCAGGCCACCACCTCGGCACTCACTCCTAAGCTTCTTTTCCGACCACCGAAGTGAGGCTAACTGGTCTGTAGTTACCAGTCTCTTCTCTGTTCCCACTCTTGTGAAGCGGGACCACCACCGTTCTTCTCCAATCACTCGGCACCACTCCCGTTTCTAGGGATCTATTGAACAGGTCACACAGCGGACCCGCCAGCACATCTCTGAGCTCCCTCAGTATCCTGGGATGAACCTCATCAGGCCCCATGGCTTTGTCCACTTTCAGTTTCCCCAGCTCTTCCCATACATTCTCTACTGTAAATGGAGTTACATTTACTCCACTCCCCTCCAGTTTCTTGTTAACCAGCGACGGTCCTTCTCCAGGGTCCTCTTTAGTGAACACAGAACTGAAGTATTCGTTTAATATTTTCTGCCATTTCTTCGACTCTCTCCACACATTTGATCCTTTCCACCTTTCAATTTCACTATATCACTTTGAACTTTTCTCTTTTCACTGATGTATCTGAAAAATGTTTTGTCACCTCTCTTTACGTCCTTGGCAATCCTCTCTTCCGCTTGACTTTTTGCTGTCTTGATTAATTTCTTCGTCTCCCTCAGTTCTACCAGATATTCTTCTTTGTGCTCCTCCCTTTGGGATCTTTTATATTTCTTGAACGCTGTTCTTTTGGCCTTTATTTTGTCAGCCACCTCCTTTGAGGACCAGGTAGGTTTCTTTACTTTTTTAACATATAGATTAGTTGCCTTGGTAACTGCTCCTTTTAGATTGGTCCACTGTTGATCCACATCTCTCTCGTTCTCCCAGCCTTTTAGTTCTTCCTCCAGGTACTTCCCCATTTCATCAAAGTCCGTGTTTTTGAACTGCAAAACTCGGGTCTTTGTGCTTCTTTTCCGTATCCTTTTTGTGATATTAAACCATACTGTTTTGATGATCACTGCTGCTGAGGTAGGCAGCCACCTGGACATCAGAGACATTATCTCCATTAGTGAGCACTAAGTCGAGTATAGCTCCTTCTCTCGTGGGTTCCATTATCATTTGTTTGAACAAAGCTACTTGCAGGGCATCCACTATTTCTCTACTATTATTAGATTCTGCAAATGGGATTCTCCAGTCTACATCTGGCATATTAAAGTCTCCAACGATCACCACTTCTCCCTTTTTTCCTATCTTTTGGATGTCTTCAACCAGATCTCTGTCCAGCTCTTCCTTTTGGTTTCGAGGCCTGTAAACCACTCCAATAAAAATGGATGCCCCATCTTTTTTTAGGTCGGCCCATAGTGCTTCTTCTTTGCCCCATCTTCCTTGCAGCTCAGATGCTTGGATATTGTTTCTGATATAAAGAGCCACTCCTCCCCCTTTCCTATCCTCTCTGTCCTTCCTTAACAAGTTATAGCCTGGTATTGCCGTATCCCAGTCATGAGATTCCGTAAACCACGTTTCTGTGACAGCAACAACGTCCAAGTCCGCCTCCACCATTAGGGCTTGCAGATCTTTTATTGCCCAAACTAGGAGCATTTGGGCTCATAGCTTTCCAGCTTTCTTCGTTCAGTTTACTGCTGTTCCTGGACTCCTTTTGTGATCTCTTTAGTTGAGTTTTGTTATCCATTTTTCCCTTTGCATTTGTGCAAGGGAAAAGGTTAGTGCTTCTGATGACAGAGTCATCCATCACAGTGAGCTTTTTTCTTTGGTTTTTGATCTGGAATTTCTGTATGCATTGGGTTTCTTCTCTCTTTTCAGATAACACTTCAATCTTTTTCACAAGAACGTCTTCAGTATTTAGTACAGAGAAGGCATTTTGTACTTGTTGCACTTGATACAGTGTGTGTCTCCGGATCACAGGTCTAATCCTTCCAGAGCCCACTGTAATACTGTTTTTTTAGTTCCTTAGTGCCCTGTGTGAGTGGGGGGGGGGGGGGGTAGAGTTGTGGGCTGCACAGCTGTCAGTAACGGGTGTCTGTGGATCACAGGTCTTATCCTTCCTGAGCCCACAGTAAATCTCTTTTTCCTTTTGGTTATTCTGTGGTAATGGGAAATGAATTCCTGAATAATGTAAAGTGGCTGGGACTTTCTTTATTGAAGCTAATTCAGCTTTTACTTCAGCCTGTTCCTTTTCCAAGGTAGAGAGTTCTGAACAAATGGGGCAAGCCTTAAGTTTCCATATGATTACCCTCAATATTTTTATTTATTTATTTAAAGCTTTTCTATACCGGCATTCATGATACAATCATATCATGCCGGTTTACAGGTAACAGGGGGTGTAATAACCTTAAGCAAATAAGTGGAAAGGAACAAAAAGTTACAATAAAACAGGGTAGTTGGAACTGGAGAAGGAATGAAACAAGAGTAGGAGTAACTTACAGTAATTTTACAGTATAAAACTATTTACATAGTGCTGAAAGGTCTCTTAATAGTTTTCTTAATAGTTGTTGTTGTTGTTGTTGTGGACAGTCAGTTAGAATCGGGAAAGGCTTGTTTAAATAGCCAAGTTTTAAGCCTTTTTCTAAAAGTTAGTAAACAAGGTTCTAGTCTGAGATCAGGGGGTAAGGTGTTCCAAAGATATGGTCCCGCTGTGGAAAAGGCCCGATTTCTGAAAGCAAGATGGTGAGTGTGTGAAGTTTGAGGGGGATTTGGAGATCAAGAGGGGCTTGGGAGCGGATGGTTTTATGGATGATGGTGATGGACTTGTGTAGAATTCTAAAGTTATTGGTAGCCAGTGTAAATTTCTGAGAAGAGGGGAGATGTGGTCTCTTCTTCTGGAGTTTGTCAGGATTCTGGCTGCTGCATTCTGGAGCATCTGAAGAGGTTTGATGGATGAGGAAGGGAGACCTAGCAAGAAAGAATTGCAATAACCTATCTTGGAGAATATAACGGCTTGGAGGACTGTTCTGAAGTCTTGAAAGTGGAGGAGAGGTTTAATTCTTTTTAGAATCTGCAGCTTATAGAAGCAGTTCTTGGTTGTGTTGTTAATATAAAGGCTCCACAGCAGTTGCATTGGATAGTCCTCATTTTTGTAAATTTGATGGATAACACTTAAGGAATTACCAAATTACCAGCCTATAAAAATGACAAATTATGTATGCAGGCAGGGAAAGCCTGGACCCGAGGGAGTGGGCGCTGTCGACCAGAGGCTTCCAGCTGATAGTAAATAGCTGGGGCCTCCTGGCCATGGACCTACTGGCCACATCTCACAATGCCAAAGTTCCCCGGTTCTTCAGCCGCTGACGAGAGCAGCACTCCCAAAAGATCGACACCCTCATCCAGAACTGGCCAGAGGAGGACTTACTATATGCCTTCCCCCCATGACCTCTACTGGGCAGGATCATCCACAAGATAGAACACCACAGAGGTCTAGTCCTACTAGTGGCTCCGGATT